>NC_062229.1:58347859-59613359 GCF_902686445.1 Sciurus carolinensis
ATTTGCTGGGTGTGGTGGTGCACGTTGTAATCCCAGCAGCTCTGGAGGCTGAGGCAGGAGGATCGTGAGTTTATGGCCAGCTTCAGCAATTTAGTGAGGCCATAGGCAATTCAGTGAGACCCTGTCTCTAAATAAGAAATGTACTTTAAAAAAGAGGGCTGGGGATGTCGCTCAGTGGTTACGCTCTGCTGGGTTCAATCCTTGATTTCCACCCCACAAAAAAAAAAAAAAAAAAAAAAAAAAAAAAGAAGTCTGTAAATGTGTCCAAATCAGGGTAACCAGGTTAATGGGAAACTAGTGGACCATTTGCCACATGAAGGAGCCCTCTGTGCCTCAGTTTCCATGTTCCCAGCTGTGACACTTTCACTTTCTTGTCTTTCCACGTATTGGAGAGAATGCCTCAGACTCTGTCGAATGATCAGGACAATGACTCCTGGAGAGTTTGTTCATCAAAGAGCTAAAGATTCAGACAGTAGGGAGTTTCAGGGCATCACAAGAGGCCCAGACAGAATACTCATTATCCAGAGGACCACAGAAATGAGCCTCCAGCATTGAGAGCATTATTGGGAAAAAAATTATCCTGGAGAGAGCAAATTCAAAGAGACTCTTGACAGTGGCAGTCGATGAAGAATTTTAGAGAATCTGCCTGGAAGGATGTCAGGAAACAGGGAAGCCCACGTCCTGCCTGGGGATGCAAAGTCAATGCAGAAAGTGGGCCCATGGAGCCTTTGCAACTGCAAAGGCAAAGAGTACACACAGCCCCCTTCCGGTCTTGCCTCTGCTGCTCCCCCTCCGTGGGACTTCTCTGTGCCTCATCTCACATGCAAAATGGGAATCACGATAGAACTGTGTGTGGGAAGGTGAGCTATATAAATAGCAACTGTGTGGAAGAGTCTGGCATGTGTGCTCCCTATCATAATAATCAAGCTGCCCTGCATCGTTGCTCTAAAGGTCATGTCTTAGACAAAACTTGAGAAGAGACAAGTGGTGCCGGGCATGGTGGCACACACCTATAATCCTAGCGGCTCAGGAGGCTGAGGCAGGAGGATCACAAGTTCAAAGTCAGCCTCAGCAAAAGCGAGACCAGAAGCAACTTAGCAAGACCCTGTCTCTAAATAATAGGGCTGGGGATGTGGCTCAGGGGTTAAGCACCCCTGGGTTCAATCCCTGGCACAAAAAAAAAAAAAAAAAAGAAGGTGAAGTCTTAGGGAGACAACGTGTGGGTTTACCACAGGACCCCGGAATCCATTAGACATTTCCCCAGATCCTACTTCTCACACTTACTAGTTGGATGACCTTGTACAAGTTATTTGCCCCCATAAGGCCACAGTTTCCTCATCTGAAAACTAGGAACAAGCATTGTACTGCCCTTATTCCTCTGAGAGGATTAAATGACAGAGCATGAACAGCAATTAGCACAATGTCCATGCAATATCAAGTGCTTCATAAGTAAAAGGCATTATTAAAAGCAAGACCTAGTCATAGCTATAACTAGGGCTGCTCATAAAGAAGCAGAGGCCTGGAACTAAGCAGAGGTCCTGGGAATCAGGGCCTGCAGAGCCAGATGCACACAGGGCCAGATTTAGAAAGGCAGGTCCCACCATAGCGCAGTGGTTTCCAACTTGCCTACTCTGAGAAAAGAGTCATGGCTTCCCTTTTCTGGGCTGTTGGAAAATCAGCTAAAATGAATGCTAAGTCTTATAGCTAATTACAAGGGCTGCGTGTCTATGTATCATTTCTGGGCCAAGGGAGGAGGTAAAGGGGGAGAGCTAGGTTTTCCATTGTGCTTTTGGGGTCACGGTGTCTGTTGGAGCCATCCAGGAGGCCAGTGATTCTTCTCAAAGGGGGTCTTGGTGTCTCTGGAGTAACTGCACCTATGTTCCCTCATGACTCACACAAAACACTTTGTCCTCATAGTGAGGGAAAAAAAAAAAAAAAAACAAGATTCATGAGGGAATTAATAAACAAGCCAAAGAAAATTCTCGTCTGCCTTTTAATTATACAAGAGTGATTGCTATGCTAATCATAATCAGCATCAAGGTCAAAAGTTTTCACCACTCCGGAATGAACATTTAGAAAATAGATGAACCAGAATACCAATGCTATTTCTGAACTCCCAGCTCACACGGGTTTGAAATAGAACGCTGTATCTTTTAAGTGTCTTTTAAGAGGAGCCATATAATGCTAATGCATTGATTAAATAAATGTCACTCCACAAACCTGAAATGCCCACAGCAGAGGGAAACCATGAGAAGGTCCATGAATCAGTGTGATTGCTTAGACTGCTAAGGTAATGCTGGCAATTTGTTGTTCTTACTAAGATCTTGCTTCATCTCTGGCAGGTGTCCCTACAGGATGTGTTGAAAATGCATAGGCCCCTGGTGAATATGGGTTGTGAAACACAAATGGAATGGTACAATACTAACTTGTTTCCTTCTACTCCTGGGTATTAGCATCTAAAAAAACCCAAAACATCCCTTTCATGTCTATGACTCTATAAAATGAGAGCCCTACCTCACACCATATGCAAAAATAGATTCCCATTGTAAACCAAGACCAGGTGAAAGGGGAGGGCTGTTATCCATTGGTGGAATATTATTCTGCCATACAAAAGAAGAATTACTGGTATATGCTACAACTTAGACAAACCTTGAAAGCGTTAGGCTAAGTGAAAAATATTCAGACACATAATGTCACAACCATTTAAAAGAAATACCTGGAATAGGTAAATCCATGCAGACAGAAGATTAGGGGATGCCATGGCTGGGATAAGAAGGGAATAGGGAATGACTGCTAATAAATATGGAGGTCTCCTTTGGGACTAGGAAAGAATTTGTGGCTAGAGAGAGGTGGTGGTTTCACAAGATTGTGAATTTCCTAAATGCAACCAAATTGGGCACTTTAAAATGGCTAACTAGGTTATAAGAATTTCTCCTTAATTAAGTTTAAGCTGGGTACATTAGTATAGGCCTGTAATCCCAGAGGCTTGGGAGACTGACGCAGGAGAATTGCAAGTTCAAAGTGAGTCTCATCAACTTGGGAGGCCCTAAGCAACTTAATAAGACCCTGTCTCAAGATAAAAATGGGCTGGAGATATGGTTCAGTGGTTAAGTGCCTCTGGGTTCAATCCCAAGTACCAAAAAAAAAAAAAAAAAAAAAAAAAATTAAGTACATTTGAAGAAGTTATAGGTAATATTTATGCAGTGTTGGAATGGGGGATGCCTTCTAAATAAGCCAAGGGCCTTAAAGTCATCGATCAAAACTGAATTATGCATATGAATAATGACATATAACAAAAGATACTATGATCAATGTACCAAACCAAACAACATAGCATAACAAAGTACCAGGAGACATAAAAAGCTGCAATATGAATATTCATCCTCAAATTCCTTCAAACCTGTAAGAAGAAAGTGCTGGAAAAAAGAAGGTTGTGAAATGAAACAAATAAGTAGTTCATAGAGGGTTAAATGTAAATGAACAATAAACAAAAGAACAAAAAAGTTGGAAAAAGCAGGGAAAAGCAAAAAAGGGAGAGTTCATTCCTTGCCCATGAATTGGCAAAAGCATTTTGAAAGGAAACTTTGTCAAGATGCGGGGAACAGTGATATCAGATCAAGATGATAGGCGTGTGATGTGTCAAAACAGGCTGAGGGAATAATCCCACAGGGTTGATCACACTGTTGAATGTTCATGCCTTTGATCTGAAAATTTTGCTCTTAGAAACTTATTTCAAAAAATCAAAGTAAAAGAATAAATGTATACTTTAATAAGAATCTTTATCATAGCTTTGTTGACAGTGATAAAATAAGCAGAAACAGCATAAAGAGTTCCTCAGTTGGGGAAAAATTAAATAAATCAATCTACTTACATCTTTGAATATTAAACAACTATTAAAAAGAAAAATATTGATTCATGATTTATTTATTTATTTTTGGTACTGGGGATTGAGCCCAGGGGTGCTTAACCACTGAGCCACATCCCCAGCCCTTTTTATGTTTTATTTGGAGACAGGTCCTCACTGAGTTGCTCAGGGGCTCGCTAAGTTGCTGAGGCTGGCTTTGAACTCTCGATTCTCCTGCCTCAGCCTCCCATTACACTAAATTTTTAAAAGAAAGAAAAGAAAACATTTCCCCAGGGTTGATGTTGGTTACCTCAAGGAATTTGGAATTAGGAGGAGCAGGGTGGAGGAGAGAGGATAAAATACTTTACATACTTCAGAACTCTTTGAATTCATTTGGTGAGGGTGTATTCTTATAATTTAAGGAAAAACAATAGCTTTGAATAATAAATACATGAATATAATCTACACATTTCACAATTCTTTACATGCTACAGACACTGTTTAAATGCCAGTCATCTGTGATTAGTTAGGGTTTCTTTCAAAGAACACAAAAATCGAAAATACAGTTTATCTGGTATCTCTTCTTGAAGAAGAACTGAGGTTCTGAGATTCTCTGGGGTTGAGTTTAGGTCTCAGCCATCTCCCTACCCTGCCCGCGACAGAATGCTGAGTTGCCATTTCCAGGTGTAGGATCTGCTTGCGTGCGTCCTCTCCTAGGGAGCATCCTCCTCCTCAAAACATACTCTTCCATTTCCAAACAGCTCTGCTCTTATAACTCTTTGTGTTGCTGGGCAGGATGCACGCCTGTGATCCCAGGGGGTCCCAAGGATGAGGCAAGAGGATCAGGATCTTGAGTTCAAAGCCAGTCCCAGCAACTTGCGGAGACCCTGTCTCTAAATAAAATTTTAAAAAGGGCTGGGGATGTGGCTCAGTGGTTAAGTACCCCTGGGTTCAATCCCTGGTACCAAAACCAAACAAACAATAAAACCCTTTGTGTTAAGTCAGATCCTCCTGCCCAAGGGTCCCCATTGCTGAAGGGTGCAGAGCCCAGGCCTCACATTCAGAGGGACCCAGGTTTGGGCCTTGGCTCCCCAACTTTCCACCCTGTGACCTGGTACACTTTTCCTAACCACTCTGTGCTTCTGTTCCTCACACAGAGAAGAGGGTCACATGTCCCTTGCTGGCACAGTTATAGGGATTCTTTGAGATCATATCTGCAAAATGCATCATAGAGAGCTTGGCGCATTATAAGGATTCAGGAAATACTGGCTGCTGTGGTCAGTCCTGGAGCCACAAGTAGAAGATGACTTCCCTCTGGCACAACACAGGGCAGAGGATGAACCCTTGTCACCCTACTCAGCAAATATCCAAAGAGTTTACTGTGAGCCTGGCGTGGGCACAGGCCTATAATCCTGGCCGCTTGGGAGGCTGAAGTAGGAGGATTGAGAGTTCAAAGCCAGCCTCAGTCACTTAGCGAGGCCCTAAGCAACTCAGAGAGACCGAGTCTCAAAATAAAATATAAAAAGGGCTGGGGATGTGGCTCAGTGGTGAAGCACCGCTGGGTTCCATCCCCAGTGCCAAAACAAAGAGCTTCCTGTGACCAGCACAGCCCTTACAGTCAGCTGCACGGTGCCACCCCAGCCTTCCTGCTAGCTTGTGTCGCTCCCATCCTTCGTCGTCCTCCTCCTCCTCACTTCTGCCATGCTGGCCTCCTGGCTGTTCTTAAATGTATGAAGCCTGCTCCTTCCTCAAGGCCTTGGCCCTTTCTGTTAGTTCTTACTGGTGGCTTCTTCTTGCCACTCACCCACTTCGGGTGTCTGCTCTGGGTCACCACCAGGGGGCGCCATCTTGGGCCATAGCCCCATTTACCTCCTTCCTCCTCCTCCTCCTCCTCCTCCTCCTCCTCCCTCTGCTCCACTTTTCTTCATGGCTCCAGGATCTTTATCTTCTGTCTCCTCTGATTGGCATGTAAGCCTAGCTCCTTCAGCCCTTCTCTCCTGCAGCTCCTCCATCTCTACAGAAGAACCTGGAACATAGTAGGTGCTCAGCCAGTAAAGGCTGGGGTGCCTGCGCAGAGGCCATGGACAGCCCATGCTCTCTGCTTCCGTGGGAGCCTCCTCTCCTGACACAACATGGTTTTAACGAGCCAGCTCGCAGGCTGTCATAGTAAATGTTGTTTATGTACAAGGCGTCTTTATGCTGAGGGTAATAAAACAGCCCTGTGGCGCCAGAATCCTCAAGTTGAGTGACTGGTTAACTGTTAGACCATAAATAATTTGAGTTGGCAAGAAAATATTCTCACTTCAGCGTGTGGCGCTGTGCTGTCACTTCCCCAGATTCCGTGGGACATGCTGGAACATCATAGAGTGAAAAGCAGTTCTGAGTGGACTTTGGCCTAGCAACCTAGGTCAGAGGCAGAGGGATGGGCCACCTGGAAAAGAGGGGTGTCTGTCCTCCGGTCCTGGAAAGTGTCCCTCTGTTCTGTCCTTACACCCAAACCAATAGCCAGACAAAAAATTAACTGGTGTCCTCAGTACTTCCAGCCAGAGTGAGAATCAGACAGACCTGAATTAAATCCAGGTAGTACTGTTTTTTCACTGTGTGACCCGGGGCAACTTAGCTGACCTTTCTTTTCTTGACTGAGTCTTCTTTTCTACAATTGGAAAACAGGATGAACAGAATTCCAGTTTTATTATTAAGAATTAAATACTATATTGTATACAAAGCACTTGGCCAAGTACCTGGCAGTTTGCAAGAGCCCGATTATCATAGTCGTGGTTGTTCAAAGGAGCTCTTACATCGAGATTAAGAACTGCCTCCTTAATTACAATATCTTTGGGAATAGAAATTGTTGATTATCTCCCTCTATTAATTTTCCATATTTCTTAATTTTCATTAATTGAGCATAATTTCTTTCACAATGGCAAGAACACATTATATCCTAACTTTCACAACTTGGCAGTTAGTTGAATTCTTTTTATGTGCCTTACTCTTATTTGTGTGATTTGTCTTGTCCTGTTGTCTTTTTAATTGGAATCACAGGATAAATTAGAAGGATTAGCTGTAAGCTTGTACCAGTCAGTGAGTGAACCCTTGTTTTAGTTTCTCTGATGTCAAAGAAATGTATCATATTTCCTGTGTGGATCAGGTATTAGGGGAATAAGCAACCCAGAATTTGTGTGGGACAACAAAGATTTTTTTATTTGTGTCTTTGATATATTATTTGTTTGCTTGTTTTATTTTGATTTGTTTTAGATATTTTTAAATAAAGGAGGTAACAATCTTCATGAAGGTTAAAAAAAAAAAAAAAGAACTGCCTCCTGAATCTTAACCTGGTGGTTGTTAGGATGTCACATAAGATTAACATGAACCAAGTACAAGACAGGAAGGAGACTGTTTCTCTGACTCCTCAAGAAAAATGTGTCATTCCAATGGTGTCCAAGAATGTATTCATGGGGCCAAGAATCCCCAAGGGACAGATGTGATTCTATGATGTTCCTAGTCATCGTACACCAACCAATTCAGTTATAGTTTCAGCCACGTTGACTGAGTCACTCACAGGAATGGGAAGGCCATGCTACAGCAAAGGATCCAGCCCAGAGGAGGGGACGAGTGTTCTAGTCCTACTCTGCCACTAAATGGCAATGGAGGTTCCTTCTGTTCTACCTGAGCTCAGGTCTCTCAATTATACGTTAGATTTGTCATGCTTCAGTACCTTGGAACACCAAGTACCCCCAGTTCCCTTTTAGTGGTGACATCTTCACTATCTGATTAAACCATGTAACAAACGTATTTAAAGCAGGTATTATAATCACTGATGATTTATATTAAAACCAGGTCCAGCAAACAAAGCAAGAAAGAACACTAGAATTTTCTCTTCAGTCCTTTTCTGCCTTTGGAGGATTAATAGTTATCTTAAAAGTGGGATTGTGCACCTGGGGTTGTAGCTCAGTGGTAGAGTGCTTGCCTAGCACGTGTGAGGCACTGAGTTTGGTCCTCAGCACCATATAAAAATAAATAAAATAAAGGTATTGTTTCCATCTACAACTAAAAATGTATTTAAAACAAAGTGGAATTGTATGCCTGTAATACCAATGACTCAGGAGGCTGAGGCAGGAGGATCTGAAGTTTGAGGCCAGCCTCAGCAACTTAGCAAGGCTCTCAGTAAGTAAGGGAGACCCTGTCTCAAAATCAAAAAAAAAAAAAAAAAAAGGAAAAAAAAATGGTCTTGGGATGTAGCTCAGTGGTAAAGCACCCCTGGTACCCCCCGTCCCCCCGAAAAAGGAATTGTTTGAAAAATTCCCCATTTGTGTATAGACTGATTTTGTCCCCAGCTTGGTGATTCTCCTTCTCTAGTTTACATAAAGATTGCTTTTTATGATTAATGATAAAAAAAAACATGCTTTCATGCCATCATGGGTGTTTAAGGAATTTTTACCAATGCTTTGATCATCTGCACTTTTTCCCTTACTTTGGAAACTAACCTCACTGTCCTGCGGGGCTTCACAATGGAAAGAGCACACTGATGTTTCCTCCCTACCCAGGAAACAAAGGCGATGAGAAGGGCTATTTTGGAGTAAGATTCAAATTAGGTCACATCCCCGAAACCACCGGCAAGCTGCCTCATCAGAATGCTAGCTGCCGAAATAGCCCCGGGGCAGGTTGTAACACAGATTTTTTGAAGAATCAGAGCTGCACCCCAGATCTGTAGCTGGAATGGGCGGGTCATGGGGAGGGGGCAGAGCCGGATGGGGTGCCCTGGTGGAAGAGGAGCTGTGGAGGGGGTGGCGGGTGACCTGAATAGCAGAATTGGGAAAGGGAGGTAGTGTTGAACGCTGCCCACAAGAACCTACAAGGGTGACCAAGCTGAAGACTGATTCTATTTCTGAGCTAGGAATTCAGGGCGAATTGGCTGGGGATGGGAGAGCCTTCCAGAATCCAATCCAGAACCCAGACGCGTAGTTGCAGGCGTTCTGTGCAAGTGTCTCCCCGTGATGTTTTATTATCTTCTTGCCCAGAAGAATCCGCTGGGTCACAGGTATCTTAGTCAATGCCTCTCAGGTGACTGCACCTCTGAAGGTCACGGAGGGCAGTACTCTGAAAGCAGAAAAGTCATCCGGGTGCTTAGGGTCTGGATGCCTGGATACTTCCGGTGGATCAGTCTCCAGAGGGCTCTAGGTAATGTCGTGGCCAGACCTCTGATAGGAGTTCAAACTGACTGTCCACTACTTCCGCACTCTGTCAGGTTGAGATGTGAATAAGCACACGACCAGGTGGGGACATGAGCTTCTCTGCATCCTGGGGAAAGCTGAGCACAGAGACTGCTCCTGCTTGAGGTGGGAGGGTGGCTTCTATGAGACTGACTTTGGTTCAAGAACAGGCAGAGTCTGAGAATCATCTCTCCCGTCAGAGACTGTGACCTATGTTCTATCAGGGCATAAAAGTAACAGAGTGTACTTTAGAAATATATTTAGTATCCTTTAAGAAAGTAACATTATATGCTTTCCAAAATGCTGATGTAAGAACTGACTTTAAAGGATTGTGCATAGCAATAGTGGAGCTCCAGGGACCCAGCAAGTCCCCGTCTTCTCTGAATGGTGTTATTGGCAGTTCGGTGTCCCCTTGGGGGACAGCTGCCCCCACTTCTTTCTGACAGCAGAGATGTGTGTGTTGAGCAGGGGTGTCTCTTCCTGTCAATCTGCAGACACTCTGTACTGACTCCATGGGTTGGTGTGAAAATTAAATGAAATCATGAATATGAAGCATTTAGCACCATCTCCAGAATGCATTAAGTATCTCATTAATGGAGGTCGTTGCTATTGTTGTTGCATCTGGTGGGATTTGCCAGGAGGCGAGAATGAGTTACAGCAGCTGAAGCAAACCCATTAGGGGTCTGATTCCTCCTTGATGGTCTGAATCTCCCAGGGTAGGGGAAGCCAAAATTCTCTCCACTTTCTACAACACAGCTCAAGTTCAAGGTCACCTTCCCTCCCCAAGTTTATGGCCACTCTCAGTCAGGAACAATGTTCATCAGACTGGGTTTCGGGGAGAGTAGAGTAGAGTGTGCCTCTCCTGTTCCCCAACAAATCTCAAATAGGAAACATCTCCTTTGCCCCAGGAATGACTCTGCCCCCTATTTTTCAGAAATGGAGGTATTTTTGTCCTTATCCCATGACTTTGGGGATTTCTTTTACAGTTCAGTGTTTGTGTTTAACACCAAATATTGTTACTTCTTGACATCCTCTTTTAGTGCTGCTGAAAAACCAGACCTGGGGCCCATGAATTTCTTGCCAGCCTCTCAGGATGGTCTCTCTTCGCCAAGGGACCTGACAATATCAAAGGTTCTGCTCTTGTCCGTTTCCTGGCTGGGTCTCTGACAGCAGTACCTTGCTGCCCGGCTCCCACAATGGAAAGTGACAAGGACCTTTTCCGGGCATCACAGGTCACAGCAGAGCAGGAGCTGACATGGAGCGTACACAGACCCCAGGCAGGTCCATCCCCCAAGGTGACAGGTACTCGGTCCATCAAACTCCTAGGAAATCTCTTCCTTCGCATCACTTCACCAGTCGAGAGGAATTCGCTCGTAAGCTACACAACCCAAATCTGGCTGACATATGCAAAAGAGAGAGATCAACTTGGTGACAAGGACAGCTCACAGTCTCAAGGAGAAGAACAGACACCCTGACCTCTGAAAGGATAGATTGGGTCATGTAGGAGATAGTTAGCAGAGGGGGCCCCAAGGATGTGTCTGTCCCACATGGCACGTGATCCAGGTTCCCTGGGGATAGGCTGATTGACTCAATGAGGCTCCAAGCGTGAGAAAGAGTAGAATATTTCCCTACAGAAAAAAAGGCAAAGAGGCAGTGAAGGGCTGAGCAGAACAGGCAGTGATGGCCACCAGAAGGACAGCAGTGGCCCTCTTCCTGGGGGTCCCTGGAGCAGCCCAGCCCACCAGATGATGGCACCCCGAGCCAGCAGAGGATCCCTCTCCCGCGCTGCCACCCCTGCAGAAGGTAACCAGGGTCCATGAGGCCCCCCTGCTCATTCTGGGCCATCCGTCAAGAGCTGTGGTCAAAGGAGGGCTCATCCAGGCCACAGTGGCTCCCACAAGCCCAGTTCTGAAGAGAGCTCCCCACTGTTCATTTCTCTCCATCAAACTTCAACCTCTGTAGCTGCAGAGAAAAACTCCTCCTTGTAAACAATGATTTCTTTACAGGACAGGATGGGATACATGAAAGAAACCCAACATTTAGAGTCGGAAGGCCTGCCTCTCTCCTGAGTCTCGGTTTTTTGATCTTTGAAATGGGAATGGTCATTTCTGGTGCCCCAACTCCTACCTCACAGGGAGGAGGAGAAAATGAATGTTCGAGAAAGTTCTTTACAAAATGTTCACAGCAATGTGCTAAGAGGAGAAAATCTGACTAATATCCAAGACCCATAGTGAACATGGATGTGTTTCATCAAATGACAGGCCATCTGCCCCTGTATGTCAGAGAACCTGTACCCCCGGGATACAGGAAGAACTCAAAACACACACACACACACCAAAATAAATAACCCCATCAATAAATAGGCAAAGGAACTGAACAGACATTTCACAGAAGAAGAAATATGCTTGGTCAACAAATATATGAAAAAATGTTCAATAACTCTAGCAATTAAAGAAATGTAAATTAAACTACACTGATTCTATCTCACTCCAGTCAGAATGGCAACAATGAAAAATACAAGTAACAATGTTGGTGAGGATGTGGGGAAAATGTGCACTCATACATTGCTGGTGGAACTGCAAATTGGTGCAACCACTCTGGAAAACAGTATGGAGATTCCTCAGAAAACTTGGAATGGAACCACCATTTGACCAGTTATCCCACTCCGAAATGACTTAAAATCAACATATAACAGTGATGCAGCCACATCAGTGTTTATAGCAGCTCAATTCACAATAGCTAAACTATGGTACCAACCTAGATGCCCTTCAACACATGAATAGATTTTAAAAATGTGGTACATATACACAATGGAATATTACTCAGCCACAAAGAAGAATGAAATGATGGAATTTACTGGTAAATGAATGGAACCAGAGACTCTCATGCTAAGTGAAATAAGCCAATCCCCAAACACCAGAGGCTGAATGTTCTCTCTGATATGCAGATGCTGACTCACAATAGGCAGGTGAGGGGGAGGGAAGAGTGGAGGTTCACCTGATTGGACAAGGGGAGGTAGGGAATGGAATAAATGGGGGATGGGAATGGGAAAGACAGTAGAATGAATCAGACATAGCTTTCCTATGTTTATATATGAATACACTAAACTCCACATCATGCATAACCTCAAAAATGGGAAGTTATATTCCATGTATGTATAATATGTCAAAATACATTCTACTGTCATGTATAGCTAAGAAAAAAATCATTTTTTTAAAATGACAAGTCATCTGGAAAAGGGAAGAGGGCCTAAACAGTATACTAGGCATGCCATGTATATTCAAAAATCACATTTCAAGAATCCTTGAGAGATTCACATCATGATTGGAGAATGGAGGAGCAGAGAGGAACAACAGAAGAAATTTGAGAGTGAAGAGCTTTGGACATCTGATATCTTTTCTTCACTCATTTTTTTTCACCAAAGAGGCCAAGCACCTGTTACTTGGGAGATGACATACTGAGTCCCAGGGATAGAGATAAATAAAATACAATCGCCCATGAGGGAAGTCCTAAAATCCAGAAGGTAGCTTAGGAGTTATGTTTGTTGAAAATCATGCAGTCATCTTGATGTCTTCTTTAAGAAACCAGAGAGCAAAAGAAGTGACATGGTCTCCTGCTGTCCCATACCTTGGTGCCTGTACTTCCCTGTTGACAGCTGGAGCAGGACCCAGAGAGGGATCCCAGAGGGAATCTAGTCCACTAGGAACTACTAAGTTCCCCCAAGGTCGGGGAAGTCATTCTGACTATAGAAGCAGAATGGAAATTGGAATAATGAATCGTCCCTTTCCTTCTCTTCCTTGAAATTAAACAAAAATGCCCTAAACTTTTAAATCAAGTGTAATTCCAACACATACCTCCAGCCTATAGGTAGATCAGGTATAGATGAGGTATCACCTATGATCTAGGGGGTTTCTTTAATTAAGCTAGTATTTTCTAGATTTGGACAATATTTAGAAAACAGTCTCTTCAAAGTTAGGTGTCATGGTCCACGTGCATGATCCCAGAGACTCGGAAGGCTGAAGTAGGAGGATCGCAAGTTCCAGGCCAGCTTTAGCAACTTTACAAGACTCTCTCAAAATACAAAAGAAAAGGAAAAAAGGCTCCGGATGCACCTGAGTGGTAAAGTGCCCCTGAGTTCAGTCCCAATTAACCCCCACCACAAATCTACTCCTGGAGGGTGTTGTGGTTTAGATATGAGTTGTCCCTCCTGAGCTCATGTGTGAGACAATGCAAGAAGTTTAGAGGTGAAATGATTGACTTGTGAGAGCCTTAACCCAGTCAGTGCATTAATCCACTTGAATGGATTAGCTGGGTGGTAACTATAGCCAGGTAGGGTGTGGCTGGAGGAGGTAGGTGCTTTGGGCTATTAATTTTTTCCCTGGTGAGCCTAGCCTCTCTGCTTCTTGGTGCCATATCCTGAGCTGCTTTCCTCCACCACACACTTCCTCAATGATGTTCTTCCTAACTGTGGGGACAGAGCAATGGAGGCAACTATGGACTGAGACTTCTGAAACCATGAGCCCCAAATACACTTTTCCCTCTCTAAATGGTTCTTGTAGGAACTATTGGTCACAGCAGTGCAAAAGCTGACTAAAATGGACAGAAGCCCAAACTGATCTTCTGCAGGTCCCACCCTATTTTGAAGAGAGGGAAAGTGATAATGGTTTTAATTTGCATGTTCTTAGGGAAACACTGGAGGTCATTACATACTTATCCACAGTTAACAATTGGCAATCTCTTTAACCATTCAGCCACTTTTTGAGAATACCAGTTGCTTCCATAATACCTCTGATTATGCTATTCTCCAAGAATGGTGCTGATTGATTATTCTATTATTCGACCAACCAAAACCATGACAAGGAACAACATATATGTGCCTTTATAGTCCCTGGCCTAATGAAAAGTGTAATTACTCTAAAAAGAATTCTTCACGAGTGTCTCGAGATTGATTTAGAAAACTTTTAAGGACTCTGTGTGTGTATGTGTTTATCTGTTTAATCAAAGAGATTTGCACCAGGTAAGAATCCCTGGACAGTGTTAAACCATGCAGTAAATTATAGCAAGCTGTCTTCTGTAGCTTCATGTGAGTGATATAGCATATTGACGGTGGAAGGGAGCTCATGGGATAAGGATGTGATAACAGGGCACCTTACAGTAAGATGCTTGTGATTGCAACATTTTAACGAGGAGGTATAATTACTTTTCAATCTCTTCCTTTCTTACCGGCCCCTCACTCACTCCCAATGTGGGAATATGATAACAAATGAAGAAAATTCCAGAGAAGAGAAAAAAAAGTAAAAGCCTTTAAAAAGATCAGTGCAATGATGCTCCAAATTCAGTAACGCCTTCTCCTTTTTGTTTACAGGTAACTTGTTGTAGTTAGATATAATTTTATTGCAAATAATCACCCCCGTTTGGTGCCTTCTGTGTTCTTCCATGCATTGCAGTTAAAATCCGCACTTACGCTTTTAAGCAAATGTGAAATCCCATCAACTTGCAGAGCATGGTCTCGTTCACCATTAATGAAATTTGGTTCTAAGCAGCAGCATTGATGCTCTGATTTCCAGCTTAGACACTTTAGGCCATGGAAACCCAAGGATGTCAACATAAAGCAAATAGAACATGACAGTTCTTACCATGCTTTACGTTGGTGTTTAAAGCCCCAAAATAATATCCTTTAAAATTTAGCCAGAACAATTCTCATGAGAACTTTGCTGCATATGGATAATGACACTTGACCTTTCTGGGATATTTAGTCTCAATATTTGAGCAACCAACATATAATACAAAAAGATTCACTGCCAGCCCACCATC
Organism: Sciurus carolinensis; assembly: GCF_902686445.1. Classification (NCBI taxonomy): domain Eukaryota; kingdom Metazoa; phylum Chordata; class Mammalia; order Rodentia; family Sciuridae; genus Sciurus; species Sciurus carolinensis. Next base: position 58,362,728 of record NC_062229.1, read on the forward strand.
ACCCCCTGAAAGTTTTCTGCAAGCGATTCCTCAGATCATAAAGGGAGGCTGCTGTGTCCAGTAAGCCCCTTGGGTCTTTGGGTGCCCTGATTTAAAAACGGAGCTCTTTCCTCTGATGGCAGATGGAGTGACGGAGGTTCCTCTCCATCTTGACCAGGACAGGATCATGATGGGTAGAAAGCACTCTGATCAAACATCATTATTAGCTAAGCGTATTTATATCCTTTTGACATTTAGTTCTGTTTAAGGGAGTTACCAGCTCCCAGTTCCATCGGCCATGTGACCAATCCTTCCCACAGATGGCGATAAAAACGATGCTTTTGGGTAGACAAGGAAAAGCTGGCTCCCGGGGTATTTCAGAGAAATCATGATGTGCGTTTGCCTTTGTGACGTGCCTAGAAAGTTAGCTGAATATTCCACAGCAGTCTTCAACTGTTCTCAGGTGGGGGTCTCTGCCCTTGTCAACTTCTCCAGATAAATTGGTAAGAAAGGAAGCCAATTTGCACATTTATTTGTCTAGACTCCCAGCCAAAGTTTGGGATTCAGATCAGAATTTCAAAGACTGTTCCTACTTCTGGAATTACTTTAACTTTGATTTTTTTTTTTTTTTTTTTTTTGTGGGGGAATTGAACTCAGGGGCCCTCAACCTCTGAGCCACATCCCTGACCCTTTTTATTTTATTTTATTTTTTAAGTTTTTGATACAGGGCCTTGCTAAGTTGCTGAGGCTGCCTTTGAACGTGTAATCCTCCTGCCTCAGCGTCCAGAGCCACTAGGATTACAGGCATATGCCACCACGCCCTGGTTAAAAGATAAGATTTTTACAAAGGTGATTCAGTTTTCAAAGGAAGCCATTAGGGTAGACCCTGATTCAGTGAGACTGGCATATTTAGAAGAACAAATTTGAACACACAGAGATGCTAAGGATGCTCCTACAAAAAGACCATGTTGTGAGGACACAGCGAAAAGTTGCCATCTGCAAGTCAGGGAGAGAGGCTGAGGAGAAATCATCCCTACGGATATTTTGATCTTAAGGCCTTTAAGCTTCCAGAATGGTGACAAAATAATTTCTGGTGCTTGAACTGCCCAGATCATGGTATATGTTATGATAAAAGAATAGGGAACCCCTTGGGAGAGAATCCACATCCCTGCCTTTCCCAGCCTCTAGAGGATGCCTGTGTCCCTTGGCTCATGGCCTCTTTGCTCAGTCTTATAGTCAGCAATGGTAGTCCAGTTCCTCTCACCTGGTGTCTCTCTGACCACCTCTTTGGCCTCCACTTTCCACTTCTAAGTACCCTTGACATTACATTGGAGAACTTGGATAATCCAGGATAATGTATTTTTAAAGTCCACTGATTGGTGTCCTTAATTCCATCTGCGACCATAAATCGCCCTTGCCAGGTAGCATAATATACTCACAGGTTTGGTACTAGAGTGTGGCTATCTTTTTGGGCCATTATTCTGCATGCCATAACATGCTGTTAATTTTCAATGATGTGTGGAATAGAATTTTTGTACCATTCTAGCTTGCTTTGCTGGTTTCAACAGCAGAATGGGAATTATCAAAGAATTAAATTTTATTGAGTGGAAACAGGGGAATCATGCTCATTCTGTCATTTGTCCTTGCTTTCTCCAATACAGCACAAGCTTCTGCTGACATCAACTTATTCCTGTGTACAGAGGAAGGTGATGTTCCAATGTGGCGATGCTGTAGCCTCTTAATTCAAATGATATGGCTATCATGCTGTTGACCTCGTGTTGTATATTTTGGGGTTTTCTGATCTTGGCAGAATGGTGATTCAGGCCAAGATTTATCTTGGCCATTTCTTATCTTGGCCTGCCATCTCTAAGAGATTTGCTCTTTTCGCCTTAGAAGAGAAATGTCATTGTGGGCCAAGTTTGTGTGGGCTGTGTTTGGCTTCTACATATTTGGAGACACAAAATGTTTAGAGCACAGAAAACCCAGGGAACACATCTCTCAAATGTGTATTTTTTTCAGACACACATGACAGAAACCCATCTAGAAATATTTTAAATTGATATGAGAATTTACTACTTTATGCAACTACAAAGTCTTAGAGTAGATTTGACTCTGAGTCTGGACAGAGCCAGAATTCTGTAATATCCTGAGAATCGGAAGCCTCTCTCTCGACTTTTCCTATTTACTTTTTCCACATTGGCCTCACTCCAAGAAAGGACATTTTAGTATAGTGACCTAAGCCCAGACAACTGCACCTAGATTAGCCCTGTAACCAGCACAACCAATATAATACAATGCTGGATTCCTTCTCCAAATTCCAAGCTCGAATCCTAGGATCGCATTTCCCTGGGACATGGGTCTGTCCCAGAGCCAGTCACTTCTGGCAGGGAGACACAGTGCAGGGACTGAGCAGACAGAGGTCAAGGCCAACCTGGACTCCTGAGGATGGGAGGAAGCATTATTCTCACCCAAAGACACAAAGGGAGAATGAGAAGAAATGGTTCCTGAAGAAATCAAGGTGGTATTTCCAGAAAAAAGGAAGCCTGGTCTTAGTCTATTTTCCATTACCTTAAAAAATTTATGAGACTGGATAATTTATTAACAAAAAAATAGAAGCTTATTTGACTCATGGTTCTGGAGGCAGAGCTCAGGGACCAGGGCCCTGAGGAAGTGGTGTGGACTGTGAGGTTGCTGTAATAGCTTTGGTGACAGGAGACTTGCTTCAGTGCCACAGTGAGCAGGTGAAATATTTCACGTGTGTCCACTGGGCATCTCATTTCACATAGATGTGCTAACTGAGTTCACTAAAATAAATAAATAAGCCTGTGCCCTGGATGCGCTGCACGGAGTTGCTCCCACTGGCAGGTTCACATGCACACATGAGGTGGTTTGGGGGGGGAGTTGTATCAAGCTGTCATTCAGTCTCCCTGATTTCTTAGGGTTCTAGCAGACCCATCTTTACTTGCCAGGCAATGGTCAGAAAGTTGTACAACTAACCTGCCCAGAAAATTCCATTAACCAGTACAAGAGTCAAACTGTGGCACTGGTTTCTTGAGCTCCACATTCAACTCTACCTGGAACAGAATACTACTTTCCCAGTGTTATAGTCACATTTTTTTTTTTTTTTTTTTTTTTTTTTTTGTCAGTGTGACCCAAAGACCTGAGAAGAACAAGAGAGAGGAGGAAGTTTATTTTGGCTCATGGTTTCAGAGGCTCAGTCCACAGTAGGCTGACTCCCTAACTCTGGTTCTAAGGTGAAGCAGAACATCATGGTGGAAGGGAGTGGAGGAGGAAAGAAAGCAACTCGGAACATGGCAAACAGGAAGCAGGGAGAGCTCTGTGCACCAGGGACAAAATATAAACCCCAAAGTGACTGATAACCCCAGTGACCCATTTCCTCTAGCCACATTCCAGCTGCCTACAGGTACCACCCAGTTAATCTATCAGTGGATCAACCCACTGGTTGGGTTACACCTCTCATAATCTAATCATTTCACCTCTGAACATTCTTGCATTGTCTCATGCATGAGCTTTTGGGGGACACCTGATATCTAAACCGTAGCACCCAGTTAGCAACAGGAAATGTACATATTTTTTCTAAACCTTTGGATGGCTCTCCCAGGTCACATAGTGAATGACTCTGCTCTCTCTCTCTCACGTGCCCAAAGAAGCATGCTGCTTAGGAATAAGGATTTAGAAGACAGATTAGCAGTTACAACTTACAAGAATTGTATAACCTTGGTGGCTTACCAATCTTCTATATAAATTGACTCTCTGAAAGGGACTGTCTTCTTTCTTTCAAACCTAGAAAGTCAGATCTTTCAAGAATGTCAGAGATCATCTAATCCAATTTCCATATTTTACAAGTGGATATATTTGTCCAAGAACAGAGGTGAGTAGACAAATGACCAAGAGGGAAGGGTGGCCATTCCAATCATAGGTACCATTGTCCTGTGTAAAGTTGGCTGGTCATAAAAATGAACACTACCCTCAGAGGCATTTCTGGGAGACTGTTAAGATCTGTGATATGTTAATCATTTGAACAACTATGGTTTTTAGTCTTATTTGCACACACAGTGTCCAATTATGCCGAGCACTCTAGTGTAACAGTCTCGTGGAAATTTAGCCATCAGTACAGAAAGACTACTTTAAATGATACACGCAACCTTTTCCTCAGACCTGCTCAGGATACACAGAAGACCGGCTACCCATGGAAAGTCAGTTTACTACAAGGGAAGGCATAGGAACTTTTAAACCCTGCTTCTTGCGTGATTGTCAAATAATTATTTTTTTAAAAATTTATTCTTCCCTTCAGGGCTGTCCAGAAGGTTCTATTCAAAACTCCAAGTAAGCAGAGGTTAGTTTCCTGGTCTTGTTCTAGGGAATATTCCTACACAGAGAAATCAATACCTCATTGTCCATGGATCCCTCCTGACACACACAAACTGGTTTTTATATTTATTTGCCATGTGAAGGGAAGCAGGCTTAAAATAAATAGTTATAAAAAGACACAGCACATGGCATGTATATACATACTCAGTTGAATAACTATATCATGTGGAACTCTTCTGGAGACCTCAGAACTTGCACTAACAGGTCAGGTTTGCAACACCTGTCAAAGCCACTCTCTCACTTTTGGGGCAATAACCACTTCTTGCCCCCTATGCTCCTTTTTCTAGCTGTATCCTTGCACATCTCTGCCCTAGACTGTGAGGAAGCTAGGCCCCCCTAAAGAGTCTTGAATGGAACCACTTCCCACTGGGAGCTTGTTAGAGTCTAGAGAAGTTTGACTATAGCAAAAGATTAAACAGGACACCCTACCAGGGGCTTGCCTTTTTTTTTTTTTTTTCCCCAAAATGGATTTCATAAAACTGGCTCACATTTTATAAAATGCTGGGGACAGGACAGGGGATTAGCCTTTCAGCTGGACAAGAGGCACCCCATTGAGCGGTATGGCTACAGTGTAGGCCAAGAAGGTAAAGCTCTGTATCTGGCTTTGCATCTTACAGGGAAGGGTTTTCTGACACCAGGGCCCAGAGCCCGATATGATCAGCTTTCCCAGGCTGTATACTTGTTTGAAGAAAAGGCAGTGCAGCCAGAGCTGGAGAATGTGGGGGTGACTTTTCTGAAGGTGCCTTTCAGCCTAGGATGGATGTCAGTCAACAAACAGTCCATGGCTGGGACCTCTGGGCACACCCTTGAAATAGATCTGGGTTTTCGTACATGACCTGTCCTCTGGATGAGCCCACAAATAGAACTTAGAACCACTTTACCATAAATGTCTTATCTTTCTCTACCCTTCTCTTCTCTCTGAATCAGCCCTTTTCCTTGGTGTGCAATTACATTAGGGATCACTGAGGTTTCCTCAGCAAGCAGAGAATGGTGGATAGAATGGGCTTCTTACCTAGCCAGGAGCTTGTCCACTCCATTGAAATCCTACTAAGTTTAATGCATAAGTGTGGCTTTTCAATCCTGGGGGAAAGACATGGAGACGCTTGTCATTCTGAGGATTTTTTTTTTTTTTTTTTTTAAGTTTAATGATGTGGCCACTATGTCCTTGAGAAATCCTGTATTCAAAGATTGCATCCCACTACAAGTATGAAGGCAAAGAAAAACTTGGAGATAAGAGCCAGGTGCAGTGGTGCATGCCGGTAGTTCTAGCAGCTTGGGAGGCAAAGATAGAAGGATCATGTGTTCAAAGCCAGTCTCAGCCACTTAGTGAGGCCCTAAGCAACTCAGTGAGACCCTGTCTCTAAATAAAATGTTAAAACGGGCTGGGGATGTGGCTCAGTGGTTAAGCGCCCCTGGGTTCAATCACCAGTACAAAAAAAAAAAAAAAAAAAAAAAGAAGGTAAGAATGGTGAGAATGCTGTGCTGCTCTGCTCTTAGGTAATGAGTTCTTCACTTCTTCATTTATTGAATCAGGACATTCTTTCTGGGAAAATTTCCTCCATGCCCCTCGGCTAGGTGTTGGGCCTAGAGAATAAATCAGTGAGTGAATCCCTTGCCTGCGTGAAGTTTGTGTTCCAGTGAGAGAGATGATAAGCAAACCAACATATTTTCTGAATGTAAGAAGAACCAGGAAAAAAAAGGGAAAAAGGATAGCATTCAGATAGCATTCAGTGGAGGAGGCCCCCTTCACTGCTAAGAAAAATAGCCAATATAAGGTCCTGGGGAAAGAATGAGATTGTTGTATTTGAGATTAAGAAAGGAAAAGAAAACTAGTGAAGGAGAGTCAAAGAGTTGGCAGGGGCCAGGTTCTAGAAAGCTTGGATGCTTCCCAGCAGCTCAGGAGGCTGAGGCAGGAGGATCTCGAGTTCAAAGCCAGCCTCAGCAACTTAGCGAGGCCCCTAAGCAACTCCGTGAGACCCTGGCTCTAAATAAGCTGTTTCTAAAGAGGACTGGGATGTGGCTCAGTGGTTAAGCACCCCTGAATTCAATCTCTGGTATCAAAAAAAAAAAAAAATAGAAAGCTTGGGTGCTGAGGGTGGGCATACAGGCATTTGGGTTTTGTTCCATGGACAGGAGGAAACCATTCAAAGGTTTGAAGGGGAAAACCGAGAATCTCTCACTGACACATTTTAGTGAGACTCTAAGGTGCGAAGGACAAATGAGAACAAGTGTGGAGAAGGACCGGGAGGTGGTTAGCAACCTTAGGCAGACACACCAGGGGCTCTGTTCAGGGTGGTGGCAGAGACGCAGGAAGAGAGATAGGTGGAGGGACAGAGGGACCATTTTTGAGGTATAATAAAGATAAAGCATGGATGTGGCATGGAAGAGATCCCTAATTAGCACGGAGTAGTACTCAAGAGAAGTTTGATCTGAAGTGAACTAAATTTGGGATTTTATGCTCAAGGTTAACTTTTGCCCTTTCTGTAGTTGTGGGCAAATCCTGACCCTCCCTCCAATCTCAGGTTGGATTTGATGGTAGATGTGCCAGGGCTTGGTAAGTGGCCAACACCCACCTGGAATCATGTGGAGGATGGATGTTTTTGGAGGTATCGGTGCCCGTATTGATTTTACCAAGGGTTCTCAGTATTTGCTGAGTGGGGCTTGGCTGCAGGTGACCAAGAAATCTTTGTGTTTTATTTCTACCTCTACCTTGACTTTGAGCTTAACTCCCTGTGGGCCCTTCCGAGGGCAGAAAAGAGGGTAACTCTCTTTGACCTTCCGTGATTGACTTTCGATAAGTGTGTCCAGAAATTTGTCAGTTCAGATGCTCATTTGACTGGTGGACACGAGACACGTGGGGACCAGGCTGCTATCACAGATCGCAGGAAAATCAAAGAGCAGTCCAAGGGCTTTGGGGGGTTCATTCATCATGGAGCGCATTTGGGTATGGCTAATTATATGCTTTATTACAGATGCTAATTTGTGCTAGAAACTGGAACAGTGCGTGTTAGCATCTAGCTCTAGTTAATGAAGTTGGGTTACGCATTCAATATATCACTGAGTTCACAAATTCTCCTCCTGGCTAGAACACCATGGTGTGGGACTCTGGGGGCTGATGGTGTCGGGAAGAGAACACTGTCGCCGGGTGAATTTCTTCCCTGCGACTCTGGGGTGACTCAATGCTGCCTTGAGGTTCCCCATCTAACCACAAGATCATTTTCAGTGAGCTGAAACCCTGGGTGTATGTCAAGACAGAAGTCTTGTTGAGATCACTCATTAGCATAATCACAAAGAGTCCCTGTGTGTCCTCCAGCGAGACCAACTGGAGCCCTGTGGTTTTTGTTTTTTTTTTTCTTTCTTTCTTTTTTTTCAAAACAGTCTTCAGATTTTAAGAAGAAGAAAAGGAAGTTGGTATAAAAATGCATTCAGTCTGTCCCTCCCACTCTCTACCTGAGTTTAATCATTGCTGATAACATTGAAATGCGGAGGATAAACAAACTTATGTTTGACCTTTGCAATAAAGAAAATCATCTCTTCACTCCATTCCCATTGGTGTTAAGAGAAGCTCTGCATGTAAATTCCTGACACATCAGTGAGATAATAGACTCCTGTGTGAGCCATTTTATTTTATTTTATCATTATATTTTTTGAAGCCACCTTTCATGTTAGGCTGAAAAGAGAGAACCCAAATGTCCTCAGTAAAGAGGGACTTGGACCTTCTTCTTCCACTGTCTTCTTGGGCATTCTTCTCCACAGTCCAACCCCAGAGACGGGGCACCTGCAAGGACCTGGCAGGGAAGGCACTGAGCAGCACACATGGGACCAGTCACCAGAGCCACAAGCCTTGCCCGCAGGTTGGTGCGATGGTTCGACAGAGTGCCAGCCAAGGCTTCAGTTGTACCCACCTCTCCTCTAATGGGAGTGAGCAGAGCTCCTGCTGCTCCGGGCTGTTTTAGAGTCTTGATGGGCCAAGTTGGAGGCTACCTTTCCGTAGAAGGTTCTAGGCGCCATCCCCGAGACTAAATGCTTGAATGCAATGCTTCATTCCGTTCTCAGCACAGCCTCACTGAGGCCGGTGGATTCCCGTGTCTCAGATGAGAAAAATGGACAGCACACAGATGATGAGGGAAAGAGACTTTTAAATCAGGCGACTCTGAGTTCACGTTCTGAACCAAGACTCAGCAACCTCTTTTTCATTTAAGAGCTCATGGTAAGTAGTTTGTCTCTGCAGACCAGTCTTTTTTTTTTTTTTTAATAGATTTATTTTTTTTATTTATTCATTTTTATGCGGTGCTGAGGATGGAACCCAGGGCCTCACCCACGCTAGGCAAGCGCTCTACCTCTGAGCCACAACCTCAGTCCCAGACATACAGTCTTTGTGGCACCAATGCACCTCTGTTGTAGAGGAAAGGCAGCCAGAGACAAAATGTAAAGGACGAGCATGACCACACTCCATTAAAAACTTATTAGTAAAAGGAAAAAGTTGGATAGTGAAGACGTGGCCAGTGGGCCATAGTCTGTCAACCTCTGTTCCTACATAGTTGCTTCTTCTTGCTTCCCAAGTTCTTGGCGAAGACTTTGAGGTCTCACAGAGCAGGGCTCGCGTCTAGTCTCTGCCACTTTCTTATTGTGCTGTATTGGAGAAATCAGTTCATCTCGGGGGCTTGGCTTTCCCCATCTGTGAAATGGGCAGAAGTCAAATCTAAGATGTAGTCATGAAAATCTAATGGGAGAACGGATGTGAAGGAGGCACACTGGGCTTGGCATTGGCAGAACTATTGGCCTCAGATTTTGGGAATGGTCTCCCAGCTGTGCTCCGGCCTCTGGAGAGAAAGCATCAACCTAAACTTGTGCATATACAGTGGCCCTAGACTAGGCAGGGGATGTTCTGGACCCTGACTGCTTTCAATCCGTTTCTGCTGCCAATGAAACATGTAGGTATCAGGAAGCCAACCCACTGGAGTTTACAAAGGGATTCAGGGTACTGGGGTCCAATATTAAAGCACAAAAGAAGGAAACCAAGACATTTTTAAAAAGCTTTTTAGAGACGGTGAGACGCAAAAAGAGCCCCTTGCTGTTTGACACTTGTAAAGAGACCCCTGCTGGATTCCCAGTTCTGATCTGCAGTGAAATGCTGCAGGGCTCCCAGGCGTCTGCTTCCATTGACACACTCCTGGCTCCCCCATAGCCTCTGGCATAAAAAGGCAGACCAAAGAGACACTTTAGAATCTGCCTCAGCAGGGCTTCTCCTGTCAATCAGCTGCTGATACTGCAAACACCAAGACGGTGACATGACACAATCTCTGTTAATATCTTTGCCTCTGGTACGATCATCCTAGAGGAAGGGCACTCATCGGCTCTTTACTTGTGACTCCCCAATAGACAGGACACTGGGCAATTAAACTACTGAATGAGGTCGAAATTATGCTCATGGTAGCAATCACAGTGCAAAGGGCCAGGGAGGCTGGGTCCTGACTCAGCCTCTACTTCCTCACACGGGCAGGTTAGTGGGTTGGGAGTAGGCCATGCTGTTTTAAAGTCATATCATATACGTTTATCTGTGTTGGCTGCAGCCAGCAAAGAATGATTTCTTCCTTTCTTTCCTATCACTTTGTAGATTAAAACCAAAATAAACTCCTTTATTAGCTCACATAATAAAAATCTAGAGGTCAATTGGCCTCAGGCATAGCTGGATCCAGGAGCTCAAATAATATCATCAGAACTTGGTCAGTGTCTCCCCTTTCTTCTCCCTATTCCCAATCCATTGCTCTGTCTCTCGCTTATAGAACAGATGGAAACAAAGTACCATAAGTGACCTATAGAGTTAAGTGGGTGGTCAAAGAAAATGTTCTGAAGAGAAGCGTGTCCTGGTTGGGCTAAACCAGAGATGGGTTTAAAGCAGTCTTTTCTGAACTATAGTCTCTGAACACCTCCAAAAGAGACTCCTGGGATTGGTGGTCATAAGGCACCTTCCTAGGATCTATTTCAGACTCACAGAATGAGATTCCCAGTGAAAGGCTTTGGGCTGTGCATTTCTTCAGCAGGTTCCTCTGAATCTAGGGCCCACTTGTTTAGAACAGTGTTGGAACACCAGCCTCTCATTCTGACAGTCAAGCAAGAAAATGTCATTTGAGGATGCTCACTGCACTGAACTAGGAAATAAAAAACACAGAGAGCAAATACTTAAAAGAATTTCCAGAACACTAGCTCTAGGAGGCAGTTGGATCCTCCTACCCTCTAAGCTTTCTGAGTGACATATATAGCCAACCCTGATGTATAGGTGCCTTGTGCTATAGGCAGACTCTCTCCCTGGCCCCTAAAAGGGAGATGGTGTCTCCTTCTTTGTGCACTGATGCAGTAAGCATGGAAGAAGAACCATCTCTACCTGGCCTTTGCTCTGGATGCTTTGCCTAGAGAAAAAGGCCTGGTAGATTAATATACCGGTCCTCAGAATATTTCCATGAGTGCCTTTTACCTATCAATGCAATGTCAGAAAGAAACAGCACAACATGCCTAATCCATGTGCTTCCTGCTATACCAGAACCTTACATGGGCTCTGCAGTCTACAGAGATGGCTGGGTCACCTTCTTGCTCTGCTCCTTATAAGCTGAGAGAGACCTTGAGCAGGTCATTTAACTTCTTTGGCTCTTAGTTTTCACATAGGCAACGCCTCTCTCACAAGGTGATCAATGAGATTTGAAAGGGAGAATGCTTAGGAGATGATCAGCATATGTCTGGGACCTAAGAAGTGCACAATAAATATCAGCTGCTAGGATTCGATTGTTTTCATTAGAACTTGATCTGTGATATGCACAGAGAGAAGAAAGCTGTCAGGCTCTTACATCTTTTGCAGACTAACATGAGGAGCCTTGGGGAAAGGTTTGGGTTGTTTTAGTTTCTCTGCCTTAATTGTGGAAAATTAATTATATGTGATTTTAAAGGAACAATAATGAATATTTGGTTCATGTCCATCAGACACTCACCAGAGCGTGGTAGTTAGTACCAGGACCTGTGGTACAACACAGACTTGGGTGTGAGCCTGATTCTGTTGCTTACTAGTTCTGTGATCCTTTGTGATTTTTTTTTGCATTTTTTTGGCAAGTTAGCAAATCTCTCCAGCCTCAGTTCCCTTGTCTACAAAATGGGAAGACTAATAGGATCCATTTCACCTGGTTCGTTAGTTGTTAGGGTAAAGCATCCTGCATACTTTGACTCTAGAAGGCTCCATGGAGAGTTCTCTATTACCAGAACCACCTCATCTTCTACATAGACTCTTGTCCATGGAGGTGTCTGTGTGCTTCATGTATTTTTGAAAGGACAGTTCTGTTGGATTTGTTGTTTTTCTCATTTAAAATGGTCATGCATAAAGAAAATGTGGTATATATACACACAATGAATTATTACTCAACAATAAAGAAAAAAGAAATTATGACATTTGCTGGTAAATGGACGGAACTAGAGACTATCATGCTAAGTGAAATAAGCCAATCCCCCCAAAACAAAGGTCAAATGTTTTCTCCAATATGTCGATGCTAACACACAATAAGGCAGAGAGGGAAGAATAGAAATCCATTGGATTAGACAAAGGGGGATGGGAACAGGAAAGACAGTGGAATGAAGGGGACATCACTTGCCTGTGTTCATTATAAATACACCACCAGTGAAACTCCACATCATGTCCAATCTCAAGAATGGGATCCTAATTAGAATAAGTCATACTCCATGTATGTATGTTATGTCAAAATAGACTACTGTCCTGTATAACTAAAAAGAATCAATTAAAGAAAGAAAAAAAATGGCCACGCAGTAAGTTTTCAACACCTATTATATCTACACTTTATATTACCACAAAGTGACTCTTCCCAGCCAGAAAAGCAAAGCTTGGGTTAGAACAACAGGAGGAACCTGTGAATGTTCTAGCTTCTGGAGTTGCGGGTGGTGGGCAGATTACAAACCCCCCGGTGAGATTTTGCTTCTCTTTTTCCACTTTTCTTTGCTCTCCTCCTCCCTTCCCTTTTCTTTCTTGAGATGGACAGGAATAGAAATGTGGATGCGGATATGGAGATATAAATTTTCCCCTTTGGAGTTGGACCACCCCCTCTTTTTCTCTGGCAGATGCTGGTAAGGCACAAAGCAGTCCGTTCTCTCCTCCTGCTTCTTCTTTGTCATAACAGGCTGACGGGGTTGGAGGCGCGCGCTATCAAAGGCATTTCTGTTCAAAGGGAGAACTCAGTGATCGCCGTTACTGTTGGCGGTTCCTTCTGCTGCTTTGACAGTGTAACCATTTTTCTCTCCTTGATTTCTGTCTGTTTCCCTGAGGCACCTGAACTTGAGATCCTTTTTCCCTCTTTCAAGATGTGCCTGTTGCATGGGAAGCAGCAGAGGCGGCTCAGGGTGGCTCCAGGGCATTGGCGGGGCATGGCCAGGTCACACACAGCTGGGGTTGTGTTGGCCCTGGTGGGAGGGCACAGGGAGGATTCAGGGCTCCCATCGGATCACAAGCTGAGAAGTTATTCCCTCTCCGCTTCTCTTTATCCTCAAGGAGCAGGCCTCTGCCTAGGATTTTAACACCTCTCTAACACTTCCTAATGTCCCTTTATAATAAAGTGAGAAGACAGGCCTTGGAGCAGGACTTTCAGCAGCAACAGCATCTAGCTGGGACTTAATAACTTTTCTTTTTTCATTTTTTTTTCCCCCAGTATTCATCCTTCCCATTAGCTTCTATTGATGGCAACAGATACTGGTTTTCCACTTGCTGCAATGATTCTAAGTTTCCTTTCCATGACTCAAGTAAAAATTAGAATTGAGTAAAAGAAAAAAAAAATAATAAGTAAATAACAGGTAGGGAGAGATGGCAAAAAGTTTGAAGTTTGGGAAGGCTGAAAAGGACTGAAAAGTCCTTTTTTTTTTTTTTTTTTTAATTGGTTCTTTTTAGTTATACACAGCAGTACTGAGATTTTGATGCAGTGACAGGTCTCTTGTGCTGGGGCTCATGTCCACAGGACACCAACCTTCCCTTGAAGACCTAGAGTCAAGCTCTCCAGAAGAATCAAGATGGAGCTGGAGAACATTTTAGCTTTAGCCTCAGTGTGAAGTGAAGGGGCCCTCTGGGTTCTTCTCCTGGAAGGCTCAGGGTAGCTGGGAGATGGTGGGTTAGAGTTTGGTCCACTTGAGTTTGCATCTCAGGAAGAAGCCATCAGGGCCTTCTCAATTCACACTACCTGGATTTAACCCCATACTAACTAGATAACCATAGGCAAGTTTCACATTCTTTGTGCTGTAATTATCCTATCTGTAAAATGGGCTGATAACAGAACTCACTGATAGGGTTGATCAAGAAGACTGGATGAGTAAATAATATAATTGAGAGTAGAGAAAAAAAAATGCCTCAAACAATCTCATGGTAAACACTCAGTAAATATTAAGTGCTGTTGTTATTGTTGCAGCAGCAGTAGCATCCCCAGTACCCTGGGGACATTCTCTCTGAGTCTGATTTTCTTTGGTTGTAAAATCGGGCTAGTCTGGCCTGCCTCAAAAGGTCATTGGCAACATGATTGGTGAATCATAAATGCCAGCTCCCTACCATTCTCTTCCCCTGATACCAGGAGCTTGTAAGCTCAAATGAACTTGCAAAGTGGTGGGTCTGTGTCCGTTGTACCTTATTTCACTTTGAATGCAAGCCGTCCCTCAAAGTGGGTTTTGAGCACAGACATCCACACCTCATACCGGAAGTCACTGATGATCCTTGACCTCCACAGCTGTGGGAAGCAGAGATGATCGCCAGTTGCTCAGAATGACCCCTGAGCCTTCTGGTGTGGTTCTCTGACTAAGCAAAAACAGCAAATTCAGCCCATTTCTAGGATTCCTTTGGAATAGCCATTTTCTAGCAATGGCTGCTTGAAGTCCTTGCTGTCATCAACAGCTAAGTCCAATTTTAAACCCACGCTCCTTCTCTGAGATGAAGTCTCCACCATTTTATGAAGTTGGCAGTGTGCTATAGTTACCCCATCTTCCTTTTGTTCATCTACTATCGATCTCAACTAATCACTTAATTAGCCCCGACAAGAAGACTTCTGTGCTGTTAAATAACTCTTAAAAACCTGCTGGAGATGCTTCAGTGGCCTGATTGAATTTAACTTGCAGTTCATTACTTCTAGACTAAGATATGTTAAATGCAAGACCTGAGAAACAATCTCAATTCTGCTTGGAGAACACATTCTGCTTGTTTGGAAAAAGAATCCATTTACACTAGTGGTTTTCAAAGTGTGGGCTCTGACCTTCCAGAATCAGCATCAACTAGAAGACTGTCTTTCAAGCTCATGAACTTGTTTTTGTGGGCCTAACTTTGGGCAAAGAGATAGAATAACAACAATAACAAAAAATTAAGGAAGAAAAAAGAGAAAAAGGAAAGAAAATCAGAACAGGACCTGAGTGATCTGGTGGGAAGTCCATTTACTTTGGTGTACTTGGAAGTAGCAAGGGGATCTTTGGGGGTCACTGTTTCAGAACAAGGCATGGGATGTGGAGATTTTCATCCAAAGTTGGGTGACTAGACAGAGTGCTCAGAAGGTACTCAAACTGTTACTATACTGTCAGAAAGGGGGAAGGTAGTGGGGTATTTCCACGGTGATATATAGTCCAGGAAAAATCCCAACAGTTGTGAGAGGTCTCCCCGAGGATGGGCACACCAAGGTTACTTAGTAAATGCTCATTAAATTGACAGAGATTGAGCCTTAGTGAACTAAATCGTGTTTCCCCAGTTAATTTTGATCTAAGAAAGTAGATATGTTTTTTGGGCCTGGTCAGTAGGGAGAAATCAAGAATTCTCCCAAGGGGCATTTAACTGCAGTGTCCTCTCTTCCTGCCCTCTGAGAAGTAGCTTAGAGGAAAGAATCAGGCTTTCCTATATGGACGCGCATACTTAGCAATGACTTTAAGCAAGCCTCACAACTCTTTAAACTTCAGTTTTCTTACCTATAGGTACCGACGTTTTAGCTTAGCACTGTGTACTAGCACATACTATGAATAGTGTTTGGTATGTGATAGATAGATGTTGAATAAATAGTTGTTGAATAAAAGAAAAGGGAATAGCCAGGAAGTGGCACACATCTGTTATCCCAGAGGCTTGGGAGGCCTAAAGCAGGAGGATCGTGGGTTCAAAGCCAGCCTCAGCAACTTAGTGAGGCCCTAAGAAACTCAGTGAGACCCTGTCTCTAAACAGTATATATAAAAAAGGACTGGGGATGTGACCCAGTTGTTAAGTGGCTCTGGTTTCTATTCCTGGTACCCAGAATACATAAATGGGAAGGGAGGAAAGGAAAAAGGAAAATGGGTTGCTTTTTGTGAGGTTTATATGAAATAATACTTTGAAGATTACTAACATAATTCCTATACATGGATAGTCTGAAAATAGTATTTATCATTATATTGTTGAGAAAAATGCAATGTGATGATAAAGAATAGATTCAGAAAAAAATATTCTAAATGCTTGTAATAGGGCCCATATTACTGTGAACTGGGTAGCTTATAAACAGACATGAGAAATTTGTTTCTTACAGTCTGGGAGCTGTGATATCCAAGATCAAGTTGCCAACAGATTCCATGTTGATTCACCAATGGCACCTCCTCTCTGTGTCCTCACATGGTGGAAAGGGACAGGCAGCTCTCTTGGACTTTTTATCATTCATTCATTCATCTTTTGGTACTTGGGATTGAACCCAGGGGGCACTTCACCAGTGAACTGCATGACCCAGCACTTTTATTTTTATTTTGTGACAGGGTCACAAAGTTCACAGGTTCACAAAGTTCCAGCTAGCCTGGAACTTTGTAATCCTCCTGCCTCAGCCCTGAGAGTTGCTGGGATTACAGGCATGTGCCAACATGCCCAGCTCCGGGGCTTTTATATAAGAGGCTCTGCCCTCCTGATCTAGTCGCTCCCCCCCCCAAAGATCTTACCACCTCCTAATACTGTACATTGGGGATTAGGGAACACACACATTCAGACCATAGCAATTACTCTCCAGCAATCACTTTGGGGCCACCAGAGTTTTGGCCACTGAGTCCATAGCTTTGGATTTCAGTGCATAGCAGGTAATCAAGATATTTCCAGAATTCTGAAATGAATGACATGGATATGACCATGACTGAGTGTTGTTGGGAGTGGTTGTTCATAGAAGTGATCCATTTCCAACCCATATAACTAATTACATGCTAATTTTTATGTTCTTTTATTTCCTAGGATAAGTAATCATCCAGTCTTTGGTTAATGCATTTGCCTCAGGGTAGAAGTAAAGCATTTTTAGAAACATTCCTCCTCTCTCATATGTTATTGAGTTATAGAAATGCCCCTAGTTGTTTTCATTTACGTGGCTAAAGGGTTGCTTTCAACTTAAAAAATATTAGAAAATTCCCTGCCTTTGCTCCCCTTTTCTCTTTGAATATCAGTAATATCAGCAAAATGGACAAATCTACCAACTCAATGGACAGTTCAGGAGAGAAATTGGGAATGTCATTTATTTAATTTGCAGAGAGTCCTTGATTATCAATTCTTCATAGAATAAGAGTGTTAGGGATTAGACCTGAGTTCAAATCTCAAATCCACCTATGACCAACTTTGTAACCTTGAACAAGCTACAAATAAATCCTTTCTGAGCTTAAAGTTCCACATACATTGTATAGGATGTCTACAAAAAATATATAATAAGAGGTCAGTTACTTCTTTCAATGGCATTTTGAACAAGTACACTCAGCAGACAGACACTATGGAAGAGGTAGGTATGTGCCCAGATCTTAGTGTGAAGTTTGGATACAAGGAAGAATGAATGGGAGAGGTTTCTTCTTACCATCTGAAAGAATTTGTGAACTTGAGAAATCATTCTGTAATTTTAGATCAGCTGTGGTAGAGGCAGATATGGGCAAAGAAAAATTCCTTGAAGTGTCATTCTTTTCTGCCATCTTGGATTTTGATTGCAGGCATGACAATAAAGATAGGAATGAGCCTAGGGTCTGAAAAGCAAGGACTCGAAGACAAAGAGAGAAACCCTCTTCTGAAATGTTGTCATCATGGGGAAGAGTGGCCATGCTGCTTTTGTCGGGCTAGTACAATGGAAGTGCACACACACACACACACACACACACACACACACACACATCCAGTTATCCGTCGCTTAGCATAACATTCACAATTTCCCTTGAACAGAGCAGAAACAACATAGTGGGTATTTATGCCCAAGAGAGAAGAAGGACACTGTTCTGGACTGGAGCATTGTGCTTTATGGTGTTTTGTATTTTCTCTGTGCGGACCAGCCTCATAGTAATAGTTGCATTTTCCTATATTGATATCCTTGGGCTTTGTTCAGTTCTTGAAATACTGAAAAGGCTTCATCTATAGTCTCTGTGGTAATTCCCACAGCCTGAGCTTCTGCACCTGCTGCCTCTCTAGCGTCCAAATCACGCCAGAGTTGCAGAAAAGTCTGAAGTGAGGAAATCCATGGGAGGGAGGCAGAAATGAAGCTCTTAGAGGATTTTCATTGCATAGACAGCAAGGAAAACAAATCTATAAGTAGACTTGAAGTACGACTCAACTAACTGTTCCATGATCCTTCCTTAACTTAAAACCTAGGAATGAAACATGTAATTAGCCCTAGAGAAAGGGGACAGGTCCCTGATCACATTCACTATTAAAACTGAGATGGGATCTGTGTTTGACCTCCAGGGTGTAAGAATTGCTCTTTCTAGGGCTCTTCTCTGGACCACCCATCAGCAATCCTGGACAGGAGGAAGGTGACCACTACTTACCACCTTCGCTCACTGGCATTTTAGCTGTGCACCTCATGCTCAGATCATAATGATTCTTAATTTTAGCTAAGGGAGAAGTGTCTTAGACCAAGTTCGGGAACCAGAGGGCTTCCCACTCTCCAGGGAATGGCATCAATCCATGCCAATAAATAGGACTTTGGCAAAGACATAGAATGGGATTTAAAAAGATGCCATTGAGTCATACTTGGACCCCTGGCTCCTACCAGATCAGAAATAGTCCAGTTCCCAATGCTCTAAGTAGCAGGTTCAATGGTGGCCCCTAAAAGATAGGTCAACTCCTTAGACTCTGCAAATGTGAGCTTTGAAAAAAGGGACTTTGCAGATGGAATTGTTAAGGATATTGAGACTTTTAGGAGATCATCCCAAATTATTCAAGTGGGCTCCAAATTCAATGACAAGTGTTCTTACAAAAGACAACACAATCAGTAAGTGGGCAAAGGAACTAAGCAGACATTTCTCAAAAGAAGAAATACAGTCAACAAATATATGAAAATATGTTCAAAGTCTCTAGCAATTAGAGAAATGCAAATTAAAACTACATTGAGATTTCATTTCACTCCAACCAGAATGGCAATTATCAAGAATACAAGTAAAAATAAATAGTGGCAAGGATGTGGGGAAAGGGTAAACTCAATACATTGTTGGTGGTACTGCAAATTAGTGCAACCTCTCTGGAAAGCAGTATGGAGATTCCTGAAAAAACTAGGAATTTAACCACTATTTGACTTAGTTATCCCATTCCTACGTGTATATCCAAAGGATTTAAAATCAGCATACTACAGTGATACAGCCACATCCATGTTTATAGCAACCTAGATGCCCATCAACAGATGAATGGATAAAACAATTGTGGTATATATACACAATGGAATATTATTCATCCATAAAGAATGACTTTGATATTTGCTGGTAAATGAATGGGTCTGGAGACTATCTTGCTAACTGAAATAAGCCAATCCCCAAAACCAAAGGTTCAAATGTTTTCTCTGATATGTGGAAACTAACCCACAATAAGGCGTAGGGAGGAAAAATAGAAGTCCAGAGGATTAGTCAAAGGAGAATGAAGGAGTTGAGGGGGGAATAAGAATAGGAAAGACAATGGAAAGAATCTGGCATAACTCTCCTAAGCACATGTATGTATTCAACGCAGTGAATCCCACCCTTGTGTACATCACAAGACTGGGGCCCTAATTAAGATACATGTCATGCAGGTATAGTTTTATCAACATGAACTCCACTGTCACGTATAACTAAACAGAAGCAATGAGAGGAAAAAAAAAAACACAGCTGAGAGGAAGGGGGAAGAGAAACGAGGAGGCGTGTGATGACAGACACAGAGATTGGCAGGATTGCCATGGGCAGCAGCTAGGAGTCAGGCATGGAATGGATTCTTCCCGAGCCTCTGGGGCCTGCATGTCCCTGCTGGGTTCTGTTGGTTCCTGACCTCCAGAAGTGTTGAAAGATTAAAGTGTTGTTGTCAGCCACCCAGTTTCTGGTCCTTTGTTCTAGCAGTGACTGGAAACTAATGTGACATATGTTGGTGATGGGGTTAAAGTTGGGGAGTGGACCATAAGCAGAAGGAGATTCTCAAAGTTTTTTTTTTTTTTTTTTTTTTTTTTTTTTTTTTTTTAGAAAAATCCTGTTTACAGTTATGTGTAGCTATGCTAGAGATGTGTTTTATTTTTCTGTATAAACTCTAATCCCTTTTTATTAATATGCCAGAGGAAAGAAAAAGCCTACTTCCATCATCTTTCCCTAAAAATTGAAAAATTATAGGCAAGGGGCATGACTCCTCAACACATATTGGGGGCTTTCTTTGCTCCCCTTTCCTTAACATTTCTGCCCCTCAACAGCTCAGATCAATGTATAACATGTTCATTTGTTTCCTGAACCTCATTTTGCCATCTTAAGCTCTCTGAGCCTTGCTTCTCTGCACAGAGGGAAACATAACCAAGGAAAAGTGGTACATTTCTTGTTCTATTATCTTTCCTACCAAAATGGAAACTCTCTCAAATCTTATCTCTGCTATAACAAACCTTCAGTTCACAGGAAGCCCACTGGCTCCAAGAGATCACCTTCCGCGGTGGCACCTCTCAGAGGCCCCGAAATATCAATTTTTAAGTCAAGCCAGCACATGAGATAAATATTTTAACTACCATTTTATTTTCATCCAGGCTAAGGGACAATTGAGAAACGTTCTATTCTAAGTACATAGCCCAGAAAGCGCGGAAGGGTTGTGGATGCCATTGTTTTGAAGTTAGCCTGTCAGTCATTGTGATTGAAACATAACCCCAGTGGCTTCCACAAGTGCAATAAAATGCTTCGCAAAAGGTTGCAGAATTGTAGGATGTAATAAAGTCCGCTTAGCTTCATTTCCAATGCCGCAGAGTCCTAGAGAATGAGGCCCATTTCCTTATGCCTTGGGATTTGTTTGAGTTACTTTCATGCCTGGAAATGACAGAACATAAAAACAGACATTTAGTTAGAACCAGTAGCATTTTTTGAGTCATGGCAATAAACAAAATATAAGTTTGTTTACTGCTAATCTGTTAGATTGCCGTTAACATTTTATGAGAGGTCATATTTATGTGGCAGATTCCATGAAATAGATAGATTTCAGCCCTGCCGATGCCTATACAGGCTGGGTCCCCACGTTTTCTGTGTCCTCTGCCCACAGTCGACACCATCAAGGTCAGCTGCATGGTGTTTGAGGAATCTGTGTTGTTGATAACAAAGCTTATATACAAATGAAACCAATCCAGACCTGTTTATTCATTAAGAATGGGTTCCCACACAACCATTGTCAGAATTACCTGCAGAGCTTGTTAGAAACAGAACTCTGTGCCCCACATTCTGACTTAGCAGTTCTGGACGGAGGCCCAGGAATCTTTTAATTTGCTCTTTTTTGGTACTGAGGATTGAACCCAGGGGCTCTTAATCACTGCACCACATTTCCAGCTCCGCCATTTTTTTTTGGATATTTTATTTAGAGACAGGACCTTGCTAAGTTACTGAGGCTGGCTTGGAACTCACCATCCTCCTGCCTCAGCCTCCTCAGCGATGGGATTACAGGTGGGTGCCACCGTGTCCCACAGGAATCTGTGTTTTTAAACAAGCTCTCCAGAAGAGTCTGAGCAACTCAGGCCATGGATTTGAGGAATTATGCAAGCAGAATCAGCTCTGCTTCAAGGCCAACCAGTGTGTCTTATGCACATGGGCCAGGCCTACAACCATTTCTACTCAGAGTTAAAAAGTGAGGGTGAAGTTCTTTCATCTTGCAATCAGGCAGTTCCTTGGAGGTCTGATGGTGTAGAGTCCATACCATTTCATAGCTGGTCATCCCAACCCTCCTGCAACCTTAGACTCTAGGTTCCATTACTGGTATCAAATAAATGGGCACAGTAAGTTCCTGCCCTTGCTAGCCTTCATGCTCAGAGCAGAGTAATTACAGAAAAGAAAATGAAGTAGGAGTGGGGAGAAAGATCATCGTGGGTCATATTTCATAAAATTAGGGGAAGATTGAAAGAAAGGGCACTAGGAGAACTGTGGAGCAGCCACCATGTGTGTGACAAATGAAGAGATTTTGAGAAATATTGTTGAGAAGCGCAAATAGATTTCCTCTTGAGTGTTTTCAAGAGATTTCAGACAACATTTAAATTGCTTTTCATATATCGTCTGCCATTTGTGGCTTGGAGTGTGGCACTGCAGACACAGAGGGAGAAGCTGTGGTGTGAAGACGTGCTGCTTGCTTCAAGGGTGTAGTTCAAGGACATCCTCAACCAGGGCCCATTCAGAGCCACCTTGGGGAGGACACTCACTTTAGTCTCTAGTACATGGAGAAAGATTTTAGTGAAAATCCAGCAGTATGCTTTTTCTACAGTTTAGTAACAGAGAGTAAAGGGCAGGCCATCTCTTTGAATTAAATCTGGTCCATTTGGGGATCTAGAACATAGAGGCCGGGTCATGTCTGCTTTTAACTCACACCAGGAAGGTCTTGTCTGAGCTCAGGATGTCCTCCCGTCAGGCCCTCTGGTGGCTGTAGTGAGAAGTGCACTGTGGAGTGTATGTAGTCGCCAATTTGCCTCCTGGAGAAGGGGACTTGTCTTATTCCCATTTGACACAGGATCATCCTCTGTTGTACCCAGGGCCACCCACCTTGCCTGGAGATCCAGGTCATCGTCCCATCATTCATCATTGCCCTTGTCCTTGAACAATATTGACTTTGAGTCAGAGGCACCTGTGCAGGGCTGAAAATGGATGTGCCCTTTCTATCCTCTGCCTCGCCTGTCTGCAGCAGATTTATGTCTTAGAGAAGTTTCCCTGGTTTTATTTTCGGTCTCCTGAATACTGTGACCCTGCACTAGTTCCCTGTAATTTCTGAATCTATGCAAAGGCCTCAGTCCATACCTGAGGAGGCTCTCTGTCCGTCTACTCACAATCTTCTGAGACTCATCCCTCAACACAGCTTTCACGTCCAAGTGTCCACCTCGCTCCTTAGAGCTCTGTCTATGGCAGTTTTGTTTGCCCATCTGGCCTGGAGGCTCATGGGAAATGGAGTCTTCCTTTCATGCCAGAGCATGCTGGATGGACCTGGGGGGCTTCATGTGAGAAGGTGTGAGTGTGAAGTCCAGGTGCGTCCTTTCCTAGCCGAGCATCCCTAGGTGCTTTAACGAAAATGGAGTGCAGCAGCGTAAGCACGCATAGCCATGCCTAGGGCATTATATTGCTCACTGTGTGTCACCTTCTGTGGTGGTCATTATTACTTTTTCATCCAGTGTCATAGCAAGAGAAGATTTAGGACTCGGTTACACCATGAATGATTCTGCAGCATTACTGCCGAGGGTGCAGCTGGCAGTACTTCATAGCTGTAGCTTCCTTCAATATCAGCTTTAGAATTGAAGGTGGCGCTGTTGAAGGATATCTGCTCATCATCAATGAAAAGATTTACCGAAATGCAAATAAGGTTCCCAGGAAAGTATGAATAGGTGACTCAATGGTTCTGCCCTCGGGGTGCTTCCAATCCACATCACACATGGTGAGGCCAGAGAGGAGATAACCAAGCCAAGTAGGCAGGACAGAATATGTGTGGGCCTCTTGCTGTGATTGCCCAAAGTTTGATCGCTGTGAACATTCCTGCTTGAGCATTTTCCATTAGTTCCAAGTTCTGAATGGACATAGTGGCAGATTAACTGTCCTCCTCCTTCTGCCATCACCAGCAATATGCTTGAGGAATAATAGGTAACATTTGGCAGCTCCTGATCAGGGGTCTGTTTTCCAGAATAGCAAAAGACAGCAGAAGGAAGGCTCTATTGCTCTGGATAATACAAAAGATTTTCGGAGAGGAAGGCTTTGAATTTAGAAGGAAAAATACAATGTCTGATGAAGGAACTTCTAGCTGTTTATTTTCCTTTTTATTATTTCATTATATTTTCTTTTTATAATTCTTTTCTTTTTTTTTTTATTAATCTGCCACTATGCCCTTTTCTTTTTTGTTGAATCATTAAAAGACATTGTGTACAAATTTATGGGATTCACTGTGATATTTCCATAACTGCATACATCAGGCATCAATCATGGCTTCTACCCTTCTTCCACGCTGATCTGCCTCTTCCTCTGGTCCCTCTTCTACTTTCAGATCTTTTTCTTTTCAGTTTCCACATATATGCAAGAGAACCTGCAATACTTGTCTTTGTGCCTTGTTGCACTGAACATGATGTCCTCTAGTCCCATCCATTTTGCTGCAAATGTCAGAATTTTGTTCTTTGTGCCTGGGCGATATTTCATTGTGTATATATAATACAGTATTTTATTTATCCATTCATTTGTTGATGGGCACCAAGGTTGATTCCATATCTTAGCTATCGTGAATAGTGTTGCAATAAATGTGCGCATCAGATATCTCTTTTATATGCTGATTTCGTTTCCTTTGGATATGTACCCAGGCGTGGGATAGCTGAACCATATGATAGTTCATTTTTTAGGTTTCTGAAAATCCTCCATACTGTTAACCATAGTGCTACTTTATATTTCCACCAGCAGTGTATGAGGGCTCTTTTTCTTCTCTACATCCTCTCTAGAAATTTTTATCTATTTTTATAATAACCATCTAATTGGTGTGAAATGGAACCTCATGATTTTGAGTTGTATTTCCCTGATGGCTAATGATAGTTTTCCATATATTTTTTGTCCAGTTGTATTTCTTTTGAGAAGTGTTTATGCAGATTATTTACCCATTTTGAAAAGTGAATTACTTATTTTTTGTTGTTGTTATGTGTTTGAGTTCTTTCTGGCTATTAATCCACAATCAGATGAATAGCTGGCAAGTATTTTCTGCCGTCCTGCAGGTTGTCATTTTACTCTGCTGATTGTTTCCTTTCCTGTGCAGAAGCTTTTAAGTTTGATGTAATCCTGCTGTTGGTTCTTGCTTTGTTTCCTGTGCTTTTGGGACCCTATCTAGAAAGTGCTTGCCTGTACCAATATCTTAAAGTGTTCCCCTATGTTTTCCTCTAGTTTCAGAGTTTCAGATCTTACATCAAGGTCTTTGACCTATTTTGAGTTGATTGTTTTACAGGGTACGACAGAGGTCAAGTATGAATCTTCTACATGTGAATATCCAGTTTCCCTAGCATCACTTGGTGAAGAGGCTGTCATTTCTTTAGGGCATGTTTTTGGCACCTTTAGTGGGACTCAGTTGACTGTAGACAGTGTATTTATTTCTGAGTTCTACATCTGTTCCTTTGGTCTACATGTCTTTATGCCAATACTATGCTGTTTTTATTATTATGGCTCTGTGGTGTTTCTTAGAGTCAGGTATTGTGATGCCTCCAGATTTGCTCTTTTGGCTCAAAATTGCTTTGTCTGTATGAGGTCTTTAGCACTGCCATAGGAAATTTTTTTTTTCTGTGAAGAATGTCATTGGTGTTTTGATGGGGATTGCTTTGACTCTGTAGATCACTTTAAGTAGAATGGACATTTTTAACAATATTAAAACAATATTCTATGAACATTCAATAGTCTATGAACAATATTCTTTCTACCTTCTAGTGTCTCCTTCAATTTCTTTCTTCAGTATTTTCTTATTTTTATGTTAGAGAACTTTTACATCCTTAGGATTACTCCAACTTTTTTTTTTTGTTGTTTACATGAGCATGGCTATTTTGAATGGAATTGCTTTCCTGATTTCTTTCTCAGCGAATTAATTATTGGCATGTAGACAATCTACTGATTTTTGTGTGTTGATATTGTATCCTGCTACTGTATTGAATTCATTTATCAATACTTAAAGAGTCTTTTGGTGGAATCTTTAGATTTTTCTACATATAAATTCATATCGTCTGCAAACAGGTACTTCCTTTGTTCCTATTTATATGCCTTTTATTTCTTTCTCTTGCCTAATTGCTCTGGCTAAAATTTCTAGTACTAAATTGAATAAGAGTGGTGAGAATAGACCCTGGTCTTGTTCCCAGTCTTGGAGGAAATGTTTTCAGCTTTCCCCTTTCACTATGATGTTGGCTGTGGGTTCAGCATGTTGAGGTATGATCCTTCTATACCTCGTGCATTCCAGGCTTCTAGCATGAAGCTGTGTTGGATATTTTTCAAAAGCTTTTTCGGCATCTGTTGAGATGATCATATAATTTTTATCTTTCATTCTATTATGTGATGTAAATAAGTTTTGAGTAAGGACTATAACCTTTTCATTCATCTCTCCTTGAAACCTACAGGAAAGTCTTTGAAGTTGTTTTGTGTTTTCTTGTATTATTTAATGGCTACAGGGTAAAATCAAAGGGGCGAGTCCACATGAACCCTGCTGACTTCTCCTTGAAATTGCACGTGTCACTTTGCTAGTCAGCTTTCCATAGATGAAACAAATTTCCAAGAAAACCAAATTATAAAGAGGAAACATTTATTTTGGCTCATCATTTGGAGGTTCTAGTCCCAGATCAGTTGGCCCCATTGCTTTGGACCTATGGCGGCATATCACAGTGAGAGCATGAAGCAGAGCAAAACCAATTGCCTCATGGTTGGGAAGTGAAAACGAGGAAGTGAACAGGGTTCCATATTCTACTCCAATCCCCTCCCCTCAGGGACCAAAACCTCCCACTAGGCTCTACCTCTTAAATGGCCCACCACCTCCCAGATAGCCCAGACTGGGGACCAGGTTTTTAGCACATGGACCTTTAGAAAATATTCCAGCTCCAAACCACAGCAGACACCCAACTCCATAAAGTTCTTGTCCACAAGATCTGTTTGCATGCAAGACAAAATCTTTTTACTATGTGTGCAAATGAGGGAGGCTGCTATCGCCTTCTCCATATTACCAGAGCCCCAGCGAAAGAGGGCCCCCTCTGCTTTGAAGCTGAGGAAATAGACCAATGTCTCCCTTCTTCTCTAGGTGAATCTGGTTGGGAGTTTCCCACCGTCAATACAACTTGGTCCAATGTGAAAGGGAGGCTGGGGACCATAAAAACTCATGTAGTCTTCCTTCTTTAAGCTCTTGTTTCTATACTTGACTGCTCATTGGAATCAATAAGGGATATTATTTAAAAAATAAAAAAGTGCTATGCAGCCATCTCACCCCTACAGATTCTTATCAACTGGTGTGCCTGGGCCTCGGGAGGGAGACATTGAACTCTGTGGTGATGAATCACAGACCTGTATCCCCCTTGATCCCCTTTCAAAGTGAATTTCCAACACAATGCTCCAAATGCCCAGAGGCCATCCCGATGCTAGAGACAGATTTCAGTTGCTGATATTCAACTTCTAGTAAGGTTGTCCTCACTCTTAGTGGAGCCACATGAAGGGGACCATTGTTGTCTTTCAAAGGTAGTGCCTCTTGCCCATGAGGATTAGTATGACCTTTTTTGTTTCCCTACCAGGGATGACACAGAAATGGTCTTAAAATGAAGGAACCACACTCACCAATAATACAAAACAGAGAGACTAACATGAAACTTCTCTTTGACGACTCTCTCCACTTAAAAGTAACTCGACTGAGTTCCTCGGAGGCTAGGGAGACAGGCAGAGCAGCCACAAAAGTCATTCTGATCACATGGAAAACAAGGTGAGCAATTTTCTAAGGGCAGGCACCCCTGACCTCTGCTTTTCAGCTTTTTCTTAATAAACTGGTCTCAGAAATTGGACCACAAAAGCCGCAGGTGGCAATGTCTTACAGTAAGTGGGTAGAGGAAGAGGGTGAGGGAGAAATGGCAAGGATCAGAGAACCACTCTGATTGTATCTCTGAGGCAATGCAATTATGCTTCCATCTAGAGATAGGAAGGGGTTACCCGTAAGTGCAGCAGCCAGAAACCTAGCAGCGTACAGATGGACTCGAGAGTGCAAACAACTTTCCAGCACATTTTCTAACTCGAACCTATTCCTCTGTGGCAAGCCACACATGCTGGTAACAACACAACGCCCTGCAGTGAGAGAGTGTTAATTAACTTCCTGTTAAACAGGGTCCACTTCCCCAATCCACTGTGTTGCCTCCTTGGGGGCCCAGGAAATATCTCTGGATATCACCTGGCCAGTCCTTTGGGCTCAGGGTACAGACATCTGGTCTCCAGCAAAATTGGGTCTCACCCCTAACTGTCCTTTAGAGTGACCCCCGATTTAGCTTTATCAGTTTTCTCTTGGAAGGGACAAATCAAATTCTAAGACTTGCAAGCATACAAAAAAAGATGATTCTAAAGCTTGTAGCTGTGAATGCTCTATCCTGGCCCCACGGGACTTGGCACCTTTGCAAATGAAACTGCCTATACTTTGAACTTGATTGTGGGATGAGGAGGCAGAACAGGGCAAACCCACGGCTAGAAAACTTGGGTATTTTCTTGAGACCCACTTTAAGCCTAGGCTCTGTCTTCTGTTTGCTATTTACATCCCCTTCTCTCTGTCTGTGCCTAGGCCCAGCAAGGACTCTCTGCTGGGGCTTATGAAGAGCACACTTTATTTGTCTCCAAATCTTCAGCTGATATTACTCTTCTCTGCAACTCAGTCAAAATGAAAAAGGATTACTTTATATTTACTTGCATCTTTCATGAGAGAAACTAATTTTGAGAAAGTCCCTACAATGGAAAACACTTTTCCTTCCTTCAGACCCTGCAAATGGGCAAAGGAAAAGCTAAAAGACATGCATGCTTTGTCATCTGCTTTCTCTGACAGCTTCTTCTTATCGTGCTTTTGAGGGTGACCTTCCTGTAGCACATTCCTTAGCTCGAGCCTGTACTCTTCTCTTATAATGGAATTTAGAGCTGAGCACGAAGCAGGCTACCTTTGATAATTAATGGCTCTGAGAGTTTGCTGAGTGTGTTATTTAATTAATGGCACTTGTGTCTGGAGTGTGTACAACTCTGTAGTTGAATAGAAGGCATATTTGCTGAAGGATTATAGACACATACTCAAAGATCATCACATTGCAAATTTGTTGGGGTTCAGCACTTTTAACAGCCTAATGGAGTTATTATATGTTATTTTTTTTCTTCTTTGCCGTTTAAAAGGTACTAATGTTGGTGTCATTATATTCTTTCTGCTTTGTACGGGAGCCCAGATTACAATACAAAAATATCCTTGAGTTCACGGATAAAAGTCTATTACCTGGAATATGACCTTCCATCAAAAATCAAAAGAAGAAACCTTAAATGTTGTATATTGGGTGTGAAATGGATGGTCAGATAAGTTATGGTCAACTTCAGTTCCTTGCAAAGAGGTCAACCTGAGTTTTGATCAAATTCTATTTGGGACCAAAATCTCAAGGGTTGAAAAGTTGCAAGAAAACACAGCCATAGGCTACCAGCAAGAGAGAGTATTTCACACCAGCATGCTGTTCCTGAGACTCTGGTTCTTAGAATGAAATACAAATAATGCAGAGCTGGACATACACAAAAGCCTTCTGGACACCCATCCCATCTAGAAGCCTCCTCATGGAAATCTCCCCAGCCCTGTCTCTTTTTTGTGTGGGTGTTCAGAAAGAGACTACAAATATAAAATGTCTGGATATGAGCTGTTTTCTGTCACTGTGTGTATCTGGATCACTTATGTCCCCTCTCTGAACCACAGAGAGACAGTTGTAAAACTGTTTTACAAAGTTTTATCCTTTGTAAAATAATAGTTTGCATTATATGGTCTTTAAACTCCCCCCTAGGCCAAAAATGCTCAGGGTGTAATTTTTCTCAGTAGGGACATCAAAATTGACAACACCACTCCTAGGAGAGAGAGTTGATCATCACTCAGTTTTGAGGCCTGAGGGTTATGTTTTCCCATAAAGGACCCCCAAGAATATGGAGGGGGCTAGAGAGCCAATCCATTCACTAAAGCCTATCCGGTGGCCCAGAAGACAGAGTAGGGCCAGTGGCTAGGATAGAAGGAAACAGGGATACTACTTTAGATGGGGCACTTAGGGAAGGCCTTTCTGAGCAGGTGACATTTGAGTTAAAACATGAATGGAGGAAAGGAGAGGGGAACATTCTAAGGAGAAGGGGACAAATAAGTGCTATCAGAGCCCTGAGTTGGGACATTGTTTGATGTGATCCAGTAACAGAAAGCAGGACTCTCAGAGAGAGTGGGGGCTTGGAATGGCAGGTGAGACGGGACTGCATGCTGATTCTTTTGTTGTGGCCTTCAGGATCTCACGGGATCAGGGCCTAGCTGGCTCTGCAAAGTGCAGTGGAGGGACAAGACCTGGTTTTCCATTTAAAGGATCGTAATCTTTACACATTTTCTATTTTATTGCGTTCATTATCTTGCGTGACCTTGGGTGAATTTGAGGGTATAGGTACATATTTTAAGAGTCATAGTCAACAGTTTATGCATGACATCCTATATATAGAAGTGACATTTTTAACTGGAGTATCATGCAATCTTAGAATGAGGGGACTTCTTCGATTTTATTGAAAATACTTTTAAATTTGTGCACTCCTTTTATTTTCACTGAGTCTCGTTCTTTTAAAAGATTAAATTAAAGCTAACCCTACACAAAATTTTCCATCTTTAAAGAAAAAAAAATGTGCTTTGAGAGTTAATGGATCCTTGAGAGTAAGGAAGCAAGACTTTGATAGGGATATCAAAGATAAAGGCTGATTTGCTATGTTAGGCATACTCTTTATTACAAACTGATAATTCCAGAATCTTCAGGAACCACCAGAGAGATGGGATAAGAAAGGAAAGCATTCTACCAGCCACCCAGAGCTCCACAGAGCCAGGACTAGCCTGCTGCCTGTTAGAAGGCTCCCATTTCTTGTAACTGTGACTCTGGCTTATCATTTCTAATCAAAAAGTGATTTGAGCAACAACGTGGGCTTTTATTTCTTCACAGTAATACCCTACCATCAATTTTCAACCCAGAATGCCAGCAGTTCTAAATTTTTGCAGGCCTCAGTGAATCAAGATGTGGAGCTTTTTAGCAGAGGAAAATTGGTAAGAACATCTAATTAAATTCAAAGTCATTTTTGTCTGTCTTAAAGGAATGAAAATGATCTGCCAGTTTTTATGGACCTTCTTGACCTGAAGATATCTGCTGGCGGGAAGAGAATCCTCAATTGGGTTCTTTTAATGCTTTAATTATTACACGATCTATCATCTTATGCACTGACTTGCACTCTTTGAAAAATCTCTTAAATGCCCATTAAAATCGATTGGCTAATCCTGGACCATGAGGTGGCTCTTGGAGGGCATGTAATTGTGTGTGTGGGCACAGGGCAGGGGTTAGACATGACTGACACAGAGTCAACTATTTTATGGTGGGATAAGGGAACACAATCATTTTGGTCACAGATATGGTTGACATTGTATTGCTGACTTGCCCAGGACTCAGTTCCATATCCGCTTGCTCTGGAACCGAACTCACTCTTCAGACTGACCATTAGCTCTTATAGGGCACAGGTGACTTTACCTACTATGTCTAAGATGGTGTTTGGCTCAAAATGAGAAGATCACAAAACATAGTGATTGAATTCTAGAACATCAAGTTTCAAATCTTCTACAGGAAGGCCAACAATCTATGCCCCTGTTGTAGCCAAGGTTCATTTGATAGCAAGTAAACCCCATATGAAATTCACCTCTGGATAAGAAGTGACTTACTGCCCTATTAACTATGAAGAATTGATGGGTGTTGGAATTCAGACGACTGCCTCCTCTCCTCTACCTCTTGTCTCCCTTTACTTTGCAGGCTGTCCCTGCCTCTGGCTTCTCCCAGTCATAAGCAGGATGACTTGTAATTTTAAGTTCTCATTACCCCAGGTGAGAGGTTAATGCGCCCAGAGGTAGTGAAGAACTCTTGATTGGCCAGGCTGGGGTCACATGCCCAGAAATGTGGTTTTTGGCTGGGAGTGACTGACAGTTCCAAACTCAAATGTCAGCAACATCTTATGGTTATGTTGACTGGATCACATGACCAACACAAAGACCCCAAGGATGGGGATCACCAAATGCTGACTTTGTTTCTCAAGTTAGTGGGGAAGCAAGAGTACGGTGTATATGGAACTTCAACTTCACTGAATAGATCTTGCCTTCTGTTAGCTAGGGTTTATTCAGAGGAGGATGTTTCTAAATAGAGATCCACCATTTTTAGTGCAAAGGTAAATGTGGGCTCCAGAGTCAGACTGCTTGGACTTGAACCTTGATCTCCACATATAACATGAGGCAAATCACATATAACATGGGGCAAGTCACACAGCTGCCTTCAACCTCAGTTTCTGCTTCTGAAAATGAGGTCATACTAGAAAGACGTTGTAGGGTTTAACTGAGAGGAAATCTAGAAAAAATGATTGGCATAAGTTGCCTGTGGTAAGCTCTTTTTAAGTAACATCATTAAGAATTATTGTTAATAATAAAATGCCCTCTCTGCAGTGGTCTCCATTATTCTCTTCCTGAAATAAAGATTTGGTCGGCTAGTGTGGCCTCTGAAAGTCAGGGAGGCTGGCCAGGAGGAGGGGAATTGACTCTGATGTGTTAGCAGTGTGTCTGTAAAGATTACTGGCAGCAATTATTCTTCTTTTGTTTAAGTCTGTTGTGGAATAATTAAATATCCAGTCTGCAATTAGATTGTACATTAAAGTTGGTCTCTTTTTTTGCTATTCTTTTTTCCTTAATTTAAAATTTTTCATTTATCTGATTTATTTTTTGTCCTCTTTATGGTAAAATATAACACACGCACACAGAAAAATGAAGACGATATATTTTCAGTTTGCAGGATCAATATTAATTTAGGACACATCACCTCCCATGGCAAGGAACAGAACAATGCAGGCCCACTTCCACCTTTCTACCTCAGTCCAAATTCCTCTTCAAAATCATAATCCTGTTCCTGCTTCCCCACCAAAGGTGACCATTGGCCTGATTTTTATGGTGATTGCTTCCTTGCTTTCCCTTATAATTTTGCCATCTACATGAACATATCTCTAAGCACTATAATTTAATTTTGCCTGTTTTTGAACTTTATGTGAGGGCAATTACACAGTATGTATTCTATTATGTGTTTCTGTTGTTCCACATTCTTGCAAACACTTGATACAGTCAGTTCTTTTAAACTCTGACTATAGAGGTGGGCGGATTTGGTTATTTCATTGTGCTTTAAAGTTACATTTCCCTGTTGGCTAAAGATTATTGGCCATTTCGATACCTATATATTTTGAAGTGCCAAAACAAGTTCTTTTGTATTTTCTGTGGGGCTGTTGGCTTTTTCTTAGTGATATTTAAGGGCTCGTTGTTGTTGTTGTCATTGTTTTAAAATTATCTTCTGGACACTGTTCCTTTGTTGGTTATATAGGTGGCAAATAGTTTCTTGATTTTAGGACTTGTCTTTTCTCTTTTAATTTTAATTGGTTCTTTTTAATTACACATGACAGAATCTATTTTGATATATTTATACAAGAATGGAATGTATCTTATTCTAATTAGGATCCCAGTCTTGTGGATGCACATGATGATCAGATTCACTATGGTGTATTCATACACGTACATAGGAAAGTTGCGTCAGATTCTTTCCACTATCTTTTCTATTCCTATCCCACCTCCCTTCCCTTCATTTGCCTTTGTTTACTCCACTGAAATTCTATTCTTCTCCCTGTCCCCCTTATTGTGGTTCAGCTTCCACATATCAGAGAAAACATTTGACCTTTGGTTATGGGGGAATTGGCTTATTTCACTTGGCTTAAGTCTCCAGATCCAGCCATTTACCAGGGAATGTCATAAAGTCATTCTTCTGTTGTATATATATACCACAATGTCATTTCCTATTTACCTGTTGATGGGTTGGTTCTATAGTTGAGATACTGTGAATTGTGCTGCTATAAACACTTTTCTCCTTTCTTCATGGTGTCTGCTTATGGGTTTATTTTTTTGTTTGTTTGTTTTGGTACTGGGTATTGAGCCCAGGGGTACTTTACCACTGAGCTACATCTCTAGTTCTTTCTTATTTTTTATTTTGAGACAGGGTCTTGCTAAGTTGCTTAGGGTCTCACTAAGTTGCCCATGCTAGTCTCAAACTTGTAATTCTTGGGGCTGGGATTGTGGCAGAGCTCTTGCCTAACGTGTGAGGCACTGGGTTTGATTCTCAACACCACATGTAAATAAATTTTAAAACATAAAGGTCCATTGACCATTAAAAAATATTCTAAAAAAACTTGCAATTCTCCTGCCTCAGCTTCCTACATTGCTGGGATTATAGGCATGTACCACTGCACCCAGCTTCATGGTGTTTTTGGATGAATGCAATCTAATTTATGAATCTTTTTTTATCTTAGTAGTGCTTCTTGTGTCCTGGTTTAAGATTCTTTCCTTAAAGCAAGATCATGAAGATACTCAGCTAAATTATCTTCAAGGCTTTATTGTTTAATACTTCATGTTTTCAATTATAATCTACCTGAAGTCAACTTCTGCATATGATATGAGGTAGGGGTTCATTTTATTAGTTTTCCATATGGGTAACCATCTTTCCCAGAAATATTTATTGAAAAGACTTACCTTTCCCCAGAGCTCTGTGGTGTCATTTTTATCTTAAATCAAGTATTCATATATGCCTGGATTTGTTCCTGGGTCTTTTATTTTGTTCCATCAGTCTATTATCCTGTACCAATACCTCTGTAACCTTGTAGAGTAAGCCTATCAATGTTTCTGATCTTGTTCTTTGAAGAACCTCTAGCTACATTTACATAAGCATTTTAGAATCAACTTGTCAGTTTTCACCAAAATCAAACCTATGAAAATTTAAATCTGAATTGCACTAAATTTATAGGTCAATTTGAGGAAAATTGAGTATTTATGAAATCAAGTCATTCATCACTCCATTTAATTTCTCTTTAATGCCTCTTAATAACACTTTATAGTTTTCTGTCTAGAAGATTACATATCTTTAATTGTTCCTAGGCATTTGATTTCTGATGTTACTATAAATGGTGACTTTAAAATTTCTCACTTTTTAATTGTTGTGACTGATCCAGGGAAATTGAAAACTTAGAGACCTTCACACATTCACTGATTAATAATCTAATTGTTTCTTAATAGCTTGTCTTGGCTTTTCTGTATACATTTTCATATTGTCCACAGATGATAATAATAACGGTTTTATTCCTTCCTTTCTAATCCTTTTCTCTCTTATTTATTGTTCCTGCATGGCTGCACTGGCTGGGACCTCGTGCTACCAGTGACTATTCTGATCTCATTTACAACCTCAGATGAACAGTATTAAACATTTCACCCTTAAGTATTAAATTCCTTTCTAGTTTTCCCAGAACTTTTGTATTTATTGTTTGATGCTTCATTGGATCAATAGTTTTATCTGCAATTACTGAGATGATCATTTTCTCCTTCACTTATCTGGGGAAAGACATTATTTGATAGTCCAAAGTGAGAAGTTGTATTGGTCATTGTATATTGTTCTTTTCATAAATTGTGTGTATATGTGCATAAAGTATCTGTCATCTATCTATCTGACATCAGTATTTTAGGACTTTGGCATCTACTTCCACATGTGATCGTTCTACAGATTGTGTATTGTTTGTGTCTTTATTTTGGAACTGGGAACTGAATCCAGGGATGCTGTATTACTGACCTACATCCTCAATACTTCCTGATTTTTATTTTGAGACAGGGTCTTGCTAAGTTGCCTGGGCTATTTTGTTAGGTTCATTTGCAAGGTAACTCACACAACAAATTAGGCAGTGAAAGAGATTTATTTCTCCCCATTTCCCCGTTTTGTCAGAATTTGAGAAAGATTCTTACTTGTTTCTTCGTTGTGTGGTGGAATGCACCAGCAAGCCTACCTGGGCCTGATGATTTATTTGTTGGAAGGTTTTTAATGAAGGTACAATTTCTTTAATTGTTATCAAATTATTCATATTTTCTTCTTCATCGTAGATTAGATAGGTCACTATTTTCTAGAAAGTTTAATACACATTTTTAAATGTATTGCTCTAAAGTTATTCATTATATGCTCTGATTTTTAGTGACTAAAATACCTACACAGAAATTTGCCTTTTTGTTTTTGCATTGATTTTCTGTGATTTCTCTTTTTGAAGACCTATATTTGATTTCATTAATCCTTTCGATTATACTCAGGTTTTCTGTTTTACTACTTATTTATCTTTAGTATCTTGTTTAATTTTGATTTAACTTTTCTATAAAGATGTTTAGTAGATTAACTCTTCATTTTTATTTTCTTTAATAAATGTATTTGTCATAATTAGAAGTTAATTACCAACTCATAATAGCTAAATTATGACATTATGGAATCAACCCAGATGCCCATCAATAGATGGATGGATTTAGAAATTGTGATATGTATATACAATGGAGTTCCTCCACTCAGCTATTAAAAAAGAATGAAATTATGGCATTTGTTGATAAATGGATGGTAATATAGAATATCATGCTTAGTGAAATAAGTCAAGCTGAGAAACTCAAAGGTTGAATGTTTTGTCTCATATGCAGAAGCTAGAGGAAATAAAGGAAAGGGGGAGGGAAGGATAGGATAACATAATCAATCAAATACTAATTAATAGACAGTGAAAGGAAGTCATGTTGAGTAGGGGAGGGAGACTGGAAAAGGGGAGATCATGAACTGAAATCAGTTTCCATTCCTGTATGAGTCTGGTGGGATGAACCCAACTACTATGCATAACTATAAAGCTCTAATTAAAAGAAGGATAAATTTTTTAAAAATTACCCTCAAAACACATCTTTATCCACAACTTTTAGTTTTCTTCATAAGGTTCAAACCAGTTTCTAATTCCTATTTGTTTTCTTTCTCTTTAGATTTCCTTTTATATGAATCTATTGGTAATGAATTATCTCAGCGTTGTTAGCTTTCCAGTACTATAACAAATACCTGAGATAATGAACTTGTAAGAATAAAAGGTTTGTTTAGCTCACAGTGACAGTTCAAGATAAATTGCCCTGGTGCTTCAGGGCTTGTGGTGGTGCCGCACAACAGGGAGCAGGTGGGGAAGCAAGGCCAGTTTCCTAATGGCAGGGAAATGAAAGAGGAAGAGGAAGAGGTCAGAGTCCCACAATCTCTTGCAGGGGCACACACTGAGTGACCTAAAACTAGGTCCCCAATCTCAATCATGCCAAGGTGGGGACTAAGCCTTTAAAGCCTGGGCTTTCAAAAAGAGGACATTCCACACCCAAAGTATAGCATTCATGGAAAATCTGTTAGCTGCTCATGGATATCTGGTGTGGTAGTTATTTTCTTTTGGCTCTTCGGAGATATCATTCCGTGGTCTTCTGATTTTCACTATTTTTGTTGTTACTTTTAGTCTATTACTCTATTGAAAGTAAGTGCTTTTCTTCACTCCACTCTAAAATCAAATATTTATCTCTTTGCCTTTGAGGTTCTCCAGTTTTATCATGATCTGTGTGAGTGAGGATTCTCCATTCCCTGTTCTGGTGTTGGCGTGCTCTTGAATTTCTGGATTAGCAGCTTTGGCCAGTTTTGAAAAAAAATCTCAGGCATTATTTCTTTAAATATAACTTCCACTGAAACTGTTTTTTCTCTCCCAATGGAATTGTGAATAAATATCTATTAGACTTTCTTACTATACGTTGTCTTCTATTCTCTTTTTCGCCACTCTCCTTTTGTTCTTCATGGTTCCTTCATGTTCATCTTTGAGTTGACATTTTTGGCTACTAAATTCATTCACTGGGTTAATGTATTTTTATTTTATTTTTTGGTACTGGAAATTGAACCCAGGGACACTTAACACTGAGCCACGTCCCTAACCCTTTATTTAGAGAGAGGGTCTCAACGAGTTGCTTAGAACCTCCTAAGTTGCTGAGGATGGTTTTGAACTTGAGGTCCTCCTGCCTCAGCCTCCCTAGCCACTGGGGTTATAGGAGTGTGCCACAGTGCCTGGCAAGGGTCAAGGTATTTTTAGTTCTAGAATTTCTGTTTGGCTCTTTTTTTAATAATTTGTGCCTTAAAAAAATAGATTCCAGTTTTTTGCTGAAATCTTATGTCTTTTATCCATAAACAAGTTAAACATAGCTATTTTAACATCTGTGTCTGATAATTCCAATTTCTAGACAAAAACCTGTGATTCTGATCATATTTGTAAACAAATGAAATTTATTTCTCATTGTTCTGGGGGCCGGGAAATCCAATAAGAAGTTGCAGTAAGACTGACTCATTTTAAGATTCTTCTTTGGGCTTGTAGGCAGCCAGCATCTTGCTGTCATCACATGACCCTTCCTTGAGTAAGCACACAGACAAATCTGATGTCTTGTCTTATAAGGGCACTGACCCCATCACGGAGGTGCTGTCTTATGATGTGATCTTAACCTGCTCACATCCCAGAGGTCCTGCCTCCTAACACCATCACATGGGGGCTGGGTCTTCAATATATGAATTCTGGGATGGGACACAGCATTCAGGACACAAAAACTTGGTCCCCTGTGTGTGTGTATGTGCCTATGCATTAGCACACACACATACTGGGTATTCCACTTAGAAACGAATTGCAGAAATAATTTAAGGTCTTTAGTTGGTATTATTTTCTTTCATGGAGAATTTTCTTTCTGCCAAGTGTCTAATGGACTAGCAATTAGGGATTCTCTGAAACTTTTTTTTTTTTTACTATCTACATGATATGAAGTGGTACATGATATGAAGTTGGGCAGGAAGTGGTGTGAGAGCTGGTTTACATCTGGCTCACTCTTATTTCAAGGGTGTAACTCTCCTAGATTTTGAAACCCCACCCAGGCGTGGAGGTTTCATGAGGACTCTGTGGTTGGCCAACTTTATCTGCTTCTTTAAGACTCTCAAATGGCCTTGGTGGAAAAGCAGTCCCAAATGTTGGGCTTACCTCTCTGGACTTCCCTTGTGTCTTGGCCCTGTACGTTTTTGCTACCTTGTTACTTCTAACCTTTTTTTAGGTGGTTATTCTTCTGTGAAGTTTTTCTAGTTGAACACAGAGATTTGAGTCAAATTTTTGGACAGTCATACTTTCCCTTTTTGGGAATCTGGAAAAATTCCCCCATTCCAGATTTATACTTTCTCATGACTTCATTATCTTTACAAAACTATAATGTTCATTTTATCAGTCCCTTCTTTTCCAAGCACATTCCAGAAAGTTCTGTGTAAAGCACAAGACAAGCCTTTGCTCTCTAGAGGACACTGTTCCTACCACTAGAAGTTTTCCTCTTGGTTCTAGAAGAGAAGTAACTCCTTGCCCTGTGTTAGGGGTGCAGAATGGTAATGCTGGACCAAAGTGGCCAGGTTAGTACAATGGGGCCTGGGGAAGGAAAGGAGAGGTGGTAGGCATTCATCCCTTGAAAGTGTTGGGTACAAGGAAGTGCAGATTTATTTTTAGATAGGCTTCTGCAGCACTCTTCCCTTTCTGTGGCTCTTGCCCTCTTTAGACAACATGCTTTGAAGGAGAAAAGATGGAAAAGAGGTTATCTGGAAGAAGAAAGGACACATTACATACCTAATTTTACTAATTACCCTACAGTTGTTGACAGTTTAATTCTCAAGATGTTCTTTTCTTAGTCCTTCTGTCTCTTTTCCTCATTTTTTCAGACTTTATTTTAATAAATAAGATACAGTCTCAGTTGCCCACCACTCATAAATTGGAAGTAGGAGAGCATGCTAAACTTTTAGAATCATTGGAGAAGTATTAAAACCAAAAGGTGCATAATTAGAGCTGCTTTTGCTAGTATATCCTGCACTAATAATCCAGGTTGAGTGCATGATCACTTGAGTGACACTCCAGCATGGCAAAATAATGGAGCACTTACTATGTAAGAGATGGCTGAGGGACATCGTAGGCATAGGATCAAGTGAGGTGCATGAACATTAGCTATGGTTAAGTGATGGGGTCAAAGTATTCATGTGAATTTTTATAGTCTTTCTTCATATTAACCTCTCGTGGTCTCCAGAATCCTCTTTCCCTCTTTCCTTTATGGCAGACAAAGGCAAAATAGTTCACTGGAAGGACAGGACTGTACAGAATGGAGTGAAGAAAGCTGAGAAAGGGGGGAAAAAAAGACCTAGAGAGTGAAAAGTTTTAGTTTAGGAGGTTTTTGTTATAAAAGGATGTAGATTAATGTGAGGTAAGGGTGATAATGATAGGCTTTTGCAAGATGCAAGTAAATCCCCAAATTCAAGTTAATTTGGCTATGTAAAGAAAAGAACTCTGTTGATGGATGGACCATGTCATTCTAACATTCATAAGGATTAAAATTACCTTTGGAACACCAATCATTTGTAGTACCAGTGAACTAAACAGTAGAAGAGTTCTCTGGATTCTGTAGCCATCAATGACCTGTGGAAATCTTTTGCTTAAATCCTTAGGTCCATGTTAGAGAAAACTGGATCTCAGCAAAACATTTTAAAAATAGTCCAACTAAACTGAATTTGCATTTTAAACCTTGGGATAGGCTCTCTCATAGAATGTATGTAAAGGGAGGTTGGCTTTTAAAATATAGCTGGAGTTGTGGTAAAATAAATCACTTCATGGGACATTAGAATTGATCATTTCAAAAGTTTCCATGATTCTGTGGTTTATCATTCCCTATTTAAGCCATAGGGACATGGTTTATACTTATCTAAGTCACATAACAGAATCTGTAATTCCTTACTAGTGAAAGAAAGTTCTAGAAATATAATCTTAACAGAATGGGGAAAGGGTCAGCACAATCCAATAGAAACAGGGACCACTGGGTTACGTGGGCCTTTCTCATCAGTGGTTGCTTGTGCTGAGAAGGTTAGTCTATTTTCCTAGCTAGTGGGTAGATTTCAAAGGTACAATTTACAGACCAAAGCATTTCTGCAACCTGTCCTTTCTCATCCATCTTGACTGTCCATGATTACAAGGGTGGTCCAGTGGCTGAAATTATGGTGGTTTAAAAAAAATGCCAGTGTCAAAATTTTCCTTGACAGTACATCTGTAACGACTAATAATGTTGTTTTGGGCTGACTCAGTTGCTTTGAAATTGCACTGCTCTGTTATGAGTAAATGAGAGGCAACCAATTATCTGTAAAATAACCGCACACACAGAGGAGAGTTTGATGAATTACAAATGAACTCTGCTGACACAACAGGGTGTAGAAACCTGTCCTGCTCTGATTTCCCATCAGAGTTGGGTGATGCGTGCACATTTTATGACATAACTCACTCAATTCCAGTTGGAACAAGGAGAGGACTTTCCCCATAGGTACACACACCGCTGCTGCTTTAAAAATTAAATAGGAAACCTACCACCAGTGTGTCGAAGGCAGAAAATCCAAGTGTTACATGCCTGCATAAAGAATTACTGTGCTCCAGAAGATGGCAAGGTTAGGTAAGAAATGTAGATCTAGTGTCATCTAATATGATTTAGAAAGAACCATCACAAAACCCCTCTCCCGGAAATCAGCCCAGTGTGTGGGGAGTCAATACATTAATTCACCTGGGCAGAGAGTAGATGCTGATTCCTGGAAGCACAGGCTTGGCAACCTCCTCAGGGAATCTGTCAGGTGAGCAGGGAGGAGGCAGATACAGCTTCGTTCAGCAACCAGTGGACTGTGGACCTCTCTAGGCATAGCAAAGGCCGTGTCTGTTTTTCACTACTGCCCCAGAAACTGCGATTCAAAGTCATTTTCTGGTAGGCAGGGATCTAGAGAGTGGCTGAAATGCCAAAACCTACTGCCAGGTTATATGGGAAGGCAGAGAGAATTCCCCTAACAGATGATGTTCGTTCCTTGATGGCTTCAAGAGGCCAAGGAGAGAGCTTATAGTTTTGGAATGTTTCTCTTTATGGTCGTAATGGCACTTGAGTCATCCTGA
Source organism: Sciurus carolinensis (assembly GCF_902686445.1). Taxonomy (NCBI): domain Eukaryota; kingdom Metazoa; phylum Chordata; class Mammalia; order Rodentia; family Sciuridae; genus Sciurus; species Sciurus carolinensis. The sequence goes on from NC_062229.1 coordinate 58,404,173, forward strand.
GGATTAATCTGAGTTCATACATAAAGAAGATACAGAACAGGGGTTTTTACTTATCAGAGTAGCTAGGTGTACCCAAAGCAAGCAGACAGCAGCTCTTTGCCTATTGCCGTTCTTTGTCCTATATAGGGATTCTTTGGTGCAGGTATTTGTGATCTTCTCCATAGTCCTTTGGTTTGTAAGGTAGACTATGGGCGAGCAAGTGTTAAAAGCCAAACCTAAGAGCTGCTCAGCCTGGAGACGGAGTGTACCTCTAGGGAGGCAGTGAACTGCGGTGCCCACTTCACACCTGGTGACAAAATGGTGACCCAGTAGTTCTGGGGGGGGGGGTTGACTCTTTGGCATCCCCCATGCACTCTGTATGCCTACTTACAGAAAAGGAAAAAAGAAAAAGCAAAGAAAAAAGGAAGTACTGGCTCAGTGGTTGGAGTAGTCTGGAGTTCTCTTGCTCAGGGTTTCAATTCCAGCCTCCACTACTATTTCTCCAAAGACAGGAATCATATGCCTGTTTAATTTTAGGTTTCCTACAGTAATCTCTGAGTAGGTTTTTCTCTTTTTATCCTTCTGAATAGGTCAAGTGGAGAGTCTTCAGTTGGTGCTGAAATTAAATGCCTCTCTGAGAGTGGCCCACCTCACTTTCTCACAAAGAGAAAATAAAGTTCAGTCCTGGTAACTACCAGCAAATTGGGATTTTAACAGCACTGTTTTTTTTTAATTATATTTTCATGCATAACTTCTAATTAAAAGTAGTTCTTTCATCAAGGTTCAGATATACAGATTAAGATAAATGTACCCAAACTTAAAAAGTGACTCAAATAAATCAAAGTAAATGATGCCCTTGGTAGTCACAAGATAAGAAAAACCATGACAAAATAGAATACATGAAATTTGGGAACCCAAGGTCATATTTCTTGACCATGAGTTCAGATGGCAGAGAACAGAGGGAGGAGGGCAGCCTAGTAGCAATCAGTAGAGTGAAGTCATTTGGGGGAAGCTGGGGCCATTTTGATTCCTGGTATCTGGAGAGAGTGTGAAGAAGGGAGGCAGGTGCTGCAGAGGGTGTTTTTAACAAGGCAAGGAAGGAGAAAGGGGAACCAGAGAGACCAATAGATAAGATGAAGAGCCTAAAAAAAATTTGAGGGGTCCTAGGACAGGGAGAAGGAACTGACTGGAAGAGGGAGCTCTTTGAGGTGGACAGTACAAAGACTAGGAAAATGGTCTTTGGGTTGGACTGCCTGGATTCACCATTTACCTTAGAATAATACTTAACATCACGGAGTCCTGGTTTTCTCATCACTTGCAGCACAGGATTATTCACAGAATCTACATTTGTAAGTTGTAAGAATTGGATTTTGTCATCTACATCGGGGCTGGGCCCCATCCTGTCAGTTGCTATGCCTGCGAAAAATTGTGTGGTCTTACAGAGTGAACACCAAGTTTTTGAACTTGCTCTGCCCAAGACTGACTTGCTCCTGAGGGTACAATCAGGAAAGCTGGGAGAGGGCAAGTTGATCTGAATTTCAGATAAAAAATGGACTTTTTTTTTAACATCTATGTATGTCCAAATATTGATCTATTTAGTAACAAATGTCAGTAGTTCCATGAACCATATAACACTGTATAAAAATTCAGTGTGTAGATGGTGGGGTGTCAAAGAAGCAAGAGGACTAACCCAAGGACAAGTTTCTGTCTCCCTCTGTCTCTAGAGGGTCATATATTCAGTCCCATTGTATTGTAGATCATGGTGATATTCTTCGTAAAATTTAAGGACCCTAAGTTTAGCACCCTGGTCTCCAAGGTGCTAACTATATGCTACTGCATTTCAGTCCCATTCCCATAGTTGGCTGCTCAGGAGGTCATTAGCCTGGTCTGTAAACAACACCCTTAAGGAGAGATACAAGTATCAGTGAATTTAAAAATCCACAGGCAGGCTGGCAATAGTTTGAATGATTTCTTAGGGTGAATATCTTTCTGGCAAGACTCACAAGCAAATGGATTTACCCGAAAGACAGGAGATGTCAGGCCTCAAGGCAAGACAGAAGCAAAATCAGGTTGTAAGTTTAAATCTCCTTAAAGCATCTAGAAAATGCATTCAGATATAGACCCTTACAATTCAGCAAGCCCCAGGAAAAACCTAGAGCTTTCTTGCCTCTTCCTGAAAATACCCATTGCATAGGAAACTCAGAAAACAATTTCAACCTGGAAAGTGAAGCCTGAAGATCTGTGACCCCCATTTGAACAGGGCACTCCAAAATGACATGCTCTCCTGCAGAGGAGGAATTCTGACAGGAGAAGAGAATAGAAAGAGGTTTGTAGTCATGCCCATAGACCAAAGTTCATTTTATTGGTCCTTTATTTTTTTTAAGAAAGAGAAGATGAACAGTGGAAAAGGTTAAAAATAATATATGAAAGACAGCTCCTGCTACACCATGCTCTGTCCCTTCAGGCAACTAAGTGCAGAGCTGATGCACAGATGACATGGAGAATAAAATGAGCTTTCTAGATGCAAGTTTCTGAGCATCCACAATTGCATAGTACGGGGCAGGGGGAGGTGAGGTACTCTGGGGTCTCTAAGTAATTAAAGTACTTTGAGAAGGGGATTGGGGAGAGGAAGGACAAGAAATCCACATAGATGTTAAAGCATCTAACAGAACTTCCATTTCGAAATGAAAACAGAGGTCCCCTCTTACCTGTGGGAGTTATTTTCCAGTACCCCCAAGCAGATGCCTAAAGCCTGAGATAGTAACAAACCCTATATATACTATGCTTTTCCTCTGCATATGTGCCTATGATAGTTTAATGTATAAATCAGCTACATTAAGGGGTTAACAATAACAAATAAAATAAAACAATTATAACAGTACATTATAATAAAAATTATGTGAGCTCTCTCAAAATACCTTATTGTACTGGACTTGTGATGAGACTTAAAGGAAGCACTCTTCCTTCCTTTAGTATCCCTCTAGCGTAACCGCATTTCCAGCATCCTAACTCTTAGGCTTCAGACCATTATTAGACAAAGAGTCACTTTAAAATAAACATTGTGATCCCAGTTTTTCTGGCAACCGAGATAGCTATGATATGACTAACAGGAAGGTAGTGTATACTGTGTGGATAAGTTAGACAGAAATGATTTTTGTCCTGGGGGAGATGAAACAGGAGGGCATACAATGTAAAACTTATGAATTGCTTATTTCTGTAATTTTCCATTTAATATATTTGAACTGCAGTTGAGGGAAGGTAACTAAAACTAGGGAAAGCAAAACCCTGGGTAAGGTACAATGAATTGTTTTCTAGCCAAAATCATGATCCCTAAGTGGTTGGCAAAATTTTATATGATTCAATTCCTACCAGTATTTGTTCATTAATTTTGTTTTAAATTTGTATCTGATCTGCTTCAGCAACTTATAAACACATTTATAAACAGGCCAGATGAAGAGGCATCTAATTCTAACTTAGAAGTACTAATTCTAAAAAGGAAAAAGAACTATTTAAAATAAAGGATCTGAGGTCCATAATCCCTAAAGATGTGTATTAAAATACAGGACAGTCATGGGTAGTACACTCCTATAATCCCAGTGACTCAGGAAGCTTAAAGCAGGAGAATCACAAGTTAGAGGCTGGCTTCAGCAACTATGGGAGACTCTGTCTCAAAATAAAAAGGACTGGGTATGTTGCTCAGTGGTAAAGCAATCCTGAGTTCAATCCCCAGTACCAAAGTAAAATGCAGGACAGCCAGTTAAACTTGAATTTCAGATAAGCAGTGAAGAATTTTTCACTCTAGTACGAATACTGTATGCAATCCTATAGATGAACAAACTTCAGAAGAATGTATAAAATCCATTGTATAAAATTTTTAGTTTAAGCATGTATTCTCAACAGGAGATGGTAGCTTTCTATCACTGTCTTCATCTCTCAACAATTAAACATGATTAATGCAAACTCCTAACAAGCCCTAACTTTTCCCTGTAGCCTGAGCTTCCTAGCAGCCAAAGAAAAACAGGAACATAACCATGAATTTACTAAATAGGGGCAGCAGAAGAAGGCGTGAAAGGAGTACACCAGGGTGTGGCTGAAATGGTAGGAAGGCAGAGAAAGCTGGCTTGGGAGCCTGGCACAGGGACAAAAGATCTGGGACATAAGCCTGAGGGCACTGCCACATCCTTAGAGGGTTTTGACTTCTCACACAGTCAGGTCTGCTTTACCAACCATCTGTTGTGTGGATGTTGGACTGGAGAGGAGAGGCTGGAAGAGGTGGAGGGTGTTGGAGGAGCTAGGAATAAATTCCTCTTCAACTTTTATGTCTTTTGCAGCCACCCCTAAAGATCTTGGTGAAGCTGCTTATCTTTGTCCCCATTCCCAGACGGGAGACCCTTCCTGAGGAGGGTTTACCTGTCATTGAAAGTAGACCCTCAGTGCTGCGGCTTCCGCTGCCATTTCCTCCTCTGATCGCCACGAGCCTGGGGAGTCTTCTTTCTCTTTGTCATGTTTCTGGAGCTATGGAGAGAAAATGGGACTGGCTCATTAATGGGTTCTTGGGATCATAACAGTGGTCTGCTTCCCACTTTGGATATTGCCCTTGCTGCTCTGCCACTGTGACTTATTTTTTAAATGGACATCTTTCTTTCTCTTTCTCTTGCTCCCTACTCTCAGGGGATCAGGGTTACCTTTCTTCCCTGTCCTAGGCAGCGTCATCTGTCCTTGAGTACATACCCACCACAGGAACGAAGTAATCTAGACTTTGGGGATGGCACCAGAAGATCTCAGAAATGACCATCTCTCAAATTTAACAAGTGAATGACAGCTCTAGATAGGAAACACATGGAATGTAGCCTTTGAGTGACCTCTTTAAAAGCCCCCTGTTCCTGCTGATGGGCAGAATCACAGCCTCTGGGACAGGAGTGCCCTGTGTTTCTCCTTTACTAGCAAAGCAATAAAGCTGCTTTTTCCTTTTTCTCAAAGCCACGTCCTCATTATTGGATTGGCATCAGGGACAAAGGACCGAGCTTTTGGCAACAGGATTTCACTGAATAAATATTGGGAGGACTGAGTAGAATTTGCAGATTAGCTGCTGGTAGGTGTGTGTTTCTTAATTACGTTAATTGCCAAAATTTGAAAATAAGGAGGTTGTACACATGAATCCACATTTCCAGCTTCTCTAACAAAATGAGATTAGGTAACATGGTGGCCTTCTGCTGCCTTGCAATTGTCTGCTATGGCTGGGAGTGTTGGTGACAGAGGAGTGGGGTGGCTGGTTGTTGGGGGTCCATTCTGCCAGTCACAGTCCCCCACTCTGGCTTTCTTTGGCGTGGCGGGTATCATTCATTCCTTTCACTTCCCAGAGTCTGAAGCTATGGATGTGCCACCTACCATGCGCACTCCCCCAGGCTGGCCTGTGGTCTACCTACCACATATATAAGCTCTGAGTACTTGTTCTGTGAAACGAAATTGTCCAAGCAAATTTATGATAACAATACGGAGACCCTCAGCACTGTGTAAGAAATGAGCATTTCCATCAAAAGAGGCTTTAAGCTGGCAAACGATAAAAGGAGTTAATGATAAAAGAATTTAAAATTTAACACTTGGTGTTATTCAATTATTTTGAAATCCTCCTCACATACCCATATTTATTTTTGATAAGTCTCATATAGGTCTCATGATTACATATAGAGTGAATAAAACTTCTCTTGGAGGTTTGCAGAACTCTTATTTCTTAGAAGAGCTCAATCCCCACCCCAATCTCCTTTTGCAATTCAATTTCGTTATGTAAATTTGTTGTTCCTCCATGTGGTTCTATACATTCTAAAATGCTGAAGGTGTTAGTTTCTCAAAAGATAGTATTTTGTGTTAAGTCAATGGAGATGAATGACTTAATAGCAGAAATGATGTAAAGAACAGTTACTTTACTGTGCATTATTTCATTTAATCTTTAAAATAACCCAATAGGCAGGGGCGGGGGTTGTGGTTCAGTGGTAGCGCGCTTGCCTAGCACGTGTGAGGCCCTCACCACCACATAAAAATAAAGGTATTATTTTTATAATACTAATACCTACAACTAACAATATGTGTATATTAAAAAAAAAAAAAAAACATTATGCAGTTTTTACTTTTTTACCAAGGAGGAAACTAGACCTGAAGAAGTATATTCGCTTGTGGAAAATCACCCAGGCAGTAATGGTAGGCATGAGGGTTGTTCCAACAACTTTTGCCTTATCTATCCAGGAGGATCTACAAAAAGAATGAATAATTCCACAGATACTGAGGTAGAATAGGTGGAAAGGAGACAAGAGTGGCCAAGATTTAAAGTCTACTTTCATGTAGATTAAAAGTTCAGATTTGTTATTTTAGTTTTGAGGTTCTGGGGTTTGAACCCAAGGTGCTCTACCACTGAGCTACATCCCCAGCCCTTCTTACGTTCTCCCTAAGTTGCTGAGGTCAGCCTAAAATTTGTGATCCTCCTGCCTTAGCCTCCCAAATTGCTGGGATCACTGGCACGCCCCTCCATGCTTGGCTGAAAGTCCAGAATTAAAGTTCACTTTCACACATGTTGATCACAAACATCACTGTTATAGCAATTATCAGACACTCACAAGTCCATAAATGAGTTTCTTCCTGACCTGGACCTAAAATAGGTCTGAGAATGCCTTTGCTCAACAAGTACTTATTTTTGTGGTTTATATTTGTAGGACCTGATGACTTCATCTATATATCCTGCTGTGATCAAACCTTTAATGTTACCCCAATACAGGGCTTTTTATATTCACAAAGCAGAATGACAAAACCCTGGATAGAAAATATTAGAGGTCTTTCAGCAAAAACAAAAAAGAAAGGAAAATGACCCCTAGTAGCAAATGGCCAGGATGCTCAGTCGCCAACACAAAGGAGAACCAAGGACACCCATCTTGTCTGTGCTATAAATCTTATGAGTGTAAACACACCTATCTAACGCAGCTAGTATGTTCCTGCCCGGCACCTGCACTCTACTCTCTCAAGAGTGTGTATTTCTGTCTTTTTCTGAAATCAATCTGTGACTCACTCTGACCCATCATTAAATTCCTGACCACATCAAGAACACTCACAGCCTGAATGGAGGTCCACCTCCCTTTTGGGGGATCTCCTGAGGACTTCTGTTCTGATGACAATACTGTCCCACTCCTCCACATGTATCCACACCAAAATCAGATCCTTTGCACATAATCTTGTCAACTCAGCAAAAAAGATTATCAACTAAAATAATAGAGTTGGTATCTCAGGCCCGAAACACTCTAAAACTAACCCAGAGACCCCACCCTGGGAGCTCCTGGCAGATGGAGAAGTTTCTCCATTTATTTCAGGGCAAACTTTGATACAGAAGGCAAAACAGTGAGAGAAAGACAGCCTGGCTCTCCAACTGAGCTCCATTTCCACACTAAGTCAGAGCCTAAATGAGGTTCATTAGCATATAACTGGGCCACAAATATGTTTATGAGGGTCATGGATCTTCCTTTCAGAATTTGGCTGCCAGCACACTGGTTTTACATTTTTGCCACATAGATTTAATTCTCCTTAGTGGAAGAAAACCACATTAAGAAGTCATTTCCTTCCTCGCAGAGGCAGCGATGACGCAGTTGCTACAGGCTAGTCAAGCGGGATTGCTATTCCACTCAGGAGCTAATTTTCATTTCGATACTACCTTTAGGTCTGTTATAAATCCATCTTGTAACAATTCAATGGAATGACAGAGAACAAATGCAAAGCCTGGAAAATATGGTCTTCCCACTTGTGGTACGGACACGGGAAGACACAGAAATCCAGCATTAAGGGGCTTCAGCAAGTCCAATCAGACCAGATGAATCCAAATAATTTAGAGCCTGCGACCGCTAATGCCTTCCTGGTTATGGGGCAACCGTCTGTTGTCATCATATGCCTTACAGATGGCAACGTCGTGCCCACCCTTGGAAGCTGTTTATGGAAACTAGGAAATAAAACAAAAACTAATCATATTGGAAACCTCTGTTTTACATGGTTTTTAAAACTTAGGTGATTTCCCTCCTAAAGGCCCCAGGTGGAAGTATGTGGTTTTGTTTAGAACAGCCCAACCCCAGATGTCCACTGGAATCAACTAGGAAACTTGAAAATGTAAAACTCACCCCAGGGATTCTGATTTAATGGGCTTAGGGATTAAAAAAACATAAAGTTCTCCAGCAATTCCAAGGTACACTCACCGTTCAGAAGCACTGCAGAGGGGGATGTAGGTATCTGTGTAGCTAGAATCCACACGTGTGCAGAAATAGAATTGTCTCCTGTGTCCATGGGGGATTGGTTCCAGGACCTTCCCCTAGGATACCAATATCTTCAGTTGCTCAAGTCCCTTATATAAAATGGCAGAGTGTTTGCATATAGCCTAGGTCCATCCTCCAGGATACATCAAATCATCTTTAGATAAGTTATGATACTTAAAAATGTTATATTGCGTTTGTTGTTTAAGGACTAAAGACAAGAAAAATGTCTGTACGTGGTCAGTACAGATGCATTTTTTTTTTAATCTGCATGTTTACTATCCATGTTTACTATCCCCAGAGATGGGGAACCATGGATATGAAGAACTCACGGTAATGCATTTGTCCTTGTCTATTGCTGAACCGTATATTTGAACCGTATCAGATCCGTCATTCACAAACCAAGTTGCAGAACTGCTATTTCTTCTGTTTACTTTAGGTCAAAGGAGGGCTGGGCTAGAGGCTTTTGATGCTGAATGTGTTGACCAGGAACCAGGCGCAGTGGAGCGTGCCTGTAATCCCAGAGACTTGGGAGGCTAAAGCAGGAGAATGGCAAGTTCAAAGCTAGTCTCAGCAACTTAGCAAGGAAACTCAGTGAGATCCTGTCTCTAACTAAAATATAAAAAAGGGCTGGGGATATGCTCAGTGGTTGAGCGTTCCCGGGTTCAATCCCTGTACCAAAACAAACAAGATGAAAAAGATGCTGCCAGGTCAGGAGCCTCTGAATGAGTCTGTAGTCTCAGGAAAGGGGAACCTGGGGAAGGCCCTAGTGGGCAAGACTTGTGTCCTAGACAATCCCCTCTGGTGACTAGGAAATTAAACCTTAGGATAAAGTTCCACTTCCTGTAAGCAAACTTAGAACCTGAAGCTACAACCCATTGCCTAACAGAGAAACCTTAAGTATCTTAAACTGTAGCTTATGCAAAAGGCACTGTTTGCCTTGGGTGAGATTTCACCAAGCATTTCACTTCAGATGAACCTTTGGGATTACTTTAGATTGACAGAAGGAAACGGTAGAGATCAGTTATTAATATAACAGTTAATCTGTACCTGCAGTGCCAGGGGGCACCCACCTGGAGAGGACAGACAGCAGGTGGTTGATTTTTAGTGACATGGGATTATCAAATGGGAAGGGTTCTGGGCAGGCCTCACCTGCTTAGAAAGGCTTTTGAGAGTCACCTTGATCTCACAAAGGCACTGATAAAAGAGTGAGGCGGGGAGGGACTCATCTAAGGATTAGCCAACTTCTTGGGTCTCCCCTTGAAAGATGAGAAGAGCAAGTTCCTTAACCTACTTGTGCCTCAGTTTCCCTCTCTGTCAAATGGAAGCAGTAAGAGTTGTAAGCAGTGATGTTCCCGATACATAAAGTGGTACTAAGTGTCTGCTGGTGCCTCTGGATCCTACCATCATTATTATTATTTTTAGGCTAGATACACTGTCTCCACAACAGTGACCACTGACCACCTCACAGAACTCATTTTTAGGAGTACTTTCATGGTTCTACAGAGATCTATATCTTTTGGACCTGAATAGCCTCTGTAAGAATGAAACGTGAAAATTAAGATATGTACCAATTAATTCTAATAAACCATTCAGTCTGAGAAGGACATTTAGCTAAAATGACTCATGATGATCCCGAGCCCCCAGGGTTGTCCTGAGAAGTGAAGAAGGTGTTAATGGAAGCTTCTCTGAGGTGAAAGTTAAGGTCCTACAGTAAAAATATGTGGTGGAGATCAAAGGCAATCAAAATTACCCTGGGAGCATGGTTGCCAACTTTAGCAAACAAGAATACAAGACACTCAGTTCTTCTTATGAGTGTATGTCTCTGTCTCATACATTACTGGGGACATACTTACTAAAAAAAGTTTTGGTGTTTATCTGAAGTTCAAATTTAACTGGGCTTCCTAGATTTTATTGGATAACCAGAACTAGAAAACCCCTTAGAAAGCAGTTGCAGAAAGTACTTGGGTTGCCTTTGGTAAAAAAAATTTTTTCCCCAGTATTGACTGTTAGGTGGGTTTGGAAACAACACAAGGAGACTGTCCAAAGAGATCAAGTTCAATACTAACATTTTGTGTCCTCTAGGACTTATTGTTATTACTACTGTATGGAATGCAGCACAGATCACTAGGATTATTTTAATTCCCTAGTATGCCAATTCTAAGATGCATACTTTTTCATGTTTTAACATCTCTGAAACGAAAACACGTCCTATAACCAATACTGTGTCATAATTTGATTGGCATTGTTTTTCTTTCTTAGTAGTACATAAAATAACAGCACTCCTTTCAACTGACAGTGTCTAGGATTCAATGCACTAGATTTCTACATCTCTCCTCCCTGCATTAAGTCACAGAAGTTAAATGACTCAGCTCACTGGGAAAATGCTCAGTACTAAGGGACATACTATGTAATATACACTGCTTTCCTTCTGATGCAACAAGAGTTGAAACTGTTCTCATAGATGGTTTGTTCTTTGAAGGAAAGGACACGCTGAAGTGACCAAGTTTGCAAAAACTTGGTCTTATTCACATTCAACAGACTGAAGTCTTGTGATGGCACCTCCAAGTGAATGCTACTATACAGTTCTGAAAAGAGATTTCTTTTAAAAATGCATCTGCAGTCATCCTGCTTTATCTGTTTGAACTGATTTTTTGGAGAAGGTGGTGTTAACAGGATTTCTGATTGAAGTACTGATGTGTGTCGATTAGACTGTGTTTCCTCCTGTGCACGGAGTGTGTTAGCACACCATGTACGGGGTCATGATTAATTCCCTGATGTAATGCACAAGCTGCCTTGGCTATCGATGTTTTTATAGCTCTGAAATGGAATACAGTAGGAGGAATGATTCACAATAATTTAAATGCTTTTCAGAATTTGGAACTAACCTGTAGTAAATGTCAAAATGCCTTCAAAAGGGGGTAAGCCAATTTAATGATCTTCTTAAAAAAGCAAATGGCTTAATATAAACTTGGGTGTTGTTATAAAATACTTTATTATTATTATCAGTTTTATAAAACAATATATAGAACAGAGAGCTTATAGGTTGACCATTCTGTTTACATAGTTGAGATAAATAAATTCTGGAAAATAATTTCATTGAATAGGGAAGTAAATACTTAATTTTTCAAGATCAGATTTGCTGTTACTACTTTGAATTCAACTAAACAACATTTATGGAGCACATGATATATTCCAGGTTCTGTGCTAGGTCTTAAAGGAGAGGTTTTGATTAAGAAGTCAAAAATCTTTGTCTTCTGGGGTTTTACCACTTGATAAGGCAGGCAGATTCATACGTACATAATTTAATGAATCAGACTGGCATACAGTGCTAGACTGGAAATTCCATCAAGGTGTTCCTGGAATATCTGGGAGAGAGGGGAAATGATTCTCGCTGGAATGAGGGTCTGGGGTTGACATAAAAGTCACAGATGTGGACTGGGCTTAAAGATGGTGGTGGGATATTGAGAAATGGCCTGTTAAGTAGCAGGAACAGCTGGGGCAAACACACCCTGGGTCAGATCTGCAACGATGCCCAGGGCTGGCTTCTCCCAACTAACCACAGCACTTTTTCCTGGTACATGCTGACATGGTGTTCTCTGCAGCTACTCACCATGGGTCAGGGTTGTCAACAGAGCAGAACTTTAGTTGCCGTTTTGAGAGAACTGATCATGGTCTCCAACACTATCCACGTAAAACTGCAACTGGCTCTGAATCCTGAGAGAAAGTTATTCCCTTTAAATTATCCCTCAAGCCTTCTGAAGGATCAAGAAGAAAGTCTCAGTGGGTGCTAAGTGGGTCCTTAATGTGGCACCAACATGACTTCTAACAGGAAGACATTACTAGATCAAGATAAGTTCATATTATTTAGATCACATTTGTTAAATTTATGGCAAGTCATCTCAGGTCTCCTTTAAGGAAATTCAAGTTAAACAGAAGAGTCAGTTTGAAAACTACATTAAATAAAACAATGTGGGAAATGCCCTGGAGGTAGGAGAAGGTAACCAGAAATATAGGGTTGAAGCATGGACATTTTAGCACTCAAGGGTGGCGACTTCTATTGAACTGGACAGTAGAAAGCCTCAGAATTTCTTTTTCTAACCTATGCAGGGAAATCAAAATAATTTCATATGGTAAGAGCTCTGAGGAAAAAGAGTGTAATGATTTGCAGAGATGGTAGAGCTTCGGGTAGAGCAGGTTTTAATGGAAAGCCTTTTTGCTAAGAAGACACTGGAAGTGTCGAGAAGGAGAAGGAGTCCATTAAAGCGGGGAGGGAGAGTATTCCCAGCAGAGGGGAACAGAAAGCAGAGCACTTCAAGGACATGGGAAACTTGGTGGTTAAGTAACCAGCTGGAAGAATGAGGTGGGATGGCAGATCCCCTGTAGCATGTGGGTATGACTAAGGAGCCTGGGGGTTTGAGTTCTGGTACCATGAGAAGATACTGAAGAGTTAAAAGCAGGAGAGTAAAAGGATTGGAGTCATTTCATAAAGAAGGTCATGGCTGGAGAAGAAATTAAAGGGGGAGCTGCTACTGCAACCATGGGACAAGAAGATGCCCCGTATACTAGCATGGTGGCTGGTGAGTGAGAAGGGCCTGCTTCTTCCCAGTGGATGGCCTTTCTCCTGAAGGTTTTTCCTGGCTGCTTGCATCTCTTCAGTCATACACATACTCCCCAGAGTCTCCGAGAAGTTTTTCAGGATCATTCTAACTGGCTCTGAGTTGTAGTTTATGATTTTCAATGCTTTTTCACACACACCCCCTTTCACTTCCTTTGAGCATATGTCCTGCCAGACACTGAGCATTCTATTTCTATGTGCTAGACTGCTGTCCATATAAACACCTACTTTAGACAATTTTTGTTTTGGTTTGCTTTTTTGTACCAGGGATTGAACCCAGCGACTCTTAACCACTGAGCCACATCCCCAGCCCCTTTCTCTCTTTTATTTAGAGACAGGGTCTCCCTGAGTTGCTTAGGGTCTCACTAAGTTGCTGAGGCTAGGTTTGAACTCCTGATCCTCCTGCCTCAGCCTCCCCAGCTGCTGGGATTACAGGTGTGCGCCACCATGCCCAGTTTGGACTTCTTTAAACAAATCACACCTTGCTTTAAATCTGAGCCAGCAAATGGTCTTGCTACCAACCTTCAGCGGTCACTTCTCCTTCCCTAGAACTCTTGGTTTATTCAAATATCTTACATTAAAAAATGTGTTCACTTCCTTCCTTATTATATTTCATGTGGGAGATGGTGTGAGCTGGAGCCTTTGACCAAACACTGGGGCCTTTAGGTGCAAATAAGTTACCTCTGGGTCTCTCCACTGTGAAGGTTCCAGTGCCCAGTTATTTGCACATTTATAGGGAGAAATTCAGGTAATCAACAGAGCATTCATCATGTGATTAGTTGCCAAAGCTTTGACTTAAGCATAACTTGCTGGAATAAAAGCAAGATTTTTAGTGCTGCCTGTGGGGCCAAAATGCTGAAATAAGCTTTTATATTAATTAGTAGCATCCTACTTTCAGGGAGTATAGAGTGTTGATGTTTAAGAATTTGTAACCCCCCAAAGTATTTATCAACGAGAAAATCACAGCACTGGAAAATAAATATGCCAAACCACAGTACTATAACAGACCCCAATTGCTTCTCCAATTAAACATTAAAGTATCACATTGTCAAGCTGATCACAAAGCAGCAAATGAGACTCTGCCAGCCTCACAATTTGGACCAGAAATTACTGAACTGCGAATGATCTGAGAGCATCCCACGCCCCCTAGAAAACCTGTACAAACCAGAATGGGCATTTCCAGTTTGCTAGAGTACACACCTGCCATCAAAAAAATCGCTTTAATTGATTGAACATGGAAGTTCATAGTTTTCTATGGCAAGCTTGTTAGAAGCAGCTCAGCAAAGAGCAACTACAGCTCCTGGTTCTGAGCAGAGTTGATTTCAATTAAAATATCAAAGGAGTCACTTCCTCTCAGGAAAGCAATCAGTGAGACTATCTCAGAATGCATATCTCAGAAAAATAAAGCCAGACAGAGCCTCCTGGACCTGCCACATTACTTCCTGGCTAGCTACCAATCAGAACGTTCTTATAACAAGACAACAGTTGAGGAACCAGGTTCCAGACCTGGGCCGTGAAGGTTCATATGGAATCCACTGCATCTGAGAATCATCAGCATGACTGGCTGAAATATAGATTTATTCTCAGGATGCCCATTGCTAACATATTCTGCTTACCCTACTACAATGAGCCTCATGTTTGTAAGGGATGTAACAGATCTCACCTAGCAACTGGGTTTGGCATTTCCGATGAAATTTCCATTATAGCAATAGCCAGACTACCAGGGTTTGGTAGGGAAATTGACTGTACTCATTCAGAAGATTTTTGCTTTTCGAATAATAATAAGCCCTCAACAATCTCTAATTTGGGAAAAAGTCTTTCTGTCTAGCTCCCACGTTTATGGTAGAAATGACTAAACTCCAGTAACATTCATCTTTGTGTCCTCGTGGCTTGCCAGGTCTGACCCCAGTGAATTTTCCAGAAGCATTTGTTGACTGTGTTGCAAAATTGCATTTTCCTCCATGAGCCTTGCTCTTCAAGTTGCCCATTTCCCAGGAACTCCAATCATTCAACCAATATCACATGGCTAATTTGGAGCAGCATTTGTTTCTATTAAACACAGTTTGCCATCTTCCTGTGCACCTCTGGATCCTCTCTCTACATGCTTGGGAACTTTGGGTGAACATTTTTTAAAATATAGGTGGTCAAATAGCCTAGAAAAGTAAAGTTGCAATTGGGGATTGACCCCCCACGCTGTGCTCAAGATCCAGCTGGGGCATCTTATTTGAAGGGAAAATTGCATCTTAGGGCAGGTCTAAGTAAATAATTGCTGATCACCAACACTCCACTGCAGGCTCCACCATATCTGGGCCCTACTGGTTTGTTCAGTGGGGGGCAAATTGGTGAAGCCACAGAGACTAGAGAATTCTACCATTTTGATATCCTCAGGCCTTCTATTTCTAAAAACACACTCACTGGGAAATGAAATGAAACTCCTTGTGAAAGTGAGGTTTGTGATGGAGCAAACTTTAGAGAAGGAAGCATTTATTCAAAAAGCAATTTCCTTGGCCAGTCATGTTCAGTAGGCCTTTTTCCCCTGTGTTTCAGATATTGGTGTTTGAGCAAGAGTGTTCTCCTTTAATCCCAGAGTGATGTCAACCTGCGGTACTCAGAACAAGGAATGGGGAAAGGCATAGGGCCAATTTCTGCTTTCCTTTGAATCTCCTGAACATTTCGTTTCAAATTTGCTGCTGCTACACATGGCTTCTTTTGTCAAAGGCACCTTACAGAGCCTGTGCAAGCACACTCCAGACAAGATAACTCTCCCCTATGAGGGTGGAATGTTTACACTTCAGGAAGGTAAGCAAACATACATCCAAGCAAGGGAGACCCGCACATGACATAAAACTCATAATACACAAAAACAGACACAACTTTAGAATCCTTCTTAACACAATAGTCTAGGCAGCAGCAAGTAGATTCTCAAAATGAGACCCACTTGGAAAAGTTGACCCTAGCTGGAAGCTTTGCACAGTCCAGGTCCCCAAGCATTTGAAGCTTGTCTGTCTATAGAAGTCCTTCCATTATTCAGTATTTATTAATATGCCTACCACATTGTATTCCACAGTGCAGTGGCAACAGGCTGGACAACATTTAGTGCCCTTGAGAGATGTACATTGTGGAGAAGGCAGGCAATTTCCAAGTATAGTTTTCCCTCCATATGCAAGGAGAATTGTTTCCAGAACACCATCCACCAACACAGAATACCAAAATGTACAGATGCCCAAGATTCTTATGTAAGATGGCATAGTATTTGCATATAACCTATGCACATTCTCCTGTATACTTGAAATCATCTCTAAATCTTTATAATACCTAATACAACTAAGTACTATGGAACTAGTTGTTATACTGTATTGTCCAGGGAACAATGACAAGAAGGAGTAGTTTGTATTTTCCTCAAATTGAATCCATAGATATGGAACCCAGGGATACCAGAGGGAATGATATTAGACAGGACGGTCTGGGAAGATTGCTCTGAGGCAGTGACCATGAAGCTCAGAGGGAACAGCACATGCAAACACCTGAAGAGGGACAGAAGCATTGTATGTTCTACGCACAGGTTGATGTTGAGTGACTGAGGCCAAGTAGGGATGTTCCCAGAGAGAGGGTGGAAGACGAGGTAGAGAAATGAGCAAACCTCTCCACTTCAGCAAAAGAGGCTTAAGTGCTAGGAGAGAAGAGGGATGAATGATTTGTTCAGTCACATCACTCTCATTAAGCACTTCCTTCACGCTCAGTTCAGAAGAGGAGTCATCAGGTGAGGATGTTGTAGGCCCAACCCAGTGAACTGAAGGTAGAGAAGTCCACCTAGAACAGCTGGACTCAGCATCACCTATAAACATGGACTGTGTGACTGGGTGCTTGCTTTCTTTTTTGGTCTGGGTACCAGGCATTGAACTCAGGGGCACTCGGCCACTGAGTCACATCCCCAGCCCTATTTTATATTTTATTTAGAGACAGGGAGTCACCGAGTTGCTTAGCTCCTCACTTTTGCTGAGGCTGGCTTTGAACTCACAATGCTCCTGCCTCAGCCTCTGGAGCTGCTTGGATTACTGGATATTTTCTTACTGGACCTCTCACTCTCTCTCACATCAGGCCCTACTAATAGAAAACTACAGAAATGTGGGTGGCCTGCAAACTATTTGTACAAGTGGTGGCCAACTGCAGAGTGGGAAGATGGAACTGACCTGGCCAACTTCTTCCTGCATGTTCTCCATATGTCGGGCAGAGCTAAAAAAGTTCTGCCGGCATGGTGGGACCAGGTGCCTGGCACCAGGACACGTGTTGGCAGATGAAAAATGACTAAATGGAAATCTATATTCCAAGGGTACTCACCACGCTGCTGGACTGCTCATGATTCCTTCTTCCTATGAGAACATCGTTCTGCCTCTGGTTACAAAACTGCACCCTCTGTAGCTACTCCTCAGCTACTGGAAGTGGCGTAGCCTCTGCTGCCTACAAATTGGTTCATTTCTCATGGAGCTATTCCAGTGCCCTTCAAAGAACCTGGCCCGTGTGAGTGAGTTGCACAAACAAATTAGGAGTCAACCTTTCCCAAACGCCTCTCCCTATCCGTTTAAAAACCTTCTTTAATGAAGACATAAAGCTTCGAATGCAGCTGAAACACAGCTTACCATCCATGACAACAGACCTTTGTCACAGAGGATTTCAAATGCTTTTTTTTTTTTTCTCCTACCAGAATACTTGGAAGAGACTGTGTTTTCCTTGTTATGGGTTCAACTGTTCATTTTTATATAACCTGTAATTGTTCATAATCCAGAAATCAGCATAGGAACAGAGAGGTAAAGAAACTACACACATACACAAAAACATTTTTCCGACTGTGAAAAATTAAAATGCAATGCCAGAGTTGTGATTTATTTTGAAGTATCAGGGTAGGAAAGAGATACCCTCACCTTTCTCAGTTTCCTACTGTGCATCTCACCTCCCAATATATTTATTATAGAGATACTCAAAGACACTGGAAAAATAGCTGAGTCTGGCAGATATAGATAGATATAGCTTCATTTTTAAAAAAAAAGATGAGGATCTTCGCTATTACTATTAAAATTGAAAAGATTGTTGCGAGGTACAACTTCATGAATGAAAAACATAAAAATCTTTTAAGAGTCCTAATCATTTAATTAATCTTGCCTTAGTTCTGCTCAGAGGCTTAAAGGAGCTTGGCTGACTGGTTTTTAAAGGAAAAACAAAATAGAAATGCTTTGAAATAACTTTTCAAAAATTTCAGGCTTATATTTAAGGGTCCAGAAACAAGTATTTGAAAAATGCTCATTCCTAGAATCGGAGTCTCACACAGATCTTAAATCTCCTCAGTCCAAATGACCACGTGACATTTGTATCCTGTCCGCCATATTGCTTCCAATAGTATGCATGCCATATCTTCAATGTTCCAGGGATTAGGATTTTATACTCCCTTACATAGTCTAAGCTTTCATTGCCAAGTTGTGCTAGGAGACCTTATTTCTTTGATTGGAATAATCTTCCCCCAACTTCTACCTATAAGTCCTAGCTCCAACTCTTAGTGTCACAAAGCCCAAGAGTGAGTTAATGTAAAAATATCACTTTCAGCTGGTGGTAAATTTGAGCTCCATCTATGTCTAACAGTATTGTAGGCTAGAGAGGACAGCGGCCCCCAGGATTGCTCTGGCATTGCTAGTAAGAGTATATAATTGGAGCAACTTCTTTGAAAAATGGTTTGCCATTACCTCCTAAAGTTGATATTTATGATATCCCATGAGATCCATCAATAGTACTCCCAGGTGTGTACTTTAGAGAAGTTCTTTCACATGTATAATAAGATATATAGGAAAATGTTCAATTCAGTTCTCATACAATGGTGAGAACCTAGAAATCACCACCACCCTAGCAAAGTAGATGAATAACTGAGGCATATTCACACAATGGAATGTTACATAGCAAGTAAAACAAATATTTGATAGTGACACATAGCCCACGATATTGCTATTTAACAAAGCATCTTTAAGGAGAAAAAAATACTATTTCCCAAGGACAAGCAGCATGGTACTTTTTTAATAAAATTAAGGAACAACTCAAAAACATATTAATTTTAGGAACAAACAAAGAGATGCCTAAAGCCATACAAAACACAGCAAAGCAATGGTGACCATGGGCTATAGGATGCTGCAGGAACTGCAAGGGGAGAAGCAGGAATAGGGGTTGATGTTTGGGGCTATCATGTCTGTTGTAGGATATGGCCACACTCATAGATTGAATTTGGGGTGATGCGTTTGCAGATACTCATTAATCATTAAGCATAACTACTTAAACAACTATATAAAAGCAGATTGTGAAGGAAAAAAAAAGACTATGTGTAAGGCCACATGTAAGGTTACAATATAGGGTCATTGCCATTTCCCTTATGATGGAAAGCCAGAATTACCGCGTAGTAGCACTTGCCACGTAAAAGTGCTGAAGTTATTAATTGGGTTCCAGATGTCTAACACTGATGTATCCCTTCACTGAATCCCCCCTAGGATCTATTTTGGATATAACACTTCACACAGGATGCTGTTCTTAATTAAAACTGCTCTGCTTTAAGAGCTTTATGCCTGTGAGATAGTCATCCAAACGTTCTCCTTCCCATAAATTTGCTCTTATGTCTTATTTCTGAAGCAAAGTAATACTTGCCTAGGTTTTAATAAACACGTCTGCAGTGGTAATATAAATTTCACATGCTTTCCACATTTCATAATCTCTTTGAGTCCTTTTGTCTATGCTGATACCCACACCAAGACTGAGCTTGGAGGGTGAATCAGCTCTGTTTCTGCTACCTACCACGGGGGCAACGGACGGTGCACTGATTGCTATGTACATAGAAACAGCATACTGGAAAAAAGTAATTAATTTTCAAGCTATTTTGCTCTTTAATTTCTAATTCTGGCCATAACTGACTCTAGTTCATTGACATTAGGCTAAAGCCTCGTGGTCAACTTATTCCAAAATCTGCAAGTGTTCCTAATTAGTTATCAGACTGTGTCTAACAGATGCCAAAATTAAATTTTTTTCCTTAAATTGAGCAAACTGATTTTTTGGCATCCCAGAGGCAAAACAACCCACTGATTGACTGTCCTTCCACTTTGTAAATGGTTATTTGGACTTTGGGTGGAGAGACAGCTCATTTACTGATATGGGGAGTCAGACTCAGGACTTAATCCTTCAGCCAAAAGGCAGCTCAATCATGAGGAATAATATTGCTCTATGAGGAATGGCTGCCATCTCTGGCTGAAGGAGCCATGTTCTCAGTCCAGTATGTGGTACAGTTCTGCTCTCAGAAAGTGGCTATGGAAGGATGGGAGCCCACGAGTAGTGATGGCATGATTATGTTGTTACTGGATTACTCTAGTTATTATGAATGGAGCTCCATGGAGTGTTTGCTTTCCATCTGGTACTGGGCTAAGTACCAGGGACAGAGCCCTGGAAGAAGATGATGTCATTTCATCCTTAACGTAACCCACGGTGCTGTCATCTCCATCATTTTCAGATGAGGAACCCAAGGCCCAGAGATGTGATCTTATAGCCAGTCTGTGACTGGGACCCTTGGGTCCCACTCCTGTATTTCCTCTTCTTTGTACAACACCACTGAATATCTGCTAAGCAATAAAGCATAAATGGAGGTGTCTAAATTAAAGCACTTTTGCATATAGAATCTTCTTTGACCAACTTCGGGGTAGGCTGAGGGACCTCAATGAATTGCCCGAGTCTTCTGCAGTTTTGCACTAAAAGCATCAATATATATTTCTACTATAAAGGACCCTCCAATTAAATATAATAGGGGTGGCCTGCATCTGCTTTCTGAACTGGAGTATCCAAACTGAAAAAGGATATATTGGGGGCTCTCTTATTTAAAAGGCAGAAATTAAATTCCAGGAGATAGACCAGGGCAGTTTCAATTCAGATTCCTAATCCTTAATATCTAAATGCTCTGGTACTGAGTCATTATCCTTGACATCCCTTCTTTAGACAATAGGCCCTTACTTTCCATTTTATCCTCACCCCTCAACCCTTTCCACTGTTTCCATCCCCCTTCACTAGGAGTTCTTCAAAAACCCCACCTCGCCTCTGACCAACAGTCCTTGGTACATATAACTCTCTCTCATGGAACACATTTCTTCCTCTGATCCTCTGGGGGGCTTAGTGGACCTCCTAGGTGGTTTCATTTCAGGAGCTTTATTGCAAGTACTTTCTAATTTATCTATCTTCTTCACTAAATTACAGCTTCCATGTGGGCAAAACCAGGTCTAGTGATGATAGTCAATCTTTCTTTGACCTTCAAAGCATCAATGCCATATGGTTCAATGGAATTCCTCAACAATGACCTTATAAAACCAGAGCAAGGCACAGAGGGAGTACTATTTGGGTAAGCAATGAAGCAACCATAATAAATATTCAGAAGGATGACATTGTTCTATCATCCTCAGTCCTGCAATAAGGTTTTGATTGTTTTCTAAAGTGTGCATTTTAATAGGAGGGCTGTAACAGAGACATATGCTGTCAGAGATACAAAACAAAATAAGATTTCTGTGTAGCTCTCATGGATTTGAAATTTTAACGATGCTTATGTAATCAAACTTTTATGGTACAATAAAGTTCTGAAGAATCTGAGAAACAAACCTTGCAAGCCTTGAGTTCTTGTTCTTGGATCCCCCAAAGCAACAGACTTCCCTCTTTTAAGGAGAGAAGGAGAGAAAATCACACAGCAAGCAGAGTATGTGTGTGCCGTGCCAGCTCAGAGGCTAGCATTCTACCCTGTTTGTGACTGATAATTAATAAAAATTTCATTGTTTCAGAAACTGGAAAATCAGGAGGGGGAGGCTTGAGAGAAAATACAAATGACAAGATTTGCCATGTGCTTGAGTGTTCTGTCAGTCAGGGAGAACCCATGGCCAATCCCCTCTCTGAGCTGGCCCTGCAATGACACCACACACCTTCCACGGGGTAAGGTGGGCATCTGTACCCTACCCCAGACTCGGCATGACACCCACTGGCTCCTCTGAGTTCCTTCTCATTGTGTGCAATCTTCTATTGGCTTCTTAATTGTACATGGGCACCGGCTGTATCAAATGGAGTTCCCTTCGCCTCTGCTTGCTGTGTATTACATTTTTTAATCAGTATATATAATTACTTACCACAAGCTGCCAGGCCAGATTTTCTAAGCATTAGTCTAATTAACTTAAGCTAGATAATTATGTTTCAGATACCATAGCAGTACACATGGAATGTGCAGATTTTGCTGCCAGCTTATTTGATTCCAATAACATGTTTCTTTCAGACAGTGGGTTAGTTTTGACTTTTTGTAAAAGATGGCCATCAGATAATTATTTTGTTTTTAAAATTATCCCTGAAATAAAATCATTCTGCTATTTAAAATAGCTTCTCCAATGACTAATACAGATTGAACTGAAATAGTAGGTTGCTGTGTTATTTTTACATCTATAAACCTGTTTTTACTATATAAAACCTCAAACTGGAGGGGAAATCATTGCACATAAAGATGTCCAATGGTCATCTTCCATGGTTTGAATGACCTTTGCTGTGCCTTTTCCATTTCTTTTAGGTTGATGAAAAATGAGAGAAAAAGAAATGGAAAAAAAAAAAAAAAAAAAAAAAAACTCCAAGACTTAAAAGAAAGATCAGCTCCTGGTTGAACTGGGGCATGAGAAATTCTTATATTAATAATAACTAACTTACTTATGGCTTACCTTGTGTTCAGAACCATATTAAGTTCCGTTCATAGGGTATTTTCTTTACTCACCCTAACAGCCCTATGTGCAGGTTTGTATTATGGGATGGATGGAGCCCTCCCAAAATATATGTTGAAGCCCTAATCCCTGGTACCTCACAGTGTAACACTGCTTGGACACACAATCTTTACAAAGGTCATCAAGTTAAAATAGGGTCATTAGAGTGGATTCTAATCTAATAACACTAATGTTGTCATATAAAGGGTCAATGTCATACCTGCCTCAGCACAGTAAAGCTATGCAATGTGTCCAAGGCCATTCAGCTGTTGTGTGTGGCAGTCCCCAAACAGGCATATTTGAGTCCCAAGCTCATGCCCCGGCCACACCCAAACTCAGCACAAGAGGGCTGAGAAAATCAATACAAAAAAGTCAAATCCTAGAAATGGCTGAAATTCCATAGTCAATTCTAAGAATCAGACTTGGCAGTGCCTGCTTCTATATTTGCATGCAGCTTCTTTGATTTAAAACAGAAAATGATTGCTGGAAATACCTGCTTCTTACATCTTGAGGGCAACACATGGAATTTACCTTTTTGGAAGGTGAGGGTAGCAGTGTTATTCTGTTATCTTCCCACCTCTGCCATAGAGAATAATGAGCCAAAATATCACTTGCCAATTTTAAAAAGCCAGAGGGGGAAGCAACAAATAACAGATCAGAACTCAATGAATAAAACTGCAGAAGAAAGAACGAACAGCCAGGATTTCCCAAGATGTCATCATAGGTGGAAAGAGCTGCTCCAAAAGCCAGAGATGTGGGAAAAGATAAAACCTTGGCCCAGGAGGAGAAAAATATGAGTGATAAGAAAATAATAAATCAATTCTCCAATTCTCCATCTAGTGGAATGGATCCAGTAAGAAGCTTACTATCATGCAAGGGAGGAAAAACTCACATTCCTGCCCATCTGCTACATCTGGGGCATGTCTGACTGTAAAACTGTTAGAGGACAGACAGATGAAGATGGGGGAACACAAAGTTAAGAGAATAATTCCATAAAGTGGGCCCATGGTGCTGACCACAACATGGTTTCTTTTCCAAGAAGCAATTTACCTGCAGCCCTGCCTGGCCTAAGTGGACAATATGTAACATTCCTCAGCAAACCACCTGTTATATGCAGGAGAAATGCAAGCTTGAGATAATGTCAATGGGAGGAATCCAGGAAACTTTGGTGACCAGATCTTGAAACTCAGTAAACAATAAAATCTGTAAAAGTGCATGGTTGAGAATCCAATTAGAACCAGTCAGCATGGACTAACATGACCTAGAGTTGCCATGGCAGTGGGGATTTGAAAGTCTGATGTCACCTTGCTCTCAGTCAAAAGTGAAAAGGTGGACCTGGTCAGGACTCTCCGGAAACTTCTCTGGGATCCCCAATAAAACTGGAGTGCAGGCGAGGCACATGGGCCCTCTGACTCACTCTCTCCCTTGAGAGTATCCCCCTTTCCTTTTCCTATCCCTTCAATAAACCCATTCCTATTACTCTGAGGAACATGTCTGAAGTCTTCCTGACTTGTTTACAAGAAACAGGATTTGAAGGGCAATTCTTCACACTACCTCAGTTTCTTGGAAGGCCCCAGCTCTGTTAAAAACCATTCAACCTCTTCAAGGGTCTGGTGAAGTACAAACCAACATCTTGATACTTTACAGATGAGGAAATAGGATTCTGAACTGTGATCTAAATGTCCACTGCCTGCTTGGCCCAGCAAGTCATGAGTAATGCCTACAGAGAAGGACAATTCAAAGAGCAGACCCAAGGACAATAAGGAGGAATTTTAAGATCTGTTGTCTGTGTCTCCATATGTCTATGGGTCTATGCACAAGATCACATATAAAACATAGGTTTCTCTTGACAATTTCTACAAATTACCTCCAAATTCCCCGAGAGTAGCAATTTTTATCATTTTTAGGCATGCCAGAAATGTTGAGAATATGATTAAAGGTATGACAACTCCTTTTCCTAGAAAAATGTGTGTATACAACACTTTACATGAAGCTTCTGAAAGTTTCTAGAAACTTCATCCAAAGGGTCCTCAGGTTCCCTTAGGTCACGGCTTTAAAACCCACAAAGGATACATCTGTCCCTAAGGAACCCAGCAATTTCATGATACTACGGAAACACAACGTGCTACTGCACAGCCATGATCCAGAAGGTACCTTCTCAGTCACAGGCTTGTAGTCTCTTGTTAACAAATCTGTCTCCACTGTTGTGGGGGCTCAACTCACCTCACTCATCTCTATTGACCTCATGCATCAATGCCCTGCATGGAGTCTGTGTAAATATTTAGGGGATTTGGAGTCAGAGGATCTGGACCTGAGATCTAGCATTCCCTGTGAAATGTAAAAAGTGCTTCCCCTTCTTGACTCTGGATTTTATCACCTATACTATTAAACCAAAATCCTTCCATGGCTCAATTCACTTTTTCTGAAGGACTGTTGGAAGAAACATGCAAATGGAAGCCATTTACAGCAGTAACAGTGAAGTCTGACTGTGTGTGAACATTTTTAAACACTTCATATATATTACCTAATCTTCACAACCAGGGTGGCACTGTTAGTTTGCACATTAAGCACAGAGAGGTCTGGGAACTGGCCCAAGTAAGCACAGGACTGGGATGCAAAGACAGGTAGTTAGTGCCCATTCTCTCTCTCTAGACTAGGCAATGCTACACAAATGATGCAATTTTAACAAGAAGGCAAAAGCCTTTAGTCCCTCTTATCGCTGGTAGAGATTGAAGATGAAAGACTCGGAGGGTTCTGGAGACAGATCATCTCAGAAGAGCTCATTATTCTAACTGCAGCGACCTCATGCCGTAGTCCCCTGTGCACTGCTCTTGGTGCACTGTATGTCTGGCCTGGCCCTTTCTTCTCATGCTCCCAGCAACCTTAACTTCAAATTCAATCTTTGCAGTGGCCAGAAGATTCCACAAAGGGAAGCAGCACCTTCTGCAGAAAGGTGAGGGCAGGACTTCCTCCAGTAGTTGGTTCACCTGTGCAGAATTTGCTGGCTCAAATGAACGCGTGTGAGGGCTCCTCCCTGGTGCCTCCCCTGCCTGTGAGCACATAGTTCCTTTTTTTTTAATTTCCTTACTTCCAACAATGCCCATTTCTCCTCTAATTTTTTGAGTTCCCACCCATGAAGTTTTTAAGGGGTTCACAATTCAGATATGTCTTGGGGGGAATTCCATATATTCCATAAGGCCCTGATCTCCTTAAGAAGTCTAAGTGCAGACTTGTGGGCTGGGACAGAGTAGTGCCCAGTCCCAGAAGTCACAGCCCCAGAGGGTGACCCAGAAGATGTAAAAAGTGCTTGAGAAGGAACTGTGGCCAGTCACCTGTGGGGAAGGGGGTGTGCCTGATCCCACCTGGGGGACACAGGATACCAGAGGGTTCCAAACAGCTCTACATCTTCTCTGCTTTCACTTTGCCATGAAAATCCAAGAGACCATACAAGTTCAATGTTAAGTGCTGGCATGCTTTACTTCACCTACCAAAGAACATGTGTTTATCTCTCTTAGAGCATTTGTCCCTTCTCATAGCCAATTCTGGGTCTCAACTTGAATGCAATTCCATCCTTTCAAGAAATTTCCCAGAACATCTACCTTGCCTGCCCGCTCCAGGGTCATCCCTCTGTATTTCTTTCCCAGGAAGCCATTGGCAGCACTGCGCCTCCAAGTGCAGGACACAGACCACACCCACCTGGAGAGCTGTTACAAAGACAGAATTGTAGGTCCCACTCCAGGTGATTCCGAAGCCCCTTAAAGGTGCCTCATCTGATACATTAGCCACCACCAGTGGCAAGTGGCTCTAGGGTACCTGAAATATTGCTAGCCCCAACTGAGAGGTACTGTCAGTGTACACTATATGCCACATTGAGAAGACAGCATGAAGAGTGTAAACTATCTCAATAATTATTTTATACTGATTAGCTGTTGAAATGATAATGTTTTGGGTTAAATAAAATATATCACACATTTTTTATGGCTACTATGAAACTTATGTATTTAGGTCATATTGTATTTATGTCGGGCTGCTTCAAAATATAAGAAGTGCTGGTCTGGGATAATGATCAAGAATGGGAATTGATAAACTATAGCCAATGGGTCCTATCTGGCCTACTGCCTATTTCGATTAAAAAAAAAATTTACTGGAACAAAGTCATGGTCATTCATGTACATGTGTGGCTACCTCCATGCTACAAAAACAGAGTCAAACAGGTATAACAGAAACGGAATGGCCTGCGAGCCTTAAATATTTACCATCTGGTCATCTGGTCGTATAGAAAAAAAGTTTACTGATTCATAGTTGAGGATCTTAATCCTAGGACTGGACTGCTTGGCTTACAAAGGTCACATCTCTACAATTTTTCAGTGTGGGAGATTGGGTAAAACCCTGACCTGCCCCTAAATGTCTGTATCTGAAAACAGAGAAGGAGTAGAACTTGCCTTTCAGAGTTTTAGTTTAAAAAGCACTAAACAAGGCAATGTATGTGAAATTCTGTAAATAGTGCTTTGCACAGGAGAGATTCTCAACAAATATTAGCCACCATCAGTATGATTGCTAGCAATAATCACACATCATAATCACACATTTTTGCTCTGTGATCTTTTCTTCTGTCTGTCTCCCTACCAGACTAGAAACCCTGGGAGAACAGGGACTTGTTCCATCTGTTCTAGCTGTTTAACTGAGCACAGTTTCTGGCCCACTGTTGAGATCCAGGAAATACCTGCCAAATGAATAAAGTACAGAGAAAGGAAGTCATCTGCCTAAGGCTACATGGTTAGTAAGTGGCCAGGACTTGAATTTGGTCCAGTCTGCTCCCCAAACGCATAACCTCTCATGTCACACCAAGGGTGTCTGGAGACCAGTCGTATCAACAGCACCCAGGAGCTTGTTAGAAATGCCAGATCTTAGGCTCCATTCCATGGCTACTGAAAACTACTATTTTAACAAGATCGCCAAGACATCCACAGGCACATTGAAGTTTGGGAAGCTCTGTGCTGGGCTAACACCAGTACTCATCGGTGTTGCCACTGAACATTCTGTGTGGACCTCTAATTCCAGGATGATGATTTCTGTTCATCCAGATGAAGGCCCAGGGGTGTTGAGGGTCTGTAGTGAGCCACGTGCTGTGTCAGATGCACCCTTTCTCTATCAGGTTCAGACCACTGCCATGTCAGACTGACCTCCTTGCCTGGAAATCTTCACATTCCATAGCAGGCAGTAGTGACCAGGGCACAGGCACCAGGGACACAGGGGATCTGAAAATCCATTCATCAGTAATTTCCCCCTGGGTGCCCACCTCCCTCAAGGGCTTCTCCTGTATGTTTTACACAACACTGTCCCTTGTGTGGCACTTCAGAGGATGAGGGTGTTTAAATGAGCACAAAAATCTTACGATGGTTTCCCCATTTGTCACAGCCAGAAGTTTCAAATTGTGGTCATCAGATGAACACTTGAAATTAGAAAAAGACTGATTAGCATAATTCTTAAAGGTCTGAACTCTAAACTCACAGATGGCCTCTGAGAGGATTGATGGTGCGTAAAGGAGATTAGGATAAATCTAATTAGTTAGGGGGTGTTCTCGTTTCTCAAGTCAAGTGGTGAGTGATGGAGAAGTAGTGATGGATAGACAGATGGATATAATGAAGCCCCATTAAAGTCTTTTTGATTCTCCGTGATGGACCACATTACCCCATTAATGTTTCCGGAAGCTAACGCAGCTAAAGTTTGGTGCCGTGACCTCGAAAATGAATTTGAATTGCCTGCCCAGCTCTTTGGACATATCCACAGGATTTAAATGAGCCCGAGAACTCTGCCTGTGCTGTGGGCTGGTATTCCCCCTGGGACACTGGGCCTTCCTCCTGGCTGATTTCTAACAGTACTCAGGCCCGAGTCCCACAGCTTCTCTGCTCCCAGTATGTGACAACTTGAATTTCCTATGAATTGTGCTGTGGTTTGCACATATCCCAGGGTGATGTAGTGAGACTGCTGTGGTCCTCTTCATTTGTGGTGATGGCCAGCCATATATGAGCATCATCATGCCCTGATTAGGGAACTAAGGGCAGGGGTAAGGAAGAACAGGCCCATGACTGAGAGAGGTGTGACACACGATGATACAGGACATTGCACCAGCTAGGTGTGCACGAATCATTAAAAAACACACACAGGTGTGTTATTTTTCTTAAATTCTCCCTGAAGCTCTTAAACCTGGAGCTGTAGATCTTAGGGTCTTGTTGGCCTTTCTTTTTTTTTTTTTTTTAGTTGTAGATGGACTCAATATCTTTATTTATTTATGTGGAGCTGAGGATCGAACCCAGTGCCTCACGTGTTCTAGGCGAGTGCCCTACCACTGAGCCTCAACCCCAGCCCCTGTTGGTCTTTTGTATTAATCTTTCCCACTAATCAACTAGCTTTTGCAAGAAATCTTGTAATTACTTGGAGCTGAATAGACTGATACACACATATGTCCACACACAAAAAAACAATCCTTGAAAAATTCCAAATGGCTAATGCATATGCCAGATGGTAGACCCGCCCTTATTCTGCTGTTAAAAAGGAAGAGAATGAGGACCATTGATTGGTTATCCTGATTCCAGGTTATGTTATTTCAGCTTCAAGCAGGGAAGAAAGCCACATTCAAGTTTGTAGACCTCCATGAAACATTTGCCATTTAGTTGCTGGCATATCATCTTGGCCATTAGAAAGCATTTCTAGAAAGAAGATGGTATCATGTGTAACATTCTTGGTCTGGAGTGATTTTGAAAATGACTCTGATCAGAAAAGTAAATACTGTTATGGGGAGAGGGATTATTGTTCTGGACAGGCACTGAGAGCCAGGTTCCAGAAAGCTGAAGCCAATAGAATCAAACCTTCATATGCATAATCCATTCCTGGACTTTCTCCCTGAGTTGCCTTTGTGTTGTGTGCCTGGTTTCTAGGGAGGCTTCAATTAGACTATTGAGCTGAGATGATTTATCTCGTGTGGTCCATTAGCTCTGTTACCATTAACATAAATAAGTCTTTAGATATGAGACACAGAGAGGGTGTGTAAGCTTTTCAACACACCAGTTTCTTCTGTATGTGGACTGAGTTAGACTACCAAGGAGGCGGTAATCACTGATACAGAACATAAGACCTAGCTACACAGATTGAGCATACTGGGTTGCATTTGCTTCCACATCAAGAAATCCTCAAGTCAATGGCTGTCCCACAGGACCTCCTTTCCCTTCACCTTGGCTTCATGTTGACCTGAAGAGGACAACAGGGCTTGTGATCACTAGCTGAGCAGGCACAGAACACATCTGCATTCTCAATCAGTATATGAGAAATGAGTGGAGAGGAAACTCCCATCCCATGGGAGGAGAAGGGTTCTGAAGTGCATTGGTCATGGCAGGAGGAGCAAGAGTGACCTCTATGAAACTACTGCTGGGTGGCAGGCAGGTGACAGCCATGAGAGCCACCTGCCTAGCAGCAGCAGTCAGTTCACTCCTCCTACCATGGAGATGGACACTCCTTATGTGTGCTCATTGCTGTCACCTGCCACGCCACTGAACTTTCTCGGCATCTTGAAATGTCAGTAATTTTAAGCAGTATTTTGCAAACTCTCCAATGTCCTCCAGTGGGGACACCACTACTTGTGCTGAAATCTATGGTGAGAATTCACCAAGACAGCATGTAGGTGACTTGCTTACTCAGCATGGGGCTTGACATGTGTAAGGGTCCAGTGAATGACAGTGACTGGTATTAGTATTTCTTTGTTCTTATGGTGAGTGAAGGAAGAAATGAAAACTCCATGGGTTACAGTGATCAGGGCAAGTTACAAAATGTGTCACAACTGTCATGTGCCCCCAGTGTGTCTCGTTCCTTCTCTACCTACATGCAGGAATGAGGACAGTACATGGGCTTCATCTTCCTCTATTCTGCCTCTTCGATGGGGCTCCAGGAGTTCCAGAGGGGTATGGATTGAATGTGTCACCTCCACACCATAGGTTAAAACCCTAATCCTTAACTATGGCATTTGATGGGGTTACCTTAGGAGGAATTAGGGTTAGATTAGGTGGTGAGGGTGCAGCCCCATGTTGGGACTAGTGTTCTTAGAAGGAGATGAAGAGATCAGACTTTCTCTCCCCACTGTATGAGGATACAACAATAAGGTAGCCATCAGTGAACCAGGAGCAGGGCCCTCACTGAGACCCTAACCATGTTGATACCCTGATCTTAGGCTTCCAGCCTCCAGAACCATGAGAAATAAATGGTTGTTGTTTAAGATGCCCAGTCTCTGATAGCCCAATCTAAGATGCAGACAACTACCTCAATTTGGCTATAAGTTGTCCTCTGTGAGCCTCAGAGAGGATGAGAACATGGGTTAAATACCTAATTTATTTTCTGTTAGGCTTATGATACAATAATATAATTATTTGTATAATGGACTAAAATATAACAATCTCTCTCTTCAGAGAAAGTCCTTGCTACACTAAACAGAGGCTGATGTTGGTCAAGACAAGTTCCCTCTTTCCAGGTAAAGACACTTAGGATCTAACAGGCCTTGGTGGGCCCCATTCTTTACACTATGAAGAAGGCCTGACCTGGAACATCACTGTAATGTCACTCCTTCATGGGTCCTGATCACACAGCCAAAGATCATCAAAATGTACAGGCATCCATGGCAAATAAGAGCACTGCTGGGTGCATAATTAATGAGCCAAAAAGGTTGTGACACCTTACAGGAGGGATAGGCCTCTCAGAAAGTTAAGGCCAAGTGAGTTTCTGAGCTGAATGAAACCCTCAGTCTGCTTAGCTGTGCTACTTGGTTCATAAACCAGGGATTAAGTTAATTTTCATTTCAGCTTTTTACTTCACCTTTAAGCAACCCCTAAAGGTTTCCAGAAGAATTTTGTTTGCCCTTTAGCTAAAGTTCAACCTCCACCAAGTTACGAATTTTGGATGGTCCCTGGGTGATCACTTAAGACAGATTTCACTATGATTCAAGGGAAGGATAATCCCTGACCCAAGAGTTCACAAAGGAAGGATTCTCAGTGGTCTCAGAGATGGCAAAAGTTATTGATTTCATCCCGCTAATGAATTATAGTGATATTTTCATTGTGTAACATTGATTACTGAAGTCAGCCTGGATGCATATGCTGGAGGTTGAACCCAGAGCATTTCTTTACCTCCACCTGGTCACAGATGAGGATTATCTCAGTGCTTTCTTTACTTTAGGCCCCAGTAAAAAAGATGGGGCCAAGAGATGCAAGTTATCATTTACTTCCAAGTTTAAGATAGTAATGTTCAACCCATTGCTGGGACTTTGGTGTGATGTCAAAACTTGGTCCAAATCAAGTAGGATCTCTGTCCTACCTGCACATATGCTCTAAATCTGCATTTGTCTTGCATATAGTTTTTAGAACAGAGAGAAAAAATGGAAATGGAGGAGAACAATGGCTAGAGAAGCATGGGCTCTTGGGAGGTATAGATTGTTCATGTGATCTGACTTATCTACCATTTGTGAACATCTCTTAATAAATATTTAACCAGAGGTTTCTTTTCCCCTATTTATTTTTGATTATGTAATGAGCTACTGGGTTGTGCTTACACCCTGAAAACAGTTGCTCCTATCCACAAAGGTGAAAACAAGAGATCTCGGTTCACGTGCAAGTCAATTTTTTTTTTCTATTCACAGACTCTACATCCATTTAATAAAGAGAAACTCAATGACCCCTCACTCATGAATTGGAACACAATGTCTGCACATGCCATATCCCCACCTTCCCAAATGCTTCAGGAACACATTGTCCCCTCTCTCAGTGAGAGAGTGACCTGGCTTGTTCAAGGTGAAGTTCTGTAAGCTTGAACACCTACTCTCATCCAGTCACATTCCTTAACAGATTACATAAATTTTTCCTCTGACCCTACAGCCCTTCTAGTTTTTGCCACTATCTTCTCTCCCCTCTTAGACACCTCCCTGCAGCTGCCTTCGGGTCTTGCTTTGTGTCAGCCATTCACACCTCTGAGGATTCACACCTCAGTGGATTGGAAGCATATTCATTTAAAAACATTTTTTTTAGTACTGGAAATTTAACCCTGGGACACTTAATCACTGAGCTACATCCCCAACCCTTTTTATTTTCAATTTTGAGAGAGGGCCTCACTAAGTTGCTGAGGCGGGCCTTGAACTTGTGATCCTCCTGCCTCAGCCTCCTGAGTCACTGGGATTACAGGCCTGCACCACTGTGCCTTATGAGAAGCATATTCATTTGAGAGGAAGAGGGCTTTAAGTTTTCTGCAGACAGTTCAAAACCATGATGAATCAGATTCAGCTTCTTCTATTCTCTTTCTTATTGATCAGCATTCCTCAGGCTATTAGGTTTATTAATTAAATGATAATTTGAGGGGGAGTGAGCATACAAGGAGATAAATGCCTCACAAATAGACTCCAAATTTGCAGGAGGCATACAGTGATTTATAAAGTGTTTATCTTTTGGGCATTTCCACTGTCTTCTGAAAACAGAGATGCTTGTTTTCTGAGTGGACTTGGAAACAAGCCAAAGCAGTACGAAGACTGCAGGAATTTCTATCCACCTGCTGTCATACCATGGACCAAGCCACCCGCTTATGCAGAACCTCCTTTCCCATAGAGCTGCTAGTGTGTGCCCCAGGTGTCTGAGGTTAGGGACTAGTCTTGTGCTGCTGCATCTTCCAACTGTCTAATTCTATCCCAGAATACCCAGAGGAACTCTCTATTTCCATATTATAACACTAATGATTAAAAGCAAACAATGGTGTCTTGAATAGCAATGCCTGCCTCATCTTAGCCTTCCTTCTGTAACACTTTCTGACACTTGCAACTATCTTGACAAGGGGGTTTCTCAGTCTCAGGCTTTACTGACTTTTGGGTCAGATCTCAGTGGAAGATAGCTGTCTGGTACATTCTAGAATGTTTAGCAGCATCCCTGGTGGCCACTTTCTTGATGTGACTAGTGCACCCCTTCCCCTCCACTTGTGACATCTAGAAACATTTCCAGTCATTGCCAGTGGCCCCTGGATAAAATTGCCCCTAATTAAAAATGATGCCTTAAGATAAGCAGAAAATGTTGGGAGAAACTGAGACCTCCCTGGTCCTATAGTAAATCAAAGGGGACTTTTCATTATCAGGTCTCAAGTCTTGTTTGCAATACTCTGAATCTGAACGAATGAGAGGCCTCAAATAGCAAAGTCAGAGGAGTTTGTGGGGTGGGGGGTAAGGATTGAGTTGAAGAAGCCTATGCTGAATCCACTATGTGTACTTTGCAATTGAGGATTTGGGATTATTAACCAAAATGTGATACAAGAAGCCAGTCCCAAAAAACCAAAGGCTGAATGTTCTCTCTGATATGCCGATACTGACACAACAGGAGGCAGGGGAAGAAGAGAGCGTCATTAGATTAGACAAAGGGGAATGAAGGGAAGAGAGGGTGTTGGGAAGTGGAAAGACAGTGGAACGACTGGGACATCATTTGCCTGTGTTCATACGTGAAACCAGTGAAACTCCACATCATGCACAACCATAAGAATGGGATCCTAATTAGAATAAGATATAGTCCATGTGCGAAGAATACATCAAAATACTGTCATGTGTATCTACAAACACCACCACCAAAAAGACAAAATATGGTATAGAACAAGCAGGGTGACCTGACTCCTTCACAGTGAAGTTCTGTGAGTCTCCTCATGCAGGAAACATGTTTGAACACCTACTCTGCCCTCATCCAGTCACAGTCCATTAACAGATGACCTGGCTCTTTCTTCCCTCTGGCCCTATAGCCACTCTCTTTTCTTCCCTCTTAGAAACCTCCCTGCAGCTGCCTTCTGGTCTTGCTCTGTGTCAGCCATTCACACCTCGCAGGGGAATGGTCTTTCTGAATTGCGGAGCACAACCCCCTAGCCAGCCACCTGCTTGCTACTGGGGCTTTCCATTCTAGGATAGAATTCAAATTGCTTAACAAGGTCTGCAAAGCCACATGCATTACCTTGGACACCTTATTCCTTGCAACTTTATGTTCCAACTCCATTGTAATGTTCTTGGTTCCTCCTGAGTGTGGGACACATACCTCTGTAGGCATTGAGGCCTATAATCATGACCTAAAAGCATGTTGCACCACACGGTGATGATTATTTTTCTTCCTTGGGATCTGTCCAGGAGGATGTTTGATTTGATTTTCTTTGTCCTCACTCTAAGGCTTATGATTCCCCTTTTTTGTGCTAGGAAAGAATAGATCTCAGGCTCCCACAATAGAATCCAGCTGAAGTTTAATAACACACTGTTTTATTTTTCATTGTATTTACTTTCACAGTCACCTCCTTCTCATGACATGTTTGACTGGTTTTCTATTACAGCAGTGATGTCATCTTTTCTATTTTGATGAATATTTTCAGGTAGAAAAAGGAAGTTGATTTCAAGAAACATACATAGTAGCACAAGTGGTTTCTGGATTTGGCAGGGCGAAAACTGTGATTGATGCTATGTACTTGGGAAACAGGAAGTTAATTGAATTTGCACCATGCTTTTATATTCCAGACTTATCCATCCTTCAGCTGAGCTAAGAAGATGGAGCTGGTGGGAACAGGAGACATTAAATTGCTTCTTGTACTCTCTCAGGTATCTTCTGGAATTTGAGGTAGATATCATGCCACCAAAATCTGAGTCAGTGTCCCGCCTCTGTGTTCCCTGGTTCCCAAGCATCTTAAACTCCCCCATCCCAGGCTCTATGGCGGTGCCTTTGAGCTCTGGGATCATGTCCGCCATGTTCACAGTTGTTTCCCCAGTGTAAGACCCAAAGCATGGCGGAGACAAGGCAGCAGGTAAACATAAGTTGGTTGGATGGATGAAATGGGCGAAACAGTCCTTTTTAGCCTGGTCTGGGCCACACCAGAAGAGAAAGGTAGAATGAAATGACCAGATGATCTGTGTCACTATTGATGCCAGGAGGGGGCAGATACAGAAGAGTTGAAGGTGTGAATTTCTTAAGAAATGGCTTCCATTTCCCTGTCTGCTCAGAGAATTGGAATTTGACCTCCATTGGCCAGTGAAACATTCTTACATCCTGGCCCAGCTGGGTCCTCCACCCAAACAGAGAACACAGCAAAAGAAGCTGACTAAACATAAGCTTGCTTGTCCCTTCTCTTTCTTCCTTCCTGAAGCTTTACCTTTACAAATTTGTAGCACTTGAAGGTATGTTTCCCCAGCCATTTCGGACTGTAACAATTCCTTTCTTCCTACTGACAAAATCTGCAACTTAGCCTGAAGCACTCTCTTGCCAGGCAGAGAACTGTGTCAGACATGTGATGCGTGATAAAATGCTACAGTAATGTGGAATAATGCTCTGAAATGCTGCCAAGGCGTGTGTGCGTGCGGAATGATTGAAACCGCCTCCAAATACAAATGGTAGCTCTGTGGCTCATCCGTAACCTCCGTGTAGGAAAACGGAGATATTCTTTTCCCTCCATTGCAATTTGCACAGCCTCTTGTTGGAAACTATGGAGATTACACCACTAAAAGTAACTGCCATGTTTACTCCACGCACAATTTTTACTAATACAATCTCCCCACACAGACATCTGTCTTGCGAGGTTCCCCTGATACTCTAGCTGTTGCTTTGGCTGCTGCTGCTGCTCGCTGAAGAAATCAAGATGCCAAACCCCCGAGTGCTTTATGAGAGGGCGTGCAGGTAGTTTTTGAATGCTGACAATAATAACCACATTGTCCACCTTAGAAATAAAGGCTATGTGACTGACTGGGCCTCAGTCTTTCCCACCCACTTCTCACTTTATTTTTTTCTTTTGGTACAGGGGATTAAACTCAGAGGCACTCTTCTACTGAGCTATCAGTCCTTTTTATTTTCTATTTTGAGATAGGGGTCTTACTAAGTTGCTGAGGCTGGCCTCAAACTTGCAATCCTCCTGCCTCAGCCTCCAAATTGGTGGGATTAACCACACAAGCTACCACACCCAGTCCCCACCCCATTTTCAATGGTTACCTCAAAGGGAATTATCAGACCATGGTGCATATAACTACAAGAGTGCAAACTGGCAGGCATCAACTGTGCATCAGACAGTTTGCCCCACTGTATGTAGACCTCTAACATGCTATATGAGAAACATAATATCCTCAATTTTACTGTTGAGAAAACCAATGGTCTCAAAGCTAACTAATTAGCTCAAGTTCTTACAGATCATAAATAAATGGTCCTGCTAGATTTTAGTACCAGATCTGTGTAACCTTAAAGCTTAATTTTTTTAAATGATCACAGAAAGTTGAATTAAAGCCAGCGCCTTGCCCTTTGAGTTGGGGTGAAACTTTCATTATCTGTAGCCTTTCAACATTATTAGTTGGTTTTCTTGTACCCAAAACTTCACAGGATATAGGAATCAATGGAAGTTTTTTATTCACAAAGAGCCAGTTGCCTAAGTGTGAAATTTTTCCTGAACACCAGAAGACCAAGGGGTGAAAAAAAATCTACATATTTCAAAGGTATGTGCTTCTTTATGAAAAGTCAAACCCCATATTCCTTTTCTACAAATGCAGCAAGAAAATGTGTTTATGGGTATACTGATTAGTTCAATTGTTCTGAGATGATAGCGGCTATCATGGATTCATTGCTTACTGCATGCCAACAATCATGTGAAGTGCTGCGTATAGAAAGCAACATAATCCTTAGAAGTCAATCATGCAGGCCCTACTACAGACCCATTGGACAGATGTGGAAACTGAGGCTCAGAGCTAACAGATGTCTTGCCGTCATCCGTTAGCTCAGCTTGGATTTAAATCTAGGCATCGCTCACTATCAAGCCACGGTCTTACCTGTTGCCTTACCCTGTTTCCTGCAAATCCTTCCTAGCTACTATGTTTGTGTTGGATAAATAAAAGAATGATTTTTTTTTGTTTGTTTTAATCCTGGGAATGAAAACTGGCAATTCTTGGGAAATGACACAGCAACTTAGGAGGAACTCTCATTTAAGAATAAGGTTAGCTGATTACTCTCTGCCAATCAAAAAGTAACATCAGTCCCTCTAAGGTTCACCTTCCTTTTGTGCAAATTGATGGTTGCAAAGAAAGCAGTCTAGGGGAGCCTTCCAGCTGTAAGGCTCCATCAGTCTCTGAAGCACCTTCTCTCCTCTTCCACCATTCCTCCTGGGTTTTGACTTTCACTCTCTCATGGCCATTGCAAGTCAGCTACATCAATGGTGGGGCTGTCCTCCTTAGGGCACCATGACCTTCAGTAGTCTGCCTGGATGGAACTATTCTGACAGCTAGCCCTATGTCCATCCAGCCAACTCTCCAGAGCTGCTTGGACATGCAGACCCTGGACCCAGAGCTGCAAGTGCTTTCCCTCTCACCTCATCTCTGCTCTGCGCTCCAGCCTCCCTGGCCTTCCTTCAGGTCTTCAAATTGGCTTCCCGCAACTCCAGAACCCTGCCATGCAGTTCTCCTGCCTGGAATATACTTCCTTCCCCTCTTCCTGGGGTTGGCTGCCATTCCAAGTTCAGAGCCGTTCAGCTCCAGGGCCACTTGTTCAGGGAAGGTGTGCCTCATCCCTAGACTTAGAAGCATCCTTCATTATGGGTGTTTGTCTCCTCCAGGATTCTTTTCTTTTCTTCTTTGTCAGTTGGATCAGTGTTTGGGTCTTCTCCTATATTGACTCTTGTGTGCCTGGCTCAGAGTCTCCTCTCAAAACCTACTGGTAGAAGAGTTGGCACAGTCACCTACTACCCGGATCTGCTTTCCCTTCCTGATGAGGTATAAGAAAGAAGGATGGCAAGAGGGGTTCCAGGGCTAGGTCTCCCCTCAGTCCGCCATGCAATGTCTCGAAACCATGTTCTGTGCTGAATTTAATCTTATGTATTTTCCCTCACTTCCATGCAGCAAGTAATCTTGCAGATCAGTGCCTGAGACCAATGAGACTTACGAATGTTAAGAAGATTATGCACATAAATGTACCAACTATGATAGCCACGCTAGGAAGAATAGTAATACTGCGCTGAGTGCTAGTTTATCAACCTTTGCCACTTACAAAATTCACAGCCAATTTAATTAAAAATATAACAGCTCTGAAAGCTGCTAAAATGACTACGACAACAATCAATCATTTTGTAATAGTGTTGAAGATCCATTAGGGACATTGCACTGGTTGCCAACGTTTTTTAAGCTCAGATACTAGGGGCATTTCATTCCATACAATTAATGTCACTGCATTTAAAATATTGACTATCTATAAAGAAGAAAATACCAAACATCTTTATAACCCACATTTTTTATGGTCAAAACTTGCTTAGAAAGGTGCTTTGGATTTATTTGTTATAAGCTGCACATTTCACATTCAGAAAATTAAAATGGTTTCCACTGACTAACTCATTTAATCATTTAGTTGATTTAATGAAAAACACTATGCATTTTTCTCTTCTTCGCTGCTAAGATTAATACTTTCTGTTCATTAGCAATCAAATATCGCAGGAAGGTTTACATCTTACTCTCACTTAAGTCTTTGCCTTTTATTTAAAAAAAATTCTAATAGAATTTAAATGGTATCTTTTAAATCACTTAGGAATTCTTCTCTTAGTAACTCACTTTGTCTTATGGAAGACATGTCGCTAGCCTGTGACATAGAGATATTTATCCCTGATTTCCTTTTCCATTTTTTTTTTTTAGAGGGGGGATTGCATGTATGTGGAGGAAAAAAAGTTGGAGAGCTTGGGGAAAATTATGAATGCAGCTTCCAGGGCTCCTATTCAGTAATACATCAGCGACATCATCGCATCCTTTGAGATTCTGTTAGGAAGGGAACTGTGATTTATTAATGGGATTTTATGATCTACCTGGGAATGTGAACCCATTAAAAATGTTAACTGTAAGCATGTGGCTTCCATTTAATAAAGAATCGAAGGTGCCGTGTGAAAGTGCATCTGCACAAGTGTGGTACTCCTTTCCCATCACTCACCAGGCTTCCCGCCCTCCATACGACTTCATCCCAGCCAGGCCATGTGCAGTGACTATCATCTCTGTTCTCTACCGCCATTTCCAGGAGGTTCCCCTCCCCAGAAATGCCTAGGTGGGCAGAATCCACAATGGAACCTCCCTATGACCAGATTTGTTACCAAATAGTATCATCAATTTAAATGACTGAAGAACAGAATCAATAGTTAAGGAGGCAGAATATCCAGATACTCCTTGCTGCGAAAAAGCATCTTTTGAGCTGGGCCTGGTGGTGCACGCCTGTAATCCCAGTGGCTCTGGAGGCTGAGGCAGGAGGATCGAGAGTTCAAAGCCAGACTCAGTAATTTAGTGAGGACCTAAGCAACTCAGTGAGATCCTGTCTCTAAATAAAATACAAAAGAGGACTGGGGATGTGGCTCAGTGATAGAGTGCCCCTGGGTTCAATCCCAGTCCAAAAAAAAAAAAAAAAAAAAAAACCAAAAAAAATAGCACCTTTTGAACCCCAGATCCTTCACTGGAGCATATCAATAAAAAGCAGACAACAGCACTGTGTACTGCACATAGATATGGATGGTGGTTTAAGGACACTGGGCATAAAAACATAAGAAAGTACTGAATCCGGGACATTAAGAGGACAAGGAGAAATTAACCATTTGGGCAATAAGCAAATGATGCATACTCAAAAACCCAGCCATCTAAGTACAGAAACACATGTTTCTCTAATTCAAGGTGTCTGCCGCTTCTCTCTCTTGTGTGTGTGTGTAAATGAATTTATCCATTTTCCTCACTTCCTTTACTGATTGGTTATGGGACTGAGAAACAAGAAATTTATTTTCCATTTATGATAAGGAAAACTGATATGCAAGGCATTGGTGGGCTGTAACCCTCATTTAGTAAACTTCCCCTTTTAAGCAATTATAAAAGGGATAATTATTTTATAATGTATACCATTATTTCTTCGTCTTTCCCCTACACTGTAATATCTGTGACAGCCAAAACAGTACCTGCTTCAGTCATTACTAAGGTCCCAGCACTGACGCAGTCCCTGCCTCAGGGTTGAAAAGGCTAAGTAAACCTTTCTGAATAAATATTATTTTCTTCTTTTAATTTTGGTTCTCGAGATTGAACCCAGTGCTGCTTTACCCCTGAGCTACCCCCCTAGCCCTTTTTCTTTTTCATTTTGAGACAGGGTCTCACTAAGTTGGTTAGATGACTACTATTTTCAGAACATATGATTCCTATTGGAGCATTGCCAAAGTCGGACTAATGTCCAGGTCCCCCTCCTGTACCATTGGGGAATTTCTACTTATCCTTCAGGACTCTGCTAAAAGCCAACTGCTTTGGGAAGCTCTGAGTTATTTCCTGTTTTGTCTAGGCTCCATTAATGTTTTGCAACTGTCACTCTGTTATTTACCCAGTTTTCCTTTCCTTTTCTTCTTTTCATAGAACCTCTCTTTCCTATGGGGTGTTTTCCTGTTCCTTACACTTGGGAGGAGGTGGGTTCATGATCCAGATAAGACCTCTTGAATATTCCAAACCTCCAGCCATGGTTATTGGCTCAGAAGTGGGCCAGTGTGTTTTGTACGTGATTTTTATAAGCATCATTGGGAAAAGCAATCTCCCACTATAAGCTAGAGGGGCATGGGCCTCAAACAGCTGGTGTTCACATTTCCTTCCTGGAGGAAAGGAAGCCTGAAAGAAGTAAAGCCCCTGATAAGCCTGTGTGAGTTTCTAGATTTAGCCACGCCTGAATCCACTCTATTAGACTTTTTGGTTATACGAGCTAATAAACTCCTCCCCCTTCCTCTAAGGTAGTTAGAGTTGGGTTTCTGTCACTTGCAAAGAATCCCCCAATTTCTTTACATCACACAGTCTATTGAGCATGGGCTCCTGGATAGCAGGGGTTATTCATTTCTATACTCCTATTGCTAAGCACAGGTCCTGACCTCAGTAAAAGCTTGTTGACTGAATAAAGCCATTATAGTTGTAGAGAGAGGACATTTCCACAGGGCTAGGTGACTTAGGGATAACACTATCAGCAGGGGCTATTTCGGGAACTATGCATCTTCTGAATGAAGTTCTTACAAATGGAGAAAAAGGTCATACTCTTAGGTAGTGAAGGGACCAAGGTCAACTGGGAGAGAGAGACGGGAACTCAGCCAGCCAAGGAGGATCTTAAAGCAGCCTGGAGTCAGACGACGGGAGCTGTGTAACCACAAAATGGATTTAACATTTTGGCCTTCTTTACAGCAACTCGGTCTTCATCATTATGACAGGATTTCTACCACAAATGGAATTAACAGGTCCACGTGCTTTGGAAATGTTAAATTGTTAATAAGCCCCTTAGAGCTTTGCTTCATCTTTGAACTCAATGAATGGCTTCTGGCCACAGAGCAGGTGTATTAAACCATCTTAGGTTGAGGTGGTAATTGAAGGCCTCTCGAAGCCTGCTTGGAAGAAAATGGCCAACTTTTGACTTTGAATCTAAGGCTTAGTCAGATCAGTCAAAATAATTCAAGAAAACATGACTTCCCAACCTAATGGGTAGTTGAGAGTTCTAGGTACAGCCTCACTGTGATCCCAAATCATGAAAACCTATTCTAGTCCTAAGCTTCAGAATCACCAAGACCTGCGTTTCAAATTCCTGAATTGCAATTCATTCTTGGTTAGAAATCCTTGAACAGATAATGTCTACAAGCCCCGGTGTTCTTAAGGGTAAAACAGGACCATACCAACTCTGCAGAAATCTCATAAAGATGAAAGAAAATTACTCATCTTCAATGCTTACCAAAACGCTGGAACATAGTAAGAATTCATTGTATACAGTAACTTTCATTATAGTGAAAAAATGTGGTGATTTCAATTGCATGGCAGAATGTCTTATTAAGTATAAATTAAATCTCAAATACATATGTGCATCTGTTCTCATTTTTCCACGTGTCATTCATCCTGCTATAATGTCATATTCTCTCCTCTTTGGTTGAGGTTCTTACATTTTGGGGGAATCATGAATTCCCTTGAAAATCCCAGGATTCACTGGGTGAGGAGTGCTTGTCTAGTGTTCCTACAGTACCTCCTGGGTTCCACCTGATCCTCAGAGCCTCTAACCTGACTTGTGATTGCCCATGTATCATTTTGTCAGACTTCCGGTTTGAATGGAGACTCTGGGAGGTCTGGGGTCCTGTCCCTGGATTGCTGTTTTCTTTTCCCTTGCTTAGTTCAGTGCCTGGCAAGGGACTGGGGTTTCAGTACTTATTGAATGAATGAAAAAATCAAAAGTCTTCTGCTGACATTCACCTAGACTCAAGCTTTTCTTTCTTTCTTTTTTTTTGTTTCTTCTTATTTAATTCAGGGTTTTATGTCTAATCTTGGGGTCTGTCTGGAGACTCCAGGTAAGAACCTCTATTTTAGGTTGTCATTAAAAATGAAGTAGTGAAATTTTCCGGCTAAATAATGAAGCAGGCTTACTACAGGCCAGAAAGGTGATGTAGATGGAGTGGA
Source organism: Sciurus carolinensis (assembly GCF_902686445.1). NCBI lineage: Eukaryota > Metazoa > Chordata > Mammalia > Rodentia > Sciuridae > Sciurus > Sciurus carolinensis. The sequence continues at coordinate 58,447,298 of NC_062229.1, forward strand.
AATCTCAAGAGAGGAGGGAAAAAGTGGTGCTGACATGGTGTTAGTGATGGAGGGATTCTCCATCCTGGTCCCTCATCTTAGTGAAGATGACAAGGAGAGCCATGCATTGTCCAAGGTCACGTGGTTGTGGTGAAGAGAAAGAAAACTCATCAAACTTGGCCCTTCCTCATCCCCGCCCCCGACACTGCCTTCCCAAGTTCAGTCCTTGCAAAAATTCTGGCTCAATGGTAAAGTGCTTGCCTCGCATGCGCAAAGCCCTACATCCCCAGCTCACACACACAAAAGATTTCCTTCTAAGCTTCACTAGAGAATAACTTAAAGAAATGCAGAATTTAAGTGACTTGGGTCAAATTAGGAAACAGGCCTCTATAAGGAGTTGATTTAAATCTGTGCAATGCACAGAGTGGACAGCTTATTTCACTGCTTCATTTAAAAGATAAAATCATCCTGTCTTTCTTTTCCATGAATGTAAGTTTGGCTTCAAGAGATAAAGACCCGATGCTTCAGAGTCAACCTGGGGTGGGTAGGGGTTGTCTTTTTCCTGTCTCTGAGGCTCTGCTGATGTTAGGCCAGGTCTGGCCCCTACAGCACCCCCAAGAGTGGCACAGGACAGACACCTTCCCAACTGCTTCTCACATTAACAGGAACCCTTGGGGAGCTCTCTCCCCTGAGACCCCATAAACCTCATGGTCACGTAAGCAGGATGTTTTACCTGAGCTTGGCCAGAGATTCGGGGTTTATTCACCATGGAGAAAAGAACCTTGCCCTCCCATCATGCCAGATGCTGTATCAGATGAACACTGCACACAGTTTTAACCCAAATATGACATGATCTGAGAACATCTGCAATTCTCTTGAACATACTGCTCTCAAAACTTGACTTGAAATAATAGATATCAGACTTCCCTTTAAAGGTTAAGCACTGAGTCTTCCCCTTAGGGCACAAATGGTTCCTTCTGAAATGGCATCAGGCTGAGTTGAAAATTCACCAGCCCATTCACATTATCACAAATCCATTTCACATACAGTATGTTATCCATAATGGTGCTCATTCCTGTTTCAGAGATGAAAATCAAAGACGAGATATGAGCAGGGTTTTCCCCATGGTTACCCTGCTTTGCTATAGATATCACAGAGTTAAGACATCACTTATTCTTGGAATAGCCACCACCTTGCAAACCCTGGGTACTGTGTAGGTTCTTAACACCTTCTGGAAGTCGTTGGTCAGGGCACTGAACCCTTTCCACAAGTGACCTGGTTTGTAGAGCACTTACTCTTTGCCAGGCCTCTCTTACATGTGTTATTTACAAATTGTCATCTGACTAAACCCTCTAGAGGCCACTGCCACCCCCACTCCCAATGACAGTTGAGGAAACAGATCAGCCTCAAACCCAGACCTAATTTACTCCCAAGTTCATTCACACTTGTTCCATTGGACAGTATGGTTATGAGTATGAACCTCCTGGACTCTACCCAAGCTGGCTGTGTGATCCTAGTAAGGACTAGTTAAACTTACCATGGCTCACTTTCCTCTTGTGACAAAATTATAGTACCTAACTCTGAGGACTACAAGAAGGAAAAGCACGTAGCAGAGTGTCCAGCATATGTGTATAAGTGCTCCAAAAATAGTTAATACAAATGGTGATGACCATAACACCGCCTATGATTATTATTTTCAAATGAATTAAGTTTACATTCTGTAAAGGATCTTGAAACTCGAAATAATCCAAAGTTTGGGTGAGTCTATCTGTATGTTAAGGATGAAGGTAAGAGCTGCCCGCTCAGCGCTCTCTGCAGCAGAGAGTTACATCTGATTAGCATGCATGCCTGGAGGGGTACCTCCTCCTCCTGTTAGTTCAGACATGCTGATCTGTCTGGCTCCCACTGTGAAGTCCTGCACTGCTCAGTGTTAGCATTACACACAACAAGCTTTTCTTTGTTTCCATCTCTGCCAGAATCTCTACTTTGTGCTCTGCCTCTGGTTTTAACTCTGTTCCTGGTGTAGATTCTGTGGCTACAGGGATGAGGTGGAGACAGAATTCTGCCATCAGAGTTCACTGGAGTAAAAGTATGCTCCTGAGACAGGATGACGCTCACTCTAGTTTGCACTCAAGTCAAAATTATGTCTAGGGATTGGACAGATGTTGTGGAGGACACAAGACAGGATGTTTCTAGCCCTGTTGGGTTAGGTGTTTCCTTTAGTGGAATGTTCTCTCTGATATGCAGATGCTAACACAAAACAAGGGGCGAGGAGGGAAGAATAGAAGTTCAGTGGAATAGACAAGGGGGAAGGAAGAGAAGGGAGGGCGATGGGAACAGGAAAGACAGTGGAATAAATCAGATGTGATTCTGTGTTCATATATGAATACACCACAGTGCATCTCCACATCATGTACAGCCACAAGAATTCAGGATCCTAATCAGAATAAGTTATACTCCATGTGTGTAGAATATGTCAAAATACACTCTACTCTCATGTACATCTAAAAAGAACAACAACAAAATAAAGGTCATTCATTTAACATCCTCTGATGGATGCCTAATGAGATAAGAATGAAATATAAACCCCTCACCCTGGTCCTGCATGCGCTCCTTCCTCCCAGACCCATTTCAGGTCTTGGAACTGCAACCCTCTTTCTGTCCCTTGATCACATGATCCTCCTTCTTTAAGCCCTTTAAACCTGCTTCTACTTTACCTGTGACATTCTGTTATCAGGCTTTTTACAGCAGCTCCTTCTGTTGGGTCTCAGCTATAATGTCAGTTGTCAAAGAGATCGTCCTAGTGCCCTGCTAAACTGCTACAGCTCACTCTGTCCAATCCTTTTCTTCATAAGATGCATTGCTAACTGAAATATTTACTTGTAACTTAGTTACCAGCCGCTGCCCCACAATGGAAGCTCCCTAAGGAATAGAGTGTGCTTGTTTTGCTCAATGCTGAATGTCCTCTGCCTAACAAACATAAAAAATGCTCAATCAATATTTGTGAAATTAATGAAAGACCCACAGAAAGAATAAAAGATGAGGGTTCAGGAGCTGAGTCTTCCCATTCTAATTCACTTCTTACCTCCTTTATGCCCTAATTTAGCCACTTCCTTATTCTAGGTCTTGCAATTTTCTCTGCTAAGATAGAATTAATAAACCTCATCTTCCCCCTCTGCTGTAGTTTGGATCTAGAATGTTCCTTAAAGGCCTATATGTTAAGGACTTGGTCCTCAGTGTTGCACTATTGAGAGGTAGTGGAAACTAAAAGTTAGGTCATAGGAGGTATACCCTCAAAGGAACCCTGGTCCCTTCCTCGTTCATGTCCCAGCCATGAGGTGAGGGACTTTGCCTTGCCACATGGTCCCACCATGATGTGCTATCACAGAACCAAACAGTCATGGGCTGAAACATCCAAAAGTGGGAGCCAAAATTAACAGTTTATCTATATAAGTTGATTTTTCTCAGTTATTTGTGACAGTAACAGAGATTTGATGGTCATACCCTCTCATAGAATTTTTGATGAACAAAATTAAAATTCATGTGCGTGTCTATAATAATAGTTCATAGTTGTGACTCATCACCAGGAATGCCAAATAGGTTTCAATTCCTGTGTCAATTGATATTGGAAGAGTTTGAAGCACAGTCTTGAGATGGATCTTAACTAGTGAAGTGAAGTGCACTGTGCACTTCACTTAGAGATGTCTGTCTTCAAATGGGAGAAGGGATTAGAGACACAGGTGTCATTTATTTGCTATCTGTGCCGAAAAAATATCAGATATTATTAGGGGACAAAATCAATAATTTTTAAGTGGTTTCCTTAAGCTTTTAACCATGGTACTTCCAGGAAGTGGGATTTGATACTTTTCTCTTTCCTCTGCACTGTTTAAATTTATTTCACTGGTCCTATTACTTTTATACTAAAAACTAATTATAAAAACTTCTACATAAATTTCATCATATGTTTAATATACTGCTAAAATTCTAACCCTATTTTTGGAAACCATCAAAAGAGAAAAAGCACAGGAGATAAGTAAGCAGAGAAAGTACCCAGACATAATAAAACTCGCTCACCACCAAGTATTATTTTGCTATTATAAATTTCATAAATAAAATGAAAGCAAATACGTTGAATAAAATTAAAGTATTATTTGTCTTTTCTTTTGGACAAAGCGAATATCTGTAAGTGATGATTGGTTCTGGGTCTCTCCTTTCTTTCCCCAGAGTAACCAACCATGGATCTCATGTTGATGCTGCTATTACATAATTTTCAAGGCACTGAGACAGATTTTAATTCATTTAATAATTAGGTCAATAAAAGCCATTATAGCTGAGAGTGCCATTAAAAGTCCATAATGTTACCTTAATGGGGGAAAAACTAATATAGTTCTGTTGGAATTTTTCCATGAAATTAATATTATAGAATTTCAGTGGGTGTCTTAAATAGCTTAAATAGACATTTTTATTAACAGAACTAATCATGGAATTAAAACAAATGAAAATCATTACATTTGCTGTGATGAAGTGCCCATGTTAACAGGATTTTATCAGCCCCATGTCTATGAAGAACCTGAACATTTACTATCACAAGAATAGTGCATTAAATTCCCTGGATCACGCCCCACAGTCTCCTAAGAGCTACCAATGTGTGTTCTGGTGACTTTTCCTTGAACATTGTGCATCTGTTTCTCAGAGCCACTCTCCAGAAAACATTCCAGAACCACAGGCTCCAGAACAAAGTCCTCCTTTCAAGTGCCCTTTTTGGTTGCTAGGGTCAAATCCCAATGTTAAATGCTATGACATCTCATTCAGCTCAGAAAGATTCAAGATACGAAAGGGATTGTATCCATACTGTCCAGAAATGTTCTATCACCTCTCATTAGCTTCATCTCTCAAGGTAGAAATTCAGATGAATTAAAGTACAGTTCTGAGTGATTTGGATAAATTCGAACCAGAAGAACTGGACAGTGGCAGGGAAGATTTACCCAAGGGCTCCGTTCCTGACGCTTGAATCCTATGATTCTGTGACTTATTGCAATGTACAGGATGCTGTGTACAGAGGTGTCATTGCTACTTGGTTACTGGCAACTCTTATCATGTATATGATCCAGGAGTGATCAGTGTTGACTAAAGACCATAAGCAAAGAAACAAAACCAATGGTAGGAAACATTTAATCCACTGATTTTTAAAGTCTGTGCTCTCTAGAGCACTCACAGATGGGAACAATCTGCAGGGGTTTTGGTTCAGGAAAGTAAGGGGAAGGAAGAAAGTGGAAATAGCAACATGTTTGGAAATGAACTGGGATACTATACCCTGAAGTCAATAAACTGTAAAGAAATCTGAGTTTAAAATTCCTACATAATAAAATCCTAAAATCATTCCATCAATGTTAGTTTGGAGAGGGATGTTGAAGAGAAGAAACTGCAATATAGTTCATTTAGTTGGTGAAATTTTTGCACATTACCTTGGGATTCACTATTCCTGTGGTGAGTACTTACTTTTGTTAAAATTCCCAACTATTTTCTGGGACAGAGAATCTTATCAGAAAATTGATCTCTAATACATAAAAACATCTCGCAAGAAAAAAAAAATCTCTTCAGTGATTTTTTTTAATGGTTCACTGCAAGTGTTTCACAATCTCATGGAAATTTGAAGATTGCTCAGATATCGGTTCTATGGGAAGAAGGAAAATGGAACAAAGAGAGACATAACACTTGTGACTTGAGAGGCTACTACCATTTTCTAGTTTATTTAAGAAGGGCAGAAGTTAATAATGAGGAAGTAAAAAACCATTCAAGAATACAAAATTATTTTTTAAAAAGTCTGGGCATTGCATTCTTTGCTCTTACTCTGACAATCGCTAAGAAGTGTAACTGTGCTCACTCAGTATTATTTAAATTAAATTATCAAATGCAAATGCAAAATATGAACCTCTCAGCAAAGCACTGGATTATAACACCACGTCTGCTATTCAGAGTAAAAGCTGATTACTGGTTCTGGAGCTATAAACATGTCAGAAAATAATTTAATTGCTCTGCAGGTAGAGGAGTATGCAGCATTCTTGTTCTCATTCTGGAACTCAACGTGACTTTTTAATACAACCTAATGATCATAAACACACATACAGTCTTCACTTGACACCTGCTTTATGGTAAAAAGCCATCACAAATTTTCCAAAAGCTCAAGGATCTTGGCTGTGCTTGATTTTTCAATTGTTCAGCAAAAGGGCTTCTCACCAAGTGGCCCAAGCTTTTACTCCTGGTTGGGAGAGTTCAAAGATGCCATTTCAAAATGGATTTAAAACTACGATGAATTTCCTGAGCAAAGGACCACCATCTAACAGCTAATTTGCTCCCTGCCTTCAGCAAGGCTGTTAACTACAGACAGCTGACAGGCACAGCCCTTTTGGGGGCCACTAGTGAAGATAGTTGTCACAGTCAATATTCAGTTCTGGGATCAGTGTGCAGACTCCTCAGGAAGAGAAGGAAGGTTGAGAATATAATCAGGAGGACTCACTAAGCACTTTCTGGGCTTCCAGTTGCTGAGTGTCAAACCCAAGAAGGAAAGATGCAAAGGAAAGGGAGGAAAAGAGGGCAGGGTAGAGAGAGGAGGGGAGGAGAAAGACTTTTCTTTTGTCCCTGGATCTCTTCATGCTTCACCTGAAATTTCTAAGGATCCTGGTCATCTCCCCATTCCCAGTTCATCTCCAAGACATTTGGAATGTTTCTGTGTAAATTGAGAGGGAAAGGAGACCTGGGGATCTGGGGTCCAACTTGAATGTACACATCTTACTAACTACTGCCAAAAAATTCCTATGTGTAGAATTTCAGAATTAATCCTGCTCATTGGTAGACCATGGCTGACTACCAATGACCCAACATTTATTGAGCACAGCGTGCCAGGCACTGTGCTACCTATATGCTTTACTTGCAGTATCTTATTTAATCCTCACAGTAACCTCATGACCCTATAGGTTACAGATAAAAGGATAAGATTTTATCTACAATACATATAAATCATTCAGGCACAAGACCTATATTAGGTACAAATAGGTAATATGATAATATTAGGGCTTGTATATTTTGTTTTCATAGTTTATTACTTTTTAATATTGGATATATTATTTGTATGAAATAACAATTATTTAAAAAAATTTAAAAGACTAGATGCAAATGTAAGCCTGCTAGAATGTTAACTGTTCATTCTGGGTGGTGAGAGCACAGATAATTGTTATTTTCTTCTTTGTATGTTTCTGAGAATTTTATTTCCATAAATAAGTGGAAACATAATCTTTAAGGTTAAAGTGAATATACAGAAGCAACAGCCCTTCTGCCAGAGCCATAATAGGAAAAGAACAAAGATCAAGCTTTATATTAAATGATAGGAAAAGCCAAAGTCCTTGCTTATTAAATGTTCTGTCAGTATGGTAGACACAATGCTGAGCATTTCCTACATGGATCCCACCTATGGTGGGAGGTAGATGTCACGATCCTCATTGTGAAGCTGAGTCAGGGGAGGATTCAAGTAAGTGACCTGCCTTCACCTACCTCCCTGCCATCCCAAGGCATGCCCCTGACTCCTGTTCATATCCAAGTCTTCACCTGCTGGAGTCCTTGTCCTTTCTTACCACATCCTCAAGGGACCTAGGACCCTACCCATTATCACACCTCTTCTCTACTTGGAAAGTCCTTTTCCATTCTTCAGACCTGTATGAGATACTCTCCCTTCTACAAAGCTTCCCTGACATTCTTGGCCACAAATCACTTCTGTCTTCATATATTCTCCTTCATATGTGCCCTTGGCTGCCAGGTTCCAGGCAAGCTCAGGCCCAGTGAATGCTTTGCATGGCTTATCAAGTTCTATAGTTTGGATCTTAAATGCTTCCCAAAGGTACATGTGTTAGAGGCTTGGTTACCAGTCCATGGTACTGTTGGGAAGTGGTGGAACCTTTAAGAGATGGGGGTCTAGTGGGAGTGACAGGTAAGAGACAGATGTGACTGGTGGGAACATGAGGTTAAGGGGACAATTCTATAAATTAGGCCTACTATGTTAACCCCCACATGCTTTCTTTTAAAAAGCAATTTACTTTCAGTCTTGCTTGGCTTAAGTCAATGGAATATGCTAAATTCCTAGGCAAACAACCTTTTACCATTTTAGGAGAAATGCACACCTGAAGAAAGTCAGTGCTGCCGATACAAAGAACACAAGTTATTCCCAAAGAGGAAAATTCTGTGAACTTTACATGGACCAGATTCCAGAATTTAGCGAGCTATGATAATTAGAACCAGTCATTGTGGTCCAGAGTGATCCAGAGTTGCCTTGGATCTTTACTGTGAACAGTGGGGACTTGGAAGTCTGATGCAATCCTGCTGTCAATCAAAAGTCAAGAAGTGGACCTAGGTATGATTCTTTGAAAACTTCCCTAGGACCCCCTAATAAAACTAGAGAGCAGAAGGGGTATGCTATCCCTCTCCACTCGTATAGGACCCACTCTGTCCTTTCAGTTTCCTTTTTTCCTTTTCTGATCTCTTCTAATTACCTTCTGACTGTTACTCTAAACAACACGTCTGAACTCTTTCTGATGTGGTCACAAGAACCAGTGACCAAGGACTGTGGGAGCTGCCTCAGCTCTGTGGAGGGTCCTTGCTTTGTAATAAGAGGAAGTTAGGAAATTGGAGATAGGCACTTGAAGGGGATACTGGGACTACAGCTCCTTCCTCTCTTTTGCTTTCCCCCTTTGTGAGGTGAATGGTCTCCTCTGCCACACACTTCCACCACGATGTGCTATGCCTTCATAGTCCCAGAGCAATGGGGCCAATTGGTCTTAGACTGAAAGCTCCAAAACTCTGCATCAAAATAAAACTTCTCTCCTATAAGTTGATATCTCAGGTATTTTGTCACAGTAACAGAAAACTGACTAATACACCTAGTGTTTAAAAGATTTAAGAAATAATTACGACTCAAAAGTTGAAAGATTTTACGCAAAAGTTCTGAGTGTGTAGTGACCCAGGTCCCTATCCCTGCTTGGCAATCAGTAATCATAGCTAAGTAGCCTCCTGAACCCTGCTTAGACAGGAAACCTACACTCGGTTCTCAATAGTCTCCTTGTAACTCTGTTTATTATTCTTGGCTCACTGTCTCCACTTACTGTTACTGCCAGGCACCTGTGGACAGGTATGTTTGAGGCCCTGGATTAGTTTGCCTTGGATTGTTTTTTAGAGGTACTTTATCTCTGCCTCTCTACCCAGAAACAAACTCATTATGTGTCTGGTGTTTGCTCTCTTTCATTGCCTGGCACATAGTAGGTGCCCAATGAGGGAGAGAAAACAGTCAAGTATGCATTGTTATAATCCCAGGGAGAAAAAAAGGGTGATGTAATTAGAAGAAGCAAGAATAGGGGAAAATGAGAGATTCAACAGAATCTCTCCTATGAAATTACAGTCTTTACTCGTTACTTTTAGCGCTTTATACCTTGAACTATATATATATATATGGATATATATTTTATCTATTCTACTTGACTACACTCTCTTAAAGCATATGTGAGGGGCCACACATGCCTGGTGACATCCCTAGCCCAGCAGATGGCTCACAAGTACTAGGCACAGGACAAATGTTAGCCAAAGATCCTAAACTTTAATCCAGAAACCCAGCATTCATGTTTCTGCTACATTTAAGAGCTGATAAAACACATGTCCTTCCTCCCACTCAATAAACTGAAAACTCAATACATTAATTATCTGAATTAGAGTCAGGAGTCTAGGGTACCCCCTAATTTATAGACAAGGATAGATTTTTCTCCCAAGTTGTGGGGCCAGAAAGAAGACTCCGGAATGAGGACCTCAAAGGTAAACACTGGGCTAGGCAAGATTTCTGTTTTAATGTCTTCTCCCTGTGCTCATTAGTGCCATTGCTCTTCATCTGGGCGGCCGTGTCCATAGACAGCAGACCTGCACAGGTTCCTGCTGCATTCAGAGTCTCTGAATGTGACTTGGCAGAAGCTGGGTCTCATTAGAGTACAAGGATGTGTGAATGCACAGCCCTCCCTTTAGAATACTCTTTGCATGTGAATAAAGGTGGAAGAACTCAAGGTTTTTAATGGGAATTTGCATCTCACTCCTCACTTAGCAAAGTCATCTGAAGACCCGGCTAAGTAAAAAAGTTCTTGACATTTTCGAGCTATTAAGGGTGACCCAACAAAGCAAAGTGGCTAGGTTCTCCAAATTTCTTTTTATCGGTTGCCTTGGACAACCAAGTCTGAACAAAACATCCTCAGGAAGACAGCCACATAAATAACAACTCCTTATTTGCTTTGGCAAGGGACATCTTAAAGGATTTAAAGAAAGGAATATTGAGTGAAAGGAAGAACTAAAAATTTGTGGATCTGGGGCACCCAGATTCTGGATAGTGATGGATGTATAAGGTGGGATTTTCAGGACTAGGACTTGAAGCATTTTAAACAGCAGCCTGGCCTCAGGCAAGATGTGCATATTCTTTCTTCACTGATGTGGATTTTCTCATGAAATATTCCCTTGAGAAGGGAAGGACCTTGAGGTCACCTTGTGTCATGATCATCTGATCTGTCCTATCTCTGGTTCTTTTGAGGAGACTAGGAAGTCACAGAACCCATGAGAAGATCTTCTGACTCCTCCTCACACTCCTACACTCAGATCCAAGAAGGGACTGCTGGCAAACACTGAAGAAATTTAATGGCCATAGATGTTCTACGTTAAAGAATGTCAGGGTCAGTAACTGTCTGTTTCCTAATCCCACTTGGCTGGCTTTTCTTATGAGGAAGAAAGTCTGGCTACCTTGGTCCCTTGCACTCCTTTTTGTTGACTCTGTCTTCCAGGAACTGGAGAAGCAGGTGACCCCTGGGGCTCCCTATCCTTAAAAGGCCAGTGTGAACTGCTTCTCTCTGTGGTGCTCTGGGTATTTGGGAAAGCCAATCTTTTCTATCTCCTAGTTGCTGAGCTCTCTAGAGTCTCCTGTTCACTTGCAGTTGGAGTGATCTGTCTACTGGAATCTTGGGGGCAAGGCTAAGAGAGCCATTTGGTTGGTTTGTTTCAAGGTTTGGGGTTTATCTGTAGTGAAAGGAATAGCCCTCTTCTTTCTTAGAATAGTAGAAGCCTGCCTGGGGCATGGACTCAAAGACTCAGTGTCCCTCTGTGGGGTTTCCTGCTCTGTGAAGACTTAATTTTTCAAAACTTGTGGAGAGATATGAACACCAGTCAAGCATCAGACCAGGTGTTCGGGCAATTCTTATGCCCTGATTTTCTATTTCCAATAGGAATATTAACGGTAGTGTAATGCAGTCCTAATGTTACGAACAAAAGAGATGGGGTTCTGCCACCCTAAAATATGGCACCTTGGCACACTGGATGTTTCAAGCAAAAGTGACAGAGCAGGAAAGTCTGTCTTCCTCCCTGTCTCCCTTTTCCCTGAAAGCCCTCATTCCAAAGTTGTCCTCCCTGCACCTAGAGAAAAGGAACATTCTTCTTTGAAGACAAAGGGTCAGAGAGAAGAATCTGAAGGCACAGGTCTTCCAACGTTTCCCCCAATTTAACCATTAGATCAGACCCTTTTGCGCTATCGTGTTTCTCTGTGAGTATCCACCTAACATTAAAAATTCATAGATCTAACCATTCCTTCCGGCCCTCATTTCCTTATGAAGGTTCACATGTCACATAAAGCTAATATTACAGAGACTCGTATGTGTTCTCCTGTTCATCTGTCTTGTGTTTGTGTTGTAAGGGCCTCAGCTATGAACCTAGGATGAATAGAGGAAATATTTTTTTCTCCCCTACAAAAACACAGAAAAACCAGAGTTTCTGCCTGAGGCCACAGAATTTAACATCAGCCTGTCCCGTATGCAGCCATGCACCCCACCCCCAGCCTAGGACTCCAGTCTGCTCTTTGCTCTTTTTCCAAAGTTACAATATATAAATTCTTTAGGATTCCTGCTTATGGGGAAAAAATGGTTTTGTTTTCCAAGAAGGTCAGACAAGGACCAAAGCCTAGAGAGAAGACTAAGAATTGACCCTTCTAATTATCCTTCTTGACAAATAGCACGTTTTATGCCTTAGGCTTTACAGCATTCATTTTCTTGTAGATGGTCTCACATGATCCTTAAAATTCTTTAAAGAGGAGAGGAAAGGGAAATATTATCCAAAGAGTACCATACGCAGTGCCAGACTCAGGGCACAGCTGCATTTAAACCTCATTGTGGTCCCCATTTTACACATAAGATGACTGAAAAGCTACAAAAACTTCACTGTGGCCACCAAGCTGGCAAGTGGAGGAAATGAATCCTGTTCTTGAACCTCCAAGTTGTATGATCTTTCCAATGCTCCTTCCTGCTTCTGTAGTTAACCTGGTGATGTTTACCTTAAAAAGTTTTAATGTGGCACTTTGGGATCTATAGTGGCATTTCTAGCCACTGTGACGTTTGTCCACTTGCCTGTCTCCCTTCATCCATAGTTACTATTGACTCACATGAGTCATCACCAACTAACAGATCACATGCATCCCAAAGTGTGGGGATGGAACACAGCTGCAGAATGTTGCGGTGGCAGTGGGTGCAGGGAGGGGTGTCCTAGTGACTGAATCCAAAGCATCACTGGAGAGACAGCAGCAATGAGATGACAACAAAATCAAATGCAAACCACCAAAACAGAAGTGCACTCCCATCCGGAGATAAGAGGGGGACTAGAAAGTCAAAGGGTTTCTTTTCTTTACTAATCATCTATTTGCTCATTTCAGACAGTTCCACAAGCAGAACAATCGTACACAGAGACATTGTCATCGTACCAATGGGAACTGGGGAAAACACCAGAAGGGTGATCTCAAAGTCAGTGGTCATGGGGGTCTAGCTGTGACCACAACCCTCAACTAACACTCTAGTGAGAGATTTGCAGGAGGACACTCACAGATTTCTGTATCACAACAAAATAGGAAGGATAGGAAAAGGTTAGATATTGTAATGACGATCTAAAATTACATTTTGGAATGCTGTACTACATCTAATTGAATGGGATTTAATTGGGATCCCAGTGAAGTCTTTCATTTGGTCTCTCAGATCCATTGTCATACATTTAGAGTGGGGTTGGGAAGGATCAACCTTAACACTGGTGAGAAAGATGCACTGCCTTAATTAACTTTCAGTCCAGTGGGAATTAGCAGCACAGCAGGGAAGCTAAGCAGGAATACATTCTTGGGTGACATCAACAGGAATCAGGTCCAGAGCAAGGCAGCAGGATATAAAGTTTGAGAGTTAGAAAGGACTTTGGATGTCCTCTTATTTTTAATTTTACAGATGAAGAAACTCAAGATTCAAGAGGCTGAAGAGCTTGGTTAAACTTGCACAGTGACTTAGTCAGGAGCCAGGACTCCCAAATCCCAAGTCAAAGCAAATACTCAAACCACAATAGATGCTGGTCATATTCCATGGCAGGACTATATTCCAGTAACACCATTTCAGAAACATAGTGGGAAAGGGGGATATATCCAGTGGAAGTTACCCTAGATAAGGAACTTCAAAGATGGACAACTGAAGGATCCAGTAATTGATTAGAGAAGCAGAGATGAGGTGTAAGGAGGCGTGGCAGTGACCACACACAGGGAAAGAGACACGAAACACGTGGTTCCATGGAAGAGGGATCAGACTCCAGTGTAGTTTCATGGGACAGGTAGAGCTAGTGGGAGGATCAGAAGGAAGCAGATTTTGTTTTTTATTGTGGCAAAATACACATAAATTTCACCAGTGTACTATTATAAAGACTGTAGGGGCTGGGGTTGTGGCTCAGTGGTAGAGCACTCACCTAGCATGTGTGAGGCACTGGGTTTGATTCTCAGCACCATATAAAAATTTAAAAAATAAATTTGGTTGTCCATCCACAACCAAAACAATATTTTTTTTTTTTTAAAGAATGTAATTTGGTGGCATTTCATACATTCACAATGATCACCAGCACCTACCTAGTTATGGAACACCGTCATTACTCCAAAGGGAAACTCTGCACCATTTAGTAGTAGCTTCTCTCTTCTCCATCACTGCCACTAATCTGCTTTCTGACATTGTCAGTTTGCCTATTATGGGTATTTGATATGAATGGAATCAGACGAGATGCAGCTTTCTGTGCTGGGGAAGCAGATTTTTAAAACATTGGAAAGGGGGCTGGTAATGAGTCCTGGATACCTGAGTGTGGGTGGAGGCTGGAAGTCTCCACAGTGGGGATATGGTGCAGAGGACTCTGGCGTGACAAGCAGGCTGGGGAGGATGGCTCTTCAGGCCATCTGTTGACGAGCACCCTGGGATGACCTCCCTCCCACCACCCCCACTCTGCAGGTGGTAAAACTCAGGTGGAGCAAACTCCCCTCCTCCTGCTGGCTTCCTTCCTGCGGCTCTCCTCCCACCTCCTGTTCTGTTGACACTTGTTTGCCAATTTACCCGACACACCGCAGTCTTCTCGATGGAGCATGTTTGACCTGAATGTACAGCTTTCTGCTGAGCTGCTGTGGAGTTGCAGTTGGCCGTTTGCGCAGCCAGGCATGTATTAAGAACGGGGATAAGCAAGGATCACTTGAGCTTTAACTACACTGATTTGGCCCAGTAAACTCAGGGATAATCTATAAGACCTGACAGTGGAGGCCAATAAAATGAACTACAAAGGGACCGCAGGGTAGAAGCAGTGTCATTTGGTGTTCCCCATGCAGTACACACTCACGCACAAAAACCACTTAAAAACACATGGGTGCAAGTCTTAAACCAGTTTAGAGGAGAGATGCTGTGCTTGAGAAACACGATTTTAAAAAGCAGAAAGGAAACCTAAGGGGATTGGGGAAGTATCATTTTCCAAGGGGTGATCATGGATTTCATCCTATGACAGAAATCGTGTTAGAACTAGAATATCAGACCTGCTTTGTGTCTAGGACTGAAAGTTGAAAATTCTTTACAAAACTAAAAGTAGTTAAGGACCGTGTGGACTGAATAGTGTCAAAGAAATTCACGTCCACCTGGAAGCTCAGAATGTAACCGTATTTGGAAATATGGTCTTGGAAGATGTAATTAAGAAGAGGTCATATTGGTTTAGAGAGGGTGCTACATTCAGGGACTGATGTCCTTAAAAGGAGGTGGAGATTTGGTGACATACAGACATCCACAAAGAGAAAACTGTCATGATATTGGAGAGATGCAGATGTAAGCCAAGGATTACTGCCACTGTCAGAGACCAGAAAGAGGAAAGGATGGATTCTTCCCTCAGAACCTTCAGAGAGAGTCTTTCTTAAACTTTTAATCATTTCATAACATCTAAACCTGAGGACACCTCCATTTCAGATTTTTAGCTTCTGGAACTGAGAGAATAAATTTCTACTATTTTAAGCCATTCGACAACCTAATGTACATTCCTGATTCCCCTCTTCTTTTATCCAATTATAAAAACCTATTTTAAAAGAGGAAAAGACTCTAGTTCTCATAATAAAATCTCATTACATTCAGAGTTGAACTTCAGAAGACAGGTTCAGAAGCAAGTGGGATCTGATTCCACAGACTATTAAGGACTTTTCCAATGGCCAGCGTTTGTTTTGTCTGTTTAGTCTGTTTGCAGAGGAAGAGGAAGACCCATCATTAGACCCCTTGATCTTCAGACCTGTCTCTCCCACTTTGGGGACCCCTTCCCTGAAGTTTCTGAGCTTGTCCCACACTGTTCATTCTTTGTTCCTTGTGATCCTTTTCTAGAGTGAGACCTTAGCTCATGCTGGCTAAGCAGTGATTCCTCATGCTGATTATAATTTTTATCACATTATATGAGATCCCTCTGGTGGTTACTAGGGGATACGTCAGTTTGGAGACTACAGCCAAACCAAAGAATCATCCAATCTAGAGGATAAGGGAACTCATCACTGTCAAATTACAGCAAGCGACCAGAGGCAGGTCTGCTCTGTGTGCCTTTTATGGCCTGTGGAGACAGCTCCTGGGATCACACAGGGCTGGTGAGGGGGAGTGGTCATCTGGGTGTGAAATGCTGCACTGGTCATCCTTGGGCACTGTCATCATTTGAGTTAGTAGGAATTTCAGATGTGGAGCTCTTTGGTCCTAAGAAAAATAGTACAGAGCATCCCGGTCACATCAAAGAAATGTACAGACCTCTCATGTCATACAAAACACAGCATGGGGCATCCCAGCCACATCAAAGGGGTGGTTTGAGCCACTGGCCATAGAGGCTCAGAGATAATGAAAAATAAAACAGGGTGAGGGGTTGGTGGGAGAATATTATCGGACATTGGTATGAGATAGGTTTTTGAGAATCTTATAAAATGTCTGTAAGGACAGCTTCTCCCAATGACACTCCAAAATCAGTCTAAGACAGCCTTTGTTTTATTTATGATTTACATGTAGAAGCATCATGCTCCTGGCTGGACCCAGGCCATCACCTTTACAACAGTGGCAGAACAAGAAATAACTTACAAAATGAGTACAGTCCCATGTTTGGGGAACCTGGGGTGACACTGGTAAGGCTCTATGGAAGTACCTTTAGTTCCTGATAAGTACAGATGTGTTAATTTATAGCATATTCATCAGAAGACCTAAATTAATTGCTCTCTGATGAATTTTATAACACCTTCTTTCTGCTTCTCCATCCCCCCACCCAAAAGTACACTGAAAAGGTCAACAGGACTATCAAATGCAACACACTTAAACTTCCTTCCAAGCTTATAATTAAAGCTAATTAGTAGTTTTGGTAATTAGCACATGTAAGCTTTCTACTCTCTGAATTAATAAAACTTACTCAGGTTTTTGAGCCAAGCAGACTTTTCGCTCACTGGTTCTGATTCCTCAACTGTGTTTGGCTGGTTAATTTAAAACACGTCTGCTCAAAGTGGAACACTGGAAAGAAACCATACTTATAATGGCCTGCTCTCAAGACAGAATGCAATTTGTAGACAAGCAAAAAATGGAGCTATTGCCACCAAATAAAATCAGAAGCCTCTGGGTCTCCAATAACACCCATCTCAGCTCTCAAGGAAAAACGGGTTGTGTACAGTCACTGCATTGCATGAATACAACAACTTTAAGGGTATTCATGCCACCCATTGTCATTACCTGCACTGAGCACATCAAATCCTCTTTATTGCAACGGAGCACAGAGGCACAGGTGAAGACTGTGAGGTGACAGACTGCTCATTTTGATTCAAAAGTCATTAGTCAAATCAGTTTCTGCTTTTGCGTAGACAAAGTGATTCTCCAAGTAATTTTACATTTCTTTTTTTAGTCAGTGCGTGGGCTTCCTGAATGCCCAGACAGAATGAAAAGTATATTTCTTAAAATCAAAAAATCAAATCTATGTTCTATTAAAAGTTTGTTTTCAGACTTTAGAAACACTTTGAGAAATTTTTTTCCATGGGTGAGTTCATTTGCTAACCCTCTCCCCATACGATTCTCAGAGAGGGGGAAGGAGGAAGGAAGGGGATGGAAGAGAGGGAGGAGGGAAAAGAGGGAGCAGTGGTGGGGGCTGCTCACAGCACCAGTAATTTTGATACAGGAAGAAAACAGTCATTTCTGCATGGAGGGTATTATAAGGCAGTGCCGAGTCAACAGAGCAAACAGTTCTTATTTTAATAGCATGCTTACTGCCCCTGATGACCACATTTGAATCTGTAAGTGGCAGTTGATACTATTAAAGAGCAACATATAGTTGATCCTATGGAGGCTGTGACTGAAGGTGACAAGGGACTATGGATTCCCACAGGCCCAGGTGAGTGGGAAGCTTTGGTTCCCCCTCCTCACTGATCCTCAAGTGGATGAAGTCCAGTAAGTTCCACTGAGACTCTGGCCACTGGGAGGTATTCGTCAATGTCTGCAAAGTTTTGATTGGGGTGGGTGAATGGTAGGTGCTACTGTCACCTAATGAGTTGACATCAGGGATGCTACTGCATATCCAACAATGCACAGGACAGCAGATAATTAATCACAACAAATAAGTATGTGGTCCCAAAGGCCAAAAGTGCCAATGCTGAGGATCCCTTATAGGAGAGGTCTGAACAGAGTCTGAGGCGCTCTTTATCTTTGAGTAAGAGCCAAATGTTAGCTTTCCAAACTGATTCTGGACTGATCAAAAGGAAGTAGAAGTTGACCCTCAGGGGTTAGATCTGAGTCTAGCAAAAAAAAAAAAAGGCAGCCAACTTAGAGTAATTTCAGGGTAATTCCACACGTTGGGCATTTTTTACATCGCAACTAAGGCGGACATATTGCATTATGGATGAGCCCACATGCCATGGCAAACATTTAAGAATGATGATTATATTTAATAAATCCTAAATGGTTTATTACTGAGGGTCAAGTTTCTGCTTCCTGTGGGAGTTTGACATTTATGGAAACGCCTGTGCATTAATTATTCAGTGGAGACATCCTTTCTATGGAAATTCACTTTCTTGATACACTTGACAGTTCTAGTTCAGAGTCTGCATGGGCTACTTTGTTGTTAATCCTCTAAGCATTAATTAAATAAAATTTACAACTGAGCCAGGATACATCCACCCCCAAATATTATGCAAAAAGTCAGCTAACTGCTCTTTGATTTTTCCTGCTAGTAGCCAATCGTTACCTATGGCTATTTACATTCTTTCTTTTGTTCTTTAAAGCATAAACCTGGTATCTCTTCCCACTGAGAAGAAAACTACATTTTGTAATTAAATTATACCGCATTAAACTTACTTAACTTAAGTTCACCAGCAGGGAAAATTCCATGCCCCTGGGTTTAACAATAACTCCTAATCACGCTTGCAAGCCCTATCTTTTCTGTGAGTTGTTATAATTTTCGTTCCTGGAATTCCATTAAAAATGGTAATGTCATTACTCCTGTTAATGCTCAAAACCAACAGCATAATCCTGCATTTTAATTAGTAATTATAATTAATCATTATTTCATTAATGAAATGTTTAGTTGGTAATTGTTTTTGAGCACCTTACTCCCCAGGCTTATAAGCATTTCATAACATCTAATTCGTTCCTTGTTTCTGATGAAGTGGTAGCATCAACCTTATTTTATTTTAACACTTTTATGTGGCTCTGCATTTCAGCCCCCAGACACCAGCTGCATATTTACACTTTGGAACCGTGTGGCTTGTGACTCTGGATGAGGTCTGCATGAAGACTTCCCCTCGCAGGCTTGCCTGCCAACTCCAAAAGGCAAGGCAGTGTGCTCCCACAGAGCACAAGGCACGGAGAGAAATAATTCCTGGAACCCTTGATAATAGATGTGGCTCCAAATTCATGGATTTTTCAGAGAGGCTAGAGCAAGGATTTGGAGGTGTTCTTTGGAGCAGGAAAGTTGATTTTAAAGCTTAAAGAATTAAGAATAAATTGGGAGTGTTGTCAAGAATTTGACAGGAGGCAAGATTTTTCCTTGATCCCTTTGCAATGCCTCAGATAGTCTCATTTACTGAGATGTTTTGTGGGGTGGTGCTGGTGAAGGGATGTAAACAACAAAAGGGCAGGGACTCACATTCACCTTGTACACAATTATATTCCTAGCTCCTGATGTACGGTTTGGCAAACACAATATTCAATCCCTAGCTGGATAACTAGCCTTTCTGGTTGAGTTGATCTATGGTTAGGATGTGGAGAAGGTAACTGAGGTGTAAGAGGTAAAAAATTAAGTTGTGGCTTTGAGATGGGAGAAAGGTGTAAGATGCTGGAAGATATGAAATTAGTGGGTTGGTATGTTCATGAATGGACTAATGTCATAGTTATGTCTGACTGGGAATTCTGAAAGGAGCACAGGTTCATCTCATTGTCCTTCATGCAAAAGAAATTTATATAAATATATAAATCTGTGTGTATATGTCCACCCACATATATACATATATATATGCACTATATATATATATGTAGATATAGATATATGTATGTGTGTACACACACACACACACACACACACACACACACAACCAACACTGTGCATAGAGAGTTGTTCAGGGAAGGGAAAGCTGACTGTCCCTTGAAAATCAAACAAAAGAGAATTGGAGCCAAGAAAAGATGTGCTGTTGTTATTTCAAGGAAGGATTCACAGCTCCAAAATTAAAACTGAGCTAGAACATCAGGCTTGTTAAAGAATGTCATGTCTGTTGTACATTTCAGACAAGCTGATGAGAAACTTTCAAACATCTGGAAGAAACAAAGGATGGCCAATAGTTGGGTGTTGGCCCCTGTGCGGGACCATGTGCAACTGTGGTCTGAGATGACTGAAGGACAGGCCTCTGAGGTCTAGACAGGGCTTTCCCACCGGCAATCTTTGAGACTGCTGGTATTGTACAAAGTGGGGGAAAAAAATTGGCAAAGCTTACATTTTTTATTGTATTTCATTAACATCTACTTTGAACGAGTGCTGTAGCACACACAAAACACGATAATTTATTCAGAAATAATGTTGCAAGTAGAAGTAGGAGACCATTTATAAATGGGAGTGGGCTAAGTGGATTCCACCCCTTGCCCTCATGCATGTCCTATTTCTTTCCTAGGTCACATCACTCTCTAAAACATTTCTCCTACTTAGCCATTCACATGTAGAGAGTGCCTGACCTGTCCTGGGAGATTGGAAACAGAATCCCTCCCTCATGGAACTCCCAGTCTAGAGGCAATTGCCCTTTGAACCTTCTCTGACTGGAATATTCCTTTTCTCTTCTAATTCCCTTTGCTTACTCTGTTCATTTTCCAGTTCTTACAAAAGCTACCATGATGGTGGAGAATAGATTTGGAAAAAAAATAAAAAGATCCTCCTTGCACCATGAAGCAAAGGAACAAGACTGTTGGCAGTTAGGAGTTTGCATTCTTTCTCATGAGGTGAAAGCTACATGCTTCATCAAGATGGGGGATATTTGTGGGACACTCACCACGTGTGGGTACTATGCTTAGTGTATCACAGGGATTACCTCATGTAACCGGAGAAACTGGACTGGGCAGTGCGAAAACTGTGAGTTGGCCCATTCCTGACTCTGTTCAGGTTCATTATCTGTGAGGCTGACTGCATAGGGATGAGGCCTTGTCTGTCTGTTTTTTCCCCCTTTCCCTTCAACTTGGGCCAGCGGCTGCAACCCAGTCTGCTATGGAGAAGAAGGGAAGGTGGCTTGATATAAACACCAGCCAGGGCCAAGCAGAAAGGGTAAAGCAAGTAGACTACAAGAAAAAATGTACAATCTTCTTCAGAGCCTACAAGAAGATATTTGGCCATTTTTGGCATTCTCTGCCCATTTAGCACTTATTGCTAGACAAACTCCAAAGGTCTGCACAGTTGGTTTGTGAACCCTGGACATAGGGGACTGTGTTTCATAGAAGCTGATGGCAAAGACTTGGCCACAGACTTATTAACTGTGAGATCATAGGCAAATCATCTAACACAACGAGTTTGGTTCATAATGCTGTGGATCCCTTCCTGGGCATGATTTGAAATGGAGGCAGGGACATTCCATTTGATACTTTGAGGTCCTGGGAAGGGACAATGGGGGGAATCCCTGTGTCATGTTCTCCTATTATTACCAATGGGAACAGCAAGGGCCATCTGAGATGATCTACATGCGTATTTTTTTTTCCCCAAACAACAATAAGAGCTAAGGGACCAGGAAAGTAGAATGGGAAGCCACACTAGAACTTAGAAGCAAAGATTATAAAGTATTGTACTAACTTCTAAAGTAAGATGTATGTGTATATTCTCTAAAGATCCACTGTCTCCATACCCATCTTATCATGCCAACTTTGTTCTCTTTGAACTTTCTTATCCCCTCTCTTGAGCTGTATTTCCTGTTTAAAAGAGCAGGTTTGTACCCTTAGCCACATTTATATCCCCTTCTTATCCCCTGTCTTATACTTGGGCAGTGTTTGCTGAATGAACACACCGGGAATCTTCAGAAAATCAGCGTACCCCAAGTGAGGCGACAGAGGCTTAAGTAAGAGAACTAGAGGGGGACATAGGGTCTCTTTAATAATACCTTGTTCAAGAATTGGTAAGCACTCACAGACACTGGACACAGAGGGACCTTGGTTCAGTGAGGGAGATGGCCGGGGATCAGGTAGAAGCAGATGGAGCTTGCTTCAGATATGGTCTCTCTCTCTGCAGACCCTAGCACTTTCCTAGATCTGAGGTTTAGCAGATGGTGTTTTTGCATTAATTTTCTAAATTGCCATGCATAAGATCCTCTGTTTTCTAAAAACTAGTTGCCTTAAGGCTTTAAGATTTTAATTTAAGTGTTGTGTACCTATTTTGCAAGTTTACCGTCCTATAGGGGCTATGCGTTGAGATCTAAAGAAAATCAATTGGCAACAGGACCTGGCTTGCAAGAACTGCTGTCTCCACACACTGCCCACCGAACAGGTGTGTGGAACCCACCTGGATCATTGCACGGGCAGGGCATCTCTAAAGGTTTTTTCACTGTGGCTACTGTAGCATTAAGTATCAGAAGAAAAACAAATCCAGAAGCTATAACAGGAGCAGTCCTGGAAAATGTCCCCCAGTCTTTTGAAGGTACTAAAATGCTTTGTTTCACATTCGTGGCAGCTTCCAAGCTACTGCTGAAGCCAGTGCCACTGGTTTTATTCATGACCATTTTCCATCCAATCTGGACTCCTATTTTTAAAAGACAAGAAGGTGGTGGGAAAAAAAAAAAAAAAACAGTATTCCTTGTTTCACTAGCAATAAATGAAGCTGCAAACTGCAGAACTCATTCTGACAGTCAATAGTTATTTTCTCTAAGCTGAGGCTACCAGCTTCTGAGAGACTCAGAAGCTCCAGAAACAGGACAGAAAAGAAGGGAAGGGAGGGAGGGAGGGAGGAAGAGAGAAAGAAGAAATAAGAGAGAAATCAGAGTCTAGACAGCTATGCCTTCTGATTCTGAGATTGGTGAGAAGGGAGTTGCAATGGGTGCGGGGGAAGTACACATTGAGAGGAGGGCACTGTATTAAGAGCTTATATGAATTCTGGAAAGAAAGAAAAAAAAAAAAAAAAGAGGCTTTGATCCACTCCAAAGAGGGAGACAGAAAACTTCAAAGCAGAGTAACAATCTCGCGCACTTTGCCCTGCTTTAAGAACGCAGCGCATTCATTATGAATCAGCCTGCCTTCCTTCAGCTCCACGTGTGACTGCTGCTGACTAGAGTCTCAATTGAGACCCATGGCTTGTTTAGCCTCCCTAAGAACATGGCACGTGCAAAGTTTGAGACTAAATACGCGAGGCTGGCCACTCCTAAGTGAGGTTAATTCACAAAATCTCCACTCTGGGAAGATCCTGCTAAATACCAGCTGCCCATGTGAGCTTCAAAGGAAGGAGTGACATTTTTTTCTCTCTTGGATCCTATCAGAGTCATTCACACTAAGAAATATCTAAATAATAACCCAGGAGGTAGAAATGGGCCTGACTCAGTCTTTCAGTCTCAAAAGTAAATTGTTGTAGGGGGGATCTATTTACTACTGTGCACATAGCTCATTATGAGGGGTAAAAATCTGCTTTAATTAAAAGACATGGAAGACAGCAGATCTGCTTCTCTGAGCACTGGAGATATAACTGGGATTTGTTTGTAATGTGTGTTCCTGAAGTTCAGGCACATCGCTGGCCTCCCTGGTTACCAAGGTTATGTGATGAGGTCACTTTCACTCACCTACCCTGTCCTTAAAAAGAGTTGGTCACCTGCCTCGAGTTCTCAGGTGACAAGTCTTTCCTAAGGCAAGGAGACTGGGAGGCTCTCCTGCCCAGCTGCTCCTGATACAGAGAAGCCAGACACCTCATCAGCATGGATGGGACATCAGCCCTGGGCTTCTTGTCTTCTGTAATAACTGGTTTGTGTCAGTCCAAATGGCAGTGTGGAGAACAGAGAGAAAAGAGAAGCAAACATCCTGGAGATTTCTCCTGGTTATTTTTAAAATATTGTCTCTGTTGACTTGAAGTGGTGTAGAAACACTTCCATATGCTGTGTTTCTTTTTTCCCTGTTGCATTTTATAGCTTAAACATAGATCTTTTATCGGATACAACTTCTGCTAACAATATGGCTCACTGGGTTAGCAAAGGAGCCGCTCTTCCCTTGTAGGCTCTGGATTTGGGAAGGTTGCTGGCAGACTTGAGCGCACATTTAATTGTGGAAAGCATGATGCTCTTGGGTTCTTTGCCAATCCTTTTCTGTAACATAAACCCAAATTACATACTGAATTCTTTAGGTTCTTGCTCGGTTTGGACCAAATTAAGGCCCAGAAATTCTTGCTCTTAGCAACCTTGTCTCTCAGCTGTTCTACATGAAACAATATGTTTGTCTGTATTTCCTATAGCTTTGTGGAGACCATTCTAGTGCAACCTCACTAAATTTCTTTTTTTTTTTCCTGGAAAATTATTTTAATGGGCACACATTAGTTTGTTTGTATGTTTGTATGGCAAAGCTGTAAAATAAAGACAGCATTTTAAGCCTCTTTTTGTCACCCTGCCCCAGTCCCAGTCTCCTCCCTGGAGGAGGTAAAAGTATTACCAGATTGGATTACTTTATTTCAGCATTTTTCTGTATGTGTACACACATCTAGGAACATAGTCAGATGCCTTATTTTATTGTTCCTGACATTGCATAAATGGAATTACACTACAGAATGGATACTTCTTGATTATTTGCTTATCCCTGTTCCAGTGGATGCTATGGCCTAATTGCATCTCTCCATAATTCTTGGAATCTAAGACCCAGTATGTCACAGCATTAAGATGTGAAGACTTTTGGACTCTGCCCTCACTAATGGGGACCAGGGACCCAGTGCCCTGGTCTCTATTCCCTTCCTCTGTGTAGATGCAACATTCATCCCTTCTTCCATGTGAGGATGCAATGAGAAGATATGAGCTTAGAAGGAGAGAGCTAGCTCTGAGCAGACATTGAATCTGCTAGTACCTTGAACGTGGCCCCTAGCCCCCAGAACTGTGAGAAGTACATTTATATGTTTTATAAATTGCCTAGTCTGTGGTATTTTGTTATAGCAGCAGAAATGGTCTAAGACAATTCACATACACTTTGCCTATTAATTTGCTGGAAAACTAAGGTCTATTTTCAAATTTTACTAACTTAACCAGCCCAAAGTAATAGAAAAAATTGGACTTTTGTCCCAATTCTACCACTAACATCTTGGGAAAGTCACTGTCCTCGCTGGGCCAATATCTCCTCAGTTAAAGAGGTGGGCATGTAACAGTGAACAATTTATTCAGGCCATGATGTCCCCCACCCTGGTACTAAGGTCAAGCTTCTGACACAGCAGTATGAGGTGGCTTCATTCAATAGACATAAATTTAATGCCACATTTGTATCAATAGTCCCTGTTTCCAAATGTCTGCACTTAAGAATTATAAGAATTCCTTTTGTAAGAATCATTGGAAATATCAGACTCGCACTCAGAGGACTGTGGGGTCTAGACACATTTTCTCTGGGTCATGCAGATGTTTTCATAGTTGAATTAGTTATCAATATTTTTAATCAGAAGTTTCACAGGAAATGTAATCTGACTTTTCTTGGAAGAAAACATCAATATTTATAGCAGCTCAATTCACAATAGTTAAGCTATGGAACCAAGCAAGGTGCCCTTCAACAGATGAACAGATAAAGAAAATGTAGTATATATACACAATGGAATATTACTCAGCTATAAAAAAGAATGGCTTTATGACTTTGGGTGGTAAATCAATGGATCTGGAGACTCTCATGCTAAGCCAGTCTCCCAAAAAATAAAGGTCAAATGATCTCTCTGATATGCGGATGGTAACACACAACAAGATGGAGTGAGAGAACAATAGAATTTCAGTAGCTTAGACAAGGGGATTGCTGATAAGGGAAAGAGGATAGGAATAGGAAGGATAGTGGAATGAATCGGACATAACTTTCCTATGTTCATATATGAAACATGGCCAGTGGAACTCCACATCATGTACAACCATAAGAATGGGAAGTCACACTCCATGTATGTATGATATGTCAAAATACACTCTACTTCCATGTATATTTAAGAAGAAGAAATTAAACAACAACAAAAAAACTGTATTTAGTGATATTAGATTTGTACATCCAGGCAAAAACAGTTATTGATGTGTAGAAATATTTTCAGTCTTTAGAAGGGTCCTGGTGGTGGCCTGACAGTAGGGGAAGAAGAAAAATGTTAGCAGAAGGAACAATCTAGTGTGCCAAGGGAGGGTGAATCAGGGACGTTCCAGGGAAATTCCCCCACTTCCTTTCCTAAACCTTCTGTAGCATTCCTAATTCCTTTCTCTGCTTTATTTCCCCCCTATCATCTCCACAGACCATACGATATGCCAAATCTTTTATTCACTTAACTAATTTATTGTCTGTCTTGCTCATTCCAATACTAACTTTAAGGGAACAAAGATTTATGTCTATTTTATTTTACAATCCCCAAATTAAGACTGTCTAGTATACAGTAGTCATTCAAAAATATTGAATTGATGGGGATAAAAATGCAAGGTAGAAAGCAAGCAAGCAATTAACTAGAGTTTATTACCAGGTGCTATCTTTAGATGGGACATTTGCCCACTTGGACCCAGCTTTGCTGAACAGAACTCACACACAGATGGCCACAACCTGGACATTATTTCTTTCCTACTTGGGGTAGGTAACCTGCTAGGTGCAGTTGTATGGAGATGTTTCCATCCTCAAAGAGAATTAAAATCTATTGCAGGAGATACCATGGATACAACTAATGATTAATATGAATACTACGAACAAATTATGAAGAGGAGAAAGAAAGAAATTAAGACAGAGAATGTGAGACAAGATTCTTGAAAGAAGCCCTGTGACAACCAGGCCAGAGACAAATGAGTAGAATTCTTGCAGCTAAAGAGGAAGGAAGGACAATACAAACACTGAAGTTACATGTCAAGGTATGTGGGCACACCAACCTGGTGACTCAGAAAATGGCAGACACAATCTAGTGGACAGAAAATGTGGGCTCCATGGAGAACACTATATTAGCCCCCAATGGATATTAATTTGATATACATTGTGGACAGTGTCACTCAGGGTATGATCCTCAGACAAGCTTCTCAGAACTCTCCAGCATGGCTGTGAGAGGGTTAATTCGTAGGTGGATTTTGGAACCTTTGTTGGGTTCCCAGGGGTGCATAGGAATTCGCTTTTAAAAATGTGTCCTCCAGGATTCTTACCCCACTTGTATCTAAGAAGATGTTTTAAAAGATATTGGTTCTCAAACATGTCTACCCACCTGAATTGCCTGTGGAACTTTCCAAACATAACCGTGCCAAGGCCTCAGTGCACTACAGAGATTCTGATCAAGAGCCAGAACTAAGATGGTCTACCCTACGTAAAGAAGGGTTATGGGCATAGAGGTAAGAGGAACATCTCATGCTTGAGAAGATGATTGGGCAACTTACAATCCATGGACTGAATCAGGATCACCACTTCTGACTGTAAATAAAGTTTTATTGGAATTCAATATTGTTCAATTGTTCACATACTGTCTGTGGCTGCTCTTGTGTCACAGTGGAAGAGGTGAGTACTTGGCTCAGAGACCTCATGATTCACAAGGTCCTTTACAAATGTCTGCATATGCCTACTTTAGAAACATCCTGGTGATGATTCAGAGAATAGAGAAAGGAGGACAATTTAGTGTGGTGGTGGTTGGGGTAGGGAGGCTCTGAATTGGGACAAGGGAGAAGAAAAGAACCGTGGGAGGGACACAGCATGGACCTTGTGGGTTAACAGAATGTATGAATTAAGAGAAAGAGAGGGGTTGACTGTTTCATATTTCCAACTTGGGTCCTTGGAGGAATGCCATTAATCCAGGTGAGCATCATGAAAGGAAAGAAGATGTTTATGCAAAGGAGAGTAAAACCCACATCAAGGACTTTCTGAATTCAGTGTGCATACAAAGATATATAGGAAGCAACTAGAAATATGAACCTAAAGCTTCAAGAAAGAGGCAGGAGCTGAAGATAAGGACTTGAGGTTATCAACCTCAGATTTTGTGTGGGCAGACCAGTTCAGTGAGGGTGGCAACCCATTTAGAGGCAAGTGGGTTGAGAAAAAAATGTCAGAGAAACCCCAACAGTTAAGTGGTTGGCAAAGGAACAGACCTGAGAAGGAGTAGTCAGAGGGTAGAAGAAAATGATCATGAATAATATGTGTGGAAGCAGAAGCAACTGGTGTTGGCTTTTGGAGGTGGCCTTTTCTGGGCTCAGAAGGTACAAAGAATTCTCTGGAGATTGGGTGCCTTCTGCCAAGCTTCCTGTGTAGGCTTCCATAGGAAATATCCCACACCCATCAAGACAGATGCAGTTTTGCCTCTTCGTGTGGTTTCCACACACCCACCCGCTGGGAAGTGCCATATGACTTCCCCACAGAGCAGATGGGATGCTAGCTGGAGCCGCCCCTGCTTCACAGAGTGCTCCCTCAGTTCAGTTCTGACAGTGACTGGTAGTGCAAA
Organism: Sciurus carolinensis; assembly: GCF_902686445.1. Classification (NCBI taxonomy): domain Eukaryota; kingdom Metazoa; phylum Chordata; class Mammalia; order Rodentia; family Sciuridae; genus Sciurus; species Sciurus carolinensis. The sequence goes on from NC_062229.1 coordinate 58,475,738, forward strand.
CAAGTCTGGCTCACCAGTGCCTGGCACCCAGCAGCCACTCAGCCAGTTCCACCACGCCCTGCCACGAACCAACCACCAAGGCATCCAGTGCCAAGATGAGAACCGTTTTCTTTTGCTCTTGATTCTTACAGTTGCTTTCTTCCTATGTTAGGAAAGAGAGAAAAGGAACAAAGGAGCTGAGAGAGGGAGAGACAGAATGAATGAATATGGAAGGAGTTAGAGAAGGGAGAAAGAAAGAACTCAGGTATGGTGTAGCAACTAACTCAAAGAGAAGCCAGGGACCTTACGCTGGGTATCTGACATGCACTGGCTAGACAGCCTTGAGAGTTGATATATAGGTATCAACATATGTATATTTATGCATAAATATACATATAAATATTGAAAGCAACAGTAAATATATATTGAAAGCAACAGTATGTACTCCATATCTAACACAGTACCTAAGCACTCAATACATGTCTATTCCTGTATATCCAGAAAAAGTGGACTGGACTCTGAGTTGGTAAATCCTTTGATAATTTTCATACAGCCATGCAGTAAAAATCATCTTAAGTAAATTGAGGGAATTCTGTATTATACTATATATTAGTCCCTCCTTATCCTGGGTAAATGCAACTCAAGACCTCCAGTGGATGCCTGAAACCACAGGGAGGACCATACCCTATATATCTTATGGTTTTTCCCTATAAACACACACCTAGAATAAAGCTTAATTTATATACTAGGCATAGTGATATCTTTCTTCTTGTTTTTTCTTTCCTTATTAAGGTAAGAACTTTCATCTTGTTTACTTAAAGGGGACATTTTATGGCTTCTCTTTGGTACATCCAGATTGCTATTCTTGCCTACTACTCTTGCCTTGGGGCCATTATTAGGTAAAACAAGGGTTCCTTGAATATAAATGCCATAAAAAGCAACAGATGACCTGCTGAACCTAGATAACCAGTAAATGACTAACAGGTGGGCAAAGTATACAGTATGGATATGCTGGAAAAAGTGGTGCTTCACATCCTGGGGGCGGGGGCCGTGGGCAGGGGAGAGTGAAGCAGAGCTGTGTGAGATTCCATCATGCTGCTCAGAATGGTGTGCAATTTAAAACTTACAAACTGTTTATTTCTGGAATTTTCCATTTAATGTGTTCAGACTGCAGTTGACTGCAAGTAATAAACTGTGGGAAACAAAATGATACATAAGTGAGGACTACTGCACATTCCTTTTGCATTCTTAGTGGCAAGAGTAGTGAGCTTGTGTAAGCTTAATACTTCCAAAGTCACCACTGGCCAAAGGGAGAAGTGAGCCCTGTCCTCTTAGGGACATGTGGCTAGTACCACAATACTAGAAAGATTCAGTGTGTTAAATCAATATGTTAAAACTAGTTTAAATGTCTAATTCTGATTTCCAGCTTTGAACTTTTCTCTGCCCTTTTTCCCCCCTTTTTTTCGATCCACACCTCCTTAACTTTTCCACCCACTCAGCTCCCTCTGCCCACTGGGGCAGACTGATTTCTTTTGAATATTTCCCCAAGTCTTTGCATGCTTTCCCTTTTGGGAAACTTTGCTGTTAGCATCTTACAGCTAGTTCCGCAAAGGGGCTTTCAAAGAACTTTTGAAATCTGCAGCGCTGTGTATGTTTTGGTAAAATAAAGCAAAGGTTTTGTTTGTTTGGTTGGGTTTTCCGTTTGAAGTGTTGCTGCCTCCCTCTGGGCCTTCCTACTAGCTTCTGACTAGTACCTTGAGAACATCCCTTCCTGCTGCCTTGAGAAGGTTTGATTCTTTTTCAATAGTGCATATGCTGTGGTATTACTGCCTGTTTGCTTTAGTTCATATTTCTTCTCTGGATGGATTTTCTATGAAGATCATCCCTACTTGTTTGATCTTTAATTTCAGATCTTGTCGTTTTCTTCTTGAGTGTGCTTTTTTTTTTTAATGGATGTTTCCTTTTGCAGAACAACTTTCTATGGGCCTGGGTGGGTTTAATGACACTTTCATTTATTATTGTAGACAGCTTCAATTTCTAGGGGGACAGTTGAGTTCTATTGTGATTCAGAGACAAAATAAATCTGTTTGCAACTGTGGCCATTTTATTTCACTTCTTAGGCCTCAGAGGTGGAGAGAGAAGCTGAAAATACTGGTCACATCTGTCCATGAAGATTTCTCCATTATCAATTTTTGCTCCCCATCCTGACGTATTGAATCCTCAGAAAAATGCTTGGCCTTACTCATTGACTTCACTATTTCTGAAGAATAATAAAACTATGTCCAAGGCATAGTTACTTTAAGGATCATGTTTTGAAAGAAGGTCTGTTTATATTTTACAACAGTGAGGCTCATTCCAGAGATGATTGATGGTTCCCAGCAGGGCCTTGCCTTGGGAAGGGATTCAAGTCAAGGGGCTGAAATTTTTGGGCCCGGGAATCATTTACCCAATCAGTTCTGGGTCGTGCCTTGGAAGAACTCTCTACTAGGACTGGCAATCTGAATTCACAGAGTGATTAAATCCTAGCCATAAGACATGTTTATATTCTTATTGTTTTTTCATGGGTGTTTTCATGATTGTTTTATATCTGTCCAGCTATCTGTCTATCCATGTATCCATCTATTCATTCATTCCTTCCTTAGAAGTAATGTCCCTAGGGCTGCTTTCTTGTTTAAACCAAGGAATGTTGAAGGTTAAATTTCACTTCACTACCCTTCCAGTTTTGAGCATCCTCCCCAAACATGAATTCTTTAACTATCTTCAGTTTAATTCCATACTACCTTTCCATATCAAAAATAAACAAGGGCTTATCTACATCTTACTGAATTATTGTTTTCAACCCTGATCACCTGACTGTAAAACTGTAACATACTTCCCTTCTTAGCAATTCTCATCTTCCTTAATCTGTTCCTTGTTTTTCTACTATATATATTCCCTCCTAGCCTAATATTGATTATGGTTATGGTTTGGCAATTTGAAAAACCTAAGTTCCATGAGCGTAGGGGTCTCGGTTGACTCTCCAATGCATCCTAAGTGTGTGGCCTACATGGTAGGTGTTTGTTAGTCTGTATTTTACTCAGTCTTTGGCTCTAAAAAGAAATACCCCTTCCATGCCTCTATTTAACATGGAGTGTTTTTCAACCCTATCCTTTTGTGGCAGAAGAGAAAGTTCTTCAATGTGTGAATCCCATACATGCTGCAGGACATCTGGTATGGCTGACCCCAACCCACCAATTGCCAGAAGTGTCCCCTTTCATTAATATAACAATTAAATACTCCTGCATAATTCCAGATTCCTCTTATGGTTCAGGTAAGGGTTTGCTTGAAAGGTACTATGAATCTTAGTTCTACTTTTCAAATATTTAGTCCACCTGCAGCACCTTAGGGGCCCTCTCAGAGATGATATGCTTTCTTTCCAGTTTGCCTCACTCAACCCATTTCAAAGTCCTTTCACACAATTAAAGACAGCAATATTTTATGGTAAGACTCAACTGTCAAGTATGCCTTCTATCTTTGCCATTAACAAGCCCAGAAATTTGTATTTACTAAGTCCTTTTGAGCCTGACTCCTTGGCATGCAGTGTACACTTTAAGGACCAAAGTCACCCCACCCGTGAAGGCTGTGCATAGGTGGGGCTACCTGAGCTCAGCAACCGCACTGATTCTTCCCCACATTTTAAGCAAAACCTACGTACTGTAGTTGGAGAACAAGTTTGACTGATTTCTTTCCACTGTACTGGTCAGTTATTCAACTGTGATGGACAAACTGATGAGTTAAATTGGAATAACACAGTCCAAGAGAATGACATGTCAAGTCAGAGATGGCAAAAATAATAGACATTTCTATGGCAGGACAACAGCAAATAATTACTGATTGTCTACTGGATACAAAGTACTCAGCTACAAGGACACCAAAAGATGTGGTTAACATGGTATCAAGTGTCACCCGCTAGGTAACAATGAAATATATACACAAATAATAATATTCAGATAAATGCCCATACTGAGAGAAGCTATAGGAAATGCTTTAAAGGCATTATCTCATTTAATTGTTGACATGGATATGGTGGACAACCCTAATTTAGAGACGAGGAGCCACTCAGAGAGGTAAAGAGACCATATTACTCAGCCATCAATTGGTGGGGCCAGTCCTTAAGCTCAGTTTGATGCCAACCTATCTTGGTGACTATATGAAAAATAAATAAACATTGCTCAACTTTCTGGAATTTTCAGCTTTCATCTACTTTGGTTGTTTGGGCATAAACACAATGAGTTACACAGTTAATATTTATTTTTAAAATTTCTTTATAGTAATGCAAGTTGGATTGCTCTCCGGCAACTAGTCCCTCTAAACCTTTATAGTTCAAATCCATCAGCCACTGCAGATTTGACATTTGATCATAAATTGCTCATTCTGAAATGACTTGCACCACCCCACATTAAAGAAGCACTTAGAAATCCATCTCTATTCCATTTTAAGAGACTTAGATAAGAATCCTTTTTGATCTTTCCTAAAGTTAAAATGACAAGCCATATTCTGGCACCATGATGAAAAAACACAAATGCTCAAGGCTGTTAAAAACGCAGAAACACCACTGATTATTTGGTATTTAAGGCAAACACATAGTAGTTTCGCTTGATTTTTCATTTTGAATCCGATTACTTTCAAACTCTGAGCCTTTTCTCTATCTTCATAGTTTCTTTCTTTTTAATGATCATCAAAAGTAAGAAACAGAGAAAAAGACATAAACCACATTTTGTCTCCAGAATTGAAGACATTTTCCCTTTGGCATGTACCCTAATAAGTAGGAAAAATACAGAATGAATGCTACTGTGCTGCTTCAGTAACTTCTAAGAAATCAATATAATTTTGGTTTTCTGCTACAACTCTCAAAGTACATTTGATATATCTCTTAGTCATTGACAACTTTTTTTTATACTCTGAAGCAAAGTTATCCCAGTTGAGAGTATGTGCCTGCAGATGATTAAGCATGGTAACTTGAACTTTGCATCTTCTTCAAAAGAGATGCCAAGTTCCCAGACAGATGCTAGACAGAACCTGTTCACAGACACCTCACCAAGCCCATGCCTGGCTTCTTGGGCCAAATTTCATTAAGTCTTTGAGCCAAGTAAATGAACTCACTACTCACTGAAAACAGTACTTCAACCATGTCATACCCTTGGTTAAGGTAGATTTATGGGAATCTCTCTTTCTAATACTGTGTGTGATTCTTTAAAAGTAAGAGGTTTGTTGAGTTTTGTACATTTTTTTAAGGAGTAGGAGGCTGTTTAAATTTTAAACAATAACCCTGCATATATACAGGTTGCATACCTACAACCAAATTGCCTAGTTAATAAGCAAGACAAATTTACTCAAGGAATTCATTTTGTGTTATGTAAACTTTCCATGAAAGAGAGAAAATCTTAAGTGCTTCAAAGGCTCTCTAGTTTAATCACAATGCCTGTGAAGAAACAATCATAAAAGGAATAAAAGATGAAAAGTGGATGCAGAATTATGTTTATTTTACATGTATATAGTAACCAGTGGATGCTACAAAGAAAGTGATGATCAGTTACAATAATCTCTCCAGGTGGGCTAAATATGGAACTAACAGCAAGAATTTCAGCTGTGGTCAGGCATAATGAGTGGGTTAAAGCAATCTTTGCACAATTAATTTTTTCTAGTGCCTCAGCCACTGAAAATTTCTTTGTTCTATATGGACCTATGTGCATCTGCCTGAAAAATTCATATTTGCAGTTCAAGGTCTCAGTCAAGGGAGGTGAAACATGGGATTTCCTTAGAGTTCCTCAGTGTTCACAAGCTTCTCCAGCCCCATATCTCTGTACTGCTAACATGAGGATGAAACACTAGGGAGCCCTTAAACTTCAAAACTAGATCTGTAGGAGAAAATGTGTGCCAGTCAGGAGAGTCTAAGCTTCCTTTTTCCTCCTCTGCTGCCTCAGCTTCAGCACTTAGAGCATGCATTCTCTGCTTGCCTTCACTGTCCTTGCAAAATGGAATTGATTAGATGGCACAGAAGAGACATTTACTGATCCAGGAATATCATTTGTTTCCTCGCACACAGATGAGCCAACTTTGACCAGTTCTGGCCAAGGATCTCTAAGTGAAGACACTGCACAAATAGCCAAAGCATGTTAAGAGTCAGCCCATGACATTCCAGTTCTCTTTCTATGTCTCAGTGACATGGGGGATGAATGTCCAGAGGGTCAAAATCATACAACATGGAGGACTGTATCCCTTGGAGGGAGACTGGAAGGCTACTAACCCTGGAAAGTCTTCTGTCTTTTGATAGTTTATGTGAGCAGGGAATAAACTTTGTATGTTAGGCTACTAACATGGAGAGAGGGTATTAGCCAGAATAACCTAGTTGACTGTGATGACCTACATTAACTGCTGAGATCAGGTAATCAGAAGCTAGACTGAAACACAAAGGCTAAACTACAAATATTTATTTTTAGACCTACTTCACTGGAGGAACTCTAGAAAGTCATTTAGATAATCCACATTCCAAGGGAAAAAGAAGGAAATTGAAGGAAATTTTTCATTTGTGGTAAAAGCTGGGAATAAATATATGACTTTCATTGGGATGCTTTTAGGCACTCTGAGATACATCCTTAATGCTAAGTAGATGCATAATTGGTTCCCTGTTTGGGGACTCTGAAATGTGCCATGTCAAAACTGTTTGCTGAAAATGTTACATTTCGATTCAAAAAGCAATCAGAGGTTGTTGAAAAAATCTCTAGGATTTTGCAGTGTGCAGTTTTCCCCAACCCGCCCAAAATTAATCATTATAGGAAAATGATTCCAACTCAGCCATTCTTCCAGTCTAAACACTAAAATGCGACATCATAATTCTGCAGACATAAATTCCCTCATTATCTGTGGACCAGGTCAACCACAGCTCAGGCAGCCACCCCAGCAGGCCTCTGAGCAGGGTCTTTTGCAAAGGAAAAGCATGGTCCTCAAACGGACTCACAGTTAGGGGCTCCAGCAGGCTCCCATCATGCACAGCAGCCAACCTTTATAATTGGGTCATTTGTTCCCTGGGTGATTTCCACGAAATGTAGACTTGAGGCTACTACTCTCAGAACACTCTGCCTGCTTTCCCTAGCTGTACCAAAGAAGCAGGATGGAGCTGCTGGTATTTAAAACCCTTCCAGGCATTCTGATCCCCTCAAACACTGATTTGAGCTGTACGGTAATTCTGTGTTATCACAAGAAGCAATAGTGTCTAATGTTAAGAGATGGTCTCTGGAGCCAGCCCATCTAGGAGGAAAGACCTCCTCTGCCTCTTCGTGAGTATGTGACCTTGGCAAGCTAGTAGTCTTTATGAACTTTAATTAATTCATCTGCAAAATGGGTGACCTACATACTTCTTTGGGTTCTTGTGGAAACTATGCCTGGCACAGAAAAGACATTTGATAAATTTTAGCCATTTATATTATAAAGTATGTTAATATGAAGTATCAGTGATACAATATTTGATAGAATTATCATGATGGTGATGATGACAATAATGATAATCACTTACTGTATGCCTACCACTGTACTGAGTGTCTTATAAGGATTGTCTCATTCAATCCTCAGGGCAATTGGTTAGGGCAACTCCTATCTCCTTGATGAATAAAAATCCTGGTTTTTAGAAAGTTTAAGCAGTTTGCCCAAATCAAAAAGGTAATGAATCCAGAGTAGAAGCCAGGCAGACTGACCCCAAAGCCTCTGCCCTCAGTCACTACCTTGTACCCCAGTATTTACTCAAACAGAATCACAGTCATTAGTTGTCCTTAAACGCACATGGCACCATACCATGGGACTGTTTTTCCCACACGGTGTCACAGGTGCTTCAGAAACCTCGGCACCAGCAGCAAAACCCTGACAGAGAACTGTACCTCCTGGGCACCCTGCTTGCTGAACAAGCAAGAAAATGCATATAATAGAAGATGGGGATTCTGAGCGATAGTAATTTCCATCCAGACCAGTTCATGTGGAAGCGGGTAACTGCAAAACAGAACACACTGCAAAACAAAAAGTAAAACCCTTCCAGATAGCAGAGGGGTACAAGGAGAACTTACAGGGTACTGCTCCCCTTTCACACCTGGCCTGAGATTCAGGTTGTGGCCAAAAACTGAAAGGGTGTGTATTGCAGCCAGGGATGGCAGAGCAAACAACGACTTTCAACCACCGATCCTACTGCCCCTAAGTGATGGAGTACATTAATCTATTATTCCACCCACTGGGTATAGTCATCTCCTCTGTCCACCTGGGTAAATTCACTCATTATCCCTTACTCAGTGACCTACCTGCTATCTGGATGTATACTGTTTGGGAGTCTATACTGTTTAATTCAGAAATTCTAACTCATTGGGAGCAAAGCTTTCCTTTGACCCCTCTCCCTTCCTAGGGAAAGCCTGTCACCACTGCCCTTCCAAAGTGTACTGGGCCAGCCTTCATCACCTTGAATGTGTCATTTCATTCCCAGCTTTTGAAAGAAGAGGATGATTTGTGGGAACCACTTCATGCCATATCATCATTAAAATATTAAGCAGTGTCCCTTTAGTTTCAAGAGCCATAGGAGCAAATCTAGGGGTAAAAGGTGCTTCTAGATCTTCTCCGTCACTTCTCAATCACTGAGTCACAGAGGCTTCTCTTGTTTCATGTAACTCTGCCTCATTCTGCTGCATTGTATTTTTAGTCCCTGGCTCTACGAGTATTCAATATGTCTACCTTTTCCTGACATCCTGCCACATTGCCAAGCTTGTACATGTGACTTTCTTTGGTCCAGGAAATATAAACATAAAATATCCATGGCCAGCAAAAGCCTTAAGTGTGCTCCCAAGGCTTAAACAACCTTCCTGTTTTTGTCCTCTGCAAAAAGAATAGCCTGGCCCAGAGGAGAGCTTCTGCATTTTTGAATAAGAGACCCAGACCACAGCCAAGCAGGGCCATTGCCAATCACAGACTCCTGAGTAAGAAATCAATATTTGTTTATTTTGTTGTTTGTTGCTGCAGCCAAGGTTAATACACAAATTATGTAACAACCAGAGCTGAGACACAACTTATTATACTCTATAGTGAAGTTGGGATCCTAGAAGCTGGCTTTCCAATGTGGAGTGAAAGTCTGTTCATGTATGAAGTCACCAGGCAAGGGCACAATCAAGAAATGTCATGAAATCAAGAACTTTGGTTCCCAGAGCCCCTGATCCTAGCTGTTCCCAAGGTGGGCAAGATATTTTACTTTTAAGAGGTATGATATTTCTCTTTTACTTAAGCTAGTTTGACTTAGGGTTCTAATTTGATTTAAACAACTATTGACTTATATTAGGTCTCCTCACCCTTTTGCAGTGACATCTGATGACATCTGGAGCACAGGCCTATATGATGCATTAAGTAACAGTGATCACATGGGGTAAGTTACACTAGGGTGTAGAGCAATTTAACTGAATCAACCTATTATGGGCCAAATTGGATTCCTTCCTTACCACCAACTCCAAAAAGATATGTGAAGTCCTGGTTGCTACTCCCACAGAATACAATCTTATTTGAAAATATTAATTAGTATAAGATCATACTGGTGTAGGGCAGGCCCCAAAACTTATATGACCCGTATGTGCAGAAGATAGCTACAATGTCATGTGATCACAGAGACCAAGATTGGAGCGTGAAGCTACAACCAAGGAACATCAATGATGGCTAGAAAACCAGAGAAACTAGCTAGAGGCAAGAAAATATATCCCTATAGTTACAGAAGGAGCCTGGCCCTACCAATACCCTAATTTCAGATTTCCAGACCCCAGAGCTGTGAAATAATAAATTTCTGGTTTTTTTTTTAAGTTTGTGATACTTTATAATAGTGTTACTAGCAAACTAATACAAAGTTCATTAGATGAATTTTCACCACCAGATCTCATGGCAAACTTCTAATAGAAATCATTGTATTAGCCCATGAATGTTATCTTGCCATGTCTTTGTTCAAATAATATCCAAAAAGATAAAAGAAAAAAGGACACTTTTTTTAATGGAATGGTCATGAGATCAGGAAGATCTAAGTTTAAGTGCTAGTTTGTCATTTTACTTTAGATGATTTCTGACAACAAAGTTCACATTACATCACTGAATAAACCATGATTTTGATCATGATGATTTATGACAGCTAAATGAGAGATGCATGGGAAGTATTTTTCACTTTATCTGGTAGAGTGTAGCATCAAACAATGAATAGACAGAAGAATCTTAGTCAGTTTGGACTATTATAACAAAACATCCTAGTGTGGGTAACTTGTAAACAACAAATATTTATTTCTCACAGTTCTGGAGACTAGAAATCCAAAATCAGAGTACCAGCATGGTTGGGTTGTGGTGAAGGCCATTCCTCTTCTTTGTTGGAGACTACTGATTTCATTGTATCCTTACACGGAAGGAACAAAGGTCACCATTCTGACCTACTCTCATAAGGGCACTAATTCCATTCATGAAGTTCCATTCTCATGAATTAATTTGCTCCCCAAATCCCCCACCTCCATATACCTTCACTCTGGGAATTGGATTTCAAAATAAGTTTGGAGGGATGCAAATATTTCATTTATTATAGATAGATAGTCAGACCTAGTAAGGTATGTTAGTGCATAAGTCTATAAAGATCTGTATCTCTACTTACCCATATAAAATTTAATTAAATGAACCATTGGAAATCAAATAGTAAATGCTCGCAACAAAGTTCTAGTTTATAATTAACTAAATCATTGTGTTGTCGAAGATTTTCCCGTTGTTTTTAAATTGAATTTGCTCAACCGATTTTATATAGAAATGAATAGATACTACCTACTCATGTAGACTTAGTTCTTTAAATACTCTGATCTTCTGTCTTTGTAAAGTCAATCTTTCCCTAAGAGTTACAATCTCCTCTCAACACATTGATTATGCGGATCAAAGGCCCCGTGACTTACATCAACCTGGGCCAAAACAGTCATTACCATAGATTTTCCACTTTCCCTCTTTAATGGACTAAGCTTTTAGGATCTGGGTAATAGTTTGGATGTCAAACAGGACCTAAAAGCTTTTTTAGGTGCAGATAAAAGTAAAAATAATATTCCTTTCCTTATCTATGGAGTGCTCTACCTTTTCCTACGTTTTGTGTCCAATGCTGAACACAAAATTCTATTTTTCATTCACCTTTTAATAAGAAGAATTTTTGAGTAGATTATTTCTTTCATACTTGCAAAGACAAAAAGAGGAAGATGATTTGCACTAGAATTTTTTGACATATTCATGGATATTACCCTGAACTATCAAGAACAAATCAAGTTCTTGGATAGCTCTGTCTAAGCAACATACCAAGAGGCAATGACTGGAGTAGTCTAGAGTTCAAGATACACTCTCATTATGTCTTCCCCATAGGCCTAGCTCAAAACCTAATCTGCTGTGAGAATTCTCTGTATCACAACACTCTACCAAGAAGACTCCCTTTGAGATGCTATAGAAGAAATACCAACATATTGGAAGACCAGTATGTTGGTATTGTTCATCAGTTCCCTGCTATTCTAAAAAGAAATTCTAGAATGGAATATTGAATGATTGGTCACATGACACACATTACTAAAAGAAGAAAGAGGAGCCCAGGCAGCTTGAAAATAAGGCTAGGGGACACAAATCATCTAGGAGACGATGATTTTCAAATGTCCCCAGAAAGTACTATCTAGATGGCACCTTGATTCTTACCATTCTCTCTCACTCCTGAAAGTTCATTAAATCAAGAATATCCATGGGTACCCACAAAGGCAGTACACTCTGGATGAAGTTCTCTCCCTGAGTTTAGGAAGTGGATAAGACTTGAAAGGTCAAGGAGACTTGAAAGACTAGAAGGTACTACTCAGTCTTGCATGGGGAGAAGGCTTCTTGCCAGACAATGCAAGAGAATAGATGAGCAGAGATTCTGTGATTATCTAGAAATTTCATAGAAAATTTCATAGGTGTGGCTCCTTTGCATCACCCTGTACTCATTCTTTGTGACTGCTGTGCATCCTTTGTGACTGCCACACTCTGTCTCTTCAAAGACACTCAGGGCTGCTTTTGACACACTTGTGCTTGTTTGGCTCACTCAGTGGGTGGGTGGTGGTGGCAGCTGATTGGCAAAGGTGTCAGATACAGAGTCCTCAGCAAGCCCACTTGGGGTTCTTTCTTCCTTCCAGCTGACCTCTGCACAGGCCAGATGAGCCCAGCCTAAGATTTTCCTTCTGCATGACAATGTGGAGCATCATTAGAAACCACATTATGATGAAATGAACAAGCTCCATGACTGCTGCTATAGTGTGGCAGCTGAAGTCGAAATTATTTTAGAGTAATTGAGCACAGGCTGTTAACAGGTGCAGCCATTTCCAACTAAGGAGAAAGAAAGCCTGCCATGTGTGTTACACATGGACTCGGCAGGAAGCCTCCTATCAAGAGAACACAGAGACGGGGCTGGAGGGGCCTGAGCTGCAATGCCAAGTCTGAGTGATGACTAAATGAGGCTCCTGCAAAGCTGGAATGGCCTGGGCTCGTAATTAAGACATGTGCTCACCTCCAAATGGTACGCTTTTACTTGTTCTAGCGCTATTTCTGGTCTTAAACACACTGTAGGCCAATGTTATCACTTCCGAAATTATATTTTGCATAATACTAGTGTTTGGAGAAACCCAAAGTGAATTTTCTGTGGGAAAGAGTTTGATTTTTCACATTTGCCTAGGAAATAGTGCTTTATCCAGGGTTCTTCTGGCAATTCTCAGGGCACATTATTCTAGTAAAAAAAATGCCTGACTAGTCCTGCAGGATGGAAGCCTGATTCATTTCAAGTTACCTTGTCCTGAACCAATGCCTGTTCTCATGAGATCTTCTGTAAATGTCTCAAGGAGTACTAGTTGAGAAACTGGTTTATACAGGTAGACATAAAACTTGAGAGAAATGGTTTTCTCTATCAAAATTTGGCAAAGGTCTTCTCTTCTCCTGTCACCATTTTGGTTCAGTTTTCTATGAGAGGCCACACAGCAGAGTGGACAAGTGGGTAGGTTTGCTTGGGTAGCCTGACTGCTTGGGCTGAGATACTGTCCCCAGCATCCATTAGCTAAGGAATCTTGGGCAAATCCCCAAATCTCTGCATCCAGCTTTCTCATTAAAGACAGTGGGAGAGGGGAGTGATAACCATAGTCTCTGTTCCAGAGGGTTATGGATAGTAAGCCAAGCACAGGTAAAGAGTTTAGAACTGTGCCTGGCACCTGCAGGCCTGGGGTAAGTGCTAGCTGTCTTCATTACCACCTTCACCAGCATTAGCCTGTCACCATCTCCCATCCACTGTCTCAGATGAAGACTCTGGAAGTCCTTTCATCTCTGGCTTCACCACTCCAACCCACAGCCATCACATCTCTTGATAGGCGACTTCCTGCTGAGTCCATGTGTAGCACACATGGCAGGTGTTCTCCTTAGTCAGAAGTGACTGCACCTGTTAACAGCTAGGGCTCAATTACTCTAAAACAGAATTGGTCCCACTCCTGCCTTTGGAAAGGCTTTGCATCTCCAGTGGTCCTAATCAGCATAGTCCCCTTGTTTCAGGCTGAGATTTTCTTTTGTACCAGGGATTGAACTCAGGGGTGCTTAACCACTGAACCACATCCCCAACTCTATTTTGTATTTTATGTAAAGACAGGGTCTCGCCGAGTTGCTTAGGGCCTTGCTAAGTTGCTGAGGCTGGTTTTGAATTTGTAATCCTCTAGCCTCAGCCTCCCGTGACATTGGGACCAGGCTGAGATTTTATAGCCTCCCCCTATTGGTAATCCTCAATATTCCTCTCCATCTCCACCCATACATCTGCCTTCTTTTCCAGACAGACCTGCCTAAAATCCTGCTGTCCTCTTGGTCCCACCCTGTTCAAGAATCTGCAATGGTTCCATCTTCAGTGCCCAGATAGGAGAGTTCAAGGTTACTTTGGACTGCAAACCTGTCACAAACTAACTCACACTTGCTTTTACATTCTCATTAATCTCATTCCCAGCCATTGCTCCTACTGTTCCTCCCATTTGAAATTTCCTTCCAAGTTCCTGCAGTGACTCAAATTTCTGGTACATTCCAGGACCCAGCTCAGCTCTTGCCTTCCTCCCAAGGCCTTCCCCATCCTCCTTCTCTGAAGGAGAGCTATGGTCTGCTCTACTGGGTTCACATCCAAGCTCCAAAAGCAAGCAAACAGAAAGATCTTTAATCCAATTTTGTGACACTTCCATGTTTCAGTCTGCTTTGCAGTAGAATGGAGATTAATAAAGTTCTCTTTATAGGGTAATTACAAGGTTTAAATGAAAACACTCTACACACATTCACATTCTTTCCCAGAGTTCTGTTGTGTGTCTTTTGAGGAGCCCTAGATATGACAGAGGTTTAGAAAGGGAGGAATAGGACATAGAAGGGGTCCAGGTAGTCAGACCTCTACCCCTACACCTCCATACTTGAACCAGAGCTGCACAACCTTGATATGTTTTCTTTATATAGTTGGTAGGTAGATTACTTTTAATTAGAACAAGGGAAAAAAAAGAAAAGAAAAAGAAAGAAAAGTGATCTATTCCAAAAAAAAGTAAAAGAAAACCATTGCCCATTGCTGTGCCTTCTCTTGAGTTCATAACCTTTCAACAAACATTTCATTAATTCACAAAATATTTTTATGACCCAAATATTTTGCATCTTCCTTCTAGAAGGACCTAAACCTTTCCCCACTCCATTAAAAAAACATTATGCCCAATAAGTAATTAAATAACTGTCAGTGAGGAAATGCTGACTTGCTCCCTCCAGTCCTCCAGAAATCTCCTAATAACGTTAAGCCCACCAGAGGCAACTTTTCCACTTGCCTGAGCAGAGGCCACAGCTTCCTCATCTGCCCTCATCATCTTCTGGGAAGAGCTGCCCTCCACAAACTCTGCTCCATTATCTCTGTCTTCCAGCACCAAACACCAGCTAGAGAATAGCCTCTGAGATCTACGTTTCCCTAGCAGGATTCAGAGGATCATAGATATTAGAGATGAAGGAGGAAAAAAATCTATCAGGACATCTTGTCCTCTCCTTGTGCAAAATGGTTTTAGCCTGAACATTTTCTAAATATTTGTCAGACCTGGTACTAAAAGCTTGAAGTGACAAGGCCCCTCAGGGGAGAAGCCAGCATTAAACCGCACTGTTAAAGAGGATTTCTTTTACTGACTTTTCAGCCTCCTGTTTCACCACAGAATCTCACCTCTCACTTTTAGTTAAAGCCCTATTCAGTACCCAGGCTACAGGGAGCTGGGGCTACAGAAAGGCCACAGGAGGAGTGAGAAGAGGGCAGAGCTGTCACTCTGCAGGATATGTTCCCCTTTGGCTCCTGGTAATTACAAAGATGGGTAAGGTGAAATCCTGATCTCTCACTTCATCTTCTCTCCTGAAGATAAGGTACCTGCAGGATCTCATAGACCCCTCTTTCCTCAACGGAGGACCAAAATGTAACTTAGTAATTACAAAATAATGATAATGCCTTTGCTTTGTGTCCCAACTGAGTTTAACAACTCTAGTCATCTACAGAGCTCTTAAGGAGCCTGCAGACATCATCTCATAGGAATCTGTACCCATGTTGCTAGATCACCCTTGCCCCCTTTAAAAAGGGAAATCAGAGATCAAGATTTTAATGTGAATCTATTTTTAAAATGTTGGCAACTATTTGAAATTATTTTTGACCAAATGTAAAGGTCCAGCTGACACTCATCCCCTCTACCAGATAAGATTTCTTCTCCCTCTAAAATCCATTGCTTTTTCGTATGTGCTAAAATTATGATGTCATGTATTTATAATTTTGTGTGTAGACATCTTGCCTCTTATCTGATACTGCTTCTTCCTAAATCCCTAAAAGGCACAGATGTCTAGTCTATCTTCTGCATAGTTGTATCATTCACAGGGAATGTCCCCAGTGCACACATTCAGAAAAATGACCAGGCCCTCCAGGAATCATGTGGGTTAGACTACTCACGTTTATACCACTACCTCACTACTTGATAACTCTGTGACCTTGAGGAATTTCATGTGACATCAGTTTTCTCATCTATAAACTAGGGGTGACAATGACAGCCCTGAGTTCACAGGGGAGTTGTGAGTGTTAAGTAACAAGGCAGGGTGTGAATCATTTGGCACCAACAGCAGGAGCTAAATAAATGTCATTTGGAAACAACTTTAAATTGCCATTAAGTCAAATACCCAGGAACCAATGGTGCCCCCACTTCCATTCTAGATTCTTTGCCAAAGAGTCTCATTGGTTTCCTTTCATTCACATTTTGGGGGTTCATTTTACCTCTGAGGTCAAGTTGGCTTCCTGTGTTTCTGGCCGAGTTCACAGCCCTCTTGATGGTTCAAAATGGTAATAATAAAAATGTTGGATGATCTTGTCTGGGTTACCTGTCATTCAGGAAGATTACAGCTATATACTAAACTAGATCTACGTGATTGGGGGGCGGAACGTGTGTTTGCAAGGATGAACTTGCTACTCAACTGGTCAGAAGGCATGATTCACCCGTCGGCTACCTCAGAATGGGCTTCAGATGGGAGAGTTGCCTCTCTGAAGGTCATTCCTTCTCTGGCAGCCTGCATCTCCTAAGTCAGACAGGTATGGCAAGGAACTGCCATCACCATTCATCTCAGCACAATCCTGATGGGCAATATTGGACCCAAAGCTGTCCATTGGCTTGGGCAAGGTGTGGGAGAGTCTATCTCATACAAAGTCTCCTCTGCCCAGTTCTACTTCTGTCCCTTTATTTTATAATTGTTGATGCTTAAGAGACATTTTGCAGATTCCATCTCAGCACTATTGCCCAAGAACCCAGCCCAGAACACATGGGCAGATGGACCCCCCCACCTAAAACCCCAACAAACCTTGGAAACCCAGGAAGCAATCTTATATGCTTATCTGCAGACCCATTTTGCATTTCAATCTATGGGACTGACAGGATCAAGGATAGGGTTGGGGAGGATTTATGCATTGTTATATTATGTATTGAATTGTGGTAAAATACATATAAAGTTTACTATTTTAACTATTTTTAAGTAGATAGTATGGTGGTATTAGTACATTTATATCATTGCACAACCATCACCACCAACCATCTCCAAATTCTTTTCATTTGGAAAAACTCCAACTTTGTGCCCATTAAATAACAACTCTCCATACTCCCCTCCCTCAGCACCTGGTGGCCATCATTTCACTTTCTGCTTTTGATTTCAACTACTCTAAGCAGCTCACATAAGCAGAACTGTACAGTACAGTCAAGTTCTTCTAACAACATTTTGGTCAATAAGGACCACATAGTGGTGGCTTCATGAGATTATAATGAAACTGAACACTTCCTGTCACCTAGTAATGTTACAGCCATAATACTGCTGTGCAATTCATCACTTATGGGTTTGTGGAAATGCCATGTGGATAAATAAGTACATATAAAATACTGAACAGACCATTAGGTAGAATTCATACTACTGATAGCAATAATAAACAACTATGCTACTGGTTTATGAATTTACTATATGTTGTTTTTATCATTATTTGGAATGCATTTCTACTTATTTAAAAAATGGTTAACTGGAAAACAGCTCAGGAAAGTCCTTTTTCAGAAGAAGGAATTATTATCATAGGATATGACAGCTCCCCATGTGTTATCATCCCTGAAGACCTACTGATTGCAGGTGGACGATGGTAATATTGGTGATCCTAACCCCAAACACCTAGGCTGACATGTGCATTTAGGTCTTAATTTTCAGCAATAAAGTTTAAAAAAGAAAAAAAATAAATTAAGTAGAAAAATAGTCTACAGAATAAGGATATGAAGAAAATATTTAGAATTTGTTATTACAAAAGACTCGAAAAGCTAAAGAATTTATAAAGTTTATAAAGTAAAAATGTTACAGTAAGTTATGCTTAATTTGTTGTTGATTAAAAAGAAGAAAATTCATCAATTCAATGTAGCCTAAGTGTACAGTGTCTCTAGGGCCTAGGACAGTGTAGAGTAACGTCCTGAGCTTTCACATTCACTCACCACTGATTGAATCGCCCAGGGAAACTTCCAGTCCTATAAGCGCCGTTCATGAGACTGCCCTAATCAGGTATGCCATTGTTTATGTTTTATACTGTACTTTACTGTATATTTTACTGTATTTTACTTTGTATATTTAGATATGTTGGTCTAAACAAATACAGACCACTATATTACAATTGCCTATGGTATTCAGAACCACAACATGTGGTAGGAGTGTGTAGCCAGGGAGTATCAGGCTGTACCATACCACCTGGTGTGTAGCAGGTGATAACAGCCAGGTTTATGTAAAATATGCTTTATAAATGTACAATGATGAAACTAGCTAACGACACATTTCTCAGAATGTATCCCTATTGTTAAGTGACGTATGACTCCATTTGCTTTTTGTGATTTGCTTATTTCATTTAGCAGGATGTCCTCCTTGCCCTCAAGGCTCAACCCTGTCATGATGTTTGTCAGAATTCACTTTCTTTTTAAGGCTGAATAACATTTCATATGTTTATCAACATTTGCTTATCTACTCATCAGTTGATGGATACTCCAGTCGCTTCCACATTTTAGCTATTGTCAACACTACTGTGAATGTGGACATGCACATTTTGCGTCTCTAATTTCAGTTATTAGAGATTCTGAATCTCTAATTTCAATTGTTTGTGGAATAGAGTAATTTTTAAAAAAAATTTCTGAGGATCTGCCAGACTATTTACCAAAGCAGCTGTACCATATTACATTCCCACCAACAGTGCACAAGTTTTCCAATTTCTCCATGTCCTTGACTTATTCTGTTTTCTGTTTTTCTGGTAGTAGCAAACTTACTGGGTATGAGTGGTAATTCATTTTAGTTTAGTTTTTGTTTTTTGTCTTTTATTGGTACTAAGGATTGAAGCCAGGGGTGCTTAACCACTGAGCCACATCCCCAGCACCCCTCACCACACACACACACACCTTTTTTATTGAGACAAGGTCTTGCTAAGTTGCTTATGGCCTTGCTAAATTCTGAGGCTTTGAATTGGTCATCCTCTTGCCTCAGTCACTGAGCCACTGGGATTACAGGACTGTGCCATCGCACCTGGCCATTGTAGTTTAATCTACATTTCCTTAATAATAAACATTAATGCTATTGAGCATCTTTCCATGCACTTATTGGCTATATATACGTAATTTTTGAAGAAATGTTCATTCTGGTCCTTTGCCTCTTTTGAATTGTGGGTTTTTCTTGTTGGGTTTCAGAAGTTCTCTATTAATTAATCCCAGGAATATTAATCCCTGTCAGATATATGGTTCGAAAATATTTTCTCCCATTCTCTGAGTTGCATTTTACTCTACTGATAGCACCATTTGATGTGCAAATTGTTTAGTTTTTCATAAAGTTTAATTTGTTTGTTTTTTTCTTTTGTTGCCTGTAACTCAGGTGACATATTCAAGAAATAACTGGTAATCTAATGTGATGAAACTTTTTCTCTATGATTTCATCTAAGAGGTTAATAGTTTTAGGTCTTAGGTTAAGCCATAGATTCAGTTTTACTTAATTTTTGTATGTGGTGTTAGGTAAGGTCCAGTTTTATTCTTTTACATGTGGATGTTCGGTTTTCCAACTTGGAGGCTTTTCATTTATTTACTCTTCATGTGTAATTGTTCTGGTCAGGAATTTCAGTAATATGTTAAATAGAAGTAATGAAAATAAGCATGCCATCCTTGTTCCTGATCTAAGTTAAAAAGATTTTAATCTTTTACCCCTGAGTATGTTGTTCCATGTGGGTTTATCATATCTGGTTTTGATAATGTTGAGGTAGTTTCTTACTATTTCTAGTTTGTTGAGAGTTTTTATTGTGAAAGTTTGTTTAATTTTTTCAAATGCTTTTTATGCATCAACTGAAATGATGATGTGTTTTCTTCCCTTATGCTCTGTTAATAGGGTGTACTACATTGGTCTATTTTCATATGTTGAATCATCCATTCATTCTAGAAATAAATTCCACCTTGATCTCAATAATCCTTTTAAAATGTGTTGAGCTTTGTTTGCTAGTATTTTGTTGAGGATTTTTGCATCGATGTTCATAAGGCACAATGATGTGTAGTTTTCCTGTCATGTCTTTGGCATCAGGGTAATGCTAGAATCTGAGAATGAGTCTTTTTTGTTTGTTTTTGAAAAGTTTGAAAATTATTGCTAAATGTATGGTAGCACTCATGATTTTTTTACTTCACAATAGTATGGAAAAGTAATAAGCATTCAAAAGAAACTGTAATTTGTATTTCAAATTTTGATCTATTCTGAGGCCAGCAGATATTGTACAATACCCTCTCATGATGCTGGCCAGTGGCAGTGAGCTGCAGCTCCCCATCAGTCACATGATTATGAGAATATAAACCATGTACAGTGTACTGTGATGCTAAGCTATGATGTTTAGTAGGTTAGGTGTGTGAAATGCATTATGCTTATGATTTTTACAAGTTGCCATGGGTTTATTGGGACATAACCCCCTCATAAGTTCCCATCAAAAGTTGAGGAGCATCTGTTTTCACCTTTAAGATGGTCAGACCCAGCATTATAAACTTTCTTCTTAATGCTACTTTTGCTGAATCCTGCAGTTTTGTTTATTTGTTTGTTTTGTTTTGGGTTTTTTTTTTTTTTTTTTTTGGAGGGGGGATACCAGGGATAGAACTCAGGGGCACTCAACCACTGAGCTACATACCTAGTCTTTTTCTGTATTTTATTTAGAGACAACATCTCATTAAGTTGCTTAGTGCCTCGCTCTTGCTGAGGCTGGCTTGGAACTCGGCCATCCTTCTGCCTCAGCCTCCTGAGCTCCTGGGATTACAGGCATGTGCCACCGCATCCAGCTGAATCCTGAAGGTTTTGATATGTTTTTATTTCCCTTTTTGTTTGTCTGAAGAATTTTTTTTAAATTCCTTTTTAATTCCTTCAATGACACATTGATTGTTCAAGAATGTGTTGTTCAGTTTTTATTTATTTGAATATTTTCTGTTGTTCTTGTTGATTTCTAGTTTTATTCTGTTGTGGTCAGAGACTGTATGTGCAATGGTTTCAGTTTAGTGGACATAAAAAATCTATCAAGATTGGATCAAGAAGAAATAGAAAATCTAAATAGAACAATGTGCAATGAGATTAAAGCAGTAATTAAATATCTCCCATCAAGGAAATTTCCAGGATCTGATGGTTTTACAGTTAAATTTTAGAAAACATTTTTTGGGGTATCAGGGATTGAACCCAGGAGTGCTTAACCACTGAGCCACATCCACAGCCCTTTTTTTGTGAGATGGGGCTTTGCTAAGTTGCTGAAGCTGACCTTGAATTTGTGATCCTCCAACTTCAACCTCCTGAACCACTGGGATTAGAGGCATGTATCACTGTGTCCAGTCACAAAATATTTTAAAAAGGACTAATATCAGCTGATCGTGGTGGCCCATGACTATAATCCCAGCAGCTCAGGAGGCTGAGGCAGGAGGATCACAAGTTCAAAGTCAGCCTCAGCAAAAGTGAGGCTCAAAGCAACTCAGTGAGACCCCTATCTCTAAATAAAATACAAAACAGGGCTCAGGATGTGGCTCAGTGGTTGAATGCCCCTGAGTTCAATCCCCAGTACGCCCTCCAAAATAGAACTAATTCTCCTTATCCACAAATGATTCCAGAAGACTGTAAAGGAAGAATCTCTGCCAAAGTCTTTCTACAAAGTCAGCATTATCCAAAATAGAGAAAAACATAAGAAAAAAAAAGAAAAAAAAAAAAACTGGTGACCAATATTCCTGATGAACCTAGATGCAAAAATCCTGAACAAAATACTAGCAAACCAAATCCAAAAACACATCAAAAAGAACATGTAACATGAACAAGAGGGATTTATCTCTGGGATGCAAGGATAGTTCAATATTTGCAAATCAATAAATGTAAGGCATCACATCAACAAAATGAAGAACTAAAACTACATGGCAATCTCAATAGGTGTAGAAAAAACATTTGGTAAAATTAAACAGTGCTTCATGATTAAAACTCTCAACAAATTTAGTACAGAAGGAATATGTCTTGATACAATAAAGGAAAACAAACAAATGAAATAACCCATAGCCAACATCCTGAGCTGGGAAAAGCTGAAAAGTATTTCCCTTTAAGATCTAGAACAAGAAAAGAATGTTCAATATAGTACTGAATGCCTTAGCAAAAGCAGTTATTCAAGAGAAAGAAGTAAAGGGAATCCACATTGGAAAGAAAGAAGTCAAATTTTCTGTTTTTAGACAGTATGACTTTATACAGAGAAAAATATCAAAAGTTGTTTAAACTTATACCTAATTTGGTTATGTTTCAGGACAAAAAAAAAGTGTGCAAACAATAGTATTTTTATAAACCAAGAAGAACTTATTGGAAAAGAAATCAAAAAGACAATCCTATTCACCATAGCACCAATCCTCCCCACAAAAAACAACAAAAAAAATAACAACAACAAAAAAAACCCAAGCAAACAAACCAACAAAAAGATAAACACAAACTCCCAAGAATAAATTTAACTAAGGAAGTGAAATGTCTCTATAGTGAAAATTATAAAACAGGAAAGAAATTCAAGAGGTCACACAGAAAATGAAAAGATATCCAATGCTTTTGGACTGGAAGAATTATTATTGCTATAATGATCATACAATCCAAAGCAATCTACAGACTCAAGCCATTCATCATTAAAATAACACTGAAATCCTTTACAGAAATAGAAAAAACATCTTCCAATTCATATGGCAGCACAGTTGACCCAGAATAGCTAAAGCTATCCTGAACAAATAGATGATTCTGGAGGCATCTCAATTCCTAATTTCAAACATTGCATCAAGCCATAGGAACCAAAACAGCATGCAGCTGCATAAAAACTGTCACACAGACCTGCAGAACAGAATATAAAATCAAGAAATTATCCCACGTACATATGACCAACTGAGTTTTGAGAAATGTGTCAAGAATATACATATATCATAGAAAGGAAAGTCTTCAATAAATGGTGCTGGAAAAATTGGATATGAATATGAAGAAAGATGAAACTATATTACTACCTTTCCCCCTATACAAAACCAACTCAAAATGAATGAAGCCTTAAATGTAAGACCAGAAACTGACAGTACTAGAAGAAAACACAGGGGAAACACTTCAAGACATTAGTGTAGGTAAAGATTTATGAAAAAAAAAATTGAAAATACAGGCAAGAGAAATAAACAAATAGGATTATGTCAAACTAAGAAACTTCTGCAGGGCAAAGGAAATAATTGACCCAACCAGTAAAATGGGAGAAAATACTTGCAAAGTGTTCAAATGACCAGGGATTCATAGTCAGAACATGTAAGGAATTCCAACAACTCAATGGCAAAACCTACAAGAGATATGATTAAAAACAAGTAAATGATCTGAACAGATAATTCTCAAAAGAAGATATACAAACAGACAAAAAAGTGTACAAAGTCAGACAGAAGAATGCTTATATGATTTTGGTGGGAATGTAAATTAGTATGGCCACCATGGAAAACAGTATAGCGAGTCCTCACATAACTAAAAAGAGCTACCACATGATTCCACAATCCCATAACTGAGCATATATATGAAGGAAATTTTTTTTTCTCAAAGAGAAAACAGCACTCCCACGTTTACTATAGCACTTTTAACAACAGTCAAGATATGGAATCAACCAATGTCATCACTGTATAAATGGTAAATAAAACTGTGATATATGTACACACATATATGACTTGAGTCTGTATATTACTTTGGATTGTATGATCATTATAGTAATAATAATTCTTCCAGTCCAAAATGTGTATAAATGGAATATCATTCAGCCATAAAAAAGGATGAAATCCTGTCATTTATGTCAACACGGATGGAACTGAAGAACATTATTATAAGTGAAATAAGCCAGACCCAGAAAGACTAGAGCACAGATCTTGATATTTTCAGGGAAGAGTTCTTTTCACTCCCACAGTCTTCCATAAACTGTATAAGATATTCCAGAAACACATGCACAGTTAACTACACTGGACTGAAAGGTGGAGGGTAGGTAGCTGCTACTGTACTAAGAGCTAAAATTGGCTGAAATGAACTGCAATGTACAATTTGAATCTTCCCCTCAAAGTTGTAAGCCTTCAGTAGACTCCAGAGTTCCAAAAGAGTTGTACCAGATCGATTCTGCCAATGCAGTCACTGTGTATATGGAATTCAGTTATCTCAGCATCTTATGCCAATTTCCCAGAATCCATTCATCAATTACATTTCCATATATCTATTTTTGGAGAGGTGATGACAAAAGGAATAAAAGATGACTTGTTAAACCTTTAAATGTGTTATAGATTCTTGAGCTATTTCAATAGTATTTATATCTTTTAAAATAATGTTAGAGCTGGGTATGGTGGTGTATACTTTTGATCCCAGCAGCTTGGGAGTCTGCAGCAGGAGGATCATAGATTTAAAGTCAGCTTCAGGAACTTAGCGAAGTCCTAGGCAATTTAGTGAGACCCTATATTTTGAGTGAGTGTCAAAATAAAAATTTTTTAAAAGGGCTGGGGATGTGATTCATCAGTTAAGCACCCCTGGATTCAATCCCTGGTGCCAAATAAACAAACAAACAAACAAATAAATAAAACGTTGGAGCTCTGGGAAACTATTTTAAAAAATACAAAAATAAGAAAGAGCTGTTTGTATTAACATAATACTTTTCCTTCTGAAATCCCCAAAATACTCATGTTTAAGGTTATATTAGGAAAATTAGGTAATGAGATGGGAAGGCTTCCAGTCTTTTTATCATGCAATAATGATGCCACATAACTGGTTAACACTCACAATGGCTAAGGCACCTCTCCAGATGTGGTACCAAGTAGATACTATTGAAAAGTTCTATCAGAGCAGCAGCATGTCAAGGAGAAGTCCTTACACGCTTGGTGATAATAAAACACTTGACAATGAAGACTCCAGAGTGCCTCTCTCTTCTCCTTCACCCAGAAATGTAGGTGAATCTTCCATTCTTGGCTGACTTCATATTCTTGTTCATTCCAATATCACCTGATCTTAAGCGGAATAAATGTTATTACATAAATTCTATCTCGGGCAGCCTTCTCATACTTGAAGGTCAGGTTCAAATCCCTTTATAGGCAACTCTGATTCAAGCTAACGTGGATAGTTGTTTGTTAAGCAGTAAAAAAAAACCTCCCATTATTAAATGCATAGGAGAAAGAGATATATGAGCTGATCCCAGCTACTGCTCATAGAGGTAAAATGATCAAGACTCCAATGTGATGGGTGGCCTGAAAACTACACCAGACCTCCAGCTCACAAATAACTACAGACATGGAAGGGAGCTGGAGCTGCCAGTAATTTGTTCCTTAAGCTTTCCAACAGCATGTACCCAAGGGACTCGTGTGGAAGGGATAGAACAAAGGTTGCATATTTCAGGAAGGAGCTAGTTGTTTTCCAATCCAGAGAAAAATATTTGCAGCTTTTTGGTTCTCTACAAGAGAGATTGGCATTGTTTTCAGAAACAAAAAAATGGATTATTCTGACATGATCAGATATATTATATGAGTAGTACATAGGATGAGATGTTCATTATTTCTGCAGTAAAGAAAAGTCAATGTTTTGGCACAATTCAGTATTATTCTAAGCTACTGAAGCTACCTTTGACTTTAATTCCTTCGAATAAATTATATATACATAACTATGTATGCACAACCTTAACAGTTTTAATTAAATATATGTTTTCCTCAGTGTTATTTAAATGGTCTGCTAAGACAAAATAGTATCATGAGATTCTCTGCCTGCTTGTAGTTAATTCAATACACATTAGAAAGGTGAAGACCTGTTCCTTGGACGGGGAAGGTCTATGTCAAAAACATTCATTATTTCCAGGTAAGCTACCAAAGCAAAAGTACTGGAGCTAACATCTAAGCAGGAAGAAAGTGTTATCTTTCATTATTCGTGGATAAATATTTAATTTTCAAAATTCCCTAACCGATTCTGAATTGGCAACTCTACCTCTTTATCGATGTCTACCTTAATTCCTAGTTTGCTAATGCATGGGTAGTGCGTTGGGCCAATGGCTTTGGGTGCCTTTCTTTGAGGTAATTGGATCCTCCATTGCTTTCTGGTATTGTCTCATTAAAATGAACCTGAGACACAGAGTAACCCTGAAAAACCTAAGCCCTCCAATAAAGAGTCTGATACTTTTCTCCTTTTAAATTCCATAGCAGAAGGAAGACTGCTTCATCACACACAGAGAAGCTAAAGGTCAAACTATTAAGAGTTAATGAACCAGTGCAAGCTCAGGGTCTCTCTAAACAGAGGGTTAGAGACAGAAAACATGGTCATCACAAGGAACTTTATTTAAAATATCAATTAAAAATGAGGGACCTCACTGCTCAACTTCTGAACTCATCAGTGACACTGAGAACAATGACAAGGATTCACACCTGCCTGAGAGTAGGCACCTTGCAGGTATGACTCCCCACAAGCAAGAGACTTTCTGCATTTGTAAAAGAGGTGCTAAGACAACAAAAAGCATACTGTGCAGAGGAGGGAGAGGGGACCATCGTGGCACCTACTTGCCTGTCTGTTTTAATCCATCTGACCCCACCAATGCTCTTCTTCAAGAGAATGACCTGGATTAGTACCAATGCTGCCTTCGGTCTCATTGTTCACAAGCAGTGAGTGAATTGAAAATCAAGTTAAAAAGCAGGGTCTCCTCTTTTCTGGATATGGACACTGATGATGAACTTGGCTTCTTATGGTCCTGTGATAGGATCAACCTCAGTCCAGACAATCGACTATTTGGGTCCTCGTGTGGAATCTAAAGTCAGTGATGGCGATGGTGGTAGAAGTGGAATAATCCTCATTGCTCAACAACTATTGAAGCTCATTAATCATCAATTAAACCTTTCATAGCTCATTAGCTACTAGTTAAATGTCAGTTAAAATGTAGTCTTTAATATGAACCATTAAGATTATAAGTGGAAATATGCAGAGTATCTCCTGTCAAACCTATGTTATGTATTTTACAAACATTATCATAGTTGGTCTTTACAACTTTCACACAGGAGACCTATATTTAGCCTATATTTCACAGATAAGAAAGCCAAGTGTGAAAGATTCAGTAACTTCTCTGAAGTGAAGTAGTTACAGGGTGGTTTCAACCTGGGTTTCGAGCCTGGATCTGAACAACTCCAAGTCCATTGAGTTATCATTCCATACATACTCAAGCTAAAAAATACTGAGCTTGACTCAGTTGCTTTTACACTGGAGAGAAGGGACTTTCGTCCATAAACCAGGCATAGATTCATTCATATTCTCAATAGACAATAGTCTCTTGCCCAGTACCATACAGATATCATCATGAAGTCACCATTCCCACCAGAATTTACCTTGAACCCTGCCATGAAACTATGCTCATTACTCTATCAGTGTCTTCACAGAAGTCTTATTTTTAAGCTGCAAGACTAAAGCTCCTGCATGTTCCTGACAATATAAAAAATCAGACATTATTTTAAATTCTTTTCTAAACAGTTGGACTTTGCCAATTGAGAGACAAAGAGTAGTCACATATATCTGTTGAACTGATTATAATTTATACCTCATCTTGTCTTAATACACACTGAAAGAGCTCCAACATAGACAGTAAAATTCACCTGGTAGGGAGATCTGAGTTCTAAGTATTTAATTTTAATACAGTTATGCTGAATAGCCTCTGAAAACCATTTAATGTGTTGTAGAATCCTGGTCTCTAACACATGGCCTTCCAACCAGCCCTGTTTTGAAAGTTTCCTTAAGTAAACTAGGTGGGGGGACTTGCATGCAGTTTTTCAGTTTTAAACTCTTGAATGGTGCTTTGTTCCTGGGATAGTCAGTAGAGCAAGAGAACAAATTTCCTAATGGTAACACTGCCACCTTTGACACTGGTTAACATGTCTAGCACAAGTATTAAGTACCAAGAAACACAATACACTCTTTGCATGAACACTTATTAAAAAAAAAAAAAACTAAAGACATTTTTAGAGAGGTTTCAGGTTCATGAAAAACTGAGAGAAAGATACAGAGATATCCCATGTAGCCCCTGCCCATACATGGATACCCACCTCCATTATTACATCCCCATTAGAATGGTTATATTTGCTATAACTGGTGAACCTACATGGAACCATCATTATCACCAAAAAGTCCACAGTTTGTGTGGTTCACTCTTGGTGGTGTACATTCTATGGGTTTGGGCAAATGTATGACACGTATTTAACATTATAGTTTAATACTGAGTAGTTTCACTGCCCTAAACATCCTCTGTGTTCTTTGTTTGTTCATTCCACCAAGTTCCTGGTAATCACTGATCACTTTTCACTGTCTCCAAAGTTTGTCTTTTTCAGAACTTCATATATGAAATCATACAGCATGTAGCATTGTTGGTTTGTCTTCCTTCACTTAGTAACATGCATTTCAACTTCATTCCATGCTTTTTCTTGACTTGATAGTTCATTTCTTCTTAGCACCAAATAGTATTCCATTATGTAGATGTACCACAGTTTATTTTTCTATTCACCTACTGAAGGACATCTGGGTTGCTTCCAAGTTTTGACAATTATGAATAAATCTGCTGTAAATATCAGTGTGCATATTTGTGTGTGGACAAAAAGCATTCAGCTCCTCTGAGTAAATATCAAGGAGTGTGACTACTAGATCATACAGTGGGAGTAAGTTTAGTTTCATAAGAATCCGCCATACTGTCTTCTAAAGTGGATGGTGGCATTTCCGCCAGCAATGGAGAGTCCCTGTTGTTCTACATCATCTCTAGCATGCCATGTTGTCAGTGTTGCACATTGTGGGCTTTTTTTTTTTTTTTTTCTTTTTTGGTACTGGGTATTGAACTTAGTGGCACTTTACCACTGAGCTACATACAGTCCCAGTCCTCTTTATTTACTTATTTATTTACTTTATTTTGAGAACAAGTGTCATTTAGCTGCTGAGGGTGGTCTCACTAACTTGCAGAAGCTGGTCTTCAACTTGCAGTCCACCTGCCTCAGCCTCCCAAGTCTGTTGAGATTCCAGCAGGATCGTGGCCATTTGAATAAGTGTGTATAGTGGCAACTTATTGCTGTTCACTCATTTTTTAAGAATTCTCATAATATTTTGCTCTTCATTTTACAGTTGAGGATGTTGAGATGCAAAGAATGCACATACCTCAAACTGGTCCATGTAAACTTCAGAGCTAAGATTCAAACCCAACTTGGGTGAATTTCATAGCCCATAATTCTAATCAGAGCAGTATCCCTTGTTTTATCAATTGTATCATGTGCTTTGCAAACCCTATGAATGTTATGTTTCAGTTTTGCCATCATAAAATGAAGTGTAATCTCTGGTCTGTGAAATATTCTCTAAATATTTCTTAAAATGAAACTCAAAGTTTAGAATGACTAAATCATTAATTCTGTCATGAAGGGATGATGTTTTAAATTGGGGAGTGAAGAATTTATAGTTTCTAGTTTGAGAATAATTTTCTGCAGACAAATATTTATTTTTTATGCTGTGTGTGTATGTGTGTGTGTGTGTGTGTGTGTGTGCATGTGAGCCTTTCACTTAGTCACTAAATGTCACACAGACTCAGCAGGTAGAAGACATTGAGGTTGTGGAAGTTCAGGGTACCTTCCCTGCAATTCTGAACTCCAGCCACAATTCAAATCCCACCCACAGATAAAGTCATCAGGAGCTAATTAGTCCATGTGTAAAGGAAAGACAAAGAATAGACTCCTCAAAACAAACAAATAAATAACAACAACAATCATTCGAACCCCTGGGTATGATGAGTACATGAAAATTGTGAAGTAAATTAATTAGCTTTCCATCGATTGGTATCACAAGTCATTAGCCCTGCACTGCAAGGAAATCCCAAGAAGCCTGAGATGTGTGAAAGAAAAAGGTCTGGGAAGGAAATCAATCTCTGTTCTTTTGTGCTGATGCTTTAAAGGGTCCCTGCTGTATAGCTCGCCCAGACCATTCCAGGGGGAGGAACCCATGGATTTATATCTGCCATATGTATCACTGAGCACAAATACGTCTGATAAATAATTGAGCCTCAGTTGAGGAGACTCCTCTGTGTTTCACATCACATGTGCTATAGAACAGGGAAGGAAGGACAGTGGGGTCAGGCTACCCCTCTGAATGTCAGCCGGGCACCCTACGCATCATCAACTCATTACTCTGTCTCAGGAAGTGATCTGAGCTCACTGTCTTAGAGAATGCAGGTACTGGCATCAGATTCAGCAAATCAGGTTTTCTTCTCTTCCACAGAGTACTTTCTCCATCCATGCACAGTGCATAGCATAATCCAAATTTTATTTTATTTCACCCTCTTGGTACTGTGATTTTTATAGGTGGTCTGAGGATGGGGATTGTTTATCACAGGTGAAAAGTTAGTAAATGGTAGAACTGGGGTTTGAACTCAGCTCCAGGAAACTCTAGAGCCCTTATTACTGCCATACCAGCTTCCCTCCCTAAATAAACTTTTGTATTAATCAAGCAGGGAGGACATGGCCTGCCCTGAGGCTTTCCCTATTAGTAAAAAGGAGGCTAGGAACCCATGCAGTAGAGTCTCTTATCCAATTGCACTGGAAGGAGCAAATGGCCTCTACTAGGATCCGTCCACTGACAGCAAGGCTTCTACCTCACAGAAATATAGACCTGATTATTGGAAAGACTTGAATTTGCCTTTCCAGTGATCCCCATCATGCCCTCTGAGGTACTTTAACTCAAACTGATTGAGTTCAGCAAGTGGATCTATAACAACTCTAGTACCAAATAATATCTTCACCCTTCAGGTTCCTAGGAAGGACTCAATGAATGTTACAATGGTGCATGGTAAGCATCTGCCCAATGTATGAGATTTTTCCTGATTTTATATCAGATTTTTAAAGTGCAGTAAATATCCATAAAAGGTACACACAAAACAAAAGTTATGACTCACAATGACCTCCATCTCCCATCAAACCCTCTCCTACTTTATCTCCTTTCTCCACCCTAGGTAATCTTCCTGAGTCCTAGGTGCCTATTTTACACAAGGTTTTATTGCATATATAATTGTTCCTAAAATGCTTTATAATCTAAGTTATTTGTAACTTTATATATAGGAAACATCCCTAGTCTCACAAGCTTATTTTCCTCCATTTAGTATTTCATTTAAAAATTAAAGTTACTCACAAGTAAATAATAATAAGAACATATTAAAATATATACTTATATTAGACTCGATATTTATGAACTGTCAAATTTAAGTATGTAAAAATTAAAATTAGTTGTATTTAGCAAAAGAAAAGCTAATTAAAATTAAAATTAGTTATTTTTAGCAAAAGAAGAAACATTAAAAACAACAGTAGAAATCAAGGAGGTAAGAAATATATTTTTTCTGGAGAAGATAAAAAAAACTCAAAAAAAAGATTGTCTGACAAAAAAAAAGAACCAGATCAATTTTGGCAAGACTGGTTAAAAAAAAGATAAGAAAAAAAACCCTGCATAATTTCGAATGAAAAGACTGATATGAATACAGCTAAAATAAGATGATAAATGACCATTATCAATAACTTTATGCAAATTTTTTTAAAAAATTAGATGAAATGGATAAATGCCTACCACAGTGGATATAAGAAATAACAAAATTAACTTGGTCCTATGGCTATTAAAGAGATGGAGAAAGTTGTTAAAACTACTTTTGCAAAGAAAATACCATGCCAGATGGTTTTATAGGCAAGTTTTTCCAAATGTTCAAAAGAAGAGATCATTCTAATTTTATGCAAATCTTTCCAGATGATAGAAAAATAGAAATTATTCTCCACTGATTCCATCAGGTCAGTGTTACCCTGTTATCAATACCAGACAAAAAACATTACATAAAAGAAAATTAACAGCTTTGCTTCAGTCATGAATATAGATGCATACCATTCTTCTTAGTGGTACACCCAAATATAAACCACGAGAAACTTATTTCCAATGCCCAAGTCATAGCATATTTTAGGAAGATTATATAAACTTTGGAACATATCAGTTTTCTAGCTATATGATGCAGAAATGTTATTTAATTTCTCTAAGACTCAGTTTCCTACTCTGCAAAACAGTTTTTTAGAAATAATATCTAATTCTATGCAAATTAAGGAAAACAAATAATATGAAGCCTTTAGCTCGTGTATGCAGATAACAATAAGTAATGCTGTGTTTGTGGTCCCTGTTTATCAAATACTTAGTTCCTTGGCTCAGAATTATTTAAAGAAATGAAAAACCCTCCTCTAATATAAAAATTGGAGAAAAAGAGATTATTATCTGCAAATAAGGGATGAAGAAAATGAGTTAAAAGAAATTTCAAAAGCTTATCTGAAGTCATGAAACTTCCCCAAAGTTGTGAACATACCCATCATGTGCAGTCCCTGAATATGGGTATGCAGTGGATCCTTCAAGTGCAGAGGCTGTGGGGACACAGCACTTCCTCTGAACGTCCCTTGGGTATCTTCTATGCAGCACAGGATATGTTCGCCTTTTCAGGCAAGGTTGCTTTCAAGTTGGGGTCCGACTGTGACATGGGAGATTAAATTGCAGCACTTCTGATGGAAAGGCTTCCAAGGGCAGGAGGGATAACACTGTCATTTCTCCGTTCCTGCATGGGGGACCCTGAACACTAATGAGGTCAGATATGCCATGGTGGCTTCCTTTGCTTTTGCCACAGATTTCAGATCGGAGTGCTTTGTTTCCTTTAAATTCTGGTCACTTCCCTGCCCAACTCGAAATCTCTACCAGGCTCCTGACATATAAGGTTTATAATAATATAACTTAGGCAGGGTTTGTGGCTTTATTCCATTAGGGCTACCAACAATGTAGCCAATAATTCATTTCTGTGTGTGTGTTTCACAGTACTGCAAATTGAATCTAGGCCTCTTGTATGTTAGGCAAATGCTCTACCACTGATCTACATCCTCAGTCCTTTTCTAAAAACAAAGTCTCTTTTTGAGACAGTGTCTTGCTAAGTTGCCCAGGCTGAACTTGAACTTTCGATCCCTACTGCCTCAGCCTCCTGAGTGGGTGGGATTATAGGCGTGTGTCCACCTCCTTTTATATTTTCATAAGGTAAGATTATGTACACAAATAAGAGAACCAAGAAAAACAAAATGAATGAGGGTTTTTTAGTTGTGGAAATGTGTGTGACAGGCGACTTATAAGGCTTAGGGATCTGCTGGCCTGAGGAATCAGTAGGGAAGACACATTAACACACTCTATTTTTCTTTTTTCCTAGAGAAGCTTGCCTTAGACTTGGAACTACCAAAGATTCCATTCCACAATAGTCCCCGCCTCGGAGTGTGGAAAACACCACTCTTGCTAAGGATCACACGGAGACATTTTCTACTATGCTGTACAAGGTGCTTTGAAAAAATATTTTAAGAGGATTTAATTTGTCTTCGTACTACTGGTATCCGGGAAAGAAAACAACAAGAATGCATTTCTCACAATTTACATCTGTTGAGATACCGGGAGCTGTGACTATCAACATATTTTTATAGAGAGCTTGGATGGAGAAGCCAGTTGGTGAAAGAGGGTATTGAAGATTGTTGAGCTGAGCCTTTGAACGTCATCTGTTGGTCCCCTGGTGCCACTACCTGTATTAACCAGCACCCTCTGTTTTCTCTAGGTCTGAACTTTCCATTTGGTTGGCTCAACTGAGTAATATTAAAATGATTTCTGTTTGCAGCTATGTGTAGACACAACCTTGGAGAGAGGGAGGTAATTGAGAGAGAGTGAAGGGAAATGAAGGAATGACAAAATATTGTTTAATTTAATTTAGGGGTGAGTGTTACAAAAGGCATCTGGGGATTCCCCAAATTCAGCCACCAGTACAGAGGCATAAATGGTGATCTTGTCTCCCTTTCCCCTTCCCCCTGAAGAGAGGGGTGGCATCTCAGGAGGCAGGCTTTTGGAAGCGGGTGGTGAGGGCAGCATGTCTCCGGGCGGAAGAGGCAGGCCATTCAGGTAGGGAGGTATCACGTGGAGGTGGGGACAGTGGTGTATCTAGTACCTGAGGAAGCAGAGAGAATGACAAGCTTAGCAGTGGGGACAGGAAGGTTAATGTTGAGCACATGAGTGTATATGCTGAGGAGAATGGCTTTCAAGTGTCCTACTGCCTGAGAAGGTATTCATAATGGGAAAGAGGGAAAAAGCTCTGATTTAATTGAGAATATTGATACCAATTCATAGGATATGTGTAAACATCCATACACACAGGGATATAGAAATAAGAAATGTGTGTGTTTGTGTGGACATAGGTACTTGTATTTTCTAGCTCTGTGTGTTAGATGAATCTAGACGCAATAACATCACAGGAGAAAGGAGCACATCAAGCACTTAGATGTTAGTTTCTAAAGCCATTCTCCATTGAAACAGGGCTGACTGGAGAAATGGCTGATTCTAAGACTGGACAGGGAAAGTATAAGATGAACTTGGAACATATTATTTTGTATTGGAATGTAAATAAATTCTCAAGGGATATTGAGACACCTGGCAAACACCAACTTGACCAGGATGGGGTGGTGACATGGTCAGCGTAGTTGCATTATGATGGGATTCACTGAAAAGACCTCAGAATCTTTTTTGTGAGATTACTAAGGAGAATGAATACAAGAAAAAATTAGATCATGAAGAAATTCTGAAGTTCCAGACACAGGGTCATCCTTCAGTATTAAGGACATAATAAGACAGTATAGACATAATAAGACTATCAGGGAAACATAAGACAGGGCAGCAAGACTGAGAAACTTTCCAGATCAAAAGAAACTGATAGCGGCACACAGTGGTGCACACCTGTAATCACAGTGGCTTAAGGGGCTGAGGTAGGAAGGTCACAAGTTCAAAGCCAGCCTCAGAAATGGCAAGGTGCTAAGCAACTCACTGAGGCCCTGTTTCTAAATAAAATACAAAGTAGGGCTGGGGCTGTGGCTCAGTGGTCCCTGTGTTCAATCCCTGGTATCCGCCCCTGCCCCACAAGAAAAGAAACAGAAAAGAATTGAGTCCCAGTACTCAGGAAGCCTATGCAGGAAGACAGCTTGAGCCCAGGAGTTTGTAGACAGCCTGGGCAAAATAATGGGATCCCATCTCTTAATCCTAATTGCAATACACTTTTCTGGATAGGATCCTGAGCCAGAATAGAAAAGGAGTCACTGGTCAGACAGCTAGTGAAATGTGAACTGGGTCTGTGGATTGACAGAGATTGCTGCATCAGCGTTGATTCCTGGTTGGGACCTTTTTATAATAGTATGGAAAGGAAGCGGATTAGACTTTGCAGGAGGTAAACACCTCATGGGTGAAGAGTAAACTATATTAGCAAAGGAATATCAATATCTATATTTATCTCTCTCTCTCTCTTTCAGAAAGATAAAGATATACAAATATGAAAATGTTCAAAGTTGGATAATCTGCATGAAATGGATACAGCCATTCTTCACCACTCTTCTGTAGACTTGAAACATCTCTAAAAAATTTAAAGTGCCAAACTTTGAAAAGAAGAAAACAGCATAAATTTCAGGAGAAAAAATTTTATCACATATGCTTAGAATACTTCTGTGCTTTCTGTGATTCCTGGATCCTAAATAAGACTTTTTGCTGTGAAGAAATGAAACTTTTTTATTTTTTATTTTATTTTGAGACAGGGTCTTGGTAAGTTGCTTAGGGTCTTGATTAGTTGCCAAGGCTGGCCCTCAAACTTGCAATCCTCCTGCCGTAGCCTCTTGAGCTGCTAAGATTATAGGAGTGTGCTACTATGCCTGACAGGAAAAAGAACTTGTAGGGAAAGAAGTATAGTAGAGAAAAGTTAAATAAACTTGGAAGCCTTATGTATAACATAATCCTTTTATTATTCTGAGAGACCACCAATTCATTTGCACTATTAGGACACACATACTTATTTTGCTTGTTAGACTGATTTAACAAGTGTGAGAGAGATTTTTGGACAGGTCCAGGTGAGCAAAGGGCAGTCTAGAGTGGATAGGTACATTCGAGTTTCAGATGAAACATGAGATAAAACTTACCCATATGTAAATAACTAATTCATAGTAGAAAAAGTAAGGAGACACACAAGAATGGTAGATCCAGTGTTAAGGCACTCTGGAAGATGTTTCCCAGCTCCTTCTCTGAACCAGGAGGTGAGAATTACAGGATCTGCAAGGTACAGAGGTCCAACAATGGGCCAAGGTTCCTGCTGCTACATCGCAGAGTCAATTTGGACCACAGATCCAAAGGACCCCAAAGGTCATTTTTGTTCTACCATAGTCTACCCAGCCTTCTGCCTGGGGTTCTTGAAGAAGGAGATGGAAAGAACTCTTGACAGAGAAGGCTTCATGGAAGAAGTTGGCACTGAGCAGGAACTTGCAGGAGGGTTTGACTGGTTGGTAGGACAAAAGGAATGGACTCCTCGCAGAAAGCCAGGTGAACACCAGCTCAGAGATAAGGAAGCACAGGTGGAGGACTGGGCAGTCACTCTCTTTCAAAGTTGGCTAAAATGCACAGTGATCCATTTTATATTATGGCGGTATGGATGTCAAGACCATGTTCAGATGGACCATCCATATATGCATCCCTGGATTCAACCAATCACAGATCAGCACTCTTTGGGGAAAACTGCATTGACACTGAACATGAACAATCTTTTTTTTTTTTTTTTTTCCCTTGACATTATTCCCTAAATAGTACAGTGAAACACCTACTGACATGTGTACTGTAGTAGGTGTCTTAAGTACTGTGGAAATGATGTGAAGTATATGGGAAGATGTACAGAGGTCATATGCAAACACTGTACTATTTGATATAAGGAATTTGGAATCTGTGGATTTTGGGATCTGTGCATGATGCTGTGGACCCCAAGGGACAAATGTACAAGATAACGAGAGTGAGGGAGATGGAGTCATTGATGATATTGATTGGGAGGCTGGGAACAGCTCTGGGAATGCTTCTCCATCCCACCGCCATACCCGGAAGCTTGGGGCCAACCATGACTGTATGAACTCACAGGGGAACACATTTTCAGACATTATTTGGGGAAGATAATATCTCAAAGGCTGAAGGGATCAGTGCAAACTTTCAGGTGCTATTTTTGAAACTGCAGAAACTTCCAGTTTGGATATATTTTCTTAAAAATTTTCCCATCATTATTAGCACTTCTGCCAAATTATCACTTCCCTAAAAATATTCCTTCTTTGATAATGCACGAATGAGGTCTCTTTGCTGAGGAGGAGCAAGACGAGGAAGGTGATGAATTGCAAATCAATCATAATTTATGCAGATATTCTACTGAAAGCCACATTCATCACCTTTTCTAAATAGCACCCTATGAATTTCCTTGAAGTACAAGAAGTCTATTTTC
Organism: Sciurus carolinensis; assembly: GCF_902686445.1. Taxonomy (NCBI): domain Eukaryota; kingdom Metazoa; phylum Chordata; class Mammalia; order Rodentia; family Sciuridae; genus Sciurus; species Sciurus carolinensis. The sequence continues at coordinate 58,513,200 of NC_062229.1, forward strand.
ATAAATTGGACCTTAATATATTTCTCCAATCAATATATTTTTATGACAGCAAGTCAAACAGTAAACAATGCAACTGGAAAAGGAATTATGAACTAGAAGAACAGGAAACACAGTATTCAGGGAAAAATGAAATTGCCAAATACATTTTCTATGGCCTCCGTTCTATTTTATTTCTGTTTTAAAGTGCTTCCCCCCCACCTTCCAAAGGACCATGTAATGAATTGGTCCTAGTCATGATGAATATGAATACAAAAATGCCAAATTATTACGAGATGCCTTTTGAAAAAAAAAAAAAAAAAACGCAGTTGATACGACAGTATACACGGCCAGCTGCAGATGCTGTGACTAAATGAACTAACAGCTATATTTTCAAAAGCATGATCACAGTAACAATTAGCCATCTAAGGACTGGTAGCCATCCTGTATGACTCACTTGCTATTTCTCTGAGTTATATGTCAAATGTCTCACTTTTTCTTAGTATGTTCATTGTAGAGGAGCAGACAGAGAAGGATTCAAAGGTCCTGACTCTGGGGAGTACTGGTCAGGCATTTAAATGAGACTTTCCTAAGTGAGGCTCCTCTAAGGCAAACCCTGAGGACAAGACAGTGAGGGCAAGCGGTTGATCTAAAGGGTGATTCCAGAAGTCACCAACAGGGGAGTCGGGAAGTGAGACAAGAGATGGAAGTCTTCAAAATGTGTGCTATTGTGATAGAGCAAAATGGGAACTTTAGCAGTTTAAGAGCTGACGGGCTGTGGTTTTGCACACTGACTCACGGCAGCTCTGTTTACTGAATTTAACCAGAGAGGCTTGTAGCGGCTAACGGTACCTGACAGACAACCGTAGTAATAGAAGCAGGAAAGAAAGCAATTGGGATAGAACTCTTCTCCTTTAGGCTTAGTGCCATAAAAGTCCCTAAGCTGTATAACCTAAGAGTATGACCTAGGCTATGGACAAGTTTGTTGTCCCCTTGTAAGGAATGTAGAATGCACCCTTCAATAAAATTGCACCAACTTGCCATAATGTACTCAAAACTTGCTTATGTATAAAAATAAAAACCCTGCTGTGCTCTGGGCTCAGACTTTGAGAATTATCCCTCTGGGCCATGGCGCCACTAATAAAGTGTTGCTTCCAGATCTCAGTGTACTAACCCCCGTTCCCACTACACTACTAAGCAGTTTACTTCTGTGGGCAAGAGACACTCAAACCCACAGCAAATAGCAGAGACATGTATACTCCAGAGTTATTCCATCAAAGGGGCAGGGGGGCCTTGATACTTATCCTCCAACTTCCATTAGGCGTTGATGATGTCTGCTAAGAAAGGGAGGTGGCATGGTAGGAAATTAAATTCCCAGCACTTTGTCTAGATTGAATTGCACATGGGCATAGTGGATAGCAGTGGTTGGAGTATACTAGTGTTTATACAAGGAAACTAAGGATCAAAGTGTAAAGGAATTGTCACTGTCCAGGGATTATGGGCAGGACACTGACATCGTCTGCTATAGGTTCTTCTAAGGGAAGTGTTTTGAAGCCCGAATCAGCATTGGCCTCCAAGCCAAAGCACTTACCCACCTCCTCCCACCCAGGACACAGCAGCAGATGGCCATCTCAGGACTGGCTTTGAAATACACAGTAATCCTTAGACTGCTCCAGTGCTCAACAATGTCTCAAAGAACAAGTGGTCTAAATTATTGTGACTTGCTCTAATGATGTCCCTAAAGGACTTAAAACTACCAACTAGCACTAAATGGGAGAGTCAAGATATGAGAAGGAAGAAGGAAGAATGCCTGGGACCTGGGACTTACTTGCTGCCATATGATCCCTTTGCCTCTTACACATTTCCTTCCATTAACATTCTTCATATGTGTAATTATTTCTTTTCAATTGTCTTTCCCTACAAGGCCATAAACTCCAAGAAGCCAGAGACCATATACCAATGATTCAGAATTCTGCTCTCTATGTCTAGCACATTGTAGGAACTCAATATGTACTTCTGAATGCAAAAACAATTGAAGGAACAGAGATTATTACCATATTCATCAGGCAAAATGAATTACATGTCTAAGGACCTGAACTGCTATTGCTCATAAGGTAACCTTCCTATAAATGAGGAAAAATGGTTCTTTTTTTATACAGATGAAGACTTGAGGGAGGTACCCAAAAGACTACAGCTAGAATTCATTCCCTGCTCACACCACACATAGGCAGGGTGCCTATGGTAGTCTTAGTAGGTACAAATATTTCTAGTTTACCTTATTTCTGTTAAATGACAGAATTGTATTTCTTTGTTCCCCTGAAATGGGGTGTGACCACATGGCTTGCTGTGGCTAATGCATGAATCATGTCTAGGTGGAAATTCTCAAAGAGTTAATGAACAGCCAGGTGCAGTGGTGCATACCTGTAACCCAGCAACTTGGGGAGCTGAGGCAGGAAGACTGCAAGTTTGAGGTCAGTCTTAGTGAGACCCTGTCTCAAGATTAAAAAATGAAAAAGGCCAGGGATATAGCACAGTGGTAAAGTGCTCCTGAATCCAATCCCTAGTACCAAAAAAGAAAAAAAAATCAGTGCACAATGTACTGTATTCTTCTCTCCTTGCCATGGTAACCAGAAAGAGTTATATTTCTAGAGTGAACCTTGCAGAATGCTTATCTAACCCACAAGAAACTCATGGTATAAGTTAGACATACATTTTTATTGTTTAAACACTGGGGCTGTTTGTTACCACAGCACACCTCACTCACTCTGATCAGAGCACGAGATGTAGCCCTATATTCTGTGGCCATAGTAGATTAATATGACTTCAAGTTTTTTGTTCTCATGAACTTCTGTGAATAACACCCTTATACATTTGCTATCCTCTGCACATGACATGGCCCTCTAATAAACACTGCTTTTCTGTGTGAGGAAGAAGGATTTTCTGTGTGGGAAAGGGACCCAGAGACTTTTCTGAAATTGCACTAAGGGAAAAAAATGTGTGCGCCATCCATTTAGAAGGGAGGCCTAATGTTTCCACCTCCTGTAATCTCCTGCAATTCCTCTACCATCAAGGATGCCACTCCCCAGAGGGTCAGAGCTTCAGGCTCATAATTAGTTGTACTACTACTATCACAGCTAATTAATGGTCAATCATCAGCTTAAATTGAAAACTGCCCATTTCTGACTCCTCCAGTCTAAGTCAAATAGACAGTTCCCCATTTCCAAACTGTGCGCTTCATCTGAAGAGTATAATTTTCATTTCATTAAAAAAAGAAAAACATTAAATCAAGGAAGAAATGACTTTCTTTAAACTAGTGAGCTGGGTTATCAAAATTAAAAGCATAAAAAATTAATAAGGGATTCGGATCAGTATAGAAATGTATTCGCTCATATATTTAAATACTGTTCTTTTAAACCACGTTGTCACAGTAAAAGTGCTAATAGTATTTAACATAAATCCATCTCCCCATTAAAGAAGAATCATTGTGCAGGCACGTTAGCTAGCCTGTTCACTTTGGAGATGCTGCATGGCAGAGCATTCTAACGTAAGCCTTGTCAGTGTTAATCCCAATGTCTGATGCTGAGATGTGTGTTATATTACTTTATGGAACTGAAAAATGGGAAACATTTATGTCAGATTACAGGCTGAAATAATGACCCCCGCTTGGAACTGGGGCCTGGGGATATAACCAAGTATCAAATGGGATTCGAGGTCACAGCCTCCGCAGGACTTAAAAGGAGCCAGATCTTTTGTTAAGACCCATTCACTCACTAACAGAATGCTCTTGCCTCCTGCCATCAACTTGTGTCTCCTCTACAAAGAAAAGCAAGCAAGAGAAAGAGTCTCAATTCACAAGGGGCCTTGCCAACCAGCCTTTGGATTTGGGTGGACAATGGTAGAAATGTATCCATAACCAACAGTCTAGGGCTGCGGTGCTCAAACTGTATTTTTCCAGTCCCAGGTGGCGTGGGTGAATCTGAGGACTGGCATACTTTTTCTACTCTCACTTCATCCACAGAGGTTCCCCCAATATCTGCTTTATATTTTAGGGTCCTATGAAAGATGGCTTATAAAGCAGGGTTCTGTTCTTAAAATGATTCATTAATTTCAGCAACTTCCTAAGGCACAGACAACTAATCCTTAAGTAAATGAGAAAATTTCAGAGAACAATCGATGGTATGGACCCAAGCGGGTATGATGGTGGGATAGGGAGAGACAGAATAAGGGCACTGTCACATACAGGGGAAGAGAAGCCTATGAGTGACTGGATTCTGGCCTCAGACATGAGCCAATCACATGAGATGGAGGGGAGAAATATTCTAAGCTGAGGAAGCCACCACTCGAAGGCAGGAGCAAAGAATGGTGTTTCCAAGAACAGAAAGACTGACTACAACCTCTGTAATTTAGTGAGTCAAGACAGGTATGCAAAAGATGGGGGGCAGACAGAGCAGGGCCCTGCAGACTCCTAGAAGAGGTTTCTGTGTCATGGTGACACGAATGGAAGCCAAAGGTAGACTGACAGCAGGGACATGTCAAGATCTCAATTTCAAAGAATTCTGCCACATGGAGGAGAGGCTCCTGGAGACAAGAAGTGGGAGGATCCAGAATAGAAAAGGGAAGACTGTGATTTTTCAGATAAGAGAGATGGAGATAAAATAGACAAGACAATGAAAATTATTTGCACCTGGGATCTGGCAGGGGTGGATCACAATCTGAAATCACTGGTCACCAACTTGAGAAGGAGAGGTGGAACATGTGTTTGGGGACGGGAGAGGGACAGGTGGGAATAGTGCTCAGAAAAAGGAAAATAACTGTCACTTCTATAGTGAGCATCTGGCCAAAGGACTGATGAAGAATCAGTATGGTGTCTTTGGACTGAGACTGAATGGTTTGTCACTGTCTCCTCAGCTACTGCATTCTTGTTTCCAGATCTGGCTGAGAATTTTAGGTATTAGATCATCACTGTAGGCTTTGTAGATAGACAGATGGATGGATGAATGGACAGCCAGACAGCCAGACAGCCAGACACAGAGTTATTCTCTTCCTTCACTCAAAGGTAACCACAGTGTCATCTCTAATTTTTTTGCCTCCTGTGACAAATAAGGGGTTTGTAAACTTCATTACTATGGGGATTGCATTTCCTTTTCTCCTTATAACTATGCTATACAGATAGCATCTAATTAGTTAAATTATACCATCAGAGAAATGTATGGCAAAATCTGAGGGCTCTAATTATCTTAATAATCAGCTGAACTACTCTCAACCTAATAAGAGAATGAGTGGTTAATGGCAGTTTTTTAAAAAAGTACCCACCTTCTTTTTGTAATGTAGTTTGTCCTTTCTGGGTTAAAATTTAAACACACTTTCTACTTGAACCTAAAGAGGGTGATTTCTAAGAAGTTGCTGAAGCAATGCGAGATCAAAACATACATAATAACCACATTCATTCTCAATGAACGTTACAGGGAAGGAATTTACCACAGAACACATAATTAAGTCATAAATGAAATCTCAAGGCAGAAATGCCTCCCTTTTATGAGTCTCTATTGTCCACACACACAGAAACGAGGAGAGGGATTTTCTTATTCTGATCCTAAATCCATCACTGAAATAGTGACTTCACTTGACTTTTTTGCAGTGTGTTTTATTTTGTGATTACCTTGTCTCACTCCTCCTCTTTCCCCCACTGTGAGATCACTTTGGTCCTTTACCTTTTGGGTATGCCTCAACTAAAAAACAAAACACACACAAAAAAAACACTACTGTGTAACTTAGAACCAGTACAGAATTCAGGTCCAAATATCACAGAGTCACAGTGTTTCACTCTAAATCTGTGGGCAAACTCCTCCCAATCCCTCTACACTGGGATATGGCTACCATTCGGAGTCATAAGATGAACCTATGTGGCATAATGTAGAGTGGGGTAGGTTGAAGAGCATATACTACAATGTTATTACAGGTGAAGAAACTGAGTCCAAAAATAAACAAATAAAAAGTGAGGATCAGGTTCGTACATAGAACTGGTGACAATCTTGAGGCTAAAACCCAACGTGTTTCACACTTAGCTAATGTTCCTTTAGTCTTAGTGAATGAACTGCTGCACAAACATTTAATAAACAACTTACATCTTTTCACTGTGTTTTAACACCATAAAAATGGAATGTGTCCTACCAAAAGAACTCATTTGAATATTTTAAAAATAAAATTTTCTCAAAGAATCAATATGCTCATTAAGTGACCCCCATCTCTCTCTGTATTGCAGTACACCAAAATCCAAATCCTCTTCACAAAGTTCTCTGAAGTCTAAATCAGGGAGATTAGTGGTTCTATTTCCTATTCATAGTATATTCAGCATTGAAGGAATAAGATCGGTTTTGTGCCATTTCCACACAGGAAAAAAGAAATGTTTTTTCTATGCAACTGTCTGGGTATGTGTTTTAAAATGGCTATGGGGAAAGTGTAATACAATGTGGTATTCCTTATTAATGAACTTGAGAAGAAAATTACCGCTAGTATTCTTATATAGAAAGGCAATATGAGATCCTGAATCATGCCACCCTGCTATCAATAGTGCTTTGTTACAAGTCATTTTATGCCCCCCCAAGTATCACATGGCTTACAGTGCATTTATGACAGCAATACAGAACTTTGAACAAATATTACTCTTATCTCTAATACCAATCAGTATTAAAGGAAAGCTCTGCTCCTCAACTCAATGGCATTCAGAATCTCCAAAACAATCCCTTAGATGTTTTCTCTAGCTTTTCTATGGGTGTAGGACTAATTTCCTGCTCATTTTGATGTTTTGGAGTCTTGAAGAAGTAGTAAATGATTTGAGCATTTCTTGCCTTAAAATTATCCCCGTTTAGTGAACCCAGATTGGAGGAGATGGTGGGGGGTGGGGCAGGAAGTACAATTTTCTTTCCTACTGTTTACCTATAAAATTCCAGGGAAAGATCTTGATTGGATCCTTTTGGATCACATGTTCACTCTTTTAGACCAATTGCTATGGCAAGTAGATCTTGATTAGACAGGTTGTTCAAACACCCATCGTATGGCTTGGAAAGGGAGAATACTATGACATAGCTCCAAACCGTGGAGAATGTAGGAGAAGTGGTATTCAGTGAAAAAGGACAGTATTATGAGAAATGGTTCAGAGATACTCCTGGTAGATAGGAGCATTAGGAGCCCACTGCCATTTCAAATAAGTTTATTATGAAATTAAAGTATGAACCATCTTTTCTAAAGGACTTTGTTTCCAAGATTAGAAGTAAAAGGGTTTTCTCAAACCAAGGAGCTCAATTAGTTCACCTTCTTCTACCAATGAGCCAAGAAAATGAAGAATGTAAGGGTCTTTCAGATTACTCTCTCTGTACTATCCAAAGTCTGTAGCTACAACTTTAAGATTCAGTAGGTGATGAATTTACCAATACAGATATTGTGTTATGAAAAAAAGCCTTTTGCTGAGTTGTGTTCTATATTGAATGCCTTTATTTTCATGTACTAGTTATTAATCCAGCTTTCTTTAAAGTATTTCCTTTTCTTATCCCTTGATTTAAATTTACCAGATGAAACCTGCCCACTATAATTCTAAAGAGTTTCATCATTAATTTTCTTCTTCAGAGTGCCACCCAAATCTCAGTGATTTGGAGCCTTCTTCTGCATTAAAATTAATCATAATCAACAGCTGCCACTTTTTAGTTACTACTTATCAAGTACTGACTATATTTAACATCTCATATTTTATCTTTAATACTGATACAAGAGATCATCATCTCTGTTCTATTGTTGGAGAAACTGAGGCTTACAGAGCTCAAGGAATCTGTGCAAGGTCATACAACCAAGGAGTGGCAAAGCCTGGAATGAAATCTACCTCTATTTCACTTCAAAATCCTTCTCCTAACTATACACTCTACTGCCTAATTATCATTCATTTAGTTTCATGTACAGCATTAACCATGCATGAAATGATTTAACTCCCATATCTCGCTTGCAAGGTTAAGAATTCCCATTTTACAGATGAGGAAACTGAAGTTTAAAGAAAGTAATCAACAGACATAACCAAATTACTAAAGCAGCTCAGTAAGTTTGATTTTTTAACCTCTTGTTACCCTACTTGTAATTTATTTTCCTAGTCTGGTTTTTTTTTTTTTTTCTTTTGTTACCACCATAGGTTTTAATTTTTCCCCAAGTTTTATTGGTGCATTATAACTATACATAATAGTGGGATTCATTGTTCAGTCTTAATGAATACTCTGGTTATAAGGCAATGAAAGCAAAAATATGCTAAACAATAGAAAAAAGAAGGTCACAATGACTAAGCCATGAGACAAGAACTGTTCCCTTCATATATCTGATTTCAAAATTCAGAATTCATAAAAACAGAAGCTGGTTCCTTTTGACAATGATGGCTGCTACCTCAGTTACACTCAAGGTTGCCTGCCTTGACTCTCAGATGTCTTCATAGTAGAGCATTATCTGTAAAAGCAGAAAACCGTCCTAACAAGGGAGGAGGAATCTCCAGGGTGTAAATGACTAATTGCCTTTTGCCTGTCTGTTAAATTACCATGCATATATATTAGGAATCAAAACCAGGGGGCCCAGCCTCTAGCATGATAAGATTCCCAATTTTAAAAACTCTATTTATTATCTGATAGACCATGCATTTACCCCATTTTGTTAGAAACAGAGACATGCATCCTCTATATCAATGCTTTGGGACTGTCTGCACTGAAGGGTGTTATGTGTGTGTTCAGTCTCATTTCCTTGCAGTCTTCTGACCTTACTACAGATGACTACTATGCAGTTCATACTATGTGCACATAGTATGTGATACTGTGCAAATCTAACTGCACTAGAACTTATCTTGACCTGTCCACTGATCATGCACTTGAATGTCTTGATGTAAAAATGCTGTCAGGTTTCTGATTCCAGAATGGTGCACTTCTTCAGGCCTGGCACTGATCCTCCAATAACATTTGAAATAGCTCTGCTCTATAATTTTAGACCAAAGGGTGGTGAATCCTATGCATTAGTGGCTAGGAAATATGTGCAAAGGATGTGACCACTGCAGACATCAGAATGACATTCCTGAGACTAACTAAGCAATGCCAGATACCCCTAACCATGTATTTTCTGATCTTATGGAGACACACCTGTATTTTACTGGGCACACTACTAACAACCAAAATTTGTAGGATATCTTGACACTGCAAAATACTTTCTTAAATGTTAACTAAAGTGGTATTACCACAGCAGTGAAATACCATCATTCCCTCTTCCAATTTTACAGATGAGGAAAGTGAGGCTTGGCGTATTTTGTGACATGCTCAGGTTCATAGAATAAGTCTTAAAGTCTACCAGGGATGGTACCAAAGTGCCATATTGTTTGCCAACTCCAAAGGATTGATAATGACTGCCAAGAAGATACTGGGAGGCCATGTCTAGATTTCATGGTAGTGAATGTCTGACAGATCAGCAATGTCTGCCAGGTTAGACTGGATACAATGAACATCCTCAGACAGATTCCAATCCTGGTAGCCCAATTTCATTTTCCACACGTTTCCCTTCTCCACAGAATTGGTTCTCCCAATAATCCATATCTGAAAGAAGGAATCAATCAGAACTGTAACTAGACAGTAATTTCAAGGCCAGGTTCCTTTCTTCTGAGAGTTGAAGACAATAAGTGTCAGTTTGGGATCTGTGTTAGGAGGCAATGCACATCTAATCAGTGGTGATAAGCTCATGAACTTAGTACAGAATTTCAGAAAGAGCAAAGGTGATATACAAATTTCCAAAGATTAGACATATCTCAGATTAATCCTCCCTTATACTAGTTAACTTTAAAAATGGCGCTTACAGAAAGAAATCACTTAGCTCACCATTTACGTTCTTACCCCGACCATATTATGCAGTGAGCATCCTTCTTGGGGGCTCTCCCACGCTTCAGCAGGGGTTGGGGAGTGGCAATGGAGAAAGAGCTCAGGATCTTCAGCTTCATTTTTGGAGCCACAGTGCTCAAATGCAACTTGAAAGGAGCAGATTAAAGGTGACTTGGGTTCAGGCAACTACAGAAGAAGCAAATAACCTTAAGGAAGAATCAGCAACATGCTGAGCTCAGGGAGAGTGGGAAGGCAAATGTGGGGACAAGCTTTTCTGCCTGGTGATTCAAAGGCAAAGCTAGGATCACTTTTAAAAGGCCATATGCCCACGTTCAGGTGAGGATGAGAAGAAAATGAAGACTTCAGTGAAGGAGAAAATTCACCACCTACATGAATTTCTGAAATCCCAGAGAGAATGGCCCTTTCTGAGAAGAACAATGTATTATCGACAGAAAAGTTTCTGGGATGAATGGGCAGTTTTCTACCAGGTCACAAATCCAGAGTCATATTTAGAATGGATAAATAAATGGCAAAAACAAAAACAAAAACAACCAAACCAAACCAAAACACCTTAAGACTTCTGGGTGTTTCTCAAAATGCTCTTTAGGAAGACAACTGATTTTAGATTCAGCAGATCACCCCACATCCAATACCTGATGTGATGATGACATAGTAACCTTAGGATAAAGTGAATTCTGCATGAGGCTCCCACTGGCTTGTCCTTCCTGGGCTTCAGAGTCTCATTTCCAGCTGCCTGGAAATAGTTCCTCTCTGGGGGTAGTTCCAGCCTATCAAGCCCAATAAGTACAAAGTTGAACATCCAATTGCCCACGGGAAGAGATCTTGTTTTGACAACACCCATGTCCTTAATTATTCAGATCTAAAATCAAGAAGCAGCCCTGATCACCTTCACCTCCTTCACACATGAATGGAGTGAAGTGTCAAATTCTCTAGCTAGATTAGAATCGCATTTCTGACAATCTCTTCTACCTCTCCCTCCCATCTGAGTTTTCCCTCTGGGATATTACAATGTCCCTCATTTATTTCCTCAACTCCAAAAATTATCTGACCTACCTTTTAAACTCATACCCAAATAACTTCCACAAGGTCCACCTCCATGTTCAGCACTCAGCACTTCACCTGGCACATGATGGGAAATCGGTTGATATTTTCTAGATCGACAGAGGGATATACAGATGGAGCATTTACCAAACATTTACAGTTGACCTGATGCTAGGCTGTGGAGTACAGTCAAAGCTGAGAACAGAGAAGTTTCTAAATTCCTCCCTGCTCACTAGCCTTCAGCCATCAATTAAGATAAATGGCTTATCCTGGCATCCCATCTCTTCTGCACCATAGCATCATTCCAATTATCTCACCTTGCTCACCGACATTCCCACACAGCTTCTAGCCAATGGTTTCTAACACTGAGTTACCATTTAGATGTGAGGCATCCCTGAAAAGCTCACGTATGAGACAAGGCAAGGTTTAGAGGACAAAGGATCAAGTTACAAAAGCCTTAACCCAAAGGAATTAACTGAGTGGTGACTGGAGGCAGGTGGGCGTGGCTGGAGGAGGTGGGCATTGGTGGGCGTGGCTTGGGGCGTGGCTTGGGGCGTGGCTTTGGGGTATATATCTGTATCTGGAGAGTGGCGTCTCTCTCTGCTTCCTGATCACCATGTGAGCCGCTTCCCTCCACCACATTCTACCGCTATGATGTTCAGCCTCACCTTGAGCCCTGAGGAATGGAGCTTGCTGTCTATGGACTGAGTGGGACCTCTGAAACCATGACTCCTTAAATAAACTTTTTCTCCTCTATGGTTTTTCTGGTCGGGTCTTTTTGTCACAGCAGCAAAAAAGCTAGAATGCCCTGGCACTTTGATATTTTGGGACAATTTCTTACTATGGAGGACTATCTTGCACATTATAGCATGTTGAGTAGCATTCCTGGCCTCTACCCTTTTGATGCCATCAGCACACCCCAGTATGAATGTCCCCATGGGGGAAGGGATTCAAGATCACCCAATTGAGAATTGCTGATCTAGAGTGAGGCCCAATTTATACTGTTGTCCCTCGGAAATTATTAATAGCATCCCCATTTCACTTACAAAGATGTCCCAGTTTGGAAGACAAACTACATTGTCTTCTGATTTCTGTCTCCTGAAGCAGCATCCTTGCTCTATTCTCATACAGACTCTGGAGCAAAACCACAGCTTACTACAAAGCCCTGGGCCTCCAAGCAATGCACTGTTCTGGTGAACAGATCTTTTCTTTAAAGAATATAATTCTCTTTTCTTCCTTCAGCACATGCAGGCACATGCAATACAGGGAAGTAAAACTGGAATCACTGCTATGCATGAAAATGTGAAGGTCCTAAGCTATGCTCACCTTTCAGAAAAGAATTGAATAGATGTGTGCAGCTTTTCACTCCAAACTCTATGCTCCATAGATTTCCTTCTATGTCATACTACCCTCAAATTCCTCAAAAAGAAGCTCAAATCACTCCAATCCATTGACCAGACTCTTGTTTGTTGTTGTTGTCATTTGTTTGCTAAGAAACAAATTTGTTCCACATGTAGGGGACTCCTGGTGTACTCATGAGATGCAAACACACCTTGTTAAGAGAGTCAAAGAGATCTGGGTGCTCTGGGTGCACACCTAAAATCCCAGTGACTCAGGAGGCTGAGGCAGGAGGATCCCAAGTTTGAGGTCAGCCTCAGCAAATTAGGCTCTAAGTTAGTGAGCAAATTCGGCTCAAAGTAGTAAAAAAATTAAAAAGGGTTGGGGATGCAACTCAGTGGTAAAGATTCCTGGGTTCAATCCCCTGTACCAAAAAAAGAAGAGGTTCAAAGAATTTTAAATTGATAGGCGAATTTTTACTGGCACAGTGACTCTCATTTGTTGCTGTCTTTCAGCACCCTGGAGGACTTGCTGAGTCAAGTGGCTGAGTCCCACTCTCAATGTTTCTGATTCAGTAGGTTGGGGTCTGATAATGTGCACAGCCAAGATCCCAGCTGCTGCTGCTGGCTGATCTAGAATCTAGAAGCTGCCAGCTGCTGCTTGCTTATTCCCTCACAGGTTGAAGCATACAAAATGAGGGGAGCAGGTTGGGGAAGCAGGGAGGGAGATCAAGAGGTTTGATCTTCTTGCTCAGATATTTGTTTTTCATTTAATCAGAATACAGTTACTCTGTAGCTGCCTGTTCCTGGTACCATGCTAAGTACCAGGGATGCAGCCAGAACAGGACTGATCCCTACCACCTGCTATTTTCCTTTTTAGAGATGAAAGTTCTTCTGTGGTCTCCAGTTCTATTCTTTCTAACCCCTCCTGCTTCATTCATCAGCTGCTAATCAGCTCTTTTAGTCACTCTCCAAATCCCCCATTTGTCAAAAGAGAAACCAGAGATGCCAGGATAACAAAACCAATGGAAAACCAACTCTTTAAGAGCATCCCCTATATTTTGGCAAGTACTTTTTTTTTTTTCCTTCTTTTTTTGTAACTCCGATCATTTCTTTGAAAATCCATATTAGTACTCCCCATCTCGGTCGCATCTGATGGTATCCTCTGGAGACATAAGGTCCATCAACTCATTGCTTTCATTTGTTTCAGGTTTTGAGGAGAAGAGCGCTTTGCTCCAACACCAATAAGCAAGACTGAAGGGGTCGAATTGCTTCCAGGGAACAATAACTCAGACTATGATTTAGGACGCTTCCTTCCTTCTGTCACTGTCACCAAGGCCTGAGGGAAAGCAATCTACATTCTCATTGACCTCTGAGGAGCCTGCCAGAGGTTTCAGCTGCTTCTTCTTAACTACTCCTCACTGTTTGCTTTTTAAGCTTCCATCTCCCAGGGAAGACACTGCGTGGCTTCCCTTTTTATCATCATTTGGGGAGCGAGAGGCGGCCTGGGCTCAGGTATCCTCACTGCAGTCATCAAGATACTTGTCTGACGCTGGGGCTCTTTCCAGGCCTATTATCTTTGTCCAGGGAATAGGGAAAATGTCCTGTGATTTGTAATCCCGCCTGTGCAGTGAAGGGGAAACCTTTAAAATAACTATATTTGGGGGATATTAGGAACATCCACATGGGTTTGCTTACTTTCAATTTTTAGGGAAGGAAAATACACTTTTCTTCATAATAAAGAATGTATTCTAGAGACAGTTATTTATGGGCTAACTTAACATTCCAGAGACCTGACAATTGTTTAGCGAGAGATGGGGACCAGTTTTAAATGGTTATGGAAGGATGACTCTATTATGGAAAAATGGTGACATGGATTCATATGTCATCCATGGGTCATTTCATATGGATTCATATCACATCCATGTCAGCCATGAGTTACATCATTTCTTAGGATATCAGATTTACTCCTAAGCACATATAGCTTTACTAACCCAAATAACTCTTCTACTTGTGAAAAAAAAAATGCCTTTAGCTCAAGAACTGTATAGATCCAAATTGCAGAGCTTCTCTGTTCCAGTATGGAGAAACTGATGCAAATGAGGATAGTCGTCCAAACACATGGTCTCTCAGGTGGAGATCTATAGGTAGAATTATAGTTAATTGATATCCCTAATCCTTCCTAGGGTATACAAGAACCACTGAGTGATACATCTTTGATTTTCTATAGACTCATAATATCAAGCCCTATTTGGAAGGCTCCCTCAACCAGAAGGACCCACATTGAATCATAAAACATGAGTGCTGATATACAGTATCATGTGGAAAAGTAAAATCAGTCAACTTAATATGAGGAAAAAGAGGCATGTGGTTTTGGGTCACTTTGAGAATGACCTCACTGACATGTATGTTCATGAGGCCCACAATTGTTTACATAGAACTATTTTAAATGGCTGAATCCTCTTGTGGTCTGAGTTATGTTACATGGTAGTTTTGGTTTTGTGAGGACAAGTTATTTTAAAAATTCCAATAGTTTCTTAATGGAAGTAAAGTCTGGGTTACAAAAAACAGGTGAAGTTGGAAAGAATATTTCAATTCATTGGTGGGTATAGGTCTTATGCAGTGTCTTTCATCTAGATTTGACCTTGGGGAAAATGTATCTTTACTCTGAAAGGGAATATTTAGAAAACCTTTTTGGGTCATGTAAATGCAAAGCACTTACTTCCCTATCAAAATTGGGCAAGTTCTCAGTTCTCAGCAAAGTATTCTCAACACAGATGTTTCAGGCACTGATGATAAAGAATTTGTTAAAAATGCATACATGCATACATGACCAGTTTAACTCTATACCAGAATAATGAGAAGTTATACTTCATTCATGTATGATGTGTCAAAATGCATTCTACTGTCATGTATAACCAATTAGAACAAATAAAAAATATAAAAATTGGACATAAACTGTTCAACTTCACTGATCACTAGGGAAATCAAAATCAAAATCAAAATGAGATACTATCTCACACTCATGGCTATTAGGAAGAAAAAAAAAACAATGAAAATTCAAAAACCAGACTATCACTAGTGTTGTTGAAAAATTGGAACACTTGTCCATTATTAGTGGGCATGGAAAATGGTACTGCCACTGTGGAAAACGGTATTATGGATCTTCGAAATTAAAAATAGAATTACCATATGATCTAGCTATTCTACTTTTGGAAAAATATTCAACATGATTGGAAGCAGGGGCTCCATCAGCTATGTGTGCAGTCATGTCCATCACAGCAATATTAGTAATAGCCAAGAGATGGAAGCAGCCCAGTGTCCATCCACAGATGATTAGACAAACAAAATGTGGTACCTACCCCAAATGGAATATTATTCAGTCTTAAAAAGAAAGGAAATCCTGATACATGACATAACACAGATGAAGTTGAAGGACATTATGTTGAGTAAAATAAGGCAGGCACCAAAAGACAAACACTGCATTATTCTATGTATATGAGATGTCAAAAGTAGTTAAACCCATAGAGATAGAAAACAGAACAGCAGTTTCCAGGAGCTGGGGGGGAAATCAACAGTTGTTATTGAATGCATACGGAGTTATGGTTTTATAAGATGAAAGGAGTTCTGGAGATGGATGCTGGTAACAATACAACCTGTGGTACCATGTAAGAGGATCTCTTTCCTCTCCTGTACAGTATGAGGGTATTTAATGGCACCAAACTGTACACTTAAATAATTAAGACAGTAAATTCTGTTATCTGCATTTTACTAATTTTTAAAATTTAAAATTTTACAAATGTATGCCTAGATGTGTGTGTGTGTGTGTGTGTGTGTGTGTGTGCATATTATATTGTATTAGTTGGATATCTCAATAAGGAACTATGATCTTCAAGAGATTGTTTTTCCTAAATAGCAATGTGAATTGGGTGAGGCTTAAAATCAACTAGTTTGGTTTTTATGATATCTTATAAGCAATGTCATTTGAAACAGGGTAACTTGGAATGGAGGGAAGTCTTTGAGTGAATGCTTCACCACTGGGGCAGAGAGAGGGCTGGGGAAGTACACACCCCCCTGCTGCTGTGCAGGTCAAGATGGCACTTCCTTCAAAGCAAACACATGTTCCACTGTCAGTTCACCTGGGGCATGAAAAGAGGCTTCAAGAACATAGGGACAGAGGGCACTCCTACCTGTGGGGGGTAAATGGGCCCCTGCTACATGGTAACAAAGGTGAAGGAAGTGAAGGAGAAAACAACTGTAGGAAGCTCCTCATCCATTAAGCGTAGCATGTGAACTCCAGCTCTCAGCCTTACTTTCCTGTATTCATAGCACACCCACATATACCCACTCTCCATTTCTCCTCCTGGTCTTGCTAACAGAACTCCAATTTTGTTAAGGTAGCTACCCTTTTCCATCTGTCTATCTTTCTTGGGAAGCTAATTCTACCCTTGCCAGAAATGTTCTAAGTCACGGTTAGGAATAGACAGACAATATAATTTTGACCACAGACATCTCAGCTAGCAGGGGGACATCTGTGAAAGAGTTTTTTGTCCATCAAAAGGGATACAAAGAAAGGAATGGAAATCATTCTTCTCCATCTGTGAGTCTAAGTGGGATGGAGATACTACTGTACTCACATTATGACCATGACAAGTGCTAGCCCCTGCAAGAAGCCCAAGAGGAAGAAGGCAGAAGAGGAGGGATAAAATTATATTCTGGATGCTGATGTTTATGCAAATGAGATAATAAACCAGGGAATCCTCCTACCTTTGAACTTCTAGTGTTTGAGCCTTCTGAATCAGAATTTCCTTTAATGTGCATCCAAAAACATTCTACTTAACTGATTCAGAATTGTAATTCCTTCTTGGTTTCCTTAAACCAAAACAAAAAGTAGGGAGTTTGTTAGAAATGGCAATCTAGTGTTAGCTGTGCCTTTAGAGAGTTAGGAAAGGCTGATGATGATCTTGGTGGGAGGAAGTGGCCTTGGGAAGAGCCTGAGAAACATGGAGATGTGGTTACAAACAGTGACAGGTGATGAGCAGGGACATCCAGAGCAGTGATCCATAGCATGAAGTGACGGGTGACAGCAGGGCAGACTTGCGGGACATGTAAACATGCCCTGAGGGTTTTAAGGAATATGAGTGGAGAGGAATTCATTTAAGACACTGACCTCATTCAGACATGCAGAATAGGGGTTTGGACTACAGTCAGACAGTAAAGGGAAAAGTAAGGAGGAAGAGCTTGGAGGTGTTTAGATCACACTGACTATAAGGAACAAGAGCAGTGTCTCCTGCCAAGATGAGATGCCTACATGATCCCTGCACCTCTCTACTTCCTGTAAGCATCCTACTCATCAAAATGACAAATTCAAATTGGTATATTTAGGCATATGGAGAGGAAGTCTCTCCCCACGCCTGAAATGAGTTGGGTGACTGGGTGTGATGAGTCAGATGAGAATGAGAACAGCATCACAAAAGCCTTCATCAGATCTGGACAAAGTGTGACAAGATAAAGCAGGGTGGTCAAAAACATTGTTTTTTTTTTTTTTTTTTTTTTAACCCTGTTTACATTCAACTCTTCACTGGAAATTGTACATAAAGGCAAAACGAGTAAGGAAGAAGCAGCTCGATTTTAGGTTAATAATTGTGCTATCATTGGAATCAATGCAGTCATGAACATTTTCTGCCTTTAAAAGTATTAAAACAAAAGAAATGACCAATTATACTTGGTATATTTACCCCTCTCCTTATATTCTGTTACAATTATAAAAACATAATGTAATTTTTCCAAAGGCCATGACTACCCAACAGAAGCATGTGAAAACAAAATAAAATCTGGACGTCCAGGCTCATGTGAGGGTAAGCTGTATGACAGTTCAGAGGAGACCCTCATATTTGACATCTAGAGCCTGTCTCTCTGCCTTGTGTAGCTGTCCTGGTGAAGTCATGCCAGTATTATCTGAATTTCAATGACGTCTGTTTGTCAGAGGTCTTTATGAGCTCCAACTGACAGCTGTCCATTGTACCAGAACCAGCACATTCACAGGAAAGACCCCTGTGGGACTCTCAAGTTGCCCCCAAAGAGGAATTACTTCTCAAACATGTTTACTCACTAAGCACCATACAGAGCTTGGAGCTTTCCAAAATTCTCCAAGTTTAAAAATTTCATAGCATCAGGAACCCAGCCTGGGAGGAAAAAGGGAGAAAAGCAATACAAAGTTGACATCAACTGTGCAATCACATGCGACTGAGGCATCAAGATGTATCACCGCACGGTTATTGACAGGTGTTTGGAGAAGAACATGCATTACTTGATATTGATGCTGACAAGAGAGGGTTCCAGAGCAAGTTTAAAATGCGGAAGGAGGAAACAATCAAACCCTATCTCCGTGGCTGCTAATTCCTTGCACTTCAAAACTCTTCATGTTCTCATTTTTTACATCTCTTGCTCACATCTGATGCTGTGACTAAACCAAATCATCTAACTGTAAACCTTTTGTTGTGTCCCACTATTTCATGTAGGCTTGGTGTGTTAATCAAACTGCCAGCAAATGCAAAAAAAAAAAAAAAAAAAAAAAGTACAGGGTGGGGGGGACACTTTCTATCCTAATGAAGAAAAATCTGAGCTTTCTACAACAAACGTATTTTCCACTGGATGAGCTTTTCACAGAGTAATTATTTCACTTCTCCCAAAGATTACTGATTGCATCACACAGAAAAACCAAGAGCAGGCGGTTTTATCTTCCCCATCTATCTATGGTTCTTGTGCAAACTTATACTTGTTACCATGAAAAATGACAAATTTGCCATCTGATCAAAATGTTAACAAGGTAACTGTCAGTGAGATGGATCTCTGACTGTCACTGCAAGCCAGAACATGAGGATACATTGATATTTCTCAATACAGCCTCTGCTTCCCCAATGCTCACTAACAACATTTCCACGGTAAGGGTAATAAATCACCCGTAAATAACAAGCTATATAGGATCTCTGGGATATGATAGATTCGTCCTAACAGCACTATCTGCAAGGTAGAAAACAATTGATAATGATCTAAAGAAAGCCCTAATCAACTGCCATTTGCCATAATGGGGAAGATGAGGCAAAGATATAAAATCTTTACCATGTGACTTGTGCTATGACAAAATTGAGCCACTTGGAAAAAGCAGAACAAAACACAAATGACTTAACGTTCCATAGGATCAAATAAATGGAAAATAAAAGTTAATAACATACTCCAGATACAACAATTACATTAGATAGTGATAATCATGGCATTATCACAGCAACTTCTGCTTCATAAATAGTCATATAGTGGAGGATTCTTCATTTGAAACAAACACAGATACTGGCCCAGTTCTTAGTTTAATGGACTCTCCTTCACTATGTTTATGCTCTTGAATATTCTTTGGACCACATTACTTCTGAGCTTTTAGTTCAGTGCTTTAACTAATAAAATAATTTTGTTCTGCATAGGGTTATGGCCAAGAGCCACACCAAAGGAGCCACCAGAAAAGAAAAGCAGAAGCCAATGTGGAGATGAAAGGAAATGAGGACTCAAACACATGGAAGTAAATTCCCCAAAGAAGAATGATAGCTGAGCACACAAAGAAGTATGGCTTCCTACTGCCAAAGAACTGCCTCCTGGCTCCATCCATTTGTTTTAAGAAGTGACTCTCACATGGCCACCTTGGCCTCTGACTCTTTCTCTCCACAGCTTGCTACTTCTTGGGCATTCCTGTTTCTGCTGTTTCTACAACACTCCAAGCTCTTTTCCTCCCCAGGGTCTTTGTGCTTGTTCTTCTGTCAGAGATCTGTCATCCATTCTTATGGCTTAAATCTCTCTCTACTATTCTTCCCTGCCCCCCCCCCACCTTTTTTTCCCCCCAAGTAGCATCCACTCCAGTTCCTTTCGTCTCTATCACAGGTGCTTCTTCCATGACAGAAAGAACCACATTTGTCTGGATCATTCTTGTTTCCAAGATTTTGTATACATTCTCTGTTATATAGTAACAATTTATTTTCAAATATGTGACTATTTCAATGAAAGTGACACTGGTGCATTAAAATTGGTTGAAAATCATAATCTAGATCTTAAACAGTCTTCATATATGCTTTCATATATGTTTGTGCATATATATCCAAATGTTCTAATCATTCACCTACTACTTTTCTCAAAAGAATAGACCTCTAAAAACATTATTATTTCAAAATTACCGTAAGTGGTATATTTGTTGCCCAACTTAAGTTTTATAGGTTAAGTACAGCTCCGATCCTGGGCTCTGGGAAACTAGACTGCCTGACTTTGAACCTCAGTACTAGAATTTAGGGCATGTGGAACCCTATGCAAGGACTCTATTTTTATGGGCCTCAGGCCACTCATCTGTAACATGGGGTGAACAGGGCTATGAAGGATAGTGTTGTAAAGACTAAATAAGTTCATTTAGTAAATGTGGACAGTATCAGGTACACAGGAAGCCATCAAAATTCACCAGCTGTTGCTGTTATAATGGCAGGATCAGAGGTAATTCTGACATATATAAGTGAATGAATTCATATTATACATGTTAGATCAATGAACCATCTACATTACTGGTCTTTATATTATCATTAGCCAAAACAATATTGTGTTCATATAGTTCCATATTCTCAGATGAAATGGAAAGAATAGGTACTGGACATGAGGTAATTTTAAGAAATGCACCAAAATACAGTCAGTTCCAATTTGAAGCAGTTTTGTTGGTTCAGACATCCTAATAGCACCTGAAAACAAAAGATGAAACGGGATTCATGGGTCTGCTCCTTACAAGCAACAAGCATATTGGATGAAAAAGCTATTGTCATGGGTAGTGTATACCTTTGACTCCCACTTCTCAAAAATTGTATCTCTTCATCCACCCTGCAACCACATGATTAAGCATTTCCAGTGGACCACAGAGCAAGGGTAGGATGACATCAAGAACTCATAGGCATTGAGATGCCTGTTTCTAAACAGCCAGATTCCTGTCCTTTTCTAGCTATTCACCAGATGTGTGATTTCTGCTGCTTTGGCCAAATGTTTGAATCTTTTTTATTTTCAAATAGTTGGTTATTTATCCTTCCACTGATTAGAACTTGGGAACAAAAGTGTATTTTCACAGATATAAAGGAAGGATATGTGGACAATAGTTCATTAATTAAAAATCATTTTAGAGAGACATAAGAGTGGGGAAAAAAGTAGGTTCCAAGCTAGGGATGTAGTTCAGTGGTAGAGAGCTTGCCTAGCATGGACAAAGCCCTGAGTTTGATCCCCAGCACCTAAAAATCAAACAATAAAAGTGGGTCCCATGGGGCCTGTAAGGCAGTAATTCTTTAGCGTTAGAGGATCACAGGTTCCTGATTCTGATGAAAACTATGGATCCCTGAGAAAACACACACACACACACACACACACACACACACACACACACACACACAAATGTTCACATGATTTCCAGGGGTCAAGGAACCTCCCCAAGCCAATCTGTGAACCATATGCCCCAGGGTAATAAAAGTGGCTCTGTAGAGTTACTCACTTCCTTAGTATGCAACCATTTCTTCTTTAGATAAATAAAAGGAAGTAAAAAAAAAATTTTTTTTAAATAATGGGCAAGTGAATCAGGATAGAATACTATAGTTTGAAAGATCTTTGGTTACAGTATAAAGTAAAGGATATTTGGTTAACATTCAATGCAACTTTTATTAATGAAATAAAAACAGAATAAGACAAACCTATCCCCATATCATTTCTGGATAGAAAATAATGTGTTGTTTTTTTTCCCCAACAAAGTTAGATGAGGCATGCTGAAGAGTATGGTTCATACACTGACTTTGGGAAGTTCTTTAATGCTTAGAAATAAGTAATATGGGCTAGAAGAAAAAATTCAACAGCAAGTGCTTTGAAATTATTCCCTTGAAAAACTATTATTTCCTACTTTCTTTCCCACTAAAACAGTACTTTTTCTCATTTTCAACCAGTCCCAAATGTGAGGTGTTTTTCTTGCCTACTGTTCAAATTAAATAGTGCATACTGATAGGAGCAAAAATGCTCAAAATAGCTGTCTTTAAGAGTCCAGCATTCAGTATAAAAAGCATTGCTGATAGGGATGTAATATGGCAAAAAAAAAAAGTCTTAAAAAACACTTATAGGTGGAAGGCAAAATATTTAAAACCTACTTACACTTCAGTTGTGCTTGGAAATATAAAGTTTGGATATTTCATTAAATAATCCTTGTGCATCATACTAATAAAATGTCCCCACTCACATCTTCAATTAGATGGATAAAGAAAAAAATATTAACAATACTTAGTGAAGAAAAGCACACAATTTTCACTAACAAGCAGCACATCCAGTAATTGAATTTTAAGAAATCTGAGGTGGTTCTCAGTACTGAACACCAGATGTGGCAATGGAGTCTAGTTTTCCTTTAACATTGCAGATGTGAGACACCTATAAAAACTACAGAGCAACAAATGTATCACTTATGGGTAACTTTGTTTTTAGAGTCCTATTCTATTGAGAAAAGTAATAGGTGAATGATATAGGTGTTTGGAGAAAAAAAAAAGATTTCCAACCTATTTTAATGCACCTGGGTCAATTTTATTGAAATGATCACAGAACTGAAAATTTGGGACTTAATGTCCCAACCAAGGAGATAATTTTCACATCTCCACAAAGAAATTTTTTTTTTTTTTAATTGAGAAGACTAGCAAGAAAAGTGGTTTGAAATACTGAGACCAGTAAAGAGCTTCAAGCAACTTTAGATTATCTGGAAGAACAGGCAGAAAACAAAACCACACTGAGGAGAAAGACAGATGCTCTGGCAACTGATGATAATCCACTGAAATAAGACATCTGACTCCTTGGTCCGCTGCTCACCCAACTTTCCTGCATTAGCTCTGGTTGTCTCTGTCTCTGAAGAAACATGGCATAGCCCTTAGTGTTGAATTCATGAGTGTATAAAGCTGGTCTAGAAGTTTCCAAGCTAATAAAAGCAAAACCAAGTCGACTTTGGCCATAACTATCCTTTTCAGAGGAGGAAGAGGATAAAATATTTAGTCTAAAATTATTTTCCTGTATACAAACTTACCAGGTAAGCAAACTTGTATTATTTCCATATTTGGCGGATCTCTTGTTGATTTTAGGATCCATATAAGTAGATACAAATACTGATAAACTGGAGTTGGTTTGAACTGGCTCATAAGAGTTGTTCGTATAATTTTCAGAAACTCTGTAAACTGGTTGCTTAAAGAGCAACTCAAAATTTAAATTAGGTAACATAAGTAACTTGAAACCAGGTGACCAAATACTTAAAATTTTTCACTTCTTAATTATTTCACTTCATGTTATCATTTTCTGTGCTCTTAGGTTATTTATGTCTATTTTATCTGTATGGAGGAACTACTATAAGATAGTGTGCTAGCCCTTGTCTTTCCAACTCTGTGGTGACATCAAGCGTGTAGATCAGTCAGCTATCATGAATGAGAGTACTTACAGAAGTGGCAAACACTACACATTTATTGTTTTCTTAGCTATTTGGGCTCAAATACTGGTATACTGTGTGCATGTATGAATATGTAACAACAAATCCCATCAATGTGTACAACTAAAATGCACCAATAAAATAATGAGAAAAAATGTTGTAGAAAATAATAATGTGACTGTAGCTATTACACATGAAGAGCATAAAAAAAGAGAAAAATTCTTTACTATTCTGAAGTCATTATCTTATTCAGCAAGCAATTGCCCATGTCACCAACAACTGAGTAAAGTTTTGGCGTTTTATTTTTTATATTGCCTGTTAACATAAACAAAACTATCCACCAGCATTCATGTCTCAAGCAAGCCTGTTTGTCAAAGACGTGAGGAGCGCTAAGTGGGTAATAATTCAGCATTTAATCCTCATCTGAGTTTCTCAAACCATAGTTGAACTGCATCCAGAGGTTGACCACAAATATAGGAACTGAACATCAATGAGGGCATTCTCTGAGAATCAAATTTGCTGTATGGAATTTACAATGAATATTAGTGTTTACTTTATGATTATTCATAAATTGTGCACAACACATACGTGATATCACAACCAACTTCTATGTATGGGTGTGTATGTGTGTGGTATACCTATAGACACACATATGCACAAGAATTGGATATAAATACAACAAAAAAATACTTAGCAAAAGATGATCACCCAACCTTCCTAGAGACTACCTAATTATGACTAGAATTTAGAGGCTGGGAAATTTACTCAGTCACTGTTCAAGTTCAGTGAAGCCATTTCACATTTCCAAGGTTACCTGAATGTGGCTATAATACCAAACTCCCCAGTTACTTCAAGAACCAAGGCTACCAAGAAATTTAAAGATCTGAGATCTATCTCTTTTTCTGTATTGAGGATAGGTCTGAGAGTCATGCTAAGGGACAGTAGGTAAGCTCACCCTTAACAGACAGGATAGAATTGGAGAAGTCATCATCTCGTCAGTTGTTAGTGAACCGCTGAGGACATAGCTGTTGAGTGTTACAGGAAGGTACTATATTTAAAGTCATGAATGTGGGATCCTTTGGACAGTATACACTCCATATGTGTCACAATAATATTAAAAGAGACTGCTCTATGTTTGCTTGTACCCAAATAGTTTAGAAGTGTAACCCATTTAATTTCAAGGACAAAAACGACCTTTAGCTAATTATTCCTGTGGTTTTACCTTTCAGAGAAAAACTTCACTGAAACAAAAATAACAGCAAAATGGAAACATGATACTAAAATAAATTTGTAATTCTTTTATATTTCTAGGTAAAGAAATTTTCAGATCTTTCTTTTCATTTTTATCACCCTTAGGTCTTGTAAGAAAGCTCATCAGTTGCCCATAAGGATCATTTGGAAGGGTATTTCCTCAAAATGTTCAGAAGAGGAAACAGGATGAGCACTGGACTCAGCACCTGGAGCTCACAGCTTCATCACAGTTCAAGTTCAACTTCAAACCCAGACATACTACTGAACAAACACGGAACACTTGGGAAGAAGGATGTGGCCATGTATCCTCTCTACTCAAGAGATCTGAAACATTCCCAACAGGCCTATAGAAAACATGTTCCCTGATTTTTAAAAACCACTGACATACCTGATTTGATTTTTTTCCAAGCTACTCTGAGCACCTCCTGATAGAATAAGAATTCTAGCAGCCACAGCCTATTGGATTTTGGTTTAGTAGAGTAACAATGCTGTCTGAAAATCTACTTTTTAAAACGAGACTTCACATGCTAAATGCATCTTCCTTGCAAAGCTTTGCCACTTTGAATGTTTTTTTTTTTTTTTTTTTGAGTCCCTAAAATCCATGTGCTTAGGATGTCACCAATGGGTGAGTTTTTCTTTAACTTCCCTCCCTCGGAGTCTCAAGGCATATATGAAAGACATGAGCACTGCTTTCATTTTCCAAAAGAAATCAGTTTCTACTGGGAATTGAAAGCATGGATTCCCTGTAGGGATTCCTCAGAACCCACATGCACTCGGGGAGAATAAAACCAGCAGGGAGATAGGCCTTAGAAAAGAGCGTATTTGCTAGTTTTCCTTGAAATATTCAGATCTCTGACCCTAAGGGAAGCCAAGGCCAGGCATTTACTTGCCAGGATAGGAAGGTGATGGAATCAAAGGAAAAGGACCCACTGGGTGAAACCATTCCACTGGCAAGGCCTGATGTGGAGGATCGAAGGCAGCTTTCTCTACCTCCAAATTCCAGAGCATTGCAGTGGCCCCCAGCAGCTCTGTGGTTATGCATAACATTTCCTACTGAATCAAGATGGCAACAGAAGCAAGGGACTCCACATTCCTATCATATGTGACAGTCCAGAAAGCCACTCTCCCCTTAAGTGGTCATTTGGAGAAACAAAAAGGGCACTGCCCATTCTCAGCCCCTCTAGTATCCACTCTTCATTCCCACATAAGCCTGAGGCCACATTTCACCTGAGCACTTCAGCTCGCACAGTCAGAAGAAAGAAGAAACATAGAACCCCTAGCAACCAGGACCAACTATTTGAAAGCACTTTGCAAGTATTACATTATTAATGAATTATCCCTACAACCCATGGAGGAGGTATTTGGATGCCTGTCTTATAGATCAAAAAAGTAAATGTATTTATTGAACACTAACTACCTGTCAGAAATTGTGCTGCAGGGTTTCCAGAGAATGAAATAGAGGTGGCTCTTGACCTCATGAAATTTACATCCCAGCTGAGCTCAGAGAAGTGAGTGGCTAGCCATTGGCAGATAAGCTGTTGGCAGATATTGGAGGCTACCTGAGAAGGAGGTAGGGATAGAGGGAAAAGGATCACATGGGAATCAAAGAAAAGGTAGAAAACGAGGAAATGTAATTGTTCAAAGATGCCCAGAAAAATCAACTGAACATTCATAATCTGAATTGCAGTCTATTCATTTTACACCTCACAAAGTTGTATAGATTTATACTTGCCCCATCTCTGTTGATTTCTGAGAATACTAAAGAACCAGAGAAAGAATAGTAACTGCGCAAATTTTTCCACAGCCCTTTTGGATCCTTGGAGTCTGAGAATTATCTTTGGGGAAGACCTTCCTTTCACTGTCTGGAGAAGAAATGAAATTGAATTCCAGATCTGAGAAGATGAGAGAATTTCAGAAGGAACCCTTTCAAATTTATCTTTGTTAATATTCTTCAAGCACATAAGTAATGAGAATTTGCAAAAATAGAGTCCCCTCTAGCTTCCAGAGACAGCAAACTAAAAGGAAAACCACATGTCATGACCACCCTATTATAATAATAGATAAAGATATTATTATCTATAATAATAATAATAATAATAGATATATTATACATAATATATAATAATAAAGATATTATTATATATTATTATAATAATAGATAAAGAGGCACAAACAGGGTACTAATTAGCAATCATAAAATCTCAAGGCACCCCAGATCACTCATCCTTGTATCTGGGCAGTAAAGGCACCACATGGGCAGGTAATATGGAAGAAAATACTGGGATGTGGTTGTTGAGGTGTTAGCTGGCAAGACCCAGGAGGGGCAGCTGATCTAGCAGCACAATCTACACTCTCCCAAGAATCCAAAGGCATTCAGGTGACTGCCCACGAATTAAAAATCAGCCAGTCTAGAGAGAGGCAAGCACCTCCTAACCCAGAGAGGGACAGCAGGAAACACTGCCAAGATCTGATTGATCATCTTCAGGTCCCTTTCCCTGAGATGTATTCCTGTCCATGGTCTCTCCCAAGATTTTATGCAGAAGGCTACTTCAGAGAAATGAGAAGTTTTTATTAGCATGCAGGGGCCAAAGTTTAGCCTGAAGGAGAGATACCTTCATCAATAAAATCTTTTTTGATTAAATTCAGTCTTTCTTCTTGGGTCTGCTCAGAGGTTGGAAAATAAGCTGGGTGTGCTTTCTGACTTTTATCCCCAATTTGTTCCCTGAGGATTTCAAGGATTCTGTTTCCATCAGGGCAGTCTGTATGAAGAAAGAAAAGAGTGTTCTTTCCTTAACAAGTTGCCTCTTGATAAATTTACACCCAGTAATTCGGACTTGGAAATTCACCAGACTCAAATATCTAGCTGGGTTAGATGGCTGTGTATTCTAGGTTTAATAATTAATCTCTCTCTATATTTTTAAAAGAGTCACCTTTTAAACAAGAATTTAAGCTTTTTTTTTTTAATAAGGAGAAAAAAATGTATCTACATTGTATCTACAGAAGAGGAGCTGATTCCTTATAGCCTTTTAGCTGACATAGTAGTTAAAAGTGTCAAAAAGGCAAAGCAATGGTATAGGTGAACTATACAATAATTGCTATCATATTCATTTTTATTTCCAACATTTTAATGAGGGCTATATATTACTTAAAGATAAATATTCCATTCACTGTATAGTGAATTATCTGGGGGAAAAAAATCAAGACACTTTTTCAAACATCAGTTCCATATCAAAAGAGACAGTCTCTCTGTATTTATCTATTTTCCTTAAGGGATCGGGCCAAATATCACTGGCATGGGATATCACTGGTCCTAGTCTCCACACCACAGTGATTTGGCTTGCCCAGTATGAATCTTTGGAAGACTCAAATGTCTCTGTGTTTACCTTCTTGTTCTCTTGAACACTCTTTGTCTCCATTTGTCCCCTTACACTGACTGGGCTGATATTCAATGACGTTCAACCATGCTTGGGAGGTGTCCAACCAGGCATCAAGAGCCAGTCCAGCCTGCCTGGTACACACTGCCTACACAGTCATGCAGTCCCAGCTGTTTCAAAGGCTCTGATGATAATATGGGCCACACTCCAAGCATTTGCCTGCTTAACTAGATGCCCTTAAGAACAATTAATAAATCTCTAATGGTGATAATTCCAGCACACTCACCACAGGCCATTAGGAACACTATTTTCAGACTGAATGAAACCTCTCCCGTGCCTTCATATTACACCATGAGAGTGAGGCCCTTAGCATAGTCCCTGATTCACTGGCAACCATGACCAAGAAATTTCCATTCTTCAGAAGAACCCAGTCTCCTCAAAAAAGAGACTGTAGTCATTACCCTGCTCTCTTTTACAGCAATGCTGGAAGGTTGAGTAAGAAGACACTGCAATGTACTTTGCATACTTCCCAAGAAACACACTCCTTAATCCCAAGTCATAATTGCTAATAAATGATTCCTCTTTTACATAGGGTTAAAGAATTTTTAATATACACATTCTCTGGTGCTCATTAAGAAGACACTAATTCTTCATGGGCTTATAAGCACATACATAACTGAGAATAATTTGCAGCGACTGTACAATAATGAATGTAAAATCCTAATGAGGGGATGCACATTGGTTGGGAAAGTATGTTGTTCTTTTCTTCTTTCCTTTCTTTTATCAAAGATATTGTACTGAATTTTCTTTAGAGGGTTTATTAGTGCCTGTTTAACATTATCCCTCTCTTTCATGTGAAAACTTTCATTAGAATCCTAGGCAAAGCTTTAGGCTTTCAATGAGGAGGTTATTAAAAAATAATTAATATCTAAATGGTGCTCAAAATACCACATTACTGCTAATCGACAGCACTATCATAGGGCACAGAGATGTGAATGATATTAAATACCAGAAAATCCAGTCTGATCTATCAGTAATTTCATTATTTCCAAGTATAAAATTAACTTCTTGGAGAGGGGCTACAGAGACTACAGGGCTCCTGGGGCCTCATTTGTTCTGAGCAGATGATTTCCTTGTGGAGTCTCCATGCAGAGAATTAGACGTGAGTTCTCAGTGGTCTCCACAGATGATTCTCTATTTTCTACATTCTATTGTCATGTTAGGATGGCCACAAATACCATTCTCAGTACCACACTGGGCCTCTTCTTCAGACTGCCCAGAAGGCCAAACACTGCAACAGAAAAGGGCTGCCCGTGAACCTTCTGGTCTCATCCCACAGAAGAGCTTTAACGAGAGGGTGGGTTTAGGATTCCCTGGACAGTCAATGCTGCCTTAGATCATTTCCTGTTGGGGAAGTTCCGAAGTTCATTTGTTTGGTTTCCAAGACAAAATGGTTACATTAATTTGTATAGAAAATGGGAACTGATTTAATCATATTTTTTACGCTGATATCAGTCAAACAAGTTTATGCATTTTAGCAGTCGATCTTAATTTCTCAAGTATGATATTTTAAACACTCTTTGTAGTAATGTTTGGGAGGAAAGAAAGTAAAACAGAAAGAGAGGAAGAAAAGAGGGGACAGCAAAGTAGGGAGAGAGGGAATAGTAATAAAAATATCATAGTTCAATGTATTTTTGGAATTAATGCTTATTACCTCTCTCCTGGGAGTATCATGAAGAATGTAAAGGTCTGAGAATTTCTGCAATTAAGAACTGCATTTAATTTTGTCTAAGAATTTTTCAATTAGTCATATGATTTTCTTCATCTTTTCCCCCTGTCTCATTGTATTATCATTCCAGAGAATCCAGAGCATACACCTTGGGAAGCTGATTGGTTCCTGCTCCCCGCATTAGGTGACTGCCATCAATTCTAACATAATTACACTAGCATGTGCTCAGCATTTATCCAACATAAGGTCAGAATAAGGGTTATGTATTCTTCAAGGGTAAGTTCCCAAATGAGTAGGACATGTGCCGGCCCCTCCAAGGACATACACACTTTCCCAAGGCCTAAAAATCTGTGCTTAAGACTATTAATGCATCCCTCCTGAGTCCATTTGAGGTCAAGAGCTGCCTCTGGCAGTTTAACTAGTGAGATAAAAGATGAACCAAGCATGGTCTCTCTACTCAGGGAGACCTGTCACAGACAGTGAACCAGAACCACAAGACACATGATACGGGGGAGGGGGATATCTATTGTATATGAGGGACGAAGGATGACTAGTAGAGATGGTGGCTGATAAGCTGAGCTCCAATCTGGATTTTCATTGCTGGGTGGAAGGGGACAGATCCATAAGCAATATAAAAAGCACTGAGACTGCAAAAGTGAGGGATGGACATTCTGTCATTCATCCCCAATATCGCAGACAAACCCAGAGGGTAATACGTGAAAAACTCCACATGGCATCTAATTCCTTCAGATCGGGCACCTACTGTACCCACATGCCATGCCTAACTAGATGGCAGGTGTGCAGTGGGCACTTGTGTTCCCTGTACTCTTAGGGCCTCTCTGTGTCTCTGACAGCAGGCTTGACATACTAAGCATCTCTCTGATGGGCATCAGCATAGGGATAAGAATTTGTGCTTTTGCCTTATGAAACAAAATATTGGATATTTAGTGTTATCTTGTAAGTAAAATCATCTTATATGGACATAAGGATCAATCCATTGGAAGGATCCTTCTGCAGTAAAGCTGCTTTTATGGGACTGCTGAGTTGAGAGAAATGTTAGACCTTTTAAAACTCCACTGACTCTGAACTAAAGAGAGAAAAAAAAAAAAACCATAAGATTGAAATCTACAGATGCTACTTGACAGCGATTTGATGTGAAGTGGTAGTCCCATCCATAATTTGACTTAGCCAAATCCATATCTTCTGGGATCCCTGAGCTATATACAGGTTCTAAAATCCCCAAATAATTATTCCACAGCATGCAAGCTGAAGAACAATGAGAGAAAGAGAAATTAGCAGATTTTTACGTCATTATAAAGGGATATAGTTGGTCCAACAGGCAATGGTGCTTGTGCACAACAGAGTGATCTTTGAACCTCCTAAGCACACTGACAAATTGCCCTCTGGAGTCCAATTCCCAGCATCAGCACCACTTTGCCAGGATGGCTTGTCTCTTGTTTCTACTGCCTAATGGCTCTCCACACCAAGAAGGGGAGTCTGTGTGATTAAAATAACCGTCAACAAAATAGTTCAGTAATTAAACGTCTTATTTTTAAAATATAATTGTGGTCAGCAAGATTGATAGGCTCTTTTGGTCATTAACAATCTAGTTAACAACCATAAATTTCAAGTCATCACTTTCCTGAGCCCTGGTGTTAAAGAGGTTAAAAGGGCAGATTATACTCAGGCAGAGTTAAGAACTGGAAAATTAAGCTAGAATGTGAGAAGCAAGATTATGAAGACATATTCCTCAGAGTGCTATGGAACTAAATGGAAACCAGGTATTATTAATGCTCGAGGATGTGTTCAATCACTTTTTATGGTGGGGGGAAGTACTAATTAATGCCCTATGCCATGGCAATATAATTTAGGAGGGGATAGGAAATTTCTAACAATCAAATCCAGAGTAAAATCAAGACTGTTCAAAATGAACCACCTACCCATCATCATAAAAATATTGTCTATATCGAGTCAAAGAGAAGATATATTCTTTGGTCATGGGCATACTAAAAACACTGATTCCCGAAATGTGTTTTCAAATGACACATAAAAATAAGGAAACTATAAAACAGGAAAGATACGAAAGCTTTTAAACTAGTCTTACCATCACATTTTTTGTCTTTTCAGTTCATAATTTTTTTCATTTTTACTGTTTTCTGTTAGTTATATATAACATTAGGATTCATTTTGACATAATTATAAATGCATGGAATATAATTTGCTCTAACTCAGTCCCCAATACTCCCCCTTCCCCTTCCCCTTCCTGTCCTTCTCTTCCTTCTTCCCCTTTTTCCCTTTCTTCTACTAGTCTTTTGGCTATTTAGGTTTTTTTTTTTTAATTAGTATATTGTGTATATACATAAAAATGAGAAATACTGTAGTATATTTATATATATACATAGGAAAGTTAGGTTAGATTCATTCCACTGTTTTTCCCATATCCATCCCTCTTCCTTCGTCCTTAATCCCCTTCTTCGAGTCCACTGATCTTTCTTTTATTTTGATGGAATCATCCAATCCCTGAAGTTTATTTTCTTTTTCCTTTTTTTAATTTTAGACTAGCTTCTGCATATCAGAGAAAACATTTGATCTTTGACTTTCTGACGTATTTCACTTAGCATGATAGTCTCCAGTTCCATCCATTATGGCAAATGACATAATTTCATTCCTTATGGCTGAATAATACTCTATTGTGTATCGATACTACATTTTCTTTATAAATTCATCTGTTGAAGGGCATCTGGCTGTTGTGAATTGTGCTACTATAAACATTGATGTGGCTGCATTCTTATAGTATGCCAATTTTATATCTTTTGGACCTATACTGGAGAGTAGGACAGCTAGGTTATACGGTGGTTCCATTCCTAGTTTTTTGTGGAATCACCATATTTCCTTCTAGAGTGGTTGCACTAATTTGCAGTCCCACTAGCAATGTATGAGTATACCTTTTTCCCCACATTCTCACCAATACTAGTTGTTATTCGTGTTCTTGATAACTGCTATTCTGACTGGAGTGAGAGGAAATCTCAATGTGATTTTGATTTGCATTTCCCTAATTGCTAGAAATGTTTAACATTTTTTCAGATATTTGTTGGCCATTTGTATTTCTTCTTTTAAGAAGTGTCTACTTAGTTCTTTTGCCCATTTACTAATTATGGGGTGTATGTGTGTGTGTGTGTGTGTGTATGTCTTGAGTTCTTTACATATTCTGGTTATTAATGCCCTGAGTAGCAGATGACAAAGATCTTCCATTCTGTAGGCTCTCTCTTCATACTCTTAATTTTTTCCTTTGCTCTGCAAGAAGCTTTTTAATTTGCTAGTGTCTCACTTATTAATTTTTGGTTTTATTTCTTGCACTTTAGGGGTCTTCTTAAGGAAGGTGCTTCCTGTGCTGACATGCTGGAATTAACACCATACTTTAAAGTTAAATTGTATAACACACTGTATTTTTAAAATTGTATTTATGAAATTCGTAATTACATAGTCACTTGTGTTGATCAGTGAGAGTTATTATTATTTTTATGCCATAATATTCTGACCTAACCTTTTACCTGACCAAAACTTACTGTTGGTCTATTTTTGTTGTTTTTGTTTTGTTTTGTTTTTTTTGATGCTCATGGTCCAACCAAAGTGAAAGACAACTAATTCTTCCATGAGCCTATTTACTCGTAGTATGGAGAAGCAATTCCAGGCTTGAAACACTCAATTGGTGATGGATTCCAGGTCCCCCACTACCTGTAGCCCAAGGAAGAGAGGATGTCAAGAATAAGAGAGAAGCACAACCCTTCCACTTTCAGGTATTAGACTGCACAAGGCTCTTTCCAACCAAGAAGAAATGAATATGAGATGAAATGTATTAGCACAGGGAAATAAATTGGATTTTGTCTGCTCTAATCTGGAACAAACATCCATTCAACTGATCCTCAAAGGCATCTCCAATTAATAGAGAAATAGAGGAATACTCTCACTGGGATGGTTGTCAGAAATTCCACAACATCATAAGTTTGCTGGAAACCACTGATAGAATGTTCCATTTGCCTTGTAAAAGGAAAATAAGACAGCAGAACAATACTAAATCTGGTGAGTAAAGTTCAAAGGAACTTGAAAAGTGACTTATGAGATATGCTTTAACCATTTTCCCCTTCCCTAGAGTTTAACTGCATCTTAAATCACGTATGTTCACAGCAGCCCCATGTTCAGCCTCAAAAGAACTCACACTTAATATTTGAAGAGGAAGAAAAATTAGGGATTGATGGACAAATAGTTTTCAACTCAAATACCATCACTGATCAGTTAACAGCAGTATGTATTGAACTTAGTGGAGAAGAGTATCATGGCCAGTTACCAATCTATGCAGGAGCAGTTTAGCACAGAGATTAAGGGAATATGATACTTGAATCCCAGCCCTATTTTTAAATAGCAGAGCAATCTTAATTTTCTGCATATAAAATGATAAAAATAATAATTATCTCATAGAGTTATGAAGAGCATTAAATAAATAATATAGATGAAACAACTTTGACAATGTATAGCATATAATTTGCACTTAATGAACACTGGTCTCAACAGGAGGACTCACCCCTGTTGCTAACTGGTATTACAGAATACAGTGGTGACTTGTCCTTTGACCCTGAAGCTGTCTGTGCTCCAGAATCTGCTCCTCAATTCAAGTGCCAAACTGACAAGTACCACATTTTGAAGTCAAGGTGGCAGTGAAGAGTAGAAGATTAATCTATACAGTTCTCATATGACTTGATATATAAACTTAGTAGACCTCACTTCCAAAATGAGCACATTGTAATGGTGGTGTAATAGTTTTGACTTTGAAAAGTCACCAAGTCTTTCATTGACTCATATTTTCAGGGTACTTCAAAATGATCCAATCTGGTACACTTTTGACTTAAAACAATCCGGGGACCTTTTCCAGGCCTCCCAGCCTGCAAATAATCTACACAACTCCACACCTACCTTCAACCAAATCGAATAAAGGATCGAAGGTGTCTGGTTCCACCCAAGTGTTATAGACTGTCTTCACATATTGAAAGTCCGGCTCTGTCAGTGACAGGTATGGAACTACTTTCAAACCAGGCACATAATGAGAAGAGACTTATGAACCTGATGATGCTGTAGCTTCTGCAAGCTGCTGTCATTGGGTACTAGGGGTCAGAACTAGGGCAGGGACTCTCATCTGGGAGCAAGTTTGTCCCACAAGGGACTATTCTGAAGACACATTTTAATGCTGCTATTGTTTTTGTTGTCACAAATGGGTTGGAGGTGTTTCTGGCATGGAGTAAGTAAACATTCTACAAGACACAGCAACCCAAAGCAAACAAAACAACAACAACAAAAGCCCTCAATTTTCTGATCAGCAGAGCTTGAATCAGAATGTATCACAGATCAGTGTGGACACACTTGCTAAAAGTTTTCCTCACTGTACTGGAAGTGCCCAGTGGGCAAGGACATTGAGTCCTTGATGTTCAGCATAGCGCACAGTCCTTAACCGTGGCTCTGTATGACTTGCGGAGTGGATGCACCACAGTACTATAAAGCAATGCAGTCCACCATTTTTCTTCACAGCAGAGCAAGTCCTTGGATGTTAAGGTCATAAAGCAGGGTACAAAGAGAAGAGATAGCTGAACATGACTGCTTATTTTGGCACCTAATAATCAACCTGTCCCTCCTGCTGCACCTCTGTCTTTATCTACTCAATGACTGGCACCATGGCCAGAGCTTCACAGTAAGTTGTAAAAACTCCACCACCAAAATATATCTACAATCCACCCACTTCTCTCCATCCTTAAAGCTACCACATAGGCCAAAGCTGTCATCATTATCTCAAAAGGGTCACACCCTGCTTTTTTGCTTGACTTCTAATTTCTATTCTTTACAGTGGAATAACAAGACGTCCTTTTCAAAATACCAATCAGGTCACATCACTCGTCTGTTCAAAACCTGTTAAAGTCTATTGCTCCCAGTCCAGTGGCCATTTTCCTCCTTCACTAATATGTCCATGTCCAGCTCCTTCTCCACCAAGAGGCTGTGCACCAGTCTGGGAATTTCTTCTGGATCCTTACATGGCTAGCATCTTCACATCATTCAGGAATTAGAATAAAGTGAACTCCTTGGAAAGGAAGTTTTTGACTACACAGTATAAGACAAACAAACAAATTCTGGACTCTTCACCTCTTTATCAGACTTCTTTGTTCCACTGTCCTTAGATGAGGAGGCACATCTGAGATCTTATTCTTTATTCACTTATTCTTGTATATCAACCGTCTCCCCCAGTAGAGCACTAGCTCTGTGAGAACATGGAACCTGTCTTACTCTCTGCCCAACACAGTGCAAAGCACAATGGAAGGGGTCAATATGTGTCTTCTGAATGGACAGAATTCTGAGGAATAAAGGGACAGATTTAGAAATGCACTATTATGAAAAAGACATCAATTTGAAGAAAATAGGTATGAACTGTCACTTGCAAAAGAGTTTCCTAGAATTTCCAAATTAAACCCCAAATTGCATCCTTTGTTAACTGAGTTCAGTCCAATGTAAGACTAATCATCAGAATAAGACAGAAGTGGTTAACGCTCATCAACTAGCAAAAAACTCAGAAATTAAATGAACGAGAGTATAAGTCGCTCTCATTCTTTTCCTGAGAACCAAATTAAAGTTCATCCTATATTTTAAAATCTCTAATAAGAGACAGTGTAATAATGAAAGTACAATGAGATAATTTTAATGATGCTCAGTTCATACCCATAGCAATGATTTGTAATTTTCCAAATACGGTTCAGCAGTGTTGACAGGCATGGTATGAAAATAAATGTAAGTCTCTTTTCCTTTTAACTTTTTTTTTTTACTGTGAAAAAAAATCATTAACATATTCACTATTTGCAGGCTGTGTCTGAAGCAAGAATACTAGTATGCCATCCCTTGAGGAACCCTGAAACATGTGACAGTAAGGCTGCTTTTTTTGGACCATATGTAAATATGAATGCATGTCAGCAATAAATAAAATCAGCCAGAAACATGTCAGCAGTGATTGGGAGGCGGGTGGGTGGATGGTGGCACATAAAAGCAGAGTCAGAGGCTGAGCAAACAATGCTGAGTGACCACACAAGATGCCTCTTGCTCTGCCTCCTGCCCGCCTTTCCAATGCCAGCTGTTACAGCTCTAGCAACATTCCCAAACTTGCAGTGTTTTGAAATTTATAGGCTCGAGATATCTATGATTTCATTCCCTCCCCAGATGAGCATAGTCAAATAGCTCTCTGCAGAAACAGAATAATAAAATTCTGTACTCTCTTATGCTTCCATATTGGGGAAACTAAAGTTTCACTTTTTGAAAATTTTACCTCACTTAAATTTAGATAGCCACATATGGCAAATGGCTACCATAAAACACAGCCTGCTCCAGGTACCTTCCTTTTAATCTTCCTTATCAGTCTAGTGAACTCCTGCTCATCCCTCAAATCCCAATTCAAATGCCCCATCCTCCAGAATCTCCTTCCTATTCCTGTGCAGGTTGCATAAAGATGGATGACATCCATTTATTTTACTCTATAATAATTATTTTATGACACATAGGTCCTCCTTCCTAGATTGAGAATATTTTAAGGGCAAAGACTCTGTCTGGCTCATCCATAAATCCTGAGTTCAGTGCTTGGCACAAGAGAATTGTTTGACAAATATTTGCTGGATGCTCAAGTGCAATAGTGAAACCATCTTTAGTTGCGAACAAATATAAGTACAGCTTCCCAGAAAAGTTCTTCCCCAGGGAAGGTTTTATCACCTTTATACAACAAGTTGCAAACCAGACATGGGTTTTCAGATTTGGTAGTATTTTGCCACATTGATTTGTTTTAATGGAAAGTGTTTTCCAATGTTAAAAATAGACTTCTCACAATTCCAGGGATAGGTATTCCATCTGGCATCTTTAGTCTATTATACATGCTTGGCAACAATAAGCCAGAATGGAACATGCACTTGCAACTTTTAGATAATAAATATACTCCACAGGCCTTTCTCCCCCACTTACTCTTAGATTACTTTAATTATTAATGATCTTTGAATTTCTTCTGCAGCCAATTGAACTTACAACCCCAGACACTGAGTGAAGAGCCAGGAAGTTCAAGTACAGACACTGACCTCTGATTTAAAATAACAAAACAATACAGACAGAGTAACAGCAACAGCAATAACAATAATAAGGGCTGCTAATATTTACAGAGCATCTCATGCCAGGTATTGCACTAAGTATTTAATACATGTTGTCACATGAAATCCTCTAGGACCTGGAAAATATTCTTAGCCTCCTTTGATCAGTAAGGGGACCAAGACCAGGAGACAGAATACCAAGAATAAGCACTAAGATCTGTCCCTAGCTCTGCCCTCTCTATAGCCTTTGTTGCCATATCTTCACTACAAAGTCCTCCTCACCCCTCCATGTTCCTCCCAGCCTGGATTTTGACACCAAGTGTGATTCAAAGTTGGACCCTGGGCAAGTGGTATAAATTTTCTGCATTTTGCTTCTTCACTAACAACTCATTTCAGGAATAAGAGCTGCAATCTCCAGGAGCATATGTGGGCACATGAGATGACACAGGTGAGACACCAAACTTCTCAGACATTTTCACAAATGGAAAATGATCTCATCCAAGTGGCCAGAAGATGGTTAGGGGTCAGCTGATATATCTGAAGTAGGGAGGTGGGGAAATGGTTTAATTATTTAAAGAAAACAGTAGTATTGTGGCATCTGCTAGTATCCAGCCTCCAGTATCAAGGGACACTCATTTAAGGAGAGAATATCTCATTGTAATGAACAAACATGACGCCTTAAAGATTGCCTATAACTCTGTGCCAATTAGATGACATCAAAAGGATACAGGTCAATGGAGGGGTTACAGAAGAACCATGTGGGCCTACTTCTGTGCCAGCCCATGAATTAGAAAATATTTTCTGAAGTAGTTGAGATAGCAAATATTTTGGACTTTGAAGGCCATCTATAAATAAATGACTGTAGATGTGTTCTAAAAAACACCATTTATAAAACCAAGCCCTGTGCTAGGCACCAAGGAGGCAGAGCAGACCTCAGCAGAAGGCATCATGCCTGCTATTCACCTGGCACGATCACAGGGACAATATAAGTTGATGCCTATGGAATTTGCCTTCTCAGGTGGCCCCAACCCTTAGGTCAAGGCAGCAAGAGGGACTTCCCGAGCAGTTTTTCTGGGTGACTCTAGCCCCAGAATAATCCACAGGTCATGAGGAGAGTAAACCTCTGCCATTTTCCAGTGCAAAATTCCTCC
Source organism: Sciurus carolinensis (assembly GCF_902686445.1). Classification (NCBI taxonomy): domain Eukaryota; kingdom Metazoa; phylum Chordata; class Mammalia; order Rodentia; family Sciuridae; genus Sciurus; species Sciurus carolinensis. Next base: position 58,552,614 of record NC_062229.1, read on the forward strand.
AGGTGCTGTGTAGGCCTGTCACCAGCATAGGTAAGCTATACACCTTCTAACCACTCGATGTCAGTTCCTGACTAAATCAAAGACAATATATGATAGGCCTTCAGTGCCCAAGAAGTTTCCAAATGAGGATGCCTAGATATATCCTTTTAGACAAAGCCAAACACCTCTGCTCCCCTGTGCTCTCCTTGACACCCTCTCCCACCAGGTGCCACCTCTGGCTCCACCTTGCTCTGAGCTGTCCACTTGGGCTTGGACTACCTGCTTCTTATATACCCAGACTGCAGGTGGCTTCTGTCATTGGCACACTGCTTGGCCTCTTCACAGTCTTTCCTTGGTGTGATATCCTATGTTTGAGACTGGTTGCTTTTCTTTCGAGGGCATGATCAACATGGTGCAAAGAAGCAACAATTCACTGTTTTATCTGTTAACCTAAATTCTCATTGTCCTTCTGCTTTTGGTTCTAGTCTCACTTAATCCTGTTTCCCTTCTTAGCATGAAGTCTGCTCATTTTAAACTACTGTTCCAACTTTAATGTACTAGGTACATTTTATTGTCGTCTTCACTGTTTTACTTTTGGAGTGAAACAACATAGAATATGATTTGGGATAGAAATTGGAGCGATTATAGTCTTAGGGTCAGAAAACCACAGTTTGAGCCTTAGTTAGAACTTCTCTGAAGGACTCTGGGCAAATGAGTGAACATCTTTGAACTTACATTGTTTCACCTCCAAGATACAGTTAAGTATGGAAATCCCAGAGAGATACTGCAAGGATGGAATGAGTTAAATACGGAAGATTACTCTTCCAATTCAATAATAAAGACAAAAAAAATCTAGTTGAAACAAAAGGCACAGGATCCAAATAGATATTTCCCAAGGAAGCTTTTAAAATGACCAAAGTCATGTGAAAAGATGATCAATACCATTAGCCATCAAAGAAAGCTTGCCTAATCAAAATCCAATGAGACACCAGTTCTCACCCATTACAGTGAATGTAATCAAAAAGTTAGAAAATACATGCTAATGAGAATATGGAGAAATTGGAATCCTGCTGGTGGAAATGTAATGACACTTTGAAAAATGGTCGGCCAGGGCCTTAAAAGATTAAATGTGAAGTTACCATATGAAATCCCATCCCTAGATATATATCCAAAAGAAATGGAAACATGGCCAGGTGGTGGTTCAAACCTGTAATCCCAGCAACTAAGGAAACTGAGGTAGGAGGATTGCAAGTGAGAGACTAGCCTCAGCAACTTAGCTAGACCCTGTCCCAAATTTTTTAAAAATAAAAAGGACTAAGGATGTACCTCAGTGGTAAAGCATACCTGGGTTCAATCCCCAGAACCAAAAGAAATGAAAACATATGTCGACACAAACACTTATAAATAAATAGCAGCATTTATATCAGCATTATTCAGAAGAGGCACAATGTGAAAGCAACCCAAATGTCTATTAAATGATGAACAGATAAAAAAATGTAGTCTAGTCATACAATGGAATGCTATTTTGCAACAAAAAGGAAGGTTTCTGCACAGCAAAGTAAACAATCCAAAATGAAAAGATAATCTATGGAATGGGAGAGAATATTTGCAATATAATAGATAAAGGGTTAATATCCTAGATACATAAGGAGTTCATACAACTCAATAGTAATAAAATTTTTAAATGGGCAAAGGACCTAAATGGTCATTTTTCAAGGCAATACAATTGGCCAACAAATTTATGAAAAAATGCTCCCAACATCACTAATCATTTGGGAAATGCAAATCGAAACTATGTGATATCACCTCACGCTTGTTAGAATGGTTATTATCAAAAAGTCCAACGATAACATGTGTTGGTGAGGAAACCCTTGTACACTGTTGGTGGGAATATAAATCAGCACAGCTGTCATGTAAAATAATGTGCAGTTTCTTCAAAAGTTTTAAAATAATAAAACTACCATATGATCCAGCAATCTGACTTCCAGGTATATATCCAAAGAAAATCAAATAAAATCATTACCTCAAAGGGATATCTGCATGCCTGTATTCACTTGCAGCATCCTTCACAGTGGCTGAGATAAGGAAGCAGCCTGAGAGTCTAGTGATTGGTGAATGGGTAAATAAAAATATGGGATGTGCATGCGTACAGGAATAATGTTCAGGAATATTATTCTTTTTTTTATTATTGTAAACAAATGGGATACATGTTGTTTCTCTGTCTGTACATGGCGTAAAGGCATACCATTTGTGTAATCATAAATTTACATAGGGTAATGTTGTTTGATTCATTCTGCCATTTTTCCCCTCCCCCCCACCCCTCCCACCCCTCCCTCCATCTATACAGTCCTTCCTTCCTCCATTCCTGCCCCCCTCCCTAAACCCAACTCCAACCCCAACACTAACCTTTCCCCCCCCCATTATGTGTCATCATCCACTTATTAGCGATATCATTCTTCCTTTGGTTTTTTGAGATTGGCTTATCTCACTTAGCATGATATTCTCCAGTTTCATCCATTTGCCTGCAAATGCCATAATTTTATCATTCTTTATGGCTGAGTAATATTCCATTGTATATATATATACCACATTTTCTTTATCCATTCATCAATTGAAGGACATCTAGGTTGGTTCCACAATCTGGCTATTGTGAACTGAGCAGCTATGAACATTGATGTGGCTGTATCTCTGTAATATGCTGATTTTAAGTCCTTTGGGTATAGGCCAAGGAGTGGGATAGCTGGGTCAAATGGTGGTTCCATTCCAAGTTTTCTAAGGAATCTCCACACTGCTTTCCAGAGTGGCTGCACTAATTTGCAGCCCCACCAGCAATGTAAGAGTGTACCTTTTCTCCCCACATCCTTGCCAACACCTGTTGTTGCTTGTATTCTTGATAATCGCCATTCTGATTGGGGTGAGATGGAATCTTAGGGTGGTTTTGATTTGCATTTCTCTTATTACTAGAGGTGTTGAACATTTTTCCATATGTTTGTTGATTGCTTGTATATCTTCTTCTGTGAAGTGTCTATTCATTTCTTTAGCCCATTTGTCGATTGGATTACTTGCATTCTTGGTGTAGAGTTTTTTGAGTTCTTTATAGATTCTGGAGATTAGTGCTCTATCTGAAGTATGATTGGCAAAGATTTTCTCCCACTCTGTAGGCTCTTTCTTCGCATTGCTGATAGTTTCCTTTGCTGAGAGAAAGCTTTTTAGTTTGAATCTATCCCAGTTATTAATTCTTGCTTTTATTTCTTGTGCTATGGGAGTCCTGTTGAGGAAGTCTGGTCCTAAGCCGACATGTTGAAGCTCTGGACCTACTTTTTCTTCTATAAGATGCAAGGTGTCTGGTCTGATTCCGAGATCCTTAATCCATTTTGAGTTTAGTTTCGTGCATGGTGAGAGATATGGGTTTAGTTTCATTCTGTTGCATATGGGTTTCCAATTTGTGACAACCTGGATTAATCTGGAGGACATTACATACAGTGAAATGAGGCAGACACAGGAAGACCAATAATGCATGATGCGTGATCTCACTTATATATGGAATCCAAAAAAAGTTGAACTCATATCAAGAACAGAATAGTCTCAGAAAATGGGAAAATGAGAGTCAAAGGGTAAAAACTTTCCCTTAGAAGGTGAATAAGTCCTGCAGATCTAATGTAAAACATGGTGATCACAGTTAATAATTTACTATATGCCTGAAATTTGCTAAGAGAGTAGATCCAAAGTGATTTTTACCACAAAAGGAAGCAACTATGTGAGGCAAGGTGATGGATATATCCATTAGCTTTACTGTAGTAATCATTTCATTAGGTACACAATAGATATCAAATCATCACATTGTACACCTTAAGTATATGATTTTGTCAAATATTCCTCAATAAGACCAGAAAAACAATGAAGTACTGATACATGCTACAAGATGGTCATCTATGAAAACTTTACACTAAGCAAAAGAAGAGTCTAGAAGGATTACGTAATGTATGACTTCACATATATGAAATGTCCATAACAGGTAAATGCATACAAATGAAAAGTAGGTTAGTTGCCAGGGGAAGTGGGCAATGGGGAGTGACTGCTATGGGTGCAGGGTTTCCTTTGGGAGTCGTGAAAATATTCTGGAATCCAAAGGAATGATTACAGAATCCTGAGAATATACTTGAAAACTGGGTGAAAAATATGGTGTTTTAACTACATTCCAGTGAAGCTGTTACGTTAAAAATGTGGGAAATTCTTATTCTAGTGCCTGATAAAGGATTAAAAGTGGTCCCCAGAATTATGATTAGCCCACCAGAACATCAGTTTTTATTTTTTCATTTTTAAAAAGCTGTAAGTTATTCTGGGGCCTTTCAGATCCATTGTTCTGAAAATCAAAATGCTTAAATATGTGTAGTGACATCTAGAAAAAAACCTATTGTAACCTGGAGTAGTCAGGGCAGCCTTTCAGATATTTGGACCTGGTAAAGATGGCAGCGGGACTTTCAGAATTATCATAAGCAGCAATAAGAAAAAGCACAAAGGTGGGAATGACTCAGTTTCCTGAGGGACAGTTGGATTATGCAAGTTGATCGTGAATGATAGTGGTAAGATCCAAAGAAAACAAAGATTTTGAAAGGCCTTGGAAACATGGGCCAAGACATTGGGATTCACCAGCTTTGGAATGGAGGACTTTCAATTTAAGGAAATAACCTGTCAGTTTATGTGGTAGAAGTGGGGGGTAACAGGAATCAGAACCCACAGGGCTATGGCTTTGTGGTGAGGTCCTGAAGAAAGCAAGAATGAGAATAGAAAAGAAATGGTACAGTGGCTACTTCATTATCATAGAGGCAACAAATTGAAAAAGGAAAAAATCTTTCTCCCTCTTACCAGAATCCCAAACAAGTCATAATAACCACCATGAAATTATGATTAAAAAAAGGAGAATTTTATTAGTGATAAATAGGAATCAAAAGTTAATCCGTGTCCTAAAATTCAAAAGAGACACTGATTACAATAAAGGAACCCTGAAGGGAACGGTAGGAGGGATGGGAGGAAAAGAAACAGATGATTTTGGTGCAATTTAGAGTCGCATCACTCTCTCCCACCTCAACCTTAAGGAGCATACTAGGAGAAGAATATGAGTGGACCAAAATTAAGGATTTCTCTTATAATCAAGAGACAAGTAGACTAAGGAAATTATTTAGGAGCTTTGGGAAAACTCCAGAAAATCTCTGGAGAGCAGCATCCCAGGACTTCTGCTCAGTTGAGATTAGGAGTCAACTATGATAGGTGTTTGGCAGGAAAAAATGATAGAATTTAGTAGCAACAGTATACAGGGGATGACACTCAGAACTGAGCTGGAGCTGACCCAAGTTTTCCAAGCTTGAATCCTCCAGAAGTGGATGCTCTCAGGAAGGACAGGGGTGGCAAGAAGGGGACATTTTATGGGAGAGGGGATGTGATCTATTATCAGATGCATTAAAATTGAGCACTGATCTCTTAGATTTGGATGTCTTCATCAATGTAATCTAATGACTCTGAAGTAATCTTTTATAGGCAGGTTCTGGGATGGATAAAACATATAATTTTAATTAAATATTAACACCAGTACATTAACATTTTTCAAAATCATTTTTTTCAATGACTTTAATATCAACTTAATCCATGAGTCTTCTAAAATTTTTAATTTCAAACTCTTAGGTATTAAAAAGTCACAGCCTAAGTAATTTTACACTTAAAAAATAATTCTGGAAAGGATGTTAGAGAAGAGAACCAAGCATTGAACTTTCTCCAGTGATAGAAAGGACAAAAACCTGTTGATTCTCATACTTAAAGACTATTTAGCAACTTGAAAAGATTTATGATAGGCAAGTTTCAAGATAACCATTCTCTGCACTTTAATGATATTATGTAATTGTCAAATATTGGAAACCAGCTCAATTCATAATGAAACATAAGACAAGTACAACTATTTGTAAAACTGACTAGTTTTCTGGAAGTTACTATGAGATATGGGACTGGATCTTTAATTTTAAAAGATGAGAGAGCCAGGTATCAATTCAGTTCAGTTATTGGTTCCCAAATGAAACTCACTCCCCCAAGTCCAGTGGGTATTTCCTTTTCAAAAGACCCCATCCTCCTCCTTGCATATTCGGATAAGGAGAGTCTGATATTTCCTCCATGAAAACAGCTAAATGGTTTAATGCTCTGGAACGCAGAGAGCCAGAACTTACACAGACACCGTGAGTCCCAGGACATGAACACAATTCCCAGAGTATATGTGGATATGTGTACATATAAAACTTCACACCCAAAATGAGTCTTGGTAACTTTGTAGACTTTGAGGACCTTCTCCTCTCTACCATGTTGGCCCTTCTTAACTTGGGACTTAAAAAATTCCTAAAATTAAACATTAAGGCATCTGTGTACATATTTTAAAAAATTCTCCTACTCTAGACTTTTTTGGCAGGGTTTTCAAAGGGGTCTGTAACCCAAAAGGGATCAAGAACCATGACATATGGGACACAAAAAATTAAAGACTCAGAAGCCTATTTAGTGAATCTGTATGAGGTGAGTCAAGTTCAAAGTATTTCCTGGGTGTCAGTTCCAAGAGATCCAGACCCTGTGGTGAGTTACAGCTGTGTCTCAATTGTCTACATGAATTCCCTGGCCTGTTATTTTCATATTCAACTAGCTATTAATTTTTCCATCCACAAAACAAAATTCCAAAAATATTAGAAACCCTCTCAGCTCAATCTTTTCTCCTTTAGAAACATACTATTGTTGTCACTTTGAAAACTGTAAATAGCATTCAAGATGATATTTAAGTTTGTGCCAACATTTAGTGGAAATGTCTAACTTTTGAAATAGTAGGGAGCTCGTGTTCCATCTGGTGTGTTTTCGTTTTATCTTCCATTCTCAGTGAATTTTAAAAGTCAACTGCCATGTCAATATCCTTTCTGCTATGCTAATGTGGCCTCCCTGTGGAAATCAAAGGGAAAGAGTCCTTAGGGCAAGAGGTTCTTTCTCAACTGAACTATTTAGTGTCACAAAATCACAAAGGATCAGAACTGAAAGCTGACTCAGAGGTGACCAAGATGAATCTCTCTCAGAGGACTGAGCCCCAGACAATAATAATGGCCCATGGTCTCATTAGCCATAGAGCCAGGACTTGAGACTCTATAGGAGACTTTTCTGATGACCCCATTGTCAGGTGGTCACTTCCTTCCCTGACCCTCTGTGGCCCTTTATCAGAGTATGGCACCCCATGCTACTTACTGGTTTCCACTTTCCAGCATAGTAACTGTCACTCATTTTTTATCCATATTTCAAAGTAAACACTAATGTGCCATTTCCTTTCTGACCCTCTCTTGGCTAAAGGGAAGTGCATCTACTGCTTAGCAGTGGTCTTCAGAACTTATTTTAACTTGAAAGGGCAAAAACGCACTGCCCTAGCATAAGAAAGAAACAAATGATTGATGCAAGGATAAGAAAGAGACAGTTCTACCTGCTCACTTCCAGACTTAAATCTCCACCCTGCCCTTTCCCAACCTCCAGGCTGAATTCTAAGGTTTGGTGATTATATTAGTGTTCTATTTTCTGTTGTAACAAATTTCCATAAACCTCATGGTCAATAACAACACATATAACCAACTTTTTGTTTTGTCAATTTTTTGAATTATTTCCTTTGTGTCAATTTCATTGATTTCAGTTCTGATTTTAATTATTTCCTGTCTTCTTCTACTTTTGGTGTTCATCTGTTCTTTGGCTAGGACTTTGAACTGTAATGTTAGGTCGTTTTTCTCTTGACTTTTTCTTCTATAAAATGTGCTCCATGCAATGAATTTTCCTCTTAGTATGGCTTTCATAGCATCCCAGAGATTTTGATTTGTTGTATCCTTGTTCTTATTTACCTCTAAGAATTTTTTTTATCTCCTCCCTGATGTCTTCTGTTATCCATGCACCATTCAATAGCAGATTATTTAGTCTCCAGGTGTTGGAGTAGTTTCTGTTTTTTACTTTATCATTGATTTCTAACTTCAATCCATTATGATCTGATAGAATACAAGGTAGTATCTCTATTTTTTTTTTTTTTTTTTGCTAAGAGTAGCTTGCTGGCATAACATATGGTCTATTTTAGAGAAGGATCCATGCACTGCTAAGAAGAAAGTGTATTTGCTCATTGATAGATGGAATATTCTATATATGTTTGTTAAGTCTAAATTACTGATTGTGTTATTGAGCTCTGTTTTCTTTGGAAAATCTGTCCAATGGTGAGAGAGGTATGTTAAAGTTACCTAGTATTATTTTGTTGTGTTCTATTTGGTTCCTGGAATTGAGAAGGATTTGTTTAACATACATGGATATGTCAAATTGTTTGGGGCATAAATATTTATGATTTGTCATGTCTTGCTGATTTATGCTTCCCTTAAGCAGCATGAAATGTCCTTCTTCATCCCTTCTGACTAACTTTAGCTTGAAGTCCACTTGATCCGAGAATGGAAATCCCTGCTTTTTCACTGAGTCTCTGTGTGTGGTATGTTTTTTCCCATCCTTTCACCTTTAGTCTGTGAATGTCTTTTTCTATGAAGTGAGTCTCTTTTTAATCAAACCTGCAGGTCTATGTCTTTTGATTGATGAGTTTAGGCCATTAACATTCAGGGCTATTACTGAGATATGACTTGTATTCCCAGTCACTTTGACTTATTTTTGGTTTTTAACTTGACTTGGTTTCTCCTTTAATTGGCTACTCCTTTAGGGTAGTTCCTCCCATACAGTTACCTTATACTAGACAAAGGTGTCAAAAACCATACAATGGAGAAAAGATAGCCTCTTCAACAAATGGTGCTGGGAAAACTGGAAATCCATATGCAGCAAAATGAAACTAAACCCCTATCTCTCACCCTGCATAAAACTCAACTCAAAATGGATCAATGACTTTGGAATTAGACCAGAAACCCTGCACCAAATAGAAGAAAAAGTGGGTCCAAATCTTCATCATGTCAACTTAGGACCAGACTTCCTTAACATGACTCCCAAAGCACAAGAAATAAAAGCAGGGATCAATAATTGGGATAGATTCAAACTAAAAAGCTTTTTCTCAGTAAAGGAAACAATCAATAATGTGAAGAGAGAGCCTACAGAGTGGGAGAAAATCTTTGCCACACACACTTCAATTAGAGCACTAATCTCCAGAATCTAAAAGGAACTCAAAAAACTTCACACCAAGAATATAAATTACCCAATCAATAAATGGGCTAAGGAAATGAGCAGATACTTCACAGAAGAAGATCTATAAGTCATCAACAGATACATGAAAAAATGTTCAACATCTCTAGTAATAAGAGAAATGCAAATCAAAACTACCCTAAGATTTCATCTCACCCCAATTAGAATGTCTATTATCAAGAATGTAAGCAGCAATAGGTGTTTGGAGAGGATGTGAGGAAAAAAGTACACTCATACTTTGCTGGTGGGGTTGCAAATTGGTGCAACCACTCTGGAAAGCAGTATGGAGCTTCCTTAGAAAACTTGGAATGGAACCACCAGTTGACCCAACTATCCCACTCCTTGGCCTATACCCAAAGGACTTAAAATCAGCATACTACAGTGACACAGCCACATCAATGTTTATATCAGTTCAATTCACAATAGCTAGATTGTGGAACCAACCTGGATGCCCTTCAATAGATGAATGGATAAAGAAACTGTGGTATATATACACAATGGAATATTATTCAGACATAAAGAAGAATAAAATTATGGCATTTTCAGGTAAATGGATGGAGTTGGAGAATATCATGCTAAGTGAAATAAGCCAATCCCCAAAAACCAAAGACCAAATGATATCTCTGTTAAGTGGATGATGACACATAACAGGGGTTGTGGGGAGGCAAGAATGGAGGAAAGATGGATTGTATAGAGGAAAATGAGGGGTGGGGAGAGGGTAGGGGGAAGGAAAGATAAAAAAATGAGACAAACATCATCACCCCATGTACATGTATGATTACGCAAATGGTGTGACTCTATTTCATGTACAACCAAAGAAATGAAAATTGTACCCCATTTGTGTACAATGAATCAAAATTTAAAAACATAACAACATAAATTTATTACCATACAGCTCTGCAGCTCAGAAGTCCAAAATGGGTTTCAATGGACTAACATCAAGGTACTGGGAGGTCTACATTTCTTTTTGAAGGTTCTAAGGGAAGATCTGATTTATGTCTTCGTGTGTGTGTGTGTGTGTGTGTGTGTGTGTGTGTGTGTATGTGTGTGTGTGTGTGTGTGTGTGTGCGTATCCTTTTCCAGCTTCTAAAAGCTTTTTGCATTCCTTGACTTGTAGACCACTTCCATCTTCAAGCAATGATCAATTGACTCTCTCATGACACACTCTGATGCTAATTATTTTGCCTCCCTCTTCAACATTTAAAGACTTGTGACTGTATTTGACCCACTTGAATAATCCAGGACATCTCTCCATTTCTTAAAGTTCATTGATTAATATCTTTAATTGTTTAATTGAATAAGGTAACAAGCTTAATACTTCTTTGCCATGTAATGTGATTTACAGGTCCTGGAGATTAGTAAGCTGGACATCTTTGGAAGGTGTATTTCCTGTGTAATTTCCTATGAGCTATCCCTTGGACTTGGGAATCTAAAAGCAGAATGAATTTGCATTCTGCTTTTTCCTTCCAGAATCCCAATGATAAGCGATTTTGCAGCAGCGTACTGGAAGACTGTAGCAGTGACATTAAGTATCTGCTGGGGGAAGGATGAGGGACTAAATCATCTGAGGTCTTAGAAAAATTTGGAGGAACAGACAAACTTTTCTTGGCCCATGCAAACACTAAAAAGCTGAAAAAGGCCTCAAAGTAAGTACCCTTCATGTGACTGTCACCAGAATTCATGTCAGGACCTTGCACACCATGAAGGTTGTAAGAAGCAAAAAATCACCGTCTGCCAAAGGATGGCCTTTGTTATAGGGGTTGGCATGAACTAAGAGTATGCATGAGGAACAAGTAAGTCAGATTATTTTGATGCCAGATGCCAAAGAAACAGCAGTTGAGAACCACGTTATCTCTGACCCCACTCCATGTAACATGCTGCTCATAAAGGCATAGAGAATGCTGAATTGAGAGGTTAAAAACAGAATGGGACTGAACTACAGGCCTGAATTGATACAGAGAGTACTGAAACGGCTGAGCAAAACCTGGGCCTGGGGCAATAAAATGGTTTGCTATCACATCCAGAAACTAAATTTTAGTATTAAAGAATATTTCATTTTGTACAGTTAAGTTGGTGACTATAAAGTTAATTATAGCTATACAGGCTACTCAAATGAACCTTAGACATATGAAGAGATGACTTGGTGATTGACAAGAAACCTGAGATAAGACATTTGAATGGGGACATGAAGCTATGGAGTATCACATGAGCAGGAGAGCTTATTTTAATGGGTCCTTTCCTCTGCTTCGCAAAGCAGGAACTCAGGGATAATTTGATCCTAAAGAGAACTTTTTTTCCCTAACAACCCAGAGAGTAGAAATCCCAAAAAGGCCATTTTTCCCAGTTTTTCAACTTACGTGATAGGTGATACACAAGAATTTCCCATGAAGTGTTGGTCAAACTAAAGTCAATTTCCTTCACTATGAGCACAAAACAACCATATTGGTCTCTGTCAATGAGTGAAAAAGAACACAGGAGTCTGCTTTTTTAAAAAGATTCCTAATTTTTTTTTGTTTATTTTTAGTACAGAATTGTAGTCATTATATAAAGTTTGGAAAATATCAAAGAGCACAAAGAAAAAATCAGTAATGATCTATTATTTCATTTTCCACATATTCTATTCTCAGTTTCTGTGTTCCTCTTTTTACCTCAGATTATATCAACATTTTAATAATTAGTCATTTTTAAAACTTATTTAAAAGCTATATATATATATGAATATATATCATTAAAATATACATATATATCCTTCTATTATTTGGCATTTAAATAATTTCCCATGTTTAGAGTTTTTCAAAATAATTAGGTCAATCACAATTTTATAGACAGGCAGGCACACACACTGTGGCAATTTGACCACTATACAGAAAAGAACATTTTTGAGCCTAAAGCGCTCAAATAGAAATGTCTATTATTCTCCTGGCAGGGTGGTGACACAGTTCTAAATGTGAAGGTACACGTGGGTCAGTCTATTTTGGATTGGTCTATCTTGGAGAGTGTTGGGGAGATTCTGGGCGACGTGCACTTATCAAATTCATTTTTAAGTAGACTCCATAAATGAATACAGGATACAGAGTTGGCCTTTTTGGTTTGATTTTGGAATTTACAAGCAAAGACCCATGACTGTACCTCTAGAGTAGGGTCTGATATTCCAGCTCCAAAATCCCATTCTTTTCCAGCAGGCTTTGTTAGTTTTAAAACATACTTTATCACATGAAGGTTAATGACGTGAACTTCTTTTTTGACAGTTAAAGTACAAGTCGTTCCTTGAGAGGAGGTTTTGACCAAGAAGGAAGGCAGTGCTCAAAAAGGGGTAGGGGGGACATGCAGCTTCTGAATGACAGTCGAAGAGCAGAGGGATAGAACAAGGCTGGGAATTCAGGGAGTTGAGGAAGCAACCGATTCAGGCCAATAATCATTTCCTGAGAACCTACTCTCTAGTATCATGGGCCTTTCTGGGTATCAGGAGCTGGAGAGGGAAAAGTCACTGAGATTTCTCTGGGAATTAAGAGGCAGTGGAGCAAAAAAGCCCAGACTCCAGAGCCAGACAGCCTGAGTACGAATCCCAATTCTGTTTGCTGTCCTCTATGTCCTAAGAAAATTTATGAATTTTCTCTCCGCCTCAGTTTCAGCATGTGATGGAGATAAACATAACTTAATGCCCCATTTTGCTCTTAATTAGATGCATATTAACTCATCAGCATGCTAATGTCATAATCACATCATATCTTTCCTCTCCATTTGAGGATGTCGCCAATTGATGAAAATCTTGCCCCTAACCTCTCTTAAGAAGTCTAATTCATCATTATCCCAGATCACCAATAGATAAAATCCCCAAGATCCTAATGCTCTTTATTTTGAGATGGAACCTAAAAGAAGAAACTATCCCAGTACCCCAGGAAAGGAAGGTAAAGGTAGACACACCATGTGGATAGGATATAATTTAAGAAAACACCTTTGCTTATTTCAGGCTGCTACAGTAAAATTCACTCACTCTTCATGAGTCTGATATGGCCAAGATGGCCAGAGAAACCAGTTCCAAGTTCATGTATGCATTTGACCCAACTGTGCAAATACTCTTCTTATAACTCTGAAGAGTTTTCTAAAAATAAACAAAATTATTTTAAAGGGAAAAAGATGGGCTGGAGAGGGGCCGTATTTCAGTGCAAAGGGAATACTGTGTAAGTTCCTTAGTTACTACTAATGTAAGAAGGATTTCAACAGGTACTGGTGCAGCTGGCCTAGAAGATATTTATGGTCCATTGAGAGTTGTAAGCAAGGACTGTTTCTTTTGGAGAAAAAATAAGGCAGCAATTTCCTTTTAAATATTTTAGTGTGTTATCATGACATGAATACACTATAAGGCATGCGAAAGTATTTAAGAGGCACAGTGCACAAAATCAGCTCAGAAAAGATGACCTTGGGAATTGCAGAAGCTAGCTGCAGTGTGTTGATGACTTCCCTGTGTTTAAAAATACTATAAAAAGGAGTTATAATAAAGTTCCTAGCTGGGGGCTAGTGGGTCACATCCTAGAAGCAGAGAAAATGTTTAACTTTGGAAAATACCATTTCTTTTACTGTAAGTCTTTATGTGCTTAATTAGCAGCAGCCATATCTAGGACCTATAGGGTTGAGCATAAATATAGGAGGTGGTATGTGTATATATATATATATATATATATATATATATGTGTGTGTGTGTGTGTGTGTGTGTGTGTGTGTGTGTGTGTGTAAATGTCTCTAAGGTTGAACAGGAATCTGGAAACAGATTTAGCATGAGAAGTCACAGTCTCCAAGAAAAACACTTACTTCACTGTCTTTTGAGTTTTCCATGAAAATGAAGGATAATATTCTCCTCAAATCAAAGCCAATTGTGATGGAAACAGAGAAAGCTTTGTCATCAAATATACTTTGGTATAAATAAGCTTTATCATTAAAGTCTTAAGGCAGATATATATCCTCTGAGAGGTTTAGCTTCAATCAAACCTATGCTGGTAGGCTTGAAGGTACTGATGTATGGGATAGCACCCAGTGTACAGTCTAGTCCATTAAAGACTCATTAGATGATAATAATAACTGTATTATATATGTTTTTCATTAGTTCTTCCTAGGAATAAAGACTAAGAACTAAAGATGTTTATGACTATTTGCCTAAATCCAGAAGCCAAATACTATTGGAGCTTTTTTTTAAACTTCATTGCAAATATGAGAAATATGAGGGACACTGAGGCTTAAATAGCAAGTTCAACACTGAAGAATGTAAAATAAATCACTTATGTTGTTCCACTGGGTAGAATTCAGAGCTATGTAGGTAGTGCTGTCATTAATTATTAAGAAAAAAAATCTGGCTCCTCTCAATATGATTGTCTAAATCAGGAGCAGGAGGAATAGGTAATTTCCAGACAGACTGCTTGCTAGTAAATTGAAGCAATTGCCAAATCTAAGAACAAAATCATAAGTCAGAATCACTTCTTTCTGGAAAAGATTTCCTCACAGTAGTAAATGTCAAAATAGTGTGGACTCTCTACTTGTGTCAACTTAAAAGATTCATGTGCTCACAGATTATGGAGCAGTTGTGTCTCTGAGGGCTGGTGGTGCAGACACACACGGCCACATTCATGGGTTATATGGCACTGAATCTGTGTGAGCTCTCTCTGATGGTTCCTTGGAGCCAGAAAACTTTCTGGGCTCCACAGAAGGTGGCCTCTCACCAGTCACCTACCCTAACTCTGCCTCCTCACTCACTCTCACCAATGCCATAGAATGTTCTGGGATATATACCTCAGGAAAATAACAATAATAATGTTAATTATTACATAAACCATAATAGCTAATATTCACTGAGCATTAACTATATGCCAGGCATTGTTCTAGGGTTTTATATGTGACAAGTCTTTTAATTCTCCCAGAAGCCCTATCATAATTTCCACTTTATAGATGAGGAAATTGAGGTATGGAGAAATTCAACAATTTGTTTAAGAATATAGACCTGGGACTGAATACCAAATCATCTGAATCCAAAACCCCACACTTGACTCCTACATGATACTGCCTCTAAAGAACTTTCACCTTAGTAGTGTTGATTGGGCCACTCATAGAAGGACAATCATCCACAGAAATAACCAAAATGAATGGCTTTTCTCTCTTCTAAAATTCATGAATTATTTCATGAGCATGCCTGTTGACACTAGCAGCAAAAAGAAAATAAACATAGAGGATGTATCTGGTCATCTCTGAAGTCATTCTGTGTTTAAAAATTTCAACAAAGTCTTTGATGAAAGATAATGGAAACTGACTCATTTGTTTGATGACCTGTCTCCTGTGTTATGTTTTGAAACTTAGGAAAAAATAAATTAATGTCTTCTTGATTCAGATGGGATTTTAAAAAAAACTGAGATGCTTTTGCATTAAATTACACTTTTTCAAAACAAATCAAGCTCTCCAGATTTAATAAAGTCTAGAGCTGCACTGTCCAATTTGAAAGCCACTAGCCACACGTGGTTAATGTGAACTGACATGTGTTGGAAATGTAAACTACACATTGCATTTCAAAGACTTATAACAAAAGAAAATATAACCTCTCACTGATAGACAACATTTTATTTGAGTTATGTGTTGAAATGATAACATTTTTATTACACTAGGTTCAAAATCCTATCACTAAGTTTAATTGTACCTGTTTCTTTTTACCTGCTTTAATATGGCTAGTAAACATTTTTGACAAAGTAAGTAACTAGCCTTAGACTTCTACTGGGCTGTGCTGCTTTGGAACACTATGTGCAAAGTAGTGACTGGGGACATCGATGGTAGACATTATCTGATGGGGACAAGAGTACAACCACATTCCAAAACCCAAGATGGGACTCCAAACATCAGGCTGCACTTCCAGGACTCTCTGCCTTCTCTAAAGGACATACCCCAAAGACCTTATGGATCTACTCTGCTGGCAAGTGACACATGAGCTTCAAAAATGAATCCTGCTGCAAGAAAAGTGGTAATGGGATTTATTTATAAGGGTTATTTGAATTAAGTGTATCATTCTTTTGTCTAAAGAATGACAGATGATTCATGAAAAGCAATAACATTTACAAATGCTTTTGGACCTAAAAGATGCATTAAATTTTGTCTTCCCTCCTAACTCTTGCTCATTTTGATTTTCTTCTTTTTTAATAAAAGAGAGGTGTTGCAAAATATTTGGTGGCTTTTCTCTTTGAGGTTGATAGATATATGTTGATTAACATCTGTCAGTGCTTAATCCATCTTTTTTCTCTTTGTGGTATGTACTCATTGATGTTCATCATTTATATCACCAATAACTTCGTTTCCTATCCCTACTCCCTACATATGTATCAATCCTCTAAATAGTACAGATTCAGAAAAAAATTCTGAGATCTTGGTAGTTTGCTCTAGCTGCCGGAATTCTTAGCCACTTTTTCTAAGTGACTATTTGATAAGTTAAGAACCTCGAATATAAACCAGACTGTTAAAGAATAAAGCAGCCTGTTCTCCAAGCACTGTTTTTCACTGAGGTTTCACTGTAGCAGTCACTGCGAGACTCAGAACAGAGCTGAGAGAAGTAGGTAGGAAGCCAGATGGACTCCAGCAACAAGGACATCCCACAGAGGCATCATACGCCCTCCCTAGCAAGCCCCCTATCACTTTCTGGTGGAACATTTCTGTCTGGAGAGAGAATTCACTGTGGAGGGCAGATAGGACTCTCCTTGACAATACTCAGGAGGTATTGAGGGAGGGCCACATCCAGCCATGTGATGAAATGGTTTTACTGAGGATATGTCCCATAGGGTGAAAAGTGATTGACTTTTTTCTTCTTCCTATCTTGCCAACATGAAATTGATCATATTCAAATGATACAGGAGAACAGTTCTGGGAAAACTGACCCAGAGTGACAACTCTTACATCAGACACTAAGAGAAACCAGGGAGGGGCATCCTTTGCTGTGGGGTTCCTCCTATAGACACCTTGTACCTTCACTGTCCACTGTTCTGCCTCCTTTACTGCTTTTTTCTCCTTAGTGTCCAATGAATTCGTGGTTTTCCTTGGAGCCTCCCAACCCACCACTACTGTCATTATGGCTGTCCATGCTTTTCAACATTCCACACATGGTAGATGCTGTCTAACAAGACTCATTGAACCTGTACACTCTGAATACTTATTTCTATGAGGGGAAATGGGAAGAAATAACTTTTAAACATGAAAATACTTCTCTGATAACTTTGTGTTCTCTTCCAGCAAAGGATGAAGACATTTAACTGAGTAATAATCTGGGCAGAAAGGATAAACCAGATGTCTTCCCAGTTCTCTTATCATCAAAAGGCATTTGAAGACACATGGAATATTAGAGATTATGTCATTATACTACCATTATTTTATATTCATTTGTTGGTTATATCACATCCAGATTCTTTGAATTAGGAGTCCCTGTGAATTTGGGAAAAAAATTCTATGAAGTTGTTACTTTATGCTGAACAAGAGGTACTAACACTTTCACTCTAAAATTCTCAAAGCCTCAGAAACTTACCACTCAGTAGGAAGATATCAGTGAACCCAGAGGGAAAAAAGCTAATTAACTGTCTCACTGAAACATGCCTTCCTTTTTGGAGAGTCAACTAGGGACCCATGGACTTGAAGTCCATTGTCAAATGGTGTGTGAAAGAGATCCAAGTTCAACAATAAATATCATCAGCAATATAATGGTTCCCTTCAGCCCTCAGGGCCAAATGACCTGCGTTTTAGCAAATTGATTATGCTCATGAATTGTGTTAAGCCAAGCAATTGTTTCCATGACATGCTTGAGCCCACAGTTCCTCTGCCTACGAAATTCATGGTTGAATTTGTCCAATTGCTGATTGCTATTCCCATTTGCTTTCATAATAGTCACTTCCTTCATCAGTAATGGGTTTTATACACAGTACACAATCACAACCATTCAATGTCCCCCATAAACATTTCATGAATTGTCCAACATGGTTGTGAGAGTTGCTTATTTGAGCCACAGCTAGGGTAAGTCTTACTGAGTTAATGAGATGTTGTGCTGTAACATCAGACAATGGGGATTTCCCACAGCAACCTTAGTAATATGTGCTCTCTTATCCAAGAACCCATTTGTGTCATTATCCTAATGTTCATCACCTTAAGATAATAGAAGGCCCACTGAGTTCATAGAACTCATGGAAACTTAGAGAACATAGACATAGAAAGAGTTTGGGAACTAGAGATGAATAAGCTCTGCATGGAGAACCATAAAAAAATGGCTTTGGAAGAGATTCTGTTTTTGAAAGCATGGAGTTTGAAGTCAGGTAAGAGAGAGAAGAGAGGCACATCCTCTGAAATGGGGTAGATAAAATATGGAGCAAAATGCATGTAGACAGGTCCAGGAAGCAAAGTTGGAGGAACACCAGGTGACGATAAACTCATAGATGACAATCAAAGTTGGAATGAAAGAAAGAGCAGCTCTTGAACCTACTTTTAGCAAATCCCACATCTGTCTTTGTTACAACCAGACAAATCTAGGGTTTGAGTGGGTTAAGTTACTCATCATCTTTGACTTGTATCTACCAGACTTGCTTAGCGATCAGATAATGTTTACAATTGCTTCCCAAGTCTTTCCAGTGTGTCACAACTTTCAGTCTTCTGCACACTGATTTCCAACCAAAGCATTCTGTTCCATCAATGCCCCATTAAATTAACCTCCGATTGCTGATAGCACCATGTCAGAGGCTCATCCAGTATAGCAACGAGTTAATGAATCATCCCCTCTGAAAGCAAGATATACTCTCCTCTTAAATTATGTTACAAGTAGTAGACAATTCCAAGGTTTTCTAGTTTCAGTCCTTGTTCTTTCATGTGGTCATTTATTTAATAAATATTCATTTATGAGCCACTCTATGCCAGATTAGGTCCCTGCTCTCATGGCTTTACAAAATAGTTGGGGGATGAACATAAACCTAATAAATTATTTCAAGTGTGGTATTAAGACAGAAATAGATGTGGTGATATGCTAGAGTTACCATGGAAGTGATAGAGGATTAGCTAGCTATTTTAGTTGGAAGATAGTGAAAAAGACTCATTGAGGAGTTGACTTTGAGCTGAGATTTGGATAAAGACATGAAGCTACGTGAAAGAAAAGAGAAAATGACAGAAATTATAAGCAAAGAAAACAACATGTTCAAAGTTCCTGAAAAAGGAAGAAGAATGATATATGTGATAAAAGCAAGCAATGAGAGAGTGAGATGAAAAGGAGCAGGAGAGGTGGCCAGGATACACTGTTGAAGTTAAAGAACTCACCTAGGACCACAGCACCACAAAATAGGAAGCAGGGAGGTGAAACAGATGTTACAGATAATTGGCATACACAGCAAACCAGACAGAGGATCCCAAGAACAGGAACATTCGCGTGCATGAGAGTAAGGTAGGAGCCTGTGACACAGGTGGGGATCTTAAACTCAGTCGACTTCAGGAAACAGGCAAATATCCTAAACAAGATAAGCAAACCCAGGTAGGAGAACTGTGGGAAATATAGTGACCTCCAGAATTAGTAACACGCCAAATGGCATTCATAGTCATTAGAAATATTTGCAGACAAAAATACAGCACATCATTAAAAAATACTTTGTAAGCAAGAATAACATACATATGAAGAGGCAAGCAAAATCCAGGAAGTATCAATATGCACCACTGAGGTAGAATAAAAACAAGAAGTAGAGACTGGGAATGAGAAAAAGCATTAATCTCTAGGATATACAAAGAACTCAAAAAACTTAATGCCAATAGAACAGGGATTTTGTAAAAGTAAAAAAAAAAAAAAAAAAAAAAAAAAAGCTCGGGCTTATATTTCTATGAAATAAACAAAAAGAATACATTTTGTCAGGCAGTAACCCAAAGGCTATAATACTAATGACAAAAAAGCACTATTTGTTGAAGAGCTTGCAAAATCTAACAATGAAGATAATGATCGAGTGGACCAGATTTGTAAAGTGAGAATCTGCAAAACCATGAAGTCCAAGCAATAACCAAATGCACAAATTCTCCTAAAGAATCATGACAGTCTACTCTCTGCTTGAATGAGTACAGGGATGGGAAGCTCACTCCCTCAAAAGGCACTTTAACCATTCAGAAGTTTTTCATAATTTGACTTGTTGTTATGTGGAGCTGATACTTGCCTCTTTGTAGTCCCAGATCTGCTCTCAGGAACCACACAGAACTTATTTAGTAACATGACCACCTGCCAGCCCTTCAGATATTTAGAAACTGACTCTGTCACCACCCCCCCTACAAGTTGTCCTTTCTCTAGTCTAAACATCTTTACCATCAACTATTCCTCAATCTGTTTCTAGAACCTGCCACCCCGAACATCTTTTTGTGAATCTTTTCCAGTTTATCACAACTCTTCTTGAAAGAGTGATCAAAGAATGTGACCTTTCTACCTGATATTTTCTGTGTCTGCAGTGGTAGGGATACAATTATATTTACTGAATTCATTCATCTGTTGCCCCTGTCCCCTCCCACCCAAGAGTGTCTGCTTATTGTATGTTGTGAGAAGACACATGATCTTCAGCAAGGGATTTCATCAGTATAAACAATAGCTAGATTGTGGAACCAACCTAGATGCCCTTCAACAGATGAATGGATAAAGAACTGTGGTGTATATACACAATGGAATATTATTCAGCCATAAAGAAGAATAAAATTATGGCATTTGCAAATAAATGGATGAAGTTGGAGAATATCATGCTAAATGAAATAAGCCAATCCCCAAAAACCAAAGGCCGAATGTTTTCCCTGATAAGTGGATGATGATACACAATAGGGGTAGGGGGTAAGAGAAGAATGGAGGAACTTTAGATTATGTAAAGGGAAATGAGAGGGGGAGGGGGCAGGGGTATGAAAGATGGTGGAATGAGATAGACATCATAAGCCTGTGTACATGTATGATTACATAAATCGTGTGACTCTACATTATATACAACCATAGAAATGAAAAGTTGTACCCCAT
Source organism: Sciurus carolinensis (assembly GCF_902686445.1). Taxonomy (NCBI): domain Eukaryota; kingdom Metazoa; phylum Chordata; class Mammalia; order Rodentia; family Sciuridae; genus Sciurus; species Sciurus carolinensis. The sequence continues at coordinate 58,573,813 of NC_062229.1, forward strand.
TTGTGTACAGGGAATTAAAATGCAGTCTGTAAAAATAAAAAAGAGAATAGAAAAAAAGAATGTCATTCCTTATTACTCTATCATTTCTGATTAAGATCATTTGGTCTAATGTACATTACATCCTGTACCAATAATGCCTGATCTATGCTTCAGTGTTCTCATGCTTCTTTCTACATATTGCCTTATTATGTACTCAAACCGGAGAAGCCTTCTTGTACGATGACCAAAATGAAATTTAAAATAAGTAGTTAAAGGAAGAGAAAAAAATTGGAAGGATGGGCCTTGAAGAGAGAGTGCTGAATGGGAACATTCGTGACCTGGCTTTGATTCTGACCTACCCATTGGCCTACCACCACTACTTTTTCAAAAACCAAATTGATCATTATAGTCAGATGAGAAATAGCTACCTACCTATTAGCATATTCTTAGTATATACCAAGTTCTGAAATAAAATTGCAGGTACCATATGTCACATAATTGACATGATGATCTTTTGGAGTGGTATGTACTATTATTTCCATTTTAAAGTCAAGAGAATTAGAACACAGAGTTGAAATGACTTGCCCAATGCCATTCAGTTGTAGGTAGCACTAGATTTGAACCTGATTCTGCTTTTTTTCTGAGTTCAATCTCTTTATAGTCTTGTGCCACAATCTCCCCTAGTGGATAAAGGCTATACCACATATCTACTTACCATGAGATCAAAAAATATATCTTATGACAATTACTTCTCCTGAGATGCTTTTTCCAAATAGATGGAAAGTAGGAACATGTGTCGCCTAATCTGTGAAGCTAAGATGCCATCAGAGCATGGACACAGGGCCAAAGAACAAAGGAGGAGAGAAAGGGCACACACCAACAGTGGCATTGGGCATCTTATCTTGAACTGAGTGGAAACATACCCATGCAGCTTCTGTTACTAGCATTTTTGGAACACAAGATTTCAAGGTGACTGTTCAGCCTAAGAAAACAGTGTTTTCAAGCATTTTTAATAGCACTTTAGCAGCATTCACTTCTATATAAATCATGTGCTAATTTATTCATTAAAGTAGCCTGTACTTGGCAACATTTTATTAACCTCAGTTTATGTTAGTAAGATCCATACTTGTATTTTTAATGCATCTCTTTATAATTACTCTATAATTCTGGTTTTCTTCCAATATGGGGCTAAATCTTTACCAACCCCCAAATTGCACTTCATATCCAAAGAAAATGAGTTCGAATGATAGTATTATAGAATGACTTTGGAAAGCTCAGATTTGGCAGAGAGCCTATTGCTATACCTAGCCATGAACCACAAACTCCTGGGGATTTTCTTATATAATGACTGATTCCTGAGTTCCTCTGCCATATACTGAATCAGAATCTCTGGGGATGGAACCTCCAGGGAATTGAGCTTTTCAGCAACTGGTTTACAAACCATCATTTAAACTCTAATATCTAGACAGTTTCCCTCTACAGAGGTCCATTATGGCCCTTGGAAAACAAAGGAAGCATGATATAATAGGATATATCCTAAAGACATGAAAACCAATCACCTCAAATGATCCAATGAGTCCTAGAAAAACAAATTACCCACTCAGTATTAAATGCTGACCTCTTTTTTCTTTATTTTCTGGGTTTGGGTAGCCATTTTCATGCCCAGTTACTACAAAGAAATCCTATAAACACAGAGAGAAAAGCACAGACTCTATGTCACCCATGAAGACCAAGTGAAGATAATCATATGGGTTTACCTGGTAGAGCCATATGGTAAACAACCATAATAAAAAATGCATTTTAAAAATCAATGTAAGCAACCAAAATAAAAGTACATTTTAAAAATCAATCTAAGAGGGTTAGAACAAGAATACAAATGGATGGCTAATATGGCAGCTCCTTCCTACTTGACACCCCATGGTTGACATTGCTTATCAATCACAGCACTTTCCTTGCTACATCCAGAAACAGCCTCAAAGTCCTTTCGAGCCAAGCATTTTACGGTGCTAATGCCATAGCTCTAACATGTAAGGAACATAGTTTCCCTGACTAGGGAAACTAGTAGGTAAACTGAAATTACCAGCCTCACCCATCATAGGCTATATACTCCACATAGGACAGATGAACACCTGAAGGTTCTCAGGTCTCACCTGCAGACAGAATCCTAGAAGCAAATCACCTGGCTATTGCTCATATTCATGTTTATACTGATTTCACATTTATATTTTTGAATAGGACTGTCCAGATATCAGTTACCTACTAAAATGTTTATAACTGGAGTACACCCATATTATTCAAACCAAACTAGTTTCTGTTCATAATTCAAAGTTCCACTTTGAGTAAATGCTGTTGGAAAGACCAGCTGAGTTCCAAAGTGTGTCAAAAATAAATTTAGAATTTGAATAAAAGAATCATAATCTGATTTATTAATATTGATGTTACTATATATTTTCTTCTCTGGAGACCTGGAACTATTATCTCCACACAAATCTATAACATCCTGGTAAACAAGAGGGCAGACATCGCAAGGACAATTGACTGCTGCTGGGTTTTGTTTGAAAACAGAAAATAATTATAATTAACTTATCTTGGGTTACCATTATGGCCATTATTGGTTCCTTGGCCTCTATTGCCACTTCCCAAGTTCTACTAGGTAGAATCCCATATAAGACCATATCTGGAGTGACATCTGTTCACCAGGCTCATCGCATCAAAACGACAGCCCCTGTGATCAAACAATAAGATCAGAAAGAGCAGACTCACCTCATCATAGATGCTGTCATTCCTGTGAAAGTCTCCAACCTTCCTGGGAAGAACGTGGACATGAACGTGCTGAAAATGTGTAAGAAAGAAAAAATACAATGTGATTATCTCCCCATAAGTTTTTCAACTTGACAAGTGATGCTCTCATGAAGCCCAATTACTCCACATTGGTTCTTTCTGGATTATTTTTCAGAGGAAGAAGATGTTCACCTTCCGCAACAGTATCTGAAATCTGCTGAGAATAGAGAGGCACAAAACAAGAGAGAAGAACTTAGTGGCATATATGAGTTTGAGTGAAATGCCAGAATATTTCAGAGGCTCTGTGGAATTATTCATAGTTGTCAGTCTTGGTTGTATTTAGCCAGTGCTTTGAAATGACAGTGTGTCTTATAAAAGATGACCATCGTGACTCTGAAACTGACAAGAAATAAGAATCAGCTAAAAAAGAACTGCATGAATAAATGAGTGAGAAGAGGAAGTAGTAAGGGCCAGAGTTATAGAATCAGGGATTTGAATAATAATCTTAGAATAGTAGGATAGTTCTCACTTGTTGAGCTTCCATTTACTATGATAAGCAAAGCGCTATGCTTGGTAAAAGTTCATTTCATACTCATAAAAATTCCATTCTAAAATAATCTTTATTTTGCAGATGAAGAAATTAGTACTCAAAGAGATCAGGGCCCCACAGGAAGTGCTAAGAGTCTGCACAGGAAGTGACGTCATTTGGCTCTTGCCCTCTTGTTCTTCAACAGTAAAGACACTGATTCTGTGAACTTAATCTCTTAAACAGCCCATTTCTCTAGTCTACTAAGACACCAAGGTAATATACATAGCAATGCTATTATGCAGAGTTCATGAATCAAGGCTTACAGCATATCTAATTCAATATATTCTTCAAGGCTAAACTGCCATTTAAAAGTTTTACTTTCCCAATAGTGTCTATTGTACCTCAGTTGAAGTTAACACCTATTCCTGCCCTTGAGCTATGTTCCCGCATTTATTACAAACATGTAGAGGAATGTGAAAATGAAAAGCCTAAATGTGGAGAGGCAGTCAAAGAATCAAACCTCATCCCTGATCACGCCTACCCCTTCTTGATTACTACTATCGGGCTGCAAACCTCCAAAAGACCTCAAGAGAACTAGGATTAAGTGTCCCTATGGTTTTGTGTTAAAGGAAGGGAAAATGATATGCTATTAAAGCAGAGGCAGAGAGCAAGGCACTCCAAGGTGAATGAAGCAGAGAAGAACTTCACATCAGCCCCTGGCACATACCCTCAAGAGTGACATGCTTCAGCCACAATATTCTACAGTCATTGATGAAGCCAGTCATGGATCCCTCAGCAACTGGGGTGAATGTCTACTTATGTCACAGAGACTTTGGGGGCACAGGGACAGAGGGAGTAAAAACAAGTAAGGAAAAATAAATCACAAACTACGCAGGAACCAACTCCTTCAGATAGAACCAGGCAGTGTGGGCCCAGACTGAAACTGATTGGAGTCCATGGACTGGATGATGGAAAGACCAGGAAAATGCCACAAAACAAGAAGATAGCCCAACTTGAAGCCTTCACTCAATTTATGCTTCTAAAACCTGCTATTGTATCCTTCCTTCTTTCCTTCTTTCTCCCTCCAGTCCCCCCACCCCCCTGTTCCAAACAAGTGTTTTACAGTCAAACTGACTAAGGGCACTGATCAGTTAATAGGTACTTTTCAGAAAGTGCAATACATGCAATGTAGATGGCCCTATCACATAACTAGCTATGTGAGCTTGCAACACAAGGCCCTGTCCCAGCATCCTTGTCTTGAATGGGAACCGCAATGGTTCCTACCTCACAAAGATGAGCAGATCTGCTAAGCGTGCAGGTACAGCATGATTACTTTTACTATTCCAAAAAAATTTTTTTTAAATCTCAAAACCAAGCAGAGATCAAATACAAGAACTAATTCTTACATGAACAGAAAAGATCTTTTACAAGCTCCTTGAATGACACATGGTTAAAGTATCTTTTTTCACCAAAGTTTGTTTCTGTTGCTTTGACTAGAAGGTCTCAAACTTCACATCATGCCTCAGGATTGTTAAAATAGACATTGGCAGGACACCAAAATTGTTTCTAAAATGTCCCCAGATGATGCTGGTACTGCTGGTTAAGGGCCATACTCTGAGAAACAATGGCTAAGAGTACCAATCTGATTCCTAACCCCACTCCTGCCAAGGCTACCAACATAGGCACCAAAGTGGCTCCCTGTTTTGCCTGTCCCCCTGAATTATAGGGAAACCTATTTCTGAATGTTTCCCTGGCTTCCTGCACTCTGAGGACCCTGGTGCCTGTCTTAGGGGATATGGCAGTTACTTATCACCATTAACATATGGCTGACTGGGAACACACTTTAGGGGAAACTCCTAGAGATAAAGAGGCCTTTTTTTTTTTTTTTAACTTTGGTCTTCTGAGTTTAGTGATCAGAGCTCTCTCTATAGGCTGTGTTACCACCCAGTGCTGGAAATGCCACTCTTGATCACTGGTAACTACTTGAAACTCACCATGACACCAAAGGTAGTAAACAGCTCACTGTGTATGTGATTTTTTCCTCAAGGACAGATATCTCAACACAGCCTGATATCTTCACATAATTCTTAAGTGACAGGCTGATCCCACCATCCTGACAACCCACTCAGCTTGTCAGAACAGGGAGAACATGGCAAAGCCGGCTCGAGGCCTCAGTGTTGTGAGAGAATACCGTTGTCAAGGCCTTCCATCAGAATGGAATTCTGAATGGCGACAATGGGGATGATGTGCCATACCCTGTTGATAGTAATTTTAATATTAAGCCATGGTGAGCACAACTTATTCTTCTAAATGCTAGCAAAATACCCACTTAATAAAAGTGTTCTACAATTTTGCTAGGGGTCGCAACTCAGCTGCTGGACTTGAAAGAATATTTTGAAAGTCTCGTGATACATTCCATACTGAATAAGTTTTCATTCAAATAAAATTGCACAGTGTTAACTAGCACGATGAAGTGTCTGAGAAGTTCCTCACAAAAGACATTTGTTCAAGTTTGATACAATGTTCTAGAACTTTGATTATGGAGCACTCAGCTGGCTTTTTTTTTCATGTAATATGCACATTTTTCTACAAAAAATATTTAGTGCTATTCTAGAATCAGAAATTCAGATGAACAAGACGAAACTCCTGCCCCTGTTGAGCTTATGCCTCAGTGAGCAATGCAGAAAATAAACAAATTAATAGTTTAATTTCAGGTTGACATAATTGTCAAGAATAAAAATGGTTCAAGGAAAAGCTGAAGACAAAGCACTGGGACACTCCAACGTTTAAAGCTCAGGAAGAGAAGTAGGACTCAGTTTATGAAACCAAGAGATGGTGAGCTCCAATAGCCTAGAAGAGAACTTCCAGAAGGAGGGAATGAGTGATCAACAGGACTGAACTGCTGAATGCTTGCATTGCATTCAGTGAAGTGGGTGGGTTGGGGGGGACAAAAGCACAAAGCACATGAAAAGATGCTTAGTATCAGTTGTCATCAGTGAAATGAGAATCAACGCTGCACCAAGACACCACTTCACACCCACTAGAATGTCTATAATCAAAAAGACAGCCATTAACAAGTGCTGGTGAGAATGTCAAGAATAGGAACCCTGGAATGCTGCTGTTGGGAACATAATGATGCAACTGCTTTGGGAAACAGCTTGGAAGTATTTCAAAGAGTCAAACACGTAGTCACCCTATGACTTAGGTGAGAACTATAGGCACAGTACACAGAAACTTGTACATGATTGTTCACAGCAATATCATTCATGGTCATGAAATAGTGGAAACAATCTACATGACCATCGACAGATGAGTGGATAAACAAAATGTGGTATATCAAGAAAACAGGATATGATTTGGCATATAAAGGAATGAATTATGCTTCATGTGAAAGAATCCAGACAGAAATGGCCATATATTAAATGATTCTGTATATGAAACATCCAGTATAGACAAACAAGCAGAGAAAGAAAAAATAGTGGTTCTAAATAGAGCAGAAATAGTGACTGCTAAAGGCACAGGATTTCTTTGGGAATGAAAGATATTTTTGAGAATTATATAACGGTGATGATTCTATAATTTTGTAAATACACTAAAAAACAGTGAGTTGTATACTTTAATAAGGTGAGTTCTATGATATGTGCATTATATCCCAAGAAATTGATTATTAATTAACTTTAACTGCAGTGAATGGGAGGTAAGGAGAGACAAGCAGGCCTGTCTTCCACTTTCGGGGGCTTTGCACTGCCTAACTTCTCTTTCGATCATTTTGAACATTTGTATTTTACTCACAATCACCTGAGGATGGTCAGTATAATCACATTGACAGATTTTGTCATTGTCAGACTACATTAGAATTCAAATATAAGGAATAAAATCATGGTTGGGGAAAGGGTAGGAAGGCTGCAGAGCTACCCTCGTCCTAACAGGTGGCCTACAACCTCAGTCAGGTGTACCATGTGAACCCGTTTCCCCTACACCTGCCCGTAAGTAATTGCAGAGGGAAAGTCTTGCCCTAAAGAGAAACAAAAACAATGTTATAGGTGGCAGACTAACTCCCCCTCCCAAAGATGTCAGTACTAATGCCTGACCTGTGAATATGTTAGGTTACATGCCAAAGGTGAATTAAAATTGCAGACGAATGAAGGCTACTTATAAGCTGACCTTAAAATTGAGAGTTTCTTGGATTATCTAGGTTAGCTGAATGTCAGCATGAGAGTTCTTAGTAGTGGGAAAGGGTGAACATCACCAAAATGCTAAACTTTGTGCCTCAAGGGACAAGCAAGAACATGAAAAGCCAAATCAGAGATGGGAAGAAAAATTTTGCAGATCATATATTGATAAGGAATTTATATCCAAATTACAGGAAGAACTACTATAACTTGAGAAAAAAGACAAAAATCCTAACTAAAATGGAAAAAGAGTATAAACAGAGCTTTGCCAATAAAAGACATATAGACATGTGCATTGGCATACACCTGTAATCCCAGTGGGTTAGGAGGTTGAGGCAGGAGGATTCCAAGTTCAAAGCCAGCCTCAGCAAATTAGCAAGGCCCTAAGCAACATAGACTCTGTCTCAAAACAAACAAACAAACAAACAAACAAAACAAAAAAAAAACATAAACCACTGGGGATTTGACTCAGTCCCTGGGTTCAATCCCTGGTACCAAAAAAGTGTAGAGAGTTGAGGTGAAATTCAGTGGTAGAACACTTTGCCTAGCATGTGTGAGGCCCTGGGTTCAATCCCCAGTACCAAATAAACAACAAAAAAGCTGTGTAAACAAATAATAAGCATGTGAAAAGATGCTCAACATTCTTAACCCAAGCCCACAGGAAGACACTAATTCGCACCTATGAAGGTGACTATGATAAGAAAGATAGATGATAATAAATGTTAGCAAGTACGCGGAGAAATTAGAGCCCTTATATAAGCTAATGGGAATGCAAAGTGGTGCAGTTGCTTTGGAAAACAGTTTGGCATTTCCTCAAAAGATTCACAGAGTTACCATTTGACCCAAATGCTAAGCTTGCAGCAATTTGTTATAGTAGCAAATATAAAACAAATACAAATGACCTTATGATATTTTTACTGTAGAATATACAAATTTTTCTCATCTACACAATACTTCTATGAAGTCAATATTATTCTATCAATTCTGTAGGTGAGGAAAATGAGACAAAATTTTCCCACAGCATGACTCAGACAAGTGTTTATATCTATTGCTCTGTCCATGAAATTTTGGATTATTTCTAAAAGCTCTCAACTTGAAAAAAGCAAATGTATTTACACAATAAGACTGTTTCATTTGCTGATCATCAAAGTAAAATATGTACAGTCCAGAAAATCTGCAACAGGAAACACATAGGAGAAATTTTACTCTCACCATCAAGCAATAAAAACTTCTTTTCCTCATATAGGGGAATAAAAATATAAATTGTCTCCACTGCCCCAAAAGTACACCCTGAAACAAGGATATAAGAGCAAGTGGTGTATTTAGGAGGTGATCCCTAGACACATCAGTAAGGGAGTATGGGCCATGGAGACAGGAAATGAAAGGCAGCCAATAAAGGATGTTTATCAAAGAAGTTATCACTCTGTGTGCCTGGAGATTAGTTCTAGTAGCAAACTCAGGGACCTAGTATATAGCATGCACCTTGGAGTCATCCCACCCTAGGGTCCAGGGAGGTGGGGTATTTATATGCCAGCTCTTATCCTCTTTGGCTGAGAACTTCTCCTGGAGAGGTAATAATGTGCTAGCTCTTTACTTTCCTCCACCTTGAAAGTGAGAAGAACAGGTTCCTGGTATCAGATGGATGGACCTATCAGCTGTAGGGTCATAGGGGTGAGGTTATGTGGTAGAAGCACAATTCTATTTGCAGCAATGCTGGTGTGCTCATTTCTAATATTTGCAATCTCATAATTCACTGCTGGTTTGATAATTCAAGTGTTGGGTATTCTTTCCATGAGCAGGTAACAGATACAGGTCTGTTCAATGGGTTTCAAATTGCAAATCACAAAGATTCTGGGACAAACCTGGGGATGGCTAGGGACAGTGGATGGTGGGAACAAGAATGCTGCACAAGACAAGAGAGCAGACCTCAGTTGCCCCTGCCCAATTCACCCAGAGGAGCTCCACTATTATCTGTGTCTGTGTTAGGATCCCATGTACAATTTCATTTGCAAAAAGAATCTTTTACTTTAAAAATTACAGAAAAAGAATTTGAAAAGACCTGTGAAAACAACTTGGGATTATAATTGGAAAATGTTAGTGGGGCACTCACTGTATCTTATTTCTTCATTTTACAGAAGAGAAAAGTGAATCTGCTGAAACCAACAGCAAAGTCATTGGAGGCCAGAAATGAGAACCCTAAATCCAGACTCATCTTCCAGGGCTTTCTTTTTTTTTTATTTATTTTTATTGTACACAAGTGGGATAAGTAAAGGCATACCATTTGTGTAGACATACTTTTACATAGGATAATAGTGTTTGATTCATTCTGTTATTTTTCCCTTCCCTCCCACCCCTCCCTTCCCTCTATACAGTTCCTCTTTCCTCCATTCTTACCTCCTTCCCACCCCCCACTATGTGTCATCATCCACTAATCAGGGAAATCATTCGTCTTTTGGATTTTTGAGACGCTTATCTCACTTAGCATGATATTTTCCAATTTCATCCATTTGCCTGCAAATGCCATAATTTTATTATTCTTTATGATTGAGTAATATTCCATTGTATAAATATATACCACAGTTTCTTTATCCATTCAACAATTGAAGGGCATCTAGGTTGGTTCCACAATCTGGCTATTGTGAATTGAGCAGCTATGAACATTGGTGTGGCTGCATCTTTGTAGTATGCTGATTTTAAGTCCTTTGGGTGGAACTTAAACCGAGGAGTGGGATAGCTGGGTCAAATGGTGTTTCCATTCCAAGCTTTCTGAGGAATCTCCACACTGCTTTCCAGAGTGGCTGCACTAATTTGCAGCCCCACCAGCAATGTATGAGTGTACCTTTTTCCACATCCTCTCCAACACCTGTTGTTGCTTATATTCTTGATAATCGCAATTCTAATTGGGGTAAGATGGAATCTTAGGGTGGTTTTGATTTGCATTTCTCTTATTACTAGAGATGTTGAACATTTTTTCATATATCTGTTGATTGATTGTAGATCTTCTTCTGTGAAGTGTTCATTTCCTTAGCCCATTTGTTGATTGGGTTATCTGAATAGAGTTTTTTGAGTTCTTTATACATTCTCTTCCAGGGTTTTCTACCACGTCTTATCCATCCTACCAGTCCTGGATCTCAGAAACATGGCGATCTGTAAAGCAGCTTGATGTGCGGGTAGTAAACACGAATGACCAAGGTTCAGGCCCCACCTCTGTCTCTTACAGGTGAGTTTCTTACCTTATCTGCTCTCATCTTTTAAGTGGTCATAAAGCCAGCATACGAACACATAGAATTATTGTGCCAATTTTATGGAATATGTGGGTAAAGTTCTTAGGTCAATGCTGACACATCTTCAATATTCAGTACATTCTAGCAATGACTATATTACATGAAAATATTTTTGATAACCCGCTTCTGCTCTAAACCAGAAGGCTTGGCTCTGCTGGGAGACATGCTGAATGTGTTACCCTGGGCCATCCCTACCCTCAAAGCTCGTGTTTACAACATGGCAGGATCGTGCCTTTCTTAATGTGTGGCAGCCCCATCTTCTGCTACTAACTTTAGGATCAGCATGAAATCACTGAGAGCCACATGACTGTAAAATAGATGTCATTAGAAATAACGCTGCTCACATAGGTCTGCGGACACTTCAGTATGAGGAACAGAAATGAAAGTCGTGGTCTGTCGAAAGGCAAAGGATTCGTTAATGGTTTCTGACTATGAGTTTCTTCACTGGGATACTGGCTTGTGCTCAGGTAACTCATCTGCCTTTCCTGAAACACAGGAGACAGTACTCTCTGTGAGTCCAAATGATCTAATGATCTCAGGCAAGTTCAGAAACTTAAAGAAAAAAAAAAATTCAGTTAAAAAAAAAAAAAAGAAAAACTTCCAGAATATGTAGAGACCTTATAGAGTTTTGTGGCTTAACAATTGTGTTTTTAAGTCATACATCACTGGCTGTGCTCCAACACTGAGTTATACTAATATATCATAAGAGGGATGGTCCTCTCATGATATACGGGTGCCGTACATCATCCAAGCACCACGGCTTTGATGATATATTGCTCCCAACCACAATGAGAGTTTAAAGGAGCTTTTAGCAACCAGACAGTTTTAAATTTCAAATTTTCTAAAAATTAAGGTCTTTTCAAGTCAAATAAAAGCAAGATGATGGAATCTGGGGGGATATAATGTGTCACTGAACTCTGAGAGCCTGGCAATGTGTCTTTTCCTTTTGGCTGCAGGCTCAGAAGGTGGAAATAATTGGCAGGCTCTTTTTCAATTCCTCCTCCATGAGAACAGAAGCCCAGGGAACTGAGCAAACATGAGAAAGTGTCAATGCATCTATTTTGTCAATCAATTTCCCCCATCTTCCACACTGCAAGCATGAGTAGCTCATCATGGTCCCAAAGTACTGACTTGCACCAGATGCCATGATAGGCACTGTATAAACCCACGAGAGATTATTTTTGTTTTCTCTGTTTAAGGAAACTCTTCTGATGAAATCAGAACAAAAAGAACAAATAATAAGTAGATCAAGTTCCTTACCTATCTCTCACAAACTCAGAAAAAAAATAAAAAAGAGGAGGTACGTAGGAAGAAAGCAGGCCTCTTCTATCATTTGTCTTTGTGAAACACAGGCAGCACTGGTTGCAAATAAAAAGAAAAATGAAAGGTGAATGGCATGTGGGCCTCTCACCCAGAGGAGGAAATGGGAACTATTATCATAGTTCTGTCACCTTTTCTGTTTTACCGGTGTGTTTATAAGATGGTAATGGGTCTTGTGAGAATGTACCCACTTGTTTAAAACCCACTCACTTTTGGGGGTAAAGCAATCACTATCAATTAAGAAAGCAGGTGTTGAGAGAATGTTTCCTTCTTCTTCTTTTTTAAAATTTGCTGCAAAAAGCAGAACAAAATGAGAAATTTCCCTACTGTTTGTTTAATAGACCCAAACAGGAACAGTGAGAGACAATTACATTTCAAGTGGCTTCTTCCATTTTCCTTTACTAAGTGAATTACAGGAAAGAATGGTGGTAGAGTTACCGCCATGTAGAGAGAAACATCTGGCCATGAGGAATTAACACAGTCTCCCTTCCCATTATCTTGCCTCTAGTTTTTCACTCTGTTGGCTTCTTTTATTACATCCTAACTCTCAAATTACTATAGATTCTTGGTGTCTGCTCCTTTCCAAAAGGTAAAACATCCTTTTGCTACCAAATAGAACCATTTACTATCTCAAAAAGCAGTCCCAAGCTTTCTTGTTCCTTTAAACTGTAAGTTAACTGTAAGAAAATGAATTCATCACCTATGACTCTTGGGATGACGGGTGAACCCTGGCTTTGCATCGGGAGAGATGTGGGTTCCTTCATGGGCTGCTTGAGTTCCCCAAATGTAGTCCTCTTCTTCTAAGGAGGACACTGACAATTATTTAATTACTTCTTTCACATGAGATGAAATTCTTTACGTACACATTTATGGTAATACTACACCATCCACCCACTCATTATTTTAAAGTTATTTTCAATTACAACATTAGCTACCATTTACATGAGAACACTATACACTAGGAACTGTGCTTTGTGAATATTCTTTGCTCATTAGCATGATAAAAGACAGCAGTAATAATTGTTTCTATTTATTAAGCTCTTATATGACTGGCACCTTATACCAGGAACTGAGGCACTCTTATCTGCAATTTTTCAATATTTTTTAATCATAAAACTACATGATATATATATAACCAAAATCATTGCTTTATGTATCAACAAAAAAACAGACACCTATGGAAGTAGTGAGTCTACTCAATTCCAAAGCACAAGAGTGCCACATACTATTAGCACTTCAGTGTAGTTAAATCCAATCTAGTACAAGGCCTAACCCCACTTCCCTCCATGCAGTTCATCCTCATGACATTAAGCTATTCTGCAAGAGAAACCCAGAAAAGAACAGATTTCTAACACATTTGAGTCTTATACAAATATCCTGTATTGTCTTTTGGCTTATGATGGGTTTCAGTGACATAAAATCAAACCAGATCTACAAAATCATAACTCAAAATACAGGGACCTCAGATGGGATCAACTCTACTATGTTAGGTTATGATCATACAAAAGGACAGGTGGAAGCCTTGGTCAACCATTCCTACTCTGCCACACACTCAGGAGATGAGAGGTTGTGAAATTTGCTGTTTGCTGCTTTGCAGGGATGGTGCCTTAGTAATGCCTCCAGTAAAATGACTTTGAGAGAAGCAGAGAGTATTCCAGGATTTGTAACAATTGTACTCTATCTGAAATCACTGCAGTGACTGTGTTTATAGTATGCTTCTTTGTAGAAAAAAATTTTAAAAATTTTCCTTCCATGTGGAATTACTTTTCTTTTCCTTCTCTCCTTCTTCTAGTTTTCAAAAGTGCTCTCTCTCTCTCTCTCTCTCTCTCTCTCTCTCTCTCTCTCTCTCTTTCTCTCTGTATGTAGCCTTCAGATTCTTCAGATTCCTCTGACAGCTTGTTCCATAAAGTATAAATGATTAAACATATTTTTTTTCTTCTATGAATTTGGAACTCTTTACTATCTTTCTCTCCTGATTATCTCCTTTCCCTAACACCAGGTTCCTAGGTTAGAGAACACACTGATTAGATGCTCAATGGATGGAGAGATGGATGAATAAATAGATGGGTGGATAAGTGAAAAGATGGATGGGACCATGGATGGGTGAGAGAATAGATGGATGAATGTGTTAATTGATGGACAACTACAGTATTCTTGATTTCTTACCTTGCTTAGAAAAATGAACCACATGTGTACTGATAATCTTGACCATTCCTGTTTTTCCCCTATGCCTGAAATTTCTATGCATAAGGACATGGTCTATGAAGAGTCATTATGATAACAATGTACCATCTTTCTTCACTGTTGAAAAAAAATCTTTTTTTTACCAAAATGCAAATTGGAAGGTTTTGTCTTTCTAGTCTCACATAAGTCCTTTTTAAAAAACTCCTCAAATATGTTCAAGTGTCTGAAGCAACAGCTTGTCCTAAAAATAATCAGCATTGCAAGGACTACCAAGGGGACATATCCACTGCTTAGCATTAACTTTAATAACAGTCACCGTGGTTCTCTCTCCAGAGAGAAGAAACCCACCTTTCCTCTGGATAGAGTCTGACCTTCACAAATGAATTCTAGGATGCTCTCTTTGCTAGACAGAATACCAAGAATATGTACTTTTTATTTACACACTGTATCAGAACATTAATCCATAGAGTTATTCCCTCTGGGTGTCTTTCTGTTGGGTGTACAATAAAGGATTTGGATGCAAATGAAACAATGATGGTATTTTTCCTTGTCTTACCCATTCTGTGACAAATGCACATTGCGTTGCTATTTGCCATACACATAATTACAGTTCTTTAATTTATGTTTCAATAAAATGTATAATAATAAACGTTTACTGCTCCATGAATAAACATTCAAATGAGGCCTCTAATGGAGGTTACATGTTTCGAAGCAGCTCTGTGGCTTTCCAGAAATCTCGCCCTCTACTTAATGAGCATCATTTCCATAATCTGTGCATTATTGCTTAAGCCTCCCTTTAGGAATATTTTACAAAGCAAAATTTTGTGAAATATTATCAGTCCAAAGGGAAAGAAATGTTAAGGGGATTAGCAACTTGTCCTGTTAAAGGGACAGGACAAGCTTTCATGTCCCTCCAGAGACTGTAACACAGTAATTATGGAGATGGCACTTCCTAATTATCCCTCTAGCTGGGTGCATCACTACTATAGAAATTTTCTGTAAGATCTGGTTAAAATAAAAGTGATAACAAACCCAGAAAGGTCAGCCATGAAGGTCAAGATTGTGCTAATTCCCTTTCTAGTGCTAACAATGAGATTAGGAAGTAGAATTATAAACTGAGGGGAGGTCAGGAAATGGCAAAATGGACACTCATGGACTTGGAAAGAGACAAATGGTTTGAGTATTAAATGATCACTCTGAAGCAATGGAATTCAGATAAAATCCTAAGTTGAGCTGCACATTGATGATGATGTGCATTATTTTCAATGTGAGGTTTTTCAGGAAAATTACCTAACAGAATGTGATGTCATTATCATTTCAAAAGGTTAATCTATTGCAAATAATTTTTTGCAAATTGTGTTCTAAAAAGCAGATGCTTTTAAAAATAGCTAAAATATAATGATAGATTTATTTTCTCTTCATCCAACAGCTATGACTGGGTTGTTCAACTGGAGAGAGTAAAGATCTTGAAGGAATTGAGGATAAAGACTCCTCACAGTGTGACAAGCTCCAGATATTCCATCTCTGTGGAACAGTGCTGAAATGTGCTCAGGTGACAGCTGTCCCCTCATGACAGGTCAGCCAACTTTACTGGTGTGTTGGTGCAATTTACTTAAATTTTCCCAGGAGACACTCATTTTACACAGTTAAAAGCTGTGTTTCCTTAGTCTGAATGAATGTCTCCAGTTCTTCAGGCTGCATTTTGAGTCTGTGCTCTTATTTACTATAGGAAATGGGGCAAGAGCTAAGAACTCCACCATTTTAAGACTTGCTAAGAGCCATTCTTACCTTTTTCTCACTGTTAATGCAAAATCTTTCAGATGAATATTGTCTTTCCTCAACACAAGCTGAATCTAAGATGTTCAGTATTTCAATATGGCTATTTTCTCATCTGACTTCAACAAAATAAAACATTCAGCATAAATAAAATTTGGTATAATTTAAGTATCATATGTCTCTTCTGAATTTTTGTCACATTCCACTTTTCTCTTAGTACAAAAACTTTTTGTTTTCTGCTCTTTTCTGAATTAGAATTAGGTAGAACCATCTTTTGTAGGGTTATATTTTCCTTCTAACTCTAGTGAGCAGCTATTTATTTCAGAGTCAAATAGTTTTAAATTATCCCTCTGCTAAGATGGAATAAATCTCAAACTATAGAGCTGCTACTTCTTGCAAAGTTTTTACCCAATATGCTAAGAGCATACAACTGTTGAAATTACCATCTTATAAAGATATCTACAACTTTTTTTTTTACTGCAGTGTTATTCAAAATAGCCAGGATATGGAAAAAATCGGTTGATGTATGAATGTCATTTATTTTTTTAAAAACCCTGTGTATATACACATAATGAGATATCATTCACTCTTAAAAAGGAAATCCTGTATTTGTCACAATGTGGATAAAACTGTAGGAATATGCTAAGTGAAATAAAGCAGGCCAAAAACAAAAACCAGATGATGTTACCTAGCTATGGACTAAAAAATAGTCAAATATACAGAGAGACTAAAATAGCCATGATTAGATTAGGGAAGAGAGAGAGAGAGAACACAAAGCAGATTTGTAGGATGAACAAGTCTACAAAGTTAGTAAACAACATTAGGACTAGAGATAACAAAAATGTACAGATGTCCCTCCATATCCATGGGACATTGTTGCAGGGCCCCCAGTGGGAAAAGCAATCCATGGATGCTAAATTTCATATATGAAATGATCCATTATTTGCATATAATCTATGAAACCCTCCTATATACTTTAAACGTTTTGTAGATTACTTACAATATCTAATACAACGTAAGGGCTATATAAACAGTTGTTATACTGTATTTAGGGAGTGAGGACACCAAATAAAAGTCTCTATGTGCTCACTAGAGATGCAATTCTTTTTCAAATACTTTCCATACATAGTTGGTTGAATCTGCAGAGGCAGAACTCATGGATATGAAGGGCTAACAACTCTATTTGGGATTACTGCTAAATTAGATTTTATTTGCTCTTACCACAAAAACAAACATTAAAAATGGGTACTATGTGAAATGATATATATTAATTTGCTTCACTGCAGTAACCATTTTACTATCTGTATGCATCTCATAATATCATGTTGTATATCTTAAATATATGCATGAAAATTTATTTTAAAACAAGCTACACATTACCTTCATAAATGGGAATCTTTTCAAGATAAACGTTGTATAATATACTGGAAAATTTGTTCCCAACCAATTCCCCACAAACTACAAGCACTGATTTGATAGCTCAAGACACAATAAATGACTCTGATTAGGCCAATGATCCTCAGTTTTATAGGGACATCCTAAATCATATCTTGGTTTGGGTCTAGAATGATGCAGGGAACACTCAGAGGGCTGCATATCATCTCAGTCTGGCTCCCACACAGGAAACCAGGGAGATTTGTGGGACCCTGTCTGGTGTCTTTGAGGCACAAACGATGAACACTGCTAAGGCAATAATAATATAAAAAAAAGGCAGTAGAGAAAGCCCTGGAACCAACCCTCATTTTTCTCATAATATACTTTGTTGTCCAATGAGACAGAATGAATCCACAGATAGTGCCCAAAATTAGATAATATGAGAAATTGATGATGTCTCTTTTCCTGGGTGATTTTAGTACCTGAGGTCTTGGGATTTATGTCTACTGAACTTTCTTTTTTTAATCTGGAATTAAATTCTTGCTACCTCAATCTCCATAGTTTAACACAAACTGGACATTAATGGAAGACACATGGCACCATTTCATTTAGTCAGAACCTTTCTTTCACTGAAGGAATTGCAGTAGAGTCTTAATGACAACTCCAATTTGCCACGAAATGACCATAGAGTGGAAATTTACAGTGGCAGAGATCTTTGAGGAATTCTTAGTCTGAATATTCCCTCAGGTGTGGGTCAGAATTTGTTGCACAGAGGTGAGGGTGAGGTGAAGAGTTTATAATGATTTTTCTATGCTTTTGAACCTTTGGAACTAACATTTGGTCAAGAAGGTTATCCAAAGGCTGACTGTGTATTTCACATGTGACAAAATAAATGTGTTTCTTGGTATTGGCTTGGGACACTGCTGAGCCCTGGCTACTACCAGTGTTGGCTTAATTCATGAACATGATTAACCAATTTTTAAAACTTAATTACCCTAAACAGACCATGCCAAGCTCATGAAGATGAAATTTGGGAAACAAATTTTGTTTCTGAGAAGTGTCACACCTTTACCAGTGCAAAGTGTAGTTAGGGAGCATCACAGGTACACTGGATCCATTAGAGGATCCATTAGAGGTCCTATAGGAGGCACAAATGCGTCGTGTGCTCTCACAGACATGCAGTCACCAAGGTGAGATACCACAGCAAATACAGCTTCTGTTATAAGGTCAGTGCCAGGAAAGGTTCAGGTCCCTAACTGTAGACCATGGAGTGAAAATATGCAGATTCTGCAGTTCTAGAACCAGATCCATGCCACTCACCAGCTGTGGAGCCTGGGATAGTCCCTCAATATCTCAGAACTTCAGGTTCCTCACTTGAAAAATGAACCTATTTCACGGGGTTACTGTGAGGATTCAATGGGCTAGTGTTGCAAAGAGCTTCAATGAGTGCTTGGAACTCAGTAAGCAGTGACATGTTTGTAGCTGATATTACTACTGCTGCCATTGTTGCTGCTACTCTGACTATTACTGCTACAACAGCTACTGCTGCTACCTGATCATACACAGAGAAAGAAACACCCTTCTTTCAATTTCTCAAAAGAAATTTCATAAAAATTCATTGAACAGGTCATTTTTCAACTTTCTTTTAAGGACTTAATCATTCTTAGCAAAACTGTTCTATTGCAGTTTAATTCATAAAACAGACAGAAGTAAAATCATTCTCTTGGAAACCAATGTGGAATTCTATACGCATATTCTGGGCTCAAAGGAGCTCTGGGGCTTCCACAGAGCATACACTGTGCAACCCTTTGCTTTCAAGACCTTGGGAAGAGAAGACAGAAAGCAAAGAACTGCAATTTCTCTCCTAGGGAGCCAGACCTTTGGCACGGAGCTTGGTGGTTGAGAGTGTCAAGGTCTAAGTTAGAGGTGCTGCAATAAAACCCCTGTTCCAATGCTTATTGCCTGAATGATCCTGGGAAAGCAACAGGACATATCTAAACTTTGGGTCCCACATTTATAAAATGTACATAATGAAGTATCTTCTTCAAAGGATTTCTGAGAAGATTAAAGACATGGAAATCTCTTAGCACGCCTCCTGATACCATAAGAAAATGCTCAATAAATGTGAGCTTCTCTCCTAATTATTTCTACCTGGGTCTCTATTCAAGTACTATTTCGAAGTAAAGACTTTCCTGATTCCTTTATATAAATGCACTACTATCCCCTGTTCCTACCTGAAATTACAATCTGCATTCATTTACTTCTTTTTTTTTGGTCATATGTGCAGCTGTGATCCAAGCTGGGATCCATGGTCCTGCAACCATGACTAGCACACAGTAGGCATCCAATACATATGTTCTAAATGAGAAGATTAAGAGGTGGAGGAGGAGGAGATCAGAGTAAGCATTTCTACTCAATGTTCAAGAGAATGGACATACTATTAGTCTTCAAATTAGGAGGTACAATCCTTTAATGGGAGAAGTAAATTTAACAGTACACACTTTTGTGTGTATTATTGTACATAGAGGTAAGGTGATCATTCCTAAACTACCAACAACCTTTAACAGAATTCTGTGCTGTAAGGCACAAAAGAGGAAGTAGATCCAACAGACTTGAGAAGTTTTGCCAAAGTAGCAAGGATGCAGAGTGGATACTAATGCCCTCACTGCTTCTTGCCATGTTCTGTGTTCTTCACCTGAAAATTTCTCTACATTAGAATCACTCCCCCAGTCCAACCTTTATTTTTTTCCTTGTAAATGGCTTCCCTGTGGCAGCCCACCTTTTCTTCTATTCCAACACATTTCATAGCCTCCTGTTGTAGCCAAACAAATAAAGTTGGGATTTTTTTTTTAATACTTTGAGGATCAACATAAAGTCTGCTTTGAGGATCAACATAAAGTTTGCACTTAAAATGTGATCACAGACATTGGAGAGGTCACTTAAGACTTAAGAGTGCATTCTAGGTACTAGGATGTTATGAGGGCCAAGGGAGATGGGGGTTCATGCAAGGGACCTAGGAGAGGAGGGCACAAACCACACTGGGAAGGAAAATGCCCCCTACTCACTCCTGAAAACAATCTCAAATGCATGAGGTAGTCTGTTAAGGTGATAAGGGCTGGTAAGAATGGGATGGCTGAATTAGAGGGAACTGAGAGCTGGAAACCTGTTCATGTGTGGAAAAGTTATGCTACCTTTGATGAGAGCATATTTCTCTTGTGAACTAGGCTCTTTTTTAAACTTCCTGGCCCCACGATGTGGCCAACAAAATCTCCTAAGACCCTGAGACCTGGACTGTTCCCATGATCTCTGTCCTGTGATCCAAGTGGCCTGGCAACAAGGGACAAATCCTCTAGGTTGCAGGACCCTTACTATGAATCCATATTTAAACTCTCAGCCTGGCCCTTGATATATTGACAGCCTCTTTGATTCTTAGGCAAACATGAGCCTTGATCCCATCTTTCCAGAGTACCTTGGGATCCATATCCTCTGCTTCTCCCATAAACTACATTCTTGCCCATGCTCCTATGCCCAAATTTGATGCTCCAAGCCCTGTTTGAGTCCAGGTGTCATTTTAACCCTCATAGCATGTCGGGGGGACACGTTTTCTCAGACTGTTGATCAAACATTTAACCAAGAATGAATACTTCAAAGGAAACCATATTTACAAGACAGAACAAAGGTTTTTCTATAGACAAACTAGTAGTCTTCTCCTTCCAGGAGGCCCTCACTTAGATATTTCTCCAGAGAAGTGCTTTCCAAGACCCTAGGTGATTCATTCTCTCATCCTGGGCAACTCAGTTCTCTACTCAGACTCTATCCAGATTATTCCACCTGCAAGATTCTGAAAAAGTTCAACTGGTTTCAACCAGCATGCTGAACACACTATTTTATACACAGACTCATTCTCCTATTATCCTAGTAAGAAGAGAAACAGGGTATTACATAAATCTGTGGGTGCATTCTTGAAAGCTGCAGCTTTGCTGAGATTTTACTTCTTGTGATGGAAGCACATGCACAAGCAAAGCAGAAAATGGAAATCAGAGAGAGGTTTGGGCCCAGGGCTTAAAGAAGAAGGCCAGTGAACACCTAGCATTTTCAGGTTGACAGAAGTCAAAGATTTTTTTAAGTCTAGGATCAAAGTGAGAAGCGGCAGTTGGATGAAGAGCAGACAAAGAAATATCTTCAAATAAATCAGCATGGAAATTGAAGGAGGATTATATCACATGGACAGAAAAAGCAGGAGAATGGTAACACCTGTTTTGTTTGAAATGCCTCCCTTCTAGCCCTTTCTCTGCATGAAATCTGAGAAAAGGGACAGATGGGAATCTTCACTTCAATTAGAACGATTGGCTTCAAATGGAAACACAAATAACACTGCTCTCCTTAGCTAATGACAGAGGTCACTTCACTATGACTTGCATAAAGGCAGTGGTGTAGCCCTACCTGGTTGTTATGGTTTGGATCTTGCAATGTTCCCTGAAAAGTTTATGTGTTAGGCAATGTTGCATTGTTCAGAGGGGGAAAGATTATGAGAGTGGTAACCTCACTGTTGGATTGATCCATTTAATAGATTAAGACTTTGAATAGATTTCTAGGTAGTAATGCTAGATAGATAGGTGGAGAGTAGCTGGAGGAAGTAGGTCAGTGGGGGTGTGGACTTGGAATATGTCTTTCCCTGGTTTGTCACCCTCCTCTTTCTCCTTCCAATCTGTTATGCGCTGAGAAGCTTTCCTCTGCCATACCCTTCTGCCCTGATGTTCTTCCTCAGAAGAACATCCAGAACATTGGGGTGGGACTATCATAAACTGTGACCTCTGAAACCATGAGCACGAAATAAACTTTTACTTCTCTAAGTCGTTCTTATTTGGTATTTTGGTCACAGCAATGAAAAGTTGACTAACACACTGACCCTGGTGTAGACACTATGCAACTCTCAAGTATCAAAGCCAGTCTAGGAGTGGAAGGAAGACCATATCTGGCTCTACTGTGAAAATTCTTCTATATCTCCACATAATTCCTTAGTCACATACACATCCTGGCTCAAAAGAACTTACAAATCCCTGAGAGGGACAGGAAGCTTAAGGAAGAGGGTGATGGTGAAAATGTGGCTCTGGAGTCATATTGTCTGTGTTGAAATCCTCACCCCACCATTTACTCTCATCACTTAGAACAAGCTACCCGACTGCTCTAGGCCTTAGTTCCTCATGTGTGCAATAGGCATGGTAACACTTTATATATCTCAGAGTAATTTCCTTTGGGAATTAAAAATAGCTAATATAAATACTTAGGAAGGCCTAAATCACAGTAGTTATTCTCAAAAAGTTATCTATGATTATCATTTTATCTGAACTTTTTAAAAAACTACTTTTTGTTTTGAGGTGATTATAGAGGCAAAGAAGGTGCAAGAACAGTAGAGATCTCATTTTGAGTATCCTTTTCCTAGACTTCCCAAGTGTTAGGCAATGTAGTATAGATAAGATTATAGTACAATACCTATAATAATGCTTTATCAAAGTCAGGATACCCACATAGAAACAATGTGTATGCATATTTATTTCTATAATACTGTGCAGATTAGTATAACTACCACCGCATTCAAGATACAGAACAAATCTGTTATGGTTTGGATGTGAGGTGTCCCACAAAAGCTCATGTGAAAGACAATGCAAGAAGGTTCAGAGGAGAAATGATTGGGTTGTGAGAATCTTAACCCAATCAGTGAATTAATCCTTGATATGGATTAACTGAGTGGTACCTGAAGTGGTTTGGTGTGGTTGAAGGAGGTAGAAATTGGGGGCATGGCTTTGGGGTATATATTTGTAACTGGCAAGTGGAAAATTCTTTCTGTTTCCTGATCAACATGTGAGCTGTTTCCCTCTGCCACACTCTTCTGCCATGATGTTCTGCCTCAACTAGAGTGTCCCAAGGAATGGAGCCTGCTGTCTATGGATTGAGACCTCTGACGCCCTGAGCCCTTAAATAAAACTTTCTTCCCTACAATTGTGCTGGTTGGGTCCTTTCATCAGAGCAGCAAAAAACTGACTAAAACAAAATCATTAATGCAAAAATCACCTTTGTGCCCTTTCACAGACCCACTCATACCAGTTCCCTCCATCCTTTATAATCCTACTACTTATATTTTAGGACATTCTTGTCCTCCATCTCCGTAATGATGTCATTTTGAGAATACTGTACACGTGGAACTGTCCCATGTTTGACCTTTTGAATTTGCCCTTTTTCATTTGACTTTAATGCTTTTGAGGTCCACCCAGGCTGTGGTAAGCATAAATACTTTGTTCCATTTTTTTGCTAAATAGTAGTCCATGGTATGGATGTACCACAGTTCACGTAATCGTTCGCCTGTTGAAGGCTGTGAACTCTAAGTTTTGGCTCCTTAAATTTAAACATCCATGTACAGATTCTTGTATGCATATAAATTTTCGCTTTTCTGATATAAATGCCCAGGGGTGTAATTGCTGGGTCCTTTGGTAAATGTATGTTTGGTTTTTAGGAAATTAGTGAACTATTTCCCAGGGTGGTTGTTGCATGTTATATTTCTACCACAGAGATTAATCTTCTCCTATCCTTGCCAGCTTCTGATATCGTCATTTTCTATTCTGTTCTAATATGTGGAATGATAACTCATGTGGTCTTAAGGGCTACTGATATTGAATATCCTTTCATGTGCTTTTTTACCATCATTTTATCTCCAGCTAAATGTCTGCTTACATCTTTTATCTAATTTTAATCTGGATTATTCATTGTTTTTGTACCATAGAGTTTTGAGTGTTCATTATGTATTCTAGATATCAATCCTTTATCAATAACATGTTAAGTTTCAGGAATACGTCTTTGGTTCTTTCAGCTGTAGGTGATCTCTTCTGTCCCTGACTTCTTTACAGAAGTTTCACTTAAGACCTTTTCTCTACCTTGAATTTCCACAGACTATACTCCCTAGGTGCCTTACTAATTTATGAGCAGAATGAACATCTGATTTGACTGACTCTCTCTAGTACTCAGTCAAAATTTGAGCAGCTAGCCGCCATTTTATTAGCAACCACCAAGTGACAGTCAACAATACCTGAATTTTCATTTAGTTACTCCAAGACTTGGGCCCAAAGCAAAAGCCATGGTTACCATGGATACTCAGGCTTGGAACAGAAGTAAATCATTTAATACCTTAGAAAGTGTAACTAATTACAAAAAGAAATACACACACTCCGATGTGTTAGTGATTAATTTCTTCTCAGCTACTGCACTTCTAGCTAACACTGTGACACACTACTGTTTATTGAGGAGCATCTATTTATGCCAACCCGTGCCTTACATTTGGCTAATTAAGCACACATACATTACAGAGCCTGCGATCTGTGGGCTGTGTTTACATACGAACATCATATTCAGCACACCGGCAATTGTTTAGCACCTCTAACCTATTTCGAGCCTAATATTTAATTAGTGAAAGGTGCTGAAGGGGAATGCAGGGTATGACTCTGAATTATACAAACAGCTACCTTCCTTACAAATCAACAATAATGAATAATTAAATAACGAGCTACCTGAGCTTTGTGGAGTCCTTCTTCCAAAGGAATTAAAGCTCCAAGGAGGATGAGATCACAGGGAGCCCTGTTGAAGGAGTACCCACAAGAAGACATGGGGGCACATTCCCCTGCCCTGCCTCTGGCCTCTCTGTGGCTCCATGCCCTCCCTGAGAAATAAAGAAATAAACATTCCTTCCCCTTTGCATCTCTCCTTTCTGCTGTGGATATTTTAATGATCATGTGCAACACAGAGGCAAATTTCTTTGTTCACATAAAGGCACATTATAAAATATAAGAATTATCACTACCATTATCTAAGAGGATTTCATAATTTTGATCTTCTATGAGAGAAAAATAAACTGCCATTCCAGGGGCTAAGATCTGCCCCCCACCAACCTATCCCAAGCCTCGTCTCCTGTTCTCCTTGCTCAAATGTCCCAGGCACATTGACCCTCCTCTTTCCCCTAACACCAGGCACAGTCCAACTCTGGGACTGCCACTCTTGCAAATCTTCCCTCCATGGTGCGGCCTTCCCCTGGCCAGTCCCATAATCTAAACTGTCTCCTACTCCTCTTTTACATTGCCTCTTTAAACTTATTCATAGTACTTTTCACTGCTTAAAAGTGAGATGTTGCTTTGTCTTAACTGGTTTTTTTGTGTGTGTGTGCTTCCTCTCCTACCCTCCATCAAAATGAAGAACAGCAAACTTCATCACTCTTATTTCTATGCTGTAAACTCAGGTGAGTTTGTTGTTTTCTTCAGGAAGGGAGCATATATTACTTTTTCCTGGGACAGACTTCACTGGAACTGGGCAAAATCTTCTTCAGTTCTACCCAACTTTGGAAAACACCTTGGATTCTCACCTTAGAGCATCTTCCTCAGGATACTAGAGCCCATCAATGAGATAACTTCATAAGAGCAAATAGAAGAGATCACAGTAATTGGATGGACTGCATGAGACCTGTGAGATTCAGTATCTTGACCCTAAGCACCTTTCAAATCTGAAATTCTGTAATTTCTCTTTCTGAAACAACCTGCTAGGTCTATAAGAATATGAAGACTGAATGTGAAGTCCACCAGGTAAAATCCTTAGGTTGCTAAGGTCTCAGTGCACAGAATCCTATGCCATACGTGTTCAACATCTGGATGGGACATTTCTAGCTACTCTTGCTTATAGGGTCTTAAGTTCTAAAATTAACCAGAAAGAGGAAAATCAGGGCTAAACTTTCCTGGAAAAATCTCTTAAGTCATCAGTGAGTTCCCCCTCAACAAGTCTGATAAGTTCCACTTTTCTTCACTGAAACCAATCGTTGGTTCTATAATCTAGCACTAACTCAAGTTCTGGTTTTGGTTTAAGGGACAAGAGGTAGCAACATATGTGCCTTCTTAACCACTAATAATACCCTGAAACTTACCACAGCAAGATGTGTATGGAACTGTGCCCACTGGAGGGAATTCACTCTTGAAGCATGTGTTCTTGAGTGGAATGGACTGCAACTCAACCTAGGGATTCACTTCCTCGCTCCTTACATACATGTCTGTCTCTCTCTCCCGCTCAATGTCTGTCACTCCCCAAGTATTATGGTTTGGATGTGAGGTGTCTCCCAAAAGCTCATGTGTAAGACAATGCAAGGGAGATTAAAGGAGAAATGATTGGGTTATGAGAGTCCTAACTCAATCAGTGAATGTATCCCCTGATGGGATTAACTGAGTGGTAACTAAAGGTAGGGTGTGGCTGGAGGAGGTGGGTCATTGGAGGCATACCCTTGGGGTAAATATTTGGTATCTGGAAAGTGGAGTCTCTCTCTCTCTCTCTCTCTCTCTCTCTCTCTCTCTCTCTCATTCTGTTTTTCTGATCATCATGTAAGCCACTTCCTTCCACCATGATGTTCAGTCTCACTTTGAGCCCTGATTAATGGAGCCTGTTGTCTAAGGACTGAGACCTCTGAAACCATTAGTCCTCAAATAAACTTTTTCTCCTCTACAATTGTTCTGGTTGGCTCTTTTAGTCACAGCAGAGAAAAAAGGCCAACTAAAACATCAAGTGAATCTGTCCCCTACTCCCTCCTGTGGTATGTTGTGTGTCTGTCTCTACATATGCATTTCTGTATCTCTGTACCTCTCTGTGTGTTCTTGTGTGTATGTGTGTGTCGTGTGAGCCTCTCCATGTGACTCTCCCCTATGTCTATATCTTTCTCTCTATCTATGTGTGCTTGCCTCTGTGGCTGTCTGCTTCTCTCTTTCAGTCTTTATGTCTCTCTGTGTGAGGTTCTACTCTTTGTAAGACTCTCTGTGTGGGTACTGGCTCTGTGCATGCACACTCATTTCTTCTTGTAAATGTTTTCCTATATGAAGGTTTCTTGGGTTGTAAGTCTCTATGAAACACTTTGAATTGACTGGTTTCAGATAAATTAACTGCACAGGATTCAAGGCCACAGGAAGTCCTCTTCTTCCACACTGTCCTGTGGACTCCCCATCCTGCAGGGCCATGCCTAATTCCTCAGCATGATCTGAAAGATCCTCTGCAACGTGTCCCCATCAGGTATGTTCACTTGCTGTTTTCAGCACTGTCACAAAGACCACATATCCTGGTCAGCCTAGGCATTGGCAGATATATTTTTGGCAAGGTAGTCTTCCCCTTACTTTCCCCAACAAAAGCTCACTCTGAAGGGATATTCATGATTTAAAAGGAAGTAGTTCAGAGCTGTGATGGACAAAGTGAGGTTGGAGGGCTCAGAGCCATGTTTGACCTCCCCTCACCAACCAGCAGGGCCCCAAAAATCTGAAAACTGTTGCTGATGACAAACACACCCCAGCCTTCCCAGTAGGTCATTTGCTACTCTCTATGGATCAGAAAACTTTAAATCCTCTTGGTTAAGCACAGGTGTCACTTTTAACAAAAGCTGCAGTATCCAGGGTTGGACCAACAGGCAGCCTCCTGCCCTCTGAGCATTGCCTGACCTGCTTGTATATCCTTTCCATTGAGATGCCCTGGCACTCATGGGTGAGCCAAGCTGCATGTGTTAAAGAAGCATTCTGCTTCAGATCTGAAGGCCAAACTACACAAGCTGAGCCAGCCTTTTGCCTTTTGTGCCCAAATTTGTAAAATTGTTGCATTCTGATCTGAAAGCTCAAGTTGACAATGGTTTGAGCAAGAACAGGCACTTTGATTGGAAGAGCAGATCATCAAGGAACAGGGTGTAAACCAAACACTGGAAGTAAATCAGAAGCTTTCATGGGTGCCTGCACCATTGGTTACAGCCTCAGTAATTATGTGAGGGAAATGAGCATTTTTGCAGGTTTTGTGTTTGTTTCTCTGCTAAAATTCAGGCCTGATTCATTCCAAGTCCAAGGTCCAAGGCTTTCAGAACTCAACAAAGCTTTCATCATTTGCAAATGATTTCAACTCAAACATCATTTTAGAAAAGTATTGTGGTAGAGCTTCTTGTGGAAATACAATGAAAGAAAATTCATGGTCCTTGACCATTAGGGACAAACCATTTATGGGAGGACACACAGGTAACCATCAATTCTCATCCAAGGAGGCCTATGGGAAGTGTTGAAAGAGAAAGAGGAAAAGAGTGGGACTCGAGACTGAAAAGGAGATGAAACACCAGTGGAAGGTAGCTGAGGAAAGGCCTAGAAAGGATTCAGCACACAGTGGGCACTTCCAAGAAAAGTTTTACCAAGTGAATGAATGTTGAACATGTTCCAGAAAACCCAAGATCACAGTGACTTTTAGAAGTGGAGGTGTGCCAAGGCCTTCTCTTGGAGCTTCTTACAGTGGAGGTTTTAGAATGACAGGAGGCACCCTGGGGGGTGGTTAACTGTAATCCCTCTGTTTTAAAAATGAGGAAACCAGAGCCCTGAGTTTACATGCTAGGTACAGAAGCGAGATGAGAATTCAGAACTATCTTCTAAAGGTGATCATTCTGAATTTAAATAGCCACCATTAGAATCTGAATATAAAGATACTAAAAACAAAATTGGCAGTATCACTTAGTACTTTCCTGAAATAATATCATTAAGAGAGCAACCTGGTAAAATATTCAGACCCTCAGGTTGACACTCATTCTGAAAGCTGAGCCAGGTTATTTACTGTGTGCTTGTAACTGGGTCCCCATTACTAAGCCTCAGTCTTCACATTTATAATACAGCAATAACCATGGTATGGTCACTGAGATCATATACCAAGACAGCTTTTACCCAGGTCATCAATAACCTTCTTACTGGCAAATTCAATGGACATCTCACTAGCCCTCTGGACAGTGGCATCTAATATAACAGATCTTCCCAGATGCACCCCTAAACCCTGCACTTGGTTCCTAAGATGTCCTTCCTTCCTGGTATTATTTCTTCCTCTCTAGATGCCTCTGTCTCCTTTGCTGGCTTATCTTCTGCCCAATTTCTAAATGTTGGTAAACTTCAGGGTTTAGCTCTACATCCATTTACCTTCTATAGCAATGTATCTTCCCCAGGGGATCTTAGTCCTATGGCCTTAAATACTAGGCAATGCTAATACACACTTTCCTGTTCTCAGCCTGTACTTCTCCCCCAATCCTCAGACTAGAGTGCTATTAGAATATCACATAGTCTACTTGAGTTCTCCATGTGGATATCAAAGAAGAATCTCTATTTAACTTGCTAAAATTGCATTGTCCTATCCCCAAATATAATTCTTCCCAACCTTGGTAAATGGTACCTCTGCCCATCTACTGCTGAAGCAAAAATCTCAAGATATTCATAATCCTCCATCTCCCACCTCTCCTGACATCTGTCACCAAGTCCTAAGGATTTCACTATGGAACATATATGGGTCCTCTCTTTATCTTCATTTCTACGGCCATCATGTCTCATCTTGCTAACTGTAATTACCTCCTAACAGTCACTGACTCCATTCTTGTGTCCCCACAGTCTGTTCTCCACACAGCAACCAGCATGGCTTTTAACTAATGGAACTTAGAACCTGGTATTCTCTTGAGTTCCATCCTTAGGGTCTTCCTGTTGCTCCTGGAGATAGGCCTTCAGAGTTCTCCAAGGTCTGTCCACAAAACTGCTAGTACTCTTCTCTTTCCCCAGCCCCACTTTCCTGCTGTCCATTCATGGAACAAAGCATGCTCTTGAGTCAAGTCCCTCACATTTGTTGTTCATTCCTCAGAAAGCTCCTCCTCCTTAGCCTAGAGGACAGGATCTAAAGCCCCAGGTCTTCAGTCAGGTTGGCTTGCTGGTTGTGTGATTAACAACATGAGTCCTGGTAAAAGTGTGCCTTATTCACAACATCTGTAAAATGTGAATGGCAGCAGAACCCAC
Source organism: Sciurus carolinensis (assembly GCF_902686445.1). NCBI lineage: Eukaryota > Metazoa > Chordata > Mammalia > Rodentia > Sciuridae > Sciurus > Sciurus carolinensis. The sequence continues at coordinate 58,604,063 of NC_062229.1, forward strand.
TTTATGTAGTTGGGGCTATTAAATGGAATAAAATGTATATAACACTGAGAATAGTATCTGGGATATAGGAAGCACTCAGTAAATGTTATCTTCAAAAATCATTATGCTTCAGTTCTCAGTTTAAGCAATTCTTATTAAAGCACACTTAACTACTCCCTCCCCCTGCTTAAATACAGTCTACTTCATATAACTAACATTTGGGCATCAGATATTGATTTGAGACGTACTTACCATTTCTATCAAACTACACTCCAAGCTCTAGAGAATAGAATCTTGTCTGTGTTTCCTTCTATTCTAGAAGCCTAGCATAGGACCTGAGGTACAAGGTAGGTTCTCCATTTTATAATTGTATCAGACCTCACAATTCACATGTTGAAGCCCTAACTTCTGAATCTAACTTTATTTAGAGAGAGGGCCTTTAAAAAGTCAGTTAAGTTAAAATGCAAGTGTTAGAGCAGACCCTAATGCAATCTGACTTGTATCCTTAAAAGAAGAGGGTGTTTGGGCACACACAGAGACACCAGGGGTGTGTGTACAGAGGGAAATGCTATGTGAAAGACACAGCAGAAGGTGGGCATGTGCAAGCTAAAGAGGGGCTTCAGGAGAAACCAGAGCTACTGACACCATGATCTTGAGCTGACAGCCTCCAGGTCTATGAGAAAATAGCCTTGGTTTGTTTATACTAGCCAGTCTGTGATATTTTGTTATATCCACACTAGCAAACTAATACAGTCTGTAGAAAGTGATGGGTGAACAGATGAAGATGCCAGCTCAATGCCCAGCACATGGTAAGTGTGCCACAGATTAACTCCTATTCTTGAAATGATGGTGATGAATATAGTAAGATCTCACTAGCAAATCCACCTAATGCACATTGTACAGGTGACAGATAAAGTCTCAGTGGTACTTAGAGTGCTTCTCAACTGTAATGCAGAAGTGGAATGCAGTTAGTTAAGAAGATCTAAAACCTTCCTTTATGAACCATTAAATACTACTCTTAAGATTTCTCTCTGTTTACTAATGTGTATATGTCAGAACTTGCCTATTTTTATGGTGGTACCTTGGATATATAATATAGAACACTAGGTATTTTATACTCAGTCAGGAAATATTTCTCAGATATGGGAGTAAACTAGACAAAAATGGTTAAAATACCACACTTGCAAAGTGCTGGCCTATTTTTAAAAATATATTCTTGAACATATTTGAATGTATATATTAAGCGTCTGAGTATGAGATGTGTGTGTATGTATAAAATGTTTCCACAGAAAATGATTACACACTATACCATCATAGAATCTCAAGTTACATTTAGCATGTATGGCCACATAATTCACATCTATCCAACTACCTGCAAAATTAAGCTGTTCTCTATCTGGGATACACACCTGATACTGGAAAGTAGGTAGGGTCATGCAAAATTGGTACATAATTGATCAAGCACCATCTTTTGTGTGGCGGTTCCTAGTAACAGAGCATCATATCAATGCATCTAATTCAGAAAAGTATTGGCTCATAATATGAAGCAGCATGGATATTGATTCTTTAAATAGATCTTGGAATTAATATACATGATCCCTTTAAATGGACTGCAAAGAATCACTAAGTCGATAATTCTACAATGAGGTCTCACTGAAATGAACAGGCTATGGCAGAAAAGGGTGCTTCTCTTTAGAAGAAAACTCTCCATCTTCCAGACTCATTTTTGAATGAGGAAGAAAAAAACATAATGAAGTATTATAATTAAGTGTTCATGTGTAAGAGGAGATGAACAAAATCAGGAATGGTCAATAGGTTCTTTACTGAGTGTCAACTCCATTCCAGTAGCTGCTGCTACCTAGAGGATTGTGCTGAGAAGTCTGATGGTGACAGGGAAAAAATGTCTCAGTAGAAAAATGATGTTTGCCATTGGTGCAAATTGTAGAATAGAAAATGCCTGGTGCATATTTTCTATTTTGAAATAGATAATGTCCCTTATGGTACAAATTTTGTATTGCCCTCTTCTTGGTTTCCTTCCCTACTGTTACTCTGGTAGTTGCAATGAATAACACAGAATCTCCTGAGAGCTCTAACTTGCTCCTTTAGTGTAAAGTGCTATAGTTTGGACCTGAAATAACCCCCAAAGTCCCATGTGCCAAAGATTTGGTCCCTAGTCCATGGCACCATTGGGAGGTAGTGGAAACTTTAAAAGGCAGGCCTAGTTGGAGGAAGTTAGATCATCGAGGCATGCCCTTGAAGGAGTTATTGGGACCTCTGCCCCTTCCTCTCTCCCTCTTTGCTTCCTGGCTGCCATGAAGATTTCCTCTGTCACATGCTGCTACCATGACGTTCTGCCTCATCACAGGCCCACAAGCAACAGGACCAAGCAACCATGGACTTAAACCTTTTAAATTATGAGTCAAAATCAACATTTCTTCTTAAGTTGACTATCTCAGATATTTTGTCACAGTGATAAAAAACTGACTAACACATACAGCAAGTGATCAGGCTCAGCTTCTGTATCAGGTCTCAAAACCGCCACCTTTTCTTTCCATCTACCATTGTTTTAATTTTGTATGGCTTTGGAATGTGTGCTGAAAAGAATTACCAAGGTACTGACTGTCACTTAAGTAACTAGACTAAAGTATGATAGACAGGATGAGGTAACTGCTGATGACCTGGATTTGTGCATGACCCTAAGGCCCTTTCAGACCGGCAGGAGATAGATGGATGAGGCATCCTCATGGCAGTTCTACTTGCATGTATAATTACAACAGCCAGAGGACAACACAGTGAGGAGGGTTCGTGTTCAAGCTCTGCTCTATACCTAGAAACACTGATGAAGGTTATCAGCATTACCAAAGCTACCTAATTCCCTCTTCAGTTCTTTGATACCTCTCAGTCATGTCATGGCTACCATTTAGTGACTTCTCACTAAGAATCATCTGTATGTCAACACACTTAGTAGAGAATATTTCATTTAACCCCTTCAGTGACTGTACCTATGAGATATTATTACCCACACTTGACAGGAAACTGAGATTGAGGGAGGTGAAGTGATATATAGGTTAAGTGATTTATATTATAACAAGGGGTTCTGAATGACACCCATGTTCTCACTTCAATGCATAAAACGTTTGACAACACTGGTGTAGACAGGAGATCTGATAGGAGGTAATTTGCATTATTCATTCATTAATTCAACTATTTATACATCCATGCATCTATTCATTCATTCATTGCTTCAACAGATATTCACCATGTGACTATCCCTGTACTCAGTCCTGGGACACAGTGCTGAGCAAAACAGACAAGGCTCCTGACCTCAAAAAATGCACAATCTAATAAAAGAACAGACATCAAAGACATGACTGTAATCACAGTCTAAGATAATTCTCCAAAGGAAAGGAATGCAATTGAATGGAAGCCTATAACAAAGGACCCCAACCAAGAATGGAGGTCAGATTTAAGGAAATGGGGTCCAAGATCAGAACTGAAGGGCAAGTCACATTAAGCAGGTAGAAGGCAAGAGCAGGAATGGAAGTTGAGTACTGCTGAGGAGGTAGGAGGCTATTCAGGGACTCAGGGAGGGAAGGAGTATGAAGTGTTCAAGGGCCTGGGGTCAGTGTACCTAGAGCCAATCAGCGAGGAGAGCAGTACCATGGGAAAGCCTGGGGAGACATGAAGGAGTTGGCAGAGTTGGCCTTGTAAAGGTCCCTGGGACAGCAGTGGGGGACCACTGAAGGATTTGAAGAGAAAATCAGAGAAAGTATGGAGAGAAAGAGGCAACTGCACTTTTTAATGATCAAACTTCAGGAAGCACCAATAATATAGGGAGTGGTAAGACCAGAATGGAAATATAGCGATCAGCAAACAAATAGGTCACTTAGTGGATTGAAGAGAAGTTTGTAGTTTTGATTAAGTGGTGGCGTTATGAAGAGGAAAAATGGATGGATTAAAAAAAAAAAACTACACTTAGTGTAGTGAGCAAAGAACTCACTGATGAACTGAATTTGAAAAGAGGGATGCAGAAGGAGTCAAGGATAGCCCCTGGACTGCTGGTTTGATCCATTAGGTGGTGCTATTCACTGACAGAGAACTCTAAAAGGTAGCCTCTTGAATGTCGAGATGGCTTTTGGGCATCCTAGTGGAGTGACCCAAAAGGAAGTTAGTATGATATTCTTCAATTTCATCCATTTGCCTGCAAATGCCATAATTTTATCATTCTCATCCTTTACTCCATGTACAAACAGAGAAACAACATGTATCCCATTATTGTTTATTATTTATTATTGTTATTAGTTATTATTATTTATTGTTTACAATAAAAAATAAATAAATAAATAAAAGGAAGTTAGTTATATACTTTAGGAGTTGAGAGAAGAGATCTGAGATGGAGATAGTGACCTGACAGTCCACTGAACAGATGGCAATGGGTGCTGAGGCTCTGGGGAACAGAAAAGAGGAGCTATGGGAAACTCTTCCTGGAAAACCAGGCAGAGCACACTCATGGGTCACTGTATTCTTCCAATCTACTTTTTCCTTCTGAGGATCTGCACCTTTTCTTCTCTCCCCTTCTCATACCACTGTCCATTTGCATTTGCATTTGCATTTCCCTTTGTCCTAGTGTTTTAAATTATTTTGCGTGTCTATTTTATATTGTGTGTCCCTGTAGCCACCTCAGCTTTTGTAGAATAAGGAATCAATCACTAGCTCTCAAAAGATCCAGATGAGATTTTAAATAGTCAAATTACTCTGACAGCATACCCAGAAAGCAATAGATTAAATTCACTCACTAACAGTGCTTTCAAAGGAAAGCACTTTGAGATTCCAAGATGATTCTCAATGTATTCATTTCATGAAAGCAAAAATGGTTGAAAGTCATGGTGGTGAGGAGGGTGAGAGGGGTGAGGGGTGAATCCAGGATTTGATGCCTAAAGGGTTCCCCAATGTTCAGTTTTAACATAGACTAAATTCGCCAGGCTTAATTGGAGGGTTCAAAGATGTTAGGACACACCAGCTGTGAGGGTCATTTTTCTCATCTTCATCTGTTTGAGTGATTTATAGCTAGAAGTGATAGGTAGCTATAGAAATGGAAATATAAAGATGACTCAGTCTCCAGTGACATAACTCCTAGGGACAATTTAAATATGGTACATGTACCAAGTAATTCATTTAATAACAGTTATTAGATATTAAGTACTGAAATTTAACCAATACCTGGCTCCAAAAGGAAGAAAAACATTTTATTTTGTTGTTCTTATAGCCCTCTGTTCTATCTTTTCCATTATCTTAAAGCTCACTTTTTCTTTTTTTCTTTTTCTGTTTTTTTTTTTTTTCCCCCCTAGTGGTAGGTTGACTGTGGGCTTTCTGAGGGACAGAATAAGTTACCTTTCTTTCTCCCCACTCCTTCCTTCAGTCCCTCCTCCTTCCTTTCCCCAATCCCTTCCTTCAAACCCATCCCTCCCACAGTGTCTGACACATAACAAATGAACCAACCAAACCACTTAAGCATTCCTTCTTAAACATAGCAGACCCATTCCATAAAATGAATGAATCCATTTGATTCCAAACAAAACAACTAACATCACTGAACAATTCCATCTAGACTTTTTAAACCCAAGCATTTAATTCAGAGCTCCTGAGCACATTCGTAACAGAAGGGGCTTTATCATTCATATCTTCTTGCCGATACCTAGCCATTATGTTAAAAGTTTTTAAGTTATATTAAAATGTGGAATAAAATTAGCCTTCCCATTCTGAGTAAAATTGCTTTGAATTAGAGTGAGGGCTCTTGGAAAATAGTTGATGTGTTCTGTTTTCATTTTTTTGTTATTGTTGTTCTTAAGAGATACTTTGTTTCATGTTTAGTCAAAGCTAAGAGAAAGCACGGTGTATTTACAACAAAATGCAGTTTCTGAGATCACCTTAATTTATTTCAGCTAAACCTAGGTGTCAATCAAAAGTTATGAAAAGCAGAAGGTCCTGAACAAGAAATATAATATTCATATGACTGAAGGATCTGTTAGGAGAGAAAATTATTCTTGTCCTAACTGAAGAATGGTTAATGAGTTCCTAAATGATACAATTTAATTCTGAGGATCCAATGACTATAAGGTTACAGAGCTTTCTTCCTCTCCATTATTAAATGTGAACATCTTTTCTAGCCTTGGAAGGTAAGTGACAGAAAACAGTAACTGTTTTCTCTGTACAATTTCATTTTCCTTTTAAGTTTTATTTAAATTTAAAATTCAATTTAAAGCAATTGTTCTCATATGTGTCTGTGGGTTTAAGAACACAAACATGGTATATGGCCATGTGGATCATATTAAAAGGAAATAATAACAGAACAACCAGATTGTACTTCTAATAAGCCAGGTAAATCAGAAAAATAAAGAGGTCTGTTAGTGCTAATGATTTTCTGATTTTAGACTGAGTCAAAAACTCACGACATATGCAAGTTCAAAGTTCAAGTCTTTCTATGGGTTAAATAAAGTTAGTTTCTTAAATTACCTACTTCCTTTTGTTACATCAGGGAGAGAGAAAAACAGAAACAGAAAGAGATTGCAGAATTAAAATTCAAGTGTCGTTCTTTGTATAGGAACAGCAAGACAAAACTCATCTTCATTGAGCAGGTTCCATTTTTCAAGTAGCCAAGTATCAAAATAGCAACTTTCCTATTTATAATTTTGTTTATTCCTACAAATTAAATAATTGAGTCTCAGGAAAATAATTTCCTAAAGATTATTCAGTGAATAAGTGAAAAGATTCCAGTTTTAAAGACAGATCTCCTGAGATGAATTCTGTTTCAACTAACTTACGCAAACATTGGGAGAAATGGCTTATTTTTAAAATATTTTGTAAAGAAATAAATGAAGTTTCCATGAGGACACAGGCAGCATATTAAAAGAACACAATATAAAACATTGGATGTGAATTGGTAAGCAGATGTATGTCACTAAGAAGTCACATTTTTCATCATAATGGTTTGCTGTCTGTTGGCAATGACCCCAGTTAAGCTGTTTTTATACAACAGAAGCACAGCTGGTTAAAAGGGACTAAATGTGGTCAACCAACTAAGATTTTTAATTTATTCGGTGCCAAGAATCTGCATGGATTCCTTTTTAAAATAGGTCAAACTATAAGTAAGCTGACGCATTATAATTTGGTTTTCTGCCTTTAATAGTGTTAATCTTTTAGTCAACTTGTCTTCTAGTGGCCTGTACATTATTCAGGATAAAAATCTCAAAAACATTATACCAAAATTGCTTTTAGATACTGGAAATCTCCTTTGCAAAGAGGTATGAAAAAGGAACGCCTAAAGTTAGCTTGAAATTTGGGTATGTTTCAGATATGGCATAACAGGCCTGGGTATGTGTTTCTACCATTCATCAACAGTGGGTCGCATGGGGCAACTCTCATCATCCATTAATTCGTATTTTTACAAAGCATATGTCACTTGATAAAGTACATTCACATGCATCATCCCATGTAATGAGGTATTTAACATTTCCAGAGTGTAGAATAAAACTAGAGGGGATTATACTTTGCCTAGAAGGCTAGTTACTTAGGAATTTGGGGGGCGGGGTATTGCCAACTAGCACAAAAGTCTCTCTTATGGCTCTGCGTAAATTATTTATCACATGCCTCAACAAACCCTACAAAATCAACTACAATAGATAAATGACAGTGTTCAAGTACTGAACATTTTGAAAATAACAAGGGAGGACATGCATCCTTATCCATTGCCAATTAAAATGTCACCAGATTCAAGTTCTGAATTTAGGTATTTATAAAACTAATATTATGCAACTAAATATAAATCTTAATGTTAGAGTACATGAGCTGATAAAAAAGCACACAGTATAATGGTTTGGTGTGTACGTGTGTGTTTGGGCATTACTGGGGACTACACCCAGAGCCTTGTGCATGCTAGACAAGTGCTCCACCATTCAGCTGCACCCCCAGCCCTTTGGTGTTATTTTTTAAAAGAAATCCTATATATCAAACCAAAACAAATCAATATAAGGCCACCAATGAGAATACCATCATGAACTGCATCTTAAACTCAGTGTGACATCTACTAGGCCATGCATTTGAAAGGAAGAAATTCAACATCGGTTCCATAAATCAAATTAATATCAAGATAAAATTGATTATAGAAAAAAATCTTACTCAGGGGAAAATTGTATTCTCAGGGATATAAAAAAAAGTGTGTGATCCTCCACTGTATTAACCTCTGATTTTAGAAAATATCTAATTATAGGAGAATTTTAAGGCAAGTAGATCATAGAGTTAGCAAAACAATGGTTATGACAAAAATCAATAGCATGCAGTTTTATTAAAAACATAGTTTCCTAATTCTGTAAGGCTTTAAATGTCTAGGAGAACATAATACAAAGTATAATGTATGGATGCAGGTATCTATCTCTACAGAAAATATAGACTCCATTAAGAAGATATATCTGACATATGTACATGCATATATATCTGAGACTATATATGTAATTATATACTAAATCTCACAAAGTTACATAAATATCTCCCTTCTTGCTTTATGCATTTACTTTAAAGGAATATTATTTAGAGATGACAGTTTTTTTATTTGTTCAACTTGAATTATCTTTTCTCTTGTGGAATTGTGTCTTCTTACATTAGAGAATAAAATCTCTAGATAGCATAATATGCTCAAAGATTTTGCATTAACATATCCACAAACTCTCTCTCACCCTCAACAAAAGCAAAGGATAGACCTCACCACTTCTCATCTAGTACCTGGGTCCAGGTTCAGTAGGCAAAGTCAGCACTCCCAAGAGATTCTTAAAAGGGACTTTTAAAAAGAGGATCAATGAAGTCCTATCTCCAGGCTATATGATCCCATGACTATAACAAAATTTATATGGAAATTTATATTTGACACTAAAAGTGTATACTTAAAATTATTGGTCAATGGAACTAGACTTCTAGAGAGGAAGTTGAGTCAGCTTCTTATCTTCTCCTCTCTGCTCTATCAGGTGAGAAAGGGGCAAATCAAACTGGTTACAGAAAGTACCCATAATCAAGATGAATTAGAAAATGAGACTGCCAGGGAGCATGGCATTTTTAGACTGAAAGGGTGAAAAGAACTTGCAGAAAAGACTGCAAAACTGATCTGAGGACCATTGAGGAAATATCACTATATACAAAGATGGCTATAAAAGGGTAATTCTAGAACTTGCAGATAAGACAGCGGAGCCTATGAAGAATAACCATGGTAAGTAGAGGTGTCTGGCCAACCATGACTGTAGTACTCAATCTCCTTAGGTGCAAAGACACCTAAGGAGACAGTGCTCCTGGGAAAAAGCATCATTTTCTTGGCCCTCAGTTCCACAGCTTTTAACGAAGTCTGCTTTGGATTGTATCCCACTTCTACTTTAGCCAGGAATAGAGCCGAATATAACCTGAGTCACACACCCACAGTTGTCCTGGATCTAAATATTGCATAAGATTAAATGTTCCTTTATTCAAAGAACTCACTGTAGCCTAACAACCTTGGCAAAAATTGAGTAAAATTCTAAAACATGTAGTTTTAACACTGCCAGTGGGAACACGGCAAAGATTCACTTAGAATGAGCCTGGTTCCAGAATGTACTTCGGTTGCTATGTTTTGAGGATAAGCCCAGTAGAAGGAAGGAATACTACAAAGTACAATCTATGGAGTTTAGAGGTGCCATGGTCGACTTTTTGGGTAGGATGGGAACAAAAGAAAAAAAAAAATGAAAAGCAGTCAAAGGGAGGAGAAAGGAGAAGGAAAGGGAGAAAAGACTAAGAAAGAAACATGGAGGAAGGGAGAATGAAAGAAGTTGATACTTTAGAAAATGATAAAAAAAAATGGGGATATCTGTGAGAAGTATAATATCTCTCTTGATATTCATTTCTAATCACAGGGCAGAACTCAAGCAATAGTAACATCCAGAGGATCAGCAATAGGTGAGCTTTTTGCCCCTGGACCAATTTGAAGGAACCTGAAGTAAGGAAAAAAAATCCTCTATCTTTCTACAGGGGGGCATTGTAATTATATATCCAGGGCTCTGGAAGCAAACTATACCCATTGCTGACCTCAACTGAGTACTTTCCTACAAGGTCACATGTGTAATACAAAGCTGATCTCCCGCCTCTTCCGTTGCACCACAACCTAACTTGTCAATCTGAAAGCTGCTCTGCCCGCCACTTACACTGCAGGAATTTCTGGCCTACGCTACAGCCATTTCCTGCTTCCCAAGTTACATCCTAGCTTGTCAGTCTGTGAACATTCTAGCTAGCCATTGGTTCATCAGTCAGCTTGCAAATATCCTTCTCCATTATTGGTCCCCTGTTAGACTGGCGGAATTCAACTGCTTTAGGGTAGCTACCCTGCCATCTTTTCTCATGCTTTTCTCTCCTCCTGACTCACTTCCTTTCTCCTTCTCACTTTTCCACTCTCTCTAGTGCATGCCTTTTCTCTTTCCCTTTTTTTTTACTCTCATTTTCTCTTTTACCCTGCAGGGAGACATCTGTTTGCTTAATAAACTACCTTATGTGATTTCCCGTGTCCAGCGTGGTTTTTGTGGGATTCCTTACAACATGGAGGTGATAAGATCACAGTTTCGATTGGATTTCACACTGTGAAATGAGTGGAGGAGGGTGTTGATAAAGTCAACTGCTGCCCAGAAACAGGGCATTCTTCTTTAAGACTTTGGACTCAAGGTAGTAGGCTATGGAAAAAAAAAAAAAAAATTAAATAGGAGAGAGGAGGGGAGGAAAGGCAAGGACAGAGTTGTGCCTTCAAGGTGTTTTCTAGAGGAAGGTCATTCCACAGAAGTAATCCTTCATCTCATTCCAGAGTTCACATAGCAGCAGCTCTCACCATGCCTCTAGCGGTGGCTCTGTGGTTTAATATCAAAATGTCCTCATCTCCTCAGAAAGCTGCAGAAACAGTGCCTTAGACTTTTAATTCATTACTTCTCGTTAATTAGCTGCACCAGCCTACCAGACACCACTGTGGGCCAGCGCTTGCCAAAATAGGTTTCCACAGTGCTCATGATGCTACATGCTCAAAACAAATTCTGTGCCTAATAAGTTTGACTGATGCTGAATTTAAACAAAGCTAAAGTTGTTTATTTACTGCTCAATTTCTCAGAGGTTTCAAGATACCAGTGTAGCCTGTGAATGTGTAAGAAGCAGGCCAAGAATTTAATATTTCCTGAACATTCTTCATTAGGGTAGCCTAATCTTTGAACTTTACTAAGCATTTTATAGGTAAGTGTCCTGCTGAACACATTTTGGGAAATATGCACACAAAGAAAAGGTCAGCTAGATGGTGTGAGAAGCCCACGTTTTACATGTAGCTCACACATTAAGCTTTACACAAATGTATTGTGCTCTGTGTTATTATTCTTCACAAGAACAAAGATGACAGAAGTTCTCTGTCCCTAAGCCCACAGGGATCTGCCCTATACTATGCATATTTATTGTGCTGCTCAATAATGTCTAATGTTCTTTTGGTTACAATCTTCATTTCATTATTCAAAAATAAAAATTAGTCACATTCTCAGTCATCCTTCAGTTTCCTTTGTTTGTATGCAGTGACAGTCCTTAGGTGAAATTCCTTAGCAGAGTTTCTCAAAAGACAACTTTTACCTCTATACAGTCCCCATGTTTGGGGACTGTAATTTGCATTAAGTGGAAAAGTAAATGCTAATGTTTAATTAATCCTAAAGCTTAAATTTCACCCCAACCTCTGCAGACTTCTGTTCTCCTGAAATGCTTTTTTGCTTTTCTGTACACCAAAATCTCTGGTTAAATAAACATTAAACAAATGGGAACAGTTACTCTGTTTTGTATAATTTAAGGCCATTACCAGCTACTTTATGCTTTATTTGTATACTTGTGGGTATTAAACACATTTTTTTAAGTTCACCTAAGGGCATTTCCATCAGTGGGTAGAAATTCATAGTTCCTGGAAGGTGCCTCACATATTCATCTGAGCTTCATCATCTACACTACTACACTACTATTTCCAGCAGTCCCTCAAAAACAAAATATTTTCTGGAAAGTAAAATATGAAACATACCATATGCCTGATACTGCTAAGGCCACTTTAATTGTCTATAACAAACCCAAGAAAGGAATCACTGAAGGTTTACCTGGTTTTGAGAATTTCAGCTCCACCTCCCTTTTCAAAGACTGTCATTTCCAATGCACAGATCTTTCCAGAAAATTCCATTTCCCCTTCACCCCCACTGGGAACATAAGCAAGTATCATTTTGCTGGGTACCAACCCTCCTTCACACTGCCACAGGCCTCATGTATTTTCATTTAACTACCATCCTCAGCTAACGCCACCACTCTCCCAACTTCACCTCTGGGAGGACAAAAAGGATGGTCTTTCTGAACAGATGGGCTTTTCAAGGAGAGGTAGTTACATTTAAATACAGATAAATGTACTGTAAATAATGGTCTTAAAAGAATTTGGGTCTTTAGAGGGGAAAATATGAGAGCACAAGATACTATTCTTTAATTACATGAGATTTTTTTTTCCTCCCTTGAAGATAAAACCAACTCCTAATGAAGCATAATGAATCGTAAAGAGGCACCCATGCTCAATCCAGCAGATGTTTATTGATTGGTGTTGACTGCACACAAACGCAACCCAGAGCTGCTTGCTACTGTTGGTAAGTGGTGGGAAGCAACGCTGGCTCCCCCTCTTTATTTTACCTTCCAAGACAAGCTGACAAATTTATTTTGTCACAAGCAGCTGTGTTCTTATTTTTAAAGAGTTGGCTTACAACTAAGAAAGCAAGTGGAGGGAACAGCCTTTTGGTGTCCAATGTGTTATCTGGCAAGGACAGATTGTTTTAGGGTGCAATGGAAAAAGATTTTTTAATGAAACTACATTTCAAATGAGCAGCATATGCTTGATTTCCCTTCTGCTACTCATCTTGCCATTTGTTAATTTTTGTTATTGTTTTCTGGGACTCCTAAATTTTCATACAAGCTGTCTCGTCCGGCGCTAACACAGCTTGGGGTGAATTGTCACTTGGGATACAAAAAGCTGCAGCTCCTATGCTCTACTTTTATTTATTTATTTTTTTCTTTTCTTTCCAGATTTTCTACATTCAGTGAAACTTTACATGCACCCAGTTGACCAAAAAACCAGGGAAGAAAAAGAAGAAGAAATTTTCCATGTGAGTGCTCAGAGCTGCAGAGCCCGAACAATGTGATTTCAAAATATATGATTATCAGTAGCTCAGTTGCTTACAATCATGAGGTCAGAGCCCAGAAGAGAGGTCTGGAGAAACTCTGAAATTAGGAATTAGGAGGGAATTTCTTTCCCTTTAATACTACACTGCCACATATTAATGTAAATGATTCTCTCTGAATAATTTAGTGGCCCTGCTGAAGAAAATTTAGGAAAATGAATTTTCAGTCTTCGGCAATCTGAGTCCTATTTGAAAATACTTGGTTTTGTAAGATTAAAAAAAAATTATAGGGAACAGGAAATCTTTGAATAGCAGGTGCTTTGATATGTGTAAGAATAATTTTCTGAAAAATGTGAACATCCACGGGAAAGGAACCACTATTTATTTTTGGTAGAACTGTCTTAAAATGAGGATTCCGTTGTGTTCAGGGTCTAAATACGCAAGTTACTATGTCTGCAGGTCCTGGTTCAAGAGGTGACTTTGTTAAAGCAACCCACAGGGAACTGAAGTTTGGATGGGTTTGCAAACTAATTTGGGGGTTAACCTTCCATTAGCAGTTGAAGGGTCTAGAGAGACTCACCCCTTCCTGTGTAGCATCCTAGACAAAGTCCTTGGTCAGCTCTGGGTTCAACCAAACTTAGGTCCATGCCCATCTTCTCCCGTTCACTGGTTATATGACCCCAAGCAAGCTATGTCAACACACCCCCTAGAGAACCTTGAAAGGATAAGGAAGAGACCTAATCCCAAAAGAGCAGCAGTGCTGGGCTTGTCCCTGAGACTTGGACTAAGAGAAGAGATAGCAATTCACTTACCTAAGCTGTGTCTGCAAGCAGTTTGTACAGTTGCATGATTCCAACCATTGTAAGGGTCACTAAGCAAATGAAAAGTGTTGCCACAGAGCCTTACAGACAGTAGTATGACAATAAATGGCAACAAATATGGTCAATATACTCAGAAGTAACACTAGTGTCCATTCCTCACTCCATCTCATTTCTCCCATTCAGTTAGTCTCTGAATCGTAAGGGTTCAAGCCCTTAATGGTAGGCCCTGCATAGATGTGCCACGCTGTTGCACATCAGCCCTGAAGGAACTGTAATAGCCAACTAGTTGGTCACCGTTATAAGACTACACATGTCCTGCCACTGTTATGCAAAATGTGGACCATGTAGCAAGGTGGTACTAGTGTCCTAGCAAGGATGGGTAATCAGAAGTGAGCTATGATACACACATAAGAAAAATAGAACTGAGTTGAAAGGATATTTAAGAGGCTCAATAGGCCCCGAATGGGAACTTGTGAGACCTCGGGCCACTTAACCTGAACATTCAGAATGTCATTGCTACCAACTCAAGTAAATCTCTTATGAAGAACTGGGGAAACCTGACAAGCTTGGTTCACCAACCACTCCAAACCTCACATGCTGGCATGTTTGGCTAGGAAGGTATCCATGGCACCCACTGCAGGAAACCATAAACTTCAGTAGGTTTTACAGTCAGGGTGCACCAAACCTCTGACCTAAACATTAAGGGTGACTTTCTCATTCCTCTTGGAATCCCTGCAACCTCACTCACTTGTAGCCTTTCTGATTATAGTAATCATACTAGACTTATTCAACAGTTCATTACCATAGATTCTCATCATACATATAATAGTTGCTCAATTAACTTTTGCCTGATTGGAGTTATTTGAACCAAGGACCAGGTCTCATTTTTCTTCCCATTTGACTGGTTTCTGGTACACAGGAGAAGCTCTATAACTTACCTCCCTCCAACAAAAATATGGGTATTGTGTTTAAATGTTCCTTTTTCTCCTAGTACTACTATTAATCAGGACCAGAGCAGCAAACTTCCCAGGGTTACTATGGAGGCTTCAAGCACAATATTTTTTGGGGAAAAAACTCACAGAACTAGTCTGTGTCATATATAAAGAAGAATATGGTCCTTTTGGGTCATAATGGCATTTTTCAAGAACTGATATGGATTGCCTCATAATTGCTACAGCCATAGCAATCTATACTGGCCATAAAGACAGGCCAAAGGGAACTGTTAGGGCCCCTGAGTGTTACCAGTGCCTATCTGTTTGGCCAAATCATATTCCAAGTTCAAAATGATAGATGGTTCACTACAAAGTGCCCAAGAAAAGGGAGAAGGAAAGAAAAGCCATGTTCTCACTCTGAGCATGGCTTTGCCTCATTTTGTGCAGGAGGTCAAAGGTAAAAATAAAAGGTGAACTTTGCTTTTTAAATCCTACTCCTGAAAGTGATGAGAGATGCTTCACTTGTGCAATTAAACACTAACCTAATGGTTTCAGCAGCAGGTATTGTGGTCACTCTGGTCAAGTTCCATCCACTATTTCAGTGCATATAAAACGCCGTTGTCCAGTACTAGAAACAAACATAGACTTTATTTTCTGCCTCATCTACCTTCCATTTCCTTTGCTTAATACTGTCAGATATTAAATGGCATGAACAGAATCAGCATCCCTCATGAAGATGAGCCTGCGTAGAGGCAACTGTGTTCGCACACAGAGAATATCAACTTCACACATATCTAAATAGCTGCAGTGCACACAGCAGCCAATCCCAGCAAACGTTAAATCACAGACCTCACACTGAAAGCTGTGCATGACTTTAGATGGGTGAGTTCCAATTTTATGTTGAAAAAGTACGTAATATTCAGAGATTGAGGGGTGTGTGTGAAAATAGTGTCCATAGTAGAAAGAAAAGTACTACGCCAACACCAGAACTTGCCAGCAGCTGGTATACTAATCCAACAAGAGCAGGTTTCATCTCCAGCATGACTATTCATAACAAATAGTTCTAATTATGTTCAGTGCCAATCCCCAGTATTCTCTCATTCCTATTCTGGCTTTACATTTCTCCTTTTCATATATCATCATTTAACACATGCATGTTTTTTTGGTACCAGGGACTGAAACCAGAGGCACGTAACTGCTGATCCACATCCCCAGCCTTTTAAATGTTTTTTTTTGTTTTGTTTTGTTTTGTTTTAATTTAGAGAGAGGTTCTCACTAATTGCTTAGGTCCTTGCCAAGTTGCTGAGGCTGGCTTTGAACTTGCAATCCTCCTGCCTCAGGCTCCTGAGCTATTGGGATTACAGGTGTGGGCCACCATACCTTGCCATGTTTTACTTGTTTTATATTTTGTGTGTCCTCACCTGCTTCAATTGGAATATAATCTCCCTGGGGGCATGGATTTTTAGCAATTGTATTTACTGCTGTATCCCCAGAAGTTAGGACACAGGGCATGCTACACTTACTTGTTGAATGAATGGATGAGACTCTTACTATTTATTAGGTACTCTTGCGGCTTTCCATAAAGACTTTGGAATTGAGAGTCAGATAACCTGAGTTGCGAACCTTATTTAATTTTTATCTTGAGAAAATCTCTTAACCTTTCTGCATGTGCCCTAAATGACCAACCCTAAAAGAGACATGATGATAAGGGTACTATCTCCAAGGGTTAGCATAAGCTGTAATTAGATGATAACTATAGGGTATCTTGCACAGCTCCTGGACATATGGGGAAATATACACTAAATATTAGCACTTATTTTCATATTCTTGTAATTACTTTATGATTTTAATAATGACTATAATCTGCAAAACAACCCTAATATGTAAAGAGTACTATTATTCCCTTCCTACAATTGACAGCAAGGACAAGAGAATATTTCCACATGAAGTCGAAAACTTGTAAAGAGTAGGGAAAAAATATTACAGGAAGAGGGTGGGAGGGAGGGAGAAGATAAACAGATGTATTATAACAAGAGGGAATCTAGAAGTATTAGCCTAGAAATAAGAGCATTTATCTTGGCCATATGGGTTCTGTGAGCATGTGAATTAAAGGTGGGACAAGAGATGACACTTAGCATGGCTGGAAATCATGATGAACAGCGGTAAGCCAAAGGGTGAGGTGGGAAGAAGCAGGCTGTTCTAGGAGACCTGGCAACGTGACCCTGAACTCTGATCCAGGGATCGATCCATTTCCATCATTTTCAGAGTTGCAGCTCCAGCTTCCCGCCCCACCAGACTAGGATGATCTCAGACAACCCCGGGTATTAGTTAGAGTGCAAACTGCCCATCCAGATGGACTTGGGTTCAAATGCAACTCTGTCACTTACAAATTGAGTGATCTTGGACAGTTCAACCCCTCTGGCCATCAATTTCTTCATTTGAAAAATGGAGATACTAACTGTATCTATGCCATACAGTTGACAAGAGGATGAAATGATATTGTTCCCAAAAAGTATTGGATGCGGTGTGTGGATGAAGGAAACTCAATGATCACACAAAGAGAAGTGGCATTCAACTCGGCTAAGACAATACTTTAGGTCACAGAGAAGCATTTTCTTTTCCCTTTCCTGACTTCCCAGGAGAAACTAATGTATGATACAGGCAGACTTAAAAATACCCCCAAAAGCACATTTACAATTTGGCAAATATCATTCTTGTTTTAAATTTTTTTTTTAGACATTGATAGACCTTTATTTTATTCATTTATTTTTATGTGGTGCTGAGGATTGAACCCAGTGCCTCACACTTGCTAGGTAAGTGCTCTACCACTGAGTCACAACCCCATATCTGGGCAAATATCATTCTTTTTTTTTTTATTATTATTTTTTTTTTACGTTTACATAGGGTAATGATGTTTATTTTATTTTTCCCCTCCCCCCCACCCCTCCCACCCCTCCCACCCCTCTTTTCCCTCTACACAGTCCTTCTTTCCTTCATTCTTACCACTCTCCTTAGCCTAACTCTAAACCTAACCCTAAACCTAATGCTAGCCCGTCCCACCCCCCATTATATGTCCTCATCCACTTATCAGCGAGATCATTCGTCCTTTAGTTTTTTGAGATTGGCTTATCTCACTTAGCATGATATTCTCCAATTTCGACCATTTGCCTACAAATGCCATAATTTTATCATTCTTCATTGCGGAGTAATATTCCATTGTATAAATATGCCACAGTTTCTTTATCCATTCATCAACTGAAGGGCATCTAGGTTGGTTCCACAATCTGGCTATGGTGAATTGAGCAGCAATGAACATTGATGTGGCTGTATCTCTGTAGTATGCTGATTTTAAGTCCTTTGGGTATAGGCCAAGGAGTGGGATAGCTGGGTCAAATGGTGGTTCCATTCCAAGCTTTCTGAGGAATCTCCACACTGCTTTCCAGAGTGGCTGCACTAATTTGCAACCCCACCAGCAATGTATGAGTGTTCCTTTTTCACCACATCCTCGCCAACACCCATTGTTGCTTGTATTCTTGATAATCGCCATTCTAATTGGGGTGAGATGAAATCTTAGGGTAGTTTTGATTTGCATTTCCCTTATTACTAGGGATGTTGAACATTTTTTCATATATCTGGTGATTACTTGTACATCTTCTTCTGTGAAGTGTCTGTTCATTTCCTTAGCCCATTTGTTGATTGGATTATTTGTATTCTTCGTGTAGAGTTTTTTGAGTTCTTTATAGATTCTGGAAATTAGCGCTCTATCTGAGGTATGGTTGGCAAAAATATTCTCCCACTCTGTAGGCTCTCTCTTCACATTTCTGATAGTTTCCTTTGCTGAGAGAAAGCTTTTTAGTTTGAATCTATCCCAGTTGTTGATTCTTGCTTTTATTTCTTGTGCTATGGGAGTCCTGTTAAGGAAATCTGATCCTAAGCCAACAAGTTGAAGATTTGGACCTACTTTTTCTTCTATAAGATGCAGGGTCTCTGGTCTGATTCTGAGGTCCTTGATCCATTTTGAGTTGAGTTTTGTGTAGGGTGAGAGATAGGGGTTTAATTTCATTCTATTGCATATAGTTTTCCAGTTTTCCCAGCACCATTTGTTGAAGAGGCTATCTTTTCTCCATTGCCTATTGTTGGAACCTTCGTCTAGTATGAGAAAATTGTATTTATTTGGGTTTGTGTCCATGTCCTCTATTCTGTACCATTGATCTACCTGTCTATTTTGGTACCAATACCATGCCGTTTTTGTTACTATTGCTTTGTAGTAGAGTTGAAGATCTGGTATTGCAATACCCCCTGCTTCGCTCTTGCTACTGAGGATTGCTTTAGCTATTCTAGGTTTTTTATTCTTCCAGATGAATTTCATAATTGCTTGCTCTATTTCTGCAAGGTACATCATTGGGATTTTAATTGGAATTGCATTGAATCTGTATAGCACTTTAGGTAGTATAGCCATTTTGACAATATTAATTCTGCCTATCCAGGAACATGGGAGATCTTTCCATCTTCTAAGGTTTTCTTGAATTTCTTTCTTTAGTGTTCTGTAGTTCTCATTGTAGAGGTCTTTCACCTCTTTTGTGAGATTGATTCCCAAGTATTTTATTTTTTTCGATGCTATTGTGAATGGGGTAGTTTTCCTAATTTCTCTTTCTGAAGATTCATCACTTATGTATAAAAATGCATTGGATTTATGAGCATTGATCTTGTAACCTGCTACTTTACTGAATTCACTTATGAGTTCTAAAAGTTTTCTGGTGGAATTTCCAGGTTCCTCTAAATATATAATCATGTCATCAGCGAACAGGGATAGTTTGAGTTCTTCTTTTCCTATTCGTATCCCTTTAATTTCTTTCGTTTGTCTGATTGCTCTGGCTAGAGTCTCAAGGACAATGTTGAATAGAAGCGGTGAAAGAGGGCATCCCTGCCTTGTTCCAGTTTTTAGGGGGAACGCTTTCAGTTTTTCACCATTTAGAATGATATTAGCCATGGGCTTAGCGTAGATGGCCTTTATAATGTTTAGGAATGTTCCCACTACCCCAATTTTTTCTAGTGTTTTGAGCATGAAGGGATGCTGTATTTTATCGAATGCTTTTTCTGCATCTATTGAAATAATCATGTGATTCTTAACTTTAAGTCTGTTGATATGGTGAATGACATTTATTGATTTCCGAATGTTAAACCAACCTTGCATCCCTGGGATAAAACCCACTTGATCGTGGTGCACTATCTTTTTAATATATATTTGTATGCGATTTGCTAAAATTTTGTTGAGAATTTTTGCATCGATGTTCATTAAGGATATTGGTCTGAAATTTTCTTTCCTCGATGTGTCTCTGTCTGGTTTAGGTATCAGGGTGATATTGGCTTCATAGAACGAGTTTGGTAGGGTTCCCTCCTCTTCTATTTCATGGAATAGTTTGAGGAGTATTGGAATGAGCTCTTCTTTAAAGGTTTTGTAGAACTCGGCTGAGAACCCATCTGGTCCTGGACTTTTCTTTGTTGGTAGGCTTTTGATGACCTCTTCTATTTCATTGCTTGAAATTGGTTTATTTAAGTTGTGTATGTCCTCCTCGTTCAGTTTAGGTAGTTCATATGTCTCTAGAAATTTGTTGATGTCTTCGAGGTTTTCTGTTTTGTTGGAGTATAGATTTTCGAAATAGCTTCTAATTATGTTTTGTATTTCACTCGTGTCTGTTGTGATGTTTCCTTGTTCATTCCGAATTTTAGTAATTTGAGTTTTCTCCCTCTTTCTCTTTGTTAGTGTGGCTAAGGGTTTATCAATTTTATTTATTTTTTCAAAGAACCAACTATTTATTTTGTTAATTTTTCCAATTGTTTCTTTTGTTTCGATTTCGTTGATTTCGGCTCTGATTTTAACTATTTCCTGTCTTCTACTACTTTTGGTATTGGTCTGCTCTTCTTTTTCTAGTGCTTTGAGCTGTAGTGTTAAGTCGTTTATTTGTTGATTTCTACTTCTTTTTTTGAATGCACCCCATGAAATAAATCTTCCTCTAAGTACTGCTTTCATAGTGTCCCAGAGATTTTGATATGATGTGTCTTTGTTCTCGTTTACTTCTAAGAATTTTTTTATTTCCCTCCTGATGTCTTCTGTTATCCATTCATCATATAATAGTGTATTATTTAATCTCCAGGTATTGGAGAAGTTTCTGTTTTTTATTCTGTCATTTATTTCTAATTTCAATCCATTATGATCTGATAGAGTACAAGGTAGTATCTCTATCTTCTTGTATTTACTAACAGTAGCTTTGTGGCATAAAATATGGTCTATTTTAGAGAAGGATCCATGTGCTGCTGAGAAGAAAGTGTATTCGTTCTTTGTTGGATGGTATATTCTATATGTCCGTTAAGTCTAAATTGCTGATTGTGTTGTTGAGATCTATAGTTTCTTTATTCAATTTTTGTTTGGACGATCTATCCAGTGGTGAGAGAGGTGTGTTAAAATCGCCTAGTATGATTGTGTTGTGGTCTATTTGATTTCTGTAATTGAGAAGGATTTGTTTGACGTACATGGATGAGCCAATGTTCGGGGCATAGATATTTATGATTGTTATGTCTTGCTGATTTATGCTTCCCTTAAGCAGCATGTAATGTCCTTCTTTATCCCTTCTGACTAGTTTTGGTTTGAAGTCCACATTATCTGAGATGAGGATGGATACTCCAGCTTTTTTGCTGTGTCCGTGTGCATGGTATGTTTTTCCCCATCCTTTCACCTTTAGTCTATAGGTGTCTCTTTCTATGAGATGAGTCTCTTGCAGGCAGCATATTGTTGGATTTTTCTTTTTAATCCAATCTGCCAGTCTGTGTCTTTTGATTGATGAATTCAGGCCATTAACATTCAGGGTTATTATTGTGATATGATTTGTATTCCCAGTCAATTGACTCATATTTGTTTTTGACATGATTTGGTTTCTCCTTTATTTGGCTATTCCTTTAGGCTAGCGCCTCCTGTTGCTGATTTGCATCGTTGTTTTTCATCTCTTCCTCATGGAATATTTTGCTGAGAATGTTCTGTAATGCTGGCTTTCCTTTTGTGAATTCCTTTAGCTTTTGTTTATCATGGAAGGATCTTATTTCATCGTCAAATTTGAAGGTAAATTTTGCTGGGTATAAGATTCTTGGTTGGCATCCATTTTCTTTCAGGGCTTGGTATATGTTGTTCCAGGCCCTTCTAGCTTTTAGGGTCTGGATTGAAAAATCTGCTGATATTCTTATTGGTTTCCCCCTGAATGTAATTTGGTTCTTTTCTCTCGCGGCCTTTAAAATTCTGTCTTTATTTTGTATGTTAGGTATTTTCATAATAATGTGCCTTGGTGTGGGTCTGTTGTAATTTTGTATGTTTGGAGTTCTATAAGCCTCTTGTACTTGGTTTTCCATTTCATTCTTCAGATTTGGGAAATTTTCTGTTATTATTTCATTGAATAGATTGTTCATTCCTTTGGTTTGTTTCTCTAAGCCTTCCTCAATCCCAATAATTCTCAGATTTGGCCATTTCATGATATCCCATAGTTCTTGGAGATTCTGTTCATGATTTCTTACCATCTTCTCTGTTTGTTCAACTTTGTTTTCAAGGTTAAATATTTTGTCTTCAATGTCTGAGGTTCTGTCTTCCAGGTGTTCTATCCTATTGATTATGCTTTCTATGGAGTTTTTAACTTGGTTTATTGTTTCCTTCATTTCAAGGATTTCAGTTTGGTTTTTTTTCAGTATCTCTAACTCTTTATTGAAATGATCTCTTGCTTCCCGTATTTGGTCTTTTAACTGTTGATTGGTGCGATCATTTAATGCCTGCATTTGCTCTTTCATCTCCTCCTTCAATGCCTGCATTTGCTCTTTCATGTCCTCATTAGCTTCCCTGATCGTTTTAATTACATACATTCTGAACTCCCTTTCTGACATTTCTTCTGCTGTGCTGTCATTGGGTTTTATTGATGTAGTATCTAGGTTTGTTTGGGACATTTTCTTCCCTTGTTTTCTCATAATGGTCAGTTGTCAGTGGGACCCTGAGATATTGCAGTTTTCCACTATTGGCTTATAGTGTCCCAGTAGATTTCCAGTGTATCACCTCCCAGCCTTCAGTAACCTGATATCTTGGAGGAATCTGATAAAGCAGCTCATTCGAAGAAAACTGCCCCTAGCCCCCTACTGGTTCCACGTTTTGGAACTGGCTCTGTGCTGAAATGCTCTCACTGTGGGCCTGCACCGTGCAGCTGGCCGTGTGGGAAGAGCCCACTGCCGGAGTGTGGAAGACTACCTTGGGAAGACTCTAGCTGCCCTGCCCGGCTCCGCTAAGCCACCTCTATCTGGGCCTGCCACCCGGGCTGAGCTTTACCCAGTGGGCAGACTCACCCGTGGCTCTATTGCAGTCCGAGTCTCTCTATGCCTCCCCCTCTTAGCTCCTGGGTTCTGGAGCGACCGGGGGTGCAGTCTCCCTCTAGGCCCCCATCTTGGATCGCCCCGTGAAGAGAGCCCGCAGCCGGAGTGGGCAGAGCCGCCTGAAGAGGTCTCCGGCTGCCCTGCCCTGATCCCTGAGGCTGCTTGCAGATCGAGGCTCTCCGCTGGTTCTTTGCAGGAGTACACTGCGCTGCAGCGGCTCCGGGACTCGGAGCCTGCTCTGGTCAGAAAGGCTCCCACTAGCGGGCCAGTTCCGCTCCGAGAACCTGGAGAAGCTGGCTGTGTGGGCGGGGCCCACCGCCAGAGTGCGCAGGACTGCCTGTGGATGACTCTAGCTGCCCTGCCCGGCTCCGCTAAGCCACCTCTATCTGGGCCTGCCACCCGGGCTGAGCTTTACCCAGTGGGCAGACTCACCCGTGGCTCCACTTCAGTCCGAGTCTCTCAATGCATCCCCTTCTTAACTCCTGGGTTCTGGAGGTGCAGTCTCCCTCTAAGCCACCATCTTGGATCCGCAAATATCATTCTTAATGTCTTGGACAAATCAGCATATATTTCAAATGCTAAAAACCAATCCTCAAATAATCAGGTAATTTATGCAAATAAGTTAAAAAGGTTTTCAGGAACTTTGTTCTAAGAACCAGAAATGGGCAAACACAGTGTTGCTGTCATAGGGAAAGAGAATTGGGAAAGAAGAAAGGCGGGTGGTAGATGGTGGTGAAATCCTTCTATCTGACGTACTCATGCATGTCTCACCCCTAATCAGCTCAACCATAACCAACCAAAGAATGTGACACTTGAGCGACTCAGGAGGCTAAGGCAGGAGGATCACAAGTTGGAGGCCAGCCTCCACAATTTAGTGAAGCCCTAAGAAACTAAGTAAGACCCGATCTCAAAATTTTAAAAAAATAAATAAAATTAAAAGGGCTAGGGACGTGGTTCAGTGGTTAAGCATCTTGGGTTCAATCCCTGGTACCAAGAAGGAAAAAAAAAAAAAAAGTAAAAAGAAAAAGAAGAATCTGACACTTCAAATCTGCCTCTACCAAATCTAGATTTGCCTTAGCACTTTCCAAATCTCTCCGTTTCCAGGTTTACTCTAGAAATATTGACAAGGGAGAGTGACATTCAAAGGCCAGTCATTTCAAAATGTCAAATAAAATAACATCTCCTTATCCTTCACTGTGTTGATAAACTTACACAACAAAGAAATCCTGACCCTCAGAGGCCAAGAATTCAAGCCAGAGAAGAAGTATCCAAGATATATCCTGGGATTATGCTGGAGTTGGACACAGCTTGAAGGCACATCTAGTGTGTGTGGTGGGGGGACTCTTAATTGAGGAACTGTGCACCACCACCAGGGGGTCCATGCATGGACTTGGAGTTAGCAGCAGGGAGACCTGGTAAGAACGTGATGCTATTATCCACTAATATGCTTTTCCCCACAGAACTGGGAAACAGTTCTCATCAGCTCTTCAGATGGTGCCTGAGAGCAAAAGACATTAAGAACCTGGTATGTACATACAGTGTTCTCATTTCATACACAGCACCAGTGAGTCCAGACAGGTTGGTTTTTTCCACCTATCATACATCTGCTGATGATCCAGACTTAGTCACTAGACAGGACCCCTACCCCCAGTGTAGCCTGTTGTTTCTTCCATCTATCCAGGTCTTTTTCAAGCCACCTGTGTGTATGTGTGTATGGTGGGGGTGGGGGTGCTATTCTGGCCGAAAAAGACTACAATTTATGCTCTTGTCCTGACATTTTGATGTATTTTTAGTGAAAAATAAAAAAGCCATTCCAGAAGCACTTATTTAAAATAATGCCAGTCTACCACACCACCATTGATGAACAATCCTAGTAGAATCCACCACTGGTGACAATAATAACAAAGAAAATAGGTCACAAAAAAGAGACAGATTTAAGCTTCCAAGTCTCGAAGAGGTCATTATACACAACGATTGCTCTTCTTTGTGTTCAGGTGGAACAAACAAACCAGATTTAACTTTGTATTTTGTTAGCATTACCAGAGTGATAGTTGTTATATTATTTAGCACTTACAATTTGGAATATGAAAATGTTTACTTCCTCAGTCCTGCTCAACAAATCTAAAGAGAAGAGAATCTCTCATGTCACATTTGAATATATTTATAAGTACCTGTCTGTAGTCCCAGGATAAAAGACAACATTTTTTAAAAGTCAAATAATCAAGGACATGTTTTTAGACCAAGTTTCAAAAGCCCTAGTTGCCTTGTCTATTAAAGAGATATGAGGGCAAAAGAAACAGGGAGATAATTGGAATACTTGGATGTTGATGATCAATTTGTCATGTTCTGTTTTTAAGTATGTCTCTTTCTTAGAGCAAGATGGCCATGAGGTTATGAGATAAGAATATCCTTGGGAGACAGCACGATGCCATTAAGTACATTCAGTAAGCTCCTACTGCATGCCAGACACTGCCATGTGTGGACTTTTCATGTACAACTGTAGTTAATACAATAACCCTGGATTAAGTATCATTCTTAATCTCAGTTTGTAGATGAGGAAACCAAGACTGCCAAACAGGCTAAGCAAACTATTCCAGTCACATGCAAACTAGACTCAGACTCCAAATAACTAATAGCTTGCAGTCTGGACTCATATTCCAAAGTCTACGAGTTTTTACAAAGTATGTGGTCTATGGTCTTGGTCTGGAAAGGGAGGGAAGTCCTATCATAAAGCCATGTTCACAGGGCCCCTAACAGCCAAGTAGGACTTTTTAAAAAATTTTACTTGCTTCATTTCTCCCTAAAAAGGGAAATAAAGCATGGGATACCTATGATATAACTATGCTTTTATTACAGTCCTAAAATCACTCATGCATAATTAGTTATATCCATGATCTGAACTTTTTTTTTAATTAAAAGACTTACCATAAATTTTAGAAAGTGGAATAAATAGCTAATTAACTAGCTAGTGCTCTTCTGTTCTCTTCTTAGCACTTCTATTCAGTTACCTGAGTAGAAGAAACAACCCAAACCAGTATCCAAGGGGATGTTAGAACCAATAGGTCTTTGAATAGACTTTGGTGGAAGGGTGGAGACTGCTCCCTCAGAGGGCTGCATATTTGTAGAATGTCTTCTACTCAACAGGCCACATTACTGTTCCCAAAACTCTTCCCAAAAGGAAATGTGTCAAGTTTCCAAATTATGGGGGGCAAGGGTAGTAAGTTGGGTGGCAAATGTAAACCTAATATTCCCTTCTGGTTTTGGAGGCCTAGGAATTCAGCTGACAGAGGCAGCCCAGCCATTCTGTGAAGGTGCCAGAGTGTTGCTCTTCCTGACAGTGTTTTGGCTTCCCATTAAACATTTGAAGGTTGCTTCGCTATGTATGTGTGAAAATCTAACACCAAGGCTAAGAAACCCCAGAGTCAGGGCCCACCTCCAAGTCCAAATCATTTCCCTGAAGCACTGAGAAAAATCTTGACCTTGGGCTTTGCAGAATTTAAGAATTATGGAAGTGAAGTTCATGAACTACCTGTGTAGTTAATGCTTCAGCACCTAATTCATCAAAGCCAAAGACACTCCTTTTGTAAGTTAGCATTTCCCTCATTGCATTTTTGTCACATATTTTGCATGTGTTTCTGTTTCCAAAATTCAGGGAAGACAAGATGTTTAGTTGAAAATGTTTACAGTGGAGACCTTATAAATTACTCAGTAGACTTGGGAGAAGAAAGCATTTTGTAAAATACTAGCTATGGGAATAAAATATTTTAGAGAATCTCTTGGGATCATTTTGTCTTCTGTGGATACAAAAATTCTTCCTAAATAGCAACATATAAGTCAGGATAAAGAAAGTTCTGGCAAAGCACATTCAGGATTACCATTCTCTCATAGATTCTTCTAGGTTGACAGGGCACAATGACACTCTAGACGAAGATGTGGTGGGTCCTTCCTGTGGTGCTTTAAAGCACAACTGAGGAATGAGTTGGTCTCTATACTGTCAACCTGCCCAAAGGTGTGTGAGCCCACGTGACAGAGTATACATTTTCATCAAGAAAGGAACTGTGAAAATGAGCGAAATGTCCTCCCACATACAGAGCAGCAGCACACAAGAATCAAATGTAGCATTTTCTTAATGGAAGGTTCGAGAAACTCTGGGAGACAAAGCAGTAGCTCTTCTCCAGCCCTTCTCAACATATTAAGGTCGGCTGACGACACTGTTTGACAGAGAAGACTTAATGTGTCTGACAGATGGCAAATACACCATATTGACTCTTCTTTCTAATTTAACAAATTTGAATCTTTTGTCAGTGTTCTTTCCTCAGTGAAAAGATAATCTGAAATACCACTTAAGCTCACATTGCTCTTTTCCCCTCCTCTCTCTCTCTCTCACATATCAACTTTGACACTGTCTAAAGAAACAGACTCCAACTCAACCTATTAACTCATCATCGCACATATCCATGATGATCTCAAAGTCAGACACTGGCCTGAGTGTTAGCTCCCCATTTTTGCTAACCTTGAGGCAGCCGCACTTCAACCCAGGGGAAGTTCACTGAACAGACAACAGGAGAGGCTTGAACTTTTACAAATAATTCACAGATGAAAGGGGCCTGGAACTCTGCAATTCCTGAAGGTGCTATATCTTTGCTATAATGAGGGATTTTTATAATTATGGTAAATCCACAGTCTTTGTTGTGCTTTGGAATTTCAGGGGGTTTGTATATACCAGGGGGATAGAATGAGGGCACAAGAAGGACTTTAGATTCTGGTAAAAGTTCCCTGGAATGCCACACTAAGTTGCCTCCAGTGTCACTCAGTTCACTGTGGAGAAGGCACAGCCAAGGGCAGCCTGCTGTCCCCAGGAGGCTCTTTCTCATCACTGTCCACCATGTAAGGACACTGTGGGAAGACAGCATCTATGGCCAAGGAAGTGGGGCTCCTATCAGATGCTCAGTCTACTGGTACTTGATCTTGAACTTCCCAGCCTCCAGAATTATACAACACAAGTATGTGTCATTCTAAGCAACCCAGTATATGATATTTTGTTACAGCAGTTCAAAGGGACTAAGAGTTTTTACTAAGTACCAGCACATGCTAAAATTAAGTATAATCCTAATTATGAAAACAAATTATGCCAGACCTTCAAATAACATGTTTTTCTTAAAAATCCTTATATTACCTAAGAATATCTATAGATAAAACATCTGCAGAATTGTAATTGTTCAACAAAAACACCAACAACAGAAAAACAGCAGGTCCATAGTGAAGTAAGTTTGAAAATGTTTAGTTTTGCAAAGTAAAACCAATTTCTTTACGGTAAGTACATAAAAATTCTTAGAACATCCCATGGGAGTGGAGTTTAGCAGAATGCAATCCTTTACATTTATTTCTAAATCCAAATACATATGTTTAAATTGTATCTCAAAGGATTAAAATTTCCGTACTTGGAATGCCCCTGTATTAAAGAGGACTTAGCATTGTTCTTTCCAGAACTTTCTTCTAAGTGTTAGAATGATCCTTATGTTTCCAGCTGATTACCTGGATAAGTCAACCTAACGCAAATGGCCTTGTGAAAATGGGACACTGCTACTGTAACAAATACCCAAATTCTACTGCTGTCCTTGAACTGTGGTCTCTGATTTCATGCTACAAATAAGTAGGCCATCAGTGGGGACTTGAAAAATCCTTTCATTACACACAGATTCCCACAGTGGCAGTGTCTAGCTAAATTACCTAACCTACAGATAACATGCCAGCACCTGACACCTGGCCCACATTTCCTATTTTAGAGTAGAGAACAAATCAAAGTACCCACACATTACCGTAAAGAGGTAGCCTTGATAATTAACAGTTTTATAGAGTTTTTAGAATAACAAATGGTGAAATAGTGAAGTTTAACAAACATAAAACATTTAATGTGAAATGACCCAAATATAACAAATTAACCTTAAATGATCTCAAAAGACCTTCAGCTCTGGCATTGACATTAATCATTTTGTAGAACTCAAGAAAAAAATCTGATGTGGTTAATTTTAAATTTGCACTTTATGATAGACAGCAATAAAATCCACCAGGATTCAAAGTATTTATTAGTTTACATTCTTGCCAAGGTCAGCAAAAAGCAAAAACAAACAACAAACAAACAAACCACTATTGATCTGGTATTAAAAATCAGTTGATTTTGATTTTACCCCGTTCTGAACAGGCATTATCTGACTGCTGAATACCAGTGGGCTCTTACCTCTCTCTAGTGACAACAGGAAGAGATAAATAGACTATTCAAACAGAGCTCTTTGTATTGCATTAGCTAAATAAATAGTGATGTATGGGTCTCTTTTCTCAAGTTCTGTCTTGGCTTGTAAAGATGAGAGTGAGGAAGTTGGAACTTAAAAATTCCACTGGAATATTTAAACAAACACAAAATTACATCCCTAAAGATCATGGTTTCAAAGAAAAAATAAAAAAAAAAACACACAAACATTTTGTCTTTTAATTATAGCTTCTGGGGTAACAAAATTGCCCCTCATACATTTCTGAGATTCAGGTGTTAAGTGGAATCACAGCAGAATTAAATTATTTCACTGTTTTCTGAGTAGAATCTAAAGGAAATGGGAAGAACCTCGTGCAGTACTTTAGGCTATAGAGTTAGCACAAACCAATTCAGCTAAAGTGAAATATAATGTCAATAAATAATTTTGCTTTGGGAATATTATAGAATACATTTTTTGCCCTCTAATCTGCCTTTAGGATTCTCTGCTTAATTTCCAAAGTAGACCAGTTCTTGTAAAATAGGAGGAAGCCCAGATCTAGGGTGAGAGTCTGTGGTGGACTTCAGATATTTTAAAACCATGTAATTAGTGCTTCAAAAACTTTCACATATGTTGGGTGCCAGTACACACAGGAAGGGACATCAGCCATAGTCCCTATCTCTCAGAACAGTGATTCTGAAAACATCTCAGTGGCTTCAATACATTATTGTCATCATCACCAAATCCAGAGTTTTCTGTAAGTAAATTGGAGACCATAGCGAGACAAAGATGGTAGATAACGTGCCATGCATCACGTCGTGTATTAGTCTAGATGGAGCTGCACGAGCTTTCCTTTCCCTGGGTGTTGACTTCACGCTCTGAGAATGAAGACGACAACCTGACTGGGGAAGGTGCTCTGGGCAAGCTCATAACCTAGTCATCACAGACAAATGGAGAACCACAGGAGAGCCATCAGAATCAGTGAAGTCTCCCAATAGCAGAGAGAGAGAGAGAGAGGGAGAGAGGGAGAGAGAGAGGGAGAGAGGGAGGGAAGGAGGGAGGGAGGGAGGGAGGGAGAGAGAGAGGTGTCTGGCTTTGGTCAAGTATCCATTTTGATGCCATCCCATGGACAAAGGGGATTTAGTTACCATAATGAACCTGGTCACTCAGAAAAGGTTGCCCAAGCAATGGACCAAAATAATACACCAAAGACAATAGCCTCCATGCACTGAAACAACGGGGAAAAGACACATGTTTAGTATCATGCTTAATCAAGTCCATGCTAGATTAGAATTCTTAGAAGGCCAATATTACTTGACTTTTGTATGAGTGGTTCTTTTCCACTTACTGAGTGGCATGCCACCATTAATATGCCAGGGTGAAACGTTTCATCAACTGACAGTTGGGCATACTGTACTGAATTGCTTTTCCTGTTGTAGCAGCAGATATACTGAATATCCTCTTGCTCCTTATTGCTTTACTTTTAGTGTCTTAGACTGGATTCTCCCAGAGCAGACCCTGAGGCAAGAATCTGAGTAAAAACAGATTATTTGGGAAAGGGTCCCAAGAAGCATCTATAGGGGAGTGGAAAGAGATAGACAGGGGATGGAAGAAAGGTATTATAAAACATATTTATAAGCAGACTATTGCTCTGAGCAAGTAGGGTTCAATACTGATGGGAGGCCATATGGATACCAGGGATTGAACTCAGGGACATTCAAACACTGAGCCACATCCTCAGCCTTTTTAATTTAGAGACAGGGTCTCACTGATTTGTTTAGCATCTTGCTGTTGCTGGGGCTGGCTTTGATCTCTAGATCCTCCTGCCTCAGCCTCCTGAGCTGCTGGGATTACAGGTGAGTGTCACCACACCCAACAAGATCTCTCATTTAGAAGAAAGGAAGTTAGGGAGATTTTTCCCTCCAACTCCCACTCATCATTGTGTGATGGGCTGACAGATCTGACTCCCTGAGAATGTTATAGGACAGACTATAAAGGAAATGACTAAACAGACTCCATTTTGCTCTGAGATTCCATGTTATATAGGAAATAATCTTCTCCCATGGGAACACCCCACCTCTATGCCCATCATCAGTTACTTAGTGTGACGTGTTTAACAACACAGAATAATTCCTATGTAAAGAAAAATTGCTCTCTTTTGATCCCTATTGCTCTAAACAATGTACCATGTGAACAGTGATTGTGTGGATGTTATTAACCATTCTTTAGTTTGTACCTAGGTAAGGGTCGTTTTGACCCACTTCTCCCTCTGTCGATGATCTCATGATGTTAGTTTATAATTTCAAATCATAGTAACAGACACTTATGATTAATGTGATTTTTGGTATAAGAACCCCCTACAACCCTGTGGTCGGGGCTGTTCTCCCAATAGTCATTTTTGGGGCATTGTGTGAGACAGTCAGCCAGCCGGCTTAACAAAGACTCTCAAATTTGGACTTCTCAATGGTGATCAGTCTGTTCTTAAGTTGCGCCCCATAACAATTGGTTGAGGGTTGTTCCTAGAGTCATTAACTCCTAAGACATTAATTAAGCTTGCCCCCTGCACTGGTGAGAGAAAGCCCCAACATGCCAAGAAGAAGGCACTGTGATATTTGCCTCAGTAAGTCCCATGAGGCTGAGTCTCAGGGGACGCAGCCAGGTCACACAGTTTTGCCTGACACCAGTAACACTCATTTATGAAAATATGCATTTGTTTCTTCAGCAAATATTTTTAAAGTTCCTGTGAGGGCAGAGCATCCCTCCAGGTGCTAGGAATACACTGAAGAGTAAAACTAAGATGGTAGCCTTATTTTAATACCTAGCACAACTGGGCTCAGTGGAGGATGACTCCATGGGCCAGGGGTCATAATCCTGTTCTCTTTTAAGAGTCATGGCAGAGTCATCAATATTGGGCTTCCCCATCCCCAGTTCAGGTGTGTTGAGGTCTATGATCCAGTAAATCTGAATCAGGAACCAGGATAATCAAACCCGTATTGGAAGGGAATAGACTTTTTGCTATAAGACAGTCAGATAAATGTTGCTTAGAGAGCTGTTTGGGGGACATCTTCCCTGTCGTGACTTGTGCAGAGAGGCACTGCAGAGTTTCCTGTTCTAACTCTAACAGCTGAGCTTCTGGACATGAAAA
Organism: Sciurus carolinensis; assembly: GCF_902686445.1. NCBI lineage: Eukaryota > Metazoa > Chordata > Mammalia > Rodentia > Sciuridae > Sciurus > Sciurus carolinensis. The sequence continues at coordinate 58,636,802 of NC_062229.1, forward strand.
GGACTAAAGTTAATTTGCCCATGTGGGAACTGAACTGGCATCACTGACTTAAAATATGCCCTGCAGAGACCATCTGATCTCCATTTCAAACACAGTACTCTGCCATCCAAATGGTACAGATTTTCTGTTTTATCTACACTGGCCAGGTAAAGCAGAATATCTGCCAAGTCTCTAGACATAGAGGGTTATTTGTAAAACCTTAGTGTATCATCAGATGTTACTTTAAATAAACCATTATACTCACGTAGAAACTAATAAACACACATGGTTTGAGTAAAAGATAAGTCATAACTATTCTGAAAAAAAGCATAAACAAATAAAACAATTCTGTCTCATATATGAAAACCTATGTACATAATTTAGAATGTGTTGTAAGGCAACTTTATCTATTCTCTCTACCATTTGGCATTTGCCATCTCAGAACAAGAAGTTCAATTTCATAAGTGTCACTTTGAGAGGAGGACTCTATTGGGCTAAAGACTTAAATATTCAGAAACTAAGATGTCTAAGAACAGGGATGAGTCTTATATGCCCTATAACAGGGTAAGCAAATATTTGTGGCACAAGTCCTTAAGAGACATCATTAACTGATCCCACTCATTCTCTTACTCCATCTAGATGAAGCCTCAGAATCCTTGTCAACACAGCTCTCCAGATGGTCATGACTTGATCTTCCAGAGCTGGTATCAAAGTCAAAGTGTATTGGACTGTTACAATAAATTTAGAGAGCATGGTCCCTTCAATCCACAATACCCTGGGAGGGAGGTGGAAGAAAGGAACAGAACAAGCAATAAGGAGGAAGGGCGGGGGCATCAGGGTGAGCAGAAAGGACTGAAACAAATATCTCTTCTTTTGTTCCTTGCACATTTAAAGGAATAAGTCTGCTTCAGTTTATGCACATTGTGATCTTAAAATACACACACACACACACACACACACACACACTGCAAATCAGGGGTTCTGTTGATAGTTCTGAAACTGTATCACCTGACTTCCTTGGGAAAACTCAGAATCACTGCCCCCTCAAAAAAAAAAGACAAAAAAAAAAAAAATGAGACATCCCCCACCACACCCTTAAGATAACTAAGAGATCCCCAATAGGAATAAATTGCCCAAATGCAACTCAAGAACCCTCTAACTTTGGAAGGATGATTAAAAAACACTAGATGCACAGGGAAGAATTAAAATTTCAATTAGCATCTTTTCCCTAGTTCTCTTCATTGTTCCTTCTACTGCTGTGATTTTTACAAAGAATTATTCCCTTTGCAGTATCGCCCAGATGGCTGTGACCGGAGCTCCCTCTGAGACCCGGGGACTATGGAAGTGAGAGAGTATATGTGAATACATGTTTTTTTCTGAAACTCTGTAAAAGTTTTCATTGTGCCAGCGACTTTTTGTAGCGACCCAGTTCATCATTCACTTGGCAGAAACGAACTTGACTGTGAGCAAGGTTAAGAATTTGAGCTGTGGATGATCTATTAGTTCATATCCCTGTCTCATGGGATGAAAGCAAACTTGTTTCTCTGGAGTTTTCCTGAATGATTTTCCAAGTTTAATTTGAAATCACATTCAGAATCTTGTGACTTTACTTTCTCTTACAGCCCACCAGTAATTAGCTGTTGTAACACTTCACAGCAATGATACTCAATGTGATCGCAAATGGGATTCACACACAGCATCACCCAGTTTTATACCGCAAGCTCATTTCCAAGCATTATTTGTTTTCATAAACTTGAATGGGGATGACTCTTTCCTCACTGCCTTTAATTAATCAGGAAAGCTTAATATGCACTTTTTTTTGTTGTCATCAATCTGGCACTAAAAATGCTGAATTGCTTTTGTAATAATTTGAAAAAAAAAAAAAAGGAGTTTGGAGCTATTAGGAGAAATTCACATCACGCATTTCTCTCCATGGCCTACTTATATTTTTCAAAGTGAAGGAATGTTTCAAGGAAAATGAAAAACTTGGGGTCCTAGAGATGTCTGGCCCATCTAAAGTTCTATTTTTCGATTTGCTATACAAAGACGCCTTATGGTGCATTTTAATAATGTAACTTGAAATATATTTTGAAAGAGGGAACAAGTCATAATCTGACCCACACAGAACAATGCCTCACACAGACTCCTGAACTAATATCTGACTGTAGGAGTCCTCCTCTTTTGTCTCCTGGGTAATTATTTCACACATTTGGGGAATGCATATATACTTTCAAATGACACATGTGAAGCTCTGACTCTTTCTAGAAATCTGGAAGGAACAGAGAATTAGAAGTTATCAGATAGCCTCCGACACTGAAACAGAGATCCTGCGGGTCATCTTCAGTGCTGAATATTCCAAAGCTACCTTCGTTAAAAATGCAGAAACAGCTTGAGAACATATCTGGCTTTATCTTTTAAAGCGGGATTAAAATTTTAAGATGCTTCATGAATTACTTTCACACCTCTCTGTTCTTTGGTATTTTTATTTTTTTAACCCCTGAAGCCCTGACAGAATCTATTATTGATCAAATAAACATAATCAAATCAAACTATGAAAATATTTTTTAAATAAACAGATCGCTACCTAAATATCAGAATAACAGCATGTCTCATCCACCCATCTACTTGTTTGTTTCTTCATTTATGTACTTAGGTATTTTCTAAGCTCATTCCATGTGCCAGGTACTTTGGTAAGTAAGGAAATTCACACAACAAGTGTTCTCATGAGTTTATAGGTTAATTTTAATCAAATAACTACTCTTGTGCATTAGGTTTCCTTAGATAAGAACTCCAAATAAAGGAGAAAACCCTAAAGAGACAAAGGCAGGCTTCTCTGAGGATGTGGTGCTTGAGCCATGGGCTTTAGCAGGAGCAGGAATTAAGAAAGCAGAATTGGGATAAGCATTCCAAAATGGCGGAATGCTGTCCATTTAGGCCCTGGAGCAGATGGAACATGGCAAAGTTCTGCATGCACAGGACAAGTAGAATCTGGTAGGCTACTTTGAGACAGTCTCCAACATAGGCCAACAGCATGCATAATTTCAAGCAGGAGAATACAAATGAATGCTGCATGTCTCTCCAGCTGCCAATTTTTGAGTGCATCTTGGGCCAGGGATGGTGAATAAGATCTTGCCTTAGGCCTTTAGACTCATGCTTTAAGGAAGTTCTGGGCAGGTGAATGGATCTGAAGTACATGGAATGTAGGTAAACAGATAAAAATGATTTTCTCTGACTTCCAAAGGCTTCCTTTTAGGAAAAACTGACTGTTTCATTGTAGGTCAAGCTTCTCTGCCCCAAGACTAGCAGATGGTGTCATTATAGCAGGTAGATAATGAACTCTGATTCCCTGAAAATCTTTGAGAATATGGTGCACAGCCTTCTGATTAGGCCACTTTAACTGCAAAGGGATGAAATGGCTGACTTGTCCCGTACATTAAGACTTCCATTCCGAGTTTCAGCTAGCAACTGGGAAATGAAGCAAGACCTTAGCTTTGGTTCTGCTTAGAGAAAGACACTGCTTTTTCATTCTTGAGTTAACACCACTTCCAACAACAAGGCCTCCCACAGGTGATCACAGCAGAGGAGAGTTATTGTGAATGACTATCTCACTGCGGCACTGTAGGGTCTCTGAGGGCTAGGCCTGTTGGTGGTTGAGATATTGAAACAGGGTATAAAAAACCTTCTATTTTGTGGAACATTTAAGCTCTAACACTGATAACCAAGTTAAAAGAAGACAATAAGACTTCATTTTGTTCAATGAACCAAATGAGTTTGTGTCTCACCAAAAGTCAATCCCAAGGGGCTTCCACACCTGCATCCTTGCCTCCCATAGTCTGTGAATTTTCACAGAACTTTATTTTCAACAGTGTGTGACTTTGCACATACTGTCATATCAAAGTGACATGCTCCTCTTCACACACATCAAAGAACGAGGCAAACTCTACAGACAGAAAAGAGAGGATTTCTTCCCATCAGAAAGGTTTTCCTGAATTGAGAACTTGTGTCCAGGACAACATGAAAGGAAGGGTCAGATGTACGTGGAGGCAACCCTGGCAAAGATTCACTTTTACATTGCTGTTTTTGACCATAAGTAGGGAAGAGCAGGAAACTTTCATACTTTGTGAAGGCTATTTTGGGGTTGTAATTTTTAAAAAGATGTCAGCAAAAATGTACATTTAACCATGGATGATTTGAATTTCCTGCATTTTATTTTTCTGTATTTTTCAAAATATCATCAATGAGTAAGGGTTATCTTTGTAACTGAAAAAGGAAACCATAAAAATCCCTTAAATGAGATCTCTGTTGCTCTCAGGGAGTTACTGGCATGATGAGTAAGAAAGAGAGAGAGAATTAGACTCTGTGATGGAGTCTAATTCTATTTCCTGTGGATTTTCATCAGTTACTATTTCATTTAAATCAGCTATTAGATGAATAAATGTGAAATCTTAAAATACATTTAGAGAAAGTATATTGTTCCAAATTAAGCAGGCACTCAGCCTTTCAAATTATATGTGAGCATGCGAGGGAAACCAGCTCTCACTCACCAGATCTCAATCTCTTTTAAAAACTGCTTACCCCTCAACTCTGCTCCCTAATTAGAGTACTTTATCTTTGTGAACCTTTACCATTACTGCATCCTGACAACTCTTAGCTAATACTCTATGAAGTAATAATTAATAATAATCCACATCGGCTGAAAGCAGATACAGTAGCAAGAGCAAAGGATTAGGCTGGTGTCATGTGACTCAGTGGCCACTTAGGGACAAACAATGCAAGGGTTGTTATTGACCAAAGTGGTTTAACAAATGACACTTAAGTGATCTATTGGCACACTAGACAGAAGCAAACTACTCACGTAGTAAATCACTTTTCAAATAATCATTATAGAGTTTTTTTACCATAAATTGGAAAGAAGAGATTCTAGGAAATAATTTTTATGAAAAATTCAAGAACACATAGTGATTTTTGACATGCATTTAGAGTTTCACAGGGTTATGAATTATATTTTCCAGTTCTCTGTCTAGGAATAATCCTTCTATGAGCTCAACTCTTCATGAATGAAGATAAATGATTTTAGATAAACTTGAAGATTGATAGACTTAGGCTGACTATCAGCTTCAGGAGGTCAGGAACCTCATCTGTTTCATTTAGCAGTGCACAGGAAACCCCAGGCTGTGTGTGTCAGTAGGTATTATACCATCAGATGCTCTCTAGAACTAAATGAATATGTGAATGACATTTTATAGTATTATCTGATTTTGCAAATGAAAAATCTCAGTACCTTCATAAATTTAAACTTACTCTTGCTGGTTGCAGTGCATACCTGTAACCCAAGACTCAGGAGGTTGAGGGAGGAGGATCACAAGTTCAAAGCCAGCCTCAGCCAACTTAGAGAGACCCTAAGCAACTTAGTGAGACCCTGTCTCAAAATAAAAAGGGCTGGGGCGTGGCTCAGTGGTTAAGAGCTCCTGGGTTCAATCCCAGGGAGTAACAAAATAAATAAATAACAGGCTAAAATCCAATATCAGACAGACTCTTCATGATATTTCCACATTTAGAAAATATGCTAAGTGCTTCTCAAGGTAAAAAGGTGTTTCATCCAGTATTGATATGTATACAGTCTGTGTTGAACCTGATTTGACCTGCTACATAAGTGATTTTGATAGATAATCTTGGTTTTATTGGGTTCTATAGCAATCCTTTAGCTAATGGAATTTTGTGTTTAACTTATATTTACTTACTTCCTTATAAACTAACTTGCTTTACCCTAATTCTTATCCTAATATTAAGCAGATAGGTACACTGGTATCTGTGGTAGTCTATTTTCAATCACTATACCAAATACCTTAGACAAAAACTTAGAAAGATAAAAGGTTGATTTGGGGTCCTGGTTTTGAAGATTTCATTCCATGATCAATAGAGTTCTCTGCTTTGGGGCCTATGGTGAGGCAACATACCTGGCAGGGAGTGCATTGTGGAGCAAAGTCATTCTCTTCATGCTGAGAAGTGAAAGAAAAAAAGAGGAAGTGGCTGGGATTCCACATTCCCCTTCAAGGCTATGGGCCCAATGACCCAAAGACCCCTTACAAAGCCTCACCTCTTACAAGTTACACCACCTCCCAATAATGTCACACTAGGGATCAAGCTTTTAACACATGGGCCTTTGGGGGACACTCAAGTGCCAAACTACAACAAAGAATGGTGCCACATGTCTGTAATCCTACAAGGCAGGAGGATTGTAAGTTGAAGGTCAACCTGGGCAAAATTAGTGATTCCCTGGCTCAAACCAGGGTCTCAAATAAAAAGAGCTGGGATATAGCTTAGTGGTAGAGCATTCCTCAGTTCAATCTCCAGTGTAGTAGGAAAAAGAAATACAGAAGGAAGGAAGGAAGGAAGGAAGGAAGAAAGGGGGGGAGGGAGGGAGGGAAAGAGATGGGGGGAGGGAGAGAAAAGACAAGGAAAAAAAAAAAGAAAAAGAACAAGCAAAGAAATACAAACTGTAGTAGACCCCAGTCTTCAGTTCCATCTTTTTTCTTATTCTCCTATCTTATTCTCTAGGAAATATCTTTCTTTTCATCTCAGACTCTTCCTCATTCTTTCAACATGTACTGAATGCTTTCAGAATTAAATTCAAAGAGCAGACATCCTGGATCCTGAGATTCTTTATGATCAGACTTCATACTTTCTCATCAGGTATTCACCTCTTTGCTCTTCTTTACACAGACATAGGTCAGCCAAGATATTCAATTTATTACTACCACCTCCATACCTAGGCTCACGGCCAGTTCCTTTGTAAAAAGATCAATATAGAAAAGGGAAATGCTGGGTCCTGATTCCCTAGATCAAGCCATACCTGAAGTCAGAAACTTCCCTTGATGTCTTTAATGATAGGACTCAATCAATAATCCACTTATTTTAGCCAGTTTGAATTCCCTGTCACTGGCAACTGAAAGAGTCCTAACATATGTAGGGAAGAGGAGATAAATGAAAGAGAGACAAAAAATGAAACAGAAGAATAAAGGGAGGAAAGGAAGAGAACAATCAATTAAAGATTTGTACAAGATCATAGAACTAACCAGTACAGCACAAGAATGCAGAGTACTAAGCGCAGGGTCTACTATTCTTTTTTCTCCTTCCTTTCAGAAATGAGTATTTAGTTACTTTGAAGCTAAACAAATGAGAACTGACCTGCCATAAAGAACTCAGAGGCATAGGACATATTTTTGCCCTGAGTGAGTTGCATTCCATTTTCCTTGTACACATTTAAGAACTTCTTTTGTAATTAAACTTCCCAAGGGGATAGGGATGTCAGTCTTAAATGCTAATGCCAAAATTAACTTATAGGCTATTTCAATTGGTTAATGGATATAGTCTGCACCCAAATCAAATCATTTCCCTACTAGTGGTTTTCAGAAGTACATGCCACATAAGAATTTTCAGGAAACTTCCATGAAACCATTTGTCCCAGAAACTGGATCAAATAGGCAATGATAAAAACATGTGACAAAACTCAATATGTCATTCCTGAACTCAGAGTACTTAATTTCTATTAAAGGTTGATAAGAGTTTTCCCACAGATGCTGCTTTATGTCTATTTTCTTGGATTCATACTGCTTTGTGCAGAGTACAGAGGTAAGACAGGAAATCCTGGTCCTCCCTGTGACAAGATGCCAACATGCAGCCTAGTAACAGGACAGAACCCAGGCCCCCAGATACAACAGGACTGAAAATGCTTGTGAATTCAGTGACCCGCCACACCACCTCCAACTGTATGTGATCCAGTGGTGTCTTTCTTCAAAGACTGAATTTAACAATTCTTCCCATAAGAAGTCCAGCTTGTTAATGAAATGACAATTTTCTAAACACCAAAAAAAAAAAAAAAAAAGCATTTAATTGGTTCTTGCTTCTACTGTTTCCCTCAGCCACTGTCCTCCCCTTTTTCTTAGAAAGTTTCACTGGCTGAGAAAGTTCTCTGACATCCAGGAAACTCCCTTAATCACTGAATCCATGGCATTTGCTTTCTACCTTCAACTCAATGCTTGGTCCTTAGGATATGGTGCCTCCCAATATTGATAATTTTTAAAATTCATTTTTATTGTAAACAAATGGGATACATCTTGTTTCCCTGTCTGATATTGATTATTTGCATAAGCTTCCTATCCTTCCTACAGAATTGCAAACCCCAGGAAAAGAGGTATTGAGACACACACACAGTTTCTGTGTCTGGAGCTAACAGCAATAACCATCAAAGCAGGTAATCAGTAAGGTTTGGAAATTTTCAACATGTGCTCTTTAAGGCTACCTATTTGTAATTTTTTAAAAGATGAAATTGGTTATCATCAGATGTATTAAAAGTAATGTACGTATTCCATATTAATATCAATGTAAGCATGGAACACATTTTTCCCACATTTTTTGTGGGTGTATTATAGTTGTACAAAATGGTGGAACTTGTTATGTATTCATGCATGCACACAACATAACAATACAATTTGGCCAATATCATTCCCCAGTTTTTCCCCTTTCTTTCCCTTTCCCCCTCCCCCTGGTCCCTTTCCTCTTTATCTCCCTTCAATTTTCATGAGATCACCGTCCCCCCTTTCTTCTCCTTTCTCCTCTCTAGCTTCCATATATGCAAGAAAACGTACAACACTTGATCTTCTGAGTTTGGCTTATTTCACTTAAAATGGTCTCAAGTTTCATCCATTTTCCCGCAAATGACATAATTTCAATTTTCTTTGTGTCTGAATAAAGCTCCATTGTGTATACGTACTACATTTTCTTTATCCATTTAGCTGTTGATGGATACCTAGGCTGGTCCCATCATTTCGCTATTGTGAACTGTACTGCTATAAATATGGGTATTGCATATATTGCTAGAGTATGATGACTTTAATACTTTAAAATAAATACCAAGGACTGGTAGACATTTTTAACTGAAGAGAGGTGTTTATTTGGCCTGAGAAGAGGGGAATTTACAACACCTCAAATACCAGTTTGCTTCTCCACCTTTCCAGGTTACAAAACTCAGAGTATTCTTTAGAAAGAAGAATACTTTCAGATTCCATTATTCTGTAACACTGATAATTAAATGTTGTGGCATAAAAGCCATTGCTGGGAACTGAGTATATAGCCATTTTCTGATAAGGTTGAAACCAGCCTGTGCAAGTGGATTCAGTTGGATTCCACCAACATTTTCTCAGTACATGAGAAGTCATAGGTCTGGGTTCCTCTCTAAATCTGCCTCTAACTGCAGTGTAACTCTTGATAAAGTCACTTTTTCCTTCTGACTGCCTGTTATCTCACTTTCAAAATCAGAATAAAATTCCCTCTATCACATCTACTCAATGCAATATCAGGAACAAATTAACAACAATAATGATAGTGTTCAGAGTTAACTGATAACAGCTAACATTCACCAAGGTATACCATGTCCTAAGCACCATTTTAGGATTCTTAACTCTGTAAAATCAGTCACTCATGATCTCCCTTTTATGCATGAGGAAACTGAAGCTCAGAGATGTTGAAGGCCTTGGTCACACAGCAACAGAAAGAGGAGAGGTAAAATTTGAACTCTAGCATTCTCTTCTAAACCCTAACTCCCTGTCTGCTCTTTTCCACCTGAGTAAGATAATGCATTTGACATGAGGCACTTTGTAAAATATAAATTATGAAACAAAACACTGTCATCAATGTAAATAGTTGTTCATTACACTTATTTAAAGATTAGGTAACTGCCAGCCCCTTCACTGACATCTCACATACCTTAACTGTTGACTGACAATATATGGAAAATTCCAGAAATAATTCATAAGTTGCAAATAACTCTGCATTTGGTATAAATTTTTAAAAAATTATTATCACTTATGACAGTTGCTTATGATGCCTACTTTATAAACTAAACCTTATCATAGTTATATAAGAAAAAATGTATATAAAGGATGTAGTATCATTTAGCATTTCAAGCATACACTGGGGCTCTTGGAAGGTATCTCCTGTGGATAAGGAGGGATGCTGCACCAATAATGGATTCTCAAATAAACAATCAGAACTGTATCAGAATAACATTTAAAATGAAGTTCTGCCAACCCTATTTCTACCAAAGATCTCGTTCTCTGGAGTTTAAAAGAAAACAAACAAATAACAAAAAGAAAGAAGAAGAAAAAAGAAAAAAAGTCTCATTTCTCTCACTGTTCTGGCAATGCAACACTTCTGAAAGAAAACTTAAAAAGCCTGACCTGGTGACCTGTTGGGATGGTGAACCAGCAACATGTACAGAACAACCCCGGGGAGGGAGTCACACCACAAAACCGCAAATACAGTGATAGCCCCAAGCATCCTTCTACAAAGCCGCCTGGTATCAAACCCAGAGCCCAAACTGGTCACTCAGGGCTAGCCACTGAGGAGACACACATTTCAGGTCCATGCACCAAGGGCCAGGTTGAATAAAACTCAGAATATGACACTATTTTCCAAGTCCTCTTTTCGACTTGTCTGCTCACTAAGTTTCTTTGACACCACACCTGTTTTCTGTTCTGTTCTGGAAGCCTCGGCTGTACAACAGATGGCGAAGTGTTTGCCTAACAAATGTTCTCTTGGGTCAGGCTAAGAAGGTGGCGACAGGGACTTGTGCAGGTGGAAAAGGAAGAAGGCAGGGATGCCCTCCCCAGGGGCAGAGGGCAGCCATCAGTTTCCAACTTTGCTGGGAAACTTCCCACCCAGCAAAGGCCTGGGTACATCTGAGGCCCAAATGTTCCCATCTCTGTTCTTGCGTTCTGCCAATCATGCCCAGGATAGCACAGATCAGCAGCTGCCACAGGAAGCTAGTTAATGTGGACATGTCAGAGAGTGGGGAAAAAAGAACAGAACTCCACCAAATTTAAAACTTCAAAATCAATTCTAACTCAACTTTCAACGTAGCCCTCTTGCATTGAACTTAAGATTTAACTCTCTTCAGACTTCAACTTTCAAACCTCATCCGCCAACTCAACCCTTAAGTGTCCTTATTGCAACTTCAACTCAAATGTGTAAGGACATAAAGATTAAGAAAAAATTAAACAGCTGAGTTGAACGAATTTCTGTGAGTTGTGCACCAGATCTGTCAAAACATCTGGCTCTCAGAGGTTGAGAAAAGTTCTCACTTTCTGGTATGCAAAGTTAAGCATAGACTCATGTTCTATCTTAAGTGGGCTATGGTAAAAATAATTTCTTAATCATGCTATTGTCCATGCTGCCAGCACAATGTTCTTTTTTAAAAATTTTTAAAAATTTTATTTGTTCTAATGAGTTGTACATGAAGGGAGAATGCATTTATACTTTTTGATAGATCATACATAAATAGAGTATAATCTCTCATTTTTCAGAATATTTGTATTGTAGGATTACAGCAGTCATGCAGTCATACATGTACATGAGAACAATGCTCTTTGATGGAATTGACACTCATCTTAGGAGCTGGTCTTTGCAGAAAATCTGTGCATCTGGGGGGATGACCTTCAGTCCTCTCCCCACCCCTTTCCTGGCACCTGGTGGACCTCCATTTTCAACAAGATCAGTTGTGCATTTCCAGTTCCATTGGACTTACTTGCCTGTATTGCTTGGAAACCAACCACCTATCCTTAATAAGAATTCTGAGCCCATCAGGAAGGGGACTGAAAACATACCAATTCCACTTTACCTCCTGTCTGGAGCTTTCCTCTGACTCTCTACTTCATCTTTCCTTCATACATGGGTAATGGCAAAAACTTCTGCAAAGATGACGACACAGAAGCAAGATGCTCCCTCTGAGGGCAGGCATGACATTGGCCTTGTTTACTGCTGTCCTGAAGCTAGAAGCATATGGCAGGTTCTACATAAATAAATGATGAGTAAAATCTCAACAGGTCAAGTACTATGCAGAGTGCTTAATACAAAGTCCTAGAGGAAGGAGTACTACTATTCCAATCTTACAGAAAAGGGAAGAAAGAAGAAAGAAACTACAAAAAGCCACACAGACAACAGTGATTGGAGTCAGACTTTGAATCTTAGCACATCAGGTAAAGGAGACATTTTGTGGAATAAAATCTCAGATATGTAGGACATGGCCCTGTGTGACCTGCTTAAGATTATTTCCATCAATTCAGGTTAGAAATACTATCTTCCCCAGTACTGAGTTGGAAAACACCAAATCAGATAGGCGGAGTAAAGCAATTTATGGATAGGTCTCAACTGACCAGGAGACTTGTAAAATTAGGTATACCATTTTGGATATATGTGAATCTTCTCTGGGTGATGATTCCCCTAGCATTCAGAGTTTAATGAGTTAGCTGGTTTCAGTTCAACTCAGTCTTCCAATGGTCACCTCAAAGAGTCCAAAGGGCTCCAGATACCCTTTGGATGTCTTGTGGAAGGGAAATAATTAGATGAAAGCTTGGTGGGTGTTAGACAGGAGAACAGTCTATGGAAACACTGTAACTGTGGAAAGCACCTCAATGGATTACTGCTTTCTTAAAAATCTTGGCTCAGAATTAATTCCATTGCTAAGATTTGTCTGCAGTGAGATCAAGGTGCCACATCTTTACTAACCAGTGGTTCTGATGATGGTGATATCATATAACCCTGGTGCCATCAACCAAATTTATTAGTCTTCAAAATCTAAAAAGAAGCTGACAAAATCCACATGACAACGAGATCTCTAAACAAGATCTTTCTGATCATTTCATTTTCTTCAATCTTCGTCTGCAGTAGGATGCCCAGACCTGAGGCTCTTTACTTGGTAAAACCACCCTCGTGTTCAACATTTATTGAAAGCCCACTGTGTACCAACATTGCAATAAACACTTGGTCCTATGCCATCTGGATACCTTCAAGTGAGTCCAGGCAATACATTTAAAGGAGAACAACCACTAAACAGAAAGCACCCAGATATGGGGAACCAGCTTAGGGAAGGAATCGAAACCATACTGTGTTGAAGGCATTGATACATCGTTATGAGAGGAATAAGAGATTTTCTTTCTAACTTCGGTGGGGTTTCTAGGCAGGAAGTTGAGAATTAATCTGGATGACCTGAGAAGTGTGAAAGAGAACTAAAGGGCAAAGATTTCAGGGATATAGATTGTTAGTTCACAAGAAAAAAGAGAAAAAAAAAATTAAAAGGAAACCTTTCCTTCCTGGGTGTTTTAGTTTTATTTGTTTTTATTTTTTATTATATTTAATTAATTAATTTTTTTGCTGCCATGACTGAAAGACCTGACAAGAATAATTTTAGGGGAGAAAAGGTCTATTTAAGGGCTCATGGTTTCAGAGGTCTCAGTCCATAGACAGCTGGCTCCATTCCATGGGGCTCAAGGTGAGGCTGAACATCATGGCAGAAGAGTGTGGCAGAGAGAAGCAACTCACATGGTGATCAGACAGCTGAGAGAGAAAGACTCCACATTTCCCCAGCTTACCCCTACCTCTCCATTACTGTAGATACAAAATATATTCCCCAAAGGCATGCCCCCCAATACTCACCTACTCTAGTCAGGCCCTACCTGCCTTCAGTTACCACTTAGTTATTCCCACTAGAGGATTAATTCACTTAAGGTTAAGGCTCTCACAACCCAATCACTTCTCCTCTGAACCTTCTTGCATTGTCTCATACATGTGCTTTTGGTGGACTCCTCACTCCAAACCATAACACTGGAGTTGTCCAAAAATGGAATTAGACAGCTGGTAAAAAGTCACTGGTAGAGAAAATTTGACATGGATTTATATACTGGATGTACTAATGCTAAGATGATCAGGTACAAAAGATGAGTTTGTACAAGATGAGAGTCCCAAAATACAAATAAAAGAATTTAGTCAGTGTGTGACCCTTTAAAGCTAGCATGTGATTGTGCTGTTTACAGAGAAGAATGTGATGTTCACAGATCAACTTAATAAAAATTACACACTTACCATGTCTATTAATGTAATGACCTTGGGAACTGACTCAGAGTCGTCTTTAACCTAATGAGCATGCTGAGTACAATCAATTAGGCTTGCAATTAAAATTACAATTCATCTAACACATTCCCCCACCTTACCCCTACCTCTTCATAAGACTCAGGAGACCATTGGGTGATAAATAGGAGTTCTTCTGCTGTAGCTATCTTTCTACTTTTTTAAAAGCACTTCTATTATGTATAATTCATTAAACCTCAAATTTCTTCCCTATTTGTAAGTTTCAGCACAATTTAGTCAGGTTTCAACACAGAGTGTCAAGGGATAATTAGGACAGTTAGCAGTAATTTATCATTGCTCAGCTGGGTTTTCAAGCTTTCGCTGACTGCCTGTAGAAATCCGCTGGCCAGTTCTGGACAGATCACTATGAAATCCCCTTTATCTTTGTGCAAATTGCTTTTCTATTTTCCTGAAGTGAGCTGAAAGACAAGCCAATCCATTCCTGAAAATCTAGCCACCAGTGTGCTTGTCATCAGAGTGCAGCTGAGGCCAGGGCTGCAGATGAACTACCCTAGTGGCTAATGGGCAATTCAATGCCATTGGGCAGCTTTTTTACCAACCTGCAGTGGGTTAGACATTTAAGTCCAGCAGTCAGGCTTCAGGTTAGATCTTCAGAAAATATGCACAGGATTCCATGAATATGCCAATGCGCATTTCACAGAGTAAATATTGCCTAGTAATCCACTAAAGATGAAAAGGCAGAGACAATTCTGCACCACTTCCTCTTAAGAGAAGGATTTTATTAAGGCTGAACAGAAAAGGGAGGACCACCTGTTCTTTAGAGAGACTCATTTACTAGATGGTGAAAAATGAATGCTCTGGGTAATTTCATTTTCAATTGATTTATTTCTAAATGGGGGGAAATTGATACTTGGTGAAGAAAGTAAAAAGCAAGTCTCTGGGAAGAGCCAGCTAGTCTCAGGTATAACCCAATTATTGGAGCACAGAAAATAAGAACACAGAGGGAAGGGTTGAAGGTCAAACAAGAAAGTTATTCCTTGCAATGAATACCTTCCTTCCCCTCCCAGTAGACTCTCCGAAAAGCATAAACTGACCCATATTTCCAGTTTATTTCTGACACCTAAATCTAATCAAAGCTCACTTTTTAGAAATCCAATAGTTATTCTCAATTAGATTGCACAGCAAATTAAATCATAAATTTCTCTATCCCAGCCCTAGTTGTCACTTTCCTAAAATACAACTTTGCTTCCTCTGGCACTTTATTTAAATCTCTAAGGCCAGGCTCCAAAGCAAGTTATGGATTTGATAATTTGCTAATGTGGCCGCAGTAATTGTTTTGAGCCATATTTATGATTTTATTGGATCTTACAACAATCAATAATAATCCATTGATGTCCCTGACTCTGGGGTTTTCTCACAGTCGACAAATGGGGCAGTGGATTCATTTTTAATGTACTCACTTAGTACTGCCTCCCTGGGAGAGAGAGTCCTGCATATATTAATAAGAGCCAAGAAATGAATGGCATCAGTGCACACACTTTACCCTGAAGAATTAGCTGCAGGATAAGATTTAATGCTAAAAAGAAAGGGGAGAATAGACTAACAGGGCCCATTTTGTGCGGCACCACCATCATTAAAGTTAATGGAATGACCGTGTGGTCATGCACCAAAGGGGGCCTATTGGAAGTTAAGCTCTTCTAGGGCCATTGATTTGCAGACGTTCACTCAAAGATTCCCACTGGCATCTGATGAGTATTGCAGATATGCAGAAGCACTTTAGAAATTGTTTACTCAAACTGCCAGTTAAGCATATTAAGGAGTGACAATAATTGAATATTTTAGAGCAGATGATCTAGTTGAGCATGTCTTCTCTCGGAAGTGGCTGGACAGGAGCACCTAACTATAAAGTCTAGAGGCAGTGCTGGCTTCCGGGCAGGTAATCTCAATGACCAAATGATGTCGCCAGGAATCCAGCTTTGCTTCATGTTTGCCACTACAGGACAGCATCTAGCTTCACCCTGAGGCAGGTTGCCCTAGAAATCACAAGGTGGCTATTGGAGTAACCTGCTTTCTTGTTCACAAGCAGTAGTGAATAAAGTGTCCCCTTGCACAACCAGTACATACAAGCTCTCCATGATAACAGAACTCCCATCCCTGAAGTTGCATAAGTTTGCACTATAAAGAGTTTAGGGGAGGATTAATAAAATCAGCAATGTGACAGAAAGAAAACTGGCTCAGATCAGGGGTGGACAAAGTACAGCCCCTGGGCCAAAGTGAGACTACTGTCTCTTTTTATAAATAAAGTTTTATTGGAACACAGTCATGCCGATTTGTGCAAATTCATTTATATAAATTCTATGGCTCTTTTTGTGCTACCAAGACAGTTTTATAAGTGTGACAGAGACCATCTGGCCCTCAAAGCCTAAAATGTTCACTACCTGGCCTTTTACAAAAGAAGTTTGCCAACCGTTGGCTTGTACCAAACGAGGCATGCACCTGGAGTTAAATAAGGGTCAAATTTATTCTAACACCTTGGTTGCTAAATCATGGAGGAGGGTAGAAAGAATGCTAAAACAACCATAGTACCCATTAGAGATACAAGACACTAATTATTCACATTCTAGAATAGTGGGCTTAGAAGCTTAAAAATCAAAACAATTAAGAAAAACTGTCATAAGTACAAGTAAAATATCCTCTGTCCTCAAAATATAATTGAAACACCAAACACATTTCAAAGAGCATTAAAACTCCTTAACTCAGTATATGAGGCCTGATATAACACTCCCCTGTCCACCTCTTCAAACTCATTCCCTGCCTCCCTTCTCTCTACTCTGATTCCTGCTGCCTGGTCTTCATGTCCACTGCTAACTATGTCCTCTGTCCAAAATTCTTCTTCACTTGATTTGGTCCCTGGTATTCCTCACTATACAGGTCACCTCTTAAACACCCTGGCAAATATAGCCACAATACCCCTACATCCTTCCCCCTGTGTTACCCCACTTCACAATATTTGGTTACAGCCCTATTAACACCACCCCAAATGTTCAATGTTTTATTTGCTCATTGGGTATACGGCAGTTCAGTCATTAAACTGAGAAATATTAATTGACTGCTTTGCCTTTCACTGTATCCTGGTAACCCAGTGGTACTGGCACATGCTAGGTACTCAATAAATGCTTATGAGGAGAAGAAGATGCTAATAATTACAGAATTTCTACAATAGTTTCACCCTTCCTCCATTTGGGTATTTATTTTAAAGACTTTCCTTACAGATAAGGACTATGTTTAGATTTTCCTGATCTCCCAGGGACTGAAATATTACCTGGCACACAGTCATTAGAAGAATAAATTAAAGAATGAATGCCACGTAAGGAAACATGAATAGCAGGATGCTCAATCCCTGGGAAGGTGGTGTATTTTGTAGTGAGAAAATTCTGAACAACAGCCACCAATGACAGTTGCTCAGAATTGGAAGCAGCTACCTCACAGTACTCTGGGCTCCCTGACACAAAGATGGACAGACTTAAATGCCATGGGGGTGGGTAATAAGTAGAGCAGAAGAAAATACTAGATGACTTCCAAGGTCACTTGGTGCTCAGGAATTTTCCGAGTTATCCTATCTGAGTCTCCTTCTCAAGAGTGAAATTCATCTATGGTCATTTGATGGTGGAGCTGAGCTTGGAATCATTTATTCCTTCCATGGCTGAACAGTTTCATCAAAATTATACTGCTAGAACCTGATTACATCTGGGAATTTATACCATTTACAACCAACAGATGATTTGAAACACAAATAAAAGTCCCTGTTGAGTTGTTTTTCAGTGCACTAGGATAGAAGGCATGATCAGAAAATATTTTTTCAGGGTACAGGTACCAATATATAGGCCTCAAAGTGAGAGATATGAATGTAAACATTAGGATGAACTGATTTCACCACAAAGCAAAAGAATACTTGGTGTTTGCACTTTGTTCACTCAATGGAGCTTATACTTCTCATCCACTTTAAGCAAGGTCAACAACTTAACTCCATGTTTATTTCCCATGTAATATCAGGAATAAGAAAAGCTTATTTAAAAGAATAAACTAGCGGGGTGGAAGGAGGAGTTTTCATCAGAACTCAATACCACTGTTTTCTTATTGAATGAACCAGGGTTTCAAACCACTGATTTTCGTGGTTTGATTTTCCTCTGAGGTTTGGAATCGGTCTGATTCAGAAAACTTTTAGAAATGTACCTCTATTTCCCTGAACTTGGTGGGTAAGAGTCTCCTCCAGAGAACAGATCTTCCATCAGACAACAGGTATGGAATTGATTTCTCATGACATGTGAAGTTAAAATTTCAAAATTACACTTTCCCTATACTAACGTAATTCACAAAATGGGAGGAAGAATTTCTCACTGTGTTTGGCCGGAAGGCCATTACAGATTCTCACCAACCCAATATTTTTCACTCAGATGTCATTAGGAAGGTCATTATTCTAATTCTTCCATGACTGTGCCTCTGCAGGTTGCCATGTCTATTATTCATTAAGCTGGTTTCCACCTGACCCAGGCTCAGCCATCAAATCCTTACTTTTCCAGCTGCTTTTTGGGTCTTGAAAATTACTTTATTAATGGCCTTGGCATAAAGGGCAAAAAGGAGCCTGTGAAAAGGACTGAATAATTCAAGATGAATATAGGAGTAAGAATCAAGTCCAGGTCATCTAGACCAAGAATCAAAATATATTTATGTACATAAATAAAACAGTAGTTCATAAATCTGGGTTACCATCAGCTTTGGGCTTCTCAAATATCTATTTCATGATCTCCATCAGAGATTTAGACACAAGAAGCCTGTGAACTGGTTATATGCTAAAGATATTAAAACAAGAAGAAAAATGAATTTTAGCAGTCATTTCTGCCTTTTTTTTCCCCTATTTTGCTGTGCCAGGGATCAAATTAATAGTCATTTCTTAATGGAAAATTTTTCACATTGGACACTTGTGCAATATAAATTATAGAGACAGCTACTTTTTTTTCTTTTAAATATACTTAAAATATAAATGATACTTCAAATAGGAATAACATAATCAGCAGTAGGTACATATTACCTAATTTAAAAACACAGATTTGAAGTCCTCTAGGAATACTTAATACCCTATAATGTGCTCTTTTAACTCACCCAGAAGCAATCTCTAACCTAGTTGTGTCCACATCTCAAAGCAATAGATAGATCTACATGTTTCAAAACGTATAGATAGCTTAAAGTAGCCTGCTATTATTTTATTATATCTAGCTATTAATAAGTCCTAAAGCAAAAGTGTGTAATATCTGGATCTGTTTTCACTGAAATGCCCAATTTCAACCATGACACACATTACTCTATGGGCTGTCATTGCCTATTATCTGTTTAAGAGTGTGGTCTACAAGAAAGGCATCACCTACAGACTTGGAACTGGTCATGTCACATGACTCAACGGTCTTAGTTTATATGACCTATATTTACAGAACTGGTGATTTGGCCAAACTGCTTATTTAAATATCACAGGTTTACAACTTTGTAGTTTAGAAAGAATTACAAAATACTTTGCCTTGCATATATTTGATTTCATTATGATTATATAGACATTCCAAGCCTCAGGTGTAAAAGACAGTCTACTGAAACCTACAAAACATTGACAGTGATAAAGCATCTGCCGTACTTGCTGCATTTCCACATTACACATCTCAAACACTCCAATATCCATTTTTCTATATGTTAGTACCTCCAATTACTGAGAGAATTTGTTTGGTAGCAGTAACAAAAAATTAAACATCTAAAACATGTAATTCTGTTATAAACTGACATATAGCCAAAAAGCAGCATTTAGGTTAGTTAACCTTTATCTGGGTAATAAAGTTAAACATGGAGAGTTTTCCAGATATTTTTAGATGGAAGCTGACATTATTCTAAGTAGAGCAAAGGAAAACAGATTAATCTGTGTTGAGGTTGACAAAATATTTACAGAACCTCCCCTAGAGTATCTTCAGCTATGCTGAGTGGATGCACTGTATGTTTTGGAACAGGCTGGTCAAATTGTGTGAGGAAAAGTTGGATTTTTGGACAAGCTTGGGTCTGAATCCCAGCTCTCAGTTGTGCTTTTGTGTATATGACTTTACTTGTATAGACCGTGGTTTTCTCAACTGTAAAATATTAATGACCACCTGTGAGGGTTGTCGTGAGAATTAAAATTATAAAACTACTAGTACACGATTCTTTTAGATTTTGCTGTGTGCTATAGTTCTAAAGTCCTGTTTGTGCATTCATCCATTTGGTCCTTAAAATTCTCCTAGGAGATAGGGTATCATTAAGACACTAATTTTATAAATGTGCAAGTGGATGCTGGGACTGGAAGATAGACATGCACAGGAGTCCCAGACTGGCAGGTGAGAGCTCTGGGTTTGAAACCAGACAGTCTAGCTCCAAAGTCCTCCCTACTGAATCCCCCATCCCATCTACCTTAGCTACCTGTATGTTGGAGAGAACAAGGGACAAAAATTACAACATGGGAATACCAAGGGGTTGTAAATGCTTTGACCCAACTGGCATTGGGCAGATCAGAGATAACTAATTAGAAATGAAAAACTTTAGATTGTTAATACCTACTTGGGAGAGGGCTTAAAGATGTAGTTGGAGAGAATTTCCTAAAGGAGACAGGGAGACTCCTGGCTACTTATCCTGTCTACAGGACTAGAGTCCAAGAATTTTGTACCCAAATCATCAGGAGGAGCAAGAAGATTTAGGCATTTACATATCAGAGGGCTTGGAGCCTCAACACCATTCAAAGGCACCTGCTTCCACATGTATAGCCAAATCCAAACCCTCAGCATCATGATTGTTTTTGGTTTACCAACCTCAGTCAAATTGGATTTATTCTGGGAACAGATGCAAATTATAAGGCAATTCCACAAGATAAAAGCTACTGCACCCTGAAGATACTAATTCTTCCGGCAGTAAATACATGCATTAGGTATAAACAGAGACAAGGCACTGTTCATCATGACTTTAATCAAAGGATAAAAGTTCTTTGGCAAATTGCAGCTCTCTTGAAATTTCTTTCTAGATGAAAATAATAACAAAATCCTTTTCATTGTCAACATACGGTCTACTCCTTTCTGTGCACACCAAATCCTTCTTAGGAAATCAGTTTGGGTTGAAAGCAGTGGGTATGTGGAGATTCCTCCACATCTGCTTCTTATCATCCCTTTGCACAGGGCTGCAGTTTGTATTAGAAACACCATGGTTATCTGTTAAAATACAAAGTCCTGGGGCCCACATCAAACCTACTGAATCAGCATGTGGGATGAGCAAGAGTTTTCTGCACTATGAAAACCTACTTCAGGCTGCCAGACGTGGTGGCACATGCCTATAATCCCAGCAGCTTGGGAGGTTGAGGCAGGAGGATCTCGAGTTCAAAGCCAGCCTCAGCAATTTAGTGAGGCACTAAGCAACTCAGTGAGACCCTGTCTCTAAATAAAATATTAAAAAGGGCTAGATGTGGCTCAGTGGTTAAGCACCCTGTGGTTAAATCCTTGATTTAGAAACAACAACAACAAACAACAAAAACCTACTTCAGGTAACTGTGAGGAACACAAAAGATGCATGTCTCTGACTTAACCCTTTAGAACACAGGGATACGGCAGAGGGTAAATACATCAGGATAGATAGGGTTGGTTGTTTTCTCCTAATTAAGAAGGCAGTTGTCTGAATTTTCAAGTGGTCGTGTTTTTTTGGAGTTCAAACAAGATTTTTGAAAAGCCCAAGTCATATGATCAGAGGAAAATTTTCTCAAGAATTTAAGCTAGTAGGCAGTAATTAATAGTGAGAATATTCACTGTACATTAATTAAGTGAACTCAGCAGGCCACAAACACTCCCAATGCCAAATACACCTTTCTAAGGCCCACCCTACCCTAATTTTATAGATTAGAATATTGAAGTTAAGATTGATACTAAGAAACATACACAGGGTCCCTGGGGTAGCAAGTGGCAGGGCTGGGACTGGAACTGGATGGTCTGGTTATGGGTTCCGTACCTGAGCCTAAGTCCTAGTCAGTCTCCACTACCCACGCTGTCCTGCACTTGTCAGTTTCTCCCCATTATCCCTCAATATGAGAAGCAGAGATTTTCTTGAAAAAGGAGGAAATGGATGTTCAGCGAGGTCAGGAGGCTGGCCCAAAGTTGCATATAGTAAGTCACAGATCTAATATTCCTTCGGTGACCAGTGTCAAAGTGTATTAACTATCTAGCTTCATTAAGAGGTAAAATGTCCTCTATGTTTGTGATACTAAAAGATAGCTAAATCCCCATATTATGTAGAAAATCTAGTATAGGACCATAAAAACTTCTCAGTGAATAGAACATTTTTTTAAAAAAAATTTAATCACTCTTTTTTAAAGAACTCCTTTTCTTACTCTTCTACAGCAATCTGAAAAGTAATTGCTAATATTTCAACAATTATTAAGAGACACTTCCCACTGCATTGATACTTTAAAATTGAATCTTTAAGTAGAGCATTCAAGCACCATAAACATAGAAGAGGGTAAGCAAGCATGTTCTATAAATAGTTCTTATGAGATCCCAGATTACCTGCCTAGCATAAATCTCTCTCTCTAATATACCTAAAACATCCTCCCAACCAAAGAGGTACACAGTAATTGCCCTAAAAGATAGCTCACATTAAACTTATTACACAGCATCCCTTTTAAAGGAATGAATATTGCTTTAATGGTTTGGTTAGTTGGAATTCAATCTTGGATTATGATGTGAAAACTTGATGAATGGAAATTTTGGTCTTTGTCAGTGATACCTGGAATATGGGAGATAGTTGATAGAAACTTGACAAAACCCAGACCCCTAATTGCACACTAGAAAACACACATCATCTCCTACTTCGTGTTAAGCACAATTAGAAATAGGAGCACAGATTCCTTCTGTCAAGCAAAGTCCTATTATCTTCATTCTCCTCCTCAAACAAAAGAGCCATTAAGAACATAAGGGAGAAAAAAGGAATATATTTTCCTTACCCATTACTACCCATCACTAGGTTCATGGTTAAGATTCATGTAACAAAATACAGATTTAACAAGAGAAAAGCAAAACAAATTTATTTTGTTAAAGTTTTATGTGATATGGGAGGTTTCAGAAATGAAGAACCAAGGAAATGGGAAATTGTTTTTATGGAATTAGGAAGAAGTATGATTGGAGGGAAAAAGGGTATGATCAATGGTAATACACTGGGGGCGGGGCTTTAGAGTGTATGCTAAGGTTCTTAGCTTTCACGTCCGAGGCAGGAATCTTCTACAATGTGACCTACTTTTAGGACAGGCAGGTCAGATCATTCTTTTACAGTTCATTTTAGTGCAGGAGGGACAAGGTCAGAGAATGACCTTCCTGCTTCTGTGGTTTTCTTTATTTCCTTCACCTTAAAATACTCAGGATGCCAAAGTGTCCTCTCTGGGGTAACAAGTTCTGAACCCCATCAAAAAAAAAGCACAAAATCCAGGTCTGAGGAAACTTACATTCTTGGGGGATGAAAGACCAAGCAGAAATAAAGGAACATAAATGAACACACACAAATGAAAGGCAGAATTCAAATAATAAGATAGGGAACAGGAGGCTTTGGCGGGCTTCTCTGGGTGGGGGTCAGGGAAGGCTGATGTGAGAGACAAATGACTGAGAGAGAAGGAAGAGAGGGCTTACCAAGCCTGCAGGACCTCCAGATCACTCACTGCTGTGGTCCCCTGGTGGACGGTGATGTTCTACTACTACTATTAGACTCGAAAAGGAGAGCTAACAATCAACTGTGAAGTAAGAGGTGACTTTTTTCTTCCATATTTCCCTTTTCCTGCTACAAGTGCCTTACTGAGTAAGCCAGGCCACCCTTGCTCTTTGTAAAGCAGAATCTAAAGCCTCTGAAACAAAACCCCTCAAGTGGCATCATGTTCAAGAGGCTAACTCAGTGGTGCACCTTCATTAACAGAAACAACAGCTGCTTCGGGGGAAAAGACCATTACTGGGCTTATTGCTATTACTACCCAGCATGAGACAAAAATGGTTTAGAACCCAGGCATCAGGCGGAACGCCGCGAATCACACACAGAGGCAAAGATGAAGAGAAAGGCCCCCGCGCTTCCTGTGGCAGCCTGTCAAACCTGCTTCAAAATGTGCAACTGTGTGAATTTCAAAATATGAAACGCTCCAACTGTAGTCTTCAGTCTCGGACAGCTGAACAGTAAGGATACTGCTGTGCTCCCCCGAGGGGCTGCCGGCTGTAAGACTGGCTTCCACGGGTCATGGTTAGATATTCATCATCACTTACTATTTAAGGACCATAAAATAGTGAGGCTGGTAAATTTCTATATTCTGAAACCAATCACTGAGTGCATGCTTCTCAATAATGAGGATTCCCAAGTCTCAATCACAACACCCTAAATTAGTAGATTTAAAATAAGAACTGAGAAACCACCTCTTGTTGAATGACTACCAAAGTTAATTTATACACAGATGGGATAGGTATGAAAAACAGAAACATCTTTAGATAAGTGAATTTGGCCTAAGTACACAATTTTTGAAGGTTCATCTTCCATTGAGGGTATGCAGGAGAGGAAGAGAAAAAGAGAGAGAGAAACATATTTCTTTCAGTCATTGTATTCCACAAAAGGTTTGCAACATCCCCATGAATTCATGCAAGGAATTTATGCAATCATGTAGGAGACAATTAAAAGACACAGCAAACATAATCTGCTTTTAAAAGAAAATAATACTTGTTTAAATCAACTTGAGCTAAATAATAATGATGGTGATAGTAACCACACTTGACAATTCATAGATAAATGCTGTATGTTGCTATATGTTATGAATGAACCATCATCATTAGCATCAAAGCTAAAAAAAATCATGAGATTTTGTCAGATAGCTGGGACATCAAAAAGTTGTTGCTACTGGAGTCATGAGACTCTATGGCTATGGTTCTTAGCCCTGTTAAACACAAACACTTGTTTGTTTCAAATGTGTTTTACACTAATCAAGACATCATCCAAACACCATAAATGCATTCTTTTAAAGCTTGCAATTCAGTGGGGTTTAGTATACTCAGTGTTGTACGACCACCATTAATTTCACAATATTTTCATTACCCCCAAAGGAGACCAATACCTGTTTGAAGTCACTCCTAATTCACTGCTTTCCCCCAGTTCCTGGAAACCACTAATAATATACTTTGAACCTGTTTGTATAGCAAATATTTTTAACACCCCTTTTCTGAATTCTGAAATAAAATGTTGAGATCATATAACCTATCTATTCATATAAATTTCAGTTATGCTCAATATGTGCATATTACTAATCTGTGCATCCCACTGAATATGATTTGTGCATTCTTCCAAGGTGAGCTATACCCCTACACTATCACTTTTAGCAACTAAAGGAATTCCATCAAACAGATATTGCATAAGGCATCTCATCCTTAAGTGTGATTGGAATGCACATTTAAATACTGAGTTTTTGAAACTCTGGTAACCAGGTTTAAATATTTGTGTTCTGTATTTCAAGAATAGATTTCAAAAAGAAGCCACTGGTATTGTATCTCTTTTTAGTGTCTGTATGTTTGGGATTCTGTCATGGAGGTAGACAGAGGCATAGATGAAAGCTGAATGTCCCCTCTGTTCCTGCCAGAATATCATGTGTCTAAAGCAATCTAGGAGTGAGAGTCCTATCATAAGAATTTGGTGGCATATTTGGTGGCAGCTTCTTTGAGACATTAACCCCTCAAAGGCACTTCCCAGACATTCTATTTTAAAACTTCCACAGTATATGTGTTAAACATTAGAGTGATATACAAACTAAGATGAAAAAGGAACCACGTTCATTTGGAAGAGTTTGGTGCCAAACATTATGCTGTCTAGTCCTAGCCAGCCTTGGAGTCATAAAATCTCACATAAAGCATAACATTAGCATGGAACTCTGATTTGCCTCTATTTTTAGCAAAACTAGAAAAAGCAAAAATAGCCTTTTCTATATAGGACATAGGCACAGGACTTAACTACAGTGAAATTTGCATTTGTATGAAAGTAGCTGAAACCCAGCTTCACAATCAGCCAGGAGTTTAGTCTTTTTACTATGGAGTCACAGACTATCCTAATAAATCCTCCTTTCCTTTCTAACACACTTAAAAACCATTTTTGAGCTCCACTGATTCTATTGGGTTTGAACTTTGGGATTTAAGTACCTAGGGAAGAAAAGAATAGGTGTGAGGGTGCAGAGAAGAGTGAGATGCATAGGGCCAGTAAGGAAGGAAGACACCTGGGGCCACGGTAACCTTGTTCTTCCGCTCAAAAACATGAAGCAAAAGCAGACTGTGTGAAGAAATAAAGGCATGTCGAAGATGCCCCTGGCTTAACGTGAAACACACAAAGTCCACATGGATCTGATGTGCTGTGTTTATGCAGTCCCTGCCAAGAAACCCTTGAATTTCAGTTTCTACTTTCGGACTCCTTGATTTAGTTGCTGTTTTAGCTTTTGCAGAGTAATAATTTTACTACAAAAGGTAAATGTCTTGTAAACTAATGGGAAACATATTGTTTGGCACAGTTTATAATGTCAGGATTTATGGCTCCAACACTGAGGGTCTCTCTGACCTCGAAGATAACATAATGAAACAGCAATGTGCTGCAAATGACTCGTTGTGATTTTTTATTAGTTCTCATAATTGCCCCTTATTAATTTGTATGCACATAATAAGCACTCACCTTCACAGTCTGTCCGGCTTCAGGGCCATCCTAGAAGAAGGAAAAAAAAAAAAAAACAGCAGAGGTGAGAACAGATAGATGGTATCTCCTGCTTATTCAGAAATATCACCCGTTAATAATTTAGATCCAATTTCATTGTATGTTAATTTATAGCATTCTCATGGGGACCATTCGATTCCGATGTGTGGGACCAGACAGTTCTCCATTTCCGCCTGAGAGTAAGTGAGAAGTTATGTATAAAAATGATATAAATTATCCAGTGAGCCAACCCCCTTGCTACTTTTCATGCTCTTTGCTCTTGGCTATGGTTTTAATTGCATTAAAAGAAGGCTGAAAATGTTTGGGGAGGTGAAGTATCACACCTTTTGGTTATCTTTAAATCAGACGTGGCTTAATTAATGGCTGATTAAGTCTCTTCTCAGGAAATCTGCTGTAATCATAATCTGTTAAGCAAGAATATGGGATGTTTTATAAGGGAGGAGTCCTCTCTGGCTACTGTGACCTTGGGGAAGAAAATGAGTGTGTTCACTGTAGCAGGACTCTTTCCCCATCCTGGTTCTCTCTCCCAGCTTCTGATGTCCAGCCAAACTACTGTCTTGATTGAAAACCAGCAGACTTACCTGGTCACCAGCCATAATACAAAGCAAAAGTGCCTAGTGGGTTTGAAAGAGCAGCACAAGAAACGTGCCTACAATGAGAATATCCAAAATGGAACAACCACAGATTGGCCAAATCTATCTCCCTCTATGAATCTGATGAATGGTGTGAGAATTTTCCTGCCCTGATTGGCTAGAATTAAGCAGGCCTGGGTGCTTTTCAAACCTGGAGTCACAACATATTAGTGGGACATTAAGTCAACTTAATAGGTTACAACCAGTATTAAAAATAAAGCACAGAGTGATAGGATAAAAACTTTTAGAATGCACAGACTAGATAAGCACTGTTTTGTGAAACTCTGGTTCCCATACCTGTATAGGTGTATAAATGGGGAAGGATATACATGATTGTTAAATAAATATATATATATATATATCTACTGTGGGTTAAAGTAAAAAAACAAGTTTGACAACACAGTATGAAAGTGCTCTAAGGGGATATTCAAGTTAGTTGTTATAGAATTCTCTATAGAATCATATTAGATAAGCAGCACTGGAATTTCCTATAATCATGAAGTTTCTTCTGTTATTTTATTGAACACTTACAGATGTTTTCACCCATTTTACTTGGTCCCTCTGGAAATAAGGTTTGCAACATAAGCTTAATAAACCCACCCTGAGCCAAACTACCTTGCCCAAAGGTGACTTAAGTGGTTCATAAGACAACACACACACACACACACACACAGTATTTTGGAGGAAGTTTAGATATTTTCAATTCAACCAAAGTAGCAATTTTTTTTTTTTCTAAGAAGTAGATTAGCTTTTTTAATCCAAGGCTTTAATAGTTCTCTTTTCTGGTTTCTTTGAAAATCTATGGCAGGGAGCTAAGGAGGTAAACACTCAGTTTAACTAAAAGTTTGAGGACAGAGACCACATTTTGGAAGAATTGGATTCCTTCTTTTTTTTTTTTTAATTTATTTTTATTGTAAACAAATGGAATACATGTTGTTTCTGTTTGTACCTGGAGTAACAGCATTACATACCATTTGCTTAATCATACATTTACATAGGGTAATGAGGTTTGATTCATTCTGTTATTTTTCCTTCCCCCCAACCCCTCCCACCCCTCTTTTCCCTCTATACTGTCCCTCCTTCCTCCATTCTTGCCCCCTTCCACTCCCCATTATGTGTCATCATCCGCTTATCTTCGAGATCATTCGCCTTTTGGTTTTTTGAGATTGGCTTATCTCACTTAGCATGATATTCTCCAATTTCATCCACTTGCCTGCAAATGCCATAATTTTATTATTCTTTATAGCTGAGTAATATTCTATTGTATATATATACCAAAGTTTCTTTATCCATTCATCAATTGAAGGACACCTAAGTTGGTTTCACAGTCTGGCTATTGTGAATTGAGCAGCAATGAACATTGATGTGGCTGTATCTCTGTAGTATGCTGATTTTAAGTCCTTTGGGTATAGGCCAAGGAGTGGGATAGCTGGGTCAAATGGTGGTTCCATTCCAAGTTTTCTAAGGAATCTCCACACTGCTTTCCAGAGTGGCTGCACTAATTTGCAGCCCCACCAGCAATGTATGAGTGTACCTTTTCCCCCACATCCTCTCCAACACCTATTGTTGCTTATATTCTTGATAATCACCATTCTAATTGGGGTGAGATGAAATCTTATGGATTCCTTCTTGAAGACAGGTTCCAAAATATTAAATTTCCGAATCACAAAAGACTTGTGTATGCACTAATACCTCAGCCCTCTCCATATATGTTCTGAAGGAGTTCATAGTAACTTACAATTGATTTACACACCTCCCAGCTGATAACTCATTATGGACTTCCTCCTTCAGACCTGGTAACTACTAATGCAACTTCTGCCTAAAACTCTCCTGTGATTGCAGATCTGATTGGGTATGGGGTAGGTGGACCATACCCAATCAATCAATTTAGCTTGTATCAATTTGTCATCAATCACTGCAGCTTGCATTAAAGGTAAGGAAAAAAAAAACGATAACCCCTATGAGAGTAAGGTTCAACCTAACTTGCCTATCATGGCTCCTTGGAAACTAGTAACAGGCTCAGGTCAGGCAGTGCTCACAACATATTTACCATGGCAAGAATATGCCAGTTCCAATATAAGATCTGGAATGTCTTAATATCCATTAAGTCCTTTTCCCATTACTCCCAATGCTACAGACATTGCCCCTAATGACATTCCACAGTCCATCTTGGGGGCCAAGGGAGGGTAGAGTTGCCCTGGATTAGTCACATCTTTTTGTGTTATTATGTAAATGAAGAAAACCATGCTGCCTTCCTGGTGAGATGTCATGTTAGAGGTAGAAAACCCAATACTAGGACTTAAAGAGGTAGAAAAAAATCTATTTTGAGAGATCTGTGGACTAACCTGCATGGAAAAGGTAAGAGAAGTCCCCTGGAAATGCTTCTCCACCACTGTCCCAACTCTCTGGGTCACTTGAAACAAATCGGCCACTTCATCAGGATGCAGGTCGCGGAAGCGCTCCACTGGTCGCAGTGGGCACACAAGGACATCTGTAGCAAGGTCTGTTAAGGCACACCAGGCTTGCTTTGGGTGGTATTCTTACCGAGCAGCTTATACCCACAGTATTGCATCCCCTTGACCCAGGACCAGAACATTCAAAGACTAAGGAATGAAAAAACAAATATTTACCAACCACTGAACACCAAAGAGTGTAAAGAGAGCTTAAAAACATGGTTAGTTATACTTCAAAGGAGAAGCTGTGGTGCACAGAAGAATTTCTTTTAAGAGAAGGTACATTAGGGTACAGAGTGACTCCAGTGCTTGCTGAGATAATTATACCAGGAGGTAAGATCTATTCTGGACTATTATCTCCTGACCCCTATTCTAAACCTCTGTCCTCTCCAGCAGCCAAAGGCACTGTATTGCAGAAACAAGTGGAATATCCAGGAGCTTTTTCTAGGTAGAACGTCGTGATTAAAATTTTAATGTAAGTTTAGATTTAGAGAAATAACAGAAATACATAATGAACAAATGATAGGAGCTGATTTTATTTTTGAAAGGTGGGTGGACATTCTGAAAATGTACAGTGAGCTTCATCTACAACTAACAGATATGCCATGTTATTAAGCAATTTATGACAAGGGTTCCTGAGACTAAGGATTACTCAGAGTCTAAAAAGACATTTGACTGTTATGTATATCTAAAAAGAACAATTTTTTTAAAAAAGCAAAACACTTCTATATTAAAAAAAATCCACAGGGCCTCCTAATCACTGTAAGTAATTCTATATCAATGATATTACAATGATTTGACTTAGGATTTCTTGACTTTATGATGGTATGGAAGCATATCTATACAACCACTGTTTCTCACTTTCAGTGTAGAATTAAATACATTACATGAAATCAATGCTTTCTTATAAAATAGGATTTAAGTTCTCATGAAAATAGAAGGGCGATTAGTAGAGTGGAGAGAGGAAGGAGGGGAGAGAAAGGGTAAGAATTGGGGAGTGAGATTGATCAGGTTATGGTATGTGCATGTATGAATAGATCACGATGCACTGCAGTTACATATATATATATATATATCTCCAATTAAAAATAACTAAATAAGTAAAAGGAAGACTAATTGCAATAGAGAAAGGGGATGGAGAAGGGGGAGAGGAGGGGCAGAGTAAGTACTGGTGGTGTATACATTTATGAATATGCCAAACTGAACCCCACTATTATATATAACGATATTGCACTATTATGTATAACTGATGGACTTTTATTTTCCTTAAGATAAAAACATTTTTAAAACAATGTATTTGAGGATAAACCATAAAAAAGTGTTGTCTGCTTAAACAAAAAAAAATCTTAATGCATTCTGTAAACTAGACAAGGCAACATATTTACATTATTGATCTGAGTGGATAACACAAAGAATGTAAGTTTAATCATTTATTAGTAACAAATTAATATTTACTGTTACTATCAGTAACATCTCAGTTTCTTTTTCTATTTGAACTCATGGCATACACAGGTCTGCACATAGGTGTATGCAAACATATGTATGTATTTCTGTGTATATATGTACAAATGTTCTCAACTTATGATGAGGTTACACTGCAATAAACCCATTGTAAGCTGAAAATGTCCTATAATAAATGCATTTCATATACCTATCCTATTGATGCCATAGTTTAGACTAGCCTACCTTAAATGCACTTAGAATTTATATTTGGCTACAGTAGGGCAAAATCATTCAACACAAAGTCTATTATAAAAGAGAACATTGACTATTTCATGTCATTTGTTGAATACTTGCTAAATGAAAAAAACAGAGTAGTTATGTGGGTTGGCTTACATACCACCGTAAACTGAAAAAGTGTTAAGTCAAACCATTGTAAGAAGGGGTTGTCTGTGTGAATACATGTACAACATGTATTAATGTTTGTTTAATTTTCAGATACTGGCAGGAGAAAAATACACTCTTGGTCTTGTTTTCTGTCCCCTTCTTTTTTTCCCCAGTTGTTTTAAGAAAGCCATGCAGCTGCCTGGAGCTAAGCAGGAAAGGGGCCTCATAAAACCACAATCTTGCAATTGCTAGTCTCACCAGAATATCAAGAGCTTCAACCCATCATGCTATTGGTGGGACTTGGGGCCCAAGGGAACTGCACTTCGCTCAGCTGGGCAGGCCAGATTTCCATAAGGGGGAGTAGCGGGGAGAGAAAGGGTGGAAAACTGATTAATTTAACTCATAATCAGGAAATTCGCATCAACTGTAAACTAGGAAAAGAGGCATTTGTTAAATCTGAGCTCATTTTTCAAGAGAGAAGGGAGGCCTTCACCCACAGGGCATCTGATTCTTAAAAAGATAATTATCCTTCTTTGGCAGGGTTGCTTTATTATCATGGGTCAATGAACCATTTAGAAATGAAGAATTTCCTTTCATTTCCTTTTAGCAGATCGCTAGCCTCCACTCGCTTTCTGTTGCTTTTTCTTTGTTAAAAGGGAACCTTCCCCATCTTTCCTTTTCCTACTTTCCTTCACACCCTCCCTTAGTCCCTGACTTCACCAAACCGCAGCCAGATGACAACCATGCAAGCTTCCATAATTGCTGGGTTAGGCTTTGTCCCTGCACAGCAACCAAGTGGGGGAAGGAACAAGATTTTACTTAAACAATTGCTTACTGTGAAAATTGGTGGAATGGATATGACTACCTTTGACTCTAATGTAAATTTAGTAATATCAGTAAAATCCAAAGTTTTTTCTTCAATGCCATTCCAAAAAAAAAAAACAAGAAATCTTGTCATTCCTGCTTGTCTGATGCAAACAACTAGCTTGACACAATGTTTAATGACTCAAAATATTTAAAAAATTAAGTAAAAGTGACTGAATTTGCCATATGATTTATCCTTGGTTTACCCAAACCAGGGTCATATTATATTCATTTATTACTTTTACTGACCATTAATAGTGGTTCTACATGTCACAAAAAAGTTCAACAGTTTCAATACAGTTTCATTTAGGTGAATATTCTGCATCTGTAATTTTGTACATTGTCCCAACATATATATTCCTTACAACCTAATCCTTTGTTAAGAGTCACCTTATTTGCCTACAACATACAAATTTATGTGCAACTTGGTTTGTTTTACTGTGGGGTGATCATCATCTTTGGGCAGAGGACTCCCCCACAGGGGTTACACTGGCATAGAGACATTCAGAGTCAGGTTCTGGAGCTCATGCAAGCAGTTAAGCTAGCCAGCAGCAGCACACTATCCAATACTTCCCCGGGCTGCTGCCCACCTGCCTCCCAAACCTCCCCTTTGCACCTGCCACATCTGACTTCTTTCTGTTCCTCAAACACACTAGATTCCTTCCTAGTTTGGAATCCTTTGTCTTGACTGTTATCTCTGTCTAGAATTATATTCCTTCTTAATCAGATTCTAATTCCGATGCCACTCCTCAGAGAAATATTCTATGATCACAGTTTAAATTACTCCCCAGTTACTCACTCATACAATACTGTTTTAACCCCTCCCATAGCCATTCTGCTAGTTTTGGGAGTTGGCAATTACATATTCAAATGATTCATCTACATATTCAAATGAGCCATCTCCACAAGAGATGGCTCTTTTCTGTTTTTGAATTGTTTCATCAGTGCCTAGAACACCGTAGACACTAGTAAGCATTGCTGGAAGACTGAATAGATGATTAACCACGGGCTCATATCAGCCACCTCTCAATACTAAGACCCCAACAATACTAAGATTTTAATTTTCCATCATTTATATAAGATTGGGATAATCTGCAACTTTTCTTTCTAATTCAAAAATGTTTATCCTTAATTTGTGACCTGGTTAGAATGAATGCTGGGTATGAACTGAGAGATCTAAATTCGTTTTTAATGTAAACTAATCTCATATGAGTTTAAAGGAGGTATGATTATAAAGGCAAAATTCTTTTTTAAGATGCTTTTATAATTAAAAAGAAGTGGCTTTGAGAAGTGTTTCTGTTCAGAGTCTCAGATACTATTTATGTAAATGCTGCTTTATACTGTGACTGAGGAATGTAGTTAGCCTATTTATTTATTTATTTTTGGTACTAGGGATTGAACCCAGGTTACATAACCAGTGAGCCATATCCCTAGCCCTTTATTATATTTTTATTTAGAGACAGGGTCTCTCTGAGTTGCTCAGGGCCTAAGTTGCTGAGGCTGGCTTTAAACTCCTGATCCTCCTGCCTCAGCCTCCTGAGCTGATGGGATAACAGGCATCTGGCACCATGCCCTGTCCAACTTATTTATTTTGTGGACATTGAGCATCAACTGAATGTGGACACCTTTCGGCTCTGAGACAAAGGAGACTAAGAAGTTGCTCCAGTCCTCTCTCAGTCTAGGAAATGTTTCCATACAATGTGAAGCACATATTTAAACAAAGAGGGGTACAGTAGAGCAGAGAGGATCACCCCCACCCCCGTGCAGTGGAGACCTGAAGCTCATAGACAGCAAGGGTTCCAGGGTAACCACTGGTAAGCTCTAAGCAGAACAGATTACCCTGCATGTAGCTGAAACCACAAACAGATCATTGAAGACTTATAGCAGGTCAGAGAACTTTTTCTGTGAAGGAAAGATGGTAAATTTTTTAGGTTTCATGGGTCAGATACCTAAGTAGTCACAGAAAATACAAAAACTAATCGGTGTGGAACATTCCAGTAAACCCTCATTCACAGAAAGAGGAGGCAGGTCAGAGTTAGCCAATGGGCCTCAACTCCTAGTTAGAGGGATCACATTTGAAAGAGGTAATGAAAGTACATTGGAAATATGTGGGAGCCTATTCTCTTATCCTGAGCTGAAGCCTATGACGCCATCTTAAAAGAGCATCCCAAACTTAAAAATTTCAGTTTCTAAGAAAAATACCTGTGCCAGGTAGCCTATTTTAATGACCCTGTGGAGCTCTTCTGATGCTTTTCAGAATTAATCATAACAACCAGAAAACATGCTGTGTTGTTGACATCACAGAGATAAATCATGAGTCTTTCTCTCCAACGCAAATGCAGGAATTTCTGTCATCTCTAGTTGGAAAAACAAAGCAGATTATCTTCAAACGCATTAGAGCAAAGCAGTATGCTACTCACAAATTCACCTAAGAAAAAAATATTTCTCAAAATATGTGCATAAACCTTTAGAAGAAAACACAGGATTGCCTAAAGATGGTGGGTATCATTTGCTACATTTTGCTTCTAGAGAAACAACTCAGGGAAAGAAATTAATTTTGAAGAACAACAGACAGCTCTGGTAATTCTGCTGCCACTGTTTATATGCCAATTGTTTTAAGATAATATCACAGATGCAGTATGATTTAATTTAGAGACTCTTAGGCCTTCTTAATGGGTAAATCCTGTATTATAGGTAGGATAGAAAAA
This sequence comes from Sciurus carolinensis, assembly GCF_902686445.1. Classification (NCBI taxonomy): domain Eukaryota; kingdom Metazoa; phylum Chordata; class Mammalia; order Rodentia; family Sciuridae; genus Sciurus; species Sciurus carolinensis. The sequence goes on from NC_062229.1 coordinate 58,671,992, forward strand.
CATACTTTAGGTTCTATTTGCATAGGGCTAATACCTCTGTTAAGATTTCTTAGCCAAAAGGCATTTAACCTTTAAAGAACTAAACTAAAATGAATTTCGTACTTATTCATACATGTTTATCTAGAATTCATCATGTAAAGGGGTAACCAAGATGAGAGCTGGTCTATCCTTGTACTCTAGAGTAAGGAAATTCATTTGGCAACAACATGTTTAAAGGAAAAGGGCAGTAGTTAACAATTTACTTCTGACTGTTGACAAAGATTTCTTATTGCAGAAGAAAATCAAAGAAGACCTCTTAGGGCAAATGAGATTTAAACTGAACTTTATAAATAAGAGAGTAATTCAACCAGTGAGTCAGGTGTCAACCTCCTCATCCATTCATCACACAACTTGAGCCTCTTCTCAGTCCAGGGTTTGTGCTGGGGACTTAGGATGCCAAGATGAATAGAACAAGACAGTTGACCTGGGAGAGTTCACACTCTAATGTCCCAAACTGTCATGCAGTGCAAACCGATCATTACAGTACAGACAGGAGCGCTACAGATAGAAATCAGTTTAGAAAGCTGTGGGAAAACCGAGGAGGCAGGATATACCTCAGCCTTGGGGTATTAGATAAACTCCTCTGTCTCATTTTGTATTTCAGTTTTCTAAAGTTGAAGCCACTTTTTCCAGATTTGAATCAAAGTTCATCCTTGAAAATGGTCTTGCTATTTAAGGGCGGCCTCAAACCAAGTTGCTGGGCATTCCTCCTAAAGCCAAAACCACTGTTTCATTTATACGTGTGCATTTATTTTCTGAATCTTCCCTACAAGCCCATAAAGTATAATTATAACTCTGCAGATGAGACAATCACAGTGTAAAGTAAGACACTTGCCAGGATGGCATGCCCAAAGTGAGATTAAAAGTAGAACTTACTTCAAGTCTGTCTGATTCTAAGGTCCATGATGTGAATGGTAGTGATGGCATCCTTTTTTATGACTTTCATGTCTCAAGTTCTCCTTTGATTCTTAGGAAAAGTGTGCCTTGTGTTCCCAGATCCTTCTGTTCATGGAAGAGACCAGAGGATTTGTGAAATCTGAAGACACTATGGAAAACTGCTAAAGGTCTGAGAAACACCTGGCCTGAAATGAAGAAAGCAGGGGAGATATACCATCTCAGAGTGCACAGAGGCCTCTGAGCAGGGGAGCGAGCATGTCCTCATTCTTCCAGAGGACTGCACACATAAGTAAATTATTGTGCACCAGGGGTTGAACTGCAGGCAGTAAGGAGGGATGCAGAGTTTGCATTTTGACCCCATTTACTCCTTGACATTGGGTTTCTTCAAGGTGACTTTGGCTCTTACGTTTGCCAGACTCCTGAGGAGGATTACAACTGCAGTCAATGCCAGTGGATCAGGTTGTAAGACACAGTGAACCTCTTTGCATACTGGACAATCTAGTGATTGAGAATCATTGACTTTCTCACAACAGCAGTTACATCATAAGAGACTAAGCAGATGTGACCATAAGGGTCCTTCCCATTCTACACATCTGTAGGTAATGTGACTTTGTCCCTCATTCCATCAAGAGTTGCTATCCATTTCCCCTCTCCATGAATCTGGGCTGGCTCTCAGACTTTCTTTGATGAGTGGATTATGGAAGAGGAGTCATTGTTTGACTCTCTAAGATTAAAATTTAAAAGACCTTGTAACTTGTGATTTTTGCCCTCTAGGAACTCTGAGGCCTACACACAGGAAAAAGCCTAGCTAGCCTATGGGCGAGTAAGAAACAACATGGAAAAAAACGAAGTATCTGAGCTGATGCCCAGCATCAACTATCAGGGATCCTCTCAGACCTTTTTAGCCTAAGACAGTCACTGACTGACTTTAAATTCCTTTATCTCTTGTCTACTACATGATAACCTACCCCCAAACAGATTAAAACAACACTGCAGCGTGTTCATTTCATGAGTCTGTGGATGGTTTTTGCTATGGGTCTTACCTGGGCTCACTTGTGCAACTGCTCTTCTCAGCTGGAAGTCCACAGGGTCCTTCACTATATCTGCTGTTTTATCCCAATCCAGATAGATGGAGAATTTCTAGAACTTTCCACTATTGGTCAAAGAAAGAAAATCACAAGCCAACCCAGGTTTAAGGTAGGGAAATTAATTCCACCTCCTAATGGAAGTAGAAAAATCACATGGAAAAGGAGTATGGAGAGAGCAGGTATGTTGCATGGGGATTATTATGATAATCATGTACTATGGGGGGTAACTCTGAAAAAAGTTTCTGGGCACTTTGTGAAAATGAACAGTTACCCAGGGCATCTTAACTGTCCTGCTAGGTATATAAAGCCATGATACTTTAGAGTTGAGATGAATCTTAAACATTATCTACTCCAATATTAGCATTGTCTGATGAAAATAATAGGGCTAGAAATGTTAACTGATTTGTTCAAAGTCACATAAAGTTAGTTAGGAGCACAAATGGAATTGAAACAGAAGCTGTTCCATTTCCCAAACCAAAGCTCATTCTATTGCAAATGAAAGACCACAACACTACTTCAGATACTGTCTTCAATGCTAAACAATGGCAGACATCAATAACCAATAACAGAATTATCTCCTTGAATCAGCAAAGTCCAAGAGTCCTTATCAACAGCAAGCTCTGGGCAGTTACCACCAATTGGAGTGGGCATGGAACATGCCAGTGGCCTCCTCTACTACCTCGTGACTCACAAAACAATCACATAGGACTGATGGAGTCAAGAACAAAATGAGATGCTTCAAATGAGAATCTCTGCCTGATGACATCAAATTTCCATTATGCTGCTACATTTTTTATTTAAAATATATTTGATAAGTTTAAAATTTGTTCAAGGATAATTGACAATTTTAAAAAAATTTAAAGCATTTCCAGAACAAATATGAAATATTTAAATTGAGTCGTGACAGAGAAATGGAAATGTACTGATTCAGATGATTAATTAAGTATGACAGAATATTATTCTCAGAATCACTCAGACTTGCCCACATTTATTTTTCTATATCTGGTCTATTCTAGGGACTCAGAATACAAAAGTCACCAAAATAAATCAAATCATCAAAATATCATTGATTTTGATGAGGCTGATTAGCATGTGTATATGAATATGGAGAGAGGCAGCATCAAATAATATGATGAGGAATTAGTCATTCTTCTGAACTAATGGAAAAAAGAGCGTATTTATTTCTATTCCAGATCTGTATGCAGTTTAATGACAAGAAATTTTCTAGTTTGTATCACAGACTTCTGCAGACCTTGTATAATTCATCATTTATTCTAACAAACACTCTCGGTCCTTGCAGATGTTTAAAGTAATCCTTAATGTCACTTCAGAAAACAACAGAATGGACTGTGAGCTACTTTTTAAGAGTCTATTTATTTTATTTAAATAGCACAGTAACAGAACTTTGAATCAAAGTAGGTAGCATCCCAAAAAGTGATGTCCTCTTCACAATGTGGGCACTTTAGTGAATTTTCACTACAGGAAAAGTAAAAATATTAGTCAAAAAATTGAGAAATCCAATTCCGAAGAAGCATGCCACCAGTTTGGGTCACACCTTTCTTCACTGAATTTTAACATAATCATTTCAGAAACTCAATGAAGAGCTCATGAGAGATTCATCATCCATAAGCTTAAATGGAATGGATGTAATTTTGAGCAAATTTGATTTCTAGAACATGATGAATTCCAGAACAATGTAATTAGGATAATGACAGTACTCTGCTCATAGTTGGATCTCAGGCAAGTATCTCACAAATTTCTACTATTTCATATTTTGTCCTGGGGAATCCTTAGGACTAAAGATAGGGCTAGTACTTGGTCATCTGAGAGAAGACAAGTCAGTTACCCTTGAAACTGCTACACTGGTTTAGATGCTCCAAGGTGAGAATTGCATTCATAGAAGCAGACAGAACTTCCAAAGAAAGCATATGACAAGGCAGTGTATGGCATGACAGTGTTCTGGTAGAGTCACTGGTTTTAATTTCACATATTTTTTGGTCACTTTTTCAAGGCAAAGAATCCTATATTGCTTGACATACTAGCATCACATCGGAGGAAACTGTGCTTGTATCAAACTACATAGGTGGGGAAGAAGTAATCACAATGAAAGGAAACAACCTGTGTAATCTTCGTTGCCTACAATATCCTAGTGATAATCAGCAATACTAGGTAGATAATATCGCCCCCTCCATTTTTGCAGATTCAGAAGTTGAGGCCCAAAAGATTTAACTACATGTTCAAGTTCATATACCTTTCAAGTAAAAATCCTGACTGGAGTCATACGGTACAACTGCCAAGGTGTTTTTGTGCCTCCCAAGGCAATAAGTCTTTGGGGACAAATTGTGGTGTTTACTACAGTGAGGTGGTAGGACATTAGTTCCATCAGATATTATTAGATATTCTACAGAAAAAGAAACTCCAGATGTCAAAAAGAAATGAGAAACACCGAATGCAATGAAATAACATCTATTATTTCACTACTCATCAGAATATTTAATATGCTAATGTGCATTCTAACTTTCCAAAAGAAAATACACTAAGTAGTATTACTCAAATGTATGTAACTATAAAGTTATTTTACTACTGTCATCATCATTATTTAAAGAACATTGTGTAGGACAAATGTTCCAGACAATGTTCTGTGAATTCTGAACCCAAAGCAGAAGTGCCTGAAGACATTTTCTACTTTTTAAACAAAAGTTGAGTAAATGTTCTGTTAATCATATATGCAAAAAAAAAAAAAGAGATAGAGAGAGGCATGATACATGACATATGCTAAGAAGTTGAGCATTACAATATAGCACATTTGATATGGTAGTCATTAGTGCTGTGTGCCAAATACTTTAGGTTATTGCCTAAACATGATCAGTGTACATGATCAGAGTCTGCCTTCTAGATCCTTGTGGTTAAGTGAACCTTAAGGAATTCATATCAAGCAAAAATGATGGCTGCCACTTCCAGGCCAGAGTCCCTAACTGCTAGTATGAGACCTCATAGCTTGCCTTCTTTCTCTAAGAGAACCAGCAAGGTTGTGTCATGGTGGTTGCCTAGCAATCTAAGTTGGAAGGGGACTCTGGTTATCACAGTCACAGTGACTACAGCAACTTTATTGCTAACTAGGTTTTACTTATTTTGCTTAATGTCAACCAAACTATAGGAATGCTTAGAACCAGAACGGTAAAGAGGTTTCTGAGGCCCTGATAGGGATCAGGAGGGAAGAAGAGGGAAATTTATTAGTTTTGGCTGCCATGAGGGAGAGAAGAATATTAGCATTCGTGCCAAGTATCTGCCATTCTTCAATTATAAAGCAATAAAAACATTTTTTTCAAGGACTCCCTTTCCCCCTTTTTTAATGATGTAGAAGTCATTTCTGGGTCTTGCAATGTCTCTGGATAACCATTATGAAAATCTATTATTATTGTTATTGTCCTAGAGATAGACAGAGGTGTCTGGGATTTAGATAATTCTGGTTAGGAGGGTACTGGAAAGGAAAATTAACTGTCACTCAAAAGTGTCTGTCCATGATGTATAAACACAGGAATGGGAACACACTAATAAGAAAATGTTATCAAAATGCTCTTGGGAGTTAAGAGCTGGAGATGTGTTGCAATAATAGAAATAAAACACACTTAGCAGCTGAAAAAATATTTAAGAATCATCCCCATCGAGGATTTTTTTTTAATTACAGATAATACGCTCTAGTATGAAAATAAATTTAAAACCTTTGTAAAAAGATATTTGGTCTAGAATAGAGCAGAAAGTAAGGCTAAGGATTTGTAATTCATTGGAGAGCATTGATGTAACATAAATAATTTAATAACAATACTGTGTACACACTTCTACTTCACCACTGTGTGAGTAAAGAAGGGTGTCTTAAGCATCTATGTCTATGGGTGACCAGATAGAACTGAGGCCCAAACTCTCACATAGCTAGGACTCTACCACGGCAACCCCCATCAGGTTCTAAAAAGCACGTGGATTCCAACTTTCAGTTTACTCATGTAGGTTTGCTTTAGATTTCCCTTAGATGTTCAATAAAGTTGGCCAAGGCCATGGAGCAACATAGATATCACATTTCAGACACCATATGAAGATACAGTAGCCAACTATAAATATGGGAGAAGAAAAATAGAAAATGAGAAATCCAAAGGAAAGAGGAAGATTAATAATGAGGGGGACATATTCAACATATAAAATATTCTTAGAAGACAAGAAATGGTCCTTCATAGACAGACTCAACTAACATGCTTGGTGTCCCACATAGGGTTTCACATCAGTAGACCTTCAGTAAATATTTTGTGAAAGAATAAATAACATGTCACTTTACTCAGAGTTTGAGCTTGGAAACAATTCTTTCTCATGTGTAATTTCCTTAAAATGTTCCAGAAACTGGTTTCTTAAGAGAACCGAGAACTGGTCCATACTCAACTTACTTAATGAAATTAATTAAAGAAATGCATTTAGCCCTTAAAAATAAATCTGAGTTCTAAATTTCTAATGTAAAAAAGAGCCACCTTAAAGTATAAAAAAAACGAATAAGCACAACTTGTCCTTCCCTTCACACACCAAAATTTAAGGTTTGCAACTTTTGAATGGAAAACCTATTGGTCACTAACTTAAGAAAACATAGAAATATCTGAAGATTGTTCCCTGCTTTTTAATAATGATGAAAACTCTTCTGTGACAAACATTAATACTGATAGAAAAATGCTTTATTTTTAAAAATCATGAAAGAGAACCTTAATTATGTTAATTTGACTTTCTCATAGAATCTGAATCAACACCCACCTTCCATCAAAGAGTTAGCAATCCAAAAAATAATGACATGAGAATACTTCATAGTGAGAGGTATTCAACAAGTGTCTAATGAATGAGCTTGTGAAGGAATTATTGATGAAGCTCCATAAAGCCAAAATTTTGGAGAAAAGAATAAAGACAAAACACTGTGGAGAACTTGTATAATTTTCATATAATCATTCAATAAATATTTATTAAATAAGAGCCTAAAGCCTGGAAGGTGCTGTGTAAGACCCTATTGATATAGAACAATCAAGTATATGAATTCATCATTACGAAAGATGTACATGCTAGCAGTGAACAGAGAAAAAGCAAGCAACACATGTAAATGTATTAAGTGTTATGAAAGCAACAAGGAGCTGAGAAAGCAAAGATTCAATAATGCAGTGCAAAGAATATTCCAAGTCAGAGTGTAAAGCTGGGAGTGAGTCTGGCCCATCTAGCTGGAATGTCAAGAAAGAGCACAGATCTTAGATAGCCTTGGTCAGTGGTCTGGATTTATTTGCCATGCATGTGGAAGCCACTGAAGCATTTCACACAGTGGGGAGTAGAGGTTTATGATAGAACCTGAGATCCCTTTTAGAAAAATAACTCTAAATGCTGTGTAGAGATTCAAGCAAAGCAAGGATGAAAGCTGAAGGTCATTGGGGATGTCTCTGCTGTAGACCAGGTGAGGCATGCAAAACAGGCCTGCGGTGGTGGCAATGGACATGGAGAGAATTTGAAACATGATTTTGAAAGATTTACTGATGGGGGCAAAGGAAAAAGGGGAATCCAAGAGGACTTCAGGGTTTTGGCTGGAGAAGGTGGATGGAGAATGATGGAATTTAAGAGATAAGGTAGGAAGGGAAAACCACCTCGTGTAGCTTTCTATTAGGATGTCTTTCCTTCTTCATTTTCCAGACTTTTCCAGAAGTAAATGAGAGAGATTTTCCTAACCTGGGTCACAGATGAGCTCCCGGGACTTCTATTAATCTCCCCAAAATGCTTGCAAAATGGTGTGTTTGTGAGTGAGTGTATGTGTGTGTGTGTATGTGTGTACACACACATATTCATTGTTTTTCTATAGTCTACAGCTTCCAGAAATTTCTTAAATTGCCTCCAGATCTCAAATAAGACTTAATAATTTCAATTAGCCCTTCTTCAAAAAACAACAAAAATCTCAAACCAGGGGTGGGTCTCAAAGGCTCCCCATGTATGATGCCCCGGGTTCAATTCCAAACGCCCAAAATATAAAAATATTACAAAATCAGGATGGTAAAAAGTAGGCTCAGACTGTTTTATTTTTCATTTTGACTTAGGCTTTAATAGAATCACTACTGAAGAGTAAGAAAAAAAATTTACTGTCTGAGCAATGTGCTCTAATTCATGAGGATGAACCCTCCACAAAAGACAAACAAAAGATTTTTTTAATGACATAACACTAAAGCCATTTTAATCTGATTCAGCAGTGAACAATCTAAGACATGTCCCTTCCAACAAAAGACAGCTGGACACATAAAGATGACTGTGTGATCCATTCAAAATTAAAGAATAGACTAAATCATTTACAACAATAAAAATGCAGAAAATGATACCAGAAAGAAAAAAGTGAACACTCTTAGCACCAAGTGATTTCCAAATGTTTCCAAAACAGGAAGCAAAAGACAGCAAATGTCACTATAGTTGCTTCTCATATAGAATAAGTTAATCAGGCAGCCTCCAAGAACAAAGCAGTAATTCATCATTAAAGAAAAAAAAAAAAATCAGCAATGAACCACACAGTCAGTGTCAAGAAAGCAAACAGACTTTTTCAAAATAGTGACTTCAGTACAAATAGCCCAGCATTTATCCCTAAACTTTCAAGTTATGTGAAGGGGCACATTTCGGTTATTGTTCTTCTTTTCATCTGCTTAAACTTTAAATAAATTCAGCTGCTAATGACAGAAGAGGCTTGGATATCTTTAAAGCAATAACAGTAAGAGAATCTAGGTTTTCAATCAAAAACTTCCCCTTCCAAGTTGTGCTTTCTCAAATCTCTGCCTAGTAGCCTCCTAAAATTGGATTCATGTTTGTACTTCAATTAGAGTGTTACAGTAGTTTAACGCCCCCCAATAAATAGCACATTTCATATAGTTAAAGCTGAACAATGGTTGTTTTAAAAACAGGTCAGTGGAAATGAATTCCATTCAAAGCTCTTCCCTCTATTCAATATAATCCTCTTTGCAACCATTATGTGAACATGTGATTTAAATACTGTCTCATTAACACCATTGTTATCATTTAGAACTTAGGTCTTTATTCATTCCATGTCCAAAACTTCACCTCTATTTTTCCACAGTCCACTCACTCACCCACTTCCATTCTGTTATTTGATTTCTGTCTGTAGTTTCCTTTCCCTTCATAATCTAAGTATCACTGGCAGCAGGGTCTAGGGATTAGTCATCTCATTATAATTTCTTAGTTCTAACTGTATGAAATGTTCAAAACATATCTGTTAACAATTAAACCCTCAAATGCAAAAACAAACATTGGAAAAAGACTTTAACTATCTAAGTCAATTTAGGATTTTCAATTTTTTTCACCACCATATCATTTTCCAAGTCACATTTACTTAGACAGCATTGAACACTATATGATTTATTTATTGTTTATATTAGAAGGCCAATAACCCAACATGATCGAAAAGACATCACTTTGATCATGAGATTTCAATAGAAATGAATTTCATTTTGTATATAAGTGAAAGAAAATATTTAAACATGTCAAGATACAGGTAAATTGTGGAAACAAAACAGATGTTCTGGCAATTCCATAAGAATTCTACATTTCTTCATTGAAATTCCTATTGAAGGATTCTAAAATTTTTTCCTATTTACTTTATATTAAGAAAATATGTTAAAAACTAATATTTGCTGATCAACATCATTTGGCATGAGGGGTCAGGGATTGACCCCATCACCTCTCATTTCCAGCATCACCATCAGTACTTAAATTACTGTACCCACTGCTAAAATAAGTGACATATGTTTCTTTTTTTTTTTCTTATTTGTTATTTTTTTACATTTACATAGGGTAATGATGTTTATTTTATTTTTCCCCTCCCCCCCACCCCTCCCACCCCTCCCACCCCTCTTTTCCCTCTACACAGTCCTTCTTTCCTTCATTCTTACCGCTCTCCTTAGCTTAACTCTAAACCTAACCCTAAACCTAATGCTAGCCCCTCCCACCCCCCATTATATGTCCTCATCCACTTATCAGCGAGATCATTTGTCCTTTAGTTTTTTGAGATTGGCTTATCTCACTTAGCATGATATTCTCCAATTTCGACCATTTGCCTACAAATGCCATAATTTTATCATTCTTCATTGCGGAGTAATATTCCATTGTATAAATATGCCACAGTTTCTTTATCCATTCATCAACTGGAGGGCATCTAGGTTGGTTCCACAATGTGGCTATGGTGAATTGAACAGCAATGAACATTGATGTGGCTGTATCTCTGTAGTATGCTGATTTTAAGTCCTTTGGGTATAGGCCAAGGAGTGGGATAGCTGGGTCAAATGGTGTTTCCATTCCAAGCTTTCTGAGGAATCTCCACACTGCTTTCCAGAATGGCTGCACTAATTTGCAACCCCACCAGCAATGTATGAGTGTTCCTTTTTCACCACATCCTCGCCAACACCTATTGTTGCTTGTGTTCTTGATAATCGCCATTCTAATTGGGGTGAGATGAAATCTTAGGGTAGTTTTGATTTGCATTTCTCTTATTACTAGGGATGTTGAACATTTTTTCATATATCTGGTGATTACTTGTACATCTTCTTCTGTGAAGTGTCTGTTCATTTCCTTAGCCCATTTGTTGATTGGATTATTTGTATTCTTTGTGTAGAGTTTTTTGAGTTCTTTATAGATTCTGGAAATTAGCGCTCTATCTGAGGTATGGTTGGCAAAGATATTCTCCCACTCTGTAGGCTCTCTCCTCACATTGCTGATAGTTTCCTTTGCTGAGAGAAAGCTTTTAAGTTTGAATCTATCCCAGTTGTTGATTCTTGCTTTTATTTCTTGTGCTATGGGAGTCCTGTTAAGGAAGTCTGATCCTGAGCCAACAAGTTGAAGATTTGGACCTACTTTTTCTTCTATAAGATGCAGGGTCTCTGGTCTGATTCCGAGGTCCTTGATCCATTTTGAGTTGAGTTTTGTGTAGGGTGAGAGATAGGGGTTTAATTTCATTTTATTGCATATGGTTTTCCAGTTTTCCCAGCACCATTTGTTGAAGAGGCTATCTTTTCTCCATTGCATATTGTTGGAACCTTCGTCTAGTATGAGAAAATTGTATTTATTTGGGTTTGTGTCCATGTCCTCTATTCTGTACCATTGATCTACCTGTCTATTTTGGTACCAATACCATGCCGTTTTTGTTACTATTGCTTTGTAGTAGAGTTGAAGATCTGGTATTGCAATACTCCCTGCTTCGCTCTTGCTACTGAGGATTGCTTTAGCTATTCTAGGTTTTTTATTCTTCCAGATGAATTTCATAATTGCTTGCTCTATTTCTGCAAGGTACATCATTGGGATTTTAATTGGAATTGCATTGAATCTGTATAGCACTTTAGGTAGTATAGCCATTTTGACGGTTAATTCTGCCTATCCAGAAACATGGGAGATCTTTCCATCTTCTAAGGTTTCCTTTAATTTCTTTCTTTAGTGTTCTGTAGTTCTCATTGTAGAGGTCTTTCACCTCTTTTGTGAGATTGATTCCCAAGTATTTTATTTTTTTCGATGCTATTGTGAATGGGGTAGTTTTCCTAATTTCTCTTTCTGAAGATTCATCACTTACGTATAAAAATGCATTGGATTTATGAGCATTGATCTTGTAACCTGCTACTTTACTGAATTCACTTATGAGTTCTAAAAGTTTTCTGGTGGAATTTCCAGGTTCCTCTAAATATATAATCATGTCATCAGCGAACAGGGATAGTTTGAGTTCTTCTTTTCCTATTCGTATCCCTTTAATTTCTTTGGTTTGTCTGATTGCTCTGGCTAGAGTCTCAAGGACGATGTTGAATAGAAGCGGTGAAAGAGGGCATCCCTGCCTTGTTCCAGTTTTTAGGGGGAACGCTTTCAGTTTTTCACCATTTAGAATGATATTAGCCATGGGCTTAGCGTAGATTGCCTTTATAATGTTTAGGAATGTTCCCACTACCCCAATTTTTTCTAGTGTTTTGAGCAGGAAGGGATGCTGTATTTTATCAAATGCTTTTTCTGCATCTATTGAAATAATCATGTGATTCTTAACTTTAAGTCTGTTGATATGGTGAATGACATTTATTGATTTCCGAATGTTGAACCAACCTTGCATCCCTGGGATAAAACCCACTTGATCGTGGTGCACTATCTTTTTAATATATATTTGTATGCGATTTGCTAAAATTTTGTTGAGAATTTTTGCATCGATATTCATTAAGGATATTGGTCTGAAATTTTCTTTCCTCGATGTGTCTCTGTCTGGTTTAGGTATCAGGGTGATATTGGCTTCATAGAACGAGTTTGGTAGGGTTCCCTCCTCTTCTATTTCATGGAATAGTTTGAGGAGTATTGGAATGAGCTCTTCTTTAAAGGTTTTGTAGAACTCGGCTGAGAACCCATCTGGTCCTGGACTTTTCTTTGTTGGTAGGCTTTTGATGACCTCTTCTATTTCATTGCTTGAAATTGGTTTATTTAAGTTGTGTATGTCCTCCTTGTTCAGTTTAGGTAGTTCATATGTCTCTAGAAATTTGTTGATGTCTTCAAGGTTTTCTGTTTTGTTGGAGTATAGATTTTCGAAATAGCTTCTAATTATGTTTTGTATTTCACTCGTGTCTGTTGTGATGTTTCCTTGTTCATTCCGAATTTTAGTAATTTGAGTTTTCTCCCTCTTTCTCTTTGTTAGTGTGGCTAAGGGTTTATCAATTTTATTTATTTTTTCAAAGAACCAACTATTTATTTTGTTAATTTTTCCAATTGTTTCTTTTGTTTCGATTTTGTTGATTTCGGCTCTGATTTTAACTATTTCCTGTCTTCTACTACTTTTGGTATTGGTCTGCTCTTCTTTTTCTAGTGCTTTGAGCTGTAGTGTTAAGTCGTTTATTTGTTGATTTCTACTTCTTTTTTGAATGCACCCCATGAAATAAATCTTCCTCTAAGTACTGCTTTCATAGTGTCCCAGAGATTTTGATATGATGTGTCTTTGTTCTCGTTTACTTCTAAGAATTTTTTTATTTTCCTCCTGATGTCTTCTGTTATCCATTCATCATATAATAGTGTATTATTTAGTCTCCAGGTATTGGTGAAGTTTCTGTTTTTTATTCTGTCATTTATTTCTAATTTCAATCCATTGTGATCTGATAGAGTACAAGGTAGTATCTCTATCTTCTTGTATTTGCTAACAGTAGCTTTGTGGCATAAAATATGGTCTATTTTAGAGAAGGATCCATGTGTTGCTGAGAAGAAAGTGTATTCGTTCTTTGTTGGATGGTATATTCTATATATGTCCGTTAAGTCTAAATTGCTGATTGTGTTGTTGAGATCTATAGTTTCTTTATTCAATTTTTGTTTGGACGATCTATCCAGTGGTGAGAGAGGTGTGTTAAAATCGCCTAGTATTATTGTGTTGTGGTCTATTTGATTCTGTAATTGAGAAGGATTTGTTTGACGTACGTGGATGAGCCAATGTTCGGGGCATAGATATTTATGATTGTTATGTCTTGCTGATTTATGCTTCCCTTAAGCAGCATGTAATGTCCTTCTTTATCCCTTCTGATTAGTTTTGGTTTGAAGTCCACATTATCTGAGATGAGGATGGATACTCCAGCTTTTTTGCTGTGTCCGTGTGCATGGTATGTTTTTCCCCATCCTTTCACCTTTAGTCTATGGGTGTCTCTTTCTATGAGGTGAGTCTCTTGCAGGCAGCATATTGTTGGATTTTTCTTTTTAATCCAATCTGCCAGTCTGTGTCTTTTGATTGATGAATTCAGGCCATTAACATTCAGGGTTATTATTGTGATATGATTTGTATTCCCAGTCAATTGACTCATATTTGTTTTTGACATGATTTGGTTTCTCCTTTATTTGGCTATTCCTTTAGGCTAGCGCCTCCTGTTGCTGATTTGCATCGTTGTTTTTCATCTCTTCCTCATGGAATATTTTGCTGAGAATGTTCTGTAATGCTGGCTTTCTTTTTGTAAATTCCTTTAGCTTTTGTTTATCATGGAAGGATCTTATTTCATCGTCAAATTTGAAGGTAAGTTTTGCTGGGTATAAGATTCTTGGTTGGCATCCGTTTTCTTTCAGGGCTTGGTATATGTTGTTCCAGGCCCTTCTAGCTTTTAGGGTCTGGATTGAAAAATCTGCTGATATTCTTATTGGTTTCCCTCTGAATGTAATTTGATTCTTTTCTCTCACGGCCTTTAAAATTCTGTCTTTATTTTGTATGTTAGGTATTTTCATAATAATGTGCCTTGGTGTGGGTCTGTTGTAATTTTGTATGTTTGGAGTTCTATAAGCCTCTTGTACTTGGTTTTCCATTTCATTCTTCAGATTTGGGAAATTTTCTGATATTATTTCATTGAATAGATTGTTCATTCCTTTGGTTTGTTTCTCTAAGCCTTCCTCAATCCCAATAATTCTTAAATTTGGCCTTTTCATGATATCTCATAATTCTTGTAGATTCTGTTCATGATTTCTTACCATCTTTTCTGTTTGGCCAACTTTGCTTTCAAGATTAAATAATTTGTCTTCAATGTCTGAGGTTCTGTCTTCCAGGTGTTCTATCCTATTGGTTATGCTTTCTATGGAGTTTTTAACTTGGTTTATTGTTTCCTTCATTTCAAGTATTTCAGTTTGTTTTTTTTTCAGTATCTATAACTCTTTATTGAAATGATCTCTTGCTTCCCGTATTTGGTCTTTTAACTGTTGATTGGTGCGATCATTTAATGCCTGCATTTGTTCTTTCATCTCCTCCTTCAATGCCTGCATTTGCTCTTTCATGTCCTCATTAGCTTCCCTGATTGTTTTAATTACGTACATTTTGAACTCCCTTTCTGACATTTCTTCTGCTGTGCTGTCATTGGGTTTTATTGATGTAGTATCTAGGTTTGTTTGGGACATTTTCTTCCCTTGTTTTCTCATATTGGTCAGTTGTCAGTGGGACCCTGAGATATTGCAGTTTTCCGCTATTGGCTTATAGTGTCCCGGTAGATTTCCAGTGTATCACCTCCCAGCCTTCAGTAGCCTGATGTCTTGGAGGAATCTGATAAAGCAGCTCATCCGAAGAAAACTGCCCCTAGCCCCCTACTGGTTCCACGGTTTGGAACTGGCTCTGTGCTGAAATGCTCTCACTGTGGGCCTGCACCGTGCAGCTGGCCGTGTGGGAGGAGCCCACTGCCGTAGTGTGGAAGGCTACCTTGGGAAGACTCTAGCTGCCCTGCCTGGCTCCAATAAGCCACCTCTATCTGGGCCTGCCACCCGGGCTGAGCTTTACCCAGTGGGCAGACTCACCCGTGGCTCTATTTCAGTCCGAGTCTCTCAATGCCTTCCCTTCTTAACTCCTGGGTTCTGGAGCGACTGGGGGTGCAGTCTCCCTCTAGGCCGCCATCTTGTATCGCCCCGTGAAGAGAGCCTGCAGCCGGAGTGGGCAGAGCCGCCTGAAGAGGTCTCTGGCTGCCCTGCCCTGATCCCAGATGCTGCTTGCAGATCGAGACTCTCCGCTGGTTCGTTGCCGGAGTATGCTGCGCTGCAGGGGCTCCGGGACTCGGAGCTTGTTCTGGTCAGAAAGGCTCTCACTAGTGGGCCAGTTCCATTCCGAGAACCTGGAGAAGCTGGCTGTGTGGGCGGGGCCCACCGCCTGAGTGCGCAGGGCTGCCTGTGGATGACTCTAGCTGCCCTGCCCGACTCCGATAAGCCACCTCTATCTGGGCCTGCCACCCGGGCCGAGCTTTACCCAGTGGGCAGACTCACCCGTGACTCTATTTCAGTCCGAGTCTCTCAATGCCTCCCCTTCTTACCTCCTGGGTTCTGGAGCGACTGGGGGTGCAGTCTCCCTCTAGGCCGCCATCTTGGATCGCCAGTGATATATGTTTCTTACTGTCAACTAAATGCTCTTTCAGGAGACTTCAAACTCAATTACTTTTCCAAGACTAAAGAAATTCTACTACCATTAATGTTACTATATGAGAAAACACAAGGATTCTCCCTGAAAAGGTACTCTTACCCAGAATCTCATCCAATTTCATTCTGCTTATGAAGAAAAACAAAACCAATTTGAATTGAAAGGGACAGTGTACAGGGTTTTCAATGATACAGGTAGCCCTAGATCCATAATAATTAAGCTAATATAAATAAGTACCTACAGAGCAGTACTGACTAATGACACTTTCTGCAGTGACAGAGACGAATGTTCTTTATCCTCCCTTGTCTCAGATAGTAGCTGTTAGTAATATGTGGCTAGTGAACACTCAGCATATGCCTATGACCAAATAACTGAAATTAAAAAAAATATTTGTAGTTGTAGAAGGACACAATACCTTTATTCATTTATGTTATTTATTTATTTATTTATTTTTATGTGGTACTGAGGATCGAATCCAGAGTCTCACAAGTGCTAGGTAAGAGTTCTACCACTGAGCCACAACTTCAGTCTCCAAAAAACTGAATTTTAAGGCATTTTATTTTTATTTACTTAAAATTTAATAATTTAAACTTTAAATTTTTATTTTGCAAGCTTGTAACCACTTGTAGATGGTAGCTATTAGAGAGCGCAGCAATAGTGGCCAGGAATGTATGGCACCAGGAAGTGTTGAGAACTGGAGCAAACTAGAAAACACTTCCCAGAGGCAGACAACCACTACTTAGTTATTTGTTTGCAAAGAAACTGGAAATTTGGATTGCTTTGTATTATTCTCTTATAACACATTTCTGGCAACTACAGGCAGTTCTTACTTTACATGGCGGTACATGGCATGAACTTCAGTTACCACAGTTTAATCATACCATTTTCCCAACATCATGTTAAATTTCAGTTAGCAAGGCATTCTAAGAAAGTAAATGCATTGAGTACAAACTCCACCAATAGCTCTTCTTCAATTCACAGGCCAGTATCCAGGTAATAGATGTACATGATGACCAATAGCCAATCACAGTCCTCTTTCAAAGTTTGTCAATGATTGGTCAAGGGGCATCTGGTACTCAGTCACATACAGCAGTGATGTATGTAGTTGTCTTACCCCTGATCTCCCATGGATGAACCTACATGCCACTTTGCCAAAATAGATGATCATAAGAGAGGACCGACCAACAAATACAAAAGTGCAACAAAGAATCAAAAGTAGCAACTCTGGAAGTGAACTTTGAACTGAACACAAACATACTTGCTGTACAAGAAATAGCTGCCTTTGGGAATGTGGACTGTGGCTATTCAAAATATCCTGTATGGGCGACCAGAGGAACTTAAGGAAGTCAAACTTCCTGAAATAAATGATCAAAGTGGTTATGATGAAAAGGAGGAAGATATACCAGAGAAGTGATGCCAGCAAAAAAGTATCACATATTTTTAAGAAAACTTCATATTTCACAATACTGAAAGCACAAAGGATAAAATGTTGGAAGGGAATCCAAACTTGAAAGCCATATGACAATGAGCCAAGGCATAGAAAAGATGCTCAGTCTGTATCTTCAGTGGTAGAATGAGAAAGAGCAGCAAGCATGGTTCCAACCTCACTTGCTAAATATTTTCAAAGAAATAGAGCACTTCAATTCTCAATGCTTCTAATGTTTTAAATTACAGTGTACTGTGTAAGTATTGGTGTTATTATTATTATTTTATTTTGCATTCCCTTATTCTGTTAGGACAGTAGAAGAGTTTCTAAAGCTTTGACAAAACAAATTTCTCCATTGATCATTAAGTTTACTTTGCATGATTTCAGTTTAAATGGTCAGTTCTAGTTGTCCTCCTGCACTTCAAATTTATTAAAAATACTGGGTGGGACAAATAAAATGTGTGGCTAGTGGGGAACAAAATTTAAAGTCTATACAAGAACTAGTGTCATACTCAATGTATTTCCCCATAATATGAGAGAGGGGGCAAGAATAAAAAAAGTAAAGAGTGCAGATGACTTTAAAGCATGTATTTATCCAATACTCTCTATGAGAAAGGTATACCAATTGCTCTATGCTCCAGAATTCTTCCAAAAACATATCTAGCAAAAATAAAGTCGGCATTTTTCCCCTGAATACCTTGGTTGAGAATTGCATGCTGCCAAATCTCCTGACATCTGAATGCACCGTGAAACCTGTTAGGCATTAACATTTCTTCACCAAATGTTTTTCTGTATATCACTATATGACTAGAGGGAGATTACATAATGGGTAACATCAACACTATGCATGCTCCATATTCCATATGGATGATGCATAACAAGCAAAGTTCCTGCCAAAATCCTTGTTTTGAAACAACACAGAGGATACACATGTAGTTGTAACCATCCCTTATAATGCTCCACTATCCCTTTCTATAGTGCATTACTAGTCCAAAATCTCTTAACAACAGAGGCCAAATCTCACCCAGGCCTAGATCCAAAGCCAGCACATGGAGTCCAGGATGGGTCTCAACACAGATGTCACCTCTGAGCAGATATGTCCACCATATCTTAAGTACCCCTTCTTCCATACCCCTCATGTCCTTGTATCCTTCATTGCCTGTATCAAATTCTGGAACAAACGTACTTATGTTTATGTTTCCACTTTTCCTTTCTAGAATTCAAACTGAAATGAGAGTAGTAATCATGAATGTCTGGGTCACAACCATATCTCTTACCTGGATATGGTATTCTGGATAGAGTATTTGCTGAACATTGGATGTGGGGATAGATGACTGGATGGTGTGAATAAATGCCTGTTTAAATGAATTACTATTTGAATGAATGAATGCTGAAATGAATTCGTTTGATTAATAGAGAAATTAAGCTAAATTATTATTATGCTTTAATTAGTAGAAAAAGGAAAAATAGCTGGTATTCTCCAAAGTCATGGTTCATAGCCACAAATATGACCCTTTGTGGGTATATTCCTTTTCCTAAGTTTTATGCTCAGATAAATCAAAAGATGAGAATTCTTCCTGTGAGCAAGCTCCACAGGTCCAGCCCACCATTTTCTCAACAATAAGATGGAGGAATTTCACTGCACGGCAGCATGTGTGAAAACAGCTTGGGAGTTTTTATTGAGAATAAGCTCAAGATGAGTCAACAGAGAAATGTTGTTTCCACAAAACACATTTTATCTCAGACTGTGAATGCGAGTCTGGCATTGAGTTGAGGGAGGTGATTTCTCATTCTGATCTTGTTGGCAGGGCCACTCGAGGAGTCTTCTGTCAACTTGGGGAGGCACCAGGAACAGCCTACAGCACATTCAAAAAGGGAATCAGTATGGCTGAGGAGAAGGGAAGAAAAAGGAAATGAAGGAACACAGGCCAAACTTCCAGCTATAGTAGAAAAGACTTTTGTCATTGGAAGGTGGGAAGATGCAGGCTAATCAACAAGTAATCAGTAGAGCAGAATTTGAATCCAGCATATGGGCTGTGGAGTGACCCAGATTTGGATTAAATTCCTCTTCTATCACTTTTTCAGCTATTTGACTCTGGGCAAATATACTTTTTAAGTACCAGTTACCTCATCTGCAAATGGGTATTCCTTATTCTATTTGAATTGTACTTCATGGTAACTAAACAAGACCACCAATGGAAAATTCTTGAAAAAAATTGAGCTCTGTAAGTGAAAGGGATAACAGATTTACCAAAAAAAAAATTAAGTACACAATTTCAAAACCCTAACAAAATGATAAATTTATATAAATTATTAATAGATAATTTGGGGCACAAATCAGGGGTTCTTAACCTGGAGGTCACAAAGACACTTAGTGAAAGGTACATGAATAGAAATAGAAAAGAGTCAAAATGGGGTAAAAGGTGCATGTTTGTTTTTACTAACTCCAAAATGATATTGTACATTTCCTTAAGTCACAAATGCAGGCAACAAATCACAGTAATAACAGCAGTACCTATGATTCTACTGCAATATAAATCACAGGCATGTTTTAAGTGCATAAAAAGATAATTTGATAGTGGTTGCAAATGTCCTGAAATATCATTTATTACACAATTATTTACTGTTACTATTAGAAAATTATAGTAGTCCTTAAATCTGCTACTGGTTCTTATTTAATCTGTAATAAAGAAGTGCATATTTCATTATTTGCAAAGTTGCTCTTCAATACTGTGATAAATGTTAGTCAATACCCTATCAATTACCTTTGGGTTTCCATATACTTAATTGCCCTCATTTTAAAACATTTTTCAGAGAAGAACTGTAGAGGCTTTTCCAACGACCTACAAAGACTCACTTAAAAAAATATACAAGAACACCCACTTTAGGTCAAGTTTGATGGACAACTTTACAATGGAGGACCAAGCTGTCAGTACTGAATTCCATATATACATTTCAGGACCATAAGAGGGGGTGGGGTCATCCAGACACCGTGACTCCCTATACAATGTGATGTAAGGCACAGAGCACTACTATAAACATTTATATCTGAAAATAATATCTGGTCACAACTGTCTGATTCAACTTTCTACAATGATGGAAATTCTCTACGGTTATGTTCCCCAATACAACAGTCATTAGATACACTTGACGTGTGGTCAGAGCAAGTGGGCAACTGAAGTTTCAAATTTTATTTGATTTTACTTAATTTATATTTTAAACAGCCACATATATAGATAGCTTCTACCCTATTACATAGCTCACCTTAGAGCTAACTCACTTTTTGCCAAACAGAAAAGGCAGAGAAACAAGTTAAATAACACCAAGGAAAGCAAACAGATTTACACCATGAAAGAGTATATAGGACAACTGAAAGAGTAAATGACATAACAATACAGGATTAAAAGAATAGTAAAATAATAACTAAAGAGAATGTGTGGATCTTATTTAGATCCTGATATCATGATATCAAGTAAATACCAATAATACCAAGTAATTACTATTAATTTTGTCAGGTATGATAATGTTATTACAGTAACATTAAGACATTTCCGTTGTTTTCAAAAGATACAACTGATATGTATGGAGTTGAAATAAAACTCTCTTTAAGAATCACCTTAAAATATTTTGGCAAAAATAGAAATGAAGCATGCATGGCAAAATGTGGATAACAATTGAACTGAATCTGATTGAAGATAAACAGGCATTCTTTATTTCTGCTACTTTTGAGTGTGTTTGAAACATTAGAAAATGAAGTTTAAATGTGATTATGCACTGGATACAGTAACTGGCACACAGTAAGCACTCAATATCAATTAGCAACTATTAGCATCATCATTATCATTAAGATAATGTCAAAACTGAGATTAATTAGTTAAAAGGACAAAGAGGTAGCTTTGAACTCAGTATAAGAACAAGTTTTTAGCAGAATTCTGAAAATATGAAAATAAACGGTCTTCTGAGGTGGTGGCCAACAGAGTATTCATAATAATAACGGCCTCGGTTTACATTTCATGAGCACTTTTAATAGGGCAGAGGTGGTCCTAAGCACATTCCAGATAGGCCCTCATTTAATCTTTACGACAATGTCATATGGTAGGTACTCTCACTGTCCCCACTGGAGTTACGCCAGCAGAGACTGATCGCTTGGTCAGGATGTTGCAGAAGAGGGTCAAGGTAAACGGTTTTGCTAGTTGCCCTTTACTGTCCCCTATAACCCTGGACTCTTCTGATTCAATGAACATGTCACTCAAATGAATTGTGCAGGCTGGCCAGCTAGGCTGCTCACATTCACACTCAACCAGGGAACAGAGAACAACTCTTGCTTTTACTTATTGAGAAGTCTTTAAAAATCACCTTTCTCTTTCAAGCAGAAGACTAAAACGTCACCAGAATTTAATTATCTGTAGACAAGGGATGATTATGATCAAGACAATGCTACATTTCAACGACTCCATTTATCCATTTTCAAATTTCCCATAAATTAGAAGGAAACATCTTCCCTAGGCTGCCATTTGACCAAGAAATGTCCGTGGTATATCTTTGTCAACATGTTTCAGAACATAAATCCAAATTACAAAAACTAAAGTTGGTATAAAGGCTGTCGTCATATATTATATCACTTGGAAAGAAATATTGGTGACCTTATCCAGTATGACTGTTATAATAGTAATAAAATTGAATCTTGGAAGATTACACTTCTGGTCAAAGTAGTAAAATGTGACCTTATTCTATTCAACATTGACATTTATTATATTAATTCATATGTAAAAAACTGCATTAAAATGATATTAAAGCCTTGGTTAGAAATGAGAATGTCGAAGAACTTCAGAAATTAGATTTAACTTTACCAGCCCTTCAAAGCATTGAGCCTGTTTGATGCAAATCAAACTAAATTTCTTCACCAATCTCTAACTGTTGTAATTTTATTATTTTTACCATTTCATTCATACAGAATATATTTTTTCCCAATGCCTCTTCAAACATTTTATAAACCTTAACTCATTTTCACTGTGCTCCAGAGAAAAAGATAACACAGAGCACTGAATATACAGAGCTGACTCAGAGGATCAAGCCACCTGCTCATGGCAGGGAAATCCTCTTTGGGCCCATAAAACTGTGTTTAACAATGAGCACACAAAGTACTCAGTGCACAGGGCTAGGAAGTGTACCAAGGCCCAGCAGTGAGGAAGCAGTCAGACAGCTAGCGAGCTAGATTTCACAGAACGGCCACCGTGTGGAGAAAGTCATCATTTCAGAATCCTATATAGGCAAAGTGTTGAAGTGTTTTACTATGTTTTTATTAATTTGTTCTTGAGCTTCATCTTTTTTTTTTTTTTAACTGATTAAGGTTTCATAGAGCGGGCCCCTTCTCTTTAAACATAAATTTTACACTTTCAGTTTAGCAATAGAATGTGAAATGACATTGAAATTAACATTGAAATTTGTCCAAGTGTGGCCCAGTCACAGAACACAGCACTGTTTTCACTTAATCATTAACAGAAAGTTCCAGGCTTGCTTGCCATGGTAGGTCCCATCTCTCCCCACCTCCTCTGGTCACCTTTATTTATTTATTTTTTTCTTGATACTGGAGACTGAACCCAGGGCCTCACGCAAGCTAAGCAACAACTCCCCAGCTCTTCATTTTATTTTGAGACAGGATCTCGCTTAATTGCCCATAGCAGTCTCATCCTTGTCATCTTCCTTCCTCAGCCTCCCAAGTGATGGAACTGTAGGCATAACCCCACAGAACTTGGCTCCAACTCTCCCAACCATGTTTTTCAACAATCTCACTACACTATTAGGCTCCAACCAAAACTTTTTTATGTATTTCCTCATATACCTCAATTAATATTGTTTTCTGCTCTGAATATCTTTTGGCCTTACATCATTAGAGTAAGTTAAGTGTTGCTGTGATGACAAGCAGCCCCCAAATTTTAGAAACTTATCACACCAAGGTTTATGTCTTGTGTACTGTCCATTGAAGCAGTTCTGTCCACCTTGGTTACACAGGCATCCAGCTGAGGGTGTGACCACCAGTTCATAAACTATGTGGAGCCATGCCAGGAGGAAAGGAAAACTACGTAGGAGCTTTGTACCAGAAATTAGGTATTTAGTTCAAAGTGACATACTTAAATGCCATATCTAGTCATGTGGTTCCACTAAACCAGAAAAAGTACAATTCTACCATATGTCTGGAAGGAGGAAGAAACTGAAAATATTTGACCAACACCATCAATGACTTCCTGTCTCTGTGGGTCCCAAATCTGATCATTCTTCCTAATCAAAGTGTGATTCTTCCTCCTCCTAAAAGACATGCCTGGTTCCTTTTGATAAAATGAAGCTACTCATATGGTTAATATACAAAACACGTTAATTTACCTCTTAAGGCCCTTATGACTCTGTGAGAACAGTGTCTCCATTGGGAATGAGTTTCCCACAATGCTTTGCTAGGTAAATATTGCTTGAATGATTGAACAGGCTGTCTGCATAATGAGAGTTTCATCTCCAAAGACTTCAAATACCCTGGAGGCCAGTAATACTTGATAAGTAATCAACCTTTTTTATTTTTTCTTATTTATATCATAAAGATACTTAAAACAACATTAAAATGATCATAAAGAAATAGAAATGAGCCTATAATCTCACAACCCTAAACCAACAAATGTTATTTCTTTTTCTTCTAGTCCTGTTCAAAGGGACATCTTTTTTTTTTTTTTTTAAACATAGCTATATTCAGAATACACACACAGCACACAGACAGGAAGAATTCTAAGCAGAAGATAAGTGACTGCCCAGTCACCATGGCGTTCACCCTTCCCCACAGCAAGGACATGCTAAGCCATATCTTAAGACTGCTTTTTACTTTCCATAGCACAAGTGCCACCAATTTAAAAACTTCTAAGTTACTTAATACTGTCCCCAACATTCAGAAATATCAGAGTACCCTTTATATCACTTCCATATCTTGACCCACATCTCAAAGAAATTGCCCCTACTGCAAGGAGCATGGTTTTCACTATGAGAAGGAAAAATAGGAGGGATCGTGTGCTAAATCTTTGACAATTTTCAAGAATGTCAGTGGGATGGGGAAAGTGCCAATGTCACCATGGTATGGTCCACTGTTAAGACATCATTAACAAGACCTAACAACATGTAAGTTTTACCCTCATTCCCAAACTGATGTTAATATATTTTTGTTTCATTTAACTAATCCACTTACTTTTATTTTATCACGTGTTCTTACTATTTTTATAATCTGAGTTGAACCCTTTCTGGAACAAGGTGAATCACACGTACTATGTGTGTACGTGTGCACACACACAGAGAATATTTTTATTTAACCATACCATCAAACACACAATAGAAAGTCTCACCAGAGCTGATAAACAATCCAGATGGTCATTTAACTCATTCAGTTTACTTAAAAATCAAAAACATCTGCAACTTTGTCCTCAGAGCTACTACTATACTGCGAAGGAAAATAAAAATAAACACACACCCAAACACCTTGCAATCTTATTAAATTTCAGAGTAATGATGTCTTGCCTATGTCCTATTTCAATAGCTGATAGATTATTAGGTTTTCAAGCTATAATATTTTAAAGTTTTATATTCAGTTTCTCAACCACTGCCACAAGCACACATAATTTATACTCTTACATTTTTGAAAGGGTTTATTATTTTATGTGCCATAGTTATTGATCTGAATCAAATCTTTCTTACCTGATATAACAGAATATAGTAGGAATAAAATGTGACTATTTACGAATGTCAACCACTGTTATAATTCACACAAAATCTGCCAAGCCTACTATATTATGAATAATATTACATATTTCTCTAAGAGTCTGATAATACTTACTTCAAATGTAAACATTCTCTGGAAATTTGTCAAAATAAAAGAAGTAACCTTAAACAATATTTTCAGATATGACTGCAGACAGTCACCAGCACATTTCCCTTCAATTTAAATATTGTTTCACTATCCATGAAATACTCAATAGTTCAATAGTTGCTTTCCTGAGTTATTCCTTCATTAAGGTGCAAAACAGTATACACCTGAAATGCTACTCAAACTATTCTTAAGGGAGAAATTCTGGTGACAAATGAAAGGAATACATTTTCAAGCAAAAATGTTGCTGGTTGCTCATAAAGAATTTATATTAGAATGTACCGATACAGCAGAAGAAAGCAATATGAGAAGAAAATTAATATTCATTGAGAAACACCTACCATGGTGTGAAATAAAGATCACAAATCCAAAGCTGAACAATTATCAAATTTTTATAAGAAAAATTATATATACACAGTGCCTGGAGTTAGTTATCTAATACTGTGTACCAAATGACCTCGAAACTCAGAGAGGTAAGTTAACAGTCATCATGAACTACCTTTTATAGTTTCTGCGAGTCAGGAATTTTCTGTGAGAGTTTAGGTTGGGAAGTCCTGGCTCTGGGATTTTCATGACATTGCAGTGACATCATGACCGAGAGCAGGGTCATCCATCCTGGAGGCTACATTAGCTATGAATCTGGAAACCCTGCTGGGAAAACAGTTCAGGACATCCTTCCCTAGCTCTGCGAGGCATCCTCAGTATACTCTCTAGAATGGAGGCTTCAGGGTAGCCAGATTTCTCTCATGATGCATTGAGGTTCCAAGAGATAAGCCACAAGGGAGAAAGAAAACCAATAAACTCAACGATCTGTTAAGGACCAGGCCTTACAACTCATATCACACCATTTCTGCCACATTCTATTTGTCAAGGCATTTACAAAGGTCCACCCAGATTCAAGTATAGGAAACATATACTTCACCTCTTGGTGAAAGAGTATCAACACCACATTGTAAAAAGCATATTTAAGATAGAACATATTACGTTGCCACATCTTTGAAAAATTCATTCTGCTATGCTTACCCACAAAGGACACTTACATCCAGAAAAGTAATTTGCTATGTTATCTGGAAAGAAAGAATAAGAACCAAACTCCAATATTTACTAGGTATCTCCTATGAGCCAAATATCATGTGAGGCACTGAAGACAAGCAAGACAATCATCTCTGCCAGGATAAGACTTATCTATTCTAACAATCAGTCAGTTCACACAGAAGGGCAAATGTATCCTCCCGTTCAGCTGTGACAAGAGAAGGGAATTTAGGGTGGAGCCAAGAACTTCTACATGTACTTTAGGATAATACAGAATGATTTTGGCTGCTTCAAACAACCTCCATATGTGGGAAGATACAAGGTTACCTGGAAATTCTTCTACACAAAAGCTGCAAAACTTGAGGTCATGTTTTCAGTGCGGATAATATATCCTAGGACAATGGTTCTTAAGCATGGTTTCTCACTATGATTAAGCAATGCAGTCAGGTGTAAGGCATATCAAAAGCTGTTCAGACAGCAAGGAGGGGTTCACCTCCAGCTGGTGTACCAAGATTCATGTAATGTCAGGCAATTCTTGGTGACTCTCAACAACATCATACATAGGGACATATGCAATATAAGTGTCAGTGAAGAAAGAATTCTGAGAACCCCCTCTGCAGTACATGGCCAAGAAGTGGACAGAGAGGAATACAGCAAAACAGTCATGAGTTATTTAAGTAAATGAGAGAGGATTCATGCCTTGAGTGGTTCACCAAGAGAGAGTAAATAGGGAAGCTCTAGGCTCTGGCCACCCTATTTTCTGACCAAAAAGCATTAGGTAAGCAAGATTAAGCATTCTGTCTCAGCATCAGTATTCACAGAATGAGCATGATAAAAGCAGCTCTAATCATCAACTTACAAAAATTCATAAGGGGTTAAGTGTAAAAGTCTCAGTGCCTGACACCTAACTGATTCAGATTTTGATTAATGTGACCAAAGTATCCTGAAAGAACAATTTTGAGGAGAAGTTCATTTTGGCTCACAGTTTCAAAGATTCAGTCCATAGTCATCTGACTCCATTGTCCTGAGCCCAGGGCGAGGCAGAACATCATGGTAGAAAGGTGTAGTGGAGAAAAGATGCTCAGCTCATGGAAGTCAAGAAGCAGAGAGATCAAGAGGAGTCAGGGAGAAGATCTACAATCATCCCCAGTGACCCACTTCCTCCAACCACACCCTACCAGCCTATAGTTACCACCCAGTACAGTGTCCTTTCAAATTACTAATCCATCAAATGAATTAATCCATTAAATAGGTTATAGCTCTCATAATCTAATCATTCCAGCTTTGAATAACCTGCATTAAAACATGTGGGGACATATCATATCCAAATCATAACAGACATTGACTTAGGTTTGCTTTTGCTATTCTGGTTATTGAATAGCTCTTTACTGACACAATATAAAATTCTCCAGCCTGAATTTTTGACCTTCCTGGGATACTAATAATTTTGTGATTTGTTGATCACACCTAGCTCCTCAGGACCTGGCCTCCCTTAACTATAAAATGAAGAGCATTTCTAGGTCAGTGGGTATTAAACTCTGTTCTAAAAAGTCTAAGACTTTCTGAGGAGCTGAGGAAGTAGGCCAAGCTGGCAGAGCCCTGAGTACTTCTTTCCCTTCATGTGAGCTGTTCAACTTTAATCTGTTTCATACACAGTTTTGGTGTATGTTTGGTCCAAGACTCTAACTAAAAACAACAGAGTGGGAGAGTCAAAGGTTGGGGCGATGTCTAATGCTCCAACTTCTGCAAATGTAGGTGACAGGTGAGCAGGTCGTGGAAGGGAGTGTCTGGAGCATGCAAGTGATCCAAATAGCAGCTAATGAGGGCACAGATATTTAGAAGCTGGCTCATCACTGACCTTCAGGATATAAAGTCACACTAAATAACTCAGTTTCAATTTGTCTTATTTTCCAAATATGTTGTTATAATAGATATATTTAAGTAACAGCAAAAGCAAAAGATAGTCCTAACGTGTTTGCATGGCAATTTCAATACTCTTCTAACTACAACATGATCACAGATGGCATCTCCAGTAGTAAGGTCTAATGAAAGATCTTAGAACCAAATATAATGAGTTGCAAACATTAGCTCTGTCACCTCTGAGAAGTCTTAAGTTTGACAAAGTGTTTATGTTTTTGGAGTCAACTATTCTCATCTGAGGTTGAAGAGATAGGAGTTCACAAATTTGTACTGAAGAGTCACTGTTTCATCATTCATTCATTCATTCATTCATTCATTCGTGCAGTAAATATTTACAGAGAACCAAACAGGCAATGTGAAAATCAAATGGTGGGCAAAGATGCCTACAGCAATAAAACAATCACAAACAAACGTTAACTGCAAGCATCAATACAATGACATGTGGAAATACACCTGCCAAAGTCACCGCCTAAAAAACTAGAGGTCCCTAATAAATACTAATTTCTTCCTTTCCTGAAATTCTTCATAGCATGAACTTTACCAGTCATGGAAAAACAGAGCCATAATTCATTTGCATGACAATTTTCCCTGCCCTCCTCAGACTTAAATTCTCTCCATCCCCTTCTCTTAAGCCTGGTTACTGGGTCTCCTGTGCTTCAAGATCTGTGCAACTGGTTCAGGAGGACAACACAGAGAGAAGGACACAGGAGGCTAAGTCCACAACAGAACGAATTGGGAATAGGGGAGAGAAAGCAAAAAAGAAGAAAAGCTAGGCCAGGAAAGCTGGTATCTGGATGATCTACACTAGTTCCAAGGGACCATGATATTGGGGAAGGGAGAAATATGCCCAGTGAAATGAGTTGGATCTTATCTCTCTCAGAGATTCAAGGAAAGATTATATTTCCTTTTAATTAACAGAGCAATGGAGCAACTTCATGAATGCAACTCTGGATGAGGAAAAAAACACCCAAGATTCCAAACTGTATTATGAACTCATGACACCTGCCCAATGGCTTTCCTAAAATGAGAAAGGGAGGCTTACAAAGGAGATGAAGTATGCACATCAGATAGGAATCCAAAACAAATTTCTGAAGAGCTTTTTACACATCTCACATCCAAATTTTTAGTAATCCCATTAGCAACCTGCACCTCCACCCATGACCTGGCCTATGGGACAAGACCGCAGACCCAGCCACTCCCTGAGCCTCATGCACAAAGGAATGTCCATAATGAGTCCTGGGCCATTGCTGCCTTGAAGATGAGCTCTAAGGAGAAGAGGAAACCAATCCAGAAGTACTTTGATTCTCTTTTTATTTTGTTTCTTTAATGTTTTCCTTTTGGAAAACATCTTTCAGATGCTAATCATTTATACTTGAGGAAAATGTCAAAGTATAGTAAAGCCTTGAATAGTAATTACTACCATGGTGATGGAATCTAGTCTTTCAAAACAAGTCTGAAGTTCGTTAGTCACAGACCTATTTACCCAAAAGGCAGTGAAGAAGGCAAAGAGCCCTGGATTCCAACTTCCTTCACTGGATGGTCTGTATTAATTCTGGCATCTTGATCAGTTTGTGAAGCCCACTGTCAACCAGGAAAGATCACACTGATGAGAGAGAAGAAATGTCTTCCCATCTGTCATGGGGAGAAGATGTCAATTGAGAACCAGTCAAGAAACTCACAGAAGAAATGAGAGATTCCATCGTTTTCTGTCATTGTTTTTCCATTTACTTAGTGCTTTTATTTATCAGTACTACAAATAGCCTCTGCTAACCTTCCGCAATACATTTATTTTGGAAAAATGTCAAGAGAAGAACAGGGTAGGAAATAAGATTTATTCGTTCCTAACTAATAATATATTCAAAATAATTTTTCTAAAATAAGAAACCCAGAATAGCCAAAGCAATCCTTAGTAAGAAAAGTGAAGGAAGAGGCATCACAATACCACCTTAAACTATACTACAGAGCAATAGTAACAAAAATGGCATGGTATTGGCACTGAACTAGGTAGACCAACGGTACAGAATAGAAGACACAGAGACAAACCCACATAAATACAGTTGTCTCATAGTAGACAAAAGTGCCAAAAACATACAATAGAGAAAAGATAGACTCTTCAACAGATGGTGCTGGGAAAACTGGAAATCCATATGCAGCAAAATAAAATTATATCCCTCTCGTTCTCACCCTGCACAAAACTCAACTCGAAGTGGATCAAAGACCTAGAAATTAGATCACAGACTTTGCACCTAATAGAAGAAAAAGCAGGCCCAAATCTTCATCATGTCAGTTTAGGACCTGACTTCTTTAACAAGATAAGAAATAAAATGTAAGAAATAAAATCAAGAATCACAAATTGGAAGGGTTCAAACTAAAAAGCTTCTCCTCAGAAAAGGAAATAATCAATAGCATGAAGAAAGAGCCTACAGAGTGGGAGAAAATCTTTAACACATGCACATCAGATAAAGCACTAATCTCTAGGATATATAAAGAACTCAAAAAACTTAACACCAAAAACCAAATAACCCAGTCAATAAATGGGCTAAGGAACTAAGCAGACACTTCACTAAAGAAGATATACAATCTATCAATAAATACATGAAAAAATGTTCAACATCTCTAGTAATTAGAGAAATGCAAATCAAAAGTACTCTAAGATATCATCTCACTCCAGACAGAATGATAATGATCAAGAATACAAGCAACAATAAGTGTTGGTGAGGATGTGGGGAAAAGGTACACATTTGCTGGTGGGATTCCAAATTAGTGCAACCACTCTGGAAAACACTATGGAGATTCCCTAGAAAACTAGGAATGGAACTATTTGACCCAGTTATCCCACTCTATACCCAAAAGACTGCACGTTATAGTGATGTAGCCACATCAATGTTTATAACAACTCAATTCACAATAGCTAGATTGTGGAACCAACCTAGATGCCCTTCAATAGATAAACGGATCAAGAAAATGTGGAATATATACACAATGGACTATTACTCAGCCTTAAAGGAGAATAAAATTATGGCATTTGCAAGTAAATGGATGGAATTGGAGAACATCATGCTAAGCAATATAAGCCAATCCCAAAAAACCAAAGGTCAAATGTTTTCTCTTATATGTGGATGCTGATCCATAATGGTGGGGGGAAATGAATGGAGGAACTTTAGATTGGGTAGAGGGGAGTGAGGGGGAAGGGGGCAGGGGAGTGAAAGATGGTGGAATGAGATTGTCATCTTTAACCTAGGTACTTGTATGATGTCACGAATGGCATTTGACTTAACATCATATACTACCAGAGAAATGAATAGCTGTGCTCCATTCATGTACAATGAATCAAAAAGCATTCTGCTGTTATGTATAACTAATTATAACAAATAAAAAATTTAAAAAATTTAAAAATAAAATTTTCCTAGAAATAGCTCAGTTTTTATACTTCCTAATTCTCATTTCTATTTCTGGGAAATGTTTTGTTTGTTTTTTGTAAAATTCACATTTTAAAGAAACATGGTAAAAAGAATAGTCCTTGTTTTTCTGGTTTTGCCATATGGCTACCTTTCCAAAGAATTCTCTCAGAAGAGGCTCACTTTCGCCAGCACACCTAGATGTTACCAAAAGTGCATATAAACATATCTCTTGCATAGAACTGACAGATATTTCTTCTAGGTCTACTGTGAACTCTTTGCACTTGATCAATCCCATAGGAGAAGATATTAGAAATTTATCAAGGGAAGGGGTATGGGGAAAGAATGATAGTAGAGTGAAACGTATATTATTACCTTATGTGCACGTATGACTGCATGACCAGTATGCATGACCAGAAATAAGTTTAACCAGAAGAATGGGAGATTACACTCCATCTATGTATGATCTATCAATATATATAAATGCCTTCTACCTCCATGTGCAACTAATTAGAATAAAATTTAAAAATTTTTAAAAAGAAATTTATCAGAAGCAGCTCCCTGTTCTTCATTTCTGAACACTGAAGAAGCGCACACTACAAATAAATCCACGCTGAAGTAATATTTTGAATGGAAAATGTAGCCATAAGTATCTTACTTTTTTCTTTCCTTAGTAGTCCTAATCTCAATATATTTTTTGCGGGACTGTAATTTTCGTGAGGACTATCATAATGGGAGACTTAAACAACAGACATTTAATGTCTCATAGTTCTAGAAGACAGAAGGCCAAAATCAAGGTACCAGCAGGGTTGGTTCCTTCTGAGGACTTGAGGGAAGGATCTGTTCCAGGCTCCTCTCCTTGGCTGATAGATGCCAGTTTACTCCCTGCTTCT
Organism: Sciurus carolinensis; assembly: GCF_902686445.1. Classification (NCBI taxonomy): domain Eukaryota; kingdom Metazoa; phylum Chordata; class Mammalia; order Rodentia; family Sciuridae; genus Sciurus; species Sciurus carolinensis. The sequence continues at coordinate 58,704,503 of NC_062229.1, forward strand.
TTGTAGTGTCTTCCTTCTATATGTTTCTGTCCGAATTTCTCTTTTATGAAAGGACGACAGTCATATTGGATTAGGGTCTACTATAATGACCTCATTTTGACTTGATTAGCTCTATAAAGACCCTAACTTCAAACATAGTTATATTCTAAGGTTTCGGGCATTTCGACTCTAACAAATATTTTTTGAGGGGAAACAATTCAATCTCTAACAGAGACCAACAAAAACAGCCCTGTCTTAAAGAGTTGTTTGCCAAAGTGGAAAGATGCTATTGTCATGTATTTCTCTGACAAAATAATATTAAAATATGGATTTAATATCTTGACTGCAGTCTTGACTAAGCACCATCCTGTGCCAGGTATTATGCTATGTACTGAATCAAAAAACAGAAGAATCTGGAACCTGTGTGCTCATGAATTTGTTTTCTCTTTATGCCAGCCCCTGAATCCTGGGGAAATGTGCACTCACATCGTGACAGCTTTCCAGCACCTACTTTGTTCTCCCTCGCCCCAACACTTGGATGGTTACAACCAATAGTAGAGAAGCAGGAACACTTCTAAGCTAGGTAGAGATGGCCCTCAACTCGTCAACCCAGAACAATCACCATCAAATAATTTGCAAATAAATGACCAGTCTGGTCTTGCCAATTTTCTCCAGACAGTGAACCATGAAAATTATTTTAATATAATTTTGAATGAACAAATAACAAAGGCTCACATCTGATCCTCTCTGTGGACGACAGCAAGTCATATCACCTCCCACTTTTCATGTGCCAGCAATATGCCACATAAAATTCAGTACCATGAAGCACTGAATGAGGAAGTCTCTTATTCATTCAGAAGATGAGACTGATACTATTAGTTCCATTTTACAGATGAAAAAACTGTGAGTTGAAAAGTATCTTGCTAAAACCACTAGAGACTATACAGCAAAAGTGAAATATGAACCAGATGCCCACTAAATTAATCCCATGCTCTTAAGTCCTATACAGTAGTGTCTCTTTCAACCTCAGAACTTTTGGAAACCACTTAACATTATATCTGTATAGATGAAATATTTATTTTTATTGTCCCCCCAAAAATCTATAACTAATGCTAATCCTCTAGCAATAAACCTGGCACTGATTAGACACATGTGTTTTTTTTCCTCATATCTACTCCTGTGATATAACATACTCAACAACAAAATAAAAAGTCTAAGCCAATTGATTTGTATTTGATGTGTTAATGAGCGTAATGGTACTTTATGTGAAACAATGTGCAGCCCACTTAGTTAGTTGGTTGATTTTATAGCTTCAAAATAATAAAACAGAATAATCCAAATGACAGGCCAATGGGGTGAGTGATATTTTAACATCTACTCGACCCTCAAACTGTGAAGTCACAGTACTTATCCCAAATCCAATACTTTCCATTTTTCTTTTATCTGTTGTAAGTCAAAACCAGCTAAATTGATTTTTTTCTTTGACTTCTGCTAAACAGTTTACTCCCAAACAGATTGCATGTGCCTCTTAGCAGCCTAGAGAAAATTTACAGCCAAGTAAACCCTAAAATCACAAAAACATGGGTTTGATGGATATGGTCAAAGGATGTGATGGTTCTTTAACTATAACAGAGCAAGTACGGGTTGACAGATGAGCTATCTTTAATGAATCAGACTTAAAAGTTTTCACTTGTTGATTAACTTTTACCCACCAGCAGCAAAGAAAGTTTTGGTACAATAGCTTAACACTTCTGGACAGCGCAGACAACTGCCAAATCAAAGAGAAATCCCTGGAACAGCATTCAGTATATTTTCAGCATACACATACACATACACATACACACACACACACACACACACACACACACACAAGCCCAGGGTTCAACTCCTCCACAATATCACAAAGCAAATGCTCTCCTTCTTCCCATTTCTCACTGACAGAACTCCTTGTTCAAGTGTCTCAACAACGTAACTTTCAATAATGGAGGAGGAGGAAGACAGAGAACATAAGCAGCATCTTGATACAGGCCCAAGGAAATTGCCTATCAGATGAAAGCCAAGGGCTCATCTGACCCAGGCTTTTTCTGGTACGTGGTCACAATTAAGTAAACAATGAAAATAGAACTCAAATCCAGATCAGATATCTTGCTACACAATTGTAAGATTCTAAATGAAAAATTATCAAAACCAAAAAGTGCCTATCCTAGGTCACTTAACCTATTCAGGTTGTTGAAATTAAGACAGTTTGAGAAACCTGGTGAAAACATTGAGAAGAGTTCCATGCTGTGCCTGTGAACACCACATAGTCATGGAGGAAAACAGCCCAGTGCCACCAACCAATCATGTTGCTTAACATTCATCATGCAGGAATATCAAAATGAGCAAATGTTGATAGTAGGCATTACTTTGACCCAAAGTCTTCTACAAATGGCATTCTTTAAATGGCTCTATCACATTCAAAACCACACAATGGTTGTCCACAATGGCCATTTGCAGGGTAGGGGAAAGGAGAGAAGAAAGAAGGAAGGAAGGGAGAGAAAAGAGGGAGGAGAAAGATGGGGTGTTGCTATGAGAACAGAGTTTTAGTTTTACAAGATGAAGAAGTTCTGTTGCATAACGATGTGCATAAACTTAAACCAATTGAACTGTACACTTAAAAATGATTAAGATAGGGGGAGCTACTGATCTGAATGGTAAGTATTTTTCTTTTTACCGTGATTTACAATAAAATTTAAAAGATAACTCTGTCTTCTCCCTCCCTCTCTCTTCTCACCCCTCCTCCAGGGAATACAAGTACTTCCAGGATGGAAAGAACTGGATTGATCTGAGGAACATCCTAGATGCAGAAATGAAAAGATTTGCATATGGGGATGAGCAAGTGGGAGGCCATAAATTATTTTCAAGTTTCTGGAAAAACTAAAATAGAGAACAGCGAGGAGGAAGACTCTGGGAGGAGGACAGGGTTGAGAAAGCATGGATTGCTTCTAACCAGATATCACCAGAAGCAGCTGCTCCATGGATCCATGACTCAGGAAGGAGCTCTCTGCATTTCTATTACCAACCCTATAGCCAAATCCTATGTCCTTCTAAAATCCTTTCCTTCTATCATTAAGGATAAGCTTATATTTTTCCAGACATAGGTATGAATTTACCTTATATTTCTGCCTAATATTTCATATACAACTAATTCTAGGCACTCATGAGTTATATGTATAAATGAAGACCAAACATTGAATGTGATAGAGCCATTTAAAGAAACTGTTTTCCTATGCTTTTCATGTGATTCACTGGTTCCCTCTTTTACATTTTTTTTTTTAAGTGAAAACTATCTCACATATGTCTACTTTGACCAGTCTGCAGAATCCAGTGTTGAATTCAGGAAAACACAGGGTGTTCAATAAACAGGTGGTTTTCTAACAGAACACCAATCAATTCAGCAAGCATGGTCAAGCCAGCTGTGTCTGTAGAAGCAATAATCAGTAGCTGGCAGCATCTGCCAGGCGGGGCTGTCCTCAGTGTTCACGAGTTGGAATTGAAGAGGGTTCGGCAAGCTGACTGCAGAGGTTTGCACGGTGCCTGTGTAAAGTGTGTGTGACCGTCTCCAGGCAAGCCCGTTACTTCTCCACATTCATAGGCACTAGGACTTGTTCACAAATGCAAGGGAAAAAAAATTAAAAAGACAAACCAAATTAGCCACTGGCTGAGAAAGAGCACTTGAATAAGAAACATCCCAAGAGAGATAAATAGAAGAGAGGAGAGGGAATGAGAAAGACAGGAAATCACCCTAGGAAACCAGTAGTGTACATAGGTAATAGAATATTGTAACTCTACAGAAATAGGATTGGTAACATTTTTCTTTCAGTCAGAGACATTCTTGAGAAGCATGCAAAGAAACCAGTCCAAGATTTCTAATCGTGTCCCCTCCAAGGTGCATTGGCATGCAGGGCCTAAGTACTTTAAATGGAATTTTGTGACTTGTTTATCTGACACAGTAAACAGTTTTCTCAGATCCAACCATCCCTTTTATGTATAACAAGATAACAAAAGGTTATGTGATTTTAGGAAACGAAGCATATCAACAGGGATAGTCTCAGCATAGCCACTGAATATTAAGTGCCTACTTTTATCGACTAGAGGTTGATGTGGGAAGGTAACCAACTTAAGCACACGGAAGGCATTGCATTCACATAGTGACATGTTGCTAAGAATCTGTTGTGTTATAAAATGCAGGCACATTATAGTAATGCTCCAGAAAATACAACGCTCGCTGCAGAATGGTACCCATCTGCAAAGGCTAATTCTGTCCTCGGTTCATTCTAGAAGGAAAAGCAATTAGAGCTACAACAAAATTCTACCCCACGTGTTCTGCTGCTGCTCCTCTCTGAGGCTGGTGTTCACACACAATGCTGCAGAGGTCGCTGCTGTGTCTCTTAGTCTCAGGGCTCCCACATGCCCATTTTAACTACCACTGTCAGTGTTAATGCCTTAAAGAAAACTCAAATCAAGTTCAATTTCAGAACTCCAGCAGTTCATTCAAAGCTGGGCTCTTGGAGAGTAGGCCATTGAAAATAATGGGGAAACCACACAATGGTCCACAGAGCAACGTCACTGTTTATGCTCCTTAAAGCCACACCTGGCATGAACTGATGTATTAGGTTCCCCTGGGTCTCAGGTGTATTGTGCATGAACAGTGAGACTGTGGCATCTAGAATATGGCCTCCAAACCTAATGATCAGATATCAAACACTTATGTAGCGATTACATCTATTTACTCATTTAATTCTTCCGATGACCCTGTAAGGCAGATATAATTACTATTCCCCATTTCAGACAAGAAAGAAAAGTATTAAGAGTCCTAGAGCTAGCAATTTGCGGACTCAATTTAAGGCTGATCCCATGTGACTCCAGAGTTCTGCTCTTAAGCTAGTCCGTTATAAGTTTAAAAGTGGGTGAATTAGTTTAGCAGGGCAGTCATGACAAAATACCACAGATTGGGTGGCTCAAATGAGAGAAATTTATTTTCTCACAGTTCTTGAGGATGAAAGTCCAAGAGGAAGGTAAGATTCTTTCCCCCAGGGCCTCTCCCTCCCTTATAGATGGTCTTCTGTGTGTTTTCCTCTCTGGTGTCTCTTGTTATAAGGACGCTGGTCAGAGTAGAGAAGGACCCATCCTAATGGCCTCATTTTAACTTGCCTTTTCAAACATCTTATTTCTAAAAACACTCCCATTCTGAGGTTCTCAGGGTTAGGGTTTCAATATGAATTTTCTGGAGAATACAATTTAGTCCTTAACGGTCAGCATATTAATGTTCTACAAAACATAACAGTGGGCCAATGGGCAGGCTGGGGAGGGCTTAATTGTTAGAAAGCCTCATTTTAGATGCTTCCACATTCAACAGGTTCTCAGAATGTGGCTACTAAAGCCTGTAAATTACATATGTGGCTCACATTATATTTCTGCTGGACAGAACTGCTCCAGGTTTTAATCCCTTCTGACCGTAAGTGCTCTATTATAAGTGTTCCATAATAAGCATAAGCCATAATTTTACTTCCCTATTCTCATGTCGGCAGGAAGATCCATTATTTCCAATAATTCATTATGGCAAACAACCCTCAAAAATCCTGTTTTTATGCATCCTCACTAATACTTAGTATTATCTGACTTTTTTTTTGCCAATCTGATGGCCGTAGGGTAGCATTTCTCATTTAAATATTCATCTCTGAATACTAACAAAAGAGAACATCTCTTGAATACATATTAGTCATTCAAGAGTTCCCTTCTATGAACTGACTATGTCATTTTCCCATTAAATTTTTTTTTATTTTATATATTTTGTTTACAAATTAACAGGAATAAAAGGAATATGCTTTAAATATAAATTTCCAGTTATTAGACATTTCTCCAATATTTTCTCCGTTCATCCTTTGTCACTTTTCTCCACATTTCCTTCACTGAATATAAATCTTTAATTATGAGATAATTCCTTCAGTTTTACCCTTATTAGGAAATTCTACCCCAGCAATAAATTTTATAAAGAAATTTCATCTTTCCCATTCTCAACATCTAGTTTCATTGTTCATGTTTGGATCTTTAGTGCATCATGAATGTGTACTGCACTTAGAGCAGATGCCTGCCAATAATTCTGCAGTCAGGTATTTCCCTTCAATCAAAGTTGGAGATTTTCTTACCAAAAGAAAGGACACACCTATGACTGGGGATATAGCTCAGTTCATAGAGTGCTTTCCTGTCAAGCACAAGGCCCTAGGGTTCAATCCCCAGCACCGAATGGACACACCTACAACACATAATTCCAGGGACTTCATGGACTTCAGCCCTTCCATGTATCCTTGTGCATTAAGTCTGTGGAGTCCAGGTTAAGCATCCCTGAGTCCTAGAATTCCAACAGTTATTCAAATTCTTCATTGCATTTCCTATGGTTTTCCTGCCTTTTTCTGGGTTATCTCATATTCTCAACTAGTTGATGAGCTCCTTAAGGAGCAAGAACTAGATTCAGATACCTCCAAGACTTTTCATAATACCTGACAGCTGGAAATGCTTAATAAATAATCCTCTTAGCAACTGATACACCAGAAATTTGACTCAGAAGAAGAAAATGTGGCTTGCTGGCCTAGGGGTAACTCTAAAGAGACCTCACTTATCGTATCCATCCAATCAGCACACCAGAGATTGGCCATTGTTTCTGGTCCTGGGCTAGATGCCAGATAACCAGCAAAGAAGAAGATACAATTTGTGTCTTCAGAGACTCCTAGTCTGGCAGAAAAGACAGATGACATGTGGCATAAATGCTCTGCTGAAAGGAGGACAAGAGGAGGGCACACACTGGAGACGTTAGGGTGAGTTTGGGATTTTGAGATTAGAGACGTTAAACCTGTACTTGAGTCATAGCTTATACAAACAAAGTTTTTGTTTATCAGACAGTCAAAGCTAACTGTGTATTCTGCATTTCTATTTGCTACATCTGACTGTTCGAGGCACTTAAAATTTAATATTATACCTAAAATATAATCCCCATAAGATCTGGTTGCTGTTTCCAGTCTCACTTTAGACCAGACTCTTCCTGGCTTCCCATGCTTAGTTGTTATTGTTTCTTACTTCATTATCTCTATCATTTCACTTCTTCATAAAGTCTTTTCCCAATACGACTTTATATGATATCCATAGAGTTAAAATCCCCAAATATTCATGTGGAATAAAGCATTTTCTGACACACACACACAGAAATGCTCCTTGCATGGTATTAATCTATTCACAGTCCTATTTAAATCAGGCATTTCATACATGTAAATTGGAAACTATGCACATTGTATTTTTCCAATGGATTACTCTGGGGGGGGAGCCCACATATTATTTGAGAGGAGAACATATTTAATGATTTTGCTCAATCACAAAAAGTTCTAAACTTGAGCTATTACAGAAAGTAAAATCAATTTAATTTGATAATAACTCTACATGCAACTCTTTGGCTTTTTTAATTATAGAATTTAAAAAATTTTTGGATTCAATTCAAATGTCTTTATAGAACCAAATGACAAGTTTGCAAACAATTACTGGAAAGAAATAGTAACAGACAAAAGCAAAAGAAAAAAAGAAAGTTAACAGAGTATAAAATTAAATCACAAACTTTAAAAATTTTCTAGCAGAAACTGGAAGATACTTTATAGATATCTGAGGTAAATGGAAGCATCAAGGTCAGATAGAAAAAAATAGTTTCTACTGACACATGAAAGAAGGATGTAAATGCATCCTTGTGATTCTGTTGCTAAGGAAATGATCTGGATTTGATTCACCCACCCCAGTAACACTTCTCAAGAGCATCATGGTTTTGAAGTAATCTGGAAATCTATCATTTCATAATGATGATATGAGGGAGTCCATTCAGTATGTTGACAACCACATATTATTTTCCCTAAAGATAATACTGAGAAACAGCAAAGTTTGTGTATGATCTGCTAATGATTAACACCCAAACCAACCCTGACCAAGCACTTATGAGGTGTCATGTGCTGGGCTAAGATGAGCACAGAAAACCAGACAACAAATACTGCCTCACTGTCTTCGCTGAGTTGAAAGTGGGTGTTGCTATTGTCTGGACTTTAAGATTTCCTTTCACACTAAATCTTGGTGTAGAAAGTTTTAAAATTCTATCCTTAGTCTCTCCAACAATAATGTCATTTCATTACCTGGCACTGGTGAGAATCCTGTGGTTTTGTTTTTGCTTATATGTTAAGGAACCAGCGGCATAGGAATGACATCTTTACTATATACTCCAAAATCCCACCAATGTCAAGGTCATGTGCCCTATATATGTGTGCACACTTGTGCATGTGCCTGTGAACTGGAAGGACACTGTCCTGACACAAGACAAACAAATGTCCTATCACCATGTGATTTCCTACAGAACTAAAAAGTATTGGCTACCTGCCATTTCACAATATCACTTCTTATCTTTTTGCCACATCTCAAGCATTTTTCTCATGTGACAAGAAAGGCGCCCAAAACTGTTCAGTGCCTCTCTCTCCTCTTGATGCTGAGATTCCAGCACACCGTCAGCATTCTTTAGAAGGAATTTCACTGTCAGCATGGGGAAGTGACATGTTGACTGGGACTTTCCTTGTCACTTTCCCCAGACTTTAGCACACACAAAATGTCTGTCACAGTATCCACACACATGAATAAGAAAAAAAAAATAAGTATTTTTCTATGAAAGCATTTAATTAGGAAGGGTAAAATGTCAGCTGACAAGTGTATGGTAACAGAATTTCTTCTTTCTAATTCTCAGATTTATTCCTGAGGCTCCTGGCCAAAGTCTGTGTCATAAAGATGATGCCACACACAGTTTAACTGTCTTAGCATCTGCACCAAAGGGAAATTATATTGCAGACTGGGAGAAGAAACAAGAGAGAGAATCATCATTTTCTGGGCACTGATGCAGTAACATGGGTGAACATGATGCAGAGCATTTAGGAAAAGTTCCTTAATTCAAACTTGGACATAATATGCTGAACAGGATCAGGTTTATCATCATTTTATAGGAAAGCTAACTTTAACTCAGATGGGTTAAAAGCCAAAGTAGAGTGGAAAAACAAACTCAAACCTGATTCCAAAGCTTATACACACTGCCACATACCACAGACTCTCTCAAGGCAGTTTTGAAGATGCTGAACCAGTGGCTCTGGAGGACTCCCTAAACATTTTAGTCAGCTGGCCAGGATGGATATGATGGATAAGGTCCAGATCCAGGATGCAGAAGTTGCCACTCCATGCAAAACTGAGTCTCATTCAGGTACTCCAATACCAATTCATGGCTGGCTGTCTTCACTAACTGTCAGTCTTTAGGAAGGTGTCTGAGAACACACCTCTACATACTCCATTGGCATGTGAGACCATGTGGGGCAGGAGGTCAGAGCACAATATTTGTGTTTTATTTCTTTGAGTTGGCTACAACTCTTCAGAGACACACAGAGAAAAATGGATTCTACAGACAACATCTCCCAGGAATTTTTTATTAGACTAGAAAGCTTGATTTGCTTCTGGTTCTATCACTTTGGATTTATTTGGAATGAAAAGGTTTTCTGCTAGAAAATAACCATTTAATATAGTGGGAACAGGGGAAGCAGGAGGAGGAGTCTACAGTGCTTATTTTCACTCTTACCACCACCGGGTCCTGAATCTACAGTTCACAGGAAGTGCTCCAAAGTGTGCTGTAAGTTTAGATGTGCCCAGAAAACCAGCAGACTCCAAGTCTATGTGTTTGATTCAAATGCTACACCAGGAGGTGTACGTTTCATTCTGCTTTTCTTCCAGCTACCACCCCAGGCAAGTGCTGAAATGATGTCACTGCAGGTCTCCATGTCATGCAGATTTTACACCCAGATACCAGGAAAGCAAAAGCATTTCTCAAAAAGAGTCTTTGCTGGCTTGGCAGGAAGACAGAAATTGCTTTTTATCAAAATAAAAACTATTTTTTCATGTGTAACAGCAAAAGCAGTTTGAAAGAACAGACACTTTTATCTTGGAGAAGGTGTTTTGGGTGTACCAGATGGAAAAAATATATATATATTTTCCTTCCTCTCCAGAGATGAACTAGATCCAGGAAACCAGCTGCCTCAAGTTCATGGGACAGACGAAAGAGAGGTGAAGGTCCCAGAAAGCCATTTTTCCTGCTCTGAGGATCTTGCCATCCCTGCCTGCCACTTCCCAAATTCATGCCCTGGGAACTCAGTTTTCTTGTGTCCCCTCTAACCCATAGAGAAACACACCTACTGTTATGTTTGTCTTCATTCTTCATCATGGGTGGGGTTTTCTGGAATCAGAGGATGGGTAATAAAGAGGAAAGCCTGACTCACTGTCTGAATGCCCACTGTGTGCCATGTCAGGCACATTCAATGCATTATTTCACATAAAACTTGGAACAAAATTTTAAGAGTTTTTATTAGGACATGACAAAGAAGATGTTTAGGGAATATTCAAAGTTCCAAATCTCAAAGGTTATAATGCAAGTTAAATGGAATATTAGTGAGATAAGCAGTGTGGCCCTGCCAGGTCTGTTCCTTCAGAAACTCACAAGCCAAAAAGCAACACTGGCCCACCTCTCCTATCCTAAAGAGCCCAGTTGAAATTCTGTTCCCTACATAAATAAGATGGAGTGTAACCATACAATGGAATATTATTTAGCCTTAAAAAGGAATGAGATTCTGACACATTACAATATGAATGAAACTTGAAAATATGACGCTGGGTGTTATAAGTAATACACAAAAGGATACAGACTTTATGACTGTACTTACAAGGAGCTGTAGAATAGGTGAACTCAAAGGGGCAGAAAAGTCCAACAGAGATTACCAAGAGCTGGGGGAATGAGGAAACAGAGATTTTGTATATTGGGTATGGTATTTCTGTTTGGGATAATAGAAAGTTCTGGAAATGGAAAGTGATAATGACTGTACAACACTGTGAAGATTCTCAATGCTGATGAATATTACATTGAAAAATAGCTAAGATGATCAGTTTTATGTTATGTTAATTTTGTAATCATAAACAAATATTTCTTATTTTTCCATATCATAGAAGCCACATATGTCCTGATTTCAAAACTATTTCTTAAAATTAGCTTAGTTGTGAAGAGACATAAAAGATGAACTACACCAGGCATGTCAACTCTAATCCACCGACAGAGACCACCAAGAATATTGTTTAAAGAAGAACTCTAGGGATGCTTTCCAACCTGAAACATGATTGATTTGTAAAACCCTCTTGAAATGAGACACAGAAATGCTGAATAAAACATGACAAGATATTTTTAATTGCTCTTGGAAATGTGACAAGAGCTTAGGTGGAAAGCTCATGGTAGAGAAAGACCGAAAGACAAGGATGGTCAAGTTCAAGCTGATCTTCTGAGGGCTTAAAAACTAAGCAAAGAAATCCAGGCAGAAAGAGGAAAATACCAGAGATTTTCTGTGACCATGAATCTCATGAGGGCTGCTTAGAGAACTTCCCCAGTTTTTGTTGGCTTTGTAATTCCAGTGCAAGATTCCACGTGGCCTTGCAATAAATCTCCCTCCCCTTCATAAGGCCTTACTATCTATACAGTAAATCTAAAACAGTAGAACTTCAACAGAGCTTGGTGAGGTGGTGATGTCATGTGTCATCTTTAAAGAGCAATTGTAACTAACAGATGTTATGTTGTGCTCCCTGAGCACTCCTTCTTTCTTTTCATTCTTTTTTGTTTTGATAGACAACATGCCAAGATGAATGGAAGAAAAAATTGGCAGTGGTGATCCAATTTCTTATTATGGGAAGAAATAAAGCACTAAGTATCATTATTAACTTGGGGGAAACTCTATACCTTCTTGAATCATAAACAAAAATTAAGAATAAACTAGAAAGTTCAATTTGCATTTAAAAGTTTGCTGAAATCCACCCACATACAACTTAAAAAATGTTTCCCTGAAAAGAAATTCTTCAACCCAAAAATCAACTTTTCAGCTACTTAAAAAATAAAATTTAAAATGAATGTAGATCATAAAATCAATACTTGGGGACTAACTAAGGATCACTAAATCCTGTGTTATTGATTGCTTAGAGAGAGGTATCTTTTTTAATATGTACCGTCTAATACAGTTCTATATTTCTAAGAACTTTACCCAAATCCTGACAACACGTGGTTTATCTAATGATTAATCTTTTGCATTAAGTGCTTCATGTGTCAGAAATATTAAAATATGTATTAACTGTCCTTGGTAAATAGCTTTCCACAGTTTCTCCTACCACCTACTTTGAGCAAGTTATATGAAAACTAAAGCATATTTGTGAAGAAATCAACTTATTAGGAGAAAGAAATAAGAACTTCTATACACAGTTGTCTTCACCATTTTGGATTTTAAAAATGGAACACAACCTTTTGCCCCTAGTATGATATCAAAGTTAATGTTTCATTTGTGTTGACCTGGAGAGTACTTGTTAAATTGAATCGTAAAGAAGAACCTTGTTTCAATTTCCTCTATTAATTACATCCTGGAAAACCGCATTGAGGCAACCATATTAGTAATTTCAGAAACAGAAACACTTTTCATTGTTTCATTGTTTCATTGTGCGAAGGAACCAAGATTTGGGTCCATGAGAGCTCCTATATCTGAAAGCAAGAAGAGCCTTTTCACAGGGGACGAAGTCAAGGGAGGAGCTGCTGGTTGACATGAACAGTGCCTGTGGTGGTGGCTGTCATGCTCCACTCAGACCTGCAAGCCACTCAAACCTGTGCCTTTCAAGAGTGCAAATAACAGGGGGAGGAAAGAGTGCCAGAGTTGGACATTTTCTAACAAGAGCCCAGTGGATTGCCATCTTTCATCTATGAAACTTCAATGGTTTAAGAGCAGAGCCATTGGTGCCACAGAGTGAAAGGACATATATAAAATCACAGTAAGATTCTGGAGTCAGAGATGGAAATGTGATGGCCCTGAGCCCTGCCCTCCAACCTCAAGTGCACATCACAGAACTCTTACAAACTCTGTGGCAGCCCTACAGTCTCTTCTTTGGTTTGAGTCTTCCTGCAGAAGAGCTGCTTTGCAGATATGGGTATCTGCCTAAGCTGGCTTTCCTTTCTTACACAAAGGCGCTCTTTCTCTCTCTCTCTCTCTCTCTCTCTCTCTCTCTCTCTCTCTCTCTCTCTCTCTCTCTCTCTTCCCCCCCTCCCTCTTCCCCCCCATTCTGAAATAAAATGCAAACTGAGAGCATTTTGTATTTTTGCATTTCTATTCTCTGTTTTGTCAGTGAGTAATTATAGCAAATAAAATATTGCAGCTCAATGTAAATTGTTAGGCAACCAGATCACACCAGGAGATTTTTCTTCCACAAGTTTTACATCATAGCATGTTAAATATTAAAATATTGCAAGTCAAGTAAACAGAGAGGGTTCTTTGCTGAAAGCATTAATTTTAAACAAACATTTCACTGTTATTCAGATCAGATGTGAGGAAACAAATGATGTTTTCTTTCAAATAAGGCAAATTTATCATCTGGAGGGAAAGGAGACAGGAGAATCACACAGAAATAAGGGCATTTATGACAACAGAGATGGATTTCAAGCAGAAGAACAGGAGGGAATTCATGCATAGGAGAAAAAGAGAAAGAAAGACTTATAAAAGGGAACTTAGAAATGAGAAAGAAATGAGAAAGATTGATTTATTGTTAGAAGAAAAAATAAATGAAGACAGGTTTCATGTTATAATATAGAAATCTGACTCAAGTAAGGAATCCAGAAAAGAAACCAAACATTTTCTAGTGTAACAAATTTTAATTACCTCTGGAAGGTAGAAGGGAGGTGAATTTTCAGCTGAAAAATCAATCAATCAACAGAATACCAAGTCATAAGCACCCATTGAGTACTGAATGCATGCTAAGTAACCAACTACAAAATATGAACTACAAAGTTCTCTCCTTAGTCCCCTTCCTATGGGGATGGGCACAGGAGTTGTTGAGACAACGAGAACAAGAAAGAGTTCCCTACTGTGGAATTCACAAAAATTCTACCTCAGGACTGATGACCCTTAACTTGAATGATATTTTGAGTCACTGTCTTAACACTCCATTTTGAGCACCTCCTACTTTGCAAGCATTATGGCAGATACCTAATATTTGTCACTTCCAGTGTTTAAAACAATTCATTAAGAATATTCCCCTTTACATTACTGAAAGAAAATAAGATCCAAAAACTAAGTTTCAGTCAAGTGCAGAAACACACACCCAAAATCCCAGCAACTCAGGAGATCAAGATGGAAGGATTGCAAATTCAAGTCTAGTTTTAGCAACTTAGTAAGACCCTGTTACAAAGAGAAAAATCAAAATGGTTGGGGATATATACAGTGGTAGATCATCCCTGGGTTTAATACCCATTACTGGAGAAAGAAAAAAAAGATAAGTTGCTGATCTTAAATAGTGACAGCCTGACCTTAAGACCTGGTATCCCTTTCCAAAGATCATACTCTTCCTGGATACACTGGAAAGAGTATCGAATTGAGCTGCTATAAACATTGATGTGACTGTGTCACTGTAGTATGTTGATTTTAAGTCCTTTGGGTATATACCAAGGAGTGAGATAACTGGATCAAATGGTGGTTCCATTCCAAATTTTCTGAAGAATCACCATATTGCTTTCCAGAGTGATTACACTAATTTGTAGTCCCACTAACAATGTATGAGTGTATCTTTTTCCCCACATCCTCGCCAACATTTATTGTTACTTATATTCTTGATAATTGCCATTTTGGCTGAAGTGAAATGAAATCTCAGTATAGTTTTAATTTGCATTTCTCTAATTGATAGAGATGTTGAATGTTTTTATAGCAGCTCAATTCATAATAGAAAAACTATAGAACAACCTAGGTGCCTTTCAACAGATGAATGAATAAAGAAAATGTGGCATATATACACAACAGAATGTTACTTAGCCATAAAGAAGAATGAAATTATGGCATATGCTGGTAAATAGATGAAACAGGAGACTATTGTGCTAAGTGGAATAAGCCAATCCCCCAAAACAAAAACCAAACATTTTCTCTGATATGTGGATGCTGACATACAATAAGGAGGTGGGGCATGAAGGGAAGAATAAAAGTTCACCGGATTAGACCAAGGGAAATGAAGGGAAGGAAGAGAAGAGGGGATTAGGAAAGATAGTAGAACGAATCAAGCATAACTTTCCTATGTTCATAGATGAATACGTGACCAGTGAAACTCCACACTGTGTACCAACACAAGAATGTGATTCTAATTAGGACAAGTTATACTCCATGTATGTATAATATATATAAATACACTGTACATCATATATACCTAAAAAAAAACAAAACAAAAAGGAGTGATGAATTTATTCTCAAAAGTAGATCCCCTACTAAATTTTATAGCCAATATCAGTTCATTAAAACTGCAACAAAACAAGCAGAAAGTGGTTGGGAAAGGTACTTTGTGAGTGAGATGCTCCCAACAAGATACAAGGAATAAGAATGTGACAAAACAGAGGCTTTTATTTTTTCTTTAAAAAAATTATTTGAGAAAACATCAAATTGGCTGGAAAACCATGCCTTTTAGACCACTAGTGGTTTGCCATCAATGCTAAGAGTTAGACACTGGAGGGCATAGAGACTGGCCATAAAGTTTCAAAGATGTTGGCAAGATTTTCCAAAGGGGGAAGAGAGCAAAGAGGGGATGGAGTGGGAAAAGAGCCCCCCAGGATGGATCTAAGCAGTGGTTCAAATTGAAGACTCTCTTCTCTCTCTGTCTACCACTGAGGAAGAAAATGTCAGTGGGGTGGGGAGGAGCTGTTTTGGATATATGTGGAGACATCACAAATCCTGATGATGGGAGATGAAAATACTACAATATACATGGACTAAGAACTAGAGAGACAAAATGCATGTTGCAAATTCACATCAAAGGTGGAGAAATCACTAAATTCTCTCAATTGGAGGTTCGAGCCAATTATAGTTATATCTCCACAGGGTAAGGAGGTACTTGGTGATGTCTGGTTTATACAATCAACTTTATGACCGTATGGTTATTTTGGCAATTATTATATGGAACTGAATACAAGCAAAAATAATCACCTTAGTATTTGAAAAAAGTGATATACCACCATGACATCACATTACCATACCATATTGAGATGTGGTGAATTAGGAAAGCCAATCCAACCATTTCCTCATCGGTTGAGGCAACCAGAACACTGACTTCCCATTTTCACCACAGTTCAACTGCCTCCCATCTCATAAGGAAAGTACTAGACACAGAAGTCCAGAACTCAGAACAAGATCCACCAATAGTCATACCACTCGAACTCTTGAGAAAATCACTGAGAGATACATATATGGAATTGGGGGAAAGAGATGAAGAAAAGATGTGTTTTCTTTGACCTACTTTTTGGGAGGGAAAATATGCTGTAAGTTTTCTGTATGTCAAGCATTTGACAACCTCTTATAAGAGTGCCAAATTCATGAAACCTGTAACCCAGCAAATTCACTACTGTCAATTTACCCTACAGACATAAGAATAAGTCCAAACATGGGCAAGATTGTACTTTGTAGTTTGCATATAGAAACAAAACCTGGGGCTGGTCATGCAGTTTTGCAGCAGAAGGCTCACATAGCACAAATTAGCCCTGAATTCAATCTCCAGCATTGGGTGGGAGGTGAGACTGGAAAGAACCCATATGCCATTAACTGAGTTAAACACATTTTGGTTTATCAATGCAAAGCTATATCCACAAGGCAGGTCTGCTCTTTTTTGAAATATTATGATTTTAAAAAAAGAAAGCAAAATGTGAAGTGTATATTTAATATCATGTCATAAGAAAAGATATGAAAGGCTTTCTGTGTACCATTTTGTTTGTGTGTCTACATGTGCATAATTTCCTTTTGTGAAAAGTTACAGGAAACTTCAAAATGGTATTATCTGAAGCACAAAAGACTTGCAGGCCAGAGCAGGGAGGGGAGGGCAACTTTTAATTCTCTTTATATACCTTTCTTTTCTGTTTGGGGTCTATTATATGTGCATGCACTATTTTGACTAAGATAAATGAAAAAGATTAATGGAACATGAAAGGGAAATAATTATCTAGCAATGATAAAACTATGCTCTTCATAAGTCTTATTTTGACCTTTGGGTGAACATGGTATCTTGGAATTTACTTCACTGAGCTCTGGCATTAATTTTCAGCAGCAATGAAGGGATGCAGTGTAAGGGATGTACCCCAGCCATCAAGTTACCCTCCCACCTTGTGCTCCCATGGCAATCTCTACCTTGTATTTGATCCACCTGAAGCCCAGACACCCACTTCCTGCTGTAGACAAGACCTCTTAGAATTTGGCTGAAGGGTAAATAGGCATTAAATTATGTACCCCCTGAAATGATGGTGGACAAGGACATGTAAGCTGACAATAATGCAGCATACTACGATGGTGCTAGCTCCAGCAGACTTCTGAGTTCACAGCAGACATGAGAAGCAAAGCAAATCCTCACACAGAGAATGAAGGAAATCCATGTGAGACATACTAATTGAATCACATTTAGTATTCGCTGAATAATTCCACTTGTGTTTCTATTTGTATTATTTCTTTTTCCCTTTAACCATTTCTACAAATGGTTATCTACTATCTAATACATGGACAGATCCTGTGTAAGGCACTTCACAGCTATTATCTCATTTACATTTTGTCTAGAAAGCCATTGGGTTACATCGCACTTTTCCCATTGAATGCAAAGAAACAAATGCATTAAGCCATGACACTTAACATGCTCAAAGTGACACTCCTGCAAGTGACAGAGGTAGGAATCAAGCATAAACACAGCAGTGTGCAAAGTCATTATGGCACACTATCTTCATTCCTAATTCAAGTCTCATGTCTTGCCCTGAGACTGCTCTACAGGACACAGATCAGACAGAGGACAAGGAACTCACAAAAGAGAGGACTTTTCCAAGCAAACTAGGAGTTATGAAAACTGAAAAGCACACCAACAGGTGTAGTATACATATGGTCAGTCTGGAAGAAAAAGAATATATTTAAGTGAAGGCTACCATGCAACTTTAAATTTGGTCAAGAGAATGGTCTTTGGGGTTGGCCACACTGTGAATGAATTCTCACCTCGCCCTCACCTAAGGTGGCATCTAACCATGTCATTAAGAGAACCCATCTGTACTTAATCTTATCTTTTTCATCCTTAAAATGGACAGCACAGTAGTGCCAGCCTCAGGAAGGTGTGATGAGGTTGGAGTGAGAACGTACACAGTAAGAACTTAAAGTACCTACAACACAGTAGTCCTTCCCTAAATGTCCTATGCTTAATATAATAACATTCTTAATCATCACAAAAGTATCTGAGGAATCTTAGGTGCTGTAGCAAGAAAATACCTTAAAAACAGATCAACCATTGGTAAGCCCCTTGTTTTACACAGAAAGGAAGGGAGACCTGATGATTCAGAGGCAAGGTGCCCCTCAAGTTAGACAGTTTTTATTTTAATTGAATACTACCTGTACAGAACTTAACTGTGGCAGGAAAGGTTGGTCACCCATCCACTGCTCAATCTCAACCTCTTTCTCTTTTGTCTGCTTCCATTCAATGGCAAACTATTCACGCTACCTGTACCCCTTAAAGACAAGTGTACTGCCACAATAGGATATTTGCCAATGAGAGATGGGCAAAATCTACATGCTGCCACCTTTCTCCCCTTTTTCTTCCTGTTATGAATTTGACCACTGTGCCCGGAAATAAGGAAGCCATCTTGCAAAGGTACAAATTCAAATAAAGACTGAGACTGATGTGGCCTATCTCCAGGGACTTCTTGGCACCTCTATTTGTTTAGGACATTATTAAGTAGGTTTTTGTTATATGTAGCTGAACTAATGTATGAATAACAAAGGTCCTTTTCCCATGGATACTGACACACTCTAGGACAAAATGATGTGGATTAATAGTACAAAATCTATTTTGTACCAAGAATACCAACTATACCCTTGGGGAGAAATTCCTAGGTGTGAGGGCTCTTTTTTAAAATTAAAATGTATTCAATGATAGGCTTATTTATAAAGTTTATTTCTCACCTTTTCTCAACTGCATCTTGATACTCCAGAACAAATTTCCCAATGATATCCAAGAGCTTCCCATTCCCATCCTGGACAAGCAATTTTCAGAAAAGTTATGTTATTTTGTGATGAACGGTTTTTGTTGTTGTTACTTAATTTTTAAAGTTCTGCTAAGTAGATCATTTTGTCGCTATCTCCATGTTTATAACACATGTTTAGAAATATGTGAACAAGTAGATGGAGCTTTAGAAAATTCTAGCCCCATCTATCTCCCTCTCAAAATGTCTATGTAATTTTTGGTCTCATAATCAGATGCTACTTTTTATAGTTAATTAACTGTTACAAGTTGGTTGGACTCCTTGATCAGATAATAAACCCATGGGTACTAATACAGCACTTTAGCACTTTATCTTTTTTTTTTTTTTTTGGCGAGCCCATTTCAGTGATTATCACAGACAGAGGTAAGCACATTTTTAAATTATCAAGAAGTGCTATAAAATACATAGACCCCCGAATAATACACAGTCTAAGACCCAGGGATTAAAAGCTCTCTATTCTATGAGAATCTGTGCTGCATTTGTGTACAATGTGTCAAAATTCATCCTACTCTCATGTGTAACTAATTAGAAAAAATAAAATAAAAACAAAACAAAACAAAATAAAAGCTCTCTCTTCTAGCATAAACCTGTCCATGAATATGTGTCTGATATCAGCTATTCAGGGAATTCAATACTAAGGTAAAGATGGTAAAAATCAAATTTATACTTGGGAAAATATCTAAAATTATGGTACTTAAGGGTACATATTGCTATATAAATATGGAACTGTATCCTAGGCTCAGCACCATGCCAGTCACACAACAGTCTCTTAATAAATATTTACAGAATGAAATAAGCATATGTGCATGACAGAAAAACATACTATAAATGAATACTTTCTGTTTTCCTAAAAAATAGGTAACCTTACTAAAATATATGGGTAGTCAAAACTACACACTCTCATTTAACTGGGAAAAATAAAGAACCCTCTATTTCATCTTTGATTTCCTCCTTACATGATGTACAGTGTAAAGGACTTGCTGGTCACATTTGTCAAGAGAGCCCACAGGTACTATCTGGCTTATCACAGCTTAACTTATCAATTGCCTTTGTTGTTTGGTGGATATTGATCTGGGAAGACCTTGTATCTTGCTAAAGTCACTTGTACAGCAACTCTTCAGGTTTTCTTTTTAGTCGACATGAAGGCTCAAGTGTTGTGGGCTTTGGGAATTTCCACCCGACAGCCCCACTCCATCATTAAACACCCAGTGAGAGCTCGTTATCCAGATGGATGCCCCAATTACACCAGTACGTTCTTGCCCATTCCCAACAGTGGCAGCAGGTTCAGACCACAATTTGCGGGGGCAATAAGTAATGTAGAAAATGTCCCTAGGAGCCAAAAGTTTAGGGTCATTCATTTCACTTTCATCCATTCATTTGTTCATTCAACAAAGCATTTATTGACAGCGCCAATGTCTATTTCCAAGATTAAAATGTTGCTTGCTTTTCTGAAGGTGCCTACACTGTCTCTAATTTTTATCAATAGTACAGTGACTGATCCTGACTCTGCATCAAAGTACCCAGGGTATTTCAAATCCTAAAAGAATAAAAGTAGTGGAAAACTCCAGACATGGGGGCTGCTACATTGATTCTGTGGATTGAGTACTAT
Organism: Sciurus carolinensis; assembly: GCF_902686445.1. Classification (NCBI taxonomy): domain Eukaryota; kingdom Metazoa; phylum Chordata; class Mammalia; order Rodentia; family Sciuridae; genus Sciurus; species Sciurus carolinensis. Next base: position 58,725,280 of record NC_062229.1, read on the forward strand.
CTAAGTCCGTTAGTGGGATCATGATGTGAATGGGGGAAGCATTAAGAACCCCACTCGTCCATTCTTGTCCCCCCTCCCACTCCCCATTATGTGTCATCATCCACTTGATTATACAAATGGTATGCCTTTACTTCATGTACAACCAGAGAAACAACATGTATCCATTTGTTTACAATAAAAAAAAAAAAGAACCCCAAACATGACAATGTTGCAGCATGTCCTAGGTTCAGAGACTTCTCCCACAAAACATACAGTGCTCCAAACCTCACTCAGGACTGTGTTATATGCATGTGTGTGTAGAGGAAATATCTGATTCCATGATACATTTAAATTTCACAATTAAGTTGTAAAATAAGGAGTTGCCAACTAAGAATGCTTAATGAAAAACATTTTTCTATCCATGATTTTTTTAATTAAAAAAGGCAAAAAAGAACCCAAAGGAAATGACTGAGTAATAAAAATGCTACCCTTTACAAAAATTAAAAAGTTCTAAAATTTAAGCTAAATAAGTCCATTAATATGCCTTAAATATATGTACAAGGATATTTATTACAACTAAATTTTAAATTATTAAAATAGGCAAGGTTAAATAAATTATGGTGCTTTATACACAAAATCCTATGAAGTCATTAAAAAGAGTGGATATTGCTTTTATAAGGACAAAGCTTCAAAACATACTGATAAAGTAAAAAAAGGAATCACAGAACAGTATACATAATGTGATCCTGTTTGTGATCAAATTCAGGAAATGCTGTACATGAAGGGATGTTAAAGTACAGGACATGGAAGAAGATACAGTCTCTGATAGTGGGGACTCGGAAGATGAACAAAGAGTGAATTTCATATTTTATGTTAAAATCTGAGTTGCGTTATAACATGGCTAATCTACAGACAGTCTAAAATGACAACAAACTACTTCTGGGATAGGTTATAGACAGCTTAATCTTGATCATGGCAAAAATCGAAATCACTGAAAGATAAAATTCCTAATGTAACCTTTCTACTCCAATTGCTCATTCTGACAAACATATTCATTGAGCACATACGCTACGTAAAATACTGCTCTGGGCAGTGGAGATCCAACAAAAAGACAGGTGAAGTCCCTAACCTTATGAAGCATTAGTCCACGACAGTACGTGAGACATATATTTTAGTAAGATTTTCAGATTAACCATTATTTTCATATTAAATAATGCAGCTAATGCAAACATTTGGGCACAGTGGCTAGGGGAGATATTTGCTATAATTCTAGTGAAGTTACCTTCTCACAGAGGCATGCTGTGCTGTACAGTGTGTTCCCTGCTTATCAAAAATTTATCCTGCTCACCCATCACTCAACTTAGGTTCCCTCAAACAGAATCCATAAAATAATAATGCTTTACATTCGTAGAGGAGTTTTCATCTTTCCAAACGCTTTCACACACACACACTCGGTGTCCTAAGGGATGGGTGACTGTAATGTAGGAGCAAAATAATATTAACTCATCATAAATTGTCTTTCTTCTGCCTAGCACACTTTTCTTCCTGTTCCTGCTCAGCTTACACTTGTCCTTTAGTTCAAAGCTTAGATGTCACCTCTTCCAAGCAGCATTCCAGGCTGGCTTAAGGGTCCCTCCTGTGTGCTTCTATTATTTCCTGCTGCCTCCACCAGGAAGGTGCTGACCGTGCTACCACCTTTATGTCCAAATCCAGGGCAAGGTGCTCAAAAACACCAGGAGTTCCCTGGGTCTAACCATACCTTCAAGGACTGACCTAATAGGTAGGGGAGGATAGGACATTCCTATTTATTTTATTTTATTTTATTTTATTTATTTATTTATCTATTTATTTATTTATTTATTTATTTATGTTATTAAAAGTTTATTTAACAAAAAGTTTAATATGAAAATGTACATGACCCAATTTCTATGTCATAGTTAAATAGGCCCTCTGGAAAGGGGACACAGATTTCTGTACTGAATAGCCATTATTTACACTTGTTCCAAGGCTTCTAACATGATGATACTATTTCCTCATATTACCACCATTCCAATATTGTTCTGTTGCCTGCTACTTGCCATCTCCACACATTCGTCTATCACAAGATTCATAAGGGGGTCAAATCCCTGCAATATTCCATGGACATGTCTGCCACCATTTAATTTCAATGATAACTTCTTGTCCATAAATTTTTTTCAGCTCCTGCCATCTACTCTACATGCACAGAGATGCTTTTCCCTATTTTTAAATAATGGAGGTATAGACTGTGTATGTTTCTACATTAATACCAGAATTCCAACAGCTTCTCACTGTGCCTGGAATGTTGGTAGTGCCTTTTAAAGACTTGTTTCTCTATTCACTATTCACTATTCAATATTCACTATTCAATATTTTTCAGCAAATATTTACTGGGCACCTTCAGCCAGGCTTCCATTGAATGACAAAATAACCAAGGTATGATTTTGACATAGCTTTCATATTAAGATACTTTACAATCATTTGATACCGAAGCACAATGTAAAATCCAAGGGGCACATGTGTCCCTATGTGGATCATGAAAGACCAACCAAGATTTGGGAGTTTTTGTCATCTGCCTTAGATGCTTCTAGGATTCCAGCAGTCAGATGTATACAGAGGGAGCCTGGTGCAGACTGAGGGGCAGGGCACACCTGTTCAACACAAGGGTACAGTCTACAAGACAGAAGGATGTTACAGTGGGTTTTCATGGGTTTTCTTTTTTTCCCCTCCTTAGGCATTCTAGGTAAATTCATTAAATCTTTTCTTCCATATAGTTGGAAGGTATTTTTCTCATATCCAAAAGAGTCAGTCAAAATATAGCTGCATGCTCTCTTTGGTGCAATGCGGGGCTGGGGTGGTTTTACTGGTCACTCATGTGATAGCAAAAGGTGAAGGTATAGTTTAAAACTGGTTTCTGCTCTCTTTCATAAGAGAAGTTTCTTGCCAGCCTTATGTGGGCTTTATCATGGCCAGAAACACCCTTTCTTGCCTGTTTCTGCCTATACTTTGATCTTCGAGCATTCTACTCTCTTTCTTGCTTACCACATTTTAGTTCTGCTCTGTTTATAAGGAGCCACTAAACACATGTGGCTACTGAACCCCTTCCTGTACCATGGCTAGCCCAAACTGAGATGAACTGGAAGTGTAAAATATAAACCAGATTTCAAAGATTTTTTCCAAAAAAGAAGAATGTAAAAGACTCTCCTGTATTTTTTACATTGTTTATAGATTGAAGTAGCACTATTTTGGATAAAATGTGTTTTTAAGGCATATTGTTAAAGTTGATTTCACCTTTTATTTTCCTCGTGACTATTAGAAAAGTTAAAATGACACATGTGGTTTGCACAGCATTTCTACCTGATGGAGCAATTGTACTTGGACTGGTCTCTTCATTTCTTTATTATGACAAGCATATCCCAACTTCTGAGGCTCTGTTTGTTCCTGTCTTCACCTGGATGACTCTCTTCCCATGCTTGTTATGCCTGACTGCTGTTCACTCTTCCAAATTCTGCTTATATAGCAGCTCCAGGGTAAGGCCTACTGAATACATATGTGTTTTCAACCTGCAGCCAGGTTAGCCAAAATGTTTAAAAGAAGGATCAGAGCTTCCTGCCAAGACTTGAGCCCCGGGATCCCTGAAGCTGACTCTCCAATAACAATAAAATAGTAATGATGAGGTGAAGAGTGAAAAAAAAAAAAAAAAGAAGTGGAATATATGTGTTGAGAAATATGAAATGCAAAGGAAGACAAAGGCAGAAGAGGAGAAGCTAAGAGTGTTACCGAGCCTTGTTTGGTATGATTACTGCAGGAAGTTGCTGCCTTACAGGCCAACACTCTTGCTTTGCAGAAATAAATCAAAGTGGCTTCAGACATGCTACCTCCAATCCTTTATTTGAGGAGATAGACACTCATATTTAGAATAGCTAGAAAGTAATCCTCCAAGACCATTTGCTGTTAGTATTAGAAGACACCATGTAAAAGTTCCAGTTAGATGATTATAATCACATTTTCTAAATCTTTTGGCCTTTAACAATGCAACAAAAAAGCCAAACTAACCAACAAAAACAAAATACCATCACTACCAACAACAAAAGCAGGAGTACTCAAAGTTTGTGCATGCTTCTTTATGTGCTAGGCACTAGTCTACACCTTTTATGTATTAACTCAGTCTTTCCAGTAACTCTTAGAGGTAGTCACTATTATCTCCATTTTACAGATGAAGACACTGGGGACTAATGTCACAGAGCTAGGAAGCAGATGAATAAGGATTCAAACCCAGTTTGATTCAGACCCAATCTGGGTCTCCAGTCTGTGCTCTTAACCCCATACCATCTAGCCCTATTCTAAGCTCATGGTCAATCTACACTCAATGAATAAGTGCATTATATTACTAAATATCAGTGAACACAGAGGAGTTGTGATTCCTTTTAAGTTCGTGGAAGAAAAATCCCAACTTCTATCACCCTGGGTTGAAATTAGGTCTTCTTTCCTATTGGGGGAAATTTCTGCAGGTGTGAGCAATTAAAAAATTAAACATTAATTAACAGCTCAAGTGACTGCCTGTGTTAGTTGCTTGTTAACTGCACAGGTAAATATTGTGCCCCCACCTAATGTTTGAAAATAAGGTCTCTTGAGCATATTAAGTAGTAGGGATGATCTTCTCAAGATTTGAGTGTTTCATGACCCCTTCAGTATATCATGTTAAAAGGTTGCATATGACAAAGCTACTGAAAGAGGGGATTGCTTTATTCCTTAATACAACCATACTAACTTACAAAATATCTTAAGCTGGATGAGAGACAAGGATGTTCATCTATTTCCATCATCTATGACTCATTATCTTGGGACATCGCAGAAAGCCCCAGGATCTTGGTTTTGTGAAGATAAGCTCCCCTACCACCTATTTTCTCACTTTTGTTCCCTCTTATTTCAAAACTGACACTGCCTCTACTTCACTACTTGTCACCCTCTTCAGCTCCTTAGGATCTGGCTGTTCCTTTTATTCTTCCACTAAATCCATTTTCTCACAAGACACCAAAATCAACCTACTGATGGGCTTTGGACAGGTATTCTTGGTGCTCATCTCTCTGGAACACCCTCTGGATCCTATGTCACTGTAAACATCAGTCACCTCCTTTATTTTTGGCAGATACTCAAGCCTTTCTCATGCAACCAGTAAGTCCCCTTTAGGATCTAAATCCAGCTACTGCCCAACCAGTCCCCCAGATATACAAAATAACTGTATTCTCCATGGAAATGAATTAAATTGGAGAGAAATCAATCTTTCTCTACTTCCTGTCACCAAGAGGAGAACATTCCCATAGGCTTCTGATGTCAGATTTGATTTGGCCAATGTTATGTTATGATATGAACATGAGTAGGGGTGTGGAATGTGATACACACTTCTGCCTCTCATCACAAGATGATATCTTGGTTTCTGCTTGTTCTTGAAGAATGAGAGATGTATCTACATCCTGGAGTCAGAACAAGCCAAGCTGACATACAGATAGAGTCCTAATAAATGATTATTTTAAACTACTGTGGAACAGTTGTTACACAGCAGTATCATGAAAGTTAACTAATGCACCCAAATGAAATTTCAAACCTTTGTTGTTTCTTTTTATTCTGTCTGGAGTATTCCCTAATTATTCCTGATGGAAATATTTTCTTGCTTCTAAACTTCCATAGTGTTACCTCTCTTATCCACCTTTCAACCTTCGTGTCCAATCTTCTCTCCCTTGTTGTTATATACTCTGTTGAGGCAAGAAGTGCCTCATTCAACTTTGAATGACAGAGCATTGAAAGGTCTCATCCTTCTAGTCAAAACCAAATTAAAATTTATTCGCTCATTCATGCATTCAATAAAAGGCTGAATCTCAGAACTCAAAGGCATTTAAAACAACATCTGGCTTAGGTTTGTAGACAAAAAACATATCAGGTAACATGGTATCATTGCTTCTGCTATTCTGTTAATTACTCCTAAAGGAGGGGGGGCCACTGGCATTGACTATAAGAACATAATATTCTTAAAATAATTTTTGTAGTTATAGATGGACAGAATAGCTTTATTCTATTTCTTTTTCTGTGGTGCTGAGGATCATACGCAGTGACTCACACAAGCTAGGCAAGTGCTCTGCCACTGAGCTATGCCCAAGAACATAATATTCTTGTTGGTAGAAACTATCAAAGTTTGTTCTTTTGATATTAATTCCCCTAACACTTTCACTTCTGATATTCAATTACCCTCTTTCTACTTGGCTCATCTCACTTTCCTGGAAGACCTTCTCCTGGAAACTTGGTTGTTCTCACTAGCTTTCAGTTGGTTGAGCAGGCTTATTTACTGATGCCACTGAATCTCACCTGTCAGAAAAGCTGACACATCCCTTTCCTTGCAGTGGATCCATGACATGAGGGAATATAAACGTATGGGTAAGCATTTTGGCAAACTTAGCCAAAATTTATTTTGGTTGGAGTCAAGAATTAATCTAACTTGTTAGCCAGTTTCAGCTCTTTTGAAACATCACCATTTGGAATGTGGCCAGTGGAATGACAAAAACCTTAACAAGGTTTGGAACCAGGGTGTCTATGACCAGAAACAGCTGAAAATATATTTGTCATACTCAGGAAACAAAAGCACATTTTTACTAGAGCTGATGGGTCATCTGGAAATAGCAGATTTCCTACTGAGAGAACCAATGGAATAACAAACCAGTCCATTAAAAGTTGGAAGTTCCTTTAAAACACTAGGACTTTGTCATACAGCATAAAGTAAATAGGTATGAGAGAAGACTTCCTTAGTCAAGATGCACAAATGTAAGAACTAGCAGAAAGAGAACTGGACCAAGAGTCTCCCAAAGGTGATGTGACCTGGGACTAGTCACTTAAAAAGTCCTTACCCATAATATCAAACTCTATCAATCCAATTAAATTTAATTCAATATTATTCAAGCAGTTTGCCTAAAACGACATTTCTCAAAGCAATGATCAAACAAATTTTGGTTAAAGAAGGTTAAATAGATGTCTTTACCATGAACCTTCTGAGACACCAATTTTCTAAAGTATATTGTGAAACTCTAAGTGGGTGTGGTATGGAATATTTTCTAAATTAATCTGACATAAGATCCCTTTCACCATAAATAATCTTGTAGGAATGGTATTCTCTAGAGCACACAGTCACACTTTATACAAGATACAGAGATGCTAAGAGAATGGTTCCCCTGGGTCCTGGTCCTGAGGCTTGTCATTCTTATGAAACCTGGTATATGACCTTCTCTGACTGTTTATGCCACACCCTGACTCTTTACAATGATGTCCCTTTTTGTTTTTAAGATAGCTTAGTGACTATCGTCTGAAACCAAAATATCTTAACTAAGAAAATCATGCGTGTATGTATTGAGTGAATTCTGCTGATTTGTTTATATGAGCAATGGTCACTTGTACTGAAACAGAAGTGCCAAATAACCATGATTGTCAATTGCCACAGAAGACTCATTTTCTGAGCTGAAGTATTTTCATATGTCAAGATGCAATCATTTCACATAAGGAAAGCCATTAAGAAATACAATTACTATAGGAAATGAAGACCTTTTCTAGGAGAACAGACATCATGGGTTTCATTAAAAGCTCTTCCCTTTTTCATGTTCACCTTCTTCTACTTCAAACTGAAAGTGACTTCATTTTCAAGTGACCTTTTAAAAAGTCCAAACATCAAGCACCATAAATATTAAAAATATTCAAAATGAAGTCCAGTACTATAATATTAAGTGGGATATGCCTGAAACTCAGAAAACTCTATTTCTCTTGCTTTAAATAGCCAAGTTAGAAAATGATTCATATTCTCTTCATAGACTCTCATTATATGTTCTTTGTGGAAGAAGGTTAGAGTGTTTTTTTTTTTTTTTCTTTTTAAACAAGTCACACCACGGGGTAATAAGACTGAACCAAAAGCTTTCAAAAGAATTTGCTCTTTATCATCTTTCTCTTCCTTATTTCCCTTACTCTTCCCTCCCCTTCATCCTCCTTTTGAGAGAGAGAGAAAAGGAGAGAGAGAGGAAAGAGAAGATCAGTAGCAAATTGAGATTAACAATGTATGTGTGTATAGGAAGATAAAAAATGGGGGCTATTATTAACTCATGTCACATAAAAGACTTATATCATACCTCAAGTTGGTAGCATAGCTACCAAGAATTCCTACTAGAAAATTAATTATATTCAAACTTCATTTTGAACAGAGAAAAGTAGCATGATTGAAAACATTAAAACAATCCTGATCAAGATAAAAAACAATCAAACACTAAATTTTACTACTAAATCAAACACAAAATGTAAAACAGTCACCTAAGTGATACATGGTTGAAATGTGGGAGGAAAATTCATTTCCCCCTCCCTCATGAGACTGTAACTGAAGATGATTTAAGGCAAAAAGTTAAGCTGATGTTTTGTGGTCTTTTACTATGTATTTCTGTGCTTGGTGATTTATTTGTAATGAATAACTGATGAAATAAAAGAAAAAAAATGGTAGAGAAATATATTTTCCCACAGAAAAAATAATGCATTGAAAACAGAAGTGTTGGCAGAAAATAATGACAATTAAAAATCATTCAAGGACCTCAGAGTATCTCTTTCCAGCAGAAAGAGAATAGCTTATAAAGGACTTATTAAAGGATCAAGGACATCATCATGAATTCAAAGTTTTTTATATACAGACTGAAAGATGAAAAAATAGACTTACATACTGTGTGTGCACAAATAGATATGCATGTATTTCCCAGCTCTATTCACTGAGAGGCTGAAAAGCAATGATACCCTCCTAATGAGGAGCATACCTGACATCTACATCTTCATTTCTCAATCCCACTCTCTGATTAAGAAGAAATGGTTGACCAAAGGGAACAGACAGGGAAGGAACAAAAAGGTCCTAGACTATCTTATGGTGCCAGAGACTAAAAAATGGTTGGAAAAAAATCATGGGGGCATGGCAGAAAGACACAGAAGCCAACAAGAAGGGTCTCCTCTGGCTAAATTGGAGAAAAATTAAGCAACAGAATTATAACAGCAGTCGATTGTAATTCATAGAATAAAATGAATCTGTGGTTTCATACTGATACACGTAAATGAATCACCAAAAATGGGAGAAAGGCTGCCAATAGCATATATGTAGGATGAACAGTTACAGAGATCTAATGTACAACATAAGGGCTCTAGTTAGTAAAATTGTATTAAGGATTTTTGTTATATTTTAGTTGTTCTTGTCACAAAAAGTAACTATATTAAATAATAGAAAAGTTATTTTGCTTCACCATTTTACTATCTGTAAGTTTTCCATATATCATGTTATAACCATCAGATATACACAATAAAACTATATTTAGAAAAGGAGGGAGGAGAGAAGTTCTTCCTTATAGTTGAATTTCAAGTAATAAAAAAAGAGTTAAATTAGAAAATCAATATTTGGCAGTCACTACAAGAGCAATCGTTTCAGGTAGCAGGCATTAGTTAATACTTTAAAAAGAGGGAAAATTATAAAAAAAGATTTAATAAATACTGGAGAAAATGTGGGAAAAAAGGAACATGTTTACACTGTTGGTGGGATTATAAGTTAATATAACCACCCTGGAAATAGCTATGGAGGTTCCTCAAAAGACTAGGCATGGAACTACCACTATATGACCCAACTATACCACTCTTGGGAATTTATTCTAAAGAATCAAGTCAGCTTACTATAGCAATACATGCAAATTCATGTTTAGCACAATTCATAAGAGGCAAACTAAGGAAGCAGCCCAGGTATCTGTCAATGTATGAATAGATAAGGAAAATGTGATATTTTATATATGTGTGTGTGTGTGTGTGTGTGTGTGTGTGTTATACACACATAATGTGATGTGTGTATAATCTCATATCACATTATATAAGTTTTATTCACCCATAAAGGAAAATAAAAGTATCACATCTGCTGGAAAATGGATGAAACCTGGGAACCCTAAGTTAAGCAAAATAAGCCAAATGCAAAGTGAAGGGTTCTATGTTTTGTGTGTGTGGAAGCTAGAGAGGAAAAGGGAAAAGAAACTTGACTGGAGGCATAGGAATTCTTATGAAAAACAGACCAATAGAGTAGGGAAAAGGAACCAAGGAGAGAGAACATGGGAGGCAAAGGGGGAATGCTGGGGAACAATATTGACCAAAATATATTATTGTGTGCATATACAAATACAACAAACTCTACCATTATATATAATTATACTTCACTAATAAAAATAAAGAATATATGTATTTTATGTGATATATATACATACATACATATATATATATATATATTATCTGTGCTCAAGTTGTATAAAAAGAAATAAAAATGAAAATAAAATAGGACAATGCAACTATAGGACTTTACTATTTGAAGGCATTTGCAGGGCACTGGAGGGCTCATGCAGAATACAGACAGTACTGCTCTGAGGCAGGAACAGGGACACAGGCTCCTCACACCTGCTTTTAAATGGGGCCTGTGTTTTTGCTTTTTTTTGTTTCTGAACAATCACAGATGACATTACTTTTTCCAGAGTGGGTGGATGAAAGCACTGTGAGTGGAGGCTTCTTTAAAAGAGGGGTTGATTTTTCAGTTTTAAAGAAGCCTCCAAATAAAAATAGTCCTTCCCTTTGCAGAGCCTCCCTCTGCTCTCTGCTCCTGCCAGCTGCTCCTTCTCCAGGCCCTCCACCATCTTTCTCCTCCCTACTGTTTGCTTCCAGTCACTCTTGTCCCACCTCCTCTCGAGAACCCTTCCTTCTCCCCTTCTACTTTTTGTGTAGTTTTATTTTGAAAAAATATTAATTCCAAATGAACAAAAAAGATATGTGGGGAGAAAAGAAGAGGTGAGTTCTCAGTTACTTGAGCAACTGCCAAGTTTTCGGTTCTTCCTCTAACTCATGCTAACCCCTTGGATAACCAGAAACCACAGTCCTTGTTGAAGCCCAAATGTGAAAACTAAAAGATGAATAAGGAGAGGAGCATGCATTTTTATTATTTGTGACCTCTATAAAAGTGCCCAAGAACATCAAAGAGCATTATACTATTAAAGAGTCATAGTAAAAATGTACTATTACAGACATTTTCCTTTCCGATGTGTTTTAAACATTGTAAACTATTATTTACTATCATTATTTTAATGAATAATGTTGATAACTCAATCCAGGTTAACTTCCAAATATGTAATTTTAAAAGACGGAAAACATTTTTATCTCAATGTAATTCCCCATCATTTAAGAGTTCAAAATGTGGATTCAGCAAAAATTAAAAACAAAAACAACACAGGTCATAGAGGATCAAAACTTATCTAAACACAAACACATAAATATATGTTTACATATATACATATATAAATACATAGTATGTATACATATAAAACTACACAGTATATGTAATATATAATTACACTTTGTGTATGTGGTGTATATGCGTGTACAAGTGTGTGTATGTGTGTGTGTGTGTGTGTGTGTGTAGAGAGAGAGAGAGAGAGAGAGAGAGAGAGAGAGAGCTATAGTCACTTTCCTGAAGCACTGTGACTTTTAGAAAATGAAAAATAACAAAAAATCTGCTTCCTGGCAATGCTTAAGGATTGTGTTTGGGGGCATAGGGGCATGGGGACATTTGTTAGAAGAAGAAAAAACTGCAAGACAGTTCAAATTCAAAAGAAATAATTTTCAAATCAAGTCACTAAACAAACCATTTTTGACATAGACCTAGTTTGAGGTATGTAAAACATCTACATAAGAGATCCTTACAGGTGTCCTTAGCTGCTAGTAAAATTTCAATTCAGACTAATGCTCTTCATTGTAATAAGGCCTCTATCAAGGAACCACTGGCTAATCATTGATAACTTCATGGAGTTGCCAGCATATCCTATCCAAATAGTAACAGTGGATGGATTCCAACTGGGAAATTCAGGACTGCACACTTCCTTCTCTATGCTACTTAACTGAGTGGTAATAATAGATATGGGCTATGGTGTAATTATGCTGTGGTTTATTAACTGTGTTGTAACGAACTAGGAAAATGTCATTTAAACAAACAGATGTGGGGGGGCTGTATGGATATCTGTGTGAGATATATAAACAGAATCTTAATTAGAGAAATTGCAGTAATAACAACTACACATGCCAGCTATCTTCTCTCTCTTCTTTCCAGTTACCTGAATCACTTGTCAAAAGCCTGCCAAAAGAAAGAGGAAACTCTAATATCCATGGACACTAAGTGATTTTAATGTCTCTACAAACTGGTTCAGTCCATTGCATCATCTTTAATATTGGAGCCTGCCTGAGCCCACAAGACAGCGATGGACTGGTCCCTTGTAACCCATACAAGAAGTTAGAAAACTTCAAGAGCTAGAGAGCACATATTTTGCATTTTTTCAGGTTTTATGGTCTCTCTGTCAACGACTCAATTTTGCCATTACAGCATTAAAGCCATTACAGATAATACATAGATGAATGTGTATGTTTGTGTTCCAGTGAAGTTTTATTTACAAACACAGGTAGTGGTCTAGATTTGGCTCTTAAGCTATTGTTCACCAACCCCAGCCCCAATCATCCTTAAGCAAAAGGTAAGCAGCTGCTAATAATAAGGCTTAGTTCTGGTTTACCATCATTAAGGTCCTGTCTCTCAGAATCAAATTCATTCTGTGGGTCTCTCCTCTGTGATAACTGGACATTGATATATTGGCAAGAAGGATGTCTTATATATTCATATATTCAGTGAAAAAAAATCACATTTTATAGCAATATCTTTTTTAATCAAATAAATATATAGATGAACAAATAAAATATAATTTTATACAATTTTATTTATGTATCCATATCTTTATAACATTATATAGGGATAGATAAACCTCAGAAAGGATAATGGGTGATCATCCCTAATTCGACAATGTGAAAACTGAAATTATCTTGCATCTGAAATTTTTTGAACAGAGACATGACACTCAAAACGTTCCAATTTTAAAACATCTCAGATTTTCAATTTTTGGATTAGAAATGCTCAACCAGTAAAGTCTATGCAAATATTCCAAAGTCCGTGATTCTCAAATTGAAATAGTACTGGCCCCAAACATTTTGGATAAGGGATACTCAAACTGCACTATAGTTCAGGGGGTTACTTCTGCAAAATGGATTTAGGAATGGGAAGGAAAAAATAACTTTGCCCTTTTATATTCTTTTGTAGTCTTTGAATTTGCTAATGTAAGCAAATAAAAATTTTTAAATTAAAATATGGCAAAAGATTATGGTCTTTTAAATGCTGGAAGACTTTCATTAACTCATTTCCTCTAGTTCCCACATAAGCTTTCTGTGGTCACAAAATTACTCATTCATTCATTCCATACCTACTGTAGATACTAAATGGGTGTGGGGAATTCACACAGCTTAGGATGTAGGTGGGGAAACAGGCATTAATAAAATAATTATATAGGTAAAGTTAGAATTTCAACATATGAAGTATTTATGACATCATTTCTGTACTAAATTACTTATTGAACGCCATACCCATTATTATTACTGGAGTATAAAATCTGTGTCAATGAATGTAGAAATATGACATATGGAAGGATGATAGGTATTAACATACTGAGGAGATTGGACTCAGCATATAGGTGTGTTGTACCTTACATACCATCTACTTACAATTTTCTTGAAGTAATTATGAACATGCAGTCCCAACAGCTGTTTTAAAGAGACAGATAGAATTTCAGTTATGTGAGGCTTTGAGAAGTCTTCCTTGACTTACTTTCTACATAGATCCTGATGATTCTGGATGTCATGACCTTACTGCTATATGTTAGACCTCTCCTTCTAGCATTTTCCATTCTGAGAAAATAAAGGCAGGGACCACATATTCTCTTCTATGAATTGGAAGTATCATTTTTTTTTATTATCTACCCAACACCTCCTCTGCAATTGGTTTGCCCTTTCCAAAGAGATCAGTTCGCTACAGCCATGTTTGTGTAATATAAATTTGGGTTTGGGCATTTGATGCTAGATGGACCAGTATCCCTTCTTTAGATATTTAAAACTGGAGAAGAAAGAAAAACTGGTCTGGATTTTACAATGTGTTAACTCAGAAGAGGGAGAGAAAGGCCCTGAGAGAGAAAATAATGGTTCAGTCATGCAGAGAGAAGATGAGAAGATCATTTTTTCCATATTTCCATGAGTTTTGAGGTCTAGGTTCTTCCAAAGACCCTGCTACTTTTTTTTCTCAGGTTTCCATTAGCTACTAGTCTATATTTATCTTAAATAAATATTTATTTTTCCAGGTGGCCTTCTGAGTCACAAATCCAAATAACAAAGCCAAGCTCTTGACAACATCCTCACAAAATAGTCTCAGTATATTAAAGAAGATGTGAAAAGCTTATCCATTCCCTTGAGCATTTTGTGTTACAACAACAAAACACCTGAGAACAGGTAATTTATAAACAATAGAAATTTGTTTCTTCTACTTCTAGAAACTGAGAAGTCTGAGACCGAGGTGCTGGCATTAAATGTTTGGTGAGGGCCTGCTTCTACTTCCATGATCATGCCTTTTGCTATATCTTTCCGAGGGGATAGATATGCTGGGTCCTAAGGTGGCATAAAGCAAAAGGGCAAAAGAAGGGGCCTGCTAGTTTCCTCTGATCCTTTTATGAAAAGCACTAATCCACTCCAGAAGGTAGAGTCCTCTTGATCTAATCACTTCTCAAAGACCATATCTCCTAATACTGTTGCACTAGGATTACATTTCAATATGCATTTAGAGGGGACGCAAATATCAAACCACAGCAACCCCTACAAATGAAAGGCCAACAACAAAAATTCATGCACAGAAATGATTGCAATAGCAACAATTCTAATAGCTTACTGTGAACAAGCACTGTTATAACTGGTTGACATATATGAACTATGAATTTTTCTTCTTTTTATAAATGATGAGTTATTTTGTTGTTTTTTGTAGTGCTAGGGATCGAACTCAGGGTCTCCTACATTCTACAATAGTTCTCTACCACTGAACCATATCTTTAGTCCTGAACAATTAATTCGTAATGCAAACAAAAGTGTTCCTTCTTGATCTAGAGCCAAAATATCACCTTTGAAAAGAAGAATGTGACTGGGTACAATAGCGCATGCCTGTAATTCCAGTGACTCAGGAGGCTGAGGCAGGAGGATCTCAAGTTCAAAGCCAACCTCAGCAACTTAGTGAGGCCCTAAGCAACTGAGACCCTGTCTCAAAATAAGCAATATGAAGGGCTGGGGATGTGGCTCAGTGGTAAACTGCTCCTGGGTTAAATCCCCAGTATAAAAAAAAAAAAAAAGGATAATGTGACCACTACCCAGAAAACACACATCAGTGGTCTATAAGGCATTGCAACCTTTAGTTCTCAAAGCAAAGTTAACCCTTCATTAATTACTCAAGCAAAGAGAATGCTTGCAAATCTGAAAATCAATCTGCAATTTGTTTTCTGCAAAAATGTCATTCCCTGCTTCACAGGAGAAATTATGTTCAGACCCTGGTACTTGGGAATAGTAAATAAGCCCTAATGAGTTCAAAAGTCAGTAATGACAGTGCTAATTCAATGGTTCATTTGGTAGAAAGTCAGTCTCTCTTCTTCAAAGGAAAAACAGGATTATCAAGTGAGCTAGGAGAATTTTCTTTACATGATTGATGGGAAGAAAAAGTAATCACCTTTGAAGTGCCACAACGCATTACACCTCTCCAGTGTTCTCTTTCTTCTTCTGACATTCATGAGTAATTGAAGGGAAAGAAGCCTCTTAGAATGACCAATGAAGTGAAGTGACAACCCTGTCTTTGCTATCTACCAACAGTGACACACTGGGGTCTTGGATAGTTGAGAATTGATGTGTGAGAAATGTGTGTCTTTGATGGGCAGCTCTGATTCTCGGCTCAGCATATATGTGCCACCAATCAAACCACATAAACTTTGAGTCAAACAAATATGAGAAACAGTATTCCAGTTTCTTAGAAGTCGGTGGCCTGCAGACCTGTTGTGAGAAGATCAGCTTTCTGAGACTGATGCTCAGGGTAAAGTCCTCAAGATATAACTGAAGGAATCAATGAGCAAAACAAGATGGACAAGTAAGACATGCTAAGAATGATTTAAAATATATTATCTCATCATCTCTAAGGACTGATTAACCATACAGTCCAGGATGACAATCTGGAGATCCCAAACCTCTTGGCTCCAGTTCACTAATGCAGAGGTAGGTAGCTCTTCTTTGGGAAGGCATTGCTCCATAGCCCTCCACCTCATACAGATGTCTTGGTAGATGCAAACTGTTCAAATGAGACAGTGTTAATGCTCACAGATCTAAAGAACTTGGAGTGACTAGGCAACTTTTGATTCTCACACACTCACTCTCTGAAATTTGCTGAAGTCCTTATCTTAGTCCATTTTGTGTTGCTGCAACAAAATACAGCTATGGGTTCCTTAATAACATGGTACATTGTGAAAAATATGTTGTGAATCCACTGTGGTGTGAACATTGTAGAGTTGCCCAAATCAATGACATTGTTGCCCAAATCAATGACAGCTTCATTACTAGGCAATATAATATTACGGAACCACTGTCATACGTGTGATCAGTAACTGACCAGAACAGTATTATATAGCACATGATTGTACCATACCTGGGTAATTTATAATGAACATAAATTTATTTTGCCCACAATTCTGGTGGTTGGGAAGGCCAAGATCAAGAATTCTCCGGGGAGGGGCTCCTTGCTGCATCAAAACATGGGAGAAGGCATAGCAAGAAACACATGAGGATCAGGAACATACTTTTATGAACACATTTCAAGAAAAAGGCTTTAATACATTCATGAGGGCAGAGCCCCCCATGACTTAGTCACCTGTCAACACTGTTGCCTTGGGGATTAACCTTCTAACACATGAACTTTGGGGAAACCATTCAAATTATAGCACATTCCATCTCAGCTTCTGATTTGTATGAAGAAACAAGGCTTTGAGGATAGATTGATAGGAAGGAAATTACTTTATCTTTTGCTTCCTGTGTGTGGTGCTGGGGATTCAACAGAGGGCCTTGCATATGCTAGGAAAGCACTCTACCAATGAGCTACACCCCCAGTCCAGGGACAGATTTTGGTTTGCTGATGAAAAAATAAAAACCTTTCTGTAGTTGTTGCCAAAAATTCACTTAAATGCCCCTGCCCAGGTTCTAGAATCTACTGGCCATTGTACAAATGGCTATAACTTGGTTCCTGGGGTGATCAGGGGTTGGCAAAGGAGGGGGAAACTACATGTGATCTAGCACAGAACATTCTTCCTGAGGCCTCCCATGTACTAAAGAGAATTGGGATGGTTTGTGTATTCACCATGTACCTCCAACCCACTTACCAATAACTACCCTTGGGTAGCTCTTACTCACAAGTCCCAATATTGGTGACTTATATAAAAATGACAAAGGTATTTTTAAGGAAAAGTACAATGAAAAAACTTCTCTAAATACACTTGCAGTCAAATAAGTCATTCTTCTCAGAAGCTAAGCCTGGGGTATAGTAGATGTTTAATACATAAGTGTTTAAGTGAATAAAAATGAATAAGTGTTTACACAGTATAGTTGTTTCATAAAATGCAATTAGTTTACACTAATTCAATTATACCCACTTGGTGTCTTGTCATTCTTGAGCATAAAAATCTATAATCCTTAACCTGACATGGCCTCAAAATATAAGTCAACTTCTTCTTCTGATTGTTAACTCAAAGATGGTGATCTGCTCCAAACACAGACAGGTCATGATAGGGATTAAAGCAACGGTATCCATGTGAATATCCATGTGATACTTTAAGGATGATGCAAAAGATTTTCAATGTGATGGTTTTAGTACATACAATTTCTACATGGAGGCCTCACTTAAAACTAAAAATACAGTGAAATGTAGCAGCATTTCCAGACAAATTGAATTCCAGAGGTGCTTTTCCTTATGTCTTAAACCAAAGATGATTTTAGTGAGAATAAAATCAACCAGAAACTATTACAACAAGATTAAAATAAGCAAAGGGCCAAACACTGGCAAATTCATCTCAAGTCCAACAAGATGGACCTAGAATTCTGACTAGCTGGAAGAGCAAAATAATAAAAACACTGATAACAATAACAGGTACTGTGAGCTAAAGAACCCTGTATGTAAATCAAAACTATGAGCACTTAGAGTAACAATAACTGATCACAACTAATTTTCTCATGTAATCTCAGGGAGCAGGGAGGAGAAAATAGATCATGTGTCTGTTCCAGTTCGAATGGTGGCTAGAGTCCTCCTCCACTGGCATTACCCAGATCTCTTCTTCTTCCCTCTTCCACTTTGAGGCCCCTTGTGATTACACTGGGCTCATCTGGGTAGTCCAAGATAATCTTCCTATTATCTTGAGCAACCTCAACTTCATCTGTAACCTCGATCCCACATTTCATGTAAGGAAACGCATTCACAGTTCCCAGGGATTAGGACATGGACATCTCTGGGACAAGGGCAGGATTCTGTACTACCTGCTCTAGGTCTGCATCAACACTTCATGTTCACTTAGAAAAACAAGTCTAGCTCCAGTTACTGCAAGAACCATGAGAGTCTCTTATTTGTGCAAACCCTGTATTTTTAAAAATATTTTTTAGTTGTCAATGGACCTTTA
Source organism: Sciurus carolinensis (assembly GCF_902686445.1). NCBI lineage: Eukaryota > Metazoa > Chordata > Mammalia > Rodentia > Sciuridae > Sciurus > Sciurus carolinensis. The sequence continues at coordinate 58,743,954 of NC_062229.1, forward strand.
TTTTATTTATTTATATGTGGTGTTGAAAATCAAACACAGTGCCTCACATAGAGCAAGCACTTTACTGCTGAGCTACAACACAACCCCAGCCCTATGTTTAAGGTGTGAGAATCATATTTGTTCTGTTCAGTAGAACTGAATAGATGGCTCTAAGCTGCCCCCCAAAACCAGAATACTCAAAATAAATAAATAATACTGAGAGTTGGAAATAAACATAAAACAGAGTCCACACACATCTCAGCTTACCTAGCACAGTTTCTAAAGGAGGGTACCCACTAGTAGCATTTTCCCCCTCTCAAGCTCTCAATCATTTATTTTGCTACATTTTATATATTCTGCAAATGATCTCTAATGAGTTTCATTGCTATTGGCAGTCTAGACATTTATGATAAATTAAAACCCTATTACATATGAAGGTATCAAAACAATAGCAGATCTGCCTTCCACTGAATATATTTTAGGATGACAGTTCTGTTTCATCTGACTTCCTCTACAAGAACAGCTCATCAAACTCACAGTTCTAGTGACAAAGCCCAACCAGTACCTATTTTTGTCCCACCTGAAAAAAAAAAAAAGTGCCCATACAGGCAGTGCATCTGGAACAGAAATGAAATTAGATACAAAAATATCAAGCGTCAACCACTCAAATCCGTTTCATTGTTTCCTATCCACAGATACCCTAATTGAAGGTGGCACTGCAAGGTTAAATCCCGGTTTTGACAGCATCTCGTGTCAGACACCTGTCAAAATGTAATAAGACACCTGTGAAAGGGAAGTGCATGCCAAAGCCACATCATATTTCCCTACGTCGTGGTTCCTGACTAGGAGGACTCCTTTCACTGAGTGAACAGAGGGGTACCTGGGTGCCACCCGTACTGTGCCACCCGTGCTTTACCACCAGTGCAGGCAAGGAATAGCAGTGGAGAAAGATGGCACCTAAGAAAGCAGAAGCAGGAAGCCGGAAGTGTTGTAAGTTCAGCAAATGATTACGAGCACGAAAGGATGGCAGTAAACGTGCTTAAATTTCAGGATTCAGCCCTAGAGCCTTGATCCCGATTAGAGGCAGGGAATTATTTTTTAATATCTGTTTTACATAATTAAGGGGCAGTAGCTTTCATGCAGATGAGCACTTTGAATGCGTGCAACACCAAATGGGCTTCATTAGCTTAGCTGGGCAATTATGAAGTAGGAAGTTAAAAAGCTGTGAGAAAGCCTTATCTTCAAAAAGGTCTGAAACAGGGTGTACCAATAGGCAACAGGCAGGATGGTACATTTTGTACATTACCTTGGAGGCAAAACTTCTAAAGTTCTTGATAGCTTTGAAATCAGCAGCACGCATCCCATTTAAACCCCCAATGAGAGGAACAGGTGGTGTGTGGAAGGCTCTGTAGAAAGTCTTAAAGTATTTCCCAAATATTTGTAGGTTTCATCAAGCCTTTCTCTATTTGTACTAAATGTTTTTTTTTTCTATTGTTTTCCAATTGCTTCCTTCATTTCCCTCCCATGTGCATTTCAAAGGAAATTGGAGAGCTTAAAATGTGGCTAAATATAACACCATACTAAACAAACAGTGAATCAAACCTCAAGAAATTATTTTGGATGCATATTCTTGCTCTTCTGATTAGGAAACTGCAATACCACAAATGAGTCTTGCTCAGGAGAAAGGCCATTTGTTTACCAGAAGGCTAGGCACACAGAGGGAAAGCCCGGACTACAGGGATCAAATCCAATTCTCAGCTATTTCAATACAGATGTTTTTCTAGATAATCAGCCTTGCATGCATGTTGAAGAATCAAAGATAAATCTCTCATGGGCTGAGAAAGGCAAAATCACAGCCTGTCAGCTTTGCAAAGGCCCATTCAAGCTGGGTGATCTGGTGCAACTCTTATTTTAAAAACAAAGTTGAGTACAGCACAAGGTTACTGATTTTGTCCAGAATATAACTGAGTCATCACTACAGTCTGGATTAAGTCCCAGGGCACTTGACTCCCACCCTAGTCCCTCCATGCTACTTCCCCAGGCATCTGACTTCAGGAGGAAGGAAAAATAGAAGACTAAGGATTATATATACACCTTGAAGGAGTCATGTACTTGTCAGTTTATTTTCTACATATCTTCTTTTCTCACTGACAGTCCAGTGGCAGGTTTCTGTTTTGTTTCTTTGTGACTCCTTTCCTTTCCCCAGTTAAAACTGAAGCAGCTACATTGATCCAGAAATAAAGTGCTGGCTAAATACAGAGTACAACATTTCACAGCCTGTTTATAGAGTGAATGGTTTTGGACCCCAGGGACTAGGAAAACCCAGGGTGAGGAAGGAGGACACAAGAGGGTGTGAATTTAGGGTAGAGAAGGAATGGAAGAACTTGAGTAATTAAAGAGTTAGAATCTCCATTTAGAGGATCAGGAAAAAGATTACCCAAATACCAAGTGAGGACCTTTCACTGGCAACCACCCCCAAATCTCAGTCCAGTTACTATACCCAACTGAGACTGGCTTATCCCTCATAGATAGCCCAATATCTTATGGTCTGGGAAACCGACTAGTCCTCCAAAAAGAGGGTGGAAAAATGTACATGGATCATTATGAAGGGGAAGTCTGATCCTGAGCTAAAGAGAATGAGTTGGAAATTTCCCTAGGAGCCCAGGGTAGCAATACACAAAGGGCATACCAACCCTCTGATTTACATAGTGCTCATTGAGCAACTATCTAGATCCTGTTTCCTAGGACAGCCTCAAGTGAATATCCTATTAGCTCATCACCTGTTATCTTACCTGACTGTGTACTTCTCCTGACTCATATGGAAGGAAGGACCACCACACAGTGGAATGATTAGATCTGTCTATTGATCCCTGTACTTAGGGCCTTGGAGGTACCAGTGCATCTGCCCTTCTCATCTCTCACTGTACCTAAAAGCCAATGGTACAAACAGGAATCACATGCTGCTGTCTGAATATACCCCATGCCTGCCTACTTCCTTCTAGTCTTTGCTCATGCAGGTCTTCAATCTGGAAGGCTCTTCCTTCCCCTCTACCTCTTGATAATTTTTCCATCTACCATTTGAGAACTTTTAACACCTGAAATTATTCACAAATGGAAAAACCCAGGAGAGAGAGTACCTGGCACCATAGGTGTTCCAGAAGTATAAGACAGCCTCATGTTAAGATGGTATCAGATAAAATTAGGCTAAAACAATGAAAACCACCACGGTTCCAGGAACTGCATGGTACACATACTATATGTTTACTCTCATAAACACACCAGGAGAGAGATTTAATAATGTTCATTTTACAGATGAGATCCAGGAGGGTAAAGGAACATGCCCAAGATCACCCCAGGGGGATTCTGACCAAAGCAATAAGGATTTTTCAGGTAACTGTTAACACCTAACTTCTATGCCTCCAGTGATCCTGCTAACACTGAAATTCTGGTATTTTATGCAATTGTTCCTCCCTGGATTCCTTTCTGAATGCCTCATTAGGACCCAGCCCTTCCTTCCACTGAAATTATTTCATTGGCCTTATCTGACAGAATAGTACACTTATCTCATGCCAAAAACTATGAGGAAAACTCATAGGAAGTAGGCGCTCTGCCTCATTCACACACAAGTAATCAGACTGCCTCAGATGCAGGAGAGGCAAAAGTTTTTCTTGAATGAGAATCTTCCCAATGTCACACAATAGCTGCTCTCCATGACTAGTAGTTTTGTTTTTTGAAAACGGCTGCTAAAACAAACATCAAGAGCAAAAGTTGAGGTTTCTCACAACAACAGATCAGAGACCCCTCTCTTTGCTCCGAGTGCTGCCCCGACCTTAACAAGCAGCCCAACTGCACTGTCTGTCCTTGTCAGGTACAGGGTCAAACTGCAAAGCCTTCTCCAGCCAAGCAGCATGGTTATAAGTCATCATTTGAAACTGTGAAATTCTTCACTGCTACCATGTGCAAACAAAATCACTTACTTTGGTTTTTGCACAGGTCCAGAATAGTGTTATTTATTTTAAAAAAATAGGTTTGCAAAAATTTGAACCTGTAGGCATCTTCATGGGAGGCTTCCTGCCTTACCACACAGACCTTGAACATGAGTGGGTCTAGTCCCACCACTCCAGGATTCCTACCACTGGTGTTTCATCCAAAACATTGCAAACTGCTGGGATTATTCTGTCTTGGAACCGAAAGGACTTGGAAGACAAAGTTTAACTTAACATGGGAATGAAACCATTCTACTATTACTTCATATCCCCAAAACTGAAAGGTAGAATCATAGTAGAGCTACATCATCAGTTATGTCAAGGAGACAAAATCAAAACTAGATCAGTATTTCCTTGTTTCACTACTTTTCTTTTTCTATTATTGTATGTGTGGACATTAAAGAATTCCTTGTCCTTTGGACAAAAGATGAGTTATATAAAGTCATTGAAGGGTAATGTCCTGATTCAACCAGCTAGAAATACACAATAGTTCAAATACCCATTGGTTCTATTTTCAAAATATGATCTGAATATGTCCATTTCCTTTCATCTCAAATTCCAGAACCCCAGGGAAGACCACCATTTCTCTCACCTGGGGAGAAGTGCAATGCCCTCTCCAAACTGGCTGCCAGTCACCCTTCACCCGCTCTGATCCGTTTCCCACACGGCAGCTAAAGAGGCCTTACACAAATGCATAGCTGGTCATTCTTACCCTCTCTTTTAAAAGCAATCAGTGCACTGAGAATAACAAAGTCTGTCACCTGGCCTGTGTGGCCCTATATAATATGATGTGGTTACGCTCCACACACTACCTCCACCTCGGGCCACTCTCCTACACTCTGGGCTTGCTAGCTCTTCTCCCATCTGAGCACTTCCTGTTACTTTGGTCTGGAACTCTTTACTCTCAGTTTTCCATGGCTGACTCATGCTCATCCCGTGAGTCTTGATTGTCACTTCCTCAAAATATCCTCTGTGACTATCCTTTCTATAATTGCCTCTCTCTTCCTTCACCCCTACCCAACCACCACTATATTCTGTCACATTACATATTTTTCCTAGCATTTTTTATATTATGTGTACTGTCTTTTAAATATATTTACTTATTTTCAGTTTTCTATACTATAATGTAAGAATGCAAGTTCCATGAGGGCAGAGATGTTGCTCATCTTGTTTGGGATTGTACCGCCTATTTACTTGGAACATGTCAAATATACTCAAGCAATATCCTGAAATAGACAAATCAATGAATACCAAATTCCATCACATTACAAAGTCAGCCAACATCTGGACCCCTGCTGTTCCTTCCAACTTCTTAATCAAGTGCTCTCCCCTGTGGACCAATCGCACAGGGTACCCAGAGCCATGTGCTGCTGTTGCAGGAACAAGTCACATTTTTTCTTTTCTCTGAAATTTGATACCAGCTGTCACCCCTTGTTAGGACAGCTTTCTCTCTTACCCTACTCAAATCTGACCTGGCTCAAGGTTCAGCTTAATTGTTACTTCTTTTAGGATTTCAAAGGATCTTTGTCCCATTTAAGAAATGCAGCAATCATTTCTTAAAATATCTGTAATGGGTGAATCCCATAAGTATATGAACCATGGCTAAATCATATTGCTATCTTCAGCATGATACCTGGCATACAATAAGTGTTCAACAAACGTTAGGTAAATGACCTAGTTCAACCCAAATATCATTTATGAGGGCTTCTTATGGTGGCAGTGCAAACCACATAACACATTAAATAACCACATCACACAGTAGACCATTTAATGCAGAGGTATTAAATGTTGTGGGTTTGTGAAAGAGATGGATTCCAGGTGAGACTTGGATGGGAAAAAAAAAAAAAAAAACAAAAACACAACATCGTTCATGAACCAGTACTTTCTACTTTCACTTCTACCACTGTGGAGACATTTAGTCTACAGCAGTCTTGGTTTTCTCACTTGCAGTTCCAGGAGAGCCTCCGGGACCCTCAGCAATATACACTCACAATTAAAAGCTCCTTACAAAGACACAAGGTATGATTCTTCTTCAAATCTAAAGTTCTTGACATGCTCATTAAGCTATTTAAGAAAATTAATGCTAAATGAGTAAGAACTTTTTAAAAAACCCTTCATCTTTATATGTAATAGAGAAGTTTTTTAGTAATAAAGGTCACCCATGTCAATAAAAGTTCCTCTTAGAGCTTCATTTCTTTTCCATTCTTAGATTCATAAAGACCATTGTCACTAACATCATTATAGGATTCAAGGGATAATGAAATCATTTTAAAAAATAAGGGGGTGCAGGGATAACACACCTACACACCAAGGTACATGAGTCCTGTGTAGATAAAATCATGATTATAGTCAAAGATGTATTTAACTGCTCCAAAATGCCATGTATTTGAGAAGGCCCCCTATGGGGGAACTGTCAAAAGCCGAACAATTCTCCAGTTTTTTTTCTTGCTGAGTACACATAGCAATTGTTATTATTCATCCATGCAGTATAAAAATTATGAAGCATATGCTCCCATTTTTCCTTCTTATGAAAAGCTAACACACTACACCTGCTGCCTAGATGCAGCCCATTTGTCCTTCTACCTTCTCTTTCCAGAAAGTTCTTGCCTCCCTGTTTGGCCTACTGTCATGTGAAAGGAGATGGCTGTGTCCCTGTAGTTGACAGACATATTGTGATAAATATATCATATATATTTCACACACCCCAACAGGAATATTTTTTTCTTGGATAATCACAAAAGACAACTTTCCATTTCACTTCATGGAGCACCAAAGATAACTTTTCATTTTTTTCCTATGAAAAAAATGGCCATGTAGCCATAAGAAAGTCACCTCCTTGTCAACCTGTCATCAGTCAATCAGTGTTCATTAAATATTAACTCTAGACTAGAACCAATAACACAAAAAATTCTATGGGTGTTCAAGGTCTTAGTTCATTGCATTTGTTATGAACTCAATCATTCTAAACAACTACAAATGACTTTATATGCAAATTAGCAAAGGACTGAATATGCACATGCAGAATTCCTCAAGGGACTTCTATTTTTTATAATGATCAACTGACTTCTGAGACAGACAGACAGGGAGGGAGGGAGGGGAAGAGAGAGAGAGAATGTGGGACATAAAGAGAAAACTCAATGTGCTTTATCTTCTAGAATCGCAATGTCATCAGTAGTGATACTAAAATAACTGCTAAAATACTATGAATGAGAACTTCAGGAAAACTTGGAATGGAACCACCATTTGACCCAGCTATCCCACTCCTTGGTCTATACCCAAAGGACTTAAAATCAGCATATTACAGAGATACAGCCACATCAATGTTCATAACTGCTCAGTTCACAATAGCCAGATTGTGGAACCAACCTAGATGTCCTTCAATTGATGAATGGATAAAGAAACTGTGGTATATATATATACAATGGAATATTACTCAGCCATAAAAAATGATAAAATTATGGCATTTGCAGGCAAATGGATGAAATTGGAGAATATCATGCTAAGTGAGATAAGCCAATCTCAAAAAAATAAAGGACGAATGATATCGCTAATAAGTGGATGATGACACATAATGGAGGGTGGGAGGGGTTAATGTCAGGGTTAGAGTTAGGGTTAGGGAGGGGGGCAAGAATGGAGGAAGGAAGGACTGTATAGAGGGAAAAGAGGGGTGGGAGGGGTGGGGGGGAAGGGAAAAAATAACTAAATGAATCAAACAGCATTACTCTATGTAAATTTATGATTACACAAATGGTATGCCTTTACGCCATGTACAAACAGAGAAACAACATGTATCCCATTTGTTTACAATAAAATAATAAAAAAAGAGAACTTCAGATAAAAATAACAATGAACAAAGCAAATTTCAGTTAATGACCTTCAACAGTATGAGATCAGAAAGAGAATCTGAGACCTTGTAAAAACTTTTCTTTAGGCTAGATTAACACGTAACTTTAAAAAAAATATGCAATGAAAGTCAGAACAACCAGGTATCTCACCAAAGTTGAGTTCAAACTTAGCTACTTAAGTTACCAAGAATCCATTAAATTTAGTTGCCAGGGAAACTGAAGCTCCTTTTTGAAAAGGGGGGCAAAATTTCAAACACCACCGGCTTTAACCAGCTAAATTCAAGATCAAAGAGGACTGTTTGATAATCCCTCTTAAAGTACTCCCTATAGTCATATATTTTAAAATAAAATAAAAATTCAATAAAAGAAGTCAATGAAGCCTATAGTGTTTCCATATCTGAGTAGATAATGAATTTCCTACCTATATAGTAAAGTATCACACTTTTGAGTACCAGGAATTGAACCCAGGATTGCTTAACTACTGAACCCAGCCCTTTTTCATTTTTTTATTAAAAGAAAGTGTCTCAGTAAGTTGCTTAGGACCTCACTTAAGTTGCTGAAGCTGACTTTGAACTTGTGATCCTTCTCCATCAGCCTTCCAAGATGCTGGGATAACAGGCATATGCCACCACACCCAGCAAGTATTAAACTTTTAATTAAGACCACTACTTCTGTTTCTCCTGAACCAACCAGCAATGTGATTGCTATTGGGATACAAAACTTACCAAGATAAGCCCTCTTGTAATAAGAGATGTTATTCTGTTAAGTTCCAGATTATCACTAGTTCTGAGCATAGGCTAAATAAACTTCATCTCAATTTTACTTTAGAGATGCTAAGATTTCATTGGTATAGTACTTCAAAATAAACACACACACACACATAACACACACACGAACACTCTAATTTTGCATATAGTAATATCATTTTTGTGCTCTATGCCCATGTGCCCTGTTAATCACAGTGAAACACACTTATTTCTTCAGATTTACATACATGTGGCTTCTCTGATTTGCTAGGACTGTATTTAAAACCTAATGGGACTAGTCCACATTTTACCTTTTATGTTTTCTCTAGTAATCAGAATGAAACAGAAAAACATGATCCTCTAAAACTGTACTTTACCACTGGGTTAACTATAAAGCTAGCTACAAAGAAATATCTCTTAATTAACTTTATCCTGAACTATCCTCCTCTGCTCTGCCATGTATAATTAAATATGTTAGCAAGACAAAAATGTGAGATGCAGCAGCTTTCACACCCAAATTTCCAACTCCAAATTTATAAGAAGATAAATGTGGATGTTTTCAGTTGCAAGCCCATGGTGAAGTATTTTGCTTTCACTCTAAAAACCATTGAAATCATATTGTAGGAAGAAAAAGGGGTTGTAAAATTAGTACTAAGGGATGGATTTTCAGAAAAAAAGAAATCTGTCAAACAAATAATCTCAGGTGCCCAACTTAGGGCACTTGCACTGCTCAGAAAACACAAGACTTTTCAATCATTTCTATATTCACCAAGGGTGCATGTGGTACCTACTCCACTGGTCTCTCACACATAGAAGTGAATCTAAGATCTGCAATATCATTATGTAAAACAGGAAGCATTCAATACTTGGACACTGAAGAAACTTAAAGGCAGAATCCATTCCCAGTCATACAATTCTTTGTGGCTAAATAACATAATTTGACACCCTTAAGAAATGTTAAACTTTCTCATGAAAATTGCTCTGCTGTCAGGAAATGAAATTATTTATTGCAGGACTTTGCATTGTCTACATATAACTTAGATTAGTGATAAATCACATCCATTTTATAACATATGAATAGGTCGTTTTTTAAAAGTTGATATTTTGTATGCATTTGGAAACAAAACTGAGTAATATTTTCCCAGGAAAAGACTCATTTAATTAAACAAAATTTGACCTTGATGTGTCTTTATGCATCTTTTTTATAACATGAAGGATATTTTTGTGATGGCTGAATCATTTTACACATCCAGAGCATATACAAATAGGCAGAACTTCACAGTAAACTATATTGCTATAAACAGCTTTTCTTACAGATAAAAATACATATCTACAATTCATGCACTTATCAGAATAACCTACCATTAGAAGATTAAAATAGACTGCATATATGCAGATAGCTTTTTGATATAACCCTTCATAAATAACAGAATATGGAGTTGACAGTTCAGTTTGCTTTCTTAAAGTAGTATCTGTTTGCCTAGACACATTAATTTCATCTAATTTAAAAACAGAAATGCATACTGTTCAGCAGAAGTTCTGAATGGATAGTCAGAGTAGCTAAAACCTCGGTCAAATTTTCTCCAAAGTTTTATTTTCACTTATGTGATACTTTGATTACTTTAACAGATTGGTGAATTTAACCCCAAAATGATTTTATGGAGCTGGAAGCCTTTGTTTGACTTTAACTATGTGCATCATGTCAATAAATTTACAGGGTTGTTTTCCTAACAAAGCCTTATGTTTTTACTTGGGTCATTTGGGGAAGTTGCTCTGAATTGAACACAATTTGAAATTCTGTAGCTGCAGGAGCAACTATCTGAGGACTTTGCTGAAAATGAAATCAGATGCCTTGGGATTAATCCCCAGCACCAAAAACAAAAATAAAGTAATTCAGAGTGAGCTCAAAAGTTGAGTCTGAGCAAGAGTAGTCAAAAAGTCACTTAGGTTATATACCTTCTTTCCCAGGTTACTGTCCAGCTTCTCTGTGTATTTTGATTTTATTTTCCACCTATCTACTACCTGGCCTTCTGTCCTATTTTGCCACCATTCTTATTGTGTGGGATCTTGTGGGATGGGAAGTGTTTTTCCCTTACCAGACAGAATCCTCCCTCTTCCTTCCCAGGGCCCCCTGGCTCTTCTGATTCCACTCAAATCAGATGCTGTGTGTCACATATGTTGTCCCTCAAACCTGCTTTGGTTCCTTCTGTTTTCCAAGTTTTGTTTTCCAGTCACTTATGGATTCCATTAGCTCTCACAATCAGCTAGTAAATTTCCCTTTTACTCAAGACGATCAGAGCTGAGTCCATGTTACCCACTGAAATCTTCCTAACAGAAAGTACCTCACAGATTGCTCTTTCTTCTCTAGATACAGTACAAGAGGGAGAAGAGGTAGAGGAGGAAATTAAAAGGGTAATATGGATGTGCTGTTTCAGCCAGGAAGTTTTATCTTCCCCACCTCATTATATTAAAATGGACCCAAATGTCTAAGTTCAGCACAAGAGCCTATTAATGTCCTTCACATAGGAATCAGCCAGCACAGTTTATATTTGAACTTTTCATATCATCCCATGCATCTTAGAGGGTAATTAAGCTTTGTAAAACAAAATATTTCCAAAGGTGAAATATGTCTCCATTTTTACTTTATAAGTGAGTCTTAGGGAATGAAAAGAAATCCATTTCTGGCTTATTCCTAAAGAAGAGAAAGAAAAAAAAAAAAGAAGAAGGAAAGAAAACAGAGATATTTCTTGGGCCAAATAATGGGAAGCATTATAATCCATAGGGTTTCTGATCCAAAGGCCGTCAAATCCCAGCAGGTAAAGCAAAGCAGAACAGAGAAAAGGGCTGAATACACATTGTGAGAATAACAGAAGCAAGTGGTTAATGGTTTTCTTAAATGCTGCAGAAAGTGGCTTGTGTATACATAAGTATCCTATGGTATCAAGGCTTAGCAAGAAGAAAAGGTGAAAATGGAAATCGAGGGCCCTAGAGGCCCTGTTCTCAGCTTCCCCTGCTGGTGTTCTGCATGAATCTGACCTTTCCACACGTGAAGTGTTTCTTTACAGCCTGGTTCCTCTCCCTCCCAGCTGGCTGCTAAGCCACAGCAGCAGTCAGATATAACACAATGATATATTTCCTGCACATGGTCCCTTTTTCTTTAAATAAGGTAATAATTGCCCAAATCTGTTTTTTTGACTAACTGCTTGGAGAGTTGCTTCTAGAAGAATCCACTGGGAATACAAGAAGGACTATGCAGCTTTGATCCTACATAATCGATGATTCACACAACTCAATTAGACCAAAACTGGTCCAATGTCATGCCTACACAAGAAACAGAAAACCTGTGTCCCAAGGACAACTGTCTTGAGCTTTCTAGTCTCAGTGCCCCTGTCCTGTGAATTGAGGGGGTTGGGCTATGTTCATAAAATGATAATTCAAATTTGTGGTCAAAGGAATTGCTGTATTAAACATCAGGACTTTTACAAGCATGGAATGTACAGATATGCACTGTAAGTCTCTAAGGGTGGGGACAGAATAAGTTACAACCTCCCAACTCACTTATCCACCTTGCAAAGCTCTTCTCAGGAACGCAAAGATATACTAAGAAATCACTCCATCTCTTCCAACTCTCAATAACATTATGCTACTTTCTCATCAGGACAAGATAACTTAAAGGAATGGTTAATGGAGATAGGAGAGTCTTTTCCTAAGGGAATCCAAAAATCACTGGACCAACCCCACTGTTAATGTTTTGGTGAGGCCAAGAAGATGCATTATAGAGCCGAGCTGACTTAGGCTCTAATTCTGTTTTTGCCTTTGGTAGCTGTGTGTTCTCAGATAAGTTATTTTACATCTCTGAACATCAATTTCTTGATCTGCAAAATAAAGATACTAATACTTCTTCATTGGGGTATTTACCCTATGAAGAATACCATGATGGCAAATATGTCTTACACATAATATAGTTATTTTATTTCAGTTTTTCACTGATTTATCTCAATTACCATTGAGGTTGCGATTTCGTCAATATCCCCTGGTTAAGGAAGGGGGCTTGACATGAAAAATCACATTCCTCATGACATTAGGACTTTGGAATTCTCCTTAAGAGCTGATGAATTTTGCCTGTCTAAATTTATTATTTAACCAAAGTCTCTTACTATGTACACCACAGCATACCCTCCCTAATCCTGGTAAGTGTTTCTCTACTTCGTATGCCTGTCAAACAACTACCATAGAGCCTAGGAGAGACCCCAGTAATGAAGAACCCAAAATGATGTGTCAGAAGTAATAAATACAGACACAATGTCAGAGGTAAACAATGCTTCTTATCAATTACACTACAGAGCAGTCCAAGGTGCCAAAGAGAAAAAGAGGGAAAAAAAAGTATATTGTTTCCCTACCTGAGAATGTCATGGCATATTGATTTTCACAGTCTTTTAAATAGACTGTGCATAGAATTTAGATCAATGTTAGAACAATTCATTTAAAAAGAGTACCTGTAAATATGGCTAAAGACCTAGCTTAACCTAGAATAATTAGAAGCAAAGAAAGTAAAGTTAAAAAATCCCCTCTGATAAGAGGAACATATTTTCTTTCATGGAAAGTGCAGTTAAATTAAAAATGATGGCCTCCTGAAATCACTGTTTTTTTTTTTTTTATTTTGATAGACTCCTATTGGCCCCTGGAAAGGTGTCACCCCAATCTATTTCTTCTAGCAATGTGGTTAATTGATTCATTTGCACTTTCCTTCAATGGAGAGTTGAGAATATCTTCATTTATATTATACTTTCACAAATAAAACATACTTGAAGCACTACAAGTAGTTGTACTTTAATACTTTAAAATTCAGTCTTTTTTGTTGTTGTTTGTTTATTTTTTTTTAAGGAGGAGAACAGCCAGGTGCAGTGGTGCACATCTGTAATCCCAGCAGCTCAGGAGGCTGAGGCAGGAGGATCATTAATTCAAAGCCAGCCTCAACAACTTAGCAAGGCCCTATAAATAAATAAATAATATATATATATAAAAATAAATAAATAGGACTGGGGATGTGACTCAGTGGTTAAGTGCCTCAGGGTTCAATCCCTGGTACCAAAAATAAAATAAAAGAGTAAAATAAAAATAAATAAAGAGAACATAGATTTACAAAGAAGAGAAAATGCTGTCAAACTACCCACCATAGTGGCAGCCCTGCTTGTAGACTAGCTCTTGCCCTGCTTCAGCTTTGTACATACAAACCAAACCTTTCTATCTTCCAGAAATCTCCATTTCCACATACAAGATACACCTCAAACTAAACATCACCCAATCCTGTACATGAACACCATTCCCTATGTCCTTTCCCATTTTGTCATTCTTGTGACTCAAATCTGCATGTCTTAAAATGCTTTCTTTTGCAAGTAAAAGAAAATTTCCACCAAAATGGACCTGAATATTAAAGGAAATTGTCTCACACAATAATATACAAATGACCTAAGGAACTCATCAAGTATGGGGTAAGTTATTTGTCTTGCAGAGGCATCAATGTCAGCCTCAATTACAAAAGTCAGAATCCATTCTAGCTATTTTAAACAGAATGATTTAATATGAGGAAGCTGGTGCTTTTAAAAATCACTAAAAAGGATAGAGAAACAGGTTCCAGGCTGAGCCTTCAAGCATGACTTCCAGAACAATATTCCACTGACAAGAGGGAAGTCATAAGGGGCTATCCCTCTGAGGTCAACTTGCAGCCAAAATAATAAAAAGACCCTGCCACCATGACAGCCACCTCTGTACATGCAGGCAACTATAGAACGCATATCTGAAGCTGTGACCCAGAGTGCGGGAATTCAGATCAAAGCATGTCACCGCTGATCCTGACCCCCCAACCATTACTTAAAGCTGGAGAATGGACACAAGAAAATGACTTCAGGGAACCCTGACATTTCCACACTCTTGCTTATTGGCAGAAACAGCCAAAGGTTGTCAATTTTGTATTCTACTACTTTGTTGAATTCATTTGTGTTCTAGAAGTTTTCTGGTAGAGTTTCTTGGGTCTTCTAACTATGGGATCATGTCTTTGGCACATCATTTGAGTTCTTCTTTTCCTATTCATATCCCTTTAATTTCCTTTGTTTTCCTAATTGCTCTAGCTAGAGTTTCAAGGACTATGTTGAATAGAAGTGGTGAAAGTGGACATCCTTGTCTTGTGCCTGATTTTAGATGGAATATTTTCGATTTTCTCCATTCAGAATGATATTGGCCTTGAGTTGTTGTTTATAGTTTTTACAATGTTGAGGTATATTCCTTCTATCCCTAGTTTTTCTAGCATTTTAAACATGAATTGGTGTTGTATTTTGTCAAATGCTTCTTCTGCATCTATTGAGATAACCATGTGATTCTTGTCGTTAAGTCTATTTATGTGGTGAATCCAGTTATCCCACTCTTCAGTATATATCCAAAGGATTTAAAATCAGTATACTACAGTGACATAGCTATGTCAATGTTCATAGCAGCACAATTCATAATAGCTAAGCTATGGAGGCAACTTAGGTGCCCTTCAATAGATGAATCGATAAAGACAATGTGGTATATATACGCAATGGAATATTACTCAGTCATAAAGAAGAAGGACTTTATGTCATTTGCTGGTGAACGGATGGATCTGGAGACTAGCATGCTAAGTGAAATAAGCAAATCCCCCAAACCAAAGGTCAAATGCTTTCTTTGATATGTGGAAGTTAGCCCACAATAAGGCGGGGGGGAGCGCTGGATAGAAATTCAGTAGATTAGACAAAGGAAAAAGAAGGGAAGGGAGTGGGGATAGGTAAAGGAAAGACAGTGGAATGAATCTGACATAACTTTCTTATGTCCATATATGAATATACCACAGTGAATCTCACCATTATGTACATCCACAAAAAATTAATTTTAACTATGGGTAAATGGCTGTAAGATCAATAGAGGGAAGGGAGCAGGGGTAGGAAAAGGGAAAGGGAAGAAGAGGTATCAGGGTCTGAATTAGATCAAGATATAGTCCATGTTTGTATAAGTATGTCAAAATGGATTCTATTGTCATGTATAGCTAAAAGAACCAATAAAATAAAAAAGAAACATCAAAAAGAGGACTGGAAAATACCTCCACCTCCCTTTCCACTTCCAAACATCATCACATGAACACATTTATTTGGAGAAATCTTTTATGCACCTGGAACCTGGCTAAAAAAATCTAAGAAATGTTGCCTTCAGTTTCCAAATAACTCTAACTTGAATGGGGTCAGAATGGAAACTGTACAAACTCTTGGAGAGTACACAAAAATATTAGCTTCATGGGGTGAGGCCCTCCATTGGAGCATGAGGGAAGCCAGCAGCAACCAAGGCCCCCCCAGCCTCTGATACCAACCAAGAGCTAAGAAAAAAGAAAATCCTTCCTTGACAGTCCTGTAGAAGGCCTTCCTTTCATTTTATTGGGTATTTAAGCCATTTACCTACTTTGAGTCCAGGGCATGCTAGGGACTGATTGGCTTAGATAGAACATCAGTAGAAAGTCAAGCACCAAGGCCCCTGTAGGGTTTCTCTTTACATATCTAATCATAAAGGTCTTTCCTGGCGACTAAGCAGTCTCTTCCTGCATTCCACATCCTATTGCTAAGTTTTCATGGCACTTAACACACTCTGAAATTATCTTGCCCATTTTTTGTGTGCATATTATCTCCTCTCCACAAGCATGACATAAGTTGTTTTTCATGTCTGTGTCCCTGAAACTCAGAACAGTATGAGCTACTTGCTCAGTAATCCACACATTTTTGAACACATTAATGAGCAGGCTATTCTCCACATAAGATATAAACATTACCACTATAACATAGTCTAAGAGTCCTTTTATTTTTCCCAGGTTAGCAGTTTGGTTAAAACAGGATGCAATGTGTATGTGCAGGGCCTTACACAGTGAATTTATAAAGTGGCATAGTCTTTGGGATTCAGTATTTCAATGACAATGTGCCACTCACTGTGTCCTACTATCAGATATCTGTGAATCAGATCCCTTGGCCCTAAGGAGTTATAACGGCACATGAGGATTAAGAATATGCTGTAAGAACCACAATGGAAAACATATGGTGGTCTCTCAAATAATTAAAAATAAAATTACCACATAATCCAGAGTATACCCAGAAATAGGAAAATCAAGTCCTGAAAAACATATTTCTATACACATTATAGCAGCATTATTCACAATAGGTAAAATGTAGAAGCAACCCAAGTAGTCACCTACAGAGGAATAGAAACAGTAAATACATATAATGGACCATTACTCCATCTTATAAAGGAAAGAAATTCTGCCATGTACTACAACATGAAACCTGAGGATACTTTATTAAGTGAAATAATCCAGTCACAAAAAAAAATATGTTATATGGTTCACTTATTTGGAAAATCTGGAATAGTCAAATGCATAGAAAGTAGATTGTTATCGCCCGAGGTTGAGGAAAGGGGTGTCATTGGGTAGCTCTCATTTAACAGGTACAGTATTTCACATTTGGAAGATGGAAAGAGTTCTCTGGAGTGTGGCTGCCCAACAATGTGAACACATTCAACAACAAAATGGTAGACAGTTAATTTTCTATTGTGTATATTTTGACACAACAGAAAAAGAAAAAATTCAGTATGAGCTAAGCACAGCATTTTATGTAAATTACTTATTTAAACTTCATAATCATACAAGGCAAGCACTATGAATCTTCCTATTGGGGGCAGTTACCAGAGATTGAACTCAGGGGCACTTGACCACTGAGCCACT
The DNA here is from genome assembly GCF_902686445.1 of Sciurus carolinensis. Lineage (NCBI taxonomy): Eukaryota > Metazoa > Chordata > Mammalia > Rodentia > Sciuridae > Sciurus > Sciurus carolinensis. Next base: position 58,761,283 of record NC_062229.1, read on the forward strand.
TCCCCAGCCCTATTTTTTGTATTTTATTTGGAGACAGGGTCTCACTGAGGTGCTTAGTGCCTCATTTTTGCTGAGGCTGGCTTTGTACTCATGATCCTCCTACCCTAGCCTCCCAAGCTGCTGGGATTACAGGCGTGCACCACCACACCTGGAAAATCTTCCTTTTTTTTTTTTTTTTTTTTTTTTTTGGTGGTGCTGGGGATTGAACCCCAGGCTCTCGTGCATGCTAGGCAAGCTCTACCAACTGAGCTATATCCCCAGTCCCCAAATCCCAAATCTCCCTATTTTTAAAATGCTAGCACAGAGGGTTGGGATGAAGCCCAGTGGCAAAACACTTGCATAGTATGCATGAGGTCCTGGTTGGGATCCCCAGCACTCAAAAGAAACTGACACATAAAGGTTAATTAGCTTGATAAAAGTTACACAACTAGTCAGGGGCAAAACTGAGACTAGAATTTAAAAATCTCTAACTTGAAAGATCATGGTCCTAGAAAACACATCACAGACAAAAAGAAGACACAGCACCATGTGTTCAATTGGTCCATTCTCTTCCCTGAGCTTGACAAACTTTCCACTGTTTCTTGTAGACAGGCAACTAAATAAACATACATATTTAAATTGCCCCTAAATTAAATGAGAACGAACTAAATCTTGCCATCTTGGGCTAAACTTACTTAAAAGAAGAAACTTTTTTTAAAAACAAAAGATGAAGGGAGACTGCAGTATTTGGAAGCACAATTACTCAAGTATATCCAGAGTGAAGGACAGAAGAGAAAGGCCAAGAAGAGATGTCATAGGATACAGATGGTCCCTAAGTTATAAAGGTTCCACTTTACAGTGGAATGATGGCAATTACTTTCAGAGGAAACCATACAATGAATTTTGAACTTTGTTTTTTTTCTGTGCCAGTGATAAGTGGTGTGATCTCTTGTGTTGCTGAGCAGGGGCAATAAGCCACAGCTATCAGTCAGCCACGATCAGGAGGGGAAGCAGACCTTACTCTACATGGTACTTTGTTGCTAAGCATGGGTCATCAGCAGGAGGAGCACTCAATGAATTATCCACTTACAATATTTTCAACTTCCGATGGGTTGTTCAGGAAGATGTAATCTCATCGTAAGTTGAGGAGTATTTGTTTATAAAAATCACCATCTGGTAGAGGTTGACAGGTCAAATGAGAAAGAAGAAAAGCATAATTCAACAAACAATGAAAACATTGACTATTTAGGGAAAATAATTTACATTTCTTCTTCACAAATATTAAAATGAACTACACATCTGTTGGTGAAATATGAGTAGAAAATGAAAATGGAGTCATTTTACAAAGAAAAGAAAATCTATCGGGATAGAATTATATTTTTAAAACAAAATGACAAAGAAAAAAACTATACAGATCACTAGAGAAAATTAAAACATTCAATTCCCCAAAACTATGATCAATAAAATGAAGAAAAATATGAGGAAAACCTATTTGAAAAATGTGTTGTAGACTAAAAGCTAACATCTTTAGATAAGAAGTTATTATAAAATCAATAAGATGCAAATTCATTAGAAAACTGGAAATAAACCACGAATAGTTCATAAAAAAGAAATACAGATGAGTAAGTATAATACAAAAAATATTCAACTTTACTACATTCAATTAACTACAACTTTAAACAATGAAAGGGCATTTGTATTAAAAATAGAAAATTCAATAAAAATGTGCAGACATTATAAGGAAAAATGCTCACATACATATCACCACTAAGAGCAAGTCAGCATATATATCAAAATAGCTATTCTCAGCCTTCTAGATATTTATGCCAATGTAATTATCAGAAATCCAGACAAAGACCAGTTGCGAGATATTTGCCAGTTTTATACATAGCAACAACAAAAGTAAATGTTAAACTAAATGAGAGAACAAATTCTAATGCACAAGACTAATACTTGAAAGAAATTAAGAAATCAAGATTTCGTATTGAATATGTGGAAAAATGCCAGGCACCCCAGTGTACACCTGTAATCCTAGCAACCTGGGAGGCCGAGGCAGAAAGATTGCAAGTTTAAGGCCAGCCTCAGCAATTTAACAAGATCCTGTATCAAAATAAAAATCAAGCTGGGCACAGTGGCACTAACCTGTAATCCCAGCAGCTCAGGAGACTGAGGCAGGAGGTTCTCAAGTTTAAAGCCAACCTCAGCAATTTAGTGAGGCCCTAAGCAACTTGGCAAGAACCTGTCTCTAAATAAAATACAAAAAGGGGCTAAGGTTGTTCTCCCTGGGTTCAATACCCAGTACCAAAATACATACACACATACATACATACATACATAATACATAAAATAAAATTAAAAACAAAAAGTGAAAAGGGCTCTGGATGTAGCTCAGTGATAAAACATCTCTTGATTCAATTCCAGGTACCAAAAAAAAAAAAAAGTGAAAAAACATTGCTATAGATCAGAGCAAAATGCAGAATACAAAATGTGCAAATATATACACATGTATATATAAATTTTGTGAATATACAAAAGATCCATATACACATGTATATATGCATTTAGCTATGAATAGAAAAAAATCACTAATAACAAACTGAATAAAATGCTAATTATGGAATTAATGTTGACTTTTTTCTTTTTTATTTTTCTGCACTGTCTAAATTTTTAAAAATAAATTGGGATTCTAAATTTTTCTAATTCAATGATACTGTAAACACTCTCTAGATATACAAAACCTGTTAATATTTGCCATGGACCTGACATTATGCTAAGGGACTATGATAAAGGAAAAGAAATCTTAGATACAAAGATAAACTTCTGACATTAGACAGCTTCTGAAAGAACAGTCACATATTGGTATAAAGGTTGCAATGGAAGACAAGTAGAAACAGGAAGATTTCTCCAAGAACCAAAAGGTTAAATCCCCACATTATGGAACACTGGACAACATGTCCTTCACAGTAGGCCTCTGCATTTAGAATGGAGCCCCAGCCTTCAATAAAAACCATAAGGCTCATATTCAGGGACTCTCCTTTCTTGTTTCTCTACCAATAAAGTAGTTCCCTTTATTGTTACCCTTCTGTATATAGCTGTTCACTTAGCAGGAACACAATCCACTCACTTTTCAGTACCCATCATGGACAGCTCTAGGAGAAAGTCCTTGCCTTAGAGTGCAAACTAAAACCCAAGAATTCTCTCTTATTAGAATCTACAATTAAATACTTCATTTGCCTATGCTTTAACGGTGCAAAATAAAGCATCCCAAATCTTAAAACAATTTAAAGTTTCAGACAAACAGGTAGGGCAGATTAGCCAAGAAGAAAGGACAGATCACTAAAAATGCCAGCATGTGCGAGCGACTTATCTGGAAAGCTTTTCTGATATAAGTAATTTCGATATGCCAACAATGTTCAGTAATCTTTAAAAAGGGGATTCAACTAAATTTACTTTATTTTTACAGTTATTTACTGCTAGCAATCTTTTGTGCAGAAAAAATGTAGAGAAAGTGTAATGAAGTGTTGCATAAAATGTACCCTAGGTTAAAAAGAAAATCTAAATACAGGAAATAATCTTTGTTAAATATGTCTTCTAGGGAGATCCACTGTGTCCCGAGCCTTAAATTAGAAAGTCAGCAAAAAGATGAACTGAATCCCAGATGTTAATTGCACAGGCTTACTGGATTAGAACTAGAGATAATTAATTGCTAAATTTTAATATGCATGGGGCTAAATGGATGATAAGATTTCCAGTAGTGGGTTTGAGGTCCTGAAAGGAATGATTATTTCTTTATAGGCCTGGGAGCCCTAGAGGCCAAAGACATTTAAGATGTCTGTATTTGGGGAGAAATCAGTCAAGTAAATAGAGTAAGAGGTTAGAAACAGTATAAACTTCTATAAAGAAAGTAGGGAAGTTCAATTTGCCTTTCCCAAGTGAAATTTACAATATAATATTTTATAGGAAAGAAGGTTTTAAATTTTTTTTATTTCCACTGAAGCTTCAGTGATTAGCATTCCTGTCCTATAATGTCAACATTAAATCCAGGTAGACCCAAGTCCATTACTTCCTGTCTGAAAAAAAAAAAAAAAAAGAAACTGTTTATCACCTAGATAATTACATTTTTTATGTTCTTAAGTATTCAGGAGCATGCTATGGTTAATTGGGAAATTTTTGAATTATGGCTAAGTTGTACCTGTGCCTTTTTTTCTTGTTTTATTAAACTTGTAACAAAGCAAATGATGAAGAACTGATGATTTGCCAATGCTGAGGGGTCAGGAAAAAACACTCAAAGAATTCAAATGAGTCAATTCCATTAAAAACCTGGCTGCAAAGGTAGATGATGGCATTTGAGAACATGCTGGTCTGTAGAGATAACCAGAGAAAAGAACCCCCTGCTTCCCTACACAAAATTCAGACTGCTCGAAGGGGAAATAAGACCACCAGCCACAAGGTGACTAGCCAGATCCCAGAGTGTCCTAGAGAAACTGTAAGGCACCAGAGAAGATCAACACTGGTTATGCATCAGAATCAACTGGAGCTTGTTTAAAAAGATATGATTCTGGGCTCCATTCCCTAAAAACACAAATGACTCAAAAGTGGTCAAGAAATTGTTCTTTAATATTCTTTAACATACTTCAAAGTATGAATGTGCAACCAGGTTTTATCAGTTCTTTTGGTTTTAAAATTTAAGTCATAAAATTTAAATATACATAATGGTTTGGTAATCTTTTTTAGTAATTTGAATGACAGTATATGCTAAGAGGTGAAAGACTTAAGGGAGGTATAATAATGTCAAGGGTTTCCCATAGTACTTTCTTTCAGTACACTTTAGAACATTTGATTTCAATAGAGGTGAAGTGACTTGTCCAAGGCCTCACCGTAAATTCATAAGCAAAAGAAGAATTGAACTTGTATATTGGAAGGTATACACTTGCTGCAATCACTTGATTCTGTAATAAACTAGATATCAAGAATTACAAAGTCATTGCCGTACTTCCTTAATTTTAAGATGCATATTTTTGTGCTTTTAACATAATAAAGATGCATTACATTATTGAGGTACAGTAGTCCCCCTTAATTGTGAAGGATACAATCCAAGATGCCCATCTTTTTTTTCCTATGCATATATACCTATGTTACAGTTAAATTTAAAAACTAGGCCTGGCAAAAGATTAACAATGTCAAATAATAAAATGGCAATTATAACAATGTGTTACATTAAAACTTACTTAAAACTCATGAACTATTTACAGAAATTTTTATTTAGTATTTTTCCAGACCACAGTCAACCATGGGCAGTTGAAACTTTGGATACTGTGGATATGGGGAACTGCTGTATATGTTTAATAAAGTAGCATTCCTATTTTTCAAAATGTTATAAAATCAGTGGTGTGCCTACAACCCAATCGCATCATACAATCAAGGCAGTATGTGGTTTGTGTACTTGCATATGTTACGTGTTTATCATTTCTTGGAAAATATGTTTTCTATTAGTTTTGTCTCTGTATAGTGTATCGTCAATATCTCAGGTAAGAAAACCAAGACTCTAATGGATAGAAATCTGGTCATAAACGTTAGGCATCTATCAGTCCCCTACTGTCAGCCATTGAATACTGGGTGCTGCATGTCTACCTCTTCAGCCTTTCTTCTCCTTCCCAGTGTTACAGCTCCAACAGTCCTCTTTACTGAGCACTAATCAAATCCACAGAGGTGCTACATTTATCTTCATGAAACACATATTTGATCCTGTTACTTTCTTTTCTAAAACCTCTGCTGGTTCCCTAGTGCTTTCAAAATTGAATCTAAGGCACCCAAAATGGCATTGAGGATCCTCTGAAATCTATCCTTACTCCTCCAGTCTCACAGACATTAGCTGCCTCTTCCCTGATTCTATCAGTTCAATCACCATTTCTGAGGCTTATGACACTTTGGTCATTTTCCAATAGCCAAAACTTTCAGGGTCCAGCTCAAATGTCACATCTTCCATCAAAAGACATTGCCTCCTCTTCAGTGGGCACATAGCATGGAGCACCAGCAGCATGGGGCACTCCAAGGTGTCCAAGGTGCCTGTCTGTCCACTTGATTGGGCAGCAGACTTCCTTATGGCACAAATGGGCCCTAAATCATCTTAGCTTCCTGCATAGAACTCAGCACATGCCTGCACATAGTAGGTATTTGGTAAGCAAAAATCTGATTTGGGTTTTATGCGGGGGGTGATGTTGCTTGTTTGTTTTGTTTGCCTTGTTTTTGTTTTTACTGAGATGGGATCTTGCTATGTTGTCCAGGCTGGCCTCTACCTCCTGGGTTTAAGAGATCCTCCTGCCTCAGCCTCTCAAGTAGCAGGACTATAGGTACATGCTACTACATCCAGTTAGCACAAAATCATAAAGCCAGAAGTGGTTTTGAAGTGAGGTCACAGTAGGTTACAGATATTATAAAACTTCACTGAACTAAAATTTTTAGTCCCATGCTGGGCACCTGCATATTTTTATCCACCATGGATGGCATAATTCTAGATAATATTATGCTGATGATGCATGATTCCCCCTGTCTTGGCCAAACCCAGGGAAGCAATTTCCTATTTGATTAAGAGTATGACAGTAGTGAGGACTAGATTATAAAAATTTACTGTAGGATTGCAAACGTAAGCCTCGTTGTGTATCAAATGGGAAACATTCCAAATGGAATTTTTCAAGGAAGTATTTGAAAAGCCTATTTTGGAATATTTAATATCATCTTCAGCATTAAACCTTGCTTTGATAACTACTGAATTTCCAAACAGGTACTCATCCTCTTCTGTAGGATCAGAGATAGGGTGGTGCAGACTATCAGCTACTTAAATATCTCAGTTTATTAATTCTTGCTTGCATTGTTCTCAGACATAATATTTTTACCATTTGTTTACATAGCAGTAAACAAGCTTTATATTGTATCACTTTATACATAGCAGTTCCCCTAATTTGCCATTGGATTTACAGTATTAAAAGAGCATTAGAAGGCCTTCTTCTCCAAATCCTAGGAGATCCTTAAGTATTTTACTCTCTACCACATCTCTGGAAACCTTCAAAGGATACAGAATTATAAAATTGTTCTGTGGTTTCATTAAACATTTTTAACATTGGTCATATATTCACTGCAATGAACCATATGACGTAGGATGAAATATGTAAGAAAGCAAAAGCCTCGTGTTCAACATTAGTAGTAGTAATAATTGTGTTCTCTATTATTTGTGATAAAGCATCATATATGAACAATGTATGACTGATAATAAAGTAATACACAAGATTATGTATTATTGTGATTAAAATTATACAAACAATAGCAGTTTGAGTCTTTGATCTCTACCTAGCACTATTCTAAGTGTTTTATGTACATTTAAAAAAATTAAATTTCACAATGTTCCAGGAAATAAAACTTCTCTCCACTTGTAAGACTGGAGATCGGGAAATAGAGACCAATGAGGCATAAGAAGGACAACAGACACATCCAGATCCTTCTTCTCCAGGTTTCCATTGCATCCTCCATCATGTCAATCTACCCCATACCTGCCAAGGATTAGTTGTACATATAAGATATTTCAGGGCTTTGTTTCATCTGGTTTACATTCATCCTGATAAAATAACTCACTGCCCCTGTACTTCACTCCCTATCTGAAGTCACAGTGGCTATGTGTTCATCCCAGCCTTGCCACTATGAAATAAAACCTATGACTTTCTTAGTTATGTCCCTTCTCCAGGTCTCCCCTCCTGATACTCTATGACTCTAATTCTCTGTCTAATGGAACAAATCCTTCTTAAAATTGGACTTCTGTCCATGTTCCCAAACCCCTTTCCCCAGAACTCCTTGGATTAAAAATCTGATCAGATTTTAGTATCTATCATCAACTGAGAAATAATGAATTTTTAAAGATTAGGTTTTATTTTACTATTGACTCAAACCAAGAATCATTTATCTTCCTTGGTAAGTGTAAGTTGCTTTTCCAGGTGTTATGAGAAATATAAAACAGAATTCTCAAGGAATCTTAAAACTTGAGAGAAGAAATGACAGAAATGTGCAAAAGATTTTTTTTAATTCAACTAAAAATAATTTAACACTTAGAGATAATAAAAGAGACGTCACAAAGCAGAATGTGATTGTCAACCAAATTTTACTGCTAATTACATTAGAAAAAAGCATTCACTCTGAGCAGGAATGACTTTCCTTCTCTCATAGTTGGTAGGAGAATTATAGGTAATATACATAAAACACCCCAAATGAAGAAGGACCCAGCACATGGTTGATTTCATTATTATTATTCTCCTCACAAAAATAATATATTAATGTTAGATTTGCCACTAACAAAGGAATTTGGTTTAGATAAATGTTGGCTGGTGCAAATCATGGGGTCCGTAAAAAAAAAAAAAAAAAAAAAAAAAAAAGTATGGGATCCTTACCCTCAGGAAACATCTGAGTTCATGAAATAAAGCTAGAAATCAGGAATGTTCAGCAAGTTTTTTGTTTGTTTGCTCTTGGGTTTTTTGTTTGTTTGTTTGTTTGTTTTTTGGCCAGGAATGCTGGATGGATCAAAGAAGAAAAATGAATTTCTTGGATCATAAACTGAAGACTGGAGTAGCTATCTAGGGTCCAGGTAAAGAACATGTGCCAGTAATAGTCTCCTTAGGTTTAAAAATCTAAGAGAGAATTTTATAGGAAAAAAGCAGTCTGAGAATATTCAATTTAGGACATAAAGAACAGGTTGAGCCTCATAATAAGAACTGCAGGGAAGGAAGGATCTGGTGAAATCTCTTCTAGAAACTGGGGTGTGGGAAAAGTTATTGGTTTGGAAATCGTTGAGTTAAAGACCCACGGTAAAACCTAGAAAATGGCAACTTCTTACAATTTACACCAACAGAAAGCACTTAGAAAGGAAGAATAAATGTTAGTTAAACTTTAAAGATTAAATTACAAATTTACTCAAGTGATTTAAACTTTTACTGCACAAGTAGCAATTTTAAGTCATAAGGGATTTGAAATGTTTCCAGAGTTCTAAAATCGACTGTTTTACTACAGGGGAGAAAAAAAAAAAAAAAAAAGATTTTTGCTGCCAGTTTTGAGCACATAGCAAATCCTATGTCTTGTAATGGGCTGGTATAATTGCACAGCTTCATTAAAATAATTTTATTGCTAACTTCCTAGTTTTCTGTTAATTATCATTTCAGAATACAAAAAAAAAACTATTACTTTTTAAAGCCTATATTAAAGTGGGCTTAAGCAAGCATGGAAGAGGAAGTCAGTGAAAGAAAATATAAGAAGCAGCTATTAATATTAACGGTTACAGTTGGACACTTGTTCGTTTAATAAATCTTTGCAATATTAGCAAGATTGATGAGAAGTAGTACAAATGAGAAGAACATGAGATAAGCGATCATTTGTTATCATTACAGAGATATAAAGTATGATTCAGTGTTTCATAATGGATGTTAAATTTGATTTAACATATGGTTGGCTCATTTGCTGAAAACTACCCTTAAAGACATAAACTCACTCTAAAGTCAAAGCCATTGTCTTAATAACAGTCTTTGAATTATCTTTCTCTAAAAGACTGCGTAAACTCAGTAAACAGAAGCTTGGGCAGAGGGTGCAGAGAGACTTTTCTTTTGCAAAAGAAATATACTAATATACTCAGATTCATTAAACACAGCATGGGAAATACTGTCGCCTAGGTTGAAAGAGTAAAGAATTAATGTGTTTAACACTGATACAGATAAAGTCTTGGAACAGGTTTTCAAATGATTAGTAGAGAAACTGTCATCACTGTAACTGCCTGAGCAGCTACCTAAGAAATCCTCCTTTGTCAACTTCATCTCTATAATCATGAAAGAGCATCAGTACCCACTTTAAGTTTAGTGGATTAAGTAGATCACTCCAAATGCTGTTAAAATAATTTATAATCTATCTTTGTACTTCAAGAGTGAACTACCTGGAATGAGAAACACTTAGATACATTTGCTACATGAGCATACTCCTATCAGTCATTCAATTTTGTCTGAGTTCACAGTTTTATCAAGAGAAATGCATTAAGATTTTTTAAAAAATATGTGCCTCCTAGATATACAAGACCAGTCTGAAGACTAGATGTCTTTAGCAACCCTGGTGTCAATTCTGTAGCAGAAGGCTTATTTCTTCAGCTAACAGGTATCTGCTCTGAAATCAGATTCATTAAAAAAAAATGTCTATCTTTCAAAACAATTTAAATCTTCTGTTTTTGCTAATCTCTGTGCTGCTCCTCATCCTTGGGTACCCAGTCCTATAATCCAGTGTATGTTCATCTGAAACAAGTGATTACAATGCAATTCCATTAGTCCACCTTTGAAAATGATGTAGATGTGGAGGTGGGCAGTGTTTTACCTATTGGTATGCTTTAAATCAATGTATGTTGTTAGGTTGCATCTTCTCTGATCAAAATATCATCTAATTCACAGTTAGCCATCAGAAGCATGTCTACAAAAAAAAAAAAAAAAAAAAAAAAACCACTTCAGCCAAGTAAGTTTTATATGTCCATTCTTAGGTTATATGCTTTAGTGAATATTACACTTATTTGGCAATGATTTTATTTATTGACAACATAAATGCCTATGCTTGATACCAACTAGACTTCTTTCACTGTTACTCTGAATTTCTGGGCTTTGTTTAACTCTTTTTTAAATTCAGGAGTCTGAGTTTTCAGAGATTCATGAAAGCACTGTTAGGCGGGCTATACAATCACCCACTGAAGATCTTACTAGGGGTCCATTCTATAGATTAGGGCCCTCACATTCTGCGTTTTAATAAGTTCCTGGATGATTCTTAAGAGCATCCCCTATGGGAATATTGAGATCAATATAGCTCAGTCTACAATATTCAGTGCTGAATTAACCATTTGTTAAAAAAAAAAAAGCTTATTCAATTAGCTCAAAAATCTACTCTATGAAGATACATAATTTCTCTAAGAAGCAGACATTAAAAAGTCATGGAACCAAGATGGAGCTAAGATAAGGATCTTTCAGCCTTAGGCCAGGATTTGGACCTCCTTCTCCATCTCTTACCAGCTGTGTGAATTTTGGACCTCTCAAAAATCATTACTTATGGGGATAAGACAAGTCCTTTTAGGGGGAGATTGTGCAAGCTTATTTAAGAACACTCATGCAAAATACTTTCAAAATGGTACATTACAGATACTCTTGGGAGGAGTGCATCTGGGTTTATTCATTATTCCATCCTTCATAGCATGTAGCATACAGTCAGTTCTGAGAAAGGACTTGAAGTAACAGAGTTTAATCCAACTGTCTATCAGAAGTGTTATTCATTCGACACAGTTTTACTGAGAACATACTGTATGTGAGGCACTGAGTGCTGTCCCTTTATATCTATCACCCCACCCCTCTCACCCTGATCATGCCTCTCTGCATGAACACACTGATCGATCACAGTTCCTTCTGTTTTCCCATGCAACTTGACCAGTAGGTGCACTAGCAAGAGAAAATCCTGGGGGAGAATCCTGGGACTTTGTGACCCTGCATGGTGAGATCAGACACAGGTTTCTCTTTGTGCCATCTCCCACTTGAGCGAGCTTACCCTTCTGTACTTTTAAGTGGTCATCTTCTTAGACCCAAGGCCAAAGAACTCAGCTGATCCCACGTGTTTAACCTAGATACCCTGACAGGCATATAGCTGCACCAACTTTATTAATTAGTACCCAGACCTTTTGAGAATTGATTTCCACCTTGATCCCAGTCTGCGCATTTCCATTTCTGATACCTAAATAGCACATCATGTTATCTTTTAATTAAGTGATAATCTTCATGCCAGAAGAGATGACAGGACTATAAATGGCTGTCAAGTGATTAAAATAACTTCCTTCCCTTTCCCACCCAGCGCTGAAAGTGTTCTCCAACTTCTCAAAACAATTACTTGTTAATAAACTCTCAGTGATGTGTGCCTCATTCCTATTCAATAAGATTATGTACCCATGTTACTCTACAGAAACCGTACACTCCTTAGGTTTCATGCTTCAACGATTAACTATTATTCGATGCAAAGCTACACAATTCAGTAAAACCTTTGACTTTAATATCCAGATTATTAAATTTTACATGTATATAACATAAAAGTTAAAACTAACTTGAGGACCACTGTTGATAAAACATTGAGTATTTAATATGCAGTAAGAAAAAGTGGCTATTAGAAGTAAGATCATTTCAATAAATGAAGTGAATATTTATTGAACACTCACTATGTATTGGATACTGGAGTAGGTGCTCAAGATCTTATGGTAAACACAATCTCTAAAGGAAGAGTGGGGCCAAGGGTCAGGAAGGCAAAAAGGAATTAATTGATGCAACTGGTTGCCAGAGTAATGGATGATCAAGTGGAAAGAGTGCAGGGTTGTCGTGCAGTGTCTCTAATCAGGGTTGGACATGGAGAAAGCATAGTCCATTTCATGTATGTTTAATGAACATCACACAAATAAATGCATGATTGTCATCTTTCTGAGTGAACTGTGAGCTCCTTTGGGGCAAGGTTCATGGTTTTTCCACTTCTGTGTTTTTCAGAACTCTTAACAGTTATTTGTACATAGTAGACATTCATTTGTTGGAAAGATACCCACATAGATTGCTTCAGTTGGTTTCTGGCAACATAGTTCCTTTGCCATTTGGATTGTTCATTGATTTGAAACCTTTGCAGTGATTCTATCCTTTTCCACCCTTTTCTTCTTCTTTCTAAATATGACATCAATTTATGTTCCTAGCTGAGCCTTCTACAGAGTTGCCTTTGAATAATTTCAACAAATGTGTTCTATGGGTATAAGGATGCAGGACCCTCTGCTGCCTATATATATATGCCAAAGGCTTTTTGAAACCAAGCTGAAAAGGTTGCGGACTGCATGACCTTGTTCTTAATACCCACATTCTCAGGTCCTCAATAAAACTGAATATAATTATTTTTCTTCTGAGAAACACAACACACATATAAAGTCCCAGGAGATGCTCTAATTCTACTTTAAGTGGAATGTTTAATGTTTTCAGTGTTTCTGCTGTGTCTCATTCACCCTTTGTGCCTGTTTTTCTCATTCCAAAGTTTTCAAGGTTTCTTTGTCATCAAATTAAAGTTATAGAGACATTAAGATTCTTTCAGAACCAGTCTGTTCTTAAATTTTCAGTCTTAGTGATGTCTAATTTATTTTTAAGTATTTTTGCAGACTATACTGAGCTTTTGGTTCTTATCTGACTCACCTTCCTAAAAATGCTTAGATTTTCAATCCAAAGACATACCTTTTTTGATCCCTTTCATACTTTGCATGTCTCTGATTTTCTTTATCTTACTGGTGTTCTGCAGTTTTTTTGTGGGATTCTCTGTCTTTCCAGACATCTCAATCTCTCCCTCTCCATCCCACACTCTCCAAGCTCATAGTCTGAGTATTGGGTGACATGTCATTCTTCCACCAAAAACAGAAGTTCTTCTTTCCTGTGAAATCAATCCTAAGGGGGAAAAGTAAAAGGAACTCTGCAGAGCAATCACTAGGATTCAAAGAAAAGAGTACCCAAATCTGGGACTGTCCCTAAGAAGCTGTATGACATGTGTCATGCAACATAAATCTAAGGCTTTCTCATCTGTAAAGCGAGAGGGGTGAACAAAAGCATGTCTAGATTCCTTTCTAATGCTGAAATTATCACAATCATCAGTTAACATTTACTATTTCCTTACATACTACTGCAGGTATCAGGCTACAGTTTGGATATCAAGTGACAACAACTTTATAAAGTGGGCACCATTGTTATCTTCATTATATCATGGAGTGAACTGATGCCCACAGAGGTAACTGATGTGGGTCTGAGGATGGAACTCAAACAGCATGTCCCTCGACTTACATATTATATATCATATCCCTTATCAATAAGTCTACATTTTCATACAATTTCAAAAGTGACAACATTTGGTATGTGACTTCTGTAGGTAACAAAATCATATAAAGACATAAAGTAACACCCACTGCTGTGGTTTGGATATGATCTGTTCCCTCAAGTTTCACATGTTAGAAGCATGGTCTCTGATGTAGTTGTACTGAGCTATGATGGAACCTTTAAGAGGTGGGGCTTAGTGGGTGGTGCTCAGCTAATGGAAAGTACCACTCTCATGAATAATTTTTTTTTCAAGAGACTGGGTTACTTCTCTTCAGACTGGATTAGGTCTTTTAGAAGTACAGATCTCACAGGATTGGATATTTCCACCAGAGTGGGTTATTATAAGGTTAGCCTAGAACCACTCTCTTGATTCCTTGCACAATTACTCCTTCCACATGTGCTTGTTCCTCCCTTCTACTTTTCTACCATGATATGTTATAGCACAGGCCCTCACTAGAAGTTGAACAGATGTCACCCCATGTTCTTGGACTTCCAAAATATACCTTTTTTCTTTACAAATTACTAGGCTCAGGTGTTTTGTGATAGCAACAGAAAAAAGAATAAGGCACCCATATTATTAAAAAAAAAATTTCCTCTCCCCAAATGACTTGATGGGAAACCAATAAGCTATAGCATGTTTGCCTAAAACATAACCTTAACTGCATAAGTGTGCACATCTCATATATATACTTTTAACTGATACTCATATCCAAATAAATATGTGTGGACTGGGGCTGTAGTTCAGTGGCAGAGTGCTTTGCCTAGCATATGTGAGGCACTGGGTTGGATCCTTAGCACCACATAAAAATAAACAAATAAAATAAAGGTATTCTATCCATCTACAACTACAAAAAAATTTTAAAAAACTAATATGTATAATCTCACACTGTGTAATATAACCATATGTGATCACTTCACCTTATCAACTTGCCAAAAGAGCTGCCTATGCATTGTATACTTTAAGAAACAAGGTTCTTACCTAGCAAGAGCAGCTATAGTTCTGTGTCTTCTCTATTCCTCACTTGCACAAACTGGCCCCCACAGAAGTGTCTCCTCTGTTGCTAGGTAAAATCTTTTCCTCCAATCCTGCTCCATGTGTGGACCCAGCAACCTCTGCTGCTGCTGCTATTCTAGGTGAGACTCCCGTCACCTCTCTCCAAACACCAAGACAACAGTCTTCTACCTGGGAGCCTCTCCCTCTCAGGCCATTCTCCTTGCAGCAGCCTTCCTGCTTCATCCAAAGCTAGCAGATAGGTTTCTCCCCCACTTAAAACCCACTAATGTCTCTGCATTGCACTAGAAGTGAAACCCAAGTACCCTTCCAGTGTCTCAGAGGCCCGTTGCCTACTCTTCGCATTTGTAATGTGACAACTATTTTTTGCCATCAATCAGACTGAACTCTTTCCCAACTCAGAACCATTGCATACACTGACCCTTGACTTGGAACTCTCCCCCCTACTCCCCTTTACAGTCAGCCTTCTCAGAACACCACTGAGTTCTCCTCATCCTCATTCTTGACTTGCCCCTGATCCAGTGTTCTCTCTTCATCCTTCATTTATTTCCTTCACAATACTTACAATTGATAACCATTTCATTTTATTCTTTTGTGTATCAGGAGGGTAAACTATCTTTCCCCAGTACAATCTAAGACTCAAGAAGGTAGAAGAACGTGGCCTTGCTCAACCATCCATCCCAGCACCAAACTTACAGCCCAGCTCAGGTTAGTCAATAATTACATGTTAAATGAATAAAAACATGACCTCATATTTTTACGCTTTAAGAAAAAGTAATCCACTGGGAAAAAGGAAAAGATTAAAATATAAGTAAAAGGTTTTTTTTTTTTTAATTTTTACAGACTACACATACGGAAGTCCATTATAGCCTTCTACTTCTACATATATGTAAAATTTTCTATAATAAAAGTTTTAAAGGTATAAAAAATAAGTAAATGTTAATGGCTTAGGCAAACATGATTAAGGGACCTTGACTGCTATTAAAAGAATGGAGCCTAGAGATAGCCTTCTAATACGTTTGATATGACATCCCTACTTGGAAGGTACTTTAAAGATAGTATCTATGCCCATTAGCTACCAAAAGAGTGAAATCTTCTGTGTGACTAACAGGTCTAACTAATTGTTACAGAGTTTCTCTGAGGACTGCTCGTGGCTAGAGGTCGCTGAGCATTTTTCCCTCGCTTCCCCTTCCTTTCTACATGCTTATATTCACACTGATTTTTATAGTTCTGTATTCAATAGCTAAGGCAAATGAAGGGAAACCCTGGAAATGATCAACAATAATAGAGGAAACAGAAAATCCAAAAAGATCTAAGTTCCTATTGGTCAATCCATCACTGAACACCTTTATTACATCTGAGTGATATTTAAAAGAGTATCACACTTCAATTTGCTCCCAGGTTAGGTTACTCAAGATAAACGAGGTTCTCAAATAATAACCAAAGGTGTAAATATACAAACATCTACCTGGTAGAGATTTAAAAAATATAAAAGAGATTTTGTATATATTCAAATATTAAAGACATATGACAGATGTAAGAGACAGAGGTCTAAGGTGGATTGATATTAAAAGACCTAATGGAAATCTGGTGGTCTCTCTTATGGGCATGGAACATGTTTTATGGCTGTTGAAACACCTAAGTTTCTATCTGTGGAGCTTGTGAGTGAATATACGAGAACCAGGGCTGACTGAGGAGGGCACACTCCAGCCCGTGAACCTAAGGATCCAATGTGCTCAGCCAAAGGACCCCCTATGTTCTCAGTGTTTCTATCCTACTCTAACCCAAAACCTTCCAGCCTTCCTTGCTGATGAAATACTAGAAGATGAGTAATAAAAAGCAAATATATTTACAATCCTTTGGGCCAGCACCCCTCCCAGGACTTCTGCCTAAGGACATGAAGCAAGGAATGAGAAAGAGAAAAGAGAAGGGCAGAGACTATGGTCCAAAATATTAAGCTTTTTGTCCCCTGGCAACAGTGATTAGTAAATAAAACACAGACCAGTACCTGAAGTTGGAAGATTCCTTTGGTTTCTATTCTGCTCCTCAGTCTGGAAAATGGTGTTCTCAGAGGGGCTGGGGGAAGAAGCAGAGTCACTGAGCTGCCTGTGCTGTTTCAGCCTTGGCAGTAGCAAAACCAGTTCCCACATTGGACAGACCCCTCCTGATGTTAACCCCAAACACAGTTATCCCTACTAATTTTTTTTTTAATCTTAAGAAAAGCATTTCAAGTGACCTAAATCTAAAAATAGGGCACTTCACACTCAGGACTATTTTAAATAGCATCTTTAAAAAAAACAAAAACCCTACATTTCCATTTCTGTGAATTCCCCCCATCCCTTGAAAATAGAAGATACCATAGCTTGGTTGTCATTCAATCTAAAATCAGACACCATGCCAGCTGGAATCCTAGGTCTATTTATTACGTGCACAGTTCTTACATTAACTATTTGTTAAAGACTGATTTTGCCACTACTGAGACACAATAAAACTCAAGGTTCTTCCATGTTTTGCCAGAAAGATTGATTTAAGTGTGACCCATCTGAGAAATTCTATTCAAAGACAGGAACAGAAGTACTATTCAGTATCAGATCCAACTGTAGTTCTGAGGAAATCAAGTTTAAACCTAAGTATCTAATGGATTGGAAACAAGAGAGCAGAAAAAAATCTATGACAGTTGCTCTATTTGCATATCTGGTGATATATAAGTTCCCAACTTTCTACAGTCTGTAACATATTTAGTCAATTAGGTGCAGAGACACCTAGAAAAGGTAATCTAGTAGGAGCGGTATCTTTTCCTCTACTTGAGAAAATTGCTCACCTTGGCTCTTTATGACAGTTTCACTTGTAGTGTAGGTTACAATTAACCCACTGAGTTTTATAAAAAAAATAGAGAATCAGAGTTTCTGGCCCATGTGCCTTTATAAAAGTTCACAAGTTTGTCCTTACACAGCTCACAGATTGCACACAATGCCAACAAAATGTGCGTGTTACCACATACACATGCAATCAGGCCTTCTCCAGATTTACAGATGTGACAAGGCTTCTCTTCGACAAGACAGGTACTGCTGGATCTGTTTTCCAGCCAGTCCTGTATGTTCTCTCTCTTCTCCAAGCATAGGTTATCTATTCCTTATTTCAAGATCTTAAACGTGGGTCATTTAGTTTAAGTCCCTCTTCACCATGTCCCTGAGACTCAGCTGTGTTTATGCCTTCCCGCCAAGCTGTGTAACTGGAGCCCTTTCCCTGGCACATCTCCATTGACCTGGAGTCCATCTTGGTAGAGTCTCAGAGGCAAAGAGTGGGCATTCAATTAATATGGGATGGAGAGGAGTAGATGGGAAGGAACAGGACAGAAAGGGAATGATGAACAGGAGGAGAGAGAGGCCAGAGGATGGCAAAGCATTGAAGAAAAAGGGAAGTTACTAAGGAAGAAAATGGTGAGCTGAGAAGGGAGGAAGGGTGTCAAACAAGACAAAGGGGCAAGTGAGAGGAGTCAGTCGAAAGACAAAGGTGGATGCAAAAGAGTGTCATGGAGACAAAAGGGGAAATATTTTCAAAAGAGGTAGATAGATCCCAAAGATGAGACACACTAAGGAAGTCTTTACCTTATCAAACAAATGGATTGAACACCTAAGGCTGTGCTGATAAAGAGTGATGTCCTCAATTGCTTTTAGGGAGCTGTGTGTGGTGGTCCGCACCTGTAATCCTAGCAACTCAGGAGGCAGACGCAAGAGGATTTCAATTTTGAGGCCAGCCTCAGCAACTTAAGAAGACCCTAAGAGAACTTGTCTCAAAATAATTTTTTTCAAAAAAAGGGCGGGCGAGGTCAGGGCTAAAGGGCTGGGAATGTAGCTCAGTGGTAAAGCAATCCAGGGTTTAATGCTCAGTACCAAACATAAATAAGTAAATAAATAAGAAAAACAACAAAAACCGTTCAGGGATCAGGCACATAGGATACACACACAATTGCAAGATTCTGGAGTATCAAGCACACATTTGACTGAAAAAAGGAAAAATCTGTGCAGATCTGACTGCTCAGCCCAGATTTTGTCCCTACTACCCAGAACTAGCAGATTGATTTGATTCAAATATTTGTGGAATCCCTACCATGGGTTTTTAATCACAAACCTTTACTTGAATAGTTACAACCTCTAGCCTCGCCAAGCTTCCTTCCTCATCATGCAGAGAAGAACACAAACAGTTCAACATTTGTTGAGCAGAGGAGAGGTTTACACTAAGTCACCCAGCTCTGATTTCTTTGTACTGGAAAAGGAAAAGCAACCATCCCTGATCCTGTCACAGCTTTTCACTTCAAGCAGGGATTGTAGGCACAAGTCTCAGCAGCAGGAGCCTGTGCAGCCTCAGGAGATGTGGCAGCAATTCCAACACCCTGGCTCCAAGTAACTTCTTTGAAGTTAAAATGACAATCTCACATGCTGACGTAAGAATGCCTGAGTTATTAAAGAGAAGGATTTGGGGGCAAAATGGGTCCAAATGGTGCTTGTTTACTACATCTTCTTATTGATAATCTGGGTTGAACTCCAAATCCATCTAAATTGGCCATCACCCTCCCTCTCCAATTATCACCGTATCCTATACTTGTTTTCGCAGAATTTGTCATTGGTAGTGATAGCATTCTTGTGTAATTGCTTGCTTACTATCCATTTCTTCCACTAAACTCTAAACTCCACAGGTCAGAGACAGGGTCTGTGTTCATCCAGCACACAGTTGGTGTAGGATATATATTTCCGTGTTGACCTGAAGAGGAGAAGAGGGAGGAGAAAACGGCGAGTTCAACATCAAGGTTAATTCCAGATCTGCCATCTATTATTTCCTGACTAGCAGAGGTTGTGAATAGAACTTATGCTACCAGAGTCAAGGACCCCATATTCTCTAGCATCCCATAACCAAGAAACCGAAAAGTTGTGTGCTTCTATGCCAACTCAACTTTAATTTCAGATTTCAGACCCATTATCTGGCACACAGACTCTTAGAACCACTTCACTACTAATGGAAACCAATCTAACCTTCTGCCTCCAAATCACATGATTAGGTGCTGAAATCCTTTCCCTTTCTTCTCTAAGCCCTTCCATAACTCTGTTTCCATAGGGTTGAGCTACTATCTGATTTCTGTCATTGCAGAGAGTTTGGTTTCAGAGTATGCTCACACATCAAGAATTACATTCCTGTCTATTGCACACATGACCTTGAACATTTCTACTACCACAACTGTAACAAGCAGTCGAATAGATTATACCCTGAGTCACAAAGAGTCTCATTATCTTACAACGAAATGAATAGGGGTGCTATTCAGCTGGGCCCCTCTACCAGGCCATACACTTTGCAAGGGACTAGAGCATGTGTCCCCCAGAAAGGGGACACAAAAATGGCATGGGTCAGTAACAGTCTTCAAAGTAGAAAAAGGAAAGTGCAAATCTCGATAGGATGCAGTAGATAAAACCCAGTGACTTGGTAAGAGGTATAATATTTCCTTTGGTTTAATATTTCACCTCTGCTAATTAGAAAAAATATTCACTAGGACAATTTTTTATACAGTGTCCTTTTGGCAGTCACATAAATACCTCCAAGGATCTGTATTATTCAAACAGTTTTCTATTTCAAAATACACAGGGAGTAAGTACTATCAGATTATTACATTTCCATTAAGTGCACAGAAACAACAAAGTTAATTACAAAAAACCCTAAAGCGGTTCTTTCCAAATGGTAGCCCCACATCTCCAGGGCAAAGTGTTTTCCTTTTAAAGAATCCTAACTTATGGCAAAGCCACCTTGGAAGGGTAATTAATGACGTTTAGAAACTGAATTCCTTTCTGGTTTCCTCTCATTCACCTCATACAAAGTGAAGGTGACGAGGGACAAAAATCCCCTTGGAACATAAAACACATTTTTACAAGTGCCCTTAAAACCCCATCTCAGTAAGAGAAACACATTTTCTCACTCAAACAAATCTTTAGAAAATAATAATTGAAGTGTGTAGTAAACTGAGAAGCACCTTCCCTCTGTGGTTCCTACTCCAGAAGGGGTACACTTAGGTAGCTAGCTGTCAATCATTCCTATTTCAGCAATCCTGTGACTGACTTCCTGATGGAGCTCCATCTGGGCACTGATCCTGAGGGAAACAAAGCTCAGAGTGAGCTGTAATGGAGGGACACAGGACTGACTTCTGCATTGGAGTGAATCTAAAATTTCATGGTATCTTTGCAGGCAGCAATACCTGTGATTCCTTCAGGAAATCAGAGGTGTTTGGATATATCATTAAAGGGGCAGTCAGAGACAGTGTCACAATCAATGTCAACTCAGGCAAGTCAATTACACTGAATCAACACCTTCATCTCTAAAATGAAGGTAAGAGCATCTAGTGTTTTATGAAGATAAAGCAGAAACATACATAAATATTTAAGTTATATCTATACATAAAAGACCCTAGGAAAAAAAATTCCATGGAATAAGTTTTTGGAACCACTGATCTACTCGATCATTATCTAGAACACCTATGCTCCATATCAGCTTTAATTACATGAATGGAAGGTTTTTTCAATCACAGAGCTTAGTACTCACAGCAACCAGAAATTGTTACACCCACTTAAAAGATGAAGAGACTGAAGATCAGAGTACTTTTTTTTTTTTTTTTTTTTTTTTAATAGTGCTGGGGATTGAACCCAGGAACTCCTGTAGGCTGAGCAGGTGGTCTACCACTGAGCTCTACCCCCAGCATTCAGTATACATTTGTAATAACTTAGATCAAAGCTCTTCACTGTAAAAAACAGCTCTCTGCCTTATTACTCCCACACTGACTTTTAGTTATATGAAAATTTACTCTTAGCAGGGCGGGGTTGCACAGGCCTATAATCCCAGGGCTCAGGAGGCTGAGGCAGGATGGTGAATTCAAAGCCAGTCACAGCAACTCAGCGAGGCCCTATCTCTCAATAAAAAAAAATAAATAAAAAGTGCCGGGGATGTGGTTCAGTGGTTAAGTGCCCCTGGGTTCAACCCCCAGTACAAAAAAAAAAAAAAAAAAAAATCACTCTTAAATTTATGTGAAGTTGGTTGGGCACAGTGGTGCATGCCTGTAGTCCCATTGGCTCGGGAGGCTGAGGCAGGAGGATCATGAGTTCAAAGCCAAGCTCAGCAAAAGCGAGGTGCTAAGCAACTCAGTGAGACCCTGTCTCAAAAAATAAAATACAAAATAGGGTTGGGGATGTGGCTCAGTGGTTAAGTGCCCCTGAGTTCAATCTCAGGTGCCCCCTCAAAAAAATTTATGCAAAGTAGAAATTTGCAAAACCATGGACTAGATAGAGTACATGAGAAGTGACAGATAGTAAGAAATTGTGTACAATGTGTTAACCATGAGTGAGTGACTGAAGCCCAAAGAAAGGGAGGCTGGAGTTCCAAGGCCATGATTGAGAAAGGAAGGGCTATTAATCCAACCAGCAATAAAAAAGTAAATAGCAATTTCCCTTACTTTCTGAGAGGATGAGGGAAAACATTTATCTTGACAATAATGTTGAGATACTACTGCGGGGAACTCCAATGTCTGCTCCAGTTTCTAGAGAGCAAACAATGCAGAGAAGACAGAAAGATCGCTTCAGCCTCAATTCTGCCTTCTAAAGTGCAAACATGCTCAATTGGCAAAAAAAGGAATTCAAACCCAGAACCCTATCTGCAAGGGAGTCAGGAAAATGTAGTGTCTGCCTTTCAGTAAAGGAAAGCACTTGATGAGGAGTCTAGGAAGGCTCCTAGGAGCCCGATCATGGTATGCTCTACAGTGAGCTTGCCTTCCAAGGAGTGACTCAGAATTAAAGAAGCAAAAGAAAGGCAAGGTCAATTGTGTAAGTAAATGCACAGAGATGTGACAGACATGGGGTTAATTGGAGAACTAAAAAGGTTTAATACAGCTGAAGTGAAAGGTACACTTGTGAACAAGGCAGGGGAGGAAGTTGAACAGGCATAAAATGGGCAGGTGATGAAAAGTCTATCACTTCAGCTTAGAAGCATTCTCAGCCTAAGCTAGATATCCCTCTTGAGCTTCTAAGAAGCCTTGAACAATCCTCAACTACACATTTATCTCAAGGAATTGCAACCATCCACCTTCTTGTCTGCTCTTTTGCTCCCCTTGACAATGAGGGTGGGAGGTCAAGGGCAGGGAGAGGCTATGCCACTTTGTACCTCCAGAAAAATGTAAGGCATATGACAAAAGCTCAGTAAATAGTTGTGTGTGGAACTGCAGCCTAACTCAGTTTCTTCTAGAATGAACGTTCTACGGATTAAACTATAATCAATCATCTACTTAAGAAAAATAGAAAATGTTCCCCCTTAAGTACTTTTCATTATAAAAATTGGTTATGTGCAGATTGCAGATAAATAATACAAAGAAAAGTATATTCTTAAATATTACTTGTGTGCATTTATAAATGGTATTTGGCAATCATTACTTTTTAAATTTTTTTTAAATTTTATTTTGTTTTTCATTTTATGTGATGTTAAGGATCGAACCCAGTGCCTCCACATGCCAGGCAAATGCTCTCCCAGTGAGCCACAATCTAAGCCCAATCATTGCTTTTAAATAGGCAGTCATTCCATTCTGAATATAGAACCTCAATTTTCCTATAGGGAATCACAGATTCTTCTTTTAGATGACAGGGCTCCTGTGCAGGGCTAGACCTCAACCCTGGGATTTCAGTTGGGCACATGTCCTGTTTGAACCAATGAGAGTTCTCTGTGGGACTGTGCTATGAGTTATTTGTAAAAAGTAACTTTCTTCCAAAGTTGTTCCTACCAGTAAGGTGGCAGCCTTGCATTGCCAAGGGCTACCAAATAGAATGATGCACTCAACTGAGAAAGAAGCCAACAGAGGGAAATCAAAGCCCCAAAGTGAAGATACACAGATTCTTAACATCATTTTGAGTACCTGGATCCATGGTGCCAAGACTACAATTAAAGTCCTTTTAATGGATTATGAAGTCAAGTATGGTTTCTGTCTTGTGCTACAAAAAGGAATTAAGTTTTTGCATTTACCAAACATGCATAACTTGTTGAAGAGATGGCAGTGACTAAAAACTGTGGAAGAATGGAAATCAGCTTTGGGGACACTGATGTCTGTGACCTACCACACACAATTTCAAACAGACACAACTGAGGGATACATGGATACCACTCCTGCTTCCTTAACAGAATTAAGAGAAAACACAAGCCCTTTTCTTTGTCTATATTCACAGATAATTGATTAATAGAAAGTAATCACAATTAAATGGCTTTGGACTTCATCAGGATTGTGGAAAACTACAAACAATTTGAAGAAAAATGATTACTTCAAATTTTCCTCAAAGATGTTAGTTGTACAGTAATTAATGATATTGAAACAGCATGATGCTCATTTAAAAAAAAAATCATTGAAGACTTTCCAAATAATTGAGCCAAATGAGATACTGAAAGATCAAAGTGAGAAAGTTGTATCAGCAAAAGCTTATAAATAGAAGAGGATCAGCCAGGAAAACAGGGAGAGTCACTCTCAACTAAAACGGCCTCTGCTTGTCATTCAAACTCATATAAAATTCCTAAAATCTGTCAGTGTGGTAGTTTCTAAGTGATATGTCAACAAATAAATTCACTGAGAATACTTATTTTGCCTAGAGCCAATGTTTTTAGAAAAACATCCTAAAGAGTCAACTGTTAAATCAATAAAATGAATGTTTTGAGCAGGTGTTTGGAATTGTGCTGATTTATCCATATTTTCCAGTTTAATTTCCACATTTACCATCAAACTTCTACAAGAAAACATAAAATGTACCTGGAAGTATTATGTTCATCATAAATACAAGTACAGTTGTGCTAAACTTATCTGTAACAGTAAGGGCGATTCATAAATCATATTCATTTACCTAAATCCTTAAAGTTTTCTGTTTAAACCTGCCCTGATTGAAATGCCAAGCATCACCCAGTTTAAATGGTATTTTTAAGCTATTAGCAGTTGACACTTTAATTAGGTATATTTAGGAGAGAGACAGGAAAAAATAGAAGATAAGCAAGGAATAAAAGTTGAATCTAAGATTCGTAAAAGGAGAAAATAATTACTATTCATTCCTTTTATCCTTTTTTTAGCATAACAATTTGCCAGCAGTACAACAAAATGATCAAGAACATGAGATCTAAAACCAACCTAAACCAGCTTAAATCACAGGTATATTTACTAGTTGTGAGATCCCGAACAAGCTGCATCCAAGGTGTCAATTTCTATAGGGACAAAAAGATTGTGCTGCCTACATCATAAGGCTGTTGTGGGAACTTATTTGAGCATCACTCACAAAACGTTCTGTTTACCATCCAAGAGAAAATAAACATTTAGCAAACACTAGCCATTATTATAATATGTATACCTTACTTACTAAGTAAAGGACTGATAGCAGCATGGTTTGTCATTCAAATTTTATTTGCATATGTATATTTCTTGTACCAGAAATGATGCAAAACCATTCAAAGACAAAGAAAAAATGTTAAGGATAGAGGTTAAATGGACACATGAACAAAGGTTACAAAATAAATAGGTTAAGATAAAGAATAAGAAGCAGAAAGATATGACTGCTATAATAAGCTACCAATTTGTCTCAGGCTCTCTGGCATCCAACACAAGAAAGAAAACTAGGTCTGCAGCACAATTTTCAGTACCCATGAGATTAAAATACACTAAATGCCTGGGAAGAGTGCAAAGATTTTCTTAGAGACAGAGAACATAAAGAACTAATGCCAATAAATGAAGCAAATCTCTAGAGAAGCACATAATTAATAAGCATGGTAGATAGCACTGTTAGCCTCAATTCTTTACCCTTCTTTGGATCCACACCCACATTATGCCATGGCTTCTGCAACCAAATGTATTTTCTTACCCCTTTGCTTTAAGCTTGGTCCCGGGATTTTCCCTGGCCATGATATATAAGTGGAAATGACAGTATATACTAGCTCCCATCGGGGCCTGAAAAGATCTCAAGTAGATCTGCTTGTCCTGCTGCATTTCTGTGACAGTCAGGGTAAGTAAATGACCTACTCATTATAGTTCTGAGCTATAGGAGAATGGAAGACACGAAGCCAAGTCAGAGCCTATAGCATGGTGCAGAACCACCTGGTGAGCCTGGCCTAAATCAACTGAACCCCAGATGATTCTCTGAGACATAACCAGTAATAAAAGATGGTTGTTTTAAGCCTCAGAGTTTTGGTATAATTTATTATTCAGCAATGGAAAATGAATACAACCAAATAACAACAGCAATTTAAGCAGTGTGGATATGCCGACCATCAGCCAAAATTATGCTTTCTAAATAATTTACCATGACCCAGATAGAAAACAGCAAGAAGGGTATCAGTGCATGTCCAAATAGCTTCAATCTCTAAATTTATTAATCTATAATTTATTTCAACAATATAAATCGAATTAAATTTGGTGGGTTTCTTGCCCCCACCATGCTAAAGCAAAATGCCATGACAAACAGTCACCTAAATGAAATGATAAATTTGAGGCCATTAGTCTCCAAATCCAGGCCACACAGCATAAGGAAAATTTACTGGTGGGTGGGAAAAGGAGGGAAGGAGTAGGTTATATCTGAAAGGGACAAATAACTTTCAAAGTAGCACAGAACATGATAAGTGGCCCATGTGTGTGACCTGCTGAAAAGCTACCATATGTATGAAAATTTGACAAGGAGAGAAATCCTCCTCTTCAAATGTCTGTCATTCAAAAGACACGGGGCAGATGTTCCAAATGATTTGGGTTGAGTGTAGGTTGTTTCTCACATGGGCAACTCTATCCCGAGTGCATGAGTGACTTTAGGAATTTATGCATTTAACCAAAGTCAATGATTCTCATGAACAAGGCTTGGAAGGTCAACTAGTAGTAGCAATAGTAGCAGCAGTAGTAGTAGTAAGAGTTAACCTGCATTCATTAGCATAGATGTCCTAGTCACTATGCTAACTAAGCACTAGGCATGAATCATTCCATTCAACTTGTTTAGCATTCTGAATAACCCAGAAAGGTAGGTATTTTTATTCTTTTCTCCAACCCACTTTTCTTGTGCTTTTACAACCAGGTATTCTGAAGCTTGCAGAGGTAAGTGACTTGCCTATGGTTATGCAGGCAATCTTTGTTTAACAGAGGCTAGCAAGCAAAATTTGGATAGGAATATATGATTACTAGCTGTTTTAGGTATGTCTTGGACAGTTCCTTCTCTTATTCAAGTTTAAGTTATTTTCTTAAATAGAAAGCATTTATTAAATACAATTTTAACTCACCTGGGAAAATATTATGCAAAATGAAAACACTTTTTAAATGGAAGGGACAGTGCTGAACTGTGACATCTTACCTGGTTTAGAGAGAGCATCATTTACAGTGGTCTTATTTTAAAATATCCCACAGTCTAGGTTTATTCAGAGGTCTTTGAACTAAATCCTTCAGCACTACCCTTTAACTTACTCGGACCCTTTCAGCATCCCATTCATATGTTATCACTATCAGATGAACAACAGACAAATGACTATTTTCTCCTGGGAATTATTTTCCACTGAAAACAATCCTTAGACTTCACTGTTTTCATTATTATTGAAAATGACATTATAAATGCATGAGGTTTGTTGGATGATTTTGCTTTAGTTTCGTCCATCTTGCTATTGCTTCATCAGATGAGAGATTCTGTACCCATGTACATTTACATGTCGTACAAATTCCACCACTTAGGCATAATATTTTAATGGTTTTCTAGTATGGCATGTGGGGTACATGAAAATAACCAGCAATAAATCATTAGGAATTAAATTCAAACCCTTTGCCTGCTGGATCTCTGCATTTTCAATGTATATGGTCTCTAACTGTGCTTAAATGACTAAAAACAGACCCATGGTACTGTTTAAAGACACCAAATCTCTACAAAATCATGCAGTTCTGGGAGGTTGGCATGCTGGTCCAGAATACACATCCTTAATCAGCAAGTGAAGCAAACTTAGAATTCACACATACAAAGTGAGAACAAAGATGGTCCTAT
The DNA here is from genome assembly GCF_902686445.1 of Sciurus carolinensis. Lineage (NCBI taxonomy): Eukaryota > Metazoa > Chordata > Mammalia > Rodentia > Sciuridae > Sciurus > Sciurus carolinensis. The sequence continues at coordinate 58,789,239 of NC_062229.1, forward strand.
GCTTAATTCTTCTGGTTGGTAACTCTTAATCACATTTATCCTGGTAACGGTTATCTAGTTTAGAAACAAAACCAACCCCAGTACAATCTTGAAACTCCATGTTACTCAATTTCTCCCTCACAGGTTGTGAATCTGACTACAACCAAGCAATTTATAGTGTTGCACTTCTGCCATTTAAAACCTCCACAACAATGGTGAATACTAATCAGTCAGGTTGTTATCATCAGCCAAGAGAAAGTTCTAGAAATTTCATATTATCTCTTTCAGATATTTTTTTAATATCCAACAGGGACACGTAGCTTTGTAATCAGAGGCTGTTCTCATTTCCTTAGTTTCTATTCCATATCATAGGGAGGGAAGATGTCAATCAGAACAGCAAAATAAATAATTTAGCTGAGTCAGAGCTCTTACAGTTGCATGTGAGGGTAAACTAACTTGTATAAAATTAAAAGTGTATAGAATAGGGAGTTAATTAGCTCACATGACAAGAGCTCCTGGCTTTATTAGGATGGGTTCAGTGGTGGCTGATAAACATTTTCAGTATAACTCATTTTTTTTTTTTTATTTTTTCAAAGAAGGCAGCAAGAGGGTAGATTTGTGGTCAATTTCAAACTATTAACATAACATTAACCAACTCATAGTCCTCGAAAATTTAACAATAGGCTGCTATGTGCTAGCATGAGCCAGCTCTAACTCTCCACTAGACCCAGGTACCAGAGTGAGTTCACAAATATCCCATCTCCCTCTCTCCTTTCTGCTTCCTTCCATCTGGTTTTATTCTCAAAGAGGCTTATTGTACATGGTGGAAAATTTGATTGTAGGAGTCTGTGCTCAGAAGGGGTCTAAATAGTGTGGCTTTGAATTTGCCTTTTTAGAATCAAACAGTGTGTCCAGGGAATAAAGTACTCTGACCATTCGGTTTGAGAGAAGAGAAAAGGGGGACAGCTACCTTTAAATCATCTGGATTCAGTTGAATTTATCCAGAAATGGAAAAAGTTAGCATTTCTAAGAAAGTAACTGTGCAGATCAACGTCATGAATTCCATCCAAGTTTGAAGGTCAACAATTAAATCTGTACCAAAAGTTTATTCCACTTTGGGGTAAGGAAAGCAGCTAGAACTTCCTCCCATGTGTCCACTTTCAATAGAAATTTGGGGCAAACACTTAAGATCCAAGAAAATAAAATGTGTTTGGAAGAAAAATATGCTCCTGCAACATAAAGAAGCTGTCTTCAGTCATAGACAAACACAAGAAGTGAAGATAGATAATTGCTGCATGAATTTATTAATAGAAGTGCTAATGTTGTAAATCGCACATCTCCATTTTGACACACAATCTTTTATTTTCCTTTTACTGAGGAAGAAAAATAAAGGAGCAAAACTGGTAATATTGCTTGCAACTAAATTGGATTTTCCACCAGAAAAAGCTGTTTAGAAAAGGCTATTCGAACATGCAAAAGAGTACTCACAAAAGGGTATTAATGAGTCCAACCAGGAGGAAAAAGTCTCCTACAATACAAAGCTTTCCAAAACCTCTTTCAGGACTCGAAACTGAAGGATGCTTTGAACTCCCTGGCTTTAAGGAAATGATCTCACCTGCCAACTGAGTAAGATATGCAGTTGAGGTTTTAGAATGAGAACTTTTAACTTAAACTAGGAGTCTCACAGATGATACAGGAGAAGAGATCTCAGCAGCTCCAGGTTTGGAAAGAAACCAATAAACACCTCCTGCCCTTAAACTGTAAGGCACTAGAGAAATGAGATGTAAACTACACCTTGCCTCTGAGCTCCTGTCTTGGCCACTGTCACTGTCATCAGATGGAAGTGAGAGTCCAAGACAGAACAAGGAAGGATCAGCAAGCTCTTTGGCTTGATCCTAGGTAGCTCTTTCACTGCTTGCCTACAGAATTTTAAAATCCTATTCGTTTAGTTATCCATGTTTATTTAATAACAAGAGAACAAGAGAAGTACATGAAAGCTGCTAGCAAAGAAAACTTGAGCATTTTCTCCCAACAACAAAGGAATCGAATCCTTTCCATGGTTTCTCTTTATCACTAAATCAGGTCAGCTGCCAAAAAAAAAAAAAAAAAAAAAAAAAAAAAATGGTTGCTAGAGCTTAATGTGCTGTACTGAGGGATGGAGTAGTTGACAGATGACATCAGTGAAACAAATCCAGGCTCATTTGTGCATTTTTTTTTACAGTACTGACATGATACTAGAGTGTCTAGCCAGTCCACAATTAGGATGGTGGAAAATCTGGGCAGGACGCTCTAATTAACTCAATTGTCACTAAGTATTTCCAGTGCTGAAGAGGCTTCCTTGTAGGAGTTTAATACCAAAACCATTCCTCTCATGTGGTATACCAGATTGATGGGGGAAAAACAGGGGAGAAAGTGCCTGATGTGACCAAGAGAAGTGTTCCAAAATATTATCATTTCCTACCATAATAACAGCCATATTCACTAGAAAATAAATTTATACCTATAATTTCAATGGCAAAAAAGAAAGAATGCTCAATGTCCATTCACACATAATGTTATATATTACATATGTTAATAAGCCCTAGAGTCCATATCATGTATGTCATATGGATAGATAAATGGCATACATATTACTAGCATTTTGAATAATATGATAACAGTTTGCCAGGTCAGGATAGTAGCTATTGCACTGTTTGAGAACAGAAAAATAACAAATATTTTCTGACAAGATCTACTGAAAAATAAGTATCTGTACATGGGACAGCTGGGGAGGATCTGTGTAGTATTTCTTTTTATCCTAGTAAATTACACTAGACTTTTTTGGTAGAATTTCATCTCTGTATACTTCATTCCTATCATATATAGCTTCAGTAACATCTTTGATTTAAAACCACACATATTAGTTGGAAAAATGTCTAGAGGGAGAATTACCAGACTGCATAAACACATGAGGCAGTCAAGACATGGTACCTGAATTGATTTATAGGTTATATCATATTATAGCACAAGACCAAATAGCTGTCAATATTCCTAATAAGGAAAGATAACCAAGGTTAAAAATTACCTTTTGCAGAATTAAAATTGTATGATTCTCTTGGTACTTGAGTTTGCATTCCCTTGCTCAGAAGAGAAAGACGGGCCTCATCTCTGTATTTTCCTTTATTCTTGGGCACCAGCTGTTTTAATAAAGGCATAGCTTCTGACTTAAAACATAAATCTAGGCTTAACAAAGTGAGTGTAAACATGACCCTAATTTTCACTCTGCCATCCTTTTTTTCCTGCTGTGTTCATTAGCAGCTGCTCTTTGACCTGGGACATGTAACCGTAATCCTTTGAGCATTCCAACCTCTACTACTAAGAACAGGTTCCCTCCACTCTGGTAACATTTTTATGATAGTTGTTGACATGGTAGGTAAAGTATTTCCCTTCGGACACTAAAACCCCTTTCAAAACCAGCTCCTTCAAACAACTTACCTAATAGGATATCAAAGGTATTAAATCACTGCTGTGAGCAATTGAGGATAATTTTTTCTTTATTTTCTTCAGAATTTATTTCATTCATTTTCCAGCACCTATGCCATTGGGTTTAGAAAGAATAGCTGTAAAAAAAAACTTCCAAGGAGGAATTCTGGCTGTGGATCACAATAGAGATATACAGCACTATGGAATCATAGTATGGAAATAGAGGAGCACGGAAGAAGCTCTTCAACATGCTCTTTAAGGATGCACATTGATGGGCTCTATTGAAAACAAAAGGGCATGTCTTCCACCAAGTTGTTTTTGCAAAGTTCTATCCTAGAGTTTTATTTCCTTTGACCCTCATAAGAACAAAGCAAATGGGAAAAATAAATAAAAAGGAGTATGTGGTATTTTAATTAAAATACACCTGCCATTAACAACAGGAGACCAGAGCTCCATGGTATTTGAAGGATGCTTCACAGAGCAGTTAGTTTGAGGAGGCTACAGTGCTATCATAGGGCAGTGAACCCCCATAGTCCTTTTCCCTTTCATCCTGGAAAAACCTTGACATCATTTGAGCACTCAGCATCCCTTACTTTCAATCTACAGGGTCCAAGTAGAACACAATCCTTTCAGATGGAGAAAGTGCCCCTGGGAAACCCCCAGGTACATGACACTCTCTAGCCACAGGGATTGGCTGTAAAGCCAATTCTAGTCAATTCTAATCCATTCTAGTCAGAGTGACTCTCAGGAGCTACTATAAAAGGGACTTATTCATTCTTGCTGATGCTCTGCAGTCATATTGTTACCGTTGATTAAGCTAGATGAAGTTGGAGATATTTCAAGCATTCAACAGAATTTGAGTGATACAATACTGGAATTTCTCATTGAATATGAAACATACTGGACTTCATCTTTGATATGCAAACCATAAGCAGGATATGGCAAGAATCTAGTTCCTTAGGACATACCTCAGAAATCTCTCCCCCAGAATTGCATGTGACTTTGGACATTCTTAGGCACAAGTGCATTAGATAACATCTTTTAAAAAAGAAAAAAAATCAACATGAAATGAAATTTACTACACAATGGAGTTAAAGACCTCTAACAAGTCATAATAGGTTTAACAAGGCAATATCACATTTTGTCAGATATAAAGTTGCATGGGAAAATAATGTATCCCCGGAATCTTGATGAGAAAGATTGCACGTGAGAGTTGTGACAGCTTTGTAATTCTGTCCATTCCCTGTCCAGTTGGCCTATCCTACCCCAAAATTCGTTCTAGATAGAAAGACTGTATAATCCTGTGGTATGACTATATCAAATCAATTCACATTTCTGAATACAGTCTAATAACTTCAAACAATATCATTGAATCCATGGTCACCAAATCTAAAATACCACCATCCCTTTCTGAATCACTCCCAAAGCATCCTAACTGGTTTTTCTCTGCTTCCAAACTTGTTCCCATATAATCTATATTTTACAGAATAGCTAACAAATTTATTTAAAAAAAAAAAAGTAGATCATGGCATGACTTAACACACTTTTCTGTCCTCTCATTGCAACTCCTCACCAGTCTACAAGGTTCTCTGGACTTGAGTTGACCCATGTCTATTCATGCAACCTGGGTTCCCACCACTTTTACAGAGCTCTAGCTCCGGCTTTCCTGCTGTTCCCGAGGTGAGAATGGAGGAGGAGAGGGAGGAGTTGTCAAGTTGTTCACTCGGGTTTTCTAGTTCCAAAAAGAAAAAGAAGAATTTTCTTAAGGCACTTAAAGAAGGTAGAGTGAAAGACTGGACACCTGGCATGAAGAAGGACTCACAGTTGCTACTTATGGCTGACCAACAGGCAACCCAGTGTCCTCTGTGGAATTCCCTCTCATTGCTTCTTTTGGTGTTTTTCCTCAGTCAACAGATGATTAACTGTCATATCTTGCATTTGCCTTGTGAATTAGCTAGTACCCTTTTCTTCCTAATCTCTACAAATATTTTCTAAGATATGCCAGAAAAAGTCTCTATTTTCCATATAAAATTTTAGAAAATGGACTTTCCTTTGGTCTCTCAGTTATTCTGTGGTGAGTTCAGACTAGGACCTGTGTTTTCTGATGACCTGTTTAAACTTCTTTCCACCACACTGGTCTCTGAAGACACCAAGTGAAAATATGTTAATTTCCACACACACACTTTCCAGAAGAGCAAAACAAGAAGAGAAAGAGAAGGAAAAGAAGAAAGGGAGGAAGAAGCAATGGAGGAGAATGCAGAAGACAGTAGCTGGCCACTTTCTCCACACTAATCTTCTAACCCATCCTCACAAGTCAACTCTAAACTTCAGCTAAAATTACATTCTTGTAACCTTGATGTAACACCCAGCTGAGCCTGTCTGTTCGTTTCTATTACCTTTAATAAAAGTACCAATTATTACATGGAAATTCTATTTTGAGATTTACTGTGAAATGTTGGTTTTTGATAAAATTCTTAATTAAGAAATGTTAGAAAACATGGCTCTCACTCAATCGCCATGGGACACAATACCCTGGGATTACTTTTATTCCTTGTTCTTCCCAGTCTTAGAAACACCAATGAGTGAATTAAGTCTAATGATAACCTAAGGCCAGGTTTCTAAAATATAAACATCAAAGACACTGATTGATGTTAGAGCAAAGCCCTAGACCCAGGAGTTAAGATCTTTCCTGAAATGCCATCATTGTTTTTAATGGAAGCTCACTCTCCCCAGGTTCTTCCAGGTCATGCCAGGATTCAATCACCTACTCAACAACTATGTACTGTATGTCCACGCTGTGCTAGGTGTCATGCCTAAAATGAAGAAAATTCCCAGAAATTATATACTAGTGAGAGATTCACAAAGCAACCACTAAATGCAATTATTATCAATTATAAGTGTTATAAAGGAAGTAAACAGGGTACTAATGGAGCAAAATGAAGGCTCCTTCTTTGGTTAGTGTGACCAGGCAGGGCCTCACTGGAATGCCCAGTTGGTGACAGAACTGGCATGAATGAGTATCCCTTCCTTGACTCACACTTACTTCAATCCATACTCTTTTCCTTTGTAGGTCATTGATGAATAGGCCCCAAACCAAACAGGTTGTGTTAAGTCATGCCGTGATCTACTTTTTCTTAAAATAAATTTGTTGGCTATTCTGCAAAATATAGATTATATGGGAACAAGTTTGGAAGCAGAGAAAAACCAATTAGGATGCTTTGGGAGTGATTCAGAAAGGGATGGTGGTATTTTAGATTTGGTGACCATGGATTCAGTGATATAGTTTGAAGACACACCAAAAAGCTCAGCTTTAGAAATGAATCCTGAACAGTTATTCCAGTTTAAAATAAAATTAACATATAAGAGCCAGAAACTGTAGTCAGCGCAAAAATGGCCTCTTTATATCTCATCAAGGAATCATTACTGTAGATGACAAGAGGTATATTGCCAATAAATCCACAATTCTGTTTCCAATTAATGCAAACTTACAATATCCCAAGCTGTTATTAGATTTCAATTAATAACCTGTGATGCCTCATTAATGCAAATATGCTCTTACTGGTGCTCAACCTTCATTAGTGAAATGGGTCCGATGACATGACTGTTTCATATGATAATGGAACTATGATTAAAAGGCACAATTAATCATTTTCTTCTACTAAATAATCTCCAGGACAGTTTACTTATGCCTATAGAAACATTTGCTTCTTGCAAAAAAGCCAATTTATTTTTAAGCTAGTCAATGACAGAAAGAAAAGCAGAAACATTATACTGAAATCTCTCTCATAATTGCAAAGAATCCCAGAAGCCAGTCAGGTTTTTCAGGAATAAGGAAAGTCACACTAGTGCCTCCGCCATCCTATGTAACATGTTAAGAGCATAAAACATAAAACAAATGTCACACACTTGAGTGACAAGGTTTTTAAAAATTCACTTGTCTGTGTAGTTTCCCATTCCTTCAACCCTGAATCACTCCACCTGAAAGTTGAATCCAGCTTCATATCTGAAACCAAACATGGCAAATGTAGGAAGACTTTCACCCCACCCACCTCCCTCCACTGCAGGCAGTGAAGTAGGACTTGCAACCAGGCTGCTTGGAACAGTAGCTATTACTATTACCTGCCCAGTGACCTTTCCCAATTCTGACAATAACACGGTGCTTGGCCTTTGCAGAACTGCCCTTCTTTCCTATGGGCATGGTTATGGCAGGGTTGTCATTTACAACTCTCTCCTCACGCAGGCAGAGGTAAGGTTATGAGACAGGCTGGGCCACCAAATACCCCAATGTTCCACATACTGATGAATCCAGGTAGGGGTTCCTGAATACAGCAGAGTCTCTTGGGTCTCTCTTGAGATCCATTTATCACAGTAAAGAACATCATTTTGACTACCTGCTTCAGCTTTAGTTTGCTGATCCTTTTATTTACTAGAAATAAAAGGTCACGAACAAATGTAACAGGGTCACCCAACCAGCTCCAACCTCCACACAGGTAGTCTGTTCCTTTTCTTCTCCCTTTCTGTTAGACCCCATGTTAACCATTGGCAAGAGATATAAAGCATGCAAAAGCTACATACTTCTCCCTCTTAAGTAAATAGTAGTTTTAAAAAATCTATTGAGACTTCATCTTAATTGTTGTTTAGTAACCATCACAAGATTGGAACTGTTTTCAAGCTTTGAAAAATAGCATTATAAAAAAAGGGATCTATCATTTGGAAGTTTAAAGTTAAGAAACTGTCTGAAAATGAAATTATTTAAAAAATCATATGAAATTATATAGCCTTATATAAGGGACAAAATTCTAAAATATCTGAAACAAAACAGCATTTAAAGGATTCTATTTCAGTACAATCCAGTTCATTCCTCTTCAATGTCATTGTAATATACCGATTGTGACTTTGTCCTGTAGGCTACAAAAGTAATACTAGGTCTCAGTTAACATGAATTAATATGTTACCAAACTGTACTTCTTTCAGGTACATTCATTCCCCAACTTATGATGGTGAGACTTTCTAGTTTATGATGCTGCAAAAGTCATTTGCAATCAGTGAGACTATATTCCTAATTTTGAATTTAGATTGTTTTATTTCCCTGATGATATGTGGTTCAATCCTCTTTCTCAGTGCTGGGCCACAGAAGGGAACTGCAGCTCCCAGCAGGGCAGATGATCACAAGCCAAACGAGAGATCTTCTACAGTGTTCTGTGTTGTTAAACCATGATGTTTGGCACAGTCAATGGTTTTTTTGTTTGTTTGCTTGTTTGGTTGGTTTGTTGTTGTTTTTTGTTACTGGGAATTGAACTCAGGAGCGATCAACCACTGAGCCACATCTCCAGCCCTATTTTGTATTTTATTTAGAGATAGGGTCTCACTGAGTTGCTTAGCATCTCACCATTGCTGAGGCTGGCTTTGAACTCGTACCCTGCCTCAGGCTTCCAAGCTACTGGAATTACAGGTGTGTGCCACCACACCAAGCAAGTCAATACATTTTCAGTTTGCAATATTTTCATATTACAATGGGTTATTGGGCTATAACCACTTGGTAACTTGAAGATCATGTGTACAGTTATATTAGATGTGTAATATGTAAATGTTAGATCTGGCATGTATCATCAAAATGTATCTCTGTATTTAAATATCTATATCTTATTAGGAATATTGATTTTGAGAAGTACATTGTGTAATAATGGTTTCAAAACAAATGCCAACAATGATCAAGTGAATGAGTTGCTGGAGTACTGGGTTAGGGATTATAATACTTCTTGGAAACTTGGTAGGAAAGAACTTATCAGTTCCATTTGTCAATGATGCAGGATTCAGAAGGGACAGTAGGCATGACAAAAGTGTTTTTAATCCATTGCCTTATGGAAAAGTCCAGTTGTTCTACTAGTAGCCACTTGACCTTTGTGAAGTTGAGATTCTCTGGGTCTTCGTCTGCTCATCTTTAAAATGAGGGTTTTGATTAGATGACCTCTAAGGTCCCTTCTATTCTGAACATTCAATGATATTCTGAGGAAAGAATAGTAATAACTCTTATGATTAGCAGTGAGAGAAGTCTGGTACAGAGCAACTAAATACAGGCAGCAGTGAGCTTAGATGAAAAAGCTCTAAGGAAATGGGAGAAGGAAGAAGGTTAACTTCAATTGCGCTGTTTGGCTAGAAAGTAACGCCTAATAAGCAAAATGTTGCCCCACCAATACACAGTCCATCATCTTTTCAAATATACTGCAAAAATCCTTCTAGAATTGTTTTGAAAAATAATTAAATGTCCATGGTTTTGGTTTTCTTTTAAATACACAAGTTTCACTACAAGTAACCTTTAGTCACTACATTTCACAGATGGAAATGTGTTTGAGCCTCAGTCAGAATGCTTTCAGCTATAGGAACCCAAAGGTTACTATCTCATAAAACAGGAAGTGCAGAGATCAGGAAACTCAGCGACTCGCGGTGTCATGGGTGGCCCCAGCCCAAATCTCTTGAACTCTCTGCTCTCTAGATCTTATGACAGTTTTGCCCTCAGGCTAGTTGCCTGAATGGTAATTAGAAGATTTCTGATAGCAATTGGTACTAGATGCTTCCCTGTTCAGTTCCTGAAAAAGACTAGTTTTTCATTTATAGGACCATAAGCAAGTCTTTCTGTGGCCCAAGCTGATCTTGGTTCAGATCAGCTCATCTTTAAATGGATAGTTGGCAAGGGAGATGGAAGTACTCTGGGAAGGAAAGAAGTTAGGAAGAGAGAAATGTGAGAAGGAAGAAACAGGGAGGGGGGAAGACAATGGAAGGAAGAAAATAAAAGAAGATAAGAAGAACCCTGACATCTAAAAATCAGTCTACCACTCATTGCTATAGTTCAGAGTTAGAAGCCAGCCTGGCACTCATTGCTGGGCCACCTGTCCTCCTAACAGACACAGTTTCATCAGACACCAATAGCTCAGGACAGGTCATTTGAGATAATGATAAAGTAAGACAAAACAAGACCACTGCACAATTGTGTATAAGCACAGACTAAAAAAGGACACTATGTCACCCATAAAATACCTAACATCTTTCTCCCTTGGTTAATGAAGGCGGCTGCTACTTCATTGTGAACCACAGCTTTAGTGCTGCTCCAGACTGTACTCTCTAGAGAGATTTATTGGGATATCCAGTCATATAAATGCCCCACTTTGTGACATAACCCTATACAGAATCAATCTCACTTCTTTGTGTCTCCCCCAAACCCCCCAACCAGTCAGAATCCTCTCAAATACCCTGCCATGGATATTTCTTCATGGTGTGTCTTTTCTCCTCTTATAGTAACTAACAAACCCAGCTTGTTCAAATTCAGTATTTTCTGGTAGTGTCTAGCTAGAAAACATTAATATTGGTTTTAGGTGAACATGCTTATCACTCTTGTTTTTTTTTTTTTTCCATTATTGTCCCAAGAAGCCTTCTTTAGGTAATTTTTTTTTCTGAATCATCTGCCACTTTCAAAATCTTAGCAGCAATTATACTAATTATCTCTTTACATGCTCCATGTCTTTCTGTGCTTTCTACAAACAATGAGCAATTCTCCCCCTAACACACACTCTCTCACAAACCACTTTTTGTTTGATGGAAACTCAATTATGGAGGGACAGAAAAGATATTGGAGAGTCCACTATAATATGTTAAAAAGCACATACCTTCTCAGAACTATACCTTTTTAGTGCAATAATACAAAAGTAATAGCCAACATTATTATTACAGTACTCTCTATATGACATACATTGCTTTTATAAATTCATTAATTTTTTTCACAAATGAACTTATTTTATCCATCCAAAAAGCTATGGAACAGATACTAAAATTGCCCCATTTGGAGGAAAAGGGTACTAGAGATTGAACTCAGGGGCACTTAACCACTGAGCCACATCTCCAGCCCTTTTATTTTTTTTATTTTGAGTGAGGGTCTCACAAAGCTGCTGAGGCTGGCTTTGAACTTGTGATCCTCCTGCTTCGGCCTCCCAAGTAGCTGGATTTATAGGCATGTGCTACTGTCTCCAGCTAGAATCACCCCATTTTAAAGTTGAAGAAACAGAAAGGTCAAGAATCATGTCCCAAGTAAAAGGATTGATCAACAGTAGAGACACCATTTAACTGAACCTCTGACTCCAGGAAATAGCCTCTTACCCAAGAGGATCTACTGTCTCATACACAACAGTGGTTCTGTAAACACTTGCTAAAACATGAACAAATAAATGAGCAGCCAGGCATGGTGGTTTTCACGATATTACCTCCAGACATTTACGAACGAGACAGTAAAAAATCATGAACATAGGGGTAAGACCTAAAAGTCTGCGACATAGAAAAGTATTCTGGTGGAAATGTTTACAGTCTATGCTGCATGGCTATCAAATGTTTCAGAAAATGAACCCTATTCTGTGTGTGCATAGAGATGTTTGCCTAAGTGGAAAATGCTTTGGTTGAGAAAAGGAGGAAGAAAAGGCAGAATTTTTCTCCCCACTAAAAACAAGGAATTGAAAAGTGATGACAACATCATTCAATGTCTGGAGGTAGCAAGGTTCTGCTACACCATTGGCCACCACTGCTCATTTGAGCTCAAATTGCTGCTCACAGTCACAAGGCTGAGACTAAAGCCTTCCCCAGAAGCCACATATCCCACATTTTCAGAGCACTCTCCTTACAGAAGAAAGCTGTTTTGCATTGTTTGTTTTTACAACTGTCTTTTTGTTTCTAGCATTGCCAGAGAATTCAAGATCCTCAAAATGGGTCTTCCGGGGTCAAGTGATCCACTCTCAGGGCTTCTGTTCAAGCCAGAGCTTTTAGATGAGCTGATTTTACACAACCGGATAGAGAAAGAAAACGGCTTTTGTGATGAGCATCTGCTGTTTTGTTAAAAATGTGGTTAAAGACATTAACAAAAGTGACATTACCAGCTGTTGTAATGTCAAGCAGCTTAGCTAAACTGTTTTTTATCAAATGACAACATATGACACCCAAATCAATTCCAAACCAATAACACATTGTTACTTGTAAAACAGAGCTGAATGAAAGTGAGAACACAAGCGTGTGTGTGTGTGTGTGTGTGTGTGTGTGTGAGAGAGAGAGAGAGAGAGACTGAGAAAGAGAAGTTAATTAAAATACAGATTCAAATTTCTCCTTAAGTCAGCACAATAGGCAAGAGGATACTGATCATTTTCATAAACATTTTCACCAATATTTCAAACAAAGCAAAAGAGGATGATTATCTACTCCATGTTATGATATAGGAACAATGACATTATTTTGTGATAGGCTTCTAAATGGCCAAAAGAATTGGGGGTTCCTGGCCAGGTAAAGTCTGACAGGCTTCTGCCCTTCAGCATATACCTCTCCAGGAGTGTGGCAATTAGGAGAAAACTGCTTTGTGTGGCTATGTTCAGCTTCTCTATTTTTATCTGCCCATCATTTTTAATTATCGGGTCATTAAAAGGTGGCAGATCAGTAGCACTGCCAACAGTGTTGTCCTTATGGCTGAAAAGTCTGTGACAGTTGATATGATGAACACCCTCCCAGTGTTCATCATGTAGCTTGTAAAAGCAAAATGGCACAACTTCCTCCTGCCTAGCATCATCACGGCCAATTCCGGATAAATTTCCATAACCGTGACAAGGGAAGGGCTTGAGTTGTAACTGGTGCTTAGTAATCTGTGGGCATTTCATATGCATGGTTATTAATAATACAATTCACAAATGCTTCATCTACAGGCCTGGATTAGGTCCTGCTTCTGTGAGAGTCGCCCTGACTTAACAGGAAAGCCACTTCCAAGGGCATCATTCCTCCTGGAAGGGAAACAAAGGAGCATGCTTTGGGGAAAGGATGTGTGCCAGGAACAGAAGGTACTCTGCACATGGAGAGTGTTTCAAGGTAGGTAACTCAGGAGGGACCTACATTTGGGGAAGAGACATGCCAGAACCAATAGAAGAGGCAGAAATAAGCTAGCAGCTGTATGCTCTAGTTCTACCAAATAAAAGGAAAATGGGGATCCAAGTGACAATCAGCATATTTAGATGCACAAGGATGGGGTACCTGGGGAAATGAAAGTGCACATGTCCTTCTTGAGAATATCACTACACAGTGACAGAGATGGATAAATTGGCACAAGAGCATGGTACTTCTCTACTGAGAAGGGATTAAAGGTAATGTCAATGACATCAATAAGAAGTTGATGTTGGAAAGAACTTCTAAAAGCAAAGACATGACATAGGACACATGACCAAGAGATATGTACACGGAGGGAATGTTAGGGAAGGATGGAGAACCCAGTGAAATATCAAGGGCCCAGCCCCATGAGGAAAAAGAGGTATGGGCAGAAAGTCATTATCTTCCCACTATTAGAGGAAAGAAAAGCTTCCTTGAGGGGATTGGGTCTCAGGTTTCTAGGAAAAGAGAGAGTACTTCTGGTATTTGAAAAACTGTTTTGTTTTATAATAGTTTCCAAAGCAAATCTTTTCTTTTTACTCAACTAAGCTATACAGTTGCTACTGTATGCCTCATTTCTCTATTATTAAAGAGGTAGAATTTGTATTAAATGCCAGAAGTAGTGGTCAGTTACAAATTTCCATTTTCCTGCTTATTTCTGAATTCACTTATTCACTCATTTATTTAACCAATTAGAGCTTTCAGTTCAGCCTCAGTTTTCCTAAATATTTAGAAACTAGACTGATCCTGGGACTCTTGGTACTGGGGAAACTGGTCTCCTCCTCTGACAACACAATTAGTTTCATGGTCTGTATTGATCAGATGCCCTACTATGTGCTCATCTATGGGTCTCATTTTATTCTAGCACAAATTTTATGAGACAGGTTTCATTTTTAGCATCTTTATTGTTGAAAAACTGAGTAGAAAAGAAATGGCAATTAATGAGAGGCAATATTAGGACAGGAACCCAGGCCTGATTTCAGAGTCAGCACTGTTAGCCCCTATGCTCTATTCCTCCCCATAAGCTTCTAAAAACATAATTCATAAGCGCATCATTCCACTTTGATTCCCCTGAATGTTCAGAGGTCTGAATTATAATAGGAATTTTTAACCAAGGTAAACAGTTCAACCACAAGACTTGACAATCTTTCCTGTAAGAGATGAACTCAGGCTCACAACAAAGTTCGTGACAGCTTTTCCAAGACATGAGGCACCCGTGTTGGTGTGCGAGCAGAGAACTTAAAAAATTTTAAGAGTAGTCCTAGTTTCTCATGCAGTTCTCTTGTTTTGGATAGGATCCCTTCAGCCTGAGCCAGACTGAAGACAGAAGAGTAAATTCTGCAAAACAGGTACATATTCATTCTCACTTTTCCCCTCCTCAAAGACTGGACAAGATGAGTATTATTTTCCCAACCTTGGACCCTGGGCAGGTTGAGCAAAGTTCAGATCTACACAGGTCATAAGAGCTACAGAGGTTCACCAAACCATGGTGTACCTGGCTCCAAAAGGAATGTCCTATTTTTTTTTTTTTTTACAACATATGCTATAGTGTCACCTCCAAAGGTAAGTGGGTATTGATTTTACCATACCTGAGCTCTTCAGCTCACCTTGGATCTTACCTCATAGGAGAAGCCTTTGTGGCCACAAGGCTCTGGGTACTTCACAATCTTCACCCCTACCATACACATTTCAGTTCACTCTCTCCCTGTTAACTGCCATGGTGGCTTCTTTCAGCTTGCCTAACCTGTGTGTCTTTATTTGCACATGTATCCATCCAGCTCCACCACCTAATGGACTTCTGCTCCTCCTCCAGCTCTCCCTCAAGGAAGCCTTCCTGAACACCTGGGCCAGGTCAGTTTCCCATGCTCAAGAGCACAGCTTTATAAACAAGGCTTTATTGACACGTGGGGCCAGGTAATTAATGGGTGTGGAACCTATACTGTGTATCATGGGAAGTCCAGCAGTCTTCACTAGATGCTCAGTTGTGACAACCACAAATGTCTCCAGACATTACCAAATGTCCCTGAAGGACAATCACTGCCAGCTGAGAGCCACTGACCGCCAGCACTTTGTAACCACTTTTCTTCTCTTCAGAGAACTAGCTCTGGGGCAGCAATATGTGTGTGTTCATGTTATTAGTTGACCATCTCCAAGACACAGCTGAGCTTGCATCTTTGCTCTGCTTCTTAGGTTCCAGGTAAGTTTGGACATGTTGTTTGGCCTGCCCAGTCCTCAGCTTCTAGGTGGGGACAACAATTGCCTTAAGAGCTAATACATGTACAATATCTTCTGCAAAACTTATTCTCCTGTCTTCAGCTGAGTCCAGGGGGAGGGAATCTTATTCTAAACTAAAAGAATTGCATGAGAAACTAGCACTATTAGAATTTTCTTTAAGTTCTGGGTACCATCACAAATATGGTCATCCCCATCCTAGAAAAGTTACAGTCAGCTTTGTTGTAAGTCAGAGTTCTTCCCTTGTAAGGAAGATTCTATCAGAGATAAAATCAAATAAGATAGTCATTATTGGACAGTGAGTTCCTTAAAGGCAGGAACCGTTCTGGCTTCTGCTTACCTTTACATGCTCACTATCCAGGATAATGCCTGACTTAAAGTAGGATTCCAAGAAAAACAATTATTTTTAACAATTTGTACTAAAAAGGGCTTGATGGGAGATCATAAACTCAAGTCAGTAGCTAATGGAAAATTGCTGAAGCTTCTTTGAATACAAAAATAATGGCACCATAGTTAGGCTCTGGGGAGATTATTCACTGGGCAGCATGGATATTAACCAATCAGCAGGACTTCCTGCCAAGGAAGGAGGTAAGAGGTTATCAACAGTCTCCTGGACAGCACAAAAGGATTATAGGATGACATCCAACCCAAACATCAGCAGGACCCAAATTAATAGGAAAGCCTGTTCTTTGGCGACTATTGCCATGCAGCCATGGCACTGCTGAGGCATGGCACATCTCGCCAATCTGAAAGCACACACCATGACCTGGAGCCTGTGCCCAGCTGCACCATTCCATGTTTCCCTGATGGAAATTAGAAAATAATGTAACCTCAGCTGACAGGTTTATTAAGACACAGAAGACATTACAAAGGCCCTTTTGACATTATAATCTCTAACACAGTCAGGGGTAGAAGCTGACTTGCCATCATTATTGAAAGTAATTGGTCCAAAAAAAAAAAAAAAGTGAGAGAGAAGGAGAGCAATCCTATAAAGCTGTCAGGTTAATTATTTGTCTTACAGGTGTGTTCCATGCTCCTGACTCTGACTTGCTGTCTACCACAGTGCTTACCGCCAGCCCAGTGCTCGAGAGCCCTCTGTTCCTGTTCTTCCCACTCCCACTGCACCCCTACCTTAACCACGTGTCTGGGGGCAATATGACCAAGGTGGTGAGAATACATTTAAAACAGAAGTCTATCTTGGCCACGTTATCTCCTTGCCCAATTATATTTACACATCCGTACAATTATCAAAACTTCCCTAGTGCACTGTCACGCTGGCATGACAAATTCTGATTTTCCAGGACAGACAACCCAGATAAAAACAACCAACTTACTTGAAATATTTCAAAGGGTCACAACACAAAAGTAAGTTTTATTCAGGTCAAATTCAAGTTCTTAGGAAGTTTAGAATGGAACTGGGGATGAGAATGCAGCTCAATGGTAGAGTACTTGCCTAGTGTGCACATGGCCCTGGGTTCAAACCTCAGTACTACAAAAAAGGTGGGGGGTAGTGACATGACAAGAGACCAGTGACATGAGGTCAGTGACATGAGACCCAGATATTTTTGCAAGAAAGCAGATAACCCAAATAAGTAGGAATGAAAAGGGAGAAACATAATAATCAACTGGAATAGCAGGATCTGAGCTCAGGGTCACCAGAAAAAACGTGGTATACCACTCAAGCTCAGTACCTGGTCTGAGACCCACCACCTGCTGAAAATTTGTTCAATGAATCAATTCCAGTCCTAGTATTTTCCCTGTTATTCCCAGAGACTAGTTTCCTTCAGTAGAATACTTTTTCAGGGTTAAGTCTCTGGTACTTGTTGCTCAACTGTTTGAAAAGTGATGAACTTACTCAGGAATCAGAAAATGGAAATGAAACATAATAAGCTGGAGCCACTGAGGCTTATGGGAGACACCACCAATGCCACATACAGGGGCAAAAAAAAAAAAGTTCATGTCATAGAGGATTTTCTTTTCAACTTATGGGTAAGCATGACTTAGAATTACTTGAGAGACCATAAGATTTTGCAATAGACTTAGAGTGTGCCTGGGCTATGAAATGAAGACTACGGATGAAAGGGAGAAAACTACATTTATACATTTATGAATATGTCAAAATGAACCCCAGCATTATGTATAACTACAATGCTCTAAAATTTTAACGAACAGACTATAATATTTACCTTTGTTCAAAAAAAAAAGGGGAAAATCATGCCTTCTGCCTCTTCTCTCAAAGAAATTCATTAATTTTCCCATTTAGTCTTCACAAAAAATACATACAAGTTTTTGTGTGCATGCATACCTAAAAACTATAAAACGTTATGTTGAGAGAAACAAATCATAAGTCTCAGGACTCAAAGGTGTTTTCAACAAACAATTTCAGGGATGCGTATTTATGTGTAACTTAATAGGATTGTAACACCATACAGTGACTTCCTTTTTTTCTTTTTCTTTTTTGCAGACATCTGACATCTTCGGAACTTTTCTATATCCATAAAAATATGCCTGCTTTGTTCTTTTTATCTACTAGTTGGTAAAAAAAATCATTTTATTAGCACAGGTCAAATTATTGCAAAATTCATCATGGAAAACTTCTATCCTGTTGATTCTTTCTTACCTCTCCAAAACTGTGATATTTAAACAAATCATCAGAATCAACCAAAGTGTCTGACAAGGACTGATGTCTGTTTTAAGGATTCCGCTTTAATTCATTGAGGCTGGTTAAAAAAAATTACCCTGAAAGGCCTGAGCTTGAGGTCATCTGGATGGAAGTATCACCAAAGGAGTGTGAGGAATGGTGTGTGTTTGAGTGTGTGTGTGTGTGTGTGTGTGTGTGTTGCTGGGGATCAAACTCAGAGCCTCATGGATGCCAGGCACGTGTTCTACCACAGAGTTACATTCCTAGTCCCTGGAAAGCATATTTTTGAGGAAGGTTTCTGAGGAGGATTTATGAGCCCATAGAGTTTCAGGTTTATTTGCCAATTATTCCTATGTACAAGTTGAAGATTTTATATAAATCCTATAAGAATTAAAAGCATACTTAATCTCTGGTTGTTAGTTCAAATGTTCGGGAACAAATATTTGTCCTTAGTATAAACATACATCTAATGTATGTAAAGTGCTTACAACATGTCAGTCAGGGTGATAAGTACTGCCCATGGTGATCTCTTTTAATCCTCATCCTCACCCTGAGAATAAGATACTATTAGGATCCCCGTGTAAAGAGAGAATTCAGGCCCAAGATTTCAGGGAAGCAGCAAAGTGGAATCCAAGAAATCTATGTCTAAATCCTGTATTCTATCATCTTCACATTGTATCTTTAAAAGTGCCACAGATATAGGGACAGATAAAACAGTGTCTTAGGTTTCTTCTCTAAAAGTAAAAACTGCATATTTCTTTCTCTTTGCCTAACAAGAGTTCTATGTTGCTAAGGGACTTAAGGAGGTATCTTACCAACTTAAATGAACAGCAAGGACTTAGGAATGAGGAGCAGAGAAAAGGAAGAGACCTCATTGCTCCCCAAGTATGTCATACACCCCATGCTTTGCATAAGTGAGAAACACTCCCATTTTCTCTGGTTACACAAATGGAGGGGTCTCCATTTCCATCCGATTTGTGTGTAAAGTCCATTTTGTTCTCACCTTCTCAAAGGGTTCTGCCCCGCCACTCTCCCAGGCCTTAACCTCCCTGTGTACCATATATATGGTCCTAAGGTTCATGGTACCCCAAAGTACCATAGATGAGTGTTTTGTAAATGTTGCTTTCACTATAAATGCTGTGGGTCTCCTTTGTTTATGGAACAATCAGTACTGCTCTGCATACATATTTGTTGAACAAAAGAATAAAACAGGAACGACTTGAATCACATTTTTTAATTGTAAATCTTAATTTAAATCTTAATTTTTTGTTCTTTCCTCCCTTCCTTCTTCCCATCCATCCTCCCTCCCTTCCTTCCTTTCTCTCTCTCTCTCTCTCTCTCTCTCTCTCTCTTTCTTTCATTTGGGGATTGAACCCAGGGATGCTTAACCTCTGAGTCACATCCCCAGCCCTTTTGGAGAGAGGTTCTTACTAAGTTCCTTTAGAACTCACTAAGTTGCTGAGTCTGGCTTTGAACTTGCTATCCTCCTTCCTCGGCCTTCCAAGTTGCTGGGATTACAGGAGTGTGCCACCATAGCCCGCTATGTTCTTATCAAACGTATATATTAGCATTTTGCAATTTAGACCCCTTATAACCAATAGATGAGACTTAATCATCAGAATCCAATAAGTATCAACCAACTGAATTACAAGCCCAGGACTTGGAGAGTAAGTGGACATTGTTGTAATTTGAAGGAGTGATTGAGTAGGTAATTATGTTATGATATCTGTGAATATACTTTGTGATCTTTACAGACATCATGAAAAATCCATTTTTCTCCTATTGCATATACCTCCATGAAAATGGAGAATTGCTCAGAATCCTGCTTTAGCTAATAATGTTTAAAGAAATTGAAAGGCGTTATCAATTTTTCTTGAGTTGATCAAGTCCCTATATTGAACTAGGAATTTATCATTGTGATTATCATGATGATGGAGACTACAAAAATTCCTGGTCACTACTCAGGCAGGACCCTGGCAATAAACACTTGAAAGAAACCCTTGTTGGAAGAATCAGTGAGACTGATAGGCTTCATCCCTCCCACAGGGCGATCTTCTACTCCTCCTCCATGACTGCTAGGTTGATGTAATTAATCTAACACATGAAGCAGATTTTACCCTTCATTTTCAAGTACACTGTCTATTAACAGTTTCCATGAGCACTCTGATTATGCAAAATTCTCGATAATGGATCCCTGCCAATACCAACCATCAAGCTAATGATGTGTGCTTGCCAGCTTCAAGGTGAAGGACCACTCTTGGGTGTATCTCCCTGGGACTCTACGAAACATTCCCTCTGAAAATGATCTTAAAGAAGCAGGTGTCCACTCCCTTCCTGCCAGAGGCTATATTAGCTCAGGATGAGAACATCAAGGGAGAAAGGGGAAAAACCCGCTAATTCATACTGAGATTACTGACTTCACTCTCAAAGAAAGGTGAAATAAAAAGCAAAAGCCTTGTTTACGAAAGGTGAGATCGTGTACATTATCCTGCATTTCATCAATGTCTGCTTTTTTATGTTGGGTGACAGTATCTGTCCTGTGACTTGTCAATGGCACCATACAGTGAAGCTAAAAGGTTGAAGGTTATTTCTGTAACAATTGATACTCTTTCTGCCACAGCAGTCAGGCAGCTTAAGATTCTTCCTTTTCTCCCCTGCTCTGGTGAATCCATTTTAAAGTTCTTGGGTCAAAGAGCTGCAAAGTCAAGTGACACCAGGACTCAAACACTGATTTGACATATCTAGTAATGGGATGCTATTGACTGCCCAGCTTCACACCCCTTCAGGGGCACCTGAAATACTGTTATAGGAGTCTTTAACATGAGGATGACCTACACTGTCACTGGTTTCTCCTTAGTCAAATAAAAAAGACTAATTGGGTCAGCATATGTATTAAGCTAATGAAAACACTGTACAAAGTCACATGTACTAGAATTATGGAAAATCTCAGAGATGAGTCAGTTCACTACTGTTCCCTATCCCCATCCTTCCCACTTCACAAACCTAAATAGAAAGATACAAGCAGAGAGCTGTAGGGATATAGCTCAGTTGGTAGAGTGTCTGTAGGCCCTGCGTTCACTACCCAGCACCACACACACACACACACACACAAAAGAAAGAAAGACAGACATAAACAGGAACTCCAGGGAAACAAAATGAATGTTGGAAGAGTCTCCGTAGCTATGGGGGTACTTTAAGATCCTGAAAATAATGTGATTATTCTGGGGACCACAACTTAAGTAAAAATAAAAACATATTATTGAGTAAGGCATATTATTATTTTGCAATTTCAAAACATGTTTACTGATTTGTAAATGCCATATATAGTATTCTGTTTGACTGGATAGGGAGACAACAAATAACCTAAATTTAAAAACGATTTTTTTGTGGTAAATACTGTTTTAAATAGACTAAACCAAAGTGAGATAATCTTCAAAACTCCACAGTGTATCTGAACAATGTTAAGTCCAGTTCAGAATGTTGCTATCCATGTTCTTTCAATAAAGGCTAGGGAAAGTGACCTTTGTATGTTTCAGGAAAGTAATGTTCCTAGTCAATAAAATCTCAGTGACAGGATTCTTACACATCTTCAGGAGATAAAATTCTCCTAGGGAAAAGAAACCAGGTTGACTGGTGACATCCAGCAGAAATCTCTAGTTGTTTGAAGAACTTGGATCCACATGGCCAAACTTCAACTTCAAAATGTAACAAACAGAAAACACAATGCTTGAGAAGAACAACGCAAAATAAAAATGAGAACAGGGATAACCTGCGGGACAGATGGTAAATTCACTGTGAATGGCAAGAAAAGCATGAAGTATGGCACATGCTAAACTTAAAAGGCAGTGTGGGATGTTTTCGATTATCCAACATTTATACTTTCTATGTGCCTTCCATTGGAAGAGTCAGTTTTCAGCTATTCTCAGTTCATGTGACTGGAGAAGGGGCCGTCCAGGTGCAGGCAGGTGACCAGTGAACATTCCTTTCCCTAACCTCAAGCTTTCTGTGAGAGGTTGTCTAAGGGACTTTGTGGAAACTATTTTAAGAGCCTGTCTTTCTTCACAGTGGATCAATCAGGTGGATAGAGGCTATCACAGTGACAGGTCAGCAAGTGGCCTGTCAACCATCCTCATCATCATACAATGAAATCCTTCCAGAAACTAAAGGAATCACCGAAATAAGCAGAGGTGATAGATGGACAGAGTCTCCTAACAACATGAATCTACAAATCTAGCCAGGGATGAAACTAGGTATTCCTGTTATTTGAGTCAATAACTTCTCTACTAAAGTTACTTTGATACTCATTTTTATTACTTGCAATATAATCTATTCCACACAAAATATTAAGGTAGAGCAATATTTGCAAGTACAAAACTTTCTTACCAAATAGATGATGTCTTGCTCACCAGTGTAACCCCAGCACTTAGAACCTAAGGCTTGGTAAGAGAAGACTTCAACCAATTGTTCAATGCCTAGATCAATTTTTGAATAATGGGTATATATAGACTTAAGAATTATCTCCCACTTATTAGCAATATCATTTGTCCTTTGGTTTTTTGAGATTGGCTTATCTCACTTGGCATGATATTCTCCAATTTCATCCATTTGCCTGCAAATGCCATAATTTTATCATTCTTTATGGCAGAGTAATATTCCATTGTATATATATACCACATTTTCTTTATCCATTCATCAATTGAAGGACATCTAGCTTGGTTCCACAATCTGGCTATTGTGAATTGAGCAGCTATGAACATTGATGTGGCTGTAGTCTCTGTAGTATGCTGATTTTAAGTCCTTTGGGTATAGGCCAAGGAGTGGAATACCTGGGTCAAATGGTGGTTCCATTCCAAGTTTTCTAAGGAATCTCCATACTGCTTTCCAGAGTGGCTGCACTAATTTGCAGTCCCACCAGCAATGTATGAGTGTACCTTTTTCCTCACATCCTTGCCAACACCTGTTGTTGCTTGTATTCTTGATAATCGCCATTCTAATTGGGGTGAGATGGAATCTTAGGGTGGTTTTGATTTGCATTTCTCTTATTACTAGAGATGTTGAACATTTTTCCATATGTTTGTTGATTGCTTGTAGATCTTCTTCTGTAAAGTGTCTATTCATTTCCTTAGCCCATTTGTTGATTGGATTATTTGCTAATAAGTGGATGATGACACATAATGGGGGGCGAGAGGGATTAGTGTTAGGGTTAGAGTTAGGGTTAGGGAGAGGGGCAAGAATGGAGGAAGGAAGGACTGTATAGAGGGAAAAGAGGGGTGGGAGGGGTGGGGGGAAAGGGAAAAAATAACAGAATGAATCAAACAACATTATCCTATGTAAATTTATGATTACACAAATGGTATACCTTTACGCCATGTACAAACAGAGAAACAACATGTATCCCATTTGTTTACAATAAAAAAAATTAAAAAAAAAAGAATTATCTCCCAAATTCAGCTTTTAAAAATAAAGTATAATAAAAATGGACTTGTCATTTTCATCAAAATAAACATTAAACAATGGACAAAAATTAACATTCCCCCAAAATATTATTTCCACCTAATACTTAGGTTTGTCCAGTGCTTATAAATAGATAATCTACATAACATTCTTTAAATGAACGAGCCTATTTATTCATTCATTTGTCTCTCCAAGCAGGAACACTAGTGCCAAAATAGTAAGCAATTCTCCTAAAAACTAAGCATGCAATTTCAAATCCCTGCTTTCTAGAAGAGGTTAATGAGACAATGAAAAACAAGAAACCAACTTCTTGGGGAGAACTAAAGACCTAATTACAAAGAAAATGCCCAACTTCCTGTCCCCAGCTGACACTGAGAGAGCTGGCAAAGTTAAATGTTTTGCAGAGACCCTTTTCTATTACTATAAGAAAATTAAAACATTTGTAATTTTTAATTTAACTTTCCTATTGTGTATTTCTTCCCTAATTTCGAATGTAGAACAGTATTTCTAAGGGATGCTTAAAAAAAAAATCTTTTCTTTCAGGAAATGTAAAATAAATTGTTTCTCTAGGAAAAGATTTTTTTTTTTTTATCTGCTGGTTCCTAGGTTACATTTTGCCACAAATAAAATGATTCTTCCCTTCTAAGGAAAAACTCAGAAAACCACATACTGAAAAGTTTTCTGCACTTGGAACTCTTTGGGCAATTATGTGCCCATATAACATGATACTCCAATTGCACCCTGCCATCTTGGTTTCCTCTTCATTTTCCAAAACAAATGTATAATTTCAAAATAAAATTGCACTTTAAACTCCCCTTCTTGGAGTTCCATTTTTATTTTAAATTATTCCTTTCTATTTTCATTCATCCAAAACTCATTAAATGCCCTCCATGGGCTAGGTAGTGAGGTAATCATGAACAAAACTTCACACAGCCCCAGCTTTAAGGAAAAGTTCAGCCTAGTGGAGGGACAACAGGTAATTTATTAATACAATGAAATCTGCATCATGTTCCAAGTCTATGCAACAAAGGAATGAAACTTTAATAATGAGAGACCTGTTAAAGGAGTGAATATGTGAGTTGAGGGGAGGCGTATTTTGTTGGGATATGAGAAAGAAGAAAGGCAGAAGGGGAGAAATATAGCACAAACCAAGAGCAGTGTGTACAAAGACCCTGCAGTGGAATAAAGCCTAGTACATGTAAGAGAGAGGCCAAGGTAGCTTGCTCTTGAGGTGGAGGTGATATTAGACAGGCAGCTAGTTCAAGCAGGACTTCCTTTGGTGTTTTAGGGTGGAGGTCTTTATTCTACTAGTAATAGGAAGGATCCAATTTCATTAAAGTTCTGTGCTCTGTCTCATTGATTTATCTATATTTGATTTTCCATGTAAATGGTATCATGTGTGACCTTTTAAGTCTGTCTTTTTTCACTCAGCATATTTTTGAGCTCCTTCTATGACAAAGCATGAATCAGTACGTTATTGCTTCTTTTTACTTGGATCATATTCAATTGTCCTGTACCCTAAATTATATACTCATTCATCCAGTAATGAATATTTAGGTTTTGGCTACTGCAATTAGTGCTGCTATAAAAGGTGCAAGTATTCCTTTGAGAATCTGTTCTCAATTCTTTGGCATACATACTCAGAAGTAGAAATGCTCTATCATCTGGCGATCCTGTTAAACTTCTGGAAGAAACACCCAACTGTTTCCCACAGTAGCTGCACCATTTTCATTGCCACCAGCTATGCAGGAAGTTTTCCAGTTTACCTACATCCTCACCAATATGTGTTACTGTCATTTTGATTATGACTGTCCTGGACAGTATGAAGTAGTATATCATGGTTTTGATTTACATTTCCCCAATGACTATTGATGTCATGTGTTTTCTGGTCATTTGAAATTTTTCTCCTGGAAAATAATCTACTTAAGTCCTTTTCCCACTAGGTTCTCTTCCTATTGTTGCACTGCACATATTTCAGATACAAGACCCTTAGGAGATATGTTATTTGCAAGTACTTTTTCCCATCTGTAGTCTGTCTTTTTACTCCATTAATGCTGTCTTTTGAAGTTTTCGTTGTAATGAAAACCAGTTTATTCATTTGTTTATCTTAATGTCGGTGCTCTTAGTCATACTTTAGACTCTATTTCCAAATGCCAAGTCATGAAGATTTACCCCTGTTTTCCTCCAAGCACTTTATTTAGGTTGTTGTATATGGCATGAAGTATTCCAAACTTTTAACTATTAACCTGTGTAGGAGGTTGTTGATAAATATGAAATAAAGGTTATCCACTGAAAATAAGAATGGGAAAAATGAAAGCAATGCTCTGTAGAAGAGACCAATATCTGTAAAGAAGCATGAAGAACACTCTAGTTTCCTTCAGGAAAACTGGAGGAGCTGCAGGTTCACATACTGGAAGTCAGGCTTGTACATGACCCAACAAGCTCCAACAGCTTGTACACATTTTTAAAATAAATTGCTAACCAAAATGGGGAATTTTCACAAAGAGATACTGACTTCCTGCTTCCACGGGGTGTATTGGAAGCTCTGGCCACCATTAACTACAAGTTCAAGAGAAACAAGGCTGCTCTGACTCCCAAAAGGAAGGAGGTTCTCCAGGTTGCTGCAGACTTCAACAGGCCTGCTGAATTCATTTGTGTTGCCCAACAGGCCCTTGGCAACACTTGGATTGCAACTTCTGCCTAGGAAGTAATTCAGATACTACAGCCTCCTCAGTCCTACAGATCCCTGTCTGGGGGAAAAAAACAGCATGGAGAGAAGTCAAAGGTTAAAAATTATGGTCCCTAAGAGTAGGTCTATGAGACAGGTACTTTCCCAGGAAGAACACAGAGGCATCAAGGTTTGTGACACTCATCATTAGGACCATTGCTTTGCCCTGTCCACCTTCAGCTTATAGTTTACTCTCCCGTTCTTCTTCGTGTAGCCAATTCCTCTTCCTTCACATCTCAATTTAGATGTCAGCTCCTTCAGGATTTTTTCCCAGACTTTCCACATCTAGATTAATTGACCTTCCTGTGCCTGATAATATCATCATTCCAAAATTGGCTCTTAATTTGCAAGACCCAGAATAAAAGGAAAATGAAGAAACCCTATTCAAAAATCACTGAGAGTCTCCAGACAGTGAGAGCAGAGCATCAAGTCACATGGAGGGCCCTCCTAAGCCTGGGGCCCTGAGCAGCTGCACAAGTCACAGGTCTGTGGAGCTGACACGGTACTCTTCTTTTCCCTCCACTGCCAGCTTGTCTGGCCTTTGAATCACCCAGCAGTTAACACAAAGCCCAACGGAGCAAACTTCAAGAAATATGGGTTGACTGAATGAGAGGATGGGGGTGGATAATTATTAAACCACCATAAAATCCTGAGCTATTGTTCTAACAGCCATTGCTAGCTGTTCCGCAAATGCTCCTTCAAATTTTATCTTCTGTAACAATGACACTATGTCAACCTGTCCACGGAGCCCAACAGCGTTAATGTCGCATGTTAATAAAACCCACAGAGATGGCTATTTATTAAAATGAAGCTTCAGAATCTACATAATCAGGACACAGTACCTGAATATCTACTCCTAAAATTGTGCAAAGCTAACCTACACCTATTGCTACATTAAATATAAAACTAATGTTACCTAAGTGCCTAAGAGCACAGGGTGGAAATTTCAGTAAGGCAAGTCACTGCCTGGAAATGATCACCCAAGTCTAAATCTGTGCTACAGGGCATTTCAGGGTCTGATGAATGGTATAATTACACATGCTGGCTCTTCCTAGTGGTAATGCCTTAGAAGAGGGAAGATGGGGGGTACAAAGAGAGAAAAGGTGAAATCATACAAAAAAAAGACTAAATTATTTTTACCTAATATAATGCTGTTTTAGACACTCTAAATAAACAAATATAAGCAAAATTATAATGTACACCCCAAAAGAAGGTTGGTCAGCATAAAAACCTGAGTTAACTTTTTAAATGTCTTATAAATGACAATAAAGATGATAAGTGCACAGATTTTCAGAGGGGTACAAGGGGAAAACAATTCCTCAATGTCCTTTAAAATTTGTGGCAGCACCAACAAATCTGGCACCAAGTTCAAGTCAAGGCATATTAGGACTCAAAGTCATTGGCAACAGTACACTTAACCTTAGCAGAAGACAGTGGATTCCATAAATGTTAACTCTCTGGTTCCCCAGAGAAACCATGAGTCAGTTTTAAGCAGTACATTCCACCAGAACTTTCCAAGATAAAAGCAATGTCCTATCCAATATGGTAGACACTCACCACATGGACTTACTGAACATTTGAAGTGAGGTTAATGTGACTGAAACTTGAATTTTTATTAGATTGAAATTAATTTAAATAACCATATATGACTAGTAGCTGCTGTATAAAACAAAAAAGTTCCAAAGAAACAATGAACCCACACAAAGCTCTAGAGAAGTTACTTGCAGACTAGTTAGATATAAATAAGCAAAGAATGGAGATATACTCTTGAGCACAAATTACATGTCTTTCATGAAAGCAATCAAAACAGCCTGAACAAAGGTGGTAAAGTTCTAGTTCCTCAAACTTTGAAGCTGTGTGAACTACATGACATGTAAACAAACATCTAGCAACTGCCATGATAAAAAGGGCCAAAACCCTGGGTAGTAGAGGTGGAGATAGAGGAGGGAATCCTGGGGGAAATGCCAGTCAAGATAACAAGGAAGCTCACATAAGGCTGGAGAGCCCCAAAGACCTAGAGTCAGTATCCCCACCAGGTTTCCATCTTATGAAGATGAGTACTGTCAAATGCTGTAAGAGAGAATTAGCAAAAACAGGCAGCTGGTTTAAGAAATGTGCTTGCATTGGGCAGACTCACTGGAGATCCTGCTGTGGTTTTCATACAGCAAGTCATAAAATCCTGACTTGAAAGTGGGAAACCCTCTTGGCTACTTAATATATTCTCTGATTCCTCTAACTAGGGAAAAGAGGTCATGGAAAGAAACCAAAGAGGATAAAACAAAGAGAAAGGAAAGAAATTCCAAGAAGACAAGAAAGGGGAAAGAAAATAAAAACTGAAATTGTGGGAGGAAATGAGATGTCCATAAGGAGCTAGGATGCTACTAGGTGAAAATCATGAAAAAAAATCAGAGGAGAGTGTGTGCCTAAGTAGATCACAAGCACCCTTGTGAACTTGTGTACAAAATTATAAATTACAAACATGTCTCCTAGGAACTAACTACAAATGCTGCACATAAAATACCTGGTATTAAGATAAATAATGAGGGGAAGGAGAGAGGCAGTCAGGGAAATGATACAGTAAACCAAGGACAGAGAGAGACAGGGAGACAGAGAGAACCTTGACTTGAATTTAAAAGCAGTGAGTTAAATTAATTCAGAAAGATAATAAAAGTATCCAGCAAATGTACTAGTGCAACTGGCTATGATAAAATGAAAGGCATTCATAACACAGGTATTGGTCCCTAGGAGGAATTTTTTCTGATCAATTTTTCCTTAACTCTGTACTTTCACATTAGCAACAAAAACAATGGAAGTACAAACTATGTTCTTAAACAGGTGCCTTCACATAGCAGTAGGTCAAAACAGAACAGGTGTACTGGGTCTGGGGAACAGACAAAAGCCATGTCATAATTCACCATGGAGAAAGGTGTTTATTCAAAGTGCCAGCTTCAGCACTGTGGTTTTGCACTTCGAGATGAGTGATTTTTGAATCATTTCCTAAGGTATTACTATCACTGTGCATTCAACAATGTCAGTTGACATGTAATTATGCCAAACCTAGCAATAGACTTATTTCTCTCTAGTTCAGAAAAAGAATTCTCTCCATCAAGATTTCCTTTTCTCCCCTATAAAGGACTCTCTCAATCACTCTCACACACACACACACACACACACACACACACACACACACACACCTGTCATTTCCCTTACTTTCTCACAATTACATTGCGAACTGGGTCATAGCAGTGAATTTTGGAGAAGATACACTAAAACCTCTAAGCATTTTTAACTGCTGGTATACAACACAGGCTGGGTATCACAAAAGAAAGTTAATAGTGCAATTCAATGCTAACAGTCCCAGCTATGGAAATGGAAACTTAGCATTGGTTTTGTACCCACCTGTCACCTTGTAGAGCCAGAATTACATTTAATATGAATTTTCTGAATTAGCTATTGTATACAACCCTCAAAGAAGAAATTTCTCTAAGGAAGTACAATATTGAAGAGAACTGAGGAAGGCCATCTGGCTAATTAGGGCCAGAGAGGTGACTTGAACTCCCTGATTCTCATTTTCTTCATCAGTGTATACCACGTGTGACCAAGTCTAATCTTTTCATTTAATGACTGTTTACTTCCCAAATTGGTTAACAAGAAAAAAGTATCACTAGTGTAATAAAGCACAGATATATCAAGTCAGGTTGACTTTTTGCTTTTTGTAACAAGGGACTGAACACAGGCACTTAACCACCGGTCATATCCCCAGCCCTTTTTATTTTTTTTTACTTTGGGTCTCACTGAGTTGCTTAGGTTCTCAATAAGTTGCTGAGACTGGCCTTAAGTTTGTGATCCTCCTGCCTCAGTTTCCTGAGCTGCTGGGATTATTAGAAGGTACCACCACACCTGGTTGGACTCAGTTTTAAATGACACTTTATTCAGTATATAAACTTACTTTGGGTCCAAAATCTATTCCTCAGCATTGTGGTCCCACAAGATGTGACCTGAAGAAGGGCTTTTGAAGATCAAATAAGATGAAGTTCTAAACACTAAACTCTTTTCTTTCATATTTATTATATCCCAAGCATATTAAAGGCTCTGAGAAGTTCTGCAATAACGAAAGCTGATTTTGTTTCTAACATTCTCCCAAAGAATTCTCCTTAGAATCCCGTTTTCCTTTGTTCCTTATAAAAAACATCTATTATCCTTTTATATCTAGAACCCCATGAAATACACTTCCAAATATACTGAAGCATCCCTCACCTAATTACATTAAAATACTCTTAACAGATGATAAAAGGGACCAAAGATTCATCAGAATTACCTTTCTATGAACAGGAAAAGATGTAAAAAAAAAAAAAAAAAAGGGAGAACTAGCATTTATTGCCATCTACAGTGTAGCAGCATGCCATTATGAACTTTTCAATCTCAGTAAACTATCTCAATGCTCTGCTATGTATCATTATTCTCTTTCAGGTAGACAGTGAAACCCAAGTTCAGGGTTCTCACATAACCCATTGAGGGTCACACTGCCAAGATATGGCAGTGTAGCAATTTACAAGGCCTGTGTTCCTTCACCATATTACACAAGCATGGTGTGTTAGTCAACTTTTTGCTGCTGAGAATCAAAACACCTGACAAAGACAACTTAGAGAAGGAATTCATTTTGGCTCATAGTTTTAGAGTTCAGTCCATGGTGGGCTGGCTCAATTGCTCTGAGCCCAAGGTGAGGCAAAACATCAAGGTGGAAAGGCATGTTAGAGGAGCACAGTTCCATTATGTTAGCCAGGAAGCAGAAAGAGAAAGAGGAAGGTAGAAGAGAAGATAAACCTGTCCAGGGACACACCTACCTGCCTACAGTTAGCACCCAGTTAGTCCATTCAAACTCAGATGAATTGATCAGGTCACATCTCTCAAAATCTAATCATGCCAACTCTGAATAATCCTGCAATAATGTAGGAGTTGTGAAAAGACACCTTAAATCCAAACCATAACACCTGGCAACCAGAAAACCTATGACTTTGTCCATATGGATCAGGAAAAGCGACTACATACAGGTATAATCTTTTCACACTATACAGAATCCTGTCAAGCTAAGCCATTTTGAAATATTTTTTCCTGAGTGATATCATGTTATTCTTAATGTTTTTTTCCAATTGTCTGCTTACTACAATGAAACTAAATCATTAAAATGGAAATTCAACTTATTCTGTGACCTTGCCTTCATGAGACTATGCCTAAGTAAATCAATGTGAGGTTTTTGGAGGACATGCCATTTTAAAAAAAAAAAAAAAAGAACATTCTGTTAAGATAGAAAGATCTATGGAAATTAAACTTAAGTTACAGAACCTCAGATATCAGGTTGTAATACAGGTTTCTGTAGATTACACACAATAGGAAACAGGTTTATTTATGATTCTAAGGGCAGGAAAATATCCAAGACTCTGATCCAAGCTCAGACCAGAATCCAGAATAGTGAGGGAAATCTGACCATCTTTCACTTCTTCCTAATATCTTGATCATTCCAAACTGGTTTCCTCTGTTTTCCATGCTCCAGGAAAGGAACCAACTGCTATTAACTTTATAGTGTTTCCCTAACTCTGTACATGAGATAAAAGTAGACTCAAACTGGAATCTGGGCCAAAATCTTAACCTCTCTGAGGAACAAGGCCCTGACCTTTGGTGCAATCTTCCATAGAGATCATAATGCAAAAACATGACCAATGGAAATTCCCCAAATGTAACCCATATGGACTGGGAAAAGTGACCTCTGGAGAAGATGGTGGGTGATGCTGTTTAGATCACTGACAGTATTTATACAAAAGCTTGACAAAAAGAACATAAGTCCTTCAATAGAAAATTCTCAAGATAACACTGAGTGATTTGTAACTTAGAATAATCAAGGTGGTGATGGGTGGGGGAGTAAGTCAAGTTTTAAATGAGAAGTAGAAAAATCTACCATGCTGTTGCAACCAAAATAACCCAACTTGTGCTTATGCTAAAGTTAAAAAAAGGAGAGAGGGAAAAACTTTTCGCACCTGCAACAGAATCATTAAAACATGACAGGATGGTTTGGGTTTGTCAGAATTAAGGGCCACCTGCTGTTCCATATTTCACCCTCGTCCCAATCCCAGTCCTTGAAAGAAATGAAAAGAGAGCTGAAAGAATTTTCACTGAGACAGAATCAAGCAGAGACTGGATCTGCCAAAGACTATTTTTCTAGCTGCAAGAAATATTGTGAAGTACTGTTTCTAACAGTTTTATTTTTTGTGATTTTTAACTCCTGTTTTTTATTGTTTTTGACATTCAGAATGATATAGATTTTATTTTTTAATTCTCTGTTAGGAAAACACAGCAGATGTTGTAAAAAGGTGGAGAAGTTTTCATTTCTGATTGGATGCTGCCTCTCTTTCACAAAAGTTAATGAGCATTTATTTTTCAAAACCTAAATTTGAATCTGTACTTGGAAGAAACAGGATTTTCATTCTCTCTCTTGCTCACTCTTTCTAAATCTTAGAGAATCAAGTACCTTGATATCACTTAATATATATGGCATTCACAAAATTTAGAATAATATTTTAAACTAAGTATCAGTTTTTATTTGATAATATAGATTTTTATTTCCTGTTTAAAATGGAGTTTAGGAAGACTAAAGAACAGTCTTCTAAAACTATTTTGAGTAAAAATGCCACCTGGATATTATCTACTAAGCAACTAGTAAAGTTGCAAAATAAAACACTATGTGAATATTACTATTAATCTCCACTATGGTTCTATAGATTATAGATTGATTATTATTCTCATTTTACTGATGGGGACATCAAAGTTAAGATAGGTAAAGAAATTTCCCAAGGACCCAGAGCAAATAGACTGGGGTTCAAAGACCCATCTGTTGTCACAACCATCCTGTTACTAGTGGCATTTATAGTACAGAAGAACAGAGTTTCAGTTGTTGGTAAAAACATGTTTAAAAAGTACAAAACCTCTTGGTAATAAAAATTAAAATCAAAGAGTTGTGACCTGGTCTCATATAGACAAATTTTTCAGCTCATTTCTTTAGCATTTATTGACTTGTATTTCTATTGCCACAGCTCTTCATAGCCTAAAAAATATTGGTACAAAATGAGAGGGGATGGGTATGAAAAATGGTGGAATGAGACAAACATCATTACCCTATGCACATGTACGATTACACGAATGGTGTTAATCTACATCGTGTGCAACCATAGAAACAAAATGACACACCCCATTTGTGTACAGTGAATCAAAATGCAGTCTGTAAAAAATTTAAAAATAAATAAATAAATAAAGATAAACTCTAAAAAAGTATTGTTACATGTTACATTGTTACTTGTTCATTCAGATACACTTGTATCCTATTTTAACTGGTACTTATTAATTTATTCCATCCTTCACTCCACATAGTGTTCATTATTCCCTAGTTACTGTTATTTCCCCTCATATGCCTGGGTCTTAGCAAGCCTACACATACCATGGAGCAACCTCTTCTACCTACTGCTCTGAAAAAACTATCTGAAGTACAAGAGGAAATAGATAGATGGAAGCACAAAGTTACTGGTAAAAGAGAGACATTTTTTCTGAGTTGAAATCATTCAGGCTCACACAGCAGCATCACTTGTTCTCTCACAAGTGACCTAAAGCTTCTGATTCCGATTCTAGTGCTGGTAGAACCGGGGCTATTAGCACCTTTAAATAGTAAGACATGTCAGCAGATCTTTCTTGTTCATATATAGCGGCATCTAGTTGCTAGGCAAAATCTTGGTGGGCTTCTTTAAAAAAAATTTTTTTGCTCAAAAAAGTCATCCTATTTTTCTTTTATTCTGAGTGTGCGTAGAAAAAATAAAAAGTGTCTCTTGTAAGAATGATCCTATGGATGACTTTTCCCCCCATTTACTGGGAAAAAGGATGGAGTCCTTTATCTGTCCTAACCTTGGATATATAAAGTATCACCATCAACATAATCAAGTGAAAAGTAAACTATCTAGAAAAATTTCAGAGACATGGAGATTATTTTGGAGGGGTATTGCTTTGTTTGGGGTCAACACTGTGATACTGTCCTCAATCAAATCAGACAGACTCAGAAGCTCTACAGATTTGACCTGGGTGTCCACAGATATGTTGGCGACTTACCAGTGATCACAATAAAGGCTCAGATGTTCCACAGCACGCAGTTTTCAAAAACTCATGGTGTCAAAGTTGATAAACAAAACTGATTAAATAATGCCACACTCCCTCCCTCCCAAACACTCCTTCAAAACCAAACCCACCTTCTCCAATTTCTATTTGAGCCAATAACTTCACTCAGAAAAACCTTCCCTTCTGGAATCCAGACTCAAATGTTAGTAAACTTTATTTCTTTCAACATATGTACATGTATACATATATGTGTGTCTGTGTGTGTGTATACACATACATGCATATGTATACATGCACACATATTTATGTATATATATTAATTATTTTATAATCATTTAAAATCTACATAAAATTGTAAAGTGGTACAGAGTTCCCATATGCCCCACAACCAGGATAGTTGTTTTCCTTGGGGTTACAGGTTAAAACAATTCTAAAGTCACATGACATGCATTCTGCAACAGGTGCATGACAAGTCCAGCTTTGACACTGTTGGGGTAGGAGGTTACAGATAAGTAAGGAGAAAGTTAGAAGGATCCACATAGTAATAGACTAGAATTAGAGACATCCAATGTATTTAGCTTTATATAAATACGGATTATTATGTACAAGAGGTATCTATAGACAGTGTGAGTGTGTGTGTGTATGACATATATGTATATACATACATATACCCATGTATTTCCTTGTTATGTCAGCTGAGAGAACCCAGAAGAAGATTATTTTGCTCACAGTTTTGGAGGTATGAAGTTCAAAGAGAATAAGCATCAAGTTCTGGAGAAGACACCCCCCGCCCCAAGCAGCACTAAAACACAGTGGGAGTGTATGTCTAGCTGTTAGTTTCTAATGCCACTTTCCAATTAAAGGAACCAAATCCCATTGGAGAAATGGTGAGTTTTAGGACTGGGAACCTACAAGCTGATCCTGGAGATTTTGCAGTGCCAAGAAGTAAGAAATACTCCAAAAAACAAAGTAAAACAAAACAATAACAACAAAATCAGGGTATGTCAAAGGGACACAGGCACCAACTCAAAAAGCTACCAATAGGTAAAGATGGATCACTTTGAGTAATAAAATAAAGTAATAATGGTTTATAATTCAAAGAATTAAATAAGTATCTGTGAGTAAAGTGCGATGTAAATAAATCATTCAACATATAAGTGAATAAATGGCAGAGAACAGATAAATCTGTACAGAATTGCAGACAATTTATGTGGATAAATTATAAAAAAAAAAACTCCCACTCAAGTGCCAGATGTACATAGTATTATCAGTTTTTAAAATTCTGACTATCCTAATAGATATGTGGTAATACCTCACTGTTGTTTTAATTTGCAATTTCCTACTGATATATGACACTGCACATCTTCACAGTGTATTTTCTATCTGTATATATTCTTAATTTTTTTCAATATTAGGGATTAACACAGGACCTTCAATATGTTAGGCAAACATTCTACCATTGAACCAAATATCCAGCTCCTGTGCATCATCTTTAGTGAGATAGCTCTTCATCTTTCACTCATTTTTAAATTAATGTTTTCATATCTTCATTTTTTCAATATATATATCAGATATGTGTTTTTGCATTCTTTCAGTCTGTAACTTGTCTTTCCCTTTCTCTTAATAGTGTTTTTCAGAACATACATTTTAAAAAAATTCAACCTAGCAATTTTTCTTTCATGTTTTTCTGGTGTTCTATCTATAAACTCATTAAATGCAAGAATGCATAGATTTTTCTTGTTTTCTTTTAGATTTTATAGTTTTACTTTTTATATTTAAGTGTATTACTCATCTATTTTGTGACATATGCTAGGTCTATGTCTAGGTTCATATTTTTGCATTGGGTATTCTATTTTTCTAACTATCACTTGTTGAAAAGACTCTATTTTCTCTATTTTAATTTCTTTTGTGTCCTTGTCAGAGATTAAATGACTAAATTTGTATAGATTAGCCCATTTAAAGAAAAATGCTCAGCATTGGGGAAAACCAAGAAAGCAGGAAGGCTCAACTTTCAGTCAAGATGGCAGGTCAGTCTCATCACATTGGGTATGCAGGTCAGATCAAGAACATCCATGTGCCAGTCAAGGTGACTCCCACCTATAATCTCATGGACTCAGGAGCCTGACATATGAGGATCACAAGGTCAGTGTGGACAACTTACAAGACTCTGCCTTAAAGTAAAAAATAAAAAGGGCTGGGGATATAACGTAGATGGAGCACCCCGGAAACAATCCCCAGTTCCACATACATACACACATACACACAAATATCAAGGTGATCATAAGTGAGCTAGGCTATGCACAAAATGCTCTCTGCATTTGCTAAATAGCTTCTAATCACTGAATACTCCTCTGCTTGTAGAGGTGGGCCTCATTAGCCCTGATAGCAATGAGAGAGGTGTTAGATTGATAATGCTAAGAATGGGAAGGCGAAATCAAAGTAGAGGAGCTGTAATAAGGTGTAAAGTACTCTGCCCACGAGCTTTATAGATGGATTATATGATTTTTTTAAAGAAATATGACCATCTCATTTCCTCCCTGTCTTCCAACTCCCTGATATTGGGAAGTTTGAAATATTTAAATTCCAATGGGAATTTATTCTATTTGAATTTCTAATACGTATATTATATTAAAGATGTGCAGTCATTTTGTATTTCACCAATTCTTGTCAATATATGATTATAGCATGTTTTATGAAAGCAAAGAACTGTCATGATTCCAGCCTACTAAAAACATGCAAACAGAGGCAACCTCAAAGCAATCGCTTCATCTTTCGGAGGGGCCTGTGGGAGATCAAAGGGTAGACTGTGATTCATCTGCAATTTTTCATGTTTACCCATGATGACCATGGGGCACAGAACAAAAGCCTGTCACTGGACTCACCCTATACAATGTGAAGCCCCCTAATGTCAAATTGGCATTAATATATCACAAGCCTATCATTAAGTTGGTTTCATAAAACAGAAAGTAGAAAATACCACAGATAATACACAACGTGAATGAAGCTGATATTCCAAAGAGAGGTTGTCCTGAGGACCAAAGTCTATAAGCAATTTTTTTTTTTTAGTTAGGCCATGAAAAACAAATTCTTACATAATTCCATTTCTGGTGCCCTCAGAAATCATTGTAAGTTTTCTGTATACACTATAATGCAAAATCATGAGTGCAGAATATGTTATCCCATTTTAGTGGCGATCAGTCTTCAGTCTATAGTGTGTGTGATCACTTAGAGAGCATTCTGCTTAGTCACCAGTCCTGCCTATTATACTCACCCTGGTCATGCACAAGCCAGAAGGACAGAACAACAAGCAGCAAATAAATTTCAATAAACAGATTTATTGTCCTATTTCAAAACAAATCACAATCTATTAAGAATAATGCACTCTGGTCCAGGTACTGATGGTCAAAAATGCTGATTTAAGAAGAGAATTGTGTTCCTAATTTAATTCATTCATTTGCATCTCTCTCCTCTAAAGTATGATATAATTCAGGCTTACTGATCACAGCTGGTAATCACTCTTCTGTTTTGTTGTTCAAATCATGCATTTTAAAAATCACCATTCAACTTATTTATTTAGAAATTTTTATATATTATGGCTCTAGCATAGATGCCTATTAAAATGCTATTCTTTCTGTATTAAATTGCCTTTGTGGCCCTGTGCCCTGTGTATTTTTAAATTAGATGACAATAATGAAAAGGAAGGTTGGTCAAAGTGACCCATGGAATGATCACATACATTCCCAAAATGATGCATCTGTATTACATGCACTAATATAGAACCCACACACATTTTCTATAACTAATGACAGAAGCTGGTCCATTTATACCTATTGCCAATACAGTTTTCTAATTTCAACATGGTGCAATCCATTGGGTGTCTGACCATAACAGGCATCAGTGACTTAAGGCATACTGACAATTTCTTTCTATTAGCATTATTAAAGCCAAGATAAACAGGCTTCCATTCCTTCAAATTCAAATATTTCTACCATGTTTTCTAGCCTTCTCTCATACCTCACTGTTTATTTGGTACAATAAATATGTTATGTTGTAGATGTAGGCACGTTTCTATCACGCATGATTTTTTGGTTTGTAAATTCAAAGATTATATTTTATAAAGTTAGCCACAACAGGGAGGATCCAGTTTACATAAGGTTTTATCTGAGTGATTCCTTTCAGTTTGCACTTTGCCTCAAATGTGAAAACTTAATGAGCAGTGCAAGGTTTGGACACAGACACAGATTTTAACAAGTTTCATTTGGGTAAGACAGTGTTTTCAATTGGTCCTTCAAATTTTGACAGAAATTTTTATAAATCAGTGCAGCAACTTTCAAAAATCTTTAACTAATATCCCATTATATCACAACCTATACTAAACTACGGTGACAAACAGTACATCTGATTCTTTTACAAGCACATAGGATTTTTTTTACCTCAGGTTAAAAACAGGGATGCCAACTTCTCAGAGAAGATAATAATAAATCACTTTGCATGCAAAATTTCAAAATGAGACATTTTTGGGCTACCTCTCTCACAGCATTTTTTTTTAAATTTTTTTAGCTGCAGGGCACCCTGGTAGGTGTTAAAAATGGATTACACTTCTATTCATCCAAAAGAAGGACACTAATGTGAGCATGGTAGCTTTCTGCATTTGGGTAAAAATCAGAAATGATCTGTGGCCCGGTGAATAAAGTTGATTCACTTACAGAATACCAGCATTTCTCTCCTCACGTAGCTTTTGAAAGCCAGCCTAAAACAGCCCCTGCCTACAAAATTGCAGAGGAATTACTCTCAATTACAGGCTTCTGTCTGTTAAAAAGTAAGAGCTGGTGATCACTTCTGACCTTTTTCTTCTGACAAGTCAAAGAAATGAAAGAAAAAATATCTGACAGGCGTTCAATTTAGAAGCTGGGGGTGAGGGAAAGGAGGAAAAAGAAAAGCTTGTATTACCTAACTACAGCTCAGGGGGTTTTGTATTCTTAGTCTTATTTTTAAAATTCCTTTTTGGTGAATAAATGACATGTGGCAATGTAATTTTGCTTAAAGTCACTCACTTAATGTTTTAATTTGAGTATCATTTACTGAAATCTTCCCACAATCAATCATTCAGGCTTTTAGTTTTATACTTGTAGGTAATTTTGCTGAATGCTACAACTCTGATATTCCCTCTTTCCTTCTTTCTTGTCAGTAGGATACAAACAACTGCAGAAGAATGGCCTTTGTGGACCTCTGCATTTGATACACTTATCACAGACAAGGTTTGTGAACACCAGCCTGGACATTTTATGTGTTTATGCACTCACTACTGAATTGACTCGATTTTAGTAGAAATTGAATTTAATTGAATGTGAATGTTTTAAAATGACATGAATAGTTTTTCAGCACTCTGACATTTACCCACAATTTTCCATTTCAAAAGAATAACTACTTTGCCAAGGACTCAAAAAGTTGTTCTGATGAAAGTTAAACTCTGAAACATTCTGTATTCTTAGGAGTTGGCTGGTTAAATTCTTGATAATCCAGCACTTGTTCAGCAAAACTGTTAATTAGAGGTGGAAGCCATGTATGCACTGAGCAGCTACCTCTCCAAACTTCAAAGAGAGAAAGAGGACCAAAGGATATGTGCTTCCCTTAGGAATCCATCTCACCCGCATTGAGGCCAGTTAATGACGACTCCTTCCCAGCTTTGAAACATGTTTCTTTTAAGTCAGCTACTCTGCAGTGGGGGAAAACTTTTTTTTTTTTTTTTTTTTTTTTTTTTTTTTTTTTTGAGAAGAACTAATGGTTCTAAAACATCCTATAGAACCAACCAGTTAAAATACCATCATCCTAAACAGATCTGCAAACAACACATGGAAATTTGGATTCTGATTGACTGATGACATCACAGACCCAAAATAATGTCCCATATTCGCTTCTCACACTGCTATTTTTGTTTCCTTTAGAACAGTCAGAGCTGCTTTTCTGAGATGGGTGAGACAGTTTGCTGAGAAGTGACACACTGAAATGGCTAATGTCCAGAGACTGGAACTAAGCAAGCAAGAAAGAAAAGAACAAAAAGAAAAAAGATGGGCAAGAATTAAAGCAGGCAAACCATATAGTAAAAAATACAAATGGGCATTCTGAAGCTCTTTTTGTTGTACTTAGAAGGCGTTTCGAACTAAGAAAAAAAATCACTGAGGATCTGCTTTGTTTCCAGGAGGTAGGGTCTGCTTGATACTTCTTTCCATTTCAGTTCAAGCTAGATGGTATACTACATGGAAAAATTTTAAAAAGTTCCTTCCTATATGAATCAGTCAACTAGAAAGTAACACGGTGTCATAACACTGTAAAGCTTTGATACCAATATCAGGAAGACAAAGGGACAACAGTGAAGACCAGAATTTATGCCTGGGTAAGTTGGTTAAGTAACCCATTTTCTTAAAAGTTCCAGGAAAAAGAAATGCATTTTAAATAAAAAATATCCAAAGTTTTCTGCCTTAATAATCACGTGGTACTTAGGGTAAGACAAGTGGACAGGTAATATTCCACCTGAAACCTTCCTAACTGGGAAGGAGACGGGTGGTAGTCCAAGGCTATTGACCCAAAATACAGTATGAACATAAAGACAAGTTGCATGGCTCATATTAAAAAATATTATAAAACTATAGTATAGTATGATTAAAACAAGGTTATACTTGCATGAGACCAAATAGATAACTCCAAATGCACAGAAAATAAGTATGTAATAAAAGCAACATTTCAAATCCACCAAGTAAGAGAATTAATCAACAAATGATATTTGGGATAATGAAGACAC
This sequence comes from Sciurus carolinensis, assembly GCF_902686445.1. Taxonomy (NCBI): domain Eukaryota; kingdom Metazoa; phylum Chordata; class Mammalia; order Rodentia; family Sciuridae; genus Sciurus; species Sciurus carolinensis. The sequence goes on from NC_062229.1 coordinate 58,830,624, forward strand.
TGGAAACAATAAATTTTATCCCTTCTCTACACCTTATCCAAAATTAATTCAAGAAAGAACCAAGATTTTAAAATGTTAACTATTCTATTTAAAACATAAAAAGGACTATAAAGGGGGGTAATTTTGCAAAATATTCTTACAGTGGGGGAAAAGCAAAAGAAAACACTAACAAGTCCAATTATTCAAAATCCCACAAACTTTTTATAACCCAAAACAAATAAACAGAAAAAAAGGAAACCAAAAATTCCAACTACAAATAAAAGTGAAAGACAACCAACCAAAACTTGAATAGATTTTGAAAGATAGATTCTTGTTGAGGGCCAACAGAAGCTACTATACCTCCCCACATCACAAACGGGTACAGAAGACTTGCCACCCTATGATTCCACCTCCTCTGTGGGTATGTACTTGACCTAAAAATAATCAAGACTGAGGCTGAATGAAGACATGTCCTCTATAGAACTGTCAGGAGTGGGAAAGGAGACAATGACATGGGGCCATTAGCAGAGTCAAATGAGTAAGCCATATACTGCTTTCCTGGACCATGCGGGAAAAGGCTTCATCAGCCAGTCTACACAGAGAGGAGGAGAAAGAATACATGTAAAAGTGAGACAGACAAACAGACATCAACCAACCAACTGCCTAAGCTTCTCATGGTATTCCAGATCCTGGTTCCAGCCCTTTACAGAGCTTAGCTTTAATATCTGTTCTTGGATCTTACAGATACCAAACAACATCTTTAGTGGAGGTGTCAAGGGTGGCCTGTGACAGCTTGGGAGTCATGCCCTCCCCATATCAAAATCGTGCAGCTGTAACTAGGATGCCTGTACCTTTTCTGATTAATTAAGGCTGAGTAATTTTCTATGAATTGCACTCATTTAAGAATTCTTAAGAAAAGCTGTCTGCAGAGATGATGAAGACTGCTTTCAGAATAAGGAGGTAACTCAAAGGAGGAGCACAGGGAAGAAATTCCACTTTGTATTATCCCCCTCCATCTGGAAGAGGAAAGGAGAAAGCATTCTGGGTAGGGGGGCGGAGAACAGGATAATTTTTAACAATTAGAAAATAGATTCAGAATGTGAGGTGCTTTGTTTTATGAACAAGAACAAGACCTTGACAAGACACTTCATAAAATGTAGGAAGTAAGCCTTGAGGCACTCACTTATACATTCAGATACTTCTGGGGTCTATTGAAGGGCTGGCTCTGGAAATGCAAGGCCCTGGCTCTGTAAAGTGTCTCATGGGGATACAGACTTCCAATATATAACTGTAACATGGTGACATATATGTAGTGTCAGAGGCCAGCCCTGAGAATATACAGGCAAGAAAGGAAGGAGAGGGCCTTCATCTCAGGCCAGGTGGTTCAGGAAGTTCTCCCAGGGAAAGAAGTGTATGACTTACGTGTCAAAGAATATTTTTATTCCAATTTAAACAAGTTGAAAGCAATGCATTTATAATCATCCTATTTCTCATAATGGGTGTATTAGTTTCTTATTACTGCATTAACAAAGTATTAAAGACTTAGTGGTCTAACTAACACAAGTTATCTTACAGTTTTGAAGGTGAGAAGTCTGAAACAGTACTCACTAGGCTAAGATTAAGTTGGTCTGTCTCACTGTGGAGTCTCTGGGAAAGAATCCATTTCCTTATCCAGCTTCCTGATGCCACCAGCATTCCTTGACTCATGGCCCCTTGATTCTGACAAATTCAGCAATGAAGGTTCAGTCCTTCTCACATCTCAGACCTCTGTCTCCATCCACATACTTCCTTATCTGCCAGTCTTGCTTCCTTTTTCATTTATAAGGACATTTATGAATATTCAGGACCTACTTGAATAACCCAGGTTATTCTCCCCATCTCCAGATCCTCATGTTAATTACATCTGTGAAGTTCCTTTTGCCATGTAAGGAAACATTCATTGGTTCTGAGAATTAAGGTGTTCAACTCTTTCAGCGACCTACCAGAAGAGGTTAGACACCAACATTGGCCCTAAGTGTAGATGGAAGAGGTGTGTCCTGGGATGCATGACCTCCAAGAGAGACTCTTCCTTTTCTCAGTTAGGTGTTATAGCTGGGCTGGTCTCAGCAATGAGGTGGAAAATAAGAAAATGCACACACATAAGTATTTGTGTGTGTTAAGGTTTAGATATGAGGTGTCTCCCAAAACCTCATGTGTGTGACAATGCAAAGAAAGTTTAGAGGTGAAATGATTGAGTTATGAGAGGCCAACCTAATAAGTACATTAATCTATTTGAAAGGATTAACTGGGTTGTAACTATAGGCAGGTAGGTATAGCTGGAGGAGGTGGGTCACTGGGGTCATGTTTTAGGGTTTGTTTTTTCTTCCTGGTGAGTGAAGCTCTGCTTCCTTGTTGACATGTCCTAAGCTATTTTCCTCCATCACACCCTTCCACCAGGATGTGCTGCCTCAGATTGGGCCAAGAGCAATGGAATTCATCATCTATGGACTGAAACCTCTGAAACCATGAGCACCAAATAAACTTTTCCTCCTGTAAAATTTTCTTATCAGGTCTTTTAGTCACAATAGAAAAAACGCTGACTAAAACTGTGTGTTTATGTGTGGGTGTATAATAGACATATGAGAATATAATATGTGTGTGTATATACACACACATATGTATGGTATTTAAATGTACCTAAGGAATATGCATACTAGGTGTAGCAAATATTTTATTGTAAAAAATACATAGAACAGAACTACATTAATCTCATTCCCTTAAATTTGGATAAACTCTTGTGCACAAAAAGATATGTTCATGAATTTTGTGCTGCAGACCATAAGGGAGCACAAATAGTTGTGCAGAACCCTAAGCACATGAGCAACATTCATCACATATATTACTATCCACCAAATACTTATTAAGTAGGTGTTTCCTATATATGGTGCATATTCCATTTACTAAATCAAAATATAACTAGTACGTCAATGTTATGATCTTATAAATGCCATAGCTCACAACTACTCTGACCAAGGTGATAGTCACAAACCACACCTTAGAAGTGAGTAGTCCAAATTGAGATGTACTATAAGTATAAAATGCACATAATTTCAAAGCTTAGTATGACAAAAGAGTTTATCTCATTTAAAATGTTTTATACTGATTATATACTGAAATGATACAATGAGAACATATTGGGTAAAACAAAATATTAAAAAATTAACCTGTTTCTTTTCCCACTCCTCAATGTAGCAACTAGAAAACTTGCTATGTGCCTTATACTCTCCTTCTATTAAAGATTACTGGTTCAGAACGAGACCAAAGTAGCACTTAAAATAGAGTTGAGCTAAAGTAAATAATAGTAAATTTAGCATAAAACTCCAAGATAGCTTAAATATGCAAGCTGATTACACCACACAACATGCCCAGAAAATGAAATCCAATTTTTTAACATTTTCTGGGAAGACCTTAGTACCTGTGTGGTCGTTCAATCCAATGCCAGGGAGAGACAGGGGATAAAAAGTCCTCTTTGTATCGACTAGAAATCTGTCAACCCTTTGTACATTTCTCCCCCTTGGTCTCAGTTCTAGCTGATGAAACAAACACAAAGCTATCTGCTACTACCAACAACTAGCTGGTCCTGGACTTTTGAACCTTTAGTTTCAATGCTCCTTTGAAACTAACACAGCAGCTTAATAAACTTCATAAATTTAAAAAGCCATGTTGTTGGAGGAAGATTCTTACTGCAGGTCCTGGCATTCCCCATTGATGAGCTCAAGTAAGTTATTATGAAGTTCTGTATACACTTTCCAACGATGGATAAAACAAATGGCTCTGCCTCACAGGCACAGCAGGAATTAAAAATACATTAGCTCCTTGCAACTTGCGATGTGGGAATGAGGAATGTTTGGATTTTTCCCCCTTTCAAATAAAGTTTAGATGAGGCAGGAATTGAGCTCTGAGTAGAGTTCTGAGACTCTCTGGGTCCAGTTCAGTACTTGGAGGGAAATCAAATACATCTTATCTAAGGTATGGCACTAACTTTCATCAAAAAATTATCATATGCTCAGTCACAAATGGTTATTGTAAAATCTTTATTAACCTAAGTGCATATAAAAATTGTGAATTCCTAATACAAAGCAGTATTTGACTTTTAAATTTCATTTTTAGCTTGGCCCGTTCACTCGGAATGTGATTACAGAGTAAATTAAAAAGTAATCACATGTGAATTACATTTCCTCATGAATGTAATGACTTCAGGAGGCTGATTAATGTTAAGCAGTGCCTGTCCTACTGCATGCATACCTTCCCAGGTGAGATATGCAAGATAGCTGTCGTGAGCTGATTTAATTTTCTTTTACTGGAATTCCAGGGAGACTTGTCTGAACACATAACAGGCTCAGCATGTTCATTACGACTGAGATGTTTTTCCCTTTTGTCTGTTCAAGTCCCACCTGCGAAACACTATCACTGTCAACTTTTGGTTATGAGAAAAGCTCAAGAGAGGGAACCAAGCTCCATACCATGTTCTAACTAGCCCAGTCTTGATTTCTCCATCTCTCTTTCTTTTTGGCAAATTCTTCCCATTTGAATGAAACAATTCAAGAGAATCACTGAAAAATGCAATTGCATTGGTGTAAAGGTAACAAATTTGTCACAAGGAATGAAAGCTTATTAATAATCTACAACAATATTACTGCAGAGGACAAAATTTGAACTATAAATTTATACCACATAGAGCAAAAGACCATTAAAACATTTCCCTTGTGGGTAATGGAGAATGTAGGAGTCTAACATATTTACTCCTATTCAGTATATTCTGGTGAAGTTATTGTTTTCTAAAGGAGTTATCAGCAGAATTATGCTATTGTTAGCAATGGAATATGCGAGGAACATCATTATTCCTTCACAAAAGAGGAGCAAATGTAGAAGACCTGGGGGCAAACCAAGGAAAACAAGATGCTAAAAGTTACATTGGGTCAAGAGTGGGTTCCTCCTGTCTGTAACTACCCATTCTATTGGGTGGGATGATGAACTACTGTAGTAGCCTTAGAAAAAACATTTTATATCACAAACTAAGACACATTCAGACTGTTGATTTTATTAAATTATCATAAACAGTATGATGTTTGATGCTCTTTGACATCACTTATCTATAATATTACTTTTCTTTTTCAAAGTTGGTAAGACACATTAAATTGAATTCATAATCTATAAATGAGTCATGACCAGGAGGAGGTAGAAACACTCTGGACCAGAGAACCTTTAGAATCAGTGAGTTGGAAGATCATCATCTCACTTTATGGTCATTTACCTACAGGTCCACAGAAGAGAATGTTCTAAATGTCACTATTCCTGGCTTTGATAGGGAGTGGGGTAGGGCAGGATATGGGTGGCAGGATATTTAATATCAGGAAAATAGGATTTAAAACACACATACACACAGGGTTGGGATGTAGCTCAGTAGCAAAGCATCTGCTTTGCATTCACAAAGCCCTGGGTTCAATCCCCAGTTCCAAACACACACACACACACACACACACACACACACACACACACAAATTCTGTAGTTTTGTCTATGTTGTAGTCAGCCATTTCACTGTTGTGACCAAAATATCCAACAAGAACAATTAGATGAGGAAAAGTTCATTTGGGGACTCAACAATTTCAGAGGTCTGTTCACTGACGTCTGGCTCCATTGCTCTGGGCCCAAGATCAGGCAGAATATCATGGCAGAAGAGTGTTGTAGAGCAAAGTGACTCAGGACATTGCACCAAGAAACAGAGATAGAGAGATTCAACTCACCACAGACAAAATATACCCCAAAGGCAAGTCCCCAGTGACCCACCTCCTCTAGTCACACCCCATGTGCTTATCGTTAATCCCTGTTGGGGGATTCACACACTGATTAGCTTAAGGTTCGCATAACCCAATCATTTCACCTCTAAGCTTTTTTGCATTGTCTCACACATGAGCTTTTGGGGGACACCTCATATCTAAACCATAACAGTCTAAGACTGCACTTTGGAATTCTTTTGAGTGCTTTATGTGTTTCTGTTACATATTTAGGATGAGGTATTTGAATATTCAGAAGATTCATCATCAACTCTTAAAACATCAGAAACATTTTTATGTAAGTATGATTTCAAATACATTCAAGGATTAAGAAGAAATCTGTGAGAACACTAAGCAGGAAACCAATACTTTTGCACTTAGGGAGAGAGCACAGGGAATTACTGTTGTATTTTGAATCAAGGATGCCAGGCTTAACTGACCAAAAATGTGAGGCAATAAACAAATGTACAATAATTACACTGTGTTAATTTGGGTGTCAGATATTACTATTCTTTTGCTGCACTAAAAGTTTTGTTCTGATTCTGTTGTTTTGTGTCTGAACATTTCAAATCCTTTACTATCATACTGTTTGATATCCACAAGAAGGTGATGAAGATGGTGAGTGACCCAGAGAATACATCAAGAGGTAATCAATAAAAGTAGGAGTTGGCCATTTTTGACACAGTCAAGGTAAGACTTGGACACAGTGTAAGCATTTTGAAATATATTCTCTCCATATAGAGGTATGTGTATGGAGATATGTGGTGCTCCCCAAGTGCTCATGTGTGAGACAATGAAGGAATATTCAGAGGTGAAATGGTTAGATTACGAGAGAGGTAACTGAATCAGTCACTCCTAGTTTGAATGAACTCACTGGGAAGGGTTCATCTTCCCTGAAACCTCTTTCCCAACCCCTACTTCCTTGCTGCCATGAGCTGAGCTACTTTCTTCTATGGGCCCTTTCTCCATGATGTGGGCCCAAAGCAATGGAGTAGGCAGTCTAGGGACTGAGACCTCTCAAACAAAGGCTCCCAAATAATTTTTTCCTGCTCCAAAGTTGTTCTTGACAGATATTTGTCACAGTGATGAAAAGCTAACTAAAATAGGAGGACAGTACTGAGTCTAGCCATCAAAGAATAGATACTGGATTGGCAGTGCTCCCTGAGGTATTAATGAGGATCTGTTACCAACAAGCCTGAGACATTCAATTTCCTTCCTCTGCATTGCCACCTGCCTAATGAGAAATGACATATCAAGTACTTTTCAATATTTTAGGACCTGATATTTGAATTTTACTACTTCTGCTCTATCAAGTTTGATAGAATCTTGTGGGTAGTACTCAACATACCACCACAATTTCTAATGTATCATAATCTATGTTAGCCTCATCCTTCTCTAGGTCTGTCACTGGAATTTGGCACACATTACCCAAATTGCTTTTACAGAATGGAGTTTTGTATATAATGTGACTAGGACAAGTAAATTAATTTGTTAAAATGTGAAAAGGATCTGCTTCTTGCAAGATTTTACCTCTATTGGGTGTCCATGATTTGAACTTTAAAGACAGCATCAAACTAGAAAAGCAGTTTATTCTTTTCAAATCAAAATCCTTTTCTTTTGACTGATTTTTTTTTCTTTAAAGACCATCATTGAACCTTTAACTGGATTCCAAAAATGTGACCTAGGACAAGTCATAGAATGGCCTATTTTAATGCTACACTACTCTTAATGATATCTACTTAAAAATGGACCATATCTACTTAAAAATGGACCAGGCTCTGAAATACTTTGACATCACACACTGACATCCAAAATGTCATGACTTACCTGGGTGTTTATTGAACTAGTCTCTTTTCTTTCATATATATTTAAATAGCTATAGTAATATTTTTTTCTAAATAAAATGCTAACAAACAACTGGGCTAGACCAGAGTACACTGGATTAGGAGACTACCAAAACTTTCAGCAAAACCCTAGCTAGGTGCCAATTAAATGTCCTTTGGAGTCTCAGGGAAGGAAAAAAAAATAAAAGAATGCTCTAGAAATATTTGAATGAATTTTGCTATGTTGGACTAACCTCAATATTACAGCCATCCACTGCACTTTTACAAGTCAGTTGCCCATCCCAAGAATGACCTTTATATCCCCATAGGGATACTCCAGTAACAGAGAACAGTAGCCTTAGAAATTGTGTAGATTGTTATGCCTTTTCAGTCTATTAATTCAATCCACAAAATGAACAAAGTACCATAGTATAGTAGAAAGAACATCTTTTTTAAAGAGAACCACTCCTCCCTAAATTTTAGTCAAGGCTTTTTCAATAATTATCTTTGTGCCTTTAAGTATGTCACTCTACTTTTCTGGGCCACATTTACTTACAGGTAAGATGAAGTTGGACCAATGAGCTATGGGCGTGATTTCTGCCTCACGGCCTAAAGTCTATGAATGCTATTAATAGGAAAGTATTTTGAAGCTACATTTCCAGTGAGGGACCAGCAATACTCCTTCCACTCTTTTTTCCACTCCTTTCCAGTGCTAGAGACCCCAGATGTATAAAGGGAAAGGAGAAGCTGCTGCCCACACACATTCTTTCCCATCATCTGACCACACATAATGTACTCATTCACAGTTGCACACACAACATTACTCATCAAGAGTAGCTATGGCTGCCTGATTGCTGATATGTGATTAATTCTGGAAAAAGCTGTTATAAAATTACAATCCAAGCAATCTCAGCAGGTGTCACTGTAGTCAGGAGAACATAACTTCCCATAAACACTCATTACTTGTTTGTGTGTTCTTAAATAAGAGACAGTTCCTGCCAGCTTTATGTGAAACTGTCATACTTGGCATTTTATCAGAAGGCCAGGAACAAGCAAATCCATGGGTTGTTAACAGGGCACTTGATGTGCTCTCTGCATTCATCCAGGTCTGTGTAGAGCCACACCCACCTGTGGGACCATTGTGGATGTCTTTTAAAGGGTATTCCACAGCACCAGTCAGAAAACCACTTAAGTGCCACACTATTTCCATGACTTCAGTTTCTTTCTTTTTTTTTTTTTCATTTATGAATGTGGAGCTTAGAAAATAAAGGGTAATAGAATTTATTTATTTTAATTAGAATTTTTTTTTAAAATTATAGAAATACGTACACAGAGGAGTGTTGGTAAAACTAGAGAAATGCAAACGAACTCTGTGGAGTATCAATGTCTTGCACAGTTTGAGTTGTAACAGTTGATATACTTATGCAAGATGCTGCTAGCATTAGTGCGGTCATGTGTGGCATGCATGGGGTCTTCCTGTACAGTCTTTGCTTTACTCCTATGAATCCAGAATTCTTTCAAAAGACAAAGTTTAAAAAATGATAATCCCCAAATACTAAAGACATCCACTCATTTAAAAGGGAGATTTAGAAAGCAACTGAAAAGTTCAAGTACTCTGTAAATTAGTATTGGTGCAAGACTACAGTCCCCAAAGGGTCCTGGGTTCAGGTTCTTGCATCTTGAGCAAAGAATTGTGTAAGTCATGAGAGGTTGACAAGCAAGGCAGAGGTTTATTAAAAGTCAAAGACACCACTGTGGGAGAGCGGAGTGGTCCAAGCTGCAAAGTAGCTCAAGGTCCAGTCTACACAGTGGAGCTAGCTTTTCTTAGGCTGTGCTATTTCTTCCCATTAGCCCCATGAAGGATCTGCAGTTGATTGGCACCTTGATTGACACTTGAATTTGACACAATTTATACTCTGCTACCCATGCCTAAGTTTCTTTTTTCCAGGAAAATGTACAGAAGGGGAGCAAACTGCAAGGTTAATAATATGTTAACTAGCAACAAATTAACTTTAGGTCAGTCCTTAGACTACTGCTCATGCCCAAGACAGGGGACTTCCCCTTCATGGTCTTGAATTCCTCATATGGTCTTCTAGTTTCCTCCCTGTAATCACAAGATGGCCCAAAGGAAGGAACTTCAGGTGGAGTGCTGGGTGAGAGTAGAGGGCCCTGGGTAGAGCTGAGAGCCCTAAGGGGTGGTCCCTTCCTCATGCCCTATGTCCTATTTAATATAACGACAGGTTTCATCAGCCTGCATACCTTTCATTTCAAAAAATAGTTGTCCTAACAATAAAATTAGTATCTTTCAACAAAAGCACATAAATCACCGATATTTGCTCCCAGAAGGACTAATTTCTTTTAAAAATGTTTAAAAGAACCTGAGAAGACACTGTCACCCCAAGAATGTACACCAAGAGTTTTTTGTGTTGTCATTATTGTTTTCATGTTGTTGTTTTGTTTTCAGTCACCAAAATCTTTTTCTTTCAACAAATAGTTTTGATGAACATGATTTTGGTGATATGCTAGTGTAACAATGAGATGCAGGACTCTTAGTAGTTGTTTAATGACTGTCATCTGTACAGCCTGTGTCTTCTCAGCTGAACTTATTTGCAAGGAATATAGGAACATATATGTACATACTCAACAAATACTTCATATGATAAAGCTAATACCTACAAAAGATTCAGCAAACTTACAGACAAGTAAGGGATAAAAAAATAAAAATGTGTAGAAAACGAAGGAGACATTATAAAAGGGCAATTATAAAAGCCCACAGGAAGGGAAAGATACTCCAACTCAGTGGAAGTCAGGAAATCTTAAATGGACAAAACAATGAGGTGTCATTCACACGTACTAGGCTAATAAAAATGAAAATAACATGGAAATACCTATTTGTGGTAGGGATTTAGAGAAATGGGGATTTTGATGCATGGCAGATTAAAATGTGACTATTAAGACTTTTTGGAACACAATCTGGCAACATCTATTAAGATTAACAAAAGTACATTTTCTTAAATTCAGTACTCCCAGGCCTAACAACCTATCCCATTAAAAACAAATTATATAAACATTATTGTAAGAAGACGAAACAAAAAACACAATGCCTGGACACAAATGAAACACCCACCAAACAGAGAATGTTGTGAAATTATGTTACTGTCACTCAGAATAATGAATATAAGTTATAATGTGGACTTGAAGAATTTCCACAGAGGATTATTGAGAGGGAAAAGAAAGATTCATTTCTGTAGAACAATGACTAAAAAATGTTCCTCCAGATATGTATGTATAAATATGTATACATACACATGTGTGTGAATCTTAATACACGAGTATGTTGAAAAATACAGAAGTATCATCCTACGTCAGGATTCCCAACTGTTATCACATTTTTGGCACAAATATAAAATGACAACTTTTATCTATCATGCTGGGGTAAAATGACTGAGGTATTTCACAATCAGAAGTGATCATCCAAAGAATCCATCAGCCTAAAACTAAGTACATAAGCAGAAATATACATTTACTTATATGAATACATACATGGATATATGAGCTGTATAGTCATATTTATACAGTGTGACAAAATTATGCTTTTACTGCTTATCTTTGTCTTAAAATAATCATGCTAAGTGAAATAAGTCAAACTTATAATGTCAAGGGTCAGATGTTTTCTCTTATATGCAGAAGCTGGGGGGGGAATAAAAGTAACAAAAATAAGGGAATCTCACAAAAATGGAAGAGAAACCAATAGAGAAGAAGAGAAGGATCAAGGGGGAGGGGAGAACACAGGAAAATACTGGGGAATGAAATCTACCAAATAATGCTATGTCCATGTACAAACATACATAATGAATCCCACACACATTTATGTATGTATGTATGTGTATGTGTGTATTTGTAATATATTATTAAAATAATAACAATAATAGAAGGGAAATCAGAAAAGTAGAGCAAGTAGATCAGGGGAGGGAAAAAGGGAGGAGAAGGAAAGGTACTGGAAAATGAGATTGACCAAATTATGTTATATGAATGTACAAATAAAAGGCATAATGAATCCCACTATTATGTGTGATTATAATGCACCAATTCAAAATGTCTCTTAAAAATGAGTGCAAGTAGTAGATGATTCTCCAATAATTCTTTCCTTTGGTTTTTCTTTCTTAATATCACTAAAGCACACTATTTCTACCTTCTTGTTTCTAAGATACTGCTCTCATGATAAGACAGTCATAATGCAGCTGGGCAAGGTGGCACACATCTGTAATCCCAGCAGCATGGGAGGTTGAGGCAGGAGGATCACAAGTTCAAAGCCAGCCTCAGCAACTTAGTGAGACCCTGAGCAACTTAGTGAGAACTTGTCTTAAAATGAAAAAATTAAGAAGGGCTGAGGATGTGTGGCTCAGTGGTTAAGAATCCCTGGGCTCAATCCCTGGTATTAAAAAAAAGAAGAAGAAAAGAAAAGAAAAAGAAAAAGAAAAAGAAAAAAATACCACAATGCAACAGGTACTAGGCAAATTGTTGTGTGTGTCCAAGACATACAGGTAAAAAAGGAGTTCTTTCAGACTCCAGAGGTACTAGAGTATCCAACAGACTGCCTGACAAAGGGTACAGGACATGACTTATTGCCAAAAGAAAAATCTTTTATCTTTTGTTTTCATGTAACATAACAGAAAAATAACACAAGGTTGTAGGAATTAAACCTAATCCATCACAACTAAGCTTTCTAAGGCATAAAGGATGCAAGGGCTGCACCAAAATGAATTTATCAATCATGCAATGCAGGATGACTAGTATGATTAGCATAATTTTTTCTTAAAAAATGCAGAACGGGTAGGCAGTTCTACTATAAAATTATACTGTTTAAGGAAACTGCCAACTTAGAAAACATTTTAGATAGTCTAAGAGTCTACAGGATCCTTTACTAAATACAAGTGTTTGTATGTAAAATAATAACAAGAAGTTGCCCTTTAAACATCCCCACACCATATGCTTTTGTTAATTTAATTTGGAGTAAACCGTCCTTTCTATAGTTCACTTCAGTTGCACATCTACTATTATTCTAGTTTAATCTCATATATGTTCATTATTTCAATGAAACTGTTACCTCAATAAAGAAGATCTCTCCCCACCCACAACCACTTCTGTGTGCCAACGCACATACACAATTGAAAGTGAACCCCAGGAGAAAGCATTTAAAACAAAAATCTCCTAACATACCAAGGAAGACCAAATTTGCATCATCATCCAGCAACATGATGATTCAAACATTAGATGTATGTGTACATAAATATCCAGATAAGAAAGGGAAAAAAATCAATATAACAAGAAAAAAGAGTATAGCATTTATGATTACTCACTGTCCCTAAACACACGTCTTTATGATATAATGTTTTGGGGCACTATCATAAAAACTTGTAAAAATGGGTAGGCATAACTAAATATGTAAACTCAAGATACTGGTTGAAAGGCTATGAGAGAGGTAATTGTTTTCTTAGACTAGAGGCTACATTCTTTTTGCAGACAGATTTGAAGTGTTCTGTGAGCAATTCAGAACATCTTTTTTGTTATCATTTTATTTTTATTATAGTAATATAGTTTTACATAGTAGCTGGGGTTATTCTTACAAAATCATATGTATGTGGAAACTGGCATACTCCATTTTAGTTTGAACCCCTCCCCTCCAAAGATCCTTCCTTTGCTCATCCATTATCCATCCTTGAGTGGTGTCTTAAGGTAAAATAGAATGTTATAGCTCACTAGAGTAAATGTCACACGTAGGGAATGCTAGGAACTGGTCAACTGCATCACAGTAGAGATGTCTAACAAACACTGAGACAACTAACCAGACCCAGTGGGTACTTGACAGTAACGCTTTCATTGGAAATGCTTTACCTATGCCATCTTACCGCAAGTTCTTCTACTACTGGGATATGTTTAAATCTGTCATTTTAAATGTGTTTACACTTTATCTGTATACAAGAATTGCTGACAAAGCCAAGCGTGACATGTCATACTGATGATGTGTTAAGCTGCGGAAATTCAAAGTGCCACAGGCAAAACCTTAACCTTATGAAACATTTTAATCGCATTTTTATTGGAGAAGCTGATTAAGAGATTCGGGTTTTCAGAACTTGACAAATTTTCTTCATCTTTTGCCAAGTCTGAGATGAGCAAAGTGCACTCTGCAATCACCTCCCCCAAACTGTAAACTCATCTTGAGAAATTAGATGTTGACATTTAAGCATCGAATAAAAGCTGAAGTTTGCTAGGATGGTTGAAAAGTTGAAGATCTTAAGTGCTTACATTATGAGAAGTTAAGACGGAGGCCAATGTGGTGAGTAATTTACATTTAGCTCCTTTTTTGTACTAGTCACGTGTTAAGGATCAACTCATTCTCTTATATACAATATATGTTTTTTCAATCTAAGTTAAGAAATAGTCCTTTTTTCAAAGCATTGGTTATTATTTTCCACAAAAGCTTGGTTTCTTAATAGTATGATTCTGTGTTTGTGGACTATAAAAGTACAGCTCTGAGAATATAAAAGAACATAATCACTAGGGAAAGCAACGAATTTCTGTGTGGGCAAAAGTTTCAGACTTTCTTTTCCAGTTGAATGACATTAAAGAGCCATTTAGCTCTAAGTTTCCATGACTGGCTGTAAAATGGAGATATCATTCATTCATTCATTTGATAAATATTAAGAGAATGCTCGCAATACTTCGGGTACAGAGAGTTGGCGTTAGGGTGACAGAGAACACACTGATTTTCCCTTTTAGGAAACTTACAATCTGCTGCTTTTCATCTACCTCATCTCAGAGGGAAGTAATGCTTAAAAATATATTCATGTTCTCAGAATAAAGGTACTCTATGTAAAGTGTTCAAACTTCAAAATAGAACTTAAAAACAAATACTAAATTATATACTCAACTTTTTCATACCTCATGAACCTAGTGACTGACATATTTTAATATGTTATCTCAGTTCTACTTTCAACAAACAATAAAAGTAATAAACATGTTTTATGTTTATCTAACTCTGTTCTTGAGTATTTCTGCACTTGTAACATGGCTGAGCACTATGCTAGTGACTATGAACACAAAGATGTAATAGAACTTTGACCTTGAGAAGTTTATAGTCCAGAAAGACAGATGCATTGTTCATATCTGAAACCTATCCCAACCTCTCCCTTCCTTCACTTCTCTACCTACGCCAGATTTAGTCCAGACAATCTGCCTATTCCAGAAAGTCAGAGGCTCCATTAAGCCAAAAGTAGAAATGCATTCCTTTTGCTAAGGAGGGACGTAAGAAAAATATATAGCCAAGTTTTAGCCAAAAAGAAAAGTGAGGAAATATATTAGATGAGACTTTGGGGGAAGTCTCCTCATCCTTTAAAAATGGGTAGAAGATAAATCCAACTGAATACAGAATTGAGTACAGTAAGCTAGAAATTGGACATCTTCAAATTGTCTCATAGAACCTAGAGGGTAGAGAGTTTAAATAGGTCTTGTTAGGATAATTGGATAGTTACATGGAGAAAGATAAAATCAGATACATTCTTTAGTCTTCAAACCAGGAAAAATTCCAGATGGATCAAATATTTGTAAAAACTAAAATTAAGTACTAAGAAGAAACAATAGCTGAATTTCCCAATAACTTAGAAGAGGGGAAAACTTTCCTAAGGATTATTGAAAATCTAGAGGCAACAAAGGAAAAGTTATATATGTGATTACAGTAACAACTTGTATGATAAAGATTCCAAACACAAACTGGGAAGACATAGTTGTAAGCTAATTAGAGACAAAAAATTTCCAGTACATAAAAGAAATTCAAAAATAAGAACAAGCAGTCAAAAATAAGGACAAGCAGTCAAAAATCATGTTCTAAAATGAGTTAAAAATATTATCAGTCATAGAAAAATACATGCAAATGAATTTCAACCATCTGAAAATACACTCAGTGTTACTTTTAATAAAAGAAATGCACATTAAAAGTATGCCAAGATACCATTTCTTACCTCCTTGAAAGGCAAATCTTTAAACTGGACCAGGATATAGAAACTCTGATACAGTTTTGTTGTGAATACAAAGTGGTATACACAAACACAATGGATGGGAGATTGTCAATATCTAGCAAAATTACATAGGCCTTTATCTTTTGACACAGAATTCTACTTTTGGGAATCTGTCCCAGAAACATACTAGCAAAGACCAGAAAAAAATCTATACACAAAGCTATTCACTGCAGCATTATTTATAATAACCAAAGACTGGAACTAGTAAAAATGTCTGCAAATAGGTGATGGAGTGAATAAAAATCATGGTGTATCTTCACAATGGAATAGCATGAAGATTGGGTGGAGGGGAAGGAGGGAGGGAGAGAAAGAACTCTAGAAATTAAAGTTTAATGCTCTGTTGGGTATTTTGCCAAGGAAAAGAAGATAATTGAGAAAATTGCGGAGCATATATATCTTACCAAAAAAAAATATGGAACCCAAACGTGTGTGTGTGCATATGTATGTCTACTACACATATACACATATGCATACTTTGCACTTGTTTCTATTTAAAAAGTAAAATAAGAAACTATTAAGATTTGGGGGAAGACAAAGATAGAGTATAGTGGACAGGGATCAAAATCTAGATGTCTTGTTTTGAAACTATACTTATTTTGAAACTGATTTTAGAACCACATAAATATTTTGTAAATATATAAACATTCTACATAATTACACACATGCATCATTTAATGACAGGGATATGCATCATTAGACACTTCTGTCATCGTATGACTATTAGAGGATGTACTTACACAAACCTAGGTGGTATAGGTCAATCACCAGATATGGCCTTGTGATGTATTCAAGAGACATTAAATATGAGATGTACAGGCTGCTACTGGCATAATACAGCATGTTGTTTTACCTATTCACTCTGTTTAATAAACAGAAGGAGTGCACTCTAAAATAATGATAAAAAGGATAGAACAGTAAATACATAATCTACTAACACAGTCATTTAGAGGTATTACATTCTACACATAATAGAATGTACTATTCTTCTGTATGGTGAGCAGTGCAGTGGGTGTCTATACCAGCACCAACACAAGTACATGAATATGATGTTACAATGGCTATGACATCATTAGGTAACCAGAATTTTTCAACTTCATTTTAACCTTCTGGGACATCATCATACATGCAGTCTGTATTGACCAAAATGACATTATGCAGTACATGACTGGATAACCCAAATTTAAATTTAAGAAGGCAATCTCTATAACCTGAAAGCAAAATAAAAGAAATCAACCTTATTTCCTCTCCAGACAGTATCATAAATTCTCACGGGGGATCTCTTCCCAGTGATTTTATGTGAAAACAATAACTTGGAAAAAAATCTTAAACTGCTCATAGTAATTACATTCTTAGTAGTAGGACATATATTGATATTCTGAAACTCTTATACATGTATTATGAATAAGTCAAAGTAATTATGATGGTTTCAGTAAGAACTGAGCTTTCATTTTTTTTCTTTTGGACATGTTTGAAGTGATATAAAAATGTAAGATTAATGAGGTTAAGGCATTCTGATTAGAGAAAACATCCTAAAGACTATTCTACAAGTTGCCTTAGCTTTTTTCATAGAGTTCTGCCTTTAATGCTATTGTCATGGCATCTTTATGAGGTTCATTTTTCATATGATGAGACCAATACATATTTTGCTAATATAAAAATATACTATATATATAGACATACATACATAAATATAATTTGTTATCATACGTTCATTACACATCTGATTAGAGAAAATAGTACACTGGTAAACTTCCTCCAAGCAGAGTATGTCAGAGTCTGCTCCTGCCCAGGATCAGACCTTACATTCTACCTCACCTATACATCTTAAGCAGCTGGTTCCTTGCAATCATTAAACTGAAGAACTCTCCTTCTCAAACTTGTGCTGTATTTCTAGCTGTCATTCATCTTTTTGAATTTTGTTATTCTCATTGGAAACCAATTTCAATATCAATTGTGTTTGAAACCAAGTTGAGAATGGGCAGTACTTGAGTCACATGTTTGTCTTCAGAAAATGAAACTTAACATAGGGACAAGCAGCCAAGAAGATACATGGTTTCTATTGATAGGAACACCAAAAGGACAACCTTAGAGATAATATTGGGACACTGCTTTTGGTTTAAAAGCGTCAGCATGTGAACACTATGGGAGACCCTCTCTTTCTGAAGAATGACTCCTAAGACAGAGGTTCAGGAAGAAGACACTTCTTGAGACAATACTAGTATCAATTCTAGTATAGTACATTTTCCAAAAAAAAATCTCTTTACTGTAATTGGAGACATGTAAGTAAATAAGTACTGTAATGGAAGCCAATTATTGTTTAAAGAGTAAAAGAAAATTCTAAGGAATGAGCAAGAAGGAGGAAAATAATCCATGAAGAGAGTAACTGTAATTATATAATGTGGAAAAATAAAGATGGTCCATACCATATCTTAAAGGAAATAGTACTGGAGCAGGAGACTAAAAAGGATCATATGAGAGAAACTCAGGTTGAAATGGAAGGGCTGAGAACTTAGAGATGTACAAAAAGAAAGAACATGGTAGAACAAGCCTGGACAGTTTTTCAAGAGACCAGGAAATCAAAGATTCCTAGGGACTCTGCATAGTAGAGCAGCTGCATATCTCAGGCACTTCTGTATACCCCGAAGCCATGGGTTTAGTGTTCAGTGAAAGTATATTTAATTCTGAGATGCATCCACCCCAGCTGAAAGCAAAAGCAAAGAAAAAGAACTGTCTCTCTGTCAAAGTTCATAAAATGTTCTGTGATAGCTTTTGTGCTCTTCATTGGTTTCTTGTGCTGATTACTCAAGACTCCTTGGTTGCATATGAACAGAATGCAAATCACACTAGCCTCAAATAGAAAGAGAATTAAGGGGTTTATATAACCAGATATTCCAAAGATAGAATGTCAGGCAAACCTGTATCAAGGCATATACCCTTTCTTGCTATCTCTTTTCCATTTCCATCTTTTTTTAATACCAATTCTGCTTGTCTCTGATTGTCTTTGGATTTTGGTCTCATGTTCTTTTCCTACCAGGCTCTGAAACCCCAAACTCATAGTTCTGTTAAGTTTTCCTTTTCATGGATCATATTTCATGGAAGGATCCTTACTAATCCTACTTAGGAAATGCATCAGCTTCCTGGAATAATCAATTAAGTATATGCTTGTGATACTAAAACTGGCCAGTGCCCACCCCAGTGCAGCTAGACTGCTATGCTCACCAACTCCCCCACAACGGAATGGGATGAGGGAGAAACAATTTTCCAATGGATTCCAGCAATGGATGTTTCTCAATATCCTTCTAGTAAACCAATAGCCCTTCAAAAGAACAGTCCTCACAAACTTTTTTGGACTTCTCTACATTTTACCAATGCATGCTTAAATACATGCCTCATAATCAGACAGGAACCAGAATTATTATTGTAGACATCATCAGAGAAAGATTCCTACTGATTGCAAACATGTCCCTTCAAGAATCCATTAGCTGATTGTGATTACCTAATGAGCAATGAAAAGTGTTGAGAGGACAATGAGCTTAGAGATGTACTAGTACATATCAAGTTGAAAATGCCATCGTTAGGAAGTATGACTACCATCCCCTATGTCTAACCTATAAATCGAAAACATTTAGCACACAACCAAATATCTTTAGAGATGAAAAAAGTGATGGGTCAGGTACTCTAAGGATCTTGCAAATGTGGTGTGTGACCAATACTCTGAGGTCCAGCAGAATAATACTCTGGATCAAGAGGTTCAGAGAGTGGTCACAACTAGGGAAATGGGAAGAGATCAAGTAGTTAAAAATCCAGGTCCCACACTCACCACAAAAGAAAGACTTAGTTTTTATGCTCTCTCTTATGAGAGGCTCACATTCAGTTTTGTTTCAAGGGGGAATTGTATTATCCCACCAAAAATAAACAAACAACCAAAAAAGTTGTATTAGACTAATCCCCTCATTTTACTGAAATTGAAACAGTTCTGAAATTGTAGATCCCAAGTTTGGGATCATCCAAATCTTAATCTAGCACTCGTTTATTTCACTAGGTTGCCTTTCTGAATTTGATTTTTTTTAAAAAAGAAAAAAAACTTTTTTTTTTTTTTTTTTTTCACAGTATCCTGTGCTTGAGTTCTTAAACTACATATAGTGCTGGGGATGTAGCTCAGAGATAGAAAGCTCTAGTAAGTACAAGACTGTAGGATCAATCACCAGAACTGCAAAAATAACATAAAACCAATAACAAAAAAAAGAAAGAAAAACAAAACAACCACCTACTTATAAATATTTAAATTGTATTTATGAGAATTTTAGAATTATGAAGTGCCTTTCTGAACTCTCAAAGTTTCTAAAATTTACCACCAGTATAAAACATGGGCATAAGAAGCAAAAAAATAGTATCTACCTATCTAGCTACTGATATCAAGGAATTTGCCTTGATATCTACAATAGACTCTTTAGTTAAAGTAAGTATTTCTAGCAATTATGTTAATTGACAGCATTTAGAATTGGGATAAAATAGCTAAAGCTTGTTCCACATAATTTCCCTTGCATTTAATACACATTGCATGTGTAATGCTTAGACTTGGTAATACAGAATTTCTGATAATCTTTAAGAGCATGTTTAAAGATTTTATAATTAGTAAGAATTAACTTTCAGTGTAACACTAAATTTATTTATAAAACTAAATAAATGACTTTGTTCCAAGACCTAATCAATTACCAAGATAAACGTACTACAAGTACGTAGCATATGTAATGATAGTCAAATGAACACACATCAGACCAAGCAAATCTTTGGAAGATAAGATAACAGTAAGAAAATGTTTTCCAAATGTTAGCTGAATGTCTAGACCATGAAAGGGAAGAAATACTGACTAGTTTCCCATGGAGGTCACATGCTACTTGGATTTTATGGTACTTCAAAAACGAAATTTAATTTACACAGAAACTATGGACAATTTGAAGAAAGTTGTTGGGGTAATCAAGATTCTCTTTAGAACAGTTACATTCAAATCTGCTTATTTGTTTCTGAGATAATGAGTCAAATGTAACTACCAAGAAGAGTTAAAACTGAAATAAAAGTTCAATAAAAAATTACAGCCCCAAAGACACACTTCATTTTACGACACATCTAAAGTTCTTTTTAACAGATATAAGTCAGTTTCTATTTTCTCACTGGGGATAAGCTAGAATATTTCAATGGCCCACATATATTAGTCATGGGCAAAACATTTAAAAACTGCTCGCTGTACTGCCTATCTAATTCTGTGCTGAAATACATTGATTAATTAGGTCATGTTTACAATTTGCTAATCTCATGGTTTGCACTTAAACAAGACTCCTTGGCTACATTAATCCAGAGAAATACAAGATTCCATAATACAAAGCATTTTTTAATGTCTTAGACTATCACCTAAGCCATAAGCAAAATTGATTTTTCCAGACATGTTCCAGTGTCTGCTCACCCTTTCCTGCTACCAACTGTCATCTCACTCCCCTGATAAAACTCTTGACATGTTTTGCAGTATCCTCTACTCCTTCCCCATTCCAAACAGCTGTCTTCCCTTCCTGGCAGAAACTCCCCGACATCTGGATACTCAGGATGGCTACTGTTGTGATGGACAGATTCCATTTTAACCAACTACCCAGCTTTGGGAATATAAAATGAGCAAAAGGAGGGGGAGTATAAAAGCTTTGTCTGCTAAACAAATACGCATTCAAGTAATGGCTGTTTCAAAGCATTAGAACTCTGCATAATTCCTTTTAAAAAATGCAATTCTGTGACATCTGTAAGATGTAATGGAATATAAAAATGCTATGATTCTGAAAGAATAGGCAATGACATGCTTACTAAATTTCCACCAAGGTGGTGGTAAATCCAGGCCCCTAACCCAAGCACAGAATTTCTGCTTCGTGGTCTACTTTAATGGTTTGTTTATTAGACTTAAGAACAAAAACATGTGTGTTAAATGAAAATGGATGACTTGAAGAAATGACAAAGTATAAGTCACTTTCTTTGAGCTCACTGTCCATATCCAATCAATCACCAGTTCCACTTTGTGCTGTTTTCTAAGTATACATCATCTCTTGCATATTCTGCCAGAAGAGGTTTTTTTTTTTTTTTTTTTTTTTTTTTTTTTTTTTTACTGTTTTCCTTTATATATATCCTTCCCATCACTTCATTCTATTCTCCCTAAACAGCCAGTGACATCATTTTTTTGCACAAACTCCTTACTCCTACACAAACAGATTTAAGAGGACAAAGAAGGAAGGAAAAAAAAAATAAAGTTGTTGTTTCAATACAAACTTGGGTTCATAAACTCTAATAGATGGTAAACATCTAGCTCTTGGAGAAAGAAACATTGTTCTCATAAGTATAATATGATTTGACTTACTTTTAAAAGATAACAGAGTGATTTTTTCAAAAGTGAAAATCAGGAGATATCATTGCCACTATTTCTATTCTAAATCCAATTAACGGCCCTCCTTCTTCCTAGAATTAAAACACACACTTGCCCACTTTGACCCACAGCCTGGAATGACTGACCCCAGCTTCTCTCTCCAGCTTCTTCTCCAGCCTGTCTCCCTCTCACTCAGCACATTCAAACCACACTGGCCTTCCTTCCATTATCCAAATGCATTCAACTCCTCCCACCTCTAAGGACTTAACTATGCTCTGTATTCTTGGTCTGCTGCCTTCATGCTCATAGCTCCGATCTTGATTTATTATGTGTCACTTCCTCAGGGATTTACTCCTCAATCAACTGGAATATGTTAGGTATCCTTCTGTATCTCTCATGAGACCTTGTCATTTTTCTTTGCGGCAGTCTTTACAACTGTATTTAATTAACATATTAAGTTAGACATTAAAGAGATTTGCAAAACTGTGTATCAATGCCATTTTCCTCAATTTTTTTTTTTTTTGGAAATGCAGGATTTTTACTTTAAAATACTGTATTACTGTATAATGGGTTTATTATTGTTATTCTGGATGAATTAGCATTCTTAACATTTGTTCTTGCTTTTTTTATTTTTTGGTGGTGGAACCAAAGATTAAACCCTGAGCTACATCCCCAGCCTGTTTATTTTTTATGATGATACATGGCCACACTAAGTTGCCCAGACTGGCCTTGAACTTACCATCCTCCTGCCTTAGCCTCCCAAGTTGCTGGGATTACAGGCAACTTTTCTCAGTTTAAATTTCTAATATGATGAATATCAATAGATTTAACAATATAAGCAAAAAGTTCTTTGGATCTTCGATAATTTTAAGAGTAAAAAGGGATCCTGAGATAAAAACATTTAGGACCACTGCATAAGAAAATACACTACAGCCTTTTAAAGAATGAGATATTGTATTATACTTTAAACCTTTTACAAATACTATTTAAATTGTACTTAAACACACTTGATGTGAGAAGGCTGCTTTCATGTAATAACTGCTAGCTTAGAAAGAAAATCCTCACTTCTTATATATTTATAAGCAAATTACAACAGAATCCATTAGGTAAGGTCATGAACAATGTATTAATTATAACAGTTTGTAAGAAAGTTCAACTTCCTATGACAAGCGCAGTTTATGTCTTTAAATGAGCAGTCTTCTACTTTAAACATTCTTAACAAATAGCGCTTGTAATAATAAACACATATAGCCTCAAAATTGCAGGCAAAGAACCCTGAAAATCATAAACAACGTTTTGATATGAGAGAAAAAGTTCCAAACAGAAGACTAATAAACAATTTCACAATAACAAAATAGAACCTAAATATGTCTTCAGTCAAAACTGCTGTAATTACTATTGCAATAACAGCAAACCCACCATTGTTCTAAAAACTTTCCATTTTGTAACTTATTAGATCCTTCCTAAATTAAACATATCATATTTAAACTAAATTTTCACTTATTAAACAGTCCTGTCATATAACTTGTCCCAGGTCTGACTGCTAAGGGAGTGCAGACATGCCATTAGCAACCAGATTCTGAGCTCTTAACCCTATACCGTCTTCATATAAACCAACTTCCTTTCTATCCTGCTTCTAAGCAAAGCTAAGAGCTACCTGACTACTTCTTTATGTTCTCCAAATACTCATTTCTACACTGTCTCCAAAAGCTTTCAGAAAGTACCACAGACACTGGCAATCTCTGACTTACCACACTTTCAACCAAGGCTGACTCCAAGAACTTGGAGCTTAATATTATTTATTTACCTAGGGGCCACCTCTTCATTTTTCTGTTGCACTGTTCATAAGCAACTATCTTACTTTCCCTGGTTACATCTTCTTTTTCTCTATGTAGGTTTTCATTGCTCTGGACAATTTTGTTGTCAATGATGGGTTTCTGCCCTGTAGTCCTTTGGCCAACATTCAGCATCAAATACTAATGTTCCCAGGTCACTGATATATGGGAGAGCTCACATTGTGAAATCTTTGCTTCTTTTATGACCCAGAACTTTGTTCAATACCTATTTCATCTGTTTGCATAACAAATACTGTAAATATACAGGATTTGGAATCTCCAATAATTGAAAGAAAATCCTATCCAAGGTCAATGTATTTATGTTAAATAGAAAGCTGTTTGTATTCTTAAAATTCAGTTATTTGACCTGACAACTTCCTGATTAAAATGTAAACTATTGAGTAAGGAACCTTGAAGATAATCAGAATTTTAGGGAAACATATCACTTTAAAAATGTATACTTAAATGGACAGAAGACTCTGAGATCATCTGACAGAATATTTTCATTATTTAGTTGAAATGTCAATGTAACTGATACCTCCATGTTGCTTTATTAGTCTTAAGAAGAAAACCTTTTCTCACCAAAACTTTGCTTCCTTCACTCCTTTTCTTTTTGGCCTCATCCAGAAGCTAATAAACCTGAGGCTTTAGGTCTTGCACTTTAAGGCTCCTGGCAAGGCCCTAGGTTTAAGTGTGTGGTTATAATTTAGTATGAATTATGCTAAGGATAAGTTTTTATGAACTTTGGGGTTCTACCAAACCTAGATCTGCCTTACCTAAGTTCTAAATATTTCAGTTACTGCATTGAGTTACTCCTACTTCTGCTTCCATACTTGCAATTGAGAGAAAAATCCTTTGGAGTGAATTGTAGACATCAGTCCCTCAGAAATAAAAGTTTATTCCAGCCAGAGAGTGGCAAAAAAAAAAAAAAATTAGATGTCACCATACGTGACATTCATGAACTTCAGACTTGCATTTCTACTGGTGTATGATTAGATTTTATATAATTACGAGGTAGATAAATCCATATTAGAGATAAAGTGGAGGTCTCAGTTCTTAATTGGACCTGCATAATTAAAAAAAAAAAAAACAAAGCAGATAAATGGATAAAGAAAATGTGATATATACACAATGGAGTTTTCTTCAGCCATAAAGAAAAATGAAATTACATCATTTGCAGGAAAATGGATGTAACTTGAGAATTTATGCTTAGTAAAATAAGTCATTCTTTCATATGCGGAAGCTAGAGATGGAAAGGAAAAAGAAAAAGATGGGGGACAGACTATGAAAATCAAAAGGAGATCTATAGAGGAAAGGAGAAGGTGAAAAAGGAGGAGCAAGTGCTGGGAAGTGATACTGGCCAAATTATACTGTTATATTGTGTATTGTGTACATGTATGAATATTTAACAATGCATCTCATCATTATATACAACTATCATGCATCAATTAACAATGTGGGGAAAAGTAACTTAAAAATTGAAGTGGGGGGGCACATAAAAATGCAAATATCAAGCTTATTTTAAGGAAATCAAGTCTGATAAAACTGGATTTAGATACTTCGACCTGAACATATTTCCTTCCTACTGCCCTTCACTCATTTTCAATGCATGTCCATCCCCTCCCAAAGCATTTGGGTTTACTACCCTCAAATTATGTGAGTAATGTCCAATGTATTTAGTAAAACAGCAAACTGATTAGAATAGCATTCACAGTCTACTTCAACTTTCATTTCAAATTATATATATGATTAAACTAAGACAAAGTCAAATGGTACAAATTTATGTCTTACTATGCAGTTTTAAAAAATACATGGTGGCAAATGTAAAAATATAAACCCTTTTATCAGAAATGGATTATTTTAGATAATATTTCCCAACACCTTTAAATACAACTTCAGTAGCAAATACTGTGCCGATATGACCAAAAGGTGGACAAGGCAAGAGGGTCTGCTCAAAGTTAGCGATCATGGCACCAAAAATCATGTTTTCCAGCCTACA
Organism: Sciurus carolinensis; assembly: GCF_902686445.1. Taxonomy (NCBI): domain Eukaryota; kingdom Metazoa; phylum Chordata; class Mammalia; order Rodentia; family Sciuridae; genus Sciurus; species Sciurus carolinensis. Next base: position 58,856,546 of record NC_062229.1, read on the forward strand.
GCATGGACTGGGGAAGCACAGATTATGCATTTAGAATCTGCATTGTCTTCACAATAATATTAGAAAAGTAAAGGCATGGTAGATGCCACTTTAGCTATATCCAAGCCTTTCTGGATCTGGAATAATATCTAATTACTCAATAACACTGGAGCAACCTGTGTGGATTGTTTTAATATATATTCACAGCATGTGTCCCTATGGCTCTGGGCTGCTATTAAAAGGGTGGGCTACCAACATGAATTAACAACAACACATTTGGTATATTATGGCTCCATAATGCCTAAAGCATTTAGCCAGTCTCCTTATTATTCTTAATGTACCCTCTCAGCTCTTGAGATTCATCTAACTGTGTATTCAGCTGGTCTCAAATGCTAAATGGAAAGCAAAATATCACCTAAAAAGAGTGTGTGTTTTATATACATATAAGTCAATTTTATTTTTTAATTGACACATATTATATGTATTTATGGATTACATCATACTATTTGGATACATATACAATAATGAAACCAGGGTATTTAGGATATCTCTCAACTTATACTCTGATCATTTCTTTGTGGTAAAAATTTTCAAAATCCTCTTTTAACACATCCATCGGTGTAGATTAATTGAAGTTGATCATAAATGCATATTCATCAATATCCTGAGGTGCAACAGAGCACCCAGATTACTCCCTCTGTGACTTTGTACCTGATGATCCATTTCCCTCTCTTCCCTCCAACTCTTACCCACTCCAGCCTCTGGTAACCACTATTCTACTCTCCATTTCCATGGATCACCTTCTTTAGGTTCCACAACAGTGAAATCATGTGGCATTTGTCTAGTACCTGGATTATTTCACTTAACAGAATGTTCCTTCTCCTACCTCATATCTCTACTCAAATCTCATCTCCTTGGAGACTCTCCTACCTATAGTATAGCATCCATTTCTCCACTATCACTTGACCCTGTGTTAATTATTTTTATTAGAATTAGCATGTAAAATTACTTTTTCTAAATGTTTTCTTATCACTACTCAAATGTGTGCATACACAGAAACTTCCATTAGCAAGTGGCCTTGACTATCTTGCCTATTATTATTATCCCAACACTTAGATACTGGTGCACACTGAGTACTCAGAAAAAATATTATCTGGCATGTAGACATGAACCTGCAAGTTTAGCAGTTCCATGCAGAAGATAATCAAGGGAACGCAACCTATGCATATATTTACTTCTGGTTTAAGTTTCACCTAAACAGAAGACATTATCACCATCTTTCCAAGAAAACACTCAGTTCTGGTTCCTCTCACTAGGGTAGGAAAAAAGCTTCCATCTCCCCTCCTCTACATGTTCCTCAAACTCCATTCTCCTACTCTTGGGTTTGTGCTACTTCTGTGAATCACACGGACCAATTTTTAACTCAAAATTCTCTTTTTTCATATGCTTTATGATAGCCTTACACTAAATAGCATTTGTGACATACCAAGTTTTCTGGGACTGTTTTTTTTTTTTTTTTTTTTTTTTCGTTGTCCCAACTTACATTACAATTAATCTTTAATGATTAAAACACAGACACACACTTATGTACATATACACATTTACACATATTTTCCACCTAATATCAACCCTTTCAAGCCTTGAGAAACAGTGCATTAAAAATGAAGGGAGACTGACTTCCATGAGTGTAAGCTTCCTTGGTGCAGGATGATTCCAGAGGACCATGAGGCCTGCTCACAGTTACTCAGTCTGTGTAGGACCCTGTGTCTATTTGGAGTGCCTGATTGTTTACATCACTTGAGGAAGTACTTGTATGATCTCTCTTTTGTAGGGGAGGACCCAGACTCAGAGAGCTCAAACCATTTGCTCAAGGTCACAGGCTCATGAAGGCAGAAGCACTGTTCAAATTCATGTGGTTCTGGTACCAGAGCTCTTTCTCTTAACCACTGCATTATACCTTGAGTTTCTTTGCTTTGCATAATCAACCCATGCTTTGTTTCACAATAAAAATCCTTTTTTCCTAAGGTACTAGTGTCAGAGTTTTTATTTACTTATTTTATTTACTAAAATAAAAGCTGCACATACACAGATGACTTCCCTTTACTATTCCTAAGCAACAAGCTTATTGTGAGATTGCTGAAAACAAGCTGAGACTTCTTTTTCACTAGCCAGTGATTTTAAGTGTTACTAATCTAATCACTGTCTTTCATACTATCAGACTTTTATTTTCATAATTACAGGCTGCCATGGACTTCTTCCAAAGCCCCCTGCCAAGTCTCTACCCCAGATACAGGTGCTAATTGCTTTCTTAGCACCACTGGTTATTCTTTGACAAATGCCTGAACCTTTGGGTTTCACTACCTGGAATAGACCTCTGAGGTTTTCTGCCCTTCAGCAGCTCTTAACAGGATGGTGAGAGCATCTCAGGGTTGCTTTGTATCTGCTACAAAAATCTCATCTCCTTTTTCTTCCCAGGAATAACATCTCCTCATTCTCAAAGCATGTGGCTCTCTATATCCATACTATCTGTCCTTTCTCGATGTTTGTGTTGGGGTCAAAACAACAATTCAAACTTAGTCATTTTTAAACAAATTGTATAATTGCTTATTCCTATCCTACATAAAGTATGAAATATGCATAACAAAAAAATTATCAACAGGAGCAATCCATTATTGAGTTCCTATCAGGTACCATGCTAGTGACTTCTAACAAATTTATCTGTTATGAAAGAAGCAAAAAAATCAAGCTTCCCTGATATGATTTAGATATGAGATGTCCCTGGAAAAGCTCATGTGGCAATGCAGAAGTGCTCAGTGGTGAAATGCTTAGATTATGAGGCATGTGACTTAATCAACTATTTAATTCATTTGTATGAATAATATGAATGGATTACTAGGTGGTAACTATAGGCAGGCAGAGAGTGGCTGGAGGAAGTATGTCATAGGGGGCATGCATTTGAGGGTTATATTTTGTCCCTGGCTCCTTGTTCTCACTCTCTCAGCTTCTCAGCTGTCATAAACTGAGCAGTTTGCCTCCATCATACCCTTCTGCCATGATGTTCTGTTGGGCCCTAAGCAATAGTGTCAGCCAATGGAGCTGCTGAAACCACAAGCCCCAAATAAACTTTTCCTCCTCCAGGTTGTTCTTGTCAGGTTTCTCAGTCACAGCAATGAAAAGCTGACTAACACATTCCCTGTGGAACGGTACCAATTTTATGCCTTTCCCTCTGACAGAAGAGAAATCTAAAGTTCACAGAGGATTTAGAATATGTAGTTGTAAGGAGAACCCAAGCTCCCCGATTCCATAGCACTATACTGAAGATCCACTACACACTACCTCTCAAGCTAAAACCACCCAAATCTGGTTCTTATGTAAAACTAGGGCAAATGACAGGTGTTAAGAGTGATTTCTCTGAAACAGAAAAGCAAAAAAACATTTAAACATGGCAAAAATTTAAGAAAATCAATTTATCTTCCCAAGACCTATAATCTGTTCCTGTAGGTCTTCCACTTGTTCAGCCATGATCTTCCCTTCACAGAGTGTTATGGTTTGGATGTGAGATGTCTCCCAAAGGCTCATGTGTAAGACAATGCAAGAAGGTTCAGAGAAAAAAAGATTGGGTTATGAGAGCCTTAACCCAATCAGTGAATGAATCCCTGATGGGATTAACTGAGTAGTGACTAGAGGCAGGTGGGGTGTGGTTGGGGGAATTGGTTCATTGGGATCATGACTTTGGGGTATATATTTTTTATCTGGAGAGTGGAGTCTCTCTCTGCTTCATGTGAGCTGCTTCCCTCCACCACACTCTTCTGCCATGATGTTCAGCCTCACCTTGAACCCAGAAGAATAGAGCCTCAGAAATTAGTCTATGGGTTGAGACCTCTGAAATAAGCTCCCAAATAAACTTTTCCTCTTAAAATTGTTCTTTTCAGATCTTTTAGTCACAACAGTGAAAAAGATGACTAAAATACACAGTTTCTCCCTTTTTGCAAAATCTAGACTTTTATCAGGGTAAGTCCCAGTTTACCTATGGTGTCCTGACAGACCACTTGTCACTTTCTAAAGTGTCCTTCTGTGGGCAACACATTATGTGGTCACCCTTTCCACCATCTCCATCATCTCCTCAAGGGTAGTGCTGTACTTTATTCTTCTTTGTATCTTTTACCATAATTTTCATATTTTACATCACTATAGGAATAATAATGGCTAAATACTCCTCTCTCTGAGGAAGGGGCCATTTCTCCTTTACTGGGTTCTCCACATTTAATTATTTCCCCCTTCCATGAGAGATCGCATGCTGGCTTTGACAGTTCACAGACCACCCACAGTTCCTCCACCACAGGCCTGCAGCCCACTCATTTTGGTATCCTGGAACCACTCAGTACGATGCATAACCCTCTCTTCATACCCACTTAGTTCATTCTTTCATTCAAACACTTACTGAGGTTTCACCCTGTAACGTCAGACTAAGGGAAACAGGATGGAAATATACAAGGTAACTCTTTCGGAATCTAAAGGAGCAACTGCCAGCAGAACAGAAAAATGGAGAGCTGCGAAATAAGTGGGACACAGAGTACTGGGGAAAATAAGATGGAGGAAGCTCACAGACATAGCTAAAGGACCAGGTGGTATTCCCCACATATGCCTGCAGGTTGGGAGGTGGGAGTGATTTGAAGGGGCATTCTCTGACAGAGAAAAAAGCAAGGGCAGGAACAAGAAAGTATGCAATATGGTGTGAGTAGGTGCATAGAATTAACCGAGTAATTGTTGATAAACATTTAATGCAAACTTTCTCCTCTTTAAGTCAGTGATTGAGGGATCCTCAAAATCAAGTTACAACTGGGGACAATGGTAGGATGCGAGAGAGGACAGATAATTTGAGAAAAGATGATTCTGGGCTGAAATAGAATAAAATTTTCTTTCTTTCTTCACTTTTGCATTTTCATCAACAGATTCACAAGATTATAAGAGAATAAAGCACTGACTAGGAATGTGATCCTATGACAGGAAAAAAGTCATTTCCACACTAGTGCTTCAGTGACTCAGGAAACTGGGATATCTGCTTATAAAACACAGTTGGATCAAGGGATGAGGCTGTTCAGCAGAGAGGCTGTGAGACAGCTCCATAGGAAGAAGAGACTGGAGCAGATGCTAGAACCTGGCACTGGGAATAGGAACAGGGGAGAAATTCCCTGTGGTGAGGAAAGACCAGTGGACTCTCACAACAGATCTGCCCTCTGTTCAGTTCAAAAGTATTACCTGTTTCATAATCCCTCTCCACTAGCCTAAGCTAAAACTGACAGTGTCCAGGCTGGAAGGAAGTATGGAGGAAAAACAACACTTGGTTTGTTATCTTTCATTGATGACATACAGACATGGGAAGGAGAATCAGGAAAGGGACTTGCAAGGGCATGTGTGTGAGTCTTGGGAAGAGCATGAGAACCAAATAATCATCCTAATAAACATTTTGCTTTGAGAAATTTCTCTCTGTGGACATTGATATTCCATTTCCTCTCTATTGTCTCACTATTCCTCCATCTGACTGTGAGCCTTTGTCTTCTCCTCTGGCAAGAACATCTATCTATCTAATGTGGTAATTGAATCAAATTTAATTTAAAGAAAATCAAAAGTCCTTTCCATGCATTGACATAAGAAAGCACTTAATCTCAATAAACTAGCAGTTAAGATGATGAGAAAATCTGCAAGAGCTCAGAGGTACATAGCAAATCAAAATTCTCCCTGTTCCTGTAAAGGAATAAAGCCAAAATAAGCTTCCTTTTTAGCTTAAACCACATAACATAATATATATTAGAAAGATGTGTTGGAGCAATGAGCTGTGACCACTGGTGATTCAAAGGAATCCCCAAACACTACCCACCAGTCTCACAGAACTGTATTGGCTTTGGAAAAATGACATTTACAGAGATTCTTAATAAAATGAACCTCTTTGGCTGCTTCATATATTATTGGATTTTTGGCATATATTTCAGAACTCAAATACCTGACTCTGCCTACAAGTGAGATGAGGATCCCCGCAGGACCAACCTCCCACCCCTGGAAATATTTTCATTACCCAAGTAAGGGAAAATGAGAAAATGAAGGTTTCCTCATTCTGGCCAGTAGACAGTTTAATTCAGGTATGTTGTGTTTTAGTTATTTGCATTTTTCTTAGAATGTGACATCTGTCTACAAATCTTGTGGTACATGTTTATTTGCCTTTGTTCAGTGATTTCTTGGAAGGAAGGACATAATCAACTCCCATTAAATATATATCACATTTATCCCTAGTAAGATAAACCATGGATCACTGTTCAAACTTCTTAAAAGGCCCTTGAGTATAACAAGTCTCTGCTAGTTCTTTAACATGGGGAGAAGATATCTGAACTTAAGATATCTTATCTGCAGAACATTCCTCACAAGACTTCCAATTCCAAGAGTCTATGGAATCCTGTATTGACACTCATACTGTGTTAATTTTACTTTAGTTCCTGTTTAGTCTCCATTTTTGCTTCCCCTTTTGGATGTTTTTTAAAGTCAAAAAGGAAGCTATTTTATAAACAAGTAATTTTGTTTAAGAACAGCAAAGGAGGTAAAAATGATTTCAAGAAGAGGTCTGTTAGATATTTTCTAAGTACCATTTTTTTAAGTGGAGGAAGTTCTTCCTGCACACCTTTCACCATATAACATATGACAAACAGATGACCGTGTCACTCCAGATGTTGATTTGTAATGACAATAACAGCAATATCAAAAATAACACAAGTTTTTAATATTTTTACTTCCACTATGTGGCAGACCTTTAACCTGCTTTATTAGAAGCCACATCAAGTATAGCTTGAAACAACTGGTCCTGACATTTTGTATGATCACGTTTGTGTGAAACATCCAAAATAGACTAATTCTCAGAGACAGAAAGTAGATTGTTTGTTAGGGGCTTTGAAGATAGGAGAATGGGAGTGATTAATAGGTACAGGGTTTCTTTTTGGGAGAGAACAAAATGTTCTGGAACTACATGGTAGTAATGTTAGTTGCATGATCTTTGAATTATATGTTCTTAAAAGGGAAAATTTTTGTATGTAAATTATATCTAAGATAAAATGAACAAACAAACAAACCTATGGCCCTCAGTGTAGTCTGTCTGGGCTCAGATGTACATGTTCTATAGTGTGAATGTGTGAGTGTATAAATAAAAACACACATGTACCTCAAATTGACATCTAACATTGAATTATGTTGAATTTTTATTTAGGTGTAATATATATACCTGTACAGAAAAATTTTTTTTTTTTTTTGCGGTGCTGGGGATTGAACCCAGGGCCTTGTGCTTGCAAGACAAGCACTCTACCAACTGAGCTATATCCCCAGCCCTGTACAGAAATTTAATGAATTTTCACAATCTGAACCCTTCCTTCCATGTACAAAGCACAGAACCTACCTTACACAGCCTTCAGATGCTGTTGTCTTAAAGGTAATCAACACCCTGACTTCCAACACCACTGGGAAATTCTGATGTTTCTCATACCTAATATGCATAGTAGTCTTATGTGTGTAGCTTCTGTCTCTAAGAAATAGACACCATTTAGTCTGACAGATCCTCTTGTTGTCTTAAGCCACCTTAGAATAAGTCTTATTGAACACTAGTCTGTGCTAAGTGCTTTACATGACTTAACTCATTTAATTCCCCAAACAAGTTTATCAGTAAGGTATTGTTATTTCCCATACTGAAAAGCTCAGGACACTGATGTGTCAAGAAGTCTAGACTATAACCCCCACCTACGCAATTAAATATTAATTTGGTGTTGCTGTGAAAGGATTCTGGGGATGTAATTCAAGTCTCAATCAGTTGACTTTAAATTAGGAGATTATCCTGGGTGGACTTGATTTAATCAATTGAAAAGCCTTAAAAGCAGGGCTGAGGCTTCTAAGAAAGAAAAAGAAGAGGAGGAGAGAGAGAGGGACGTTTTTGGAGCACATAAAATGAGTAATTATTACACTTTAATTTATACATGCTAATAATGGATGGTAACCAATTCAAAGGCAGGTGTCATTCATTCTTCAAAAGGAACTACTGAGGGCTGGAGCTGTAGTTCAATGGCAGAGTGCTTGCCTAGCATGTGTGAGGCACTGGGTTCAATCCTCAGCACCACATAAAAATAAACAGATAAAATAAAGGCATTCTGTCCATCTACAACTACAAAAGAAGTATTTTTTAAAAAAGGAACTAATGATGAAAATGGTAGCACTGTGATTATTTTCAAAAGCCAGCTCTGATGTCATATATTTTTCCATACTGTCCTTATAGATCACTCTCACTTTTCAAATCCTGAATCAGATATCAGCTTTGGAAAAATAAGGTAACTGAGTTCATGGTAGGATGATGGAGGTATTCTGGACAATACAATTTTCCAGAGTTATCTTTCAGAGAAATCTCACTGAAAGCTTTCTCAAGTAGATCTAATTAGGTGTCAAGTAAATCCATGAATATTTTAAGAACAGCAACTATTTATTCCATTTTCATAACCCTCTTACCATACACCACTGAAGGTTAGTCTCAGTAAATATGGATGCATATTATAAACTCTCTTTCCTTGTTCAATGCTAAATCAAGAACAATTTTTCTTTTTTGAAAGTGAAATTAAGGCCAAAATGGAATTTTTAACTTTCCATTCCAAACATTTTCCTCTTCAAGTCTTCTCTCTCTCAATTATTAATCTTCCACATTTACTGAGTCTTAGGTCAAAATCGTATTCTTGGTCATTAGATTGGTTCTGCCTTCAGGCATATCCCAAAACTGGACACTTCTCTCCATCTCCATCATAAACACCCTTGTTTAGGCCAAGCTGATGCCAAACCCACCAGACAGCTGCCAGGTCTGTCTCTCTACAAGCCAAGCTATGTAAAAAAGTGCTCTTTTCAAAATAGTAAATTACATAATATTACTTCCCTGCTTAAAATTCATGAGATTGTTTTCCAAAAAAAAAACCCTTAGTAAAACTTGCTATTAATTGACTTCAAAATCACCAATTTTGGAGATCACACATCTGGGCAATCCATTATTAGTCTCCCACTAGCTTTGCTGTAAATCACACCTTAGACCTCTGGGTTATAATGATAATGATTACCTGGGTTACTCTCAGGGACCAGAAATCTACTTTTACTGAAAATAATGACTCTTTGCTTGGGCCTGTAGATATCTGATGGGCATCCAGAATAGAATGAAGGCTTGGCCCCTCTGCCTTCCTACTGATTTTATCCCCTTTGTTGCCTCAACCTATGGGTCAGAGTCTACTTAGCAATGCCTAGAGACATGTTGATCATTTGTGTAAAGTTGTCCAAAACTATACCATAGGGTAACTTACCTAGACTTGACTAGTCTCTCTCCCCACCCCTCTTTAAGACTAAAGACACTACTAGCCACTGTGACCAGAAACACTAGACCATGAAAGGAAAGAGGTGGCATCTCAGTTCCTGGAAGCACTCCACCTATTCCCAGAAAAGACAGTAATATTCCTCCCCTTTACTGGCCCATTTCTCTCACTCTTTATTCCTATCTTATATCTGTTACCGCCTAACACACTGAAGTTGAAAAGCTGATTTCTCCATTCTTTGGTCACTGAATAAAATTTCCTTCCACCCCAGTACTCATCTCTAGGACATGGGTTTTTCTGTGAGATGAGCCTCTGAACCTGATATTTGATAAAACTAAAGAACTGCTGCAGAGTGTTAGATGTGATAGAAATACTAAAGATAAAGACCTTCAGAGATATATCATGAAATAAAATTACTTGATAACTGCTTCTAATAATGGAGTTTGCTGGTGATGATGGGTGGGGTGTGGTCAGGGAGAGAACATAGATAAAATAAGATACATCATGGGTTGACAGTTATTGGAGCTTGGTAATGGGTCATTAGGAATTTGTATACTTGTCTATATTCTGACATGTTTCAAAATTTTATAATGAAATGTTTGAAAATTCCCAACGGTTCCTGGTTGCACTGAAAATAAAATTATAAGAACTCGTCAAATGGGTCCTTATGGTTTTACTCCTGGTCACCACACTCTGACTTCATCCAGTACCCATATTTTTCCCCATTAACTGTCAAACAGATATAGCAGCAAATTCCTGAGTGTTCATCATGCCATGCTCTTTGTCACCTCAGGGCATTTGGACATGCTCTTCCATGAGTCTGGAGGGCTCCTACCCCAGAATTCTCAGGGATAGCTCCTTGTGCTTCAGGTGTCCACTTTAATAACACTGCTCAGAAAAGGCCTGCTTTGACATGACATCTACAGGCATCTTTGATCCTCCTCTCCTCATACCCAATCCTCTACACTCTTCTGGCTCAACCTCTTATTTTCTTTTATTCTCTTGCTTCATTTTCTTTATAACACATCAATTTTTGAAATCATCTTATTCTTGAATAAATCAATTAAGAAACAAGCCATCTATTGTCCATTGTACCCCCACACTAAAATACATACATGCTCTGACATAACTGGGACATTATCTATCTAGTTTTCTTTCATCATTCCTGTGCCTAACATAAAAGTAGACCTCCAAATACAACATATGAGTAAATTTTCAATTATCTCTGATGATTAAGGTCATATACATAGCACACAAACATCAAAAAAAAGTCTTAGAAAGTTAAATTATTCTTACATGTACACAACTATAGTGTTAATGAACAGACAATGCCTATGTAGTCCTTTGAATATATATCAGTATAAAGAATGAATTATCATACATATTAACAGTTAATGACTAATACCTGTGGGTTTCTTTTTAATAACATACGCACTATTAAATACTTGAATACACAGATATATATTCATTATTCTGATATAGATATGTTATATCAGTGTTGCTTCATATGGAAAGAATACAATAGTTTGTGATTGCAACATTTCCAGCATAAGATTTTGCTACAAATATTGTTGCCAGGCCGCAGACTTTAAAATTCATATCTGAGATTCTTAGCTGGTATAAACCATGTTGGCATAATAAGCAAGTTTTGATTTCCTTTCAGATGTTCTCAGCTGCGATAACAATTGATTCTTAAGAGTTTTCCTGTTGACCTATAAGGCTGTGAAGAAGAGAGAGCTCTTCTTAATCTCAAAGATCCAAGCTGAGCTTACAATGCCCGACCATTGTGCAGATGTCACCTTCAGAGCTCACTTCATTATGTCTCTTTGGAGAAACACAAAAGTGTAAGTGACAGGACACTGACTAATATGGTTTTGCTCTGTAAAATGCTATTTTAATAATGATGATTATCCATCGGAAGATAACTGCACTCAGTTCTCGTGAATGTAATAAAGCACATTTTAATTTTAATATTCATGCCTTTCTAAGAAAAATTATTTTTCTGGGGCTAGTTGGTACCCAACAGCATTAGGAGTAGTACAGAACAAGGCATACCTTCTTAGGGCTAGATTGGCAAGAAATGAAGGACAATTCTAAAACATATCCAAACCCACCCAAACTGCATGTGCACTTGGTTATCTAACTGGGAACTCCTAATAAGGCCGAAACATCAACAAAAGGAAGATATAGCATCTTTAGTCCATCTGTTTCCCCAAAACCAAATTAACCTAGACCCTAATCATTCAGTAAGCTTCAAAAGCCCTGACCCCTCTTTTTTGCCAAAACAATTAAAACATGCTCACTTACACCTATAGACAAATGTCAAGTGCCTTCCTTGTCAAAGAATTCTAAAATTTTAGAATATGTATACTGCTGAATATGGTTTTCCATCCCAGAGATCTGAGAAACTCAAGAAGAGAATACTGCATAAAGATACATACTTAACCTCTGTGTTAACATACACACTGACACATCTGACAGACTACAATCAAGTGACTTTTAAATGGTAATGGTGGCCCAGTCTGATGCCACTTTCATAAAGCAAAGTCTGGAAAACATCACAGTTGGAAGCTGTCACTCTTACTTGGACTAAAGAGGGTATATATAGTATGTTTCCTAAACATGTTGTTTCCAGTAAGAAGACATAATAAAGAAACAAAAAGCAAAATCCACTGCAGAGATCTGATTGGCTGTTTGAATTTAAAAAAAGCGGGGAGCAGTCTACCATGAGAGCCTCATGGAGCATTGCCAGACTGCAGCCCCTTTTGCTGGCAAACCCAGAGGATCCCTTGCACTTTGCCTCCAGCTGTCGTGGTCTGCTTAGGAGTCCCTGAAAACAGTTTTTATTCCTGATTACCCAGGAGTTTGCTGTCTACCCGAATGCTTCTTCCTTATCTTTCAAATACTAGGTTGGATGCAACCTCATTAGAAAGGGCTACATTTCAAAGTCAATCCCATCCTTCTAAGTGAATTAACCCTACCATGCTTTTGACAAGAAATTGCAATCCACTTCCAGCACCTTTGTCACACCTACTCAGGGGAATCTCAAGGGCAAAGATGTAATCTTATTTGGGTTTGTGTCCCCAGAGCCCTGCATGAGGCCTGGCATAAAGAAGCTTCTCAGAAAACACTATATGAAAGACCCAAAGTTAGGATAAAGAGAGCAATGAAGCCAGTCAACTACAGTTTAAACTCCTGGCTTATTTCCAACCTTCCCCACACTATCCTTCCCTTTTATCTTCTACTCTCTTTTCAGTCTGAAATACTATTAAAATTTCAAGTTAATAATTATTAGCTGACATGCAGTGGCACATTGAGCTTTCTACTGAACCATTTATTACTGTGGCTCCCATGAGCAGTGGTTCCTACTTATGTGTTTGTCAAATCACCAGTTGCCTTCCTTTGTGAATGAAAATGCTTACGTTTCACTTTACTCCTTGTTTTGTTTTGGTTTAGTTATATGTGAAAATAGTTTCACTGTAAAATATTCAAACCTCAAAAGAACACTTAAGAAGTTCCCATTACCATTTCCTTCTAAACCATTTCCTGCCCCTCAGATAATCTTTTTCATCACTTTTAGAACTTTCTCTATGAATTTTGCTATAAACCTATACATACATGTTTCATGTTGTTTGGGTGGGGATCTGGTATATATGTGGAAACACACAGTTCTATAAATTTCTTCTTGCAATTTACAGTATGTCTCAGAAATAGTTCAGAAATACACTACGTACTTTTTAAGTGTCAGGGCTCTATGCTTTGAATATATCAGCATAGTAATCATTCCATATCAAGTAAAATGTATTAGTTTCCAATTTTTCATTCTTACAAATCCTTGAACACAACCTGTTTATTAAAAGGTAGCATTCATCAAAAATAAATACCTCCAGATAGATTTACTGGGTTGAAAGGTAAGCATGGACAAGCTCTTGAGAGAATGACCTTGTTTCCTTCTCCATATCCTCACAAACAATAGATATCAACAGTTTTTTTTTTTTTTTTTTTTTTTTTTTTTGGTGTGGAGACGGTGTCAATTTGTTATCAACTATGTTGCACATGAGTTAACCCTATATGGAAATGCCTCTGCTGACATGCAAATGAAACATACCACATAGACATTCTCATGTTCTTACATAATTCCTTCCAGCAAACATCCCAGCATCATAAATATGGCTTCACATTTGAACCAAGTTTAACATCAGGAGGAAGAGAGAGAGTTTTTTTTTTTTTTTTTTTTTTTTTTTTTTTAGGAGAAAGAGATTTGGATGAGCTTGTTCATATCCTGTATCTTGCTTAATCCCCTTAATAGGCAATGAGACAGATTTTTTTTTTTTTTGTGGGGGGAATACCAGGGATTGAACTCAGGACTGCTTAACCACTGAGCCACAACCCCAACCCTTTTTTTTTTTTTCATATTTTACTTAGAAACAGGGTCTTGTTGAGTTACTTAAGGCATTACTAAGTTGCTGAGGATGGTTTTGAACTCATGATTCTCCTGCCTCAGCCTATCAAGCTACTGGGCTTACAGGCATGCACCACTGTACCTGGCTGAGACAGAAACTTTTATCCTAGTTTTACAGAGAACTGAGGCTGGCTACCCAAGGATCACAAGATCTACTTCATACCACAAAGTGTGAAGTAGCCCCACAATTGGAACTGCACCATGGCTGTATTGCATTCAAAGAGGTCCAGGTTACTATTGTCCCTTGATATCTACAATCCTGCTTTTCAATACTATTATTCTTGTCAAAATTTAAGATGCCTCTACATATTTCCTTAGCAAAAACTGGTTTAAAAAACACTTTAAATTTTAAAACTGGGAAAGATAGCTGTAAAATTGCTTGTAAGAAACCAAGAATTGGGCTGGGATTGTAGCTGAGTGGTAGATTGGTTGCCTGGCATGTGTGATGCCCTCGGTTCAATACTCAGCACTGCATATAAATAAATGAATGAATAAACAGGGCTGGGGATATAGCTCAGATAATAGAGTGCTTGCCTTGAGCACAAGACCCTGGGTTCGATCCCCAGCACCACAAAAAAAAAAAAAAAAAAAAAAAAAAAGTTCATCAACAATTAAAAAAAATTGTTAAAAAAGCAAAAAAGCCAATTATTTACATATTAGCATTAAATATAAACTTCCTTTTTTAAAAAAAAATTAGTTCTTTAGGATTTTTCCCCCTGAGAATTAACACCCAACACATGAAATGTCAGAGAATAAAGTCTATAAGGATTAATGTAAAGTAGATGAGGATGGTTATTACACTTATAATCTCTTAGCAAAATTTTCTAATACTAAATTAAAACTCTATCCTGGCCAAAAGTAAAATGCAATAAATATACCGATAGTTCTATTGTTCACTTAAGGAGTTTGCCTTAATACTACAAAAATCTGTACTGAAAAACAAAACAAAATAAATTTCATATCACTCAACAAGTTCTGCAAAAAAGGAAAAAAGACATTTTGGCATCAAGAAAAATGAAAAAAATGCTTTTTTAAATATGCAAAAGTATGAAATGAAAGGTTAAAGCATTTCAGTATGCATATGTTATGTGTAACCTTGAAGCTACCGCCTACATGAGAATGGTACTTTAAAGATTACAGAACATGATTGCTGAAAGTATAGAATGATCGATTCATTTTTAAAACCCTTAATGTAGTAACACTCTTCCTTCCCTGACAGATGACAAGGTTCAGAAAAGGCAAAGATCAGAGCTGAGGAACAAAAAAAAAAGCTGGCACCAGATTCACTCCCGCTTCATGCCAACTTTTTTTTCTCCCTTATCATACAACAAAGCAAAAAGAAAAGTATTGAATATGAAAACCAGAGAGATTCCCCATGACTGAGCCTTGGCAAGTACAAATGCATTAGTAATGGAGCTGATTCCTGTGACCTTTTCAATTATGATAATCCCTCAAAGAAAATTAAAATCATTTTCTAAAACATGGTCCAAGGAGTTCCACAGATAATTGAAGAAAACATTTCGGAACATTTCTGCCATTTTGTTAAGTATGTACATACTTAGCACAGGTCTGTTCTGCTCTGTAGCCATTCCAGCCATGATTATTTGTGAGCAAAAGGTCAAATTAACTTGAGAGACATTTTTGCAATGCGTCTATTTCCAGAGATTTGCCTTTCATTTTTCTCTTATACAGATTTGCATTTGGAAAAGGAAAAATTTTAAAAAGAAAAGTTATATACTAGGCTCTGTTTAATGAGGATTTGGCAAATTGAATGAGCAACTGATATACTTCATTCAAACAGGATGATTTTGTTTTGGACGTGACAAATAAGTAAATCATTTTAGAGTACCTAGAATTTCCACTGGATTTCAAGTAAGCAAAAGTTTCTCCAAAGCATGGAAACATACAAAAAATTCTTTATTTGAAGTAAAGTGATCCAGGAAGCTCACTCTTACCCAGTTCCCACTTAATGAACATACAGACTAAATACTTAAGAAAATCAAAGATTAACTCACTGGTGGACTTGGATGAACTGGTTTCAGTTTAACTGCAATATGAAAGTCCAGTTAACAGACACAATATTTGAGAAGATGAGGACTTAATTCTCTTCTCTCTCTCCCTCTCTTCCTGTCAGGCCAGCCAGTTAAGTTCCTTGAGCCTCAGTGTCTAGTGGTTAAAATGAAAATATTGGCCAATGACACAGCAGACTCATAGGACCGATATCCCAGGATTAAATAAAACGACAGGGAAAGAATTTTCAAATTACATAGCACTACACACACAAGCAAATGGCATTATAATTACTAGTTCTCGTTCACAAAGTTAGATTTTTTTAGAAGCAGTAGGCATTTATCTACTACCACAAGACAAAGTAAGTTACTGGAAACCAGAAAATGAACTCCAATCAACAGAAGGCATTCAATTATTTTCTGATTTTTCTAGTAGAAAATCAGAGACTTCTTTGGGGAGAACGAAAGAAAATTAAGAAGAGGTCTTTACTTCTACTTTATAGTTCTGTTCCTGATGCCTATTAAGAGCCAGTTATGTGGTGATTAAGTTCCAGTTTGCAATTTAAAATGCATAAACTGATAACTAAACCCTTTCAATTTCATCATCAGAACAGAAGATCAATCTAAACCATATGCTACACAGGATGCAATGCAGCTAATGAAGTCTTCAATATCAGGATTATGACCCTTAATTTCAATAGGAGTGTGTTCTATTGCTAGAGCTCATGCATAATGAGAGAAAACACCATGGAAGCACAAATAAACTATTCCACAAAAGAGCACTTTGCTTTGGTCCAAGTATAATTTCATTTTTATCCAATTCAAATACCATAGAACAAAGAAATAGAAGGAAGAGGGATGATAAAAGTAGAGCACTTGGGAGAGAAGCCAATTCTGCAATAATTGAGATGGGAAGCAGGATGCAGCCTGCCTTCCCATGTTTGTGAAAACCAAGTCCCCAACAGCTGGCAGGTAGCAAGAAGGGAATGGGGATGCCTTTCCAATACACTTCAAAATCTGTTTGTAACCCTTAGACCCAAGGGTTATATCTGCTTTGAAAGAAACAGGGAAATAGGAAATAAATCATTTCTTGTGGAAGGAAGAAAATAGGTTACATTGATTAAAATATGCTAGGGTTTTATCACACAGGAGAAATTAAGCAAACTATTTCAGGATTTGAGGGGGAACTCCTACAACAGCCCAGATTTATATGTAAAAATTCAGAAGCCAATATTCCTTTACACTAACTCATCACAGTGCATACTTTTAAACACTAAAGCTAGGAATACGCTTGCAATATTTCTTAGAGAAATGGGGGTGAGATGAGGAGTCACTTTAGCAAAGAAATTTTAATATGTACTTGTTTGTATTTGGGTTCTGTTTCTTAAAATTCTCCCTGGAAATTTCTATGTTCATTCCCTAAGATATTATTAATGAGATTCTCATTTTTCCTCAGATGTGATGGAAATTTAAAAATGGTTCATAGATATTAGAAAATGTATCAAATCACAAGACAGCTCTACAGGTGCATTCTAAAGATTCTTCTCCCTCAGGTTTTTGATTACATTTTAAATACATTTACACTAAAAATTACTGAAATTTTGAAGGAATCTTAAGTAGCCCAAATTTTCCAGCACTAAATAGGATACAGGAAGGTGTACATATATATTTACATGTATTTATTACAATGGGCAAAGAAAATATTTCTATATCTAGGGAACTGATCTATAGCTAAAAAAGCTATTTATTAATCTATAGCTTAAAAAGCCAAAAAGGCCTTTTCCATAAAGGTTGAAAAAAGAGAAGGCAGTAACAAACTACACAGGGGAGTAGAGGCAAACAGAGATAAATGGTAGAGAAACAAGTTCTTAAATATCTGGGAATCACCTAGAGAGAGTTAAAGAAGCTGATTCCATCCTGAGTACCACCCATTCATTCTTAGGGGGAAGAGATGAGTTACAGATATTTGTGATTAAATAGGAGTTAACTTTTTTTTTTTAATTTTCTTTTCGGAACAAATGGGATTATCACAAAAAAGGAAGGAGTGGGCTGTTGTAATTACACTTTATTACTCTCTTGCTCACCATCACCTCCAGTAATTTCAGTAATTTCATAATGCATTATTGTTCTCTAAGTTTCCAAAAAATTTTAGTTCAATCCTTAGCCTCCAGGTAGGGAAGAAATCTGGTGACAACCAAAGAATTAATGATAATTTTTGGTTAGGAAAATGGAAATCACAGTGTAGTCATTATAAAAGAAATCTATGTAAATATACTAAAACCTCACTGGGTTTATTAGATTTTTATTAAGATAAAGGAGCAACTAAAGAAACATGTATGCAATTCACATTTTCCTATTTTCACATTTTCTCTCCTCCCTTCTTCTTCTGTATGAATAAAAATGCAAACAAGAGGATTGTCTCGAAAACAAGGAAAGCTTTATAGCATTATCTGGTAGCTTTTTTCTATCTGCAACTGAGTATTTCAAATAAAATCAATGTTTTACTTATTTTCACAGCAAAGGTATTTAAAATCCTACAATGTTTCATATTGACTTTAAACTCCATACATCCATATATTTCACTCCTAAATCACTTCTCAGTTTATATCCTTTTTCTCACTTACATTTTCACAAAATGCATTGGAGAGGCTTTATTTTTCTAAGTATATGTCACTACCAGGGATGCCATATATATTCATGTGTGGAACGACTTGCCTCACCCAGCTTTTAGGAAGGCAGGTGTTGTTTTCTTTGATGCTATCGCTTCAACACCTAGAACAATGCCCAGTAAGAGCAGGTACTCGTGCAAAACTAGCTCACTGGAAAATTTCAATACTTCATTTCTTCTTCCCCTCAGTAACTATATTCTTGAATTTTAGCCAGGCACATGGTTCCCTGAAATAAAACTACATCTTCCAATCTCAAGCCAACAGTTTTTGCCCCTTCCTTCCTCTGTCCTTCTTTCTGTTGGCTTGAATATCATCATACCAGCCTAAAGTTCTGCTGGGTAGCACTGTTCTCACATCTTCTGGCTGCTAATACAGACATATATGTTCATGTATATAAATTTACACACAGACATGCACCCCCCCACTCTGCTATATATCCTTCTTTTTTGTCAACATGTCAACACACTGAGAGAAGCAGATGCCAAATCTACTCTCTAAGCTAATAGGTCTCTGAATCAATAAGCAGGGTTTCAAGTGAAACACGTGGCTTTGAATCAGCTTTCCCATTCCATCACTGTGGTTTCAATTTTCAGCCAAAACCTGAAATACTTAGACTTGAAAGACTCTTATTTAACACTGTTGATGAAGTAAAAGGCACTGTTTGCTTTTCTTTTTCTTTGGGTTCGTTATTGTTGCTGTGTGGGATGTTTGGTTTGTTTAAAAGCTACAGCCAGATGTTTGCTATTATTTAGAGATACAGGGTTAACTATAGGCATCCTCATTTTGCCCTCTTCAATGGATACCTGGTTAAATGGTATCCAAAGACAGTAAAAAGAGAAACACTCAATGTATGTCATATAGTCACTCATTCAACAACTGAACACAACCTAGAAATGTCCCTGCACTCACAAAGCTCACATTTTATTGGGAGGAACAAAGAAAGAAATAACAAGCAAATACATCCCAGTGAGAAATTGTCTTTTTAGAATTTGACACTAATGACAAATAAGTCAGTATGGCCAAAAACTACTTAGCAGTGGGAGGTGAAGGACTGGGTATACATTATATAGACTAAGTTGACACAAATGGTTATGTTTTTTATTAAATTCCACCTGATGTTCTAAGATACTAAGCCCTTTCATGAGGTACAGGCAGCAACTTCTATTTAATCCATGAACACCAGTTCAAGGGCAGAAATAGTTATCCCAAGTAAAGTAACATTTACATCTGTGAAGAATGACAATTACCTTTTTACACTGTGAAGATATAAACTGTAAAATGATGACGGGTGGTTCTTTGCATTGTGTTGCAGTATTATTCCACCACTCAATAAACTTAAACATTTTTTTTAAGTCAGGAAAAAGGAGATAAAGTATTGAGA
Source organism: Sciurus carolinensis (assembly GCF_902686445.1). Classification (NCBI taxonomy): domain Eukaryota; kingdom Metazoa; phylum Chordata; class Mammalia; order Rodentia; family Sciuridae; genus Sciurus; species Sciurus carolinensis. The sequence goes on from NC_062229.1 coordinate 58,876,414, forward strand.
CGTCATCACAGGGCAAACACACAGGACCAGATGTACTCTCTAAATAATATACTACAGGAGTCAGCAGGGAAGGAGGAAATAATATAGTCTAGGAATTCTGACAGTTACCATCATCTACACTCCTTAAATGGTTTGCATAGATGAAAAATCTAAGGTCTTAGACTGCTCCCCTTTGCTTCAATCATTTATAGAAATTCAAAGACTGAGGTTAAAGACACCACCATTTAGTTCCCCAGGTACCACCAAGCCAAGTTATGGAAAGGTGGCTCTTTTGATTACAGTAACTCTTAGGCAGTATAGGTGTGATGAGCCTAAAAATACAATCTGATTTGTTTTCAGGTGTTCACTACAATGGTCAATGTTTCAATTATTATACACCACGGTTTACCCTATAAAACATCAAAGAGAAGGGGTTATGTATACTATCTATGTTCACACACACACACACACACACACACACACAGCTGTATGTGTATAGAGAGGGGGACAGGATTCCCATAAAAAAAATAAAGGAAGAGGTGAAAAGAAAGAAAGGTTATGTCATTGTCACTTTCTAAAAATTTCCCAGGATCTGTAATCTTAAAGGCTGTACTGAATTATTCATTTAAACTTATTAAAACTAAACATTTAAGTAATACCTCTGAATATAACTGAGAATAATGTAACAAGATAATGATGAGCCCTCACAAAAATTCATGTTGATTAACAGTAAACAGCTTTTGGACTGACTTCTTTGTGCTTCTGAATGACAACATCACCTAAATTAACTACCTTGCTAGAAAAGTCACAAAATTGTAAATCAATGAGCTTCTAAAATGGGGCCTCAATGAAAACTTTATTTTTTAGGATCCACCACAGTCTTCTGAATTGTATACAACTGCAGTTACCACAAGTTTCTTGTTTATGAGACAGAGACTACAAGGAACATCTTGAATGGGACTTATACTTAAAATTCTATATATTTTGCATTTATTTTTCAAAGCAAAGAGCTTATATCTATTGACTTGGTTTTTAATTTCAGTTGTAATTATTTAGAATATGCTAAGATATTCCTGACATTTCAAGAGAACAAATTATTACTGTCTGTCGACTCATTTTTAGGAAAGTTATATCATAAAAAATGTATAGCTTCATATAATTAAAAAATTCAAGCAGTGTGCATTGAATAAAGTAATATGGACTATTAAATAATTCAAAATTGTGTTTAGCGGCAGCAGCTGTTTAATTAAAAGGTAAAAACTGCAACTAATCCACTATGGTTGACAGAAATACAGCCTATATCAGTAGTGAGATCCCCTAGGATAGAGAATATGGATATGAATTCAAGGAGTCATGAGCTTCACTTAATGAACATAATGAAAATAACCACAATAAATCAGTACCAAAACATATTTTACATCCAAGATTATCTGAATGTTGCCTCACTTTTAATTTTCTTACAGCTAATAATTTTGCATTTCAATTTAACAAAAAATCTTTTCATGTATATAATGTGAACCATCAAAATACATTTCTTATTGGAAGGCCTACAGCTTAAACCCAATTTACAAGGAGGGTAGAAACTTCTCAGGACCAGTTGATCCCTTCAGAGTTCTTAACTTCAGACTAAATATTTAACATGCTTGGTCATAATTACCTTATGATCTGAAGAAAGATAAATGAATGATGAATGTAAATAGTCAGTGGACCTCCCCAACTGATTAACTGAACATCACAGTTTCATTGAGAAATTATTTCACCTACTCTATCTTGGGGGAGAAAGAAAACTTTTAGTAACTAAAAGAAACTAGTAATGAAGAAGATGATAGATCATATGTAAAGATAACTAAACAACATGCATTACACTCCTAATCTTTGTTTTCAGATTTTCCAATTCTAGTCCATTGTCTTCTGAAACAAGTATGCAGTCAACTTTGCACGGAAAGGTGTTTGTTGCAGAGATAGTTTCCTATCAATAAAAAAGAGAAAAAACATAACTCTCAAAGTGACTTGACCAAGAAATTATGGTACAATGATTCAATGAACTGTTATATGGCAATTAAGAACTGAATAAACTATCTGAGCTGGGTGTGGTGGTGCATGCCTCTTGTCCCAGTCACCTAGTGAGGTGGGAGGATCACTTGAGTTCAGGAGTTCAGAGCCATCCTGGGCAACAGTGTAGAATCCATGTCAAAATTAATTAATTAAACAAAAATTTTAAAAACTATCTGTAGTATATTCTATGTGATAAAAAAAGCAAATCATTGGACAAAAAAGCAGCATAAATTTATTTTTATATAATGAATAACTGAAATCAAAGACAAGAAATGAAAGATTTTTTTTAACTGTGTGTGTGTTTATGCTAAAGAAAATGGCATTATTCCACTCCATAATTTTCTCCTTAAAGTGCTTATTTTTATATTTTAAGTTTTCCACTTTACACAGGCTATGCATTAGAAAACAGACTAAGTCTCAACTTAACAGATCACTTAAGAGGTAGTGCAATGATAGAGGTGGGCAAGGGAGAAATGGAAAGAAATAGAAAATAATAAAAGACAGAGAAACAAATAATCTTAGAACAACTACACTGCAAAATAAAAAGTATACCTCCACCAAAACTTATGAAGTAGTTATCTTCAAAGGAGAAGAAACAAACTATTTCAATATAGTGTTCTTTCACTTTCAGAAGGGCATGGGGGAAAAGCTTCAGGAAACCAAAAGCCAGAATCAAAACTCCTGAAATGCCAGAAGAGAAGGGGAAAGGAGGAGTAGTTCTCTTTCAGTAGCGGAACTAAGACATAAATGGCTCAGTTTTTTTTTTTTTTAACATGCATATCAAATGTACTGTGGGTTTTATTTCTAAATTATGAGGTCAGCAGAGCAGAAAATGGGAGTCTTTAATCAGGCAGAGCAGGTGGCTAAGAGTCACAAGGTGAATATTAGCCACATCTCTGCCCAGTGCCAAAAATCACAGACTTGACCTATGGAATGAATTTTAAGGATGAAGGTAATTGTCTCCAAATAGTCATCTCCTAGGTGGAGTTCAAGCTCCCTGTCCAGTTTGCTGAATTATGTTTACTTCTGTTAGATATGAATTGGGTTTTGTTTCAGTTTTGCTGGGATTTACCATTTATATTCACTACAGGGTCTACAAGTTTCTGTAGTTGAGGCAAATTCTTGACCTGTCAAATATTTGGTCCTGTTTTCTTTACTGGGTTTTGGAAATGATTTTCCTAAACAATAATAAGTACTATGCAAATAAAATGATTTAATATAGAACATAGGGGTGATCCAAGATGGCGGCCTAGAGGGTGACTGCACCCCCAGTTGCTCCAGAACCCAGGAGTTAAGAAGGGGAGGCATTGAGAGACTCGGACTGAAATAGAGCCACGGGTGAGTCTGCCCACTGGGTAAAGCTCGGCCCGGGTGGCAGGCCCAGATAGAGGTGGCTTATCGGAGCCGGGCAGGACAGCTAGAGTCTTCCACAGGCAGCCCTGTGCACTCCGGCGGTGGGCCCTGCCCACACAGCCAGCTTCTCCAGGATCTCGGAGCGGGCCCCCTAGTGAGAGCCTTTCTGACCAGAACAAGCTCCAAGTCCTGGAGCCAGCGCAGTGCAAGTACTCCGGCACACAAGCAGCTTCAGGGACCAGGATAGGGCAGCCAGAGGCCTCCCCAAGTAGCCTGGACCCCTGCAGTGGGAGGTGCCTTTCAAGGCTAGCTTCTCAGACCAGACCGCCAAGTGAGAGGCTTTCTACATAGAACCAGCCACAAGTCCCCGAACCAACGGAGAGCTTCGATCCACAAGCAGCCTCTGGGATCAGGGCAGGGCAGCCAGAGACCTCTTCAGGCGGCTCTGCCCACTCTGGCCGCAGGCTCTCTCCACTGGGCGATCCAAGATGGTGGCCTAGAGGGTGACTGCATCCCCAGTCGCTCCAGAACCCAGGAGTTAAGAAGGGGAGGCATTGAGAGACTCGGGCTGAAATAGAGCCACGGGGTCCCACTGACAGCTGACCAATATGAGAAAACAAGGGAAGAAAATGTCCCAAACAAACCTAGATACTACATCAATAAAACCCAATGACAGCACAGCAGAAGAAATGTCAGAAAGGGAGTTCAGAATGTACGTAATTAAAACGATCAGGGAAGCAAATGAGGAGATGAAAGAGCAAATGCAGGCATTGAAGGAGGAGATGAAAGAGCAAATGCAGGCATTAAATGATCACACCAATCAACAGTTAAAAGACCAAATACGGGAAGCAAGAGATCATTTCAATAAAGAGTTAGAGATACTGAAAAAAAAACCAAACTGAAATACTTGAAATGAAGGAAACAATAAACCAAGTTAAAAACTCCATAGAAAGCATAACCAATAGGATAGAACACCTGGAAGACAGAACCTCAGACACTGAATATAAATTATTTAATCTTGAAAACAAAGTTGGCCAAACAGAGAAGATGGTAAGAAATCATGAACAGAATCTACAAGAATTATGGGATATCATGAAAAGGCCAAATTTAAGAATTATTGGGATTGAGGAAGGCTTAGAGAAATAAACCAAAGGAATGAACAATCTATTCAATGAAATAATATCAGAAAATTTCCCAAATCTGAAGAATGAAATGGAAAACCAAGTACAAGAGGCTTATAGAACTCCAAACATACAAAATTACAACAGACCCACACCAAGGCACATTATTATGAAAATATCTAACATACAAAATAAAGACAGAATTTTAAAGGCCGCGAAAGAAAAGAATCAAATTACATTCAGAGGAAAACCAATAAGAATATGAGCAGATTTTTCAATCCAGACCCTAAAAGCTAGAAGGGCCTGGAACAACATATACCAAGCCCTGAAAGAAAACGGATGCCAACCAAGAATCTTATACCCAGCAAAACTTACCTTCAAATTTGACGATGAAATAAGATTCTTCCATGATAAACAAAAGCTAAAGGAATTTACAAAAGGAAAGCCAGCATTACAGAATATTCTCAGCAAAATATTCCATGAGGAAGAGATGAAAAACAACGATGCAAATCAGCAACAGGAGGCGCTAGCCTAAAGGAATAGCCAAATAAAGGAGAAGCCAAATCATGTCAAAAACAAACATGAGTCAATTGACTGGGAATACAAATCATATCACAATAATAACCCTGAATGTTAATGGCCTGAATTCATCAATCAAAAGACATAGACTGGCAGATTGGATTAAAAAGAAAAATCCAACAATATGCTGCCTGCAAGAGACTCATCTCATAGAAAGAGACACCCATAGACTAAAGGTGAAAGGATGGGGAAAAACATACCATGCACACGGACACAGCAAAAAAGCTGGAGTATCCATCCTCATTTCAGATAATGTGGACTTCAAACCAAAACTAGTCAGAAGGGATAAAGAAGGACATTACATGCTGCTTAAGGGAAGCATAAATCAGCAAGACATAACAATCATAAATATCTATGCCCCGAACATTGGCTCATCCACGTACGTCAAACAAATCCTTCTCAATTCCAGAAATCAAATAGACCACAACACAATAATACTAGGCGATTTTAACACACCTCTCTCACCGCTGGACAGATCGTCCAAACAAAAATTGAATAATGAAACCACAGATCTCAATAACACAATCAACAATTTAGACTTAACAGACATATATAGAATATACCATCCAACAAAGAACGAATACACTTTCTTCTCAGCAGCACATGGATCCTTCTCTAAAATAGACCATATTTTATGCCACAAAGCTACTGTTAGCAAATACAAGAAGATAGAGATACTACCTTGTACTCTATCAGATCATAATGGATTGAAATTAGAAATAAATGACAGAATAAAAAACAGAAACTTCTCCAATACCTGGAGATTAAATAATACACTATTATATGATGAATGGATAACAGAAGACATCAGGAGGGAAATAAAAAAATTCTTAGTAGTAAACGAGAACAAAGACACATCATATCAAAATCTCTGGGACACTATGAAAGCAGTACTTAGAGGAAGATTTATTTCATGGGGTGCATTCAAAAAAAGAAGTAGAAATCAACAAATAAACGACTTAACACTACAGCTCAAAGTGCTAGAAAAAGAAGAGCAGACCAATACCAAAAGTAGTAGAAGACAGGAAATAGTTAAAATCAGAGCCGAAATCAACGAAATCGGAACAAAAGAAACAATTGGAAAAATTAACAAAATAAATAGTTGGTTCTTTGAAAAAATAAATAAAATGGATAAACCCTTAGCCACACTAACAAAGAGAAAGAGGGAGAAAACTCAAATTACTAAAATTCGGAATGAACAAGGAAACATCACAACAGACAAGAGTGAAATACAAACATAATTAGAAGCTATTTTGAAAATCTATACTCCAACAAAACAGAAAACCTCGAAGACATCAACAAATTTCTAGAGACATATGAATTACCTAAACTGAACGGGGAGGACATACACAACTTAAATAAACCAATTTCAAGCAATGAAATAGAAGAGGTCATCAAAAGCCTACCAACAAAGAAAAGTCCAGGACCAGATGGGTTCTCAGCCGAGTTCTACAAAACCTTTAAAGAAGAGCTCATTCCAATACTCCTCAAACTATTCCATGAAATAGAAGAGGAGGGAACCCTCCCAAACTCGTTCTATGAAGCCAATATCACCCTGATACCTAAACCAGACAGAGACACATCGAGGAAAGAAAATTTCAGACCAATATTTTTAATGAACATCGACGCAAAAATTCTCAACAAAATTTTAGCAAATCGCATACAAATATATATTAAAAAGACAGTGCACCACGATCAAGTGGGTTTTATCCCAGGGATGCAAGGTTGGTTCAACATTCGGAAATCAATAAATGTCATTCACCATATCAACAGACTTAAAGTTAAGAATCACATGATTGTTTCAATAGATGCAGAAAAAGCATTCGATAAAATACAGCACCCCTTCATGCTCAAAACACTAGAAAAAATTGGGGTAGTGGGAACATTCCTTAACATTATAAAGGCCATCTACGCTAAGCCCATGGCTAATATCATTCTAAATGGTGAAAAACTGAAAGCGTTCCCCCTAAAAACTGGAACAAGGCAGGGATGCCCTCTTTCACCACTTCTATTCAACATCGTCCTTGAGACTCTAGCCAGAGCAATTAGACAGACCAAAGAAATTAAAGGGATGCGAATAGGAAAAGAAGAACTCAAACTATCCCTGTTCGCTGATGACATGATTATATATTTAGAGGAACCTGGAAATTCCACCAGAAAACTTTTAGAACTCATAAGTGAATTCAGTAAAGTAGCAGGTTACAAGATCAATGCTCATAAATCCAATGCATTTTTATATATAAGCGATGAATCTTCAGAAAGAGAAATTAGGAAAACTACCCCATTCACAATAGCATCGAAAAAAATAAAATACTTGGGAATCAATCTCACAAAAGAGGTGAAAGACCTCTACAATGAGAACTACAGAACACTAAAGAAAGAAATTAAAGAAAACCTTAGAAGATGGAAAGATCTCCCATGTTCCTGGATAGGCAGAATTAATATTGTCAAAATGGCTATACTACCTAAAGTGCTATACAGATTCAATGCAATTCCAATTAAAATCCCAATGATGTACCTGGCAGAAATAGAGCAAGCAATTATGAAATTCATCTGGAAGAATAAAAAACCTAGAATAGCTAAAGCAATCCTCAGTAGCAAGAGCGAAGCAGGGGGTATTGCAATACCAGATCTTCAACTCTACTACAAAGCAATAGTAACAAAAACGGCATGGTATTGGTACCAAAATAGACAGGTAGATCAATGGTACAGAATAGAGGACATGGACACAAACCCAAATAAATACAATTTTCTCATACTAGACAAAGGTTCCAAAAATATGCAATGGAGGAAAGATAGCCTCTTCAACAAATGGTGCTGGGAAAACTGGAAATCCATATGCAGCAAAATGAAATTAAACCCCTATCTCTCACCCTACACAAAACTCAACTCAAAATGGATCAAGGACCTCAGAATCAGACCAGAGACCCTGCATCTCATAGAAGAAAAAGTAGGTCCAAATCTTCAACTTGTTGGCTTAGGATCAGACTTCCTTAACAGGACTCCCATAGCACAAGAAATAAAAGCAAGAATCAACAACTGGGATAGATTCAAACTAAAAAGCTTTCTCTCAGCAAAGGAAACTATCAGCAATGTGAAGAGAGAGCCTACAGAGTGGGAGAATATCTTTGCCAACCATACTTCATATAGAGCGCTAATTTCCAGAATCTATAAAGAACTCAAAAAACTCTACACCAAGAATACAAATAATCCAATCAACAAATGGGCTAAGGAAATGAACAGACACTTCACAGAAGAAGATGTACAAGTAATCAACAGATATATGGAAAAATGTTCAACATCCCTAGTAATAAGGGAAATGCAAATCAAAACTACCCTAAGATTTCATCTCACTCCAATTAGAATGGCGATTATCAAGAATACAAGCAACAACAGGTATTGGCGAGGATGTGTGAAAAAGGTACACTCATACATTGCTGGTGGGGTTGCAAATTAGTGCAGCCACTCTGGAAAGCAGTGTGGAGATTCCTCAGAAAGCTTGGAATGGAAACACCATTTGACCCAGCTATCCCACTCCTTGGCCTATACTCAAAGGACTTAAAATCAGCATACTACAGAGATACAGCCACATCAATGTTCATTGCTGCTCAATTCACCATAGCCAGATTGTGGAACCAACCTAGATGCCCTTCAGTTGATGAATGGATAAAGAAACTGTGGCATATATATACAATGGAATATTACTCCGCAATGAAGAATGATAAAATTATGGCATTTGTAGTCAAATGGATGAAATTGGAGAATATCATGCTAAGTGAGATAAGCCAATCTCAAAAAACTAAAGGACGAATGATCTCGCTGATAAGCGGATGAGGACATATATTGGGGGATGGGAAGGGTTAGCATTAGGTTTAGGGTTAGGTTTAGGGTTAGGGATAAGGAGAGTGGTAAGAATGAAGGAAAGAAGGACTGTATAGAGGGAAAAGAGGGGTGGGAGGGGTGGGGGGGAAGGAAAAAAAATAATCAAACATCATTGCCCTATGTAAACGTATGATTACACAAATGGTATGCCTTGACTGTATGTACAAATAGAGAAACAACATGTATCCCATTTGTATATAATAATAAAACAAATATAGAACATAAAAACACTTTCATAAGAAAAACATGGAGGATTTTCAGGGTAGTGAAATTCTTCTGTATGTTACTAAAATTATCAATACATAGCATTATAAATTTATCCAAGCCCATAGCCCTTACAAGACCAAGAGTGAACCCTAAAGCAAACTGTAGACTACGGGTGATCATGATGCACGAGTGTAGGTTCATCCATGGTAACACATACACCACTGTGCTGACTGAAATTGATAATGAGGGAGACTGTGCATTGCACAGAGAGTTTCTAGAAGTCCATGTACCTTATGCTCAATTTTTCTATAAACCTAAAATTTCTCTAAAAAATACAATCTATTAAATATAATCATATGTATACATATATGTGTACATATATTATCATGGATATACATATATGATTCTATTTAATAGACTTTATATATATGATCATATATATGTATGTACATATTTATATTTAATATATTTAATAGACTTATTTTGCATAGTCTATTTAACTATATATATTTTCAAAGCTTTTCTTTCATAAAAAGTCTTGAGTTTATAAAATCAAACATTTTGGCATTCATGTTTACAAACAGCAGTCACCTTATCTTAAAGTTGGTGAGGATCATTACTCCCTGCTTCTGGTTCTCAATTGTATGGCTCTGTCATTTTAGTCAAATGTTTATGCATTGCCTGCATAGTTCTTCATATCCATATTCATATTACTGAATACTTGACCTTATATCTCAATTTCTTTTTTTTTATTTTTACAGACTACATTTTGATTCATTGTACATAAATGGGGGTATATCATTTTGTTTCTATGGTTGTGCATGATTTAGATTCATATCATTCATGTAATCATACATGTACATAGGATAGTGATGTCTGTCTCATTCCACCATTTTTCATACCCTCCCATTTCCCTCTACATAATCAATTTCCTTATCCATCAAATTGGTGAGATAGTGGTACCTACTTCACTAGGCTACTGTGATAATTAAATAGAAGAAAGTAAGAACTGAAAGCTGGATTTAGGAGCTCCGTGAAGTGCTTAGCTCATAGTAAGGACTTAAGAAATTTACTCCTTTTGTTATTATTAACTACAACTTAATGCAAAGGGGGGACAGTGATTATTTTTACCAATATGAAGTGATCAGAAGAAGAAATATGAATGAATATGCAAGGTTTGAAATTCATTCTCTCAGTACAAAATTTCACTGGGCTAGAGAATTACTTAAAACCAAGTCTAGAGATTGTAATTCTTCAGGGTATGACTCTTTGGAGACATGTAAAGCCCCCTAGCTATAAAATATCCCCCAAATAAATCATTTTAGTTTGTCTCCTCTAACACTTCAAAATCTACTCCCTAGTTTATTCTTTGGTACAGGAAACTTTGAAAAGCTGATTTGCAGATGATAACAAATTTATTTACAGAAATAAGATTCTTGATCCAATATGAAATAATAAATAATTCAGAAGTTTCACATTATCAAGGAATTGCATTTAAGAGATCAACTGGGGATCTCTTTAATAAGAAACATTCACCTGGCTAGAGGAAAGCTACTCTGCATTTAATCTTATTCCCTTCAGGGTGTATGAGACAGCTTGTTGGAAAATAGAATAATTCTTGGCTGTATTCAGAAAGAGAACAAAAGAGGGAAGGCAGGTAAAGGACACAGCACCATGGAAATGACATTTAGTTTCCATTTGAATTCTAAAGTATAGAGCTTTTTAAAATCTTCATTTCAAGAAATTTTAAGAAATTTGTCAAGAGTGGGTATAAAAAACAATATAGTTTGCTACTTAAGACAGGGTGCTGAAGAATGTTAACAATTGTTCAATCTGAATGGTTTGTGTTCAAGGGAAGGGGAGCAGAATATGCCCTCCTTACATATGCCACTTTGGAATAGGGATTATTTTGAGTTAACAGCACTTAAGAAAACAGCAGGTATAAGAAGGGTACTTTGACCCTCGCCTTTTTCTTCCTGAAAGCAGGAGACAACACTCCCATGTGGATGATGCCCTTCTGTATCAGAGGGAAAGCAAAACTTTTGTCATCCAGCATGGGATGTTGAAACTGAGACTGTATGACCTTGTTGAAGTAATCCTTATGCCTCAGCCTCCCCATGTAGTTTAGCTACTTTTCCACAGCTGCCTCTCATGTATTAACCAAATGTAGGTTTTGCCATTTCTTTAGGACTACCTTTCCGTACAAAGGCCCCTGTGTCACATGAAACTTCTATAAAATAATTTTGTATGCTTTCGCCTGTTCATCTGTTTTTTGTCAAATTCATAAGCTCAGCCCCACCCCCAAAAAAGAAACAAAGGGAAAAAAAAAAAAAAGCTAATAAAGTAGGGGAATTTTTTTCCTTTTATATGAGGTATTCATTTTTCTATTCTTGAAACTCCCCACATATTTGGCAATCTTTGAAAAAAAAGTTGAGGAAAGTTTTATTACATAAAAACTTGGGAACAGAAAATTCTGTATGATTTCCCCAAATGACTCCAATGGTCTATTTACTCTTGGAAATAACATCTTCCTCTCTCTCACAAAACCCACATGCTCTTTGGGAAGGCTGACTCCCACACTCAGGTTTTAGAGACAACCCACAGCTCCAACCTAGGATAATCAGCATAACCCACCCTGCTGACCATTTTGATTGGCTCATGAATGAACAGTAGACTAAAAGCTGAACCAATCAGAATGAGGAGTTTTGGTTTAAAAGTTACGGAAAGAAACTTTTGTCTTTTCCCACTAGCCAGAAATGTGGAGAACTGAGGATGGTCCAGAGCTGGAGGTGACCATGTTAGGACCATGATTTGAAAGTTTTCTGGAGACTTAAGATTGGGTACAGTATCAAGGAAATTCAGCCAAAACATATACACACATGGGACACAGATGTGGGGAGGGTGGAAAAAGAGAGAGAGAGAAGGAGAGAACATGTATGCCCTAGACAAAGCCACCAAAATCTAAATTTATCATTGTACTTTTCAATTATTCAACTCAATAAATTTTATTCTCAGCTTAAGCTAGAATGGGTCACATTATTTTGTTACTTCCTAGTGAAATTATCCTAACATATTAACAGGCAAGATAAAAATAGCCTGAACAATGACTAAATGAGCCCATTTTTTGTCTCTTATTCTGACACTCCAAGAACATCCTTGTATCATTTGCTGCTGAATGGAGAGAGAAGTTGGTTCCTAAGCAACCCCCACCACAGCCCAAAAGTATAAAACATCTGGTGAAGTCATGAGTGACTTGTTAGGGAAGTTCAGAAACAGTAAAGCCTCCTAAAAAACAGATCTTTTCTCACCAGTGGGTATTTATATAATTAGGGTCAATTACAATTTAGAATTTCTAGGGCATAGGGCTAAATTACAGTGACATTTAAGAGCTCTGCTAAATTTTCCCATTTATCTTGAAGATTTCTGGAGTAACTACGTTGTAATTAAGTAATTTTCTTCTTTTCGTTTTTATTATAATTTTCTTCTGCAGGCTTGGCAATTACCCACCACTCCAGGGTACCTTCCTTTAGAGTTGGAGGAAGGAAAAAGACCACCCAATCTTTAACTAAGGCTGAGACTAGGTTTTTCAGCCTGCCCTGTGTTAAATTTTCATGTGCACAGCAACCTCTAAATTCATTTCTTCAACAAGATTCTTTAAGCTCCCAGCCCCTCCCCAAACCTAGAACCTCCCAGAGAATTACTAATTTTTCTGAGTGGGTGATCAAAACCAAAACAGCCAACATTATGATTGCTCAGCATCCTTTACCCAAATTGCAGAGATTTTAAGTGACCCCTGGGAATGTACAAGCAAACCCTATTACTTGCTTGTAGGTTTTACACATGCCTCACTCACTTAGGTTTTATAAAGACATACCTTTTATATTCATTCACTAGAGAGGAAAGTTAGCTTTCCTTGCATGAAGTTGTTCCAGGTGAATTTTGTTATGGCACCAAAATACACCATATCCATAAGCCAGAGGCCTTTAAATTTTAGGTCAATAGCACATGACTATTGGTATTCCTGAAAGAAGCTATACCAGGTGGTTTTGGTTTTATGGAATGCCTAAGGCGTACACAGTGAATGATGGTCATGAGGACACCTACCATGATCAACCACTATGAAGTGAAAACTAAAATACAGTAAAAATATTTACTCGTCCAGTCTATGATAACCCAGCTCATGAGTGAAAGAACAAACACTGGAAAGGTCCTTCTCTCTAATTACATTGCTTATGTTTCAAATTGTGCTTTAAGTTGAAATGTGTTGTGCATGTGAGTGGTTAAACCAGTGTGTGACTCATAAGAAGATACAACCCAGGTACCTTCTGTGTGTTTCTAAAACCATAGTTAGTCCAGTAAAGGCATTTCTAGTCAGAGAATCTTAACCTTTTTCAGTTTCTGGGCCACTTCACATACCATTCTCCTTACTTCCCTTTACATTTCTATCTACAGATATCTTGCTTATAGTTCAAAGCCCCAATACTTCTTCATTCCATAAATATTCATTAGGTACCTACTATGTGCAAGACATGCCAAACACAGTACGAGGTAAGACATATAGCCACTTTACTATATGACCCCATAATAATATGAGCAAGGTGACATAGATTGTATTTTAGAGTTTATAAAGGCATACCATGCTCCTCTAAAACCATCACAGTTCCAACTAACTGTGGAAAATGTATTCCAAAGACAATAAACTAGAACAAACAGAAAAATTTCATTCATGAGTATCTCACATGTGCCAGGTACTTCCACATGGATCTGGTTTAATCATCTACTGTATAACACAATCTCAATGCAAGCATATTTAAAAAAGATTTTTTCAACAGTTACATTGTTTAAGGTACTGTGTTAGATCCTTGATGCAATGCAAAGATGCAAAGATAAATCAGACTATAGGAAGTAATGTCTATACAAATGATCAAAGATTTGTAATAGTTTATCTTGGGAATTTAAATAAAAGTGCTCAAAGGAAAATTCTGATATCATTTATATCTAGATGGTAAAGGCAGTTGACTCCTAAAGATCCATATTTGACAAACTTTTGAAATTCTCTAGGTAGAAATTGGGTGGTGGTGGACATCTTTATTTCAGGAACTGCTATGGTTTGGATGTGAGGTGTACTCCAAAAGTTCATGTGTGAGGCAATGTAAGAAATTTCAGAGGAGAAATGATTGAGTTTTGAGAGTCTTAACCTAATCAGAGAATTGAGCTCTGAAGGGTTTATCTGAGTGGTAACTGGAGGAAGATAGTGTGTGGCTGGAGGAAGTGGGCATTGGGGCATGACTTTGGGGTACATATAGTTGTATCTGGTAAGTGGAGCCTCTCTCTGCTCCCTGATCACTGTGATTTAAGCTGCTTCCCTCCACCACCCTCTCCTGCCATGATGTTCAGCCTCTCCCTGAATTTAAGGAACGGAGCTGACCTTCCATGGACTAAGACCTATGAAACCATAAGCCCTCAAATAAACCTTTCCTTCTTTATAGTTGTACTGGTAGAGTCATTTAGTCACAGTAGCTGACAAAAACAGCAACTGTCCCTGCAACTATCTCTGCACCTGGGAAAAAAGTAATATATAAACAAAGGTAGAAATCATGGTCTGATGAGGTTTCCTGTTTAGCATACCACTAATAGGGCACAAAATGTTTATTGATAAGTATTTAAATTTTCAAGTCTTTATTTCCATTCTATAATTAAGTTAGCAAACTAATACCAAAAAAGGTTCACCGTAATTAATACAAATTTTATACACAATGAAGTTTTACACTAGTATTTAACATCAATGAATGTCAGAAAATATCTGACATGATATTCTGAATAAGAATGTAAGAAGAAGAAAATATGCAGATGAAAAGTCTTCCAAGACTGTTTTGTTATGAAGAACAACCATTTTCAACAGCAGCTGGGAATGATGTGAAGGAAGACAAAGAATATCACTCATTATATTCATGTGGATCTCTGTTAGCAACAATCTATATAAACATTTCACTATATATGTGATATCAAGTATCTGCAGAGAGTCAAAATTGCAAGTGGTGTTGGAGTAACATAAATTAGAGCAGAATATACTAGAAGCATCCACCTTTATGTTCTGTTCAATTGCCGATTTTTGCATGTCTTTCCCAGCCCTGTGAGCTCCCAGGACAGAGACTGTGCAACATTCACATCTGGATCTCCAGACAAAACAACTGTCTGTCATTCAATGTGTGACCATTAACTCTGGCAACAAGAAAGGAAAGAAGTCAACAATGTCCTCTTGAACATTAATGTAGTACTAAATTCAACTTCATGTCAACCAATATGTTCTCCCCCTCAAGGAGCAGCAATGTGGAAAATGATGAAATAAAACCCTGTGACAAAATGTGTTACCCTGCTTCAGAATACATAAGAAGTCTGAATATTACCATTACTTAAATATATTTGATTGATAGAGATCCCCAAACTGGCCAAAAGTTGATAGAGAGTGATTGCTCTGATCAGTCATTTCTACCAAATTTTTCTTTCACAGTAGTTCACAATATTTTCACAATAGTATTAAGGTGCAAGACAGCATAATGGATACCTATATCAGTTATGAACATCTCACTCCATCTGCTTTGTCTCTTTATGTGGACACTCACTGAGGTTATGATCATCATGCGCTTCTTAAGGCAGGATGATTTGGGTACTGTAGAAAACAAAGACAAAAGGTTCTAATACCCCACTGTGGGACAGAGGGACACCTCACTCTTTTTTTTCTTTTTTTTTCACCTCACTCTTATGTGAGGTAGATTCAGTGTCTTAAGTAAAATAATTTCCCCAAAATGAAGAGTTTACTGTGGAGTGAATACTGGGAAACATCACTAGAAAGGCAGGTGATTAAAATGCTAAGGAATCCGGACTTCATCAGAAAATGAAGAATCACTAAAGATTTTTGAATGGGTTTGTGACCAAACTGGTTGTTTTTCCAAGATAAGTTAGTGATGAAATATCAAAGCAATAGCAGAAACAAGAGAATGGTGGCAGAACAGTGAGGCAAGTTTAACATGCCAGGTGTATTAAAGGAAAATCCACTGAAACAAATTCATTCCACTGCTGTAACAAAGGACAACTAAAGGGGCTTGAAAAGTCATTGGCCAACAATATTTAATATGAACATACTCCAATAGCATACACTGCAATTAATTAGACTTCCAGAGGAGTCATGTGGTATTTGGACTTGGACATTAAATCAATACTGGCCTTACAGATACTTCCCATGTTCCTTAGCCTCCACTCCAATCTGTTCCCTTCCCCCGAAATCAATACAAAAACCTTATATTAGCCAGAAAGGACAGTAATCTTTAAGTGGAAATAGGAATATAAATTACAATTGTAAATGTCTAAAGCTTGTAGTCTGGGGATTTTCCGAATGAGAATATTTGATGTGACTTTTTGTTATTCTTATAGTTGTGCTCATGTACGCATAGCAAGGGTGGTTTAGAGTCCTAACTGAGCGCCATGAATTAGATTTTCTTTAAGAAATCATGTCCTTGACATATTTTTTCATTATCTGAGAAGAATGAAACAGATTTTTCGGTTAATTAGTGCTAAGGCATGTATTTTGCATTAGCATTAAGTTTACCAAAATGGCTTTAAGAACTTGAACAGATGGCAGAATTATAATAACTTTTCCTTATGATTTAGGTTAAGAATAAAATGTCATGAGAATTCTCCTCCTGCCTAACTTTTCCATAAAGTTAATGCATTTAATAGATATGATATATTTGTTTTTCTCATTGAGTTGTAAACACCTCTGTCTCACCTTCAATGAGTGTAATGATATGTGGGAATACATCTCAATACTCTCTACCTAGGGTAAAGGGATTTTCTAGGGTTTAAACATCAAAAAACACAGAAAGTACTTCAAACTTTGAACACTATCTGTGTAGAAGGAAGCAGTGGTTATAAAGATAGATATCTATTAGGGACTGGCAGGCAACGTAAATGGGTAAAGTAGACTTGTTCTAAGGATAACAGGGACTAGTGGGAACAGCAACAAACTGGAAAAGCAAGCATCTTCCAGAAAATGGAAGACTTGGCCTCTTACCAGTTGCTTTCAGGTGTGAAATGTAGGCTCTGTGCCACTGGAGCAGCCTATTTTTCAAAAGCTCAACATTCAGATTTCATCTGTAAAATTAGTTGATGAAATTTGGGGCAGCTATTTTTATATTTTCTTTTTTGAAAAGGGTATGAGAACCAAAGAAATCAGCCTCCAGGTGACCACAAACCATCAGTTTGCATTCTCTCGGATGGGTATCTATAAACCATGCTCATGGTTAATTGGTGGTCTATGCCAAGTTCTGTCTTTGGGAGGGAACTCAGTCCCAAGTGAAACACTTTAAGTCAGCAAACTAGATCTGCTTTAAAGTATGGACTTCAAAACTGAATTGTGGTGAAATCTGCAGAAATTCTAACAGGTAGACTTCCTTGACACCTACATGAGATGATCTTCAGCTCTGAGCTTACTAGAGATCTTTTCTTTCTTTTTTTTCTTCCTTTCCTTCTTTCTCTCTCCTAAATTCCCTGCAGTGCCTATTCTAAACTCTCAAGACTCTTAAAATTTGTTAATAACTGAAATCAGCAATTTATAAGGACTGCTGCCTTTTCCTAGGCTTCTTATGCTTTAAGTTCAGTACTGTATTCTCTAGTTCATCTCCCCATGTCTCTTATCATCAACACCAAGCTCCCTAAAATTCTTCGCTCCCAGTAAGTTCATCTTTCTTTCTTAAACCTTTTCCTTTGGACTTCCCAGTCTCTAGAACTGAGTAACAAACTTCAGTTGTTTTATAAATTAACTAATTTAAGGTATTTTGTAATAGAAGCCTGAACTGAGACAATGTATTAACCTCTTCAATGTTCAGGACACTAGAAGATAGATACTCTTGCTATGCCATTCTATAGATGAGCAAAGGGAAGTCAAAAGAGGTCAAGTAACTTGCTTGTGATAACACAACTAAGCAGATCCGAGATCCAAATACTGGTCCAATGTTAGCTACCAGGCTCTTCTTTCTCATCTCCCACCTCTTAACAATTGATGACTCTGGTAGCTTCCATCTTGGCTTAATGACTTTCATTGGCCCCTCTGGTCTATCCTAGCATCCTCACCCTAAACATAGCCTTCCTTAATCCTCCCTTTGGTCATGTGCAACAGTCCCCTAACTATTCGTAACACCTCTATTTTCTTACTGTTCAATTTGAGTTTTTGCACTCCTATGATCTCTCACTACTATTCAGCTCCCAACATGATCCACTGGGGGAAAATGTGTTTTAATGGAAACCTATACATTGTGTAGCTCTGTTAACTGTCTTCAAAATATTTCATAACTCTCAGTTATAGGCAACTGATAGTAATGCAAAATATTAAACATGCAAAGTATTTTCTTTATGGTAGAGATTTGACTTCCTCCCTACTCTCCACTCACAGAAAAAAAAGTTTCGATTCCACTGAACATTTATTTGAATATTACTGCTCTATAAGCATGTCTATTGTTTGAATTTTCTTTTGAACCAGTTATAACACCTGTAGTTTCCTTCATATATTAAGTATAATTTTTAACATAGGTTTGTTTTAACATGCCTATATGACAACAGCCATGATTAACTATTGCAGAAAATTATCTTTAAACATGTCCAGCTCCTAATAGGTCCATGCTCAAAAACCTTCAATGGATATCAATTGCAGATGAATTACATCTAGAGACATTGCCCGGCATTTCAAACCTCTCTCTCCTTTCTCTGCTGATATTAATCCTTATACTGCAGTGTGGCTTTTCTTGGAGTGTTAAACAGAAATAGCTACTGTAGATACTTTTTTTCCCAATGTGACTAAACATAACACTATATTCATACAGATAGAGCAAATCAAATGACATAAAATGCTAATAATAGGTGCATTTGAGTGGTGAATATGTGGGTACTTTTCATACTGTTTTTGCTTTTGCAAAGTTTTCATACTTTGAAATAATTTCTAAATCAAAAGTTAATTAAACAGTATGGTCTACTGATCAATATTTCTTGTTCATAAACTAAAAGGGTCACTATGCAATGTGATAAATATGTTAATTTGTTCCACTGTAGTAACCATTTTATTCTAGTGCCTTATGTCTTAAATATACTCAATAAAATCTATTTTCTAAAAAAAAGCTGAAGAATAATGGATAATTTTTCTTTTTTGGTTATGTAACTATCTTGATGTCAGATGAGGCTTTTATTATATTACATGCACTGCTCTGTTAAATCATTATAGCATTGCAAAAAAAAAAAAAAGATGAGAAAACTCTCTTTTCTTCTCCTGATGAGAAAACTAAGAATTAAAGAGTTAAGTAATTGGGTCAATGTCAAGCACTCAAGCAACTGACAGTGCTCAGAGGCAATTTAGGATCAAGGTGTTTTTCCACTTGTTTCCTGACTGAAAGACCTCCAGTTGTATTCCTGCTATGGTCCTCAGTTTCCTCATTTGACAAGTGACAAGGAAGGAAGAGATATTCTCCCAGGATTCTTTACAAGTTGATATTCCCAGTTTATAAAATCCAGGCCTGGGGTACAGTAGGTGAAATGGGGTCACCTGACTCCCTATCCTGGTCCAATGTGTTCAACACCCTATAGCCTCTTAATTCTTTTCAGTTTTATTTTTATTTGACATGTAACATTCATATTTACTTATGGGCTATATTACAATTCATACTCATATACAATGTGTAGTGATCAAATTGGGGTAATTAGCATTTTTACCTCTTCAAATATTATCATCTTTATGTGTTGGGAACCTTTGAACTCTACTCCTCTGGTTATTTTGAAATGTATGATTAATTCTTATAGACTATAATTATTCTGCTATGCCATAAAACATCCCAACTACTCTCCCCTAACTATATTTTGGTAGCCATTATGTACCTTTTCCCATCTTCTTTCGCCCTTGTCTGCCCAACCTCTACTACTCTCTACTTCCATGTAATTGCTTTTTTTAAATCTTTGCTGTGGATGATGTAAATTCATGCTTCTCAAACTTTTTCACGGAAATAACATATGCAAAGAGAATTAACATTTGCCTCTTCAGATGGAGGGAAGCAGAAGGAAAGAGGAGAGGAAGAGATAAAGTGGACTGGGCAAGCAGAAATGTTTTTGAAGTCTCATGTGCTATCTAAAAATGTATATAGATAGTAACAAAACCAGCATGCTATTGGCATAAAAATAGATGTGGGGACCAATAGAACAGAATAAAGGACCCAGAAATAAATCCACCCATCTTTAGCCAACTGATTCTTGACAAAGGAGCCAAAAACATATATTGGAAAAAGGACAGCCTCTTCAACAAATGGTGCTGGGCAAACTGGCAAGTCATACAAAGAAGATTTATACTAGACTCCTCTCTTACCCTGTGCAAAAATCAACTCAAAATGGATCCAAGATCTTAGTGTAAGGTCTGAAATTTTGAAGCTACTGAAGAAAGCAGAGGGGAAACACTTTACGATATTGACCAAGGTAATGACTTCCTGGATTGGACTCCAATAGCTCCAGACATGAAAACAAGAATTTTCAAATAGGATTAAAGCAAATTTAAAAAGCTTCTGTACAATCAGCAGAGTGAAGGAAAAATCTACAGAAGGGAAGAAAATCTTTACCAGGTAGTCATATGAAATATATGAACATATAGAATATATGAAGAACTCAAAAACCTTACCATAAAATAAGTAATCTAATTTTTTAAAAAAAGGGCAAATGACCTTAATAGAACAATTATATGAAAAAATAAATGTTCATACCATTAGCCATCAGAGAAACACAAATCAAAACTACAATGAGATCTCATCTCACACCAGTTAGAATGGTTATTAGTGGGGAAAAAATTAATAAATGCTGGTGAGAATGTGGAGAAAAAGGAACCCATTATACACAGTTTTGAAAATGTAAATTAGTATTGCCACTATGGAAAACAGTAAGGAGGTTGATCAAAAAAATAAATAAATAAAGAGAAAGAGAATTACCATATGATCCAGCTATACCACTAGATATAGGGATATATGTCCAAAGAAAATAAAGTCAGAAAACAAAAGAGACACCTCTTTACATATGGTTGTTGTGGTATTTTTGACAATAGCCAAGATATGCAACCAGTCTGGGAGCCCATCAACTGATAAATTGAAAAAGGAAATATGATATTTATGCGTATTTATATATATACATGTATCACATATATATACACATGTATCACATATGTATATATTCTCACCCCTTGCGCATATATATATATATATACACACACACACACACACACACAATAGAGTGTTATTCAGTCATAAAGGAGAATGAAATCTTGCCATTTGCAGGAAAATGAATGGAACTGGAGGGCATCATAATGAGCAAATTAAGTCAAATACAGAAAGACAAGTATCGCCAAGTTTTCTCTCACATACAGAAACCACCAACCAACCAACCAATCAACCAACCAAAACCGCAAGTAGAAGAGGGACTATTAGGGACCGGAAGGAGGCAGAGGCTGTGCAAGAAAGTAGGGGAGAGAGGATAGAAAGAAAGCTGAACAGGATCAAAGCACAATATATGCATGTATGGAAATGTTAGAGTGAAACCCATTGCTTCTACAATTAATACATGCTAATTAAAAATTATGCAAATTTTGTACCCATGCTATAATACATCAGCATCCCATAGCCTTTCTGTAAGATCCGATCTTCACCCTTTGTCAGGATTCCCTTGATCCTCTACCTTCCTAAAACCCATGCCCCTTCCTTTCCTTTAAGATGTTCTACATTAACAAGTATTCTCACTACTGCAGTAGTCTGAACAAAGTCATCTTCTTAAACATTCAGTGCTTTATTTCTTTGACACTGGACAGTTGTAAGAGCACAGCCCACTTCACAAAGCCCTTGATGTTATATGGTCCTTCTCCAGATGATTACTGTGAAACATCAAATGACAACAGTAGCATAGGGGAAAAGAAAGAAACTCCTCACCCGTGACTGGGTCCCTGGTTGAGATTCTGGAAACTGGAGACAGATGAATAAGAGAAAAGCATACAGAGTTATTCAATGAGTATTATGTGACTTGGGAGCCTTCAGAAAGAAATGAAGATTCAAAGAAATAGGGAAGCCTGTGCATTTTTATAGGCCAGGTTTGATGGAGAAATGGACAGTCATGGAGAAGTATGAGAGGATAAAAGCGTGATCTAATAGTAATAAACTGGTGATACATAGATATTCATTTTTTCTCTTCATTTTTATCCTTTTTTCTTCCTTTTCTATTTTTTTCTTTTTTCCACAATCATTTGTTATTTTGTCTTGCTTTGACTTTTGAGGAGTAAGGTTTTATATGTTTTGGTTGGACTTTTTGTTTGTGTTCATTTTTATTTCTTATACTGCTCTTCCCCTCTCTGTCCATTCAACAACTTCACTTGTTCTTTCTGTCATTATTACTTAGTTATTTTTTACTCCTCCTTCCTGATAAGTCACCACTTCCTACTTCTTCCCTGCTGTACTTTTGTTCACCCTTTGAATATTTTGAACTTTCTTTTACCTTCCTAACTCATTTTCTTTCCTCTTAATGAACTGTAGTTTTGATCTCTTTAAGAACAATTTACCTGGACACAGTGGCATAAGCCTATAACCCCAGCAGCTCAGGAGGCTGAGGCAGGATTGTGAATTCAAAACCAGTCTCAGCAAAAGTGAGGTGCTAAGCAGCTCATGAGACCCTGTCTCTAAATAAAATACAAAATAGGGCTGGGTATGTGGCTCAGTGGTTTAGTGTCTCTGGATTCAATCCTCAGAATCAAAAATTAAGAAGAACAATTTAGTCCATATAATTACTGCCCCACTATTCATGTTGCCATTATTAGTACTGAACAGGGCATAGTTGACACCCACTGTTTAATACTAGATCTAGTTGCTGGCTGTTTGCTGTTGTTGCTGTTGTTAAATACTGACCCTGACATTCCTCTTTTTATGGTAATTAGAGTGGACATGCCATGTCGGGCCCTGGACATTTATTCTAATGCTGTACATTGATCACTATGGTTGCAGCTGTTACCCATTTCACCTTTTTCTGGGAGAGGGTTGGGAAGTGACTGGTATCCTAGGCATTCACAGGGTTGAGATGCTGGAAGTACACCCATAACTTGGCAAAGTGACAGTGCACACTAACCAACCCTGATGAAGTTTCAACAATACTTTAACACAGAGGAGAGATAAAACCCCCGAGCCAATGACTGGGCCTCAAGAAGGAAGATATCAGGCCCCAATCTTGGACATACTCTTACAGCAAAATCAGAGAAAGATTCCAAAAGGATATGTAGAAAACCCCACCATCTTAGAGCAGCTCTAAAAGAGTGAATTAATTCTGCAGTGGCAAACTGAGAGATGTTGGAAGTTACAAGAAACACCTGGATTATACTGAGCCTTTGTGTGGAAGCTAAGAAGTGCCAACGACACAGGACTCACTATAAAAGAGACTATGATAAGCCAAAGGACATCCTCACCAAAGAGGAAAAAGAATCCATCTCAACAGATGCAGAAGTTCGAGACCTCTGAAAACATGAGGAAACAGGCAAACAAGTCTCCCCGCAAAAGTTACATTCCCCAACCAAAGGACACACAGACATGGGAAGGGATGAAATGCTAGAGAAACACTTTTAAAAACTGATTACTAAACTGATGAGCTAAAAGAAGATCTAAGAAATGAACTAAGAGAGCAGTTACAGGGGGTGAAAGACCATTGCAATAAAGAATTAGAGATTCTGAAGAGAAACCAACCAGAACTCATGGAAAGAAAAGACACAACACATTAAATGAAAATTTCACTTGAAAGTATGATCAACAGATGTGGTTACATAGAAAACAGAACCTTGGGCACTGAAGACAGTGTCTGATCTGGGACACTCAGGAGACAGTAAAGAAAAATAGATAGATAGAGATAGATAGATAGATAACCATGATCAGAACATTCAAGAACTCTGGGACAACATTAAGATCAAACTCAAGATAATTGGGAAAAAAGAGGGCATAAAAAGACAGGCTAATAAAGAAACTTTTCAGTGAAATAATAGCACAGGTTTTTTAAACCTTAGGAACAAAATGGACATCAACACACAGGAGGCATATCATGGTAATAAACCAGGGAATTTATGAAAGACCTATTTTTATGAATTCTTTCCTAGGTCTCTGTGTCTTCAGAGATAAGAATGGTCCCTTCCTCAAAGTACAGAGGGCATCTCTGGATTGAGGGTTTAATGAGCTGCTTCAGAGAAGAGCAAGGAGAGAGTGACCTTTTGCTTCTACTAGTTTCTCAAATAGTAAAATGTCCTATTTGAGAGTAGTAGAGCCTGAACCCCATTACTAGAAATAAGTACAAGCTGATGTATTTCTGGCAGACATTTTTTACCCCGTCCCCACTTCAAAGTGACTACCAGTCAGGCATAGTTGTGCAGGCCTGTAATTCCAGTGGCTTGGGAGGCTGAGGCAGGAGAATCAAGAGTTCAAAGCCAGCCTCAGCAAAAGCCAGGCACTAAGCAACTCAGTGAGACCCTGTCTCTAAATAAAATACAAAATAGGGTTGGAGATGTGACTCAGTAGCCAGGTGCCCCTGAGTTCAATCCCTGGAATACCCCACTCTCTTCCCTGCCAAACAAAAAAGTGACTACCAAGGTTATACTTGCAGGAACTACACTGATACTATTATGGTAGGCCAGGCATTGCTGGAAGTAGGGGCTGGGGAAACAGAACAGTGTGGAGATCCTTCCTATCACCTCTAAGATAGCTGAAAACCAAGGCTACAGAAATAGATACCAGTTTCCATTGAATCTTTTTTCAGAAAATTCTGTTAAGATATAGCCGATGAAGGACTGGATACTGCAGATATAATTTTTTAAGGGAAAGCTATAGAATCTTGATTAAAGCTTTGAAATTCAAACCAAAGATAAGGTTCAAAGGATGAAAATGAGTTGGGGGTCTAGGGAGAACCTTTAGGGCTGCTACAAAACATCAAAACATTTTGATGGGAAGAGCTTAAGTAATGAAACTGATGACTTGCTTTGCTTTTTTTTTTTTTTTTTTTTTTTTAAAGAATACCTTAAAATATGCAGGAAGTAGGCTAAGTAATTTACATTCACTACCTCACTAAATCCTTACAGTAACTCCAGGAGCTAAGTACTGTTATTATCCCCACTTAACATAAAAAGTAACACAGCTTCAGAGAGGTTAATTAACTTGCCCAAGGTTTTGTAGACAGTAAGTAGCTAGGGTGCCTGACTCAAAATTATGCTGTAAAAATGTTTCCCTAAGAATTGTTGCTACAGGTTCTTTTGGAAGGGCATCCAATATAAACTGGAATCTAGAGAAAAAAGGATCAAAGTAAACATGGGATCAGACCTCAGGCCAAGTCAGGGAGTGTAAACTTTACTCTGAGGTAATGGGAGAACAAGGAGAGACTACCAGGGATGTAAAGCAAGAGACTGGGACCTAGTGATGGACACCCTATGTCTTTGGGGACTCACCAGTGGGTCCCCTCTAGAGCATCAAGATGAATAAGATGAGGGTAGAATACAACTTTAGGCTAAAATTCTTCAGTAACCACAAAGGAAGAAAGAAAGTTGGCTTTAAATAAGAAAATCTTTAAAACATCTTTAGAAATCTGCATACTCAATACTTACACTATATACTTTTGTGTATGTGTATCTTACTACTGCCAGTTACTTGAGAAATAAAAAAAAATTAGTGTTCTTCCAGAACACCTAGCAAAAACATCTTACCAGCTCTAAGGGACTTTGAGGGTATGGGAGGTTGGTTCACACTTCAGAGTGTGCCAATTAAATATGATGACTACTGCAAACTAGTGGGTAACACAGTGAGATATTTAAAAACTTTGGTTACTGGATTACTGCCACTGCAGGAGACTTTTCTCTCCCCTGAAAAAATAAAATGTGGTGTCAAGAGAGACAAAGCATAAAATGCAGCAGTAATTTTTCTTCCTTCAAGTTAAGAAGGTTGGTGTATTAAACTGTTATTTAGAAGCTTGAAAACTTTTAACAAGTGAATAGACTACCACAGTGAAAAGAAAAATGACTGTTAGGGCCTTAGACTTAACACAATGTTTTCATAAGTAAATGTTCTTAGACCCTTAATGAATTCTAATAAAATTGTTTATTATATCACTTTCTTTTCCTTCTGTCCCTGGCAGGATAAAAGGAAAACACAAATGTGTATTCCACATTCCATCAAATCTAAAATGATGTAAGTGCAGGAAATGTTCTAATTTCAGAGGTGGTAAATATGAAAAATTATGAATATTAGAATCAATAAAATACAGTACAATAATCATAGTCTAGAGTCTTCCTGATGAGGAAATTCTCTCACCTTCCAACCACAGTGGTGGTCTTTAGTAAGGCCCACTGTACGTGTGTAAGGGACCTTGTTGGTTTTCAGGAATGACGCAGGCAAAAACTCTGAGACACTGAAAAGAAACCAACCTCATGTCAAACACTCTTCAATACAGTGATGACCAGAACAGTAAATCAAATAGAGAAGAAATCTAACAGATAAGCTTGACTTCATTAATGTGTCTTTTTAATATGTGGATATTAATAGGGTGCAAAACACCCACCGCAAAATATGATGCCATGTCATTGAAGGAAATAGTAGAAGCAAAAGATCTCTGATCCTTCTGGCCCTCCCCTGTACCAAGATCTTCCTCTGAAATGGGTCATAAGACCCTCATTCCAGAGGTGCCCTCCCTCTACCTGGAGATAAATGAAACAGACTGAATATGGGGGTCCCTTCTGAATTGGGAAGGCTTAGAGTGAAAACTAAGGGATCCCCACCAAGGCCTGACCCGAAGTCAAAAAAGTTGAAAATAGAGATCACCTCCTGTTCAGTTCTGACTAGCAGAGGCTAGCTAAATCTATATATGTGTATTTCCTGCCTTCTGTTCCATTTTGCCTCCTCTTTAGACCAACTAAATCTACATATGTAGATCACCTCACTTTTGTTTCTATAAACTATAACTGCTTCTGGCAGGACCCAGGGAGAACCAGCCTAGCTGCTTCTCCCCAATTTAATCAACTGCATAAATTTCATTTAACTTTTCCATTTTCTATCTGCCTATTTCTCATGCAGGAGGGTAGCTGAAATCAACCAGTGGGGATCCAGGCAGGGTCCCTGGGCGAGGCTCTGAATAACAGAAGGAACATTCTTATCTCTAAAGTTACAGGGATGACATAGAAAAAGTTCTATCCAGGTCACAATCATTAGATCATACTTTCTCATCTTCTAATCATATTTCTGTACAATTATCTACTTCATCAAACTGAATACAAAAAAATATACTTTCCTGTTTCTATTGATCTTTGTTTCTGAAGCCTATGTCACATAAAACTTACATTAAATAAATGTGTATGGTTTGTCTTGTTATTCTGTCTCTTATAAGTCCATCAACCATGAATGAGGAATGTGCGAGAAATCTATTCTCCTGAAGAATACACCTAGATTCAAAGCATGTCAAAATATAATTTTCTTAAAATTTTAAGAACATTACTTTCAAACAAACATAAAGTGTCAAAGATTAATATAACTTATTAATGAAGGAACCAGAAAGATGGTGATCTTGGTTCAAAGGGAATTTAAAAATCCAAGAACAAATGGGCACTGACAGTGTTGAAGGTCACCTGAGCCATGTGCTGTCAGAAGAGAGTGACAGTTAAAAAGAAGCCTAATCCTTTGAAGAATGGAGGCAAAAGCTCCCCACCCACTTGGGAAATGGCTTACTGAGAAGAACCACCCTACAGAGATGGTTTAGATAAGACTGTCCCTACGGGCTCAGAAGACCACTGGATTTGCAGACCACACCCTTGTTTACCTGTGACAACAGGACAAAGAGACCCAACTCCTTTTACCAATTTCCCATTCTGTGCCTCAGGTGGTTAACTAAGATCAGAACTCTTCCCAATCTAAAACTAGCTAAACTGAGATCAACATTTCCTATTTAGCTAGCTTAACGTTTTATGGCAAAACAATCCTTTAAAGTTGAGGACCGTAGCCTCTGCTGGATGAACTGGCACCTTCAACATTATGAAATGACCCTCTCTATCTCTGTTATTAAAGGACAAATTGCACCAATCTGGTTTAAAGAGTTTAATTGGCTTCATTTTCAATTCTAGAATTGAGCAACAGGGCTGGTGATAAAGCTCAGTGGTAGAGTGTTTGCTTGCATGCACTGGGTTTCATGCTTAGCACTGAAAAGACAAAAAAAAAAAAGAAAAGAAAAATTCCAAAAGCCAAATTCAGACACTGACTCAAGCGACACTTCATAAAATGTAATAAATAGAATAAGTGTTTTCATGGGCTTAGCAGAAGAGGTTGGTTTTATAGACGGAAAAGGGCTTAAAAAAAAAAAAAAGCAGAAATGAAGAACAGAAAACAATTTGGTCATTTGAAAGCTAATTTTCCTGAGAGGCATGGGTAGTGATAGGAACATGATAGAAAAATATCTAATTGGTTAACATCAAGTTATTTGAGGTCACTTCTTTTGTATAAGGATTAAAATCTCAGGGCATTTCATTATCAGGCCAACGGAAACTAGTCTATTTAGGAAATGGCTACTGACTTCCCACAAGGTCAGAAAACAGCTTTGTTTGGATTGGTTGACAGGAATGTTAGCAGGGTGACTTGGTTTTGAGTTTTGATCTGGTCTATGGGGGCCCAATGCAGGAACCTAATATGAAACAATGGCCCCCTATCATTTTTATTTAACATTACTGACATTTCATACATTGACTTGGTAAAATCAACTACTCATAAAAGTTTTATGAAAGCACAAAGAATTGTAAAAGCTAAAACAATTTTGAAAAAGAACAAAGATTGTATACTTACACTCTCTACTTTCATAGTTTTAAAAATAAACTGAAGACCAAAGTAATTTATTTGAGCAAAAACAGCACTATACTACAAGGGTCCAGAGCTCTTCCTAAGGGGGCTGAGGAGAAACCTTACTTGGATCATTTCAGTGAAAAGTTCCTAGTTAAGAGTAATTTCTGTATAGCTTACATTGACTAATCACAATGAGATGGATTTCAGTTTGCTTACATAGGATCCTAGATTTTGGGAGCCACCCACTCTAACAACCACCCAATTAATTTTTTAACAATAATTCAATAAAGAACAATAATAATCAAGATAGGATGTTATTATTATAAAAATTATATCTATACCTATACCTAAATCTTGTATCTAGCAGAATAAATAATCCAGAAACAGTCACATGTTTACAGTTAATAATTTCAACAAAAGTGGCAAGGTAATTTGATAAAGTACAGGCAGTCCACCAAATCCCGCAACAAATGATCCTGTTATAAGTGGCTATCCTTAAGGAAAAGTAATAAACTTTAATTGTAATTATACCTATCAATAAACAAAGGATGATTCAAAATCAACTACCACTAGATTTAAGCAAAAAACTAAAATTGTAAACCTTTAAAAATTTCAGGATAAAATTTTACAACCTTGAGTTAGGCAAAATATTTGTAGCACACCTCATGTGTAAATAAAAACAAAAGGAAAAAAAGTGACTGGATTTGATGAAAGTAAACAACTTTAGCTCCTAGTTAAGAAAATAAAAAGGCAAGTCGACTAAAAGAAAATATTTGTAATACATTTATCTCATAAAGGACTTAAATCTGGAATAATAAATCAACTCTTTCGACTCAATAGTAAGACAAACCAATTAAACTGGGCAAAAATGTTATAATGCCATTATAAAACTAAACTATAAGCACAAGAAAATATGCCTATCATTGCCTATCGGGGAATGCAAATTCAAACTCAAATAAAATGCCACTACATAAGCAATAAAATGGCTAGAAGTAGACTATATGAAAATAAATAATAATAAAATTATGGCATTTGCAGGCCAATGGATGAAATTGGAGAATATCATGCTAAGTGAGATAAGCCAATCTCAAAAAACCAAAGGATGAATGATCTTGCTGATAAGCAGATGATAACATATAATGGGGGGTGGGAGGGAGGCAAGAATGGAGGAAGGAGGGACTGTATAGAGGGAAAAGAGAGGTGGGAGGAAAGGAAAAAAATAACAGAATGAATCAAACACCATTACCCTATGTAAATGTATGATTACACAAATGGTATGTCTCTACTTCATGTACAGAGAAACAAGTTGTACCCCATTTGTTTACAATAAAAAAAAAGAACACACACACAAAGAAAATTTACAATACGAACAACACTAAAAAGATTCTCAAAGGGACATATGGAAGTCATCAGAAAAACAGGACTTAAAGTAGGATTCCAGCTGCTGCCTGGAATGTGAACTTCGGTTTCCTGAACACTTTGCCCCCAAGCATCTGGAAGAACATAAACAATTGACCAGACAATTACACTGTGCCCAGAGGCTCAAGATGCATGTCAAGCGATTGTCAGACTCTTATGTTATGGAGGTACCCATTCTCTTTATTTTCTATTGATCAATCATGTTCCTGTTCCACATTCAATAGCCCATACAAGCTCCCACATATCCTACCTTCTTTAAACACTGGTTAGGAGCTATCTGAACCTTTGTCTCCTGAACTGCAATTCTTAAGACCCCAATAAAACCCTTCTTACTTTCACAGTATCTGTTTGGATTCATTGACAATTGCCAATATCAAGTGTTGGCAAGGAAAGGCATAATTGGAAATTTCATATGTTGCTGTTGGAGCACTGATATAACCACCTTGGAGAACAGTTGACAATTTCTCATAAAATTGACTATAAATGTATCATGTGGTTCAAAAATTCTACTTCGGGGTATTTACCCAACAGAAATGCAAACATACTTCAAAAGTATACTTGAATATGAAACTCATTAAACTTTCTTCAGAAGAGTCATCAAGTAGAAACCCCAAGTTTCTGCCAGATGACTAGATAAACAAATTCTGGTATAATCATACAAAAGAAGTACTCAGCGATGAAAAGGAATAATATATGCAATTTAAAAGATTGAGAAAAGTCAGACATAAATAGGTGCAGGTTGCATAATTTTGTTCATACACAATTCTAGGAAAGCTAACCTAAATTTAGTGACAGAAAGCAGATTAAGTGAATACCTGATGTCAGGGGTTGTGGGCAGGAAGGAAGTTGAATGTGAAAGTATGTGGAGGAAATTTTTGAAAGAATAGAACTACTCTACAGTTTAAGTTTCATTGATGTTTAACAAAATTCAATGCATGGCATAGCTATAATGTGTTTGATTTGTTGTGCATATGTGTGTGTGTGTATGTCTCAATATAAACACACGTACATATAAATCAAGTAACGTGCTTAGCTTAAAAACATTTGTCAACGTGTTCTTCATTGACAGCCCAGTCTAACACAGTAGAATAATTTGTAGGCTTCCAGAAAAAATGGTCTGGAGAAAGTAAAAGTTATGTTTTGTATTGTTTAGAACTGAAGACATTTTGAACTTACTATAGGAACTTTTCCAATTATCCTAAATATTTTTATTTTGAATCATTTGATCTGCTGAAATTAAACTTGTTATATCCTGAAGTGGTTGGCTAAGAACACCACCCATAAAATATGTCCTATCAGCTTTTATTGTGTTCATCAAAGTAGAAGAAATGCATACTAGAGATAGATCCCAAGAGAAAGACTTCCACCTAAACCTCCCTTTGGCCTTCCTTTCAATCCTTAAATTCCTGGGAGAAAATGTTCTTAAAGGACTACCCTGCAGGTAGCGGCATCCTAGTGGGCAAATATAATGCTTTCATGTACAGACAAGATAACAAAGCAAAATCAAAAGGAGGGATTGACAGGTTCAAGTGGTAAAGGGATTTTCAATACATTTAGCTATATATTCACTGATAATGCCTTTCTACGAATAACTCAGCCCACATTATACATTTAAAAACAACAGTAGCCAGAAAAGATATAGCTGAAAAGAGAAAAAAGAATATTACAGTGGAGGGTCATCAGAGGAGATACTCAATTTAAGAACAGATTTGAAAACGTCCCTAGCACACGCCACACTTTACCAATAGAAAATGCAGACTCTATTGTCTCATTTAATCCTCGTAACACTAGCAAATCTGTTCACGGATACTAAGTTGATAGAGAATTGATATAAAATCACAATGGAGCAAACATCACAGATGAGTCATTTAGAAGTCTCTGCACATCTACTATCCTAGCTAATATCTTCAAATCCTAGTTAGTTGGCTAAAGAGTCTCCTTTTTTCCCTTAGAATGTTTAGGTGGTTCTTGAATGCTCAAGTGCTTATCAATATACCAAAATCTTATTCCTATCATGGTCCACTTGAAGAATTTGAAAGGAAATTCTGCAGAAATACAATTTTTGCTCAATCTATTATTTCTTGATTTTTTTCATTATTACTCTCCTAAGAACCCTTACACAAATTTTCCTAATAACCTCTTGAAGTATTAATACCACAGATATGCTGTATATCTTTTTGTATGTTATATAAATGAAAAGAGTAATTTTTATATTGTTCTTAAGCACTAATTCTCACCTGCATGAGGGTGATATCATCCCCACTGAGAAAATATGACCTAATGCTGACCTTCACCTTAATTATGTGCCTCCTCTGTTTATCTTCAGTGGCTGCTTCAATGCAAAGTCCACTTCCCAGAGCCTTCTGGGTTAGGCATATAGCAAAGTTGTTTTGTTTTATTTTATAACAGTAATCCTTTTCAAACCTTTCTAGTGATGCACATATGATAGTGCTCAGATACACTATGAAAATGAAAACCATAGGGACATGTTTCATAAAGTGGGACATGTATCTTGAGCTTTGTTACCTTCAAGTATTAAGTGAATGCAGAAAGAAAAGCCTCTTTAACAAATGGTCCTAAGAAGCTGGACATTCACATGCAAAAGAATGAAGCAGGGCTTTCATGTCATGTCATCTAAAAAATTAACTCAAGATGGATCAAAGACCTAAGAGCTCAAACTATGAAACTTAAAAGGAAACACAGGTGTAAATTTTCAAGTGTATGAATTAGGTGATGTTTTCTTAAATATGACAACTAAAGCACAAGGAAAAACATGAACAGAGAGGGAAAAAGAAAAAAAATCAAAGCTGAGCATTGTGACACACACCTGTAATTCCAGCTACTCAGGAGACTGAGGCAAAGGATGTCAGATCCTATTTCCAAATAAAAAGGGTTGGGGGTGTGGTTCAGTGGTAGAGTGTTTGCTCAGCATGAGTGAAGCCCCAGGTTTAAGCCTCGGCCATGGGAAAAAAAAAAATTAAAAATAAAATAAAAAATAAGAATAAAATAGCATATATATATATATATATATATATATATGCTTCATCAAAATTTAACAGTTTATGCTTTAAAGAAACCACTATCACAAAAAATTACATTGTAGACTAAAGTAAATATTTAATATTGATTTTATCTAATCCACAATAAAACTGCATTAGGATAGAAATAAGTCAAAAGTGGTATGTGTGCAACAGAAAGTTACGTCCTCTGCTTCCATAGTCAAAAATCAAGAAACAAAAATAATAAACCTAGAAGTATAAACACATTCAGTGTATTTAGAGATATGGAGTTAAGCACTAAATAATGCTTTAAAAACAGTATTAAGGAAGAGGGAGGGGATATTGTAAGGGTTTTGTTTTATTTCTTATTTAACTAATAAACCTTGCAGGACTATTTAATTTCATGCACACATACATGAGCACAGTCAATGGGAAATGTCTGCAAATTGTAAAAAGTAATAAAAATATTAGAAAACATAATAAAAGTAGGATGAAAAAGTAATGTTATTATAAAAAAATCTTGTGTGAATTAGGTTCTCAGTAATATGATGAATACTGTTATAATATAAAAAAAATTGTTACTCATCAAAATAATTAACTTTATTCTTTCAAATATGTAAGTAAAACTCCCTCCTAAGATGCACTGTAATTATTGTGTTTCTCCATAGGCCTCTGACAAAATGCCAATTACCCCTACAAAATCTGTCTGAAAGGCTGAAGGGCTTAACCACCATTTATACTTTGATATTTAGTGTTTTCTATTTTAAATATCATTAATTCCTCCATTCATTTACTCAGTAAATATTTAAGAACTTACTACAGTCAATTCAGGAAAAATAAAAAAAAGAAGTGACATAGGAATTGCTCTAACAAATTATTGTTCCGGCATTGTATTTTTTTCTAGATTTGTCAACTACTATGAACAGAGAAGTACCAAGCCATTTATCCAGGCTATGTGATATTTAGCCCTAGTCCTGTAAAACCTGGACTTGATAGTCTATGAAGCTATTATATGCACACATATTTGAAGGACATTTTTAAAAGTGCTAATCTATAAATATTCTGATTCACTGCTCTCTCACACGTACTAAAAATGACTTCACACAATCACTAACCAGGAGGTAGGTTTTGTATCTCACTGAAAATGTCACTTAATAAATAACCTTTAAATTTAAATGCAAACTATGGATATCATTCATAAATCCCCAAACTTGTCCTTGAAGTCTAAATGGGCAAAGAAGTTAACTAAAAAAATCTTTTCTGCCATTAGCACTCTATTGCTTTAACTCCTTGAAAATGAGTCCAAACTTCAAAGTTTTTAGAATAATATTCTTCCATTTAAAAATCTATATATAGTTAGATTAAGAATGTTAAATATGGTTTTGAGATAGTGGTTTTTACTTCTCATTCTCAAATTAAGTTCTATCCATTTTAGGGGAAATCACCTTATCCCATAATTTATTTATGTGATATATTCATTGGTCTATTCAAAAAGTGGTGTCTTGCTCACAGCCATATTACCCTAGTGTGTTGAACATATGTTTTTGCATACACAGGTGCTCAATAATTGCAACTCTACAACTAAGGCTAGGAAACATGCCATAGTACTACCACAGTCAGAGACCAAGAAGATGGACATTTGTTGAATATGTGGTAGGGAAAATTTTGAGTCAGGGTATTTGCTAGTAGATACTTTTAAGATGATCTGATATTGACTTTGTCATTTAGTCAATAAGCCTCCATGATTAAAATAATCGCACATTGTTTACCTTTATATCCTTCCTGGCACTTTACTGTGATCATAGTAGGTATGACAGGTAGAAAAATGATTATTAAAAGATGTCCACATTCTAATATCAGAACCTTTGAATGGCAAAGGAGCATTAAGGTTGCAGATGAAATTAAGGTTGCTAATTAACTCACTTTACAATAGGGAGATTAACCTGTACTATGTAGGCTGATGCAATATCAACACAAAGAGTCCTATCTCAACAGCCCCAATAATCACTAATGTCCTTAAAAGGTGGAAGAAGGAGGCTGAAGAGAAGGTCACAGCGATAAGAAGTGAAAAGGACTTCACCGCCCTTGCTGGCTTTGAAGACCGAGGTAGGAACCATGAGGCAACCTTCTGGAAAGTGGAAAGGCAAACAAATGAACACTTTCCTGAAACCTCCAGAAAGGAACACAGCCCTTACAGCACCCTGATTTTAGCCCAATTGCCGCCTCTATTTCCTGCCACTCCAATATTTGACATGGCTCTGTTGGAGTAGAGGATCCAACACTTTACACGGTCTGTTGGAATAGAGGACTCAACACTTGACACGGTTCTGTTGATCATCCTCCCTCTTGGGGGCCAAGGTGTGGCATGTCTCCATGTGTAGTTGCTTTTTAATATTAACAATCAATATATCATTAGAAACATACTGGAAAACATTGGGAAGGTTTTACTGTATTGGGACACAAAATAGTGCACACTAAAAATTTAGCAGTAATACATAGATAAAATATATGAAAATAAATAACTGTAGCTATGATCAAGTTAAAAGGAGCCTGTGATTGCTTTGGTATAATAATTTCTAAATATAGATGGATAAAGAGGCATTCCTCAGAGCTTGGACGCAGTGTTTAGCCTTTGTTGCTTTCCTAGTTTTAATAGTTGATTCTAGAGATATTTTACATAATAAAAACATTTAGGTTAGTCATAAATATAATCTGTGTTTTTCCTATGTTTAGTCTAATTCTTTGAGAATCAGAATAAGATTGTAGTCCACCACTATATGAAATAGAATAGACTAAATATTAACTATAAGTTGATTTCTTTGCCCTTTAATAATAGTAAAAATTTTTCACTATTAAACACTGGAGTTCATGGTGGGGGTAGTTTCTCAGAAAATCTAGTGACGTGTTTGTTCTGAAGGTTAAAGCCTGGCAGATCATGGTGCCCTCAGTTTAACTGGGAGACAAGTTTGTTTCAGTTTAGCTGGGAGACAAGGTTGTTTTAATCTAGCTGGGAAATAAGGTTGTTTTGGTCTGGGCTGTCATACAGAGAGAATGTGTACTTTGAGAAGAGGCATAGATTGTACTTTTGAAGGTTTTTCTTATTTTAAACTAACCATAAAATGATATAATCATTACTACAGAAAAATATCTATAAAAAGGCTGGCAGAAAAATAAAGATTCAGATTCAGCCTCTGAACACTTGGTGTCTCTGTGTGAGGTTTCTCCACCGCGCCGACGCCTCCCATCTACCTAGGACCCCCAACTCCTACTAGGGCTGGACCCCGGCAACCAATGCAACTCAGTTCAGACTTCTGACATCCAGAACTTTAAATAATGCATTTTATTGTTTAAGTCACTAAGTTTGTGCTTAACTGTTATGGCAATACTATAAAACTAATACAGTAAACAATCAGCTACTTTCAAAATAACTAAAAGAGAACAGCTAAACAAATAACGACATTCAAGAAATGTTCAGTTTTTCACCTCTCATGTGAGACTTCAGATGGAACATTCTGTCACTGGAATTTCACCATCTACTTGTTTGAAATCTAGAATTTTTTTTTTCATTGTTTTATACTTTGGTTCTTGAATGCTCCTTCCCACCCCCAGGATAATGAATTGAAGGCTTGGTTCCCAGTTACTGGTGCTATTGGAAGGTTATGGGAACTTTAGGGAAACTGGGTCTAGTTGGAGAAAGGAGGTCACTGGTAGTGTGTCCTTGATGGGTAGATCTGGGCCTCAGTCTCTCCCTCCCTACCTCTTTCTGTTTCCTGGCCACCATGAAGTGAACAGCTCTGCTCCATCACATCACCGCACCCTGATGTTGTGCTCACCAAAGGCCCAAAGCAACAGGGTCAAATAACCATATGATGAAACCAGGAGCCAAAATAAATGTTACTCCCCTGAGTTTTTTTCCTTAGGTATTTTGTCACAATAGAAAACTGACTAACACTGGATAGTTTTCTGGCTGGTCAGTGGCTATTTCTGTGGAGGAATCTTATTTTCTTAGTGAGCTGTGACTGAATACTCCAGTTATACTTCTGAACAACATATAAGTTGCTTTTTCTTATCACTTTAGGCAGATATTTTTGTCTAAGTTATCTTTTATTTGTTCATAATTCTAAACACAAAACAGATTTTATAATTGTGGGAGTACCAGTAATATCTTTTGATGTTAATTCATATTTTATCTCTCTCTTCAATCAACCAGCAGTTACTGAACACTTAAAATATACTAGCATTATGCCATGCATTTAGAATCTGAACATTGAATAATACACACTCACTGTCCTCAAGAAGTTCATAGCATAGAGAAGGAGAAAGAAATGTGTTGTAACAAGAATTTAGAAAAGGAATCCTCAAAATGTTATGGGAACTTACAGGGGGAAAATGATGAAATTATAAGAAACATCGCAAATTATAAAAAACACTGAGTTACGAATTTATGGGTGAATACCCCGACTTTGTAATCGGTTATTAACCCATGGATTGATTACAAGATTCTTTTGAATGTCTATCCAAGCCCACAACCCTTCTTAGAAAATGACCCTCGACCAAGTTCCTAGTAAACATCCAGAAGTGAAATGACCCAGGGTACTAATCAGTTGCTCAGTCTAGAGACTTTGGAATTAGAATTCAAGGAACAAGTTTTTATGTCTTGATGTAGTAAACTCAAATGACAGAGACTCAGTGGTCTAGGAGACCATGTCATGCAGGTATGTGGGGACCAAGGTATAAAGAAGCAAAGAAAGCTAAGAAAGAAAAAGAAGAGCAAATCAGAGATTCAAAACACACCCCTAGTTCTTGCCTGACTTTCCTTATGAGGCCCTGTCCCACTATTTTCTGTTGTAGTAAGACATACCTGTGTCCTTAATATAAAATTCTATTTTGGTTAGGGTTACTTTAATTTTTTTTTTTAACTTGCACAGTGAGATGGCTATATCTTCAAGAAACAGATTCCACATTTTCACTAGCCCAGGAATTTGCCTCACTAACCTCACCTGCAACATGGGGATAGGGAAGCAGTTTTCCCTTTCAAGGAACAGGCAGCAGAAATCATAATAAATGTGCAAAAATAAAACTGTTGGACTACAAATTATCATATAAATGCACAACTTTGAAAACTATAACTGGTTATGAAATACTGCTCACAGAGCAACCCTTATTAAAAGCCAAATAGAAGGATTTTTCACCAAAAAAAAAAAAAGGTAGGAAAAAACTCAAATTAAAATGGGCCATGATTCAAAGAAGGGCTCTACATTCAACTTCAGAGATTAGTTCAGCTTTGGCCATTTCAAATGTGGAAGAGAGATAGGAGAGAAGGCAGTAATACTAGGAAGAGAAACAATCCACATAGGACCATGGTATGGGGGCACACTGGAAGGGATTTTATCATCCCCCCACAAAAGCCATATCTTTCTATTAAATCATGCTGCATTGAAGGTTTAATGCACTTAAGTTTTGATACTAACTCCCATCTCTACTGAAGATGATCGTCTTTCAACAGGATATAGAAAGACATTATAAGATCAATTTAAAAGGTCTTAAACTAGAGAAATGAGGGTTTTCTACCCAAAACAGTGAAACAGGATATGACTAACCTATGGCAGATTTTCTGCTACTTTGATACAGTTCACTGTTGCTGTTTGAGGGTTACTTTCTGCTCTCCTCCCCTGAGGTCACTGATAGTTTATCTGCACAAAAAGACAGTAGTACTTTAGTTTATATTATTCCCTAAATAGCATCTCTGATAATAGGCTTATTCATGGAAAAGTTAAAAATGAATTAAACTAGAGATGAGAAATTACTTAAAAAGAACTGTCCTTACTGATGTTGGAATCCAGGTCTTTGCATTATCAAGTGCTCAGTAAATACCAAGGTTCAATGATACTTATTTTATGGTATATCTACTCTCTATTACCATAAAATTCACTTCATCACATCCCTGCCACAAAACACTCCTATACTAAGCCACTTTGAAGTTTTGTGGCTGGGATTGATCCTTCCCTTCCATGTTATTAAGATATGTATCATGTATTTCTGTACTTTGAATACAGCACAATGTCTTACAGAAAAGCTGATACTCAAACAAAATCTGGGAATGTAGAAAAGCACAGATTGGGGTAGCTTCCACATACAGTCTGAATTCTTGTCCACAAAAGATATTAACCTGTGAGAATCCAAGTATAGCACTGAGTACTTTACATGTTTTGTTTTACTAAATCTTTAAAAAAAAAAAAAAAAACCAGTGAGGAAACTGAGGCACAGACACTGGCCCAAGATCATATAGGCTACCAGTTAGTAGAGCTCAGATATGAACCCAGGCAGCCTAACTTGAACTCAACCTCAACACACTTTGGTACTAACTCACATCTCCAAGTCCACTCAAGAATTGAGGGCACAGCACATGGTTAGTTCTCTGAGGGATACAAAAACACACCTTGCTTCCAAAGAGCAAGAGTTAAGTGGCATTTATACAACTGGCCTCAACATGGGCAGTATCTGACAAGTACTCCTAGAAATGAGGTTCAAGGTATAAAAGACAAAACAAAACTGAGCTGGGAGAATGGGAAAATCATAGAAGTAAAATAGGGTCATGTTGGCAGGGGCTTAAGTGACAGAGAAGATTCACAAAGACTGAGACAGAGTCTAGATGATATTCAAGCAAAATCATTACATATCAGGAAAGCGAGTCTACGTTTGGGACTACCTGGGAAATAGGGTACCTGTGGAAAATGGTAATAAACTATTTGAACCTTTTATTCAGACTCTACCAATTCTCCCAAAGTGAAATCATCAAAGCCTGAGGCAGAGATTGACAGATTGAGTATCTCCAAAACTAATCAAATAAATAGTCTATGGTTCTGAACTTGAATGAGGATAAGGACATCACTGAGTGGCTACTTTTGCCCAGATTAAATATGGGGTCATAGAAAGAGATGCTGGAACTGTAATCACTAAGCTCAGTAGAAAGGAAGATAGACCTACAAATCCATATAGATAATCTTCATGGCAAATGCTCATCAGACACCTGGGTGGGCTGTCCTTCCACCTTTCCATGGGCAAACAGATATGGAAATTTTTAGAAAGAAATTCCAGAGCTCTATCCATGCACCACTAACAAAAGCAGACAACTGACAATGATGATAAATCAAATAGCCTCCCTTGAACTGGGCCTTAGAGGAACTATCAAAATAACCTGTGGTTAAGAATAATTCAATCTGAATTTAACTGACTTGCCTATATGTGGCTAATCTGTTCACTGTTTCTCTAACAAGCTAAACAATGGATTAAGTAAAAACCACCCATATCAGACTAGATTTCTTATTGCACTATACTCAAAACTCAAGATTTACATAAAGATTACATCTACGGTAAGAAATAATTTGCTTAGACAGGCAATTTTATCACAGCCTTTCAGTTAGATGGAAAATGAAAATTTAGAGATTTGGGGATTTCTCTAATGTTCTACATAAGAGAACAGGGTAAGAGAAAGACTTCATATTTCTTAGAATTAATATCCTATTCTCTTTGAGAAGAAATGTTATTGAATTAGAAGTATAATTCTTCTGTTTAAAAGAAAAGCCTCACTATTCTTTATGATGATTATACTGCTGGTGCGATTCTAGTCACTGTCAATAAACAAAAATGACAGTAAATAACCATTTTGAGACAGCAATTAACATAATGGTACCTCCTAAGTTCTTGGTTTGTTTATTTAATGTGAAGCACTATTTCTGTTGGCAAGTGTGTAGAGGAGAGTTCAGACTTTTTGAAGGACGTGTTGAAAGAGCTTTCAGAAATATTTAATATCAGAAAAAGACTAAGGTCCTGAAACATTTAGAGAAATTAAAAAAAGTATCTCATCTTCACAAAGATTAAATATTTAAGAGGCACTTATATAACCTTTATTAGAGTAATTAATATTTAAAGAAGACAATTTAAAGAACACAAAACTATGAAAATTTATATTTTGCCAGTCCTGACAAGTCCTTGAGTTCTAGGTCCTTCCTCCCAAGGGTTCTCACATCTCTTTTCTCCACTTTGAATACACTGCCTTGTTAGTTCTTAACACTTCTAATCTCCTAGTCCTCCTTCTAACTTCCATGCAGCTTCAGCTCCTTATAAAAACCTTCTTATTCTGTGTATTTTACAGCATCAGATGACTCTGTCACACCACTTACCAGAAGCTCTAATACAAACTTACACATTTCATTCTTGGTTTAACATGTCTCTCCCTCACTAGATAAGAAACTCCCTGCAAACTGGCAGGGGTTCCAGCAGGTTCACCACTAAATTCCCAATCCTAAAACTTTAACACCATCTACATATTGCCATCTCCACTTCAGTTACTCAATGAAGAATTGAGGAATGACTGGTTAAGAAAACCTGCACCTGAATACTTGCCTTAGAATTTATCTTATATATGGGTAAGTGATTCACATACATTATGTGCACATATCGATGTAAATGTTATACTTTCCTTTTCATACGTGAGAATACTATTCATGAGATATGTTTGGAATGTTTGAATTTTATGGGAACAAATATAGATCTGTGCCAAAAAATACATCTATAATACCAACACTAAGGACAAGAAATGTGTTCAGAATCAAGGTGGTAACCCAGCTATTCCAAGTTATTTAAGAAATGAAATATTTGAACAAGTTGAACAACTTATTTGAAATCCATAAAACAGAGAACAAGCAGCATCTGAGAGCCCACAGGACTGAGCGGAGGAATTTGAGTCTGCTCAGATCTACAGCAAACAATTCTGTAAAAGACAGCCATGGCCTTCATGCCCAGACAGACTGCCCCACACCTCCTAGTGTAGCCTACATATCAGTGAAAACATTCGTGATGGCAAATTTATCACAGATGATTGCAACTGCAAGAGG
Organism: Sciurus carolinensis; assembly: GCF_902686445.1. Classification (NCBI taxonomy): domain Eukaryota; kingdom Metazoa; phylum Chordata; class Mammalia; order Rodentia; family Sciuridae; genus Sciurus; species Sciurus carolinensis. The sequence continues at coordinate 58,918,797 of NC_062229.1, forward strand.
CTTTAAAATGACTTTCATCAGAAAGGTCTGTAACTTTGCTTTAGGAAAAAAAAATCTATTTTAATTTGCATTTCCAAACAGAATGATGTTAGAATAACAAAAGAAATTTCCCCATATTTATCTAATTATTTAAAAATGACAGTAGCAAGGAAGAACAAGTTCTTTTTCCTTCATTTAACAGGGCATGGATGTTTGCCTTTCATTTAAATCCTCCTTATGGCTACATTTTAAGAATTCAGATTTGCTGCCTTGTGACAATGAAAACAATTTTTTGTCCTTTTGTAAAAGTTCTAGAACTAGGCATATTTTTAGCACTGTGTTCATTATTACTGACAACAAGCAAAAACAACTTAGCTACCTGTTCTGAGAAAAAAATTTGTTCCTGGAACAAACACTATAAACTGACTAAAATAGTTTTATTTAGCAAGATGATCAGTGAATTCATCAGGGCTTATTTCAAGACCTTCCCATCTATGTCACCAACACAAAGTCGTTTTGTCCTAAATTATCTTGATTCCAACAGATGCGCATGCTCTCTCACTCTTTCTCTCCCTTTGTTTTTAATTTTGAAACAGGGTCTTACTAAATTGCCCAGACTGGTCTCAAACCTGCAATCCTGTCTCAGACTCTCAAGTAACTGAGATTACAAGCATGTATCACTGCACCTGGCTCCAGTCAGTTCTCTGATTTGTAATACCTGCTTTGAAATCAACCAGTCCAAGCCTTAACCTCCTTAAATGTGCTCTCCTCATTTCCAAAACTCAGATTCTCTCCATATGTTATACACTCTTTTTTTGTTTTTGTTTTTGTTGTTTTTGTTTTTTGGGCGAGAGATACAGGTGATTGAATCCAGGGGTGCATAACCACTGAGCCACATCCCTAGTCCTTCTTATATTTTATTTAGAGACTAGGTCTAGTAAGTTGCTTAAGGCCTTGCTAAGTTGCTGAGGCTGGCTTTGAACTTGAGATCCTCCTGCCTCAGCTTCCAGAGCTGTTGGGATTACAGGCATGTGCCACGTTGCCCAGTTCAATGTGTTGTACCCTCTTAATGTAGCGTGTGTAAAAGCATAGCTTTCTCAGATCAGAAGGATTTCTTGGAGGTTTTACAGTAAATAGTTATACATGTTGTACCCTGTAACCTGGAAACCTGGTTGTCTTGGTCACTGTTATTTACCTATGACCAGTTTGGTTGTTGGTTTATAATATGTGGCTAATAAATGAATATTCAGGAAAGAAGGTCAAGTTGGCAATTTTGTCTGGCCATATTATACAGGGTCAACATGTTTATAAAGAAGAGCCAGTTGCCAAAACTCAAGTGACATACTCTTTGCTCATGTGGTCTCTCAACACCAATCCTAAAATAATCACACAATAAGGCCTTGCAATCTTTGGTTTTGAAATTAGATACCCTCTAATGTGTGCACAAAAAATAAGCTTTCTTCAAATTAGAATAATTCAGCAATTATTGTTCTCCCCCCAGCTGACCATCAGGGTAAAGCTGCCAAGGTGGTCTACCAAACCCATCCATTCCTGAGAGTACAAAACAAACTCATCAGAGAACCTGCCTCAGTAAATAGTGATGCCTCAACAGTGTTTCTATAACGAATGAATAAAGTCAATCAAAAAATATTTTTAAACTTGTTTCAAAAACACAAAAGTTACAAGATTGAGAATATTTATGTGCTTTTTAAAAAAATCTTAAGTGGCATCATAATTACTGCTGACGTCCTGGTGGTGGGTAAGAATGTAGTGAAAACCTAAGAAAATGAAAATGTTTTTAGTAATAAGACAGATTTATTGCTCATATTTTCCCTATCACCCATGTACTTGAAAGTTTCCTGGTAAGGACATCCAAAACAGGGTGGAAGCTATCACTTCCCACAAGAAGAAAAGCTCACAACAAGAAAAAAGCTGAAGGAACTAAAGAATAATGAATTTTCTATCTCCATCAGAGAACATAGGTCATAGGGCAAATCACCAGTCATAAAATCTGGACAAACAGGTAAGTACAAAGAATCCAGCCAAGATCAGATTGCCTGAAGCTAAAGCAAATGGACTTAGTAACTAACAGGAACATATTTATAATTTCGACCAATTGTGGAGGCTCATTGTGGACTACTTTAAGAATTAAAAGCTCTTGGGGCTCAAGTGTCAAGGGAGACTCTGCACATTGGTGAGGTTTACCTCCAGGAACCCCATCATGTTCTCACAATGAAGGTAGAAGAAGAATCTCCTCGGGGGAGGGAAACATAGTTTGAGAGTGTTTTAGATTGTTCTCCATAAGAAAAAAAGAGCCAAAAGACACAGTTTCTATTTTAGAAGGAGTTCTTAGGGAAACCCAAAGATAAGGCAGGGAAAAAAAAAAAAAAAGGAAGTAGAATCTTCCGGTACTTGTAGTCATAGCAAGAATTAAACACAGCATAGCTCCTAGACAGATTAACAAAAAACCTGATATTAGAAGTCTTATGTTCTCAATTCTTATCATGAGACATCATTTCTGGTTTTCAACTGGAATTAAAACAAAACAGAGATTAAACAAAGTCTGCTAAAGAAAATTTCACAATGAGAAATTTAAAATATTTTCAACTAAATAAAAATCAGAATGCAACTTACAAAATTTGGTAAGCATAGAGAAAAAAATGCTTAGCAGAAATTTTAAACATTGAATGCATATATCACAAAAGAAAAAAAGGTCTAAAATTCACAATTTAAACTTCCATCTTAGAAAACAAGAGCAAGAAGTACAACATAAACCAAAAACAATCATATGAAAGACATAAAAATTAAAACAAAAACCAGAATGAAAATAGGAAAAAAATTACAGAAAATTAACAAAACCAAAGGCTGGTCATTTAAAAATGATTGATAAAACTGATAAATGTCTAGTTAGTAAAAAAAAAGAGAGAGAGAGATGATGTAGATTACTAATATTAGAAATGAAAGCGGGGTCATCACTACTGATCCCTTAGACATTAACAAGATAAGGGAATAATATGAATAGTTCTACAACTTCAAATTTCTTAACTGAGATAAACTAAACCAACTCCTTGAAAGAAATTACCAAAACTCACACAAAAAGAAAAATGCACATATCTATATTTATAAAGGGAAGTGAACCAATACTTTCCAAAAAAGAAATTATGAGGATTAGGTGGCTTAATTAATTTTATCATATATTTAAGAAAGAAATGCTAACAGTTCTCTACAATACCCATCACAAAAACGTAGCAGGAGGTACACTCACTAAGTCATTCTGCAATACCAGTATGACCTCATTCTGAAATCAGAACACATTGTAAAACCCATTAAAATAAAGAAAAACTAGAAATCAGAACTCTCCTTGACACAAATGTATAAATTCTCAACAAAATATTAGCAAATTAATTCCAACAATTTATAAAAATCATTGTGTACCACAACCAAGTAGGATTTATCAGGTATACTAACTAGTTGAACACTCAAAAATCAACTCATGCACATTTTGAACATTCAAAAATCATCTATTATAGAAAGTTATATCAATACCTACAGAAAAGCATTTGTCAAAATCCCACACTCATTCATGATTAAAAACTCTTAGCAAACTAGGAATAAATAAAACTTCTTTAACTGGATGGAGAAAAATCTACAAAAACAAAAAACAAACAAACCAAAAAAGAAAATAAAATACTACAACTAATATAACATAAAACCTTAATGCTGAGAAACTACATGTTTTTTTTTTAAGTGTACTAGGTTGACTAACTGTTCCCGTGAACATTAAGTCCTAATTCTTGAAACAGCTATCGTTTACCTTATTTGAAAGAAGTGTCTTTGCAGCTATAACTAACCTAAGGTTTTGAGATGAGAAGATTACACTGAATGGTCTGAGAAGGTCATAAAGGCCACCTCAATACCTCAATGTCTTTATAAGAGAGAGGTTAGGGGAAAGAACAGATTCACAAAGAAGTTAATATGACCAAAGTCACAGAGATTAGAGTATCCTAGTCACAAAGCAAGGAGCCATGAGAAGCAGAAGAGACAAGAAACAAATTTTCCCTTACAGCCTGGTAGGTGTATGGTCCTGCTGAAGTCTTGATTTCGAACTTCTGGCTTCCAGAACTAAGACGGAATAAAATCTTATTGTGTTAGCCATTAGTTTGTGGTAATATGTGATAGCAGTAACAGAAAACTGATAATACTGGGAATGAGGTAAAGTTGTCATCTCTCAACTTTCTTATTAATGTTGTTGTACTAGAAGTCCCAACTAAGCAGTGAGAGAAAAAAAAAAAAGTAAATAGATTAGAAAGAATGGGACTGTTTTCAGATGACCTGGTTGAATATGTAGAAAATCCCAAAGAATCAACAAAAATATTTTTAAAAACTAATAAGTAATCATAGCAACACTGTAAGATGAAATCTAATATGAAGAAGTTAATTAGTTTCCAGTACACCAGCAAATAACAATTGGAATTTGAAATTTAAAATGTTGTGTCATTTATATGACCAACAAACAAACAAAATAAAGAAATTCATACTTGGGTATAAATTTAATACTCTCTCCCTCTCTCTCTCTCTCTCTCTCTCTCTCTATATATATATATATATATATATATACACACACATACGCATATATATATGCACACACACACTCTCTCTATATATACACACACACTATACATATATGATTTATGTGAGAAATATTCAAAATTATGTTCAATGAAATAAGATATATATCAATGTACAGAAAAATCTATGTTCATGAATATCAAGACTAAATACTATTAAGTTGCAAGTTCTTCCCAATATGATCTATAGGAATCAGTTTATAGACACAACATCAAAAGAATGGTCCCTGAAGAAAAAAAAATGATCAATTGGATTTTGCGAAAATTAAAAACTTGAACTTTGCAAAAGAAACTGTGAAGGGAAAGAAAAGACAAGACACAGAATGGTAGAATACATCCGCAAGGCCCATACCCAATAAATACCCAGTATCCAAAATATACCAAGAACTCTTAAAACTCAACAATAAGAGAACAATCCAATTTTAAAAATGGGAAAAGAGCTTATGGAAAAAAAACCACAGAAGATACACAAACAGGAAATATGCAGAAAAAGACATGCTTTAGTTAACATCATGTCATTAGGGAACTGCAAACTAAAACAACAATGAGATACCAATACACACTTATTAGGATGACAAAGTCAAACAAACTGGCAATTCCAAGTGTTTTTTTTTTTCTTTTTTTTTTTATTGTAAACAAATGGGATACATGTTGTTTCTGTTTGTACATGGCGTAAAGGCATACCATTTGTGTAATCATAAATTTACATAGGGTAATGTTGTTTGATACATTCTGTTATTTTTTCCCTTCCCCACCACCCCTCCCACCCCTCTTTTCCCTCTATACAGTCCTTCCTTCCTCTATACAGTCCTTCCTTCCTCCATTCTTGCCCCCTTCCCTAACCCTAACTCTAACCCTAACACTAACCCCTCCCACCCCCCATTATGTGTCATCATCCACTTATTAGCGATATCATTCATCCTTTGGTTTTTTGAGATTGGCTTATCTCACTTAGCATGATATTCTCCAATTTCATCCATTTGCCTGCAAATGCCATAATTTTATCATTCTTTATGGCAGAGTAATATTCCATCATATATATATATATATATATATATATATATATATATATATATATACCACAGTTTCTTTATCCATTCACCAATTGAAGGACATCTAGCTTGGTTCCACAATCTCGCTATTGTGAACTGAGCAGCTATGAACATTGATGTGGCTGTATCTCTGTAGTATGCTGATTTTAAGTCCTTTGGGTATAGGCCAAGGAGTGGGATAGCTGGGTCAAATGGTGGTTCCATTCCAAGTTTTCTAAGGAGTCTCCACACTGCTTTCCAGAGTGGCTGCACTAATTTGCAACCCCACCAGCAATGTATGAGTGTACCTTTTTCCCCACATCCTCGCCAGCACCTGTTGTTGCTTGTATTCTTGATAATCGCCATTCTGATTGGGGTGAGATGGAATCATAGGGTGGTTTTGATTTGCATTTCTCTTATTACTAGAGATGTTGAACATTATTCCATATGTTTGTTGATTGCTTGTAGATCTTCTTCTGTGAAGTGTCTATTCATTTCCTTAGCCCATTTGTCGATTGGATTATTTGCATTCTTGGTGTAGAGTTTTTTGAGTTCTTTACAGATTCTGGAGATTAGTGCTCTATCTGAATTATGATTGGCAAAGAGTTTCTCCCACTCTGTAGGCTCTTTCTTCGCATTGCTGATAGTTTCCTTTGCTGAGAGAAAGCTTTTTAGTTTGAATCTATCCCAGTTATTGATTCTTGCATTTATTTCTTGTGCTATGGGAGTCCTGTTGAGGAACCCTGGTCCTAAGCCGACATGTTGAAGCTCTGGACCTACTTTTTCTTCTATAAGATGCAAGGTCTCTGTTCTGATTCTGAGTTCCTTAATCCATTTTGAATTTAGTTTCGTGCATGGTGAGAGATATGGGTTTAGTTTCATTCTGTTGCATATGGATTTCCAATTCTCCCAGCACCATTTGTTGAAGAGGCTATCTTTTCTCCATTGCATATTTTTGGCCCCTTTGTTTAGTATGAGAAAATTGTATTTATTTGGGTTTGTGTCCGTGTCCTCTATTCTGTACCATTGATCCACCTTTCTATTTTGGTGCCAATACCATGCCGTTTTTGTTACTATTGCTTTGTAGTAGAGTTGAAGATCTGGTATTGCGGTACCCCCTGCTTCACTCTTTCTGCCAAGGATTACTTTAGCTATTCTGGGTTTTATTCTTCCTCCAGATGAATTTCATAATTGCTTGCTCTATTTCTGTGAGGTACATCTTTGGGATTTTAATTGGAATTGCATTGAATCTGTATAGCACTTTTGGTACTATAGCCATTTTGACAATATTAATTCTGCCTATTCAAGAACATGGGAGATCTTTCCATCTTCTAAGGTTTTCTTTCATTTCTTTCTTTAGTGTTCTGTAGTTCTCATTGTAGAGGTCCTTGACCTCTTTTGTGAGCTTGATTCCCAAGTATTTTATTTTTTTTGATGCTATTGTGAATGGGGTAGTTTTCCTAATTTCTCTTTCTGAAGATTCATCGCTTATGTATAAAAGTGCATTAGATTTATGTGCATTGATCTTACATCCTGCTACTTTACTGAATTCACTTATGAGTTCTAAAAGTTTTCTGGTGGAATTTCCTGGTTCCTCTAAGTATATAATCATATCATCAGCAAATAGGGATAGTTTGAGTTCTTCTTTTCCTATTCATATCCCTTTAATTTCTTTGGTCTGTCTAATTGCTCCGGCTAGAGTTTCAAGGATGATATTGAATAGAAGTGGTGAAAGAGGGTATCCCTGCCTTGTTCCAGTTTTTAGGGGGAATGCTTTCAGTTTTTCACCATTAAGAATAATATTAGCCATGGGTTTAGCATAGATGGCCTTTACAATGTTAAGGAATGTTCCCACTATCCCTATTTTTTCTAGTATTTTGAGCATGAAGGGGTGCTGTATTTTATCAAATGCTTTTTCTGCATCTATTGAAATAATCATGTGATTCTTGAATTTAAGTCTATTGATATGGTGAATTACATTTATTGATTTCCTGATGTTGAACCAACCTTGCATCCCTGGGATGAAACCCACTTGATCATGGTGCACTATCTTTTTAATATGTTTTTGTATGCGATTTGCTAAAATTTTGTTGAGAATTTTTGCGTAGATGTTCTTTAAGGATATTGGTATGAAATTTTCTTTCCTCAATGTGTCTCTGTCTGGTTTAGGTATCAGGGTAATATTGGCTTCATAGAATGAGTTTGGGAGGGTTCCCTCCTCCTCTATTTTATGGAATACTTTGAGAAGTATTGGAATGAGCTCTTCTTTAAAGGTTTTGTAGAACTTGGCTGAGAACCATCTGGTCCTGGACTTTTCTTTCTTGGTAGGCTTTTGATGACTTCTTCTATTTCATTACTTGAAATTGGTCTATTTAAATTGTGTATGTCCTCCTCGTTCAGTTTAGGCAATTCATATGTCTCTAGAAACCTGTTGATGTCTTCAAAATTCTCTTTTGTTGGAGTATAGATTTTCAAAATAGCTTCTAATTATGTTTTGTATCTCAATCGTGTCTGTTGTGATATTTCCTTGTTCATTCCGAATTTTAGTGATTTGGGTTTTCTCTCCTCTTCTCTTTGTTAGTGTCGCTAACGGTTTATCAATTTTGTTTATTTTTTTGAAGAACCAACTATGTATTTTGTCAATTTTTTGTATTGTTTCTTTTGTCTCAAATTCATTGATTTCAGCTCTGAGTTTAACTATTTCCTGTCTTCTACTACTTTTGGTGTTGTTCTGTTCTTTTTCTAGGGCTTTGAGCTATAGTGTTAGGTTGTTTATTTGTTGAGTTTTACTTCTTTTATTAAATGCGCTCCATGTAAATTTTCCTCTAAGTACTGCTTTCATAGTGTCCCAGAGATTTTGATATGATGTTTCTTTGTTCTCGTTTACCTCTAAGAATTTTTTAATTTCCTTCCTAATATCTTCTGTTATCCATTCATCATATAATAACATATTGTTTAATCTCCAGGTGTTGGAGTAGTTTCTGTTTTTTATTCTTTCATTTATTTCTAACTTCAATCCATTATGATCTGATAGAATACAAGGTAGTGTCTCTATCTTCTTGTATTTGCTAACATTAGCTTTGTGGCATAATATATGGTCTATTTTAGAGAAGGATCCATGTGCTGCTGAGAAGAAAGTGTATTCGCTCTTGGTTGGATGGTTAAAAAATCTGCTGATATCTGTATTGGTTTCCCCCTGAATGTAATTTGGTTCTTTTCTCTCACAGCCTTTAAAATTCTGTCTTTATTTTGTATGTTAGGTATTTTCATTATAATGTGCCTTGGTGTGGGTCTGTCGTAATTTTGTGTATTTGGAGTCCTATAAGCCTCTTGAGCTTGATTTTCCATTTCATTCTTCAGATTTGGGAAATTTTCTGAAATTATTTCATTGAATAGATTGTTCATTCCTTTGGTTTGTTTCTCTAAGCCCTTCCTCAATCCCAATAATTCTCAAATTTGACCTTTTCATGATATCTCATAGTTCTTGTAGATTCTGTTCATGATTTCTTACCATCTTCTCTGTTTGTTCAACTTTGTTTTCAAGGTTAAATATTTTGTCTTCAATATCTGAGGTTCTGTCTTCCAGGTGTTCTATCCTTTTGGTTATGCTTTCTATGGAGTTCTTAATTTGGTTTATTGTTTCCTTCATTTCAAGGATTTGTTTGGTTTTTTTTCAAAATCTCTAACTCTTTATTGAAATGATCTTTTGCTTCCTGTATTTGCTCTTTTAACTGTCGATCGGTGTGATCATTCAATGCCTGCATTTGCTCTTTCATCTCATCGTTTGCTTCCCTGATCATTTTAATTATGTACATTCTGAACTCCCTTACTGTCTTTTCTTCTGCCATGCTGTCATTGGCTTTTATTGATGTAACATCTAGATTTGTTTGGGGCATTTTCTTCCCTTGTTTTCTCATGTTGTTCAGGAATCAGTGGGTCATTAAGATATTACAGATTTCCTCTATTGACTTATAATGTCCCTGAAGATTGCTAGTATATCCCCTCTTATCCTTCAGTAGCCTGAAGTCTTGGAGGAAGTTGATAATGCGGTGCTCCACAAGGAACTTGCCTCTCTAGGGGTGGTGACCCTCAGGTGGGGTATATTCCCTGATAGTGGGCAGAGGTGCCTCCACTTGTTGACCAATGGTCATGCAAAGGGGAACTAGGTTGCGGGCTGAGGCAAGGCCTGTTTGTGCCTGTGTTTCTGGTTTTACCGTCCTTCTGGGAAAACTTCATCCGGCAGGGAATACTCACCCGGAGGGAAGGTCTCACTGGTCAGTTCTTCTCCTAGAGGTTCCCCTCAATCTACAACTACCGCCTGGGCTGGGCTGCCTTCCTCTGCAACGTTCCCAGGGGCCTGGACCTACCTCCTAGGCCTGGGAGCCTCACCCTTCACAGACGAGTCTCCTTAGGCTGCCTATCTCAGAGAATCTGCCCGCAGTCCTGGAAACTTCGCTCTACCCCTAAGCGTGTCTCTGTGCGGCTCTTCAACCAAGAAGCCACCTAGGTCCTGGGACCCTGCTATGCACCTAATCGCCTGCCTATGCGGACCCTCCTCTGAGCCGCCACCTGGAGCCCCGTACAATAGCTCCAAGTCCCAGAGACTCGCCACACGCCTTTTCCTCCGGATAGCCGCCCAGTGTTCCGACGCAGTTACTAGGAGTCCAAGCAACGCACTTCACATCTCCTCCTCCCACCAACTGCCAGTAGCCCCAGGCAGTCACTCTGAGTCCAAGTGACCCGCCGTGTTCCTCCTCCTCCTCGGGGTAGCCCCCCGGGTGTTCAGGAGTGGTTGTTCGGAGACCAAGCGACCCACCGCGCTCCTCCTCCGGGCCGGCCACCGGTGTTCAGGAGTGGTCGCTTTGAGTCCAAACAACTCACCACTTGCCTCCTCCTCTGAGCAGCCATCCGGAGCTCTGATGCAGTCACTCCTAGACCAAGAAACCCGCCACGTTCCTCCTTTCCTCCGGGCAGCCCCCCGGTGTTCAGAAGCGGTCACTCTGAGTCTAAACAGCTCCCACGCAGCTCCTCCTCAGGCAGCCACCTGGAGCCCCAGTGGTTGCTCCGAGTCCAAGCGCTGTGCTGAGCAGCCACCTCTACGATGCTCCCAGTTGTCCGAGTTCACTGCTCCAGCGGGGGGAGGGGTGTCTCGCCGAGTGACTCTACTTCACAAAGTTCCCTGCATTCTGGGACTACCGCCCCATCCGGGATGCCTCCCCAGCGGGAGAGACTCACCCAGCGGCTTTGAGTTGGTCCCAAGTCTCTCACTATCTCCTCTTTTGAATCCTGCGTCCTGGAGCAACATGAAATGCAGCCTCCCTCTAGTCCGCCATCTTGAAACCCTTCACATGGATTTCTTAGTGACTTGAAGGAGTAGTTTGCTTCCCAAAGTTACTGCAGGGATCATTCCAAATGTTGATGAGGAAACACAGTAACAGGAATTCTCATTCTTTATTGATGGAAATGCAAAATGATACAGCCACTCTGGAAAACTGGTAGGTTTTGAAAATCTAAACTCTTACCACACAATCCTATAATCAAGCTCCTGGGGATTTACCCAACTGAGTTGAAAACTTAGGTTCACACAAAAATCCATTCACGGAAGTTTATAGAAAGTTTATTCTTCATAAATTATATTTGAACAGGTGAATGTACAAACTGTGGTGCATCTATAATGTAATATTTTCTGACTTTAAAAAAGAGCTATCAGGGCTGGGCAGATAGTTCAGTCAGTAGCGTGCTTGCCTTGCAAGCACAAGGCCCTGGGTTCAATCCCCAGCACTGCAAAAAAAAAAAAAAAAAAAGCTATCAAACCATGAAAAGACATGAAAGAATCTTAAATGCATAGTGATAAGTGAATGAAGTCATTTGAAATGACTGCCCACTGTATGATTCCAATGATATAACATTCTGGAAAAGTCTAATAGAGACAAAAGAAAGATCAGTGGTTACCAGAGGTTCAGTATGGGAAAAATTTTAGGGCAGTATAAACTATTCTGTATGAAATTGTAATGTTGGATTATATGACAATATACATTTATAAAATTCACTCAAACATAAAAATACTAAGAGAGAACTTTATATAAATTCTAGACTTAAATTAATAATACATCAATAGTGGTTCATTAATTTAAGCAATGAACACACCACACATGTAAAAATGTTAATAATACAGGAAACTGCCTGGAAAACAGGGCTAAAAGTGAGAACTCTAATATCTGTTCAATTTTTCTGAAAATCTAAAACTGTTCTAAAAAAAATCAAGTCTTTGAATTTAGAAAAAGGAAAACAAACTTTCATGAAACTTATTTGAGATGGTCTCTGGGGACAAGATGCAGAAATTCCTCTTTCAACATCTAGGAAAGTTATCATGGCTACTAAAGCATGAGTCCATTGCTTTAGGCATACAGAGTTCGAAGGTGGGTATAATAACTGGTTTGAAGTGGATGTAATGTCAAGAACAGGGCTCAACTCTTAAAGAACAGGGTATGGCAAAGCCATATTTCCTCAAGATAAGCCATCTGAATGAAGCCAGGCTTTGGAGAGGATACACATGTAAATATTGGCCTCTGTTTAGACTATTCAGTAACAAGAAGTGTACAAATTGTATAGTCTCCTCATGCAAGATAAAATTTCTTTCACCAGAAATAATGGACATATTTTTGAGAGTGCACAATAGGGAAAATGTGTGTATGTGTGTGCATGAGTGTTTTTAGTGTCAAAAAATGCTCAGCTTTGTTTCCTCAACTCATCCAGTTAGAATACTATTTATGTATACATAGTTAATAAGTAATATATAGTATTTATATTACATGTCATCATATACTATATAGTATTACATGTAAGTAATTTAGTATAATACATCTTAAATTATTGTAACACACCTATTAACATATTAAGAATAACATCTTAAGAGCTGAGAATGGGAGAAGAGTGGAGCAACTGAGTGGCATGGCAAACTCCTCTCCTCTCTCCTCACCTCGTTCTCATGGCCCACCTACCATCTGCTCTCTGCCCAGGAATTGAACCCAGGGTCTACAGGCCTCTAAGTGCTGTGTTGCTAAGCTACATTCCCAGTCCCATGAATCTGCTTTAATTGCTTCAAAAGAACACCTTCTACCATGGCCACCTCTGCAAGTTCCCACTTGAACAAAGACATCAAGCAGGTGTATATGTCCCTGTCACCGGATAAGAAAGTCCAAGCTATGTATATCTGGATTGATGGTGCCGGAGAAGGACTTCACTGTAAGACACACCCTGGACTCTGAGCCCGAGAGTGTAGAAGAGTTGTCTGAGTGGAATTTTGATGGTTCTCTACTTTTCAGTCTGAAAGCTCCAATAGTGACATGTATCTTGTACCTTCTGCCATGTTTCAAGACCCCTCCTGCAAGGATCCCAACAAGCTGGTGTTCTGTGAAGTTTTCAAGTATAACCGAAAGCTTGTAGAGACCAATTTAAGGCACACCTGTAAATGAATAAAGGATGTGGTGAGCAACCAGCATCCCTGGTTTGGAATGGAGCAGGAATACACTCTCATGGGCACAGATATTCATCCCTTTGGTTGACCTTCCAATGGCTTTCCTGGTCCCCAAGGTCTATAATACTGTGATGTGGGAGCAGATGAAGTCTATGGCAAGGATATTGTGGAGGCTCATTACTGGGCCTGCTTGTATGCTGGAGTCAAGATTACGGGGACAAATGCTGAGGTCATGCCTGCCCAGTGGGAATCCCAGATAGGACCGTGTCATGGGAGATCATCTCTGGGTGGCCTGTTTCATCTTGCATCCTGTATGTGAAGACTTTGAAGTGATAGATACCTTTGATCCCAATCCCATTCCTGGGAACTGGAATGGTGCCGGCTGCCACACCGGCTTTAGTACCAAGGCCATGAAGGAGGAGAATGGTCTGAAGTATATTGAGAAGGCCATCGAGAAACTAAGCAAGAGGCCACATCCAAGCCTATGATCCCAAGGGGGGCCTGGACAATGCCCCACAACTGACTGGATTCCACAAAACCTACAACAATGACTTCTGCTGGCGTGACCAACCATAGTGCTAGCATCCACCTTCCCCGGACTGTCATCCAGGAGAGGAAGGGTTACTTTGAAGACCATCGCCCATTTGCCAATTGTGACCCCTATGCAGTGACAAAAGCCCTCATCCACACATGTCTTCTCAGTGAAACTGGTGATAAGCCCTTTCAGTACAAAACTAAGTGGACTGGACCTCAGCCATCAAATCAAGCCCCTCCTAGTTCTGCATCCCACTCCAACTCTTCACCCTCTCTGTTGTCCTGCTGTTTTTGATTGTGACTCAAAGGCTGGAATATCAAGGTCTTTTTTTATTCCTTGTGCCCAGTTAATCTTGCTTTCTTAGGCCAGGACAGAGGTGTTAAGTTCCTAACCTCAGCACCCCAGCCTCTTTAACCTGTCACTGGAGCTTTTTGATGCGTATGGGAGGGTGGGGAGCACGGCCATACTCCTCCTCAGGTGTGCCTGGCTGTTAGGCATGGCTGTGGGATGCAGCATGTTTGGGGGACTGGGGAGTACATTTTCTTCAAGGTTGCTTAAAGTGGTGAGGTTAGGTTAGAATTTCCCCTCTTGGTGGAAAACTATTTCTTAAGGTGTAACCAGCTTTCTATAGAGAAGGGTGTGGGTAGTGGTCAGCGAAAGAAACACCCAAGTCTCCTGCTGCAGCACTTCCATTGCTTGGGGCTGCATGCCCTCCCATGGACACAAAGCTGAGTAAACTGGTAGATGGCCCTGCCTTAAAAGATAAAGTTCTTAGTGCTTGGACCTTCATTTATAACACAAAGCAGAGTAGTGTTTTTATATTTAAATATAAAAACAAAAATATTATGGGTGTGTGGGCATGTGTTTTTCTAAGGGAGGAAATCATCTTCATCACTGGGTGCTAAATTTGAGGCCAATACTTTGGTTTAGAAATAAAGGAAATCCTTTGGAGCAGGAGTGGGGGAGTGTGGTACTGGAAAAGCTGGTTACTAGGGGCTCCTGGTCTTCATTACCACTTCCGGGTTGCCCTGTCCTATCTACCCTTCTTTCAGGAGGTGGACCCTGGACAGCGGCCAGGTGGATGCACATGGCGAGGTTTAAGACCCCCATAGTCGTCCATGGGCTTCAGGGAGCAAGTTGGCTGGCCCATGTGAGCATGTTCCTGACAAGAGACGTTGGATTATTTTCTGGTGAAACTAGCATGTCACTAAAGCAGGCCTTTTGGTACATTAAATTTTTTAAAAGCAAAACAGAAGTTTAGATTTTAATCAAATTTGTAGGGTTTCTAAGTCTAAGTTTTCAAAATTGTCTGCGTCAGCTGTCTCCTTCCACTCTTCTCTTGGAGGAGTTGGGGACAGGGCAGGAGGAAAACATTCTTGTAATGTTGTATCCCCGTGTCTTTTCACCTGATGCAGAATATTCCTTTGTTAAGATTCCTAAGGAGTTACCCTTTTTTCTTCTAAAATAAACAAACCCCACCTCCATCCTGCATTTCCCCTACTGTTCTCTGGTTTTTGTGCTGGCCACAGCAGGACAGCTGTGATTTTCTCTTGCCACGACAACTTCTAATTGCCGTGTACAGTATGTTAGAGTTAGATAACTCCTTATTGTAAACAAACTGTACCTGCCCAGAGCAGCGCTTGTAAATCAACCTAACATAAAAAAAGAACATTCTTAAGTTAGTCACATACCATAAAATTTACTCTAAGTATAATAAATAGTATATAGTATTATTTATATGACATAATACAGTATTATTTATATAGTAGCATATATTACATAAATAATACATCTAATATTACTATAGCATATATACTATTTATATGTAATACAAATAATACAAGATGTATTTTATGATATGATATATGATATAAATATATCTATTAATATAGTAATAGATATATTATTCACCTACCACAAAATTTACCCTATTAAAGTATGAAAGACTATAGTTTTTAGTATATTCACAAAGACGTACATCTATCACCACTATCTAATTCGAGAAACCAAACCTTATTTGGAGCACAGGCTTCAAATTCAGAGCAAAGGGACTGATGAGCCAGGGAACTGATCTAAAAGAAAATCCTTGATTTTTAAGAAGAGTTGACTTACTTTGCATGTTACTTAACATCCTGTCAGTATTTAAAAGGTTTGCTTCCTTCCAGTAATCATGCAGGCTGATACTTTTTAAAGTTTCCACACAGAAGATTGTCATCCTGACCCGAAGAAAAAATTGAGTGTAAAAATGTACACATTTGGACTGAATAATGAAAAAGAGGTGGAGGAGTGCACAGGAAGAGGCAGAAAAGGAGAGTCTAGGCCAAAGGTATACAGTAGGGAAAATAAAAAAGTTTCTAGGGCACTGCAGAAAGACAATGTATTCTAGTGATTACCTTTATTAGACTCTATTGGATCAGGAGCCAATTCATTAAACATTAACGGCAGGGGAATGCCATCCATATATTATAAATAGCCATTAAGTTGAGATAGACAGCTCTGCACAGGGTCAGTATGAATTAATAAAAAAACTGAAGCTGGCATTTCAGAATCATAAAAAGATAGATTTAGTGGAAAATATTCAATAAGAATAAGGAAGAACAGTATATATTACACTATTTGTCTGAAGAACAAACTAAAAATGAGAACAAATTTACCATAAACCTAAAAATACCCTTCATGAACGAAATAGGAATTTCTTGAAAATGGTTATCACTTACACTTAAGAATCTTAGCAGTTCAACGTGTGACATTGGCAAATGATAAATGCAAAGACAAATGAGAAGTAGACGTTCAGGTGGAAATTAGACAAAATGTTAATGGAACCAGAATGTCCTCACTGAATCTAGTCCCACATATATGTGACAGCAGCAGAACTGATCTTAGCAGCAGATCAGTTTTAAATCTCAACATTCTTTATTGGGTTAATCTTGGATCTTTATACTTAACTATACCTACAAGGCAAGTTTGCTACAAAATAAAAGTCATTGTTAATTTTAGCATTAATGATCACTGTGTCAACTTTTAAGACACAAAAATTAATATGGCCCTGATTCAGAAAAATTATCAAAAAATTTTAAAATATGGTGGGGTGGTGGTAGTGGTAGATATAGGTGGTCCATTCATACTAGACTATTGTTTAACAAATCCATTTAAGGGTTATTATTTAATCCTTTAAGATAATGTACCTGTCTGACTTTGTTATATATTTTTATTGTACAACTGTAGTGAAGTTGCAAGTTAACTTGGGACTTTAGTCTGCTATAAATGATAAACATAGTTAATGGTCTCACTGCCCTATATGATATTAGCCAGTCTTATATCAAACCTGGGAATCTTATTTAATACTACTTTCCCCTCCACTTTTATTTATTTATTTATTTATTTATTTAAATACATTTATTCAATGTCATAATCAGACTATTACATCCAGCAATCAACAACATGGGTGCAGAAAAAATAAAATAACCTATGATACAATTTGTCACAAATACAATCCTCCAGGTTTTTTTGCCCATACACATGATTCTTGTCCAAAACATGCCTTCTTTGTAGCAGCTAGGCTCTGCTACCACTTTGCTTGGCTGAGTTCACAAATCTGTTGTCACCTGTAGTTCCCTGTCACTTCTCTGGCTCTCCTCTCCTGCTAAGCTTAGTTTCCTGGCAGTGTTAAAACCTTCTGCCACTTCTGTAGCTACTGCTGCTGCTGGAACTGCCACATCCACCTTGGTTTCATGGTTTGGCAAAGTATTGGACTCTACCACCGTAAGGTCAGAGCTTCTGCCTCTAAAGTTTCTACCCTCCATGGGTCCAAAACTTGATAACTGATTGTTGTAATTGCAAAAATCATTGTAGATTCCACCACCTACAAAATTGCTTCTGTCATTACCAAATCCACTGGAACCATCCCTGATGCCACCATATCCACCACCACCATGCTGCCACCAAAGCCACCATGACTACTGAAGTTTCCTCCATGACCAAAATTGTCATTTCCACCAAAACCACCTCCACGACCACCACCAAAGTTTCCAAAACCACTTCCACCTCTTTGGTTAGATAAAGTACTGCTTTGACAGGGCTTTGCTCAATTCACATTATGGTATTTTTGAATGACAATCTTATCCATAGTCATAGTTGTCAAAAGTTACAAAAGCAAAGCCCCTCCTCTTTCCACTGCCTCTGTCAGTTATTTCAGTAACTTCAATTTTCTTGTACTGTTCAAAATAATCTCATAAGTGACGCTCTTCAGTGTCTTCTTTAATGCCACCAACAAAGATTTTTTTTCACAGTTAAGTGGGACCCTGGTCTTTGAGAATCTTGAGTCATCTCTCTTTGGTTCCACAACTCTTCCATCCTCCTTGTGTGGTCTTGCACTCATGGCTGCATCCACTTCCTCCACAGTGAAAAACCCAAAGCCCCTGGAGCACTTGGTGTTTGAGTCTCTCATTATTGCACAGTTCGTGAGTGTTCCCCATTGTTCAAAATGGTTTCTCAGACTCTCATCAGTTGTTTCAAACCTCAGCCCTTTGACGAATAGCTTCTGTAGCTGTTTGGGCTCTTTAGGTGATTCTGATTTAGACATGATGGCAGTAGAAAGAGAGACTTTAACGATGTCTTAATTTAGCTGAACATAGTATTCTGGTAAGTGAAACACAGTTTCCTTCCATGATACCCTTCTTTTGCAACATGCAACATATAATGAACATGCCAACCAATGCATAACTTCTCCCTCTAGACTGTAGTTGCCTCGGATGGTGGTGAAGTCATCCAGGGCTTCGGCCGCGCTCCACTTGTCCAGGTTCAGCTCCTGGCATAGGGCCTGTTGAGCCTCCCTGGCCGCGGCGACCACTGCCGCCCCGTCGGCGTGGGGCTCGTCCTCGAACATCCCTGCGGGCCATGCGGCCGCGAGCCTCGACCCCCGGCTCCTTTCTCCCTCCCGAGCGCGCTACCCACCTTATTTTTTTATTAGAAGAATACTTATCACTACCCAGATCCTTAACATACCATGAATTTCATTGGTTTCTTCATTAAAGACTTATTAAGGGGGGGCCAAGATGGCGGACTAGAGGGCGGCTGCATTTCACGCTGCTCCAGGACGCAAGATTCAAAAGAGGAGATAGTGAGAGACTTGGGACCAACTCAAAGCTGCCGGGTGAGTCTCTCCTGTTGGGGAGGCGTCCCGGATGGGGCGGTAGCCCCGGAACGCAGGGAATTTGTGAAGTGGAGTTGCTCGGTGAGACGCCCCTCCCCCCACTGGAGCGGTAAACACGGACAACTGGGATCATCGTAGAGGAGGCGGCTCAGCATAGCGCTTGGACTCGAGCAGCCGCTGGGGCTCCGGGTGGCTGCCTGGGGAGGAGCTGCGTGGTGAGCTGTTTGGACCCAGAGTGACCGCTTCCGAACACCGGGGGGTTGCCCGGAGGAGGAGGAGAGGCCCGGCGGGTCGCTTGGGTCTAGGAGTGACTGCATCAGAGCCAGGGGCGGTTGCCAGAGGAGGAGCTGCGTGGTGAGCTGTTTGAACTCAGAGTGGGCGCTCCTGAGCGCCGGGGGACTGCCCGGAGGAAGAGGAGGAGCACGGCGGGACGCTTGGTCTGGGAATGACTGCATCAGAGCCACAGGCGGTTGCCAGAGGAGGAGTTGTGTGGTGAACTGTTTGAACCCAGAGCGAGCGCTCCTGAGTGCCGGGAGGTTGCCCGGAGGAGGAGGAGGAGCGCGGCGTGTTGCTTGACCTGGGAGTGGCTGCATCAGAGCTGCGGGCGGTTGCCGAAGGAGGAGCTGCGTGACGAGCTGTTTGAACTCGGAGCAGCTGCTCCAGAACACTGGTGGCCTGCCTGGAGGAGGAGAGCGGTGGGACGCTTAGTCTGTGAGTGACTGCATCAGAACCACAGGCGGTTGCCAGAGGAGGAGGCGAGTGGTGAGTTGATTGGACTAAAAGCAACCGCTCCGGAACACCGGTGGCCTGCCTGGAGAAGGAGCGTGGTGAGTCACCTGGTCTCGGAGCCACCGCTCCTGAACACCCGGGCGGCTACCACAAGGAGGAGGAGGAGGAACAGGGCGGGTCACTTGGACTTGGAGTGACTGCCTAGGGCTACGGGTGGTTGGTGGGAGGAGGAGACCCAAAGTGAGTTGTTTGGATTCCTAGTGACTGCGTTGGAAACCGGGCGGCTGTCCGGAGGAGGAGGTGTGTGGCGGGTCTCTGTATCTCGGAGCTATTGTACGGGGCTCCAGGTGGTGGCTCAGGGGAGGGGCTGCATAGCCAGGCGATTGGTGCAGAGCAGGGTCCCAGGAGCTAGGTGGCTTCTTGCTGGAAGAGCCGCACAGAGACACGCCTAGGGGCGGAGCGAAGTTTCCAGGGCGGCGGGCAGACTCTCTGGGAGAGGCAGCCTAAGGAGACTCGCCTGCGAAGGGTGAGGCTCCCAGGCCCAGGACGTAGGTCCGGGCCCCTGGGATCGTTGCAGAAGAAGACAGCCCAGCCCAGGGGGTAGTTGCAGATTGAGGGGAACCTCTAGGAGGGCAACTGACTAGCGAGACGTCCCCACCGAGTGACTCTTCCCGGCCAGGGGAGGTTTTCCCACAGGGACAGTAAAGTCAGAGACATAGGCACAAACAGGCCTTGCCTCAGCCCGCAGCCTACTTCCCCGTTGGATGACCATTGGTCAACAAGTGGAGACACCTCTGCCCACTAGCAGGGAATATACGCCACCCTAGAGAGGCAGCTTCTTCGTGGAGCTCTGCATTATCAACCTCCTCCAAGACTTCAGGCTACTGAAGGATAAGAGGGGATATACTAACAATCTTCAGGGACATTATAAGTCAAAAGAGGAAATCTGCAATATCTTAATGACCCACTGATCCCTGAACAATATGAGAAAACAAGGGAAGAAAATGCCCCAAACAAATCTAGAAGTTACATCAATAAAATCCAACGACAGCATGGCAGAAGAAATGACAGAAAGGGAGTTCAGAATGTACATAATTAAAATGATTAGGGAAGCAAACGATGAGATGAAAGAGCAAATGCAGGCATTGAACGATCGCACCAATCGACAATTAACAGAGCAAATTCAGGAAGCAAAAGATCATTTCAATAAAGAGTTAGAGATATTGAAAAAAAACCAAACAGAAATCCTTGAAATGAAGGAAACAATAAACCAAATTAAGAACTCCATAGAAAGCACAACCAATAGGATAGAACAGCTGGAAGACAGAACTTCAGATATTGAAGACAAAATATTTAACCTCGAAAACAAAGTTGAACAAACAGAGAAGATGGTGAGAAATCATGAACAGAATCTCCAAGAACTATGGGATATCATGAAAAGGCCAAATTTGAGAATTATTGGGATTGAGGAAGGCTTAGAGAAACAAACCAAAGGAATGAACAATCTATTTGAAGAAATAATATCAGAAAATTTCCCAAATCTGAAGAATGAAATGGAAAATCAAGTCCAAGAGGCTTATAGGACTCCAAATACACAAAATTACAACAGACCCACACCAAGGCACATTATAATGAAAATACCTAACATACAAAATAAAGACAGAATTTTAAAGGCTGTGAGAGAAAAGAACCAAATTACATTCAGGGGGAAGCCAATACGGATATCAGCAGATTTTTCAATCCAGACCCTAAAAGCTAGAAGGGCCTGGAACAACATTTTTCAAGCTCTGAAAGAAAATGGATGCCAACCAAGAATCTTATACCCAGCAAAACTTACCTTCAAATTTGACGATGAAATAAGATCATTCCATGATAAACAAAAGCTAAAAGAATTTACAAAAAGAAAGCCAGCATTACAGAACATTCTCAGCAAAATATTCCATGAGGAAGAGATAAAAAACAAAGAAGCAAATCAGCAAAGGGAGGAATTATCCTAAAGGAACTGTCAAATAAAGGAGGAACCAAGATGTGTCAAAAATTTTAAATATGAACCAAATGACTGGGAATACAAATCATATCTCAATAATAACCCTGAATGTTAATGGCCTGAATTCATCAATCAAAAGACATAGACTGGCAGATTGGATTAAAAAGAAAGATCCAACAATATGTTGCCTGCAAGAGACTCACCTCATAGAAAGAGATACCCATAGACTAAAGGTGAAAGGATGGGGAAAAACATACCATGCACATGGGCTCAGCAAAAAAGCTGGAGTATCCATCCTCATTTCAGATAAAGTGGACTTCAAGCCAATGTTAGTTAGAAGGGATAAAGAAGGACATTTCATACTGCTTAAGGGAAGCATAAATCAGCAAGATATAACAATCATAAACATCTATGCCCCAAACAGTGGCTCATCCATATATGTTAAACAAATCCTTCTCAATTTTAGAAACCAAATAGACCATAACACAATAATACTAGGTGATTTTAACACGCCTCTTTCACCACTGGACAGATCTTCCAAACAAAAATTGAACAAAGAAACCATAGATCTCAATAACACAATCAATAATTTAGACTTAACAGACATTTATAGAATATACCATCCAACCAAGAGCGAATACACTTTCTTCTCAGCAGCACATGGATCCTTCTCTAAAATAGACCATATATTATGCCACAAAGCTAATGTCAGCAAATACAAGAAGATAGAGACACTACCTTGTATTCTATCAGATCATAATGGATTGAAGTTACAAATTAATGAAAGAGTAAAAAACAGAAACTACTCCAACACCTGGAGATTAAACAATATGCTACTATATGATGAATGGATAACAGAAGATATTAGGAAGGAAATTAAAAATTCTTAGAGGTAAACGAGAACAAAGAAACAACATATCAAAATCTCTGGGACACTATGAAAGCGGTACTTAGAGGAAGATTTATTTCATGGAGCGCATTTAATAAAAGAAGTAAAACTCAAAAAATAAATGACCTAACACTACAGCTCAAAGCCCTAGAAAAAGAAGAACAGACCAACACCAAAAGTAGTAGAAGACAGGAAATAGTTAAACTGAGAGCTGAAATCAACGAAATTGAAACGAAAGAAACAATACAAAAAATTGACAAAATAAATAGTTGGTTCTTCGAAAAAATAAACAAAATTGATAAACCTTTAGCCACACTAACAAAGAGAAGACGAGAGAAAACCCAAATCACTAAAATTCGGAATGAACAAGGAAATATCACAACAGACACGACCGAAATACAAAACATAATTAGAAGCTATTTTGAAAATCTATACTCCAACAAAATAGAAAATTTCGAAGACATCAACAGGTTTCTAGAGACATATGAATTGCCTAAACTGAACGAGGAGGACATACACAATTTAAATAGACCAATTTCAAGTAATGAAATAGAAGAAGTCATCAAAAGCCTTCCAACAAAGAAAAGTCCAGGACCAGATGGGTTCTCAGCCGAGTTCTACAAAACTTTTAAAGAAGAACTCATTCCAATACTTCTCAAAGTATTCCAGAAAATAGAAGAGGAGGGAACTCTCCCAAACTCATTCTATGAAGCCAATATTACCCTGATTCCTAAACCAGATAGAGACACATCGAGGAAAGAAAATTTCAGACCAATATCCTTAATGAACATCGACGCAAAAATTCTCAACAAAATTTTAGCAAATCGCATACAAAAACATATTAAAAAGATAGTGCACCATGATCAAGTGGGTTTCATCCCAGGGATGCAAGGTTGGTTCAACATCAGGAAATCAATAAATGTCATTCACCATATCAATAGACTTAAAGTCAAGAATCACATGATTATTTCGATAGATGCAGAAAAAGCATTTGATAAAATACAGCACCCCTTCATGCTCAAAACACTAGAAAAAATAGGGATAGTGGGAACATTCCTTAACATTGTAAAGGCCATCTATGCTAAACCCATGGCTAATATCATTCTTAATGGTGAAAAACTGAAAGCATTCCCTCTAAAAACTGGAACAAGGCAGGGATGCCCTCTTTCACCACTTCTATTCAATATCGTCCTTGAAACTCTAGCCAGAGCAATTAGACAGACCAAAGAAATTAAAGGGATACGAGTAGGAAAAGAAGAACTCAAACTATCCCTATTTGCTGATGATATGATTGTATACTTAGAGGAACCAGGAAATTCCACCAGAAAACTTTTAGATCTCATAAGTGAATTCAGTAAAGTAGCGGGATATAAGATCAATGCACATAAATCGAAGGCATTTTTATATATAAGCGATGAATCTTCAGAAAGAGAAATTAGGAAAACTACCCCATTCACAATAGCTTCGAAAAAAATAAAGTATTTGGGAATCAATCTCACAAAAGAGGTGAAAGACCTCTACAATGAGAACTACAGAACACTAAAGAAAGAAATTCAAGAAAACCTTAGAAGATGGAAAGATCTCCCATGTTCTTGGATAGGAAGAATTAATATTGTCAAAATGGCCATACTACCAAAGTGCTATACAGATTCAATGCAATTCCAATTAAAATCCCAATGATGTACCTTACAGAAATAGAGCAAGCAATTATGAAATTCATCTGGAAGAATAAAAAACCCAGAATAGCTAAAGCAATCCTTGGCAGAAAGAGTGAAGCAGGGGGTATCGCAATACCAGATCTTCAACTCTACTACAAAGCAATAGTAACAAAAACGGCATGGTATTGGTACCAAAATAGAAAGGTGGATCAATGGTACAGAATAGAGGACATGGATACAAACCCAAATAAATACAATTTTCTCATACTAGACAAAGGGGCCAAAAATATGCAATGGAGAAAAGATAGCCTCTTCAACAAATGGTGCTGGGAGAATTGGAAATCCATATGCAACAGAATGAAACTAAACCCATATCTCTCACCATGCACAAAACTAAACTCAAAATGGATTAAGGATCTCGGAATCAGACCAGAGACCTTGCATCTTATAGAAGAAAAAGTAGGTCCAGAGCTTCAACATGTCGGCTTAGGACCAGACTTCCTCAACAGGACTCCCATAGCACAAGAAATAAAAGCAAGAATTAATAACTGGGATAGATTCAAACTAAAAAGCTTTCTCTCAGCAAAGGAAACTATCAGCAATGCGAAGAAAGAGCCTACAGAGTGGGAGAAAATCTTTGCCAATCATACTTCAGATAGAGCGCTAATCTCCAGAATCTATAAAGAACTCAAAAAACTCTACACCAAGAATGTAAATAATCCAATTGACAAATGGGCTAAGGAAATGAATAGACACTTCACAGAAGAAGATGTACAAGCAATCAACAAACATATGGAAAAATGTTCAACATCTCTAGTAATAAGAGAAATGCAAATCAAAACCACCCTAAGATTCCATCTCACCCCAATTAGAATGGCAATTATCAAGAATACAACCAACAACAGGTGTTGGCGAGGATGTGGGGAGAAAGGTACACTCTTACATTGCTGGTGGGGCTGCAAATTAGTGCAGCCACTCTGGAAAGCAGTGTGGAGATTCCTTAGAAAACTTGGAATGGAAACACCATTTGACCCAGCTATCCCACTCCTTGGCCTATACCCAAAGGACTTAAAATCAGCATATTTCAGAGATACAGCCACATCAATGTTCATAGCTGCTCAGTTCACAATAGCCAGATTGTGGAACCAACCTAGATGTCCTTCAATTGATGAATGGATAAAGAAAATGTGGTATATATATACAATGGAATATTACTCAGCCATAAAGAATGATAAAATTATGGCATTTGCAGGCAAATGGATGAAACTGGAGAATATCATGCTAAGTGAGATAAGCCAATCTCAAAAAACCAAAGGAAGAATGATATCGCTAATAAGTGGATGATGACACATAATGGGGGTGGGAAGGGTTAGTGTTGGGGTTGGAGTTGGGTTTAGGGAGGGGGGCAGGAATGGAGGAAGGAAGGACTGTATAGATGGAGGGGAAGGGTGGGAGGGGAGGGGGGGGAAGGGAAAAAATGGCAGAATGAATCAAACAACATTACCCTATGTAAATTTATGATTACACAAATGGTATGCCTTTACGCCATGTACAGACAGAGAAACAACATGTATCCCATTTGTTTACAATAAAAAGAAAAAAAAATAAAATAAAAAAAAAAAAAAAAGACTTATTAAGTCTAGTATTTATTCAATACATGTACTATAATCACATTTCTAACACTGAAAATAATATTTTTTGGCAGACCCTTAGATCTCAAGGGAGGGAGTGAAGGAGGAGGAAAGAAAGGAAGGAAAATATCTTGCCCTTCATCAAGAACCTATGTAAAAAATTCAAAAAAAGAAACTAACACCTTCTTCATAAATCTGTGCAAACCAAGGCTTATATGAATTGCCTGTGACACAGTCAAGCTGGGACACAGCAAACAGCAAATAATGACAATGTTCATTGACAAAGTAAAAGCCTTTTGACCTTATTTTGGGTCTTCCATTGAAAATACAGTTTCTGACATGCAGAGTATCAACAACAACTATTTAAATTCTCCTTTGTTTTTGTCACCATTTTGAGATGTGAATAAACTCAAGTTATGGGTAGCAATGCCAAGAATAGGTTTATACCCTATGAATTATCACTACAGTGGTTTGTCATCCATCCCCAAAGTAGACCTCCGAGTTACATCATGGAATGAGACAGACACAGGAAATGGATCTTGAAAGGTATAAATGACATTTTCACACTGCCTGCAGTGGCTTTTGCATGTGTTGATTTGGTGAAGGTGAACTACAGTCTCCTGTCCTTCAATCAAGCATAATCTAGATGCTGCACTGAAGGAGTTGAAGGACATTTGTGTCATCTCTCTAATTAGTTAAATTTAAGTTTAGGAGGTTATCCTAGGGGTGGGGTGGGACTTCACCAGTTAGAGCTGAGGTGGTCTTGTACTTGATGCTGAGATCTTGGCTGGGACCAACAGGGAAAACACTTTCCTTCCCTGGCAGCCAGTCTCTCCACACCTCACAACATGCTGGTTAAGTTCTATCTCAGGCAAGATAGGTAGCGAGAGCAGGAGGGGGCAGGAGGTGGGCTGAACGGGAGAGAATAGGAAGGAAACAAACCAACACCATTTCCGAGTGGTGCATAGGAAGATTCTAGAACAAAATGTAGGACTGGAAATACAATTGTGCATATTTTTGGAAAACAGAATATGCCACAACATTCTTTGGCTATTTTTCTGATGGATTACTTACTGTTTTCTTAATGAGCTTTAGAAGCTTTGAATAACTTAGGATAATTAACCCTATGAAAGTGATACGAGTTGCAAAGATTCTTTCTCAAATCAATGTATTTTGTTATTATTTTTATGTATCTTTTTTCTTTTCTAAGTCCCTTGGTAGAATACGAATTTTACTGAATGGGATTGAATTTTTAAACAAAGTACTTATAAAGGACATTTTCAATATTAGTGCATATCGAGAAAGTAATTTACAATGATTTTCACAGTACCCAATCTTTCTCTCAAAGTGATATTTACAAGTTTAAACATATTTTGATATCAGAGTTGCCTGTGAATGTTCCTTCTGACTAGCAGACTAATCTACTATAGCAACCATAATGAAAATGTTATTTAAAAATCAGACAGAAGAGCATCAGGGAAAGTCGGTATTTGCTATTTAAATTATGTTTTATATCAACGAGCTTAAAATACTGTGGAGATATATCATTTCATCTCCTTTTCTTCCATTTTAATGTCACTGAAAGGTCAAGGGATAATCCAGAGATCAGCTCTTCATCCCCTGCACACTACCACCTCCCCCAAATTTGGGAATATAAATTCGAAGGTAAGATGCTCTCTACCCAAGATCTTAAAATAAGTTTTTTCATGCTACCCAAGCAGAGAAAGTATTACTTTCAAACAAATGATATATGAATTAGCTCAGTGATACTCCTTTTAACACATTCATATCAGCAGGACAGGAGATTAAATAGTATCAGGAGTAGCAGGTTCTATTTTTGCTTCTGATCCAGAAAAATGCTGCCACTTTTCAAATTCCCTTAAGCAATGAACTCAGTCACATTATCTCTAAAATGGGGACAATCTCACCTCTGTAGCTGTCTGACATAGTTACGATGAAGATAAAGAGGAGTTTATATCTACTTAATGTGGCATTACACTGCTAAGAGTATTACATACAAGGTTGTTTATCAAAACTGTAACACTTAGACCATTGTTTACAACACATATTCAATGCTTAATAACTTTTACCAAGTGTTTTTTGTTACACTGCTTTAAGAATTTGAAGGGATCAAGTGAGGAAACAGGTGATCCAATATCTGATTAACTGTTTAGTACCCCATGCATACAGTGTGTGAAAGGAAGAGAGAACAGAAAAAGAGGGAGGAGTTAGAGAAGGAAGATAAGAATGAAATTTGGATAATGAAGAGAAGGGACTCCAGGTCCTCTGATTCTTTGTCCTGCTAAGCTGAGAAAACTACACACTTCATCAACGATAGCTAAGTCTTGCCCTGCCTCTGTCATTCACTAGTGCCATGACCTTGGGAGAGACAGAGAAGCCCTGTGTTTCAGTTATCCATTGCTACTTAAAAAGTATCCTCCAAAACTCAGTAGCTTAAAATGATCACAGATAATTATCATTTCATACAGATAAAAACTGTGGGTCAGAAATTTCAAAAGTAGCTTAGCTGAATGGTTCTGGCTCAGTCTGTCCAGGAAGCTATGGTCAAAATTTCTTCCAGGTGAAGAATAATTTGCAGACTTGAATGGAACTGAAAGATCCCTTCAAAGGTGGCTCTCTTACAATGCTGGAGAGTTTGTGCTGGCTGTTGGGAGACTTCTTTCCTTACCACCTGAAGCTCTCTGCAGGCCTGCTAAAGCCCACAAAATGGTGACTGGTTTCGCCCAAAGTGAGTAAGATTTTAAGACCTAGCCTCAGACAATGCACACCATGGTTTTCACTGCATTCTACAGGCCAAAGAAATCAACTTAATACAATGAAGGTGGAGAATTCACCAGGGTGTGGATATAAAAAGGTGAAGATTAATGAAGACATCTGGAAGTTTGGTTGCAAAGTCCTCTAAATCTGACCCAGCATCTGCAAAATGCAGATGGCAATGACTTCTACCTCACAGGGCTGATGGAAACATCAAATGACACAATGTTATCCAGAAATTGTTATTAATTGCCAGTTTTCCTCACTCATTCCATACTCCTTCTAGGTTCTTGTATAATACGTATGTGTACGTGTTTCTGTATTGTGTGTCTATGTCTCTCTGTGCCTGTGGATCCCTTTGGCTATGTGCTGAAGCCTATGCATTGCTTCCAAGAATAGTATTTTGAAATCCAAGAAAAAAAAAAAAGAAATACACAGTATGACAGAGAATACAAACTATGCTAAAATACAGCTATCAAAATATTTTTAAATATTTTTGATCTAATACATAATTCTTTATTAAATAATGAGACAGTGGAAAGTCTACTAACTACTGTGTTTTCAGAGGAATGATAAGCTTAGTTGGTATTTTGAGATTTAAAATGACTACAATGTGATTAGATAGTATCTTTGATTTCTACTGGTGACAAAGTCACAAGTATTGCCACTGTTACTGTGGTCTTTAGCCAATATTCATACTTGACAGAAGGGCTCAATTCTAGCTAGAGGTTGATGTAAGGAAGGACAGAGCTTCCTTTTCCCATCCATGTACATAGATGTCATAAACACAATCCATAGACACAAATGGTGATCATTGAACCCTGAACTAAACTTCTTGTTCTACACATTTAAAGAACGTGAGAGAGAGACAAAAGTTCTAATGTTTAATCTCCTCTACATAGATAATAATTTTCTTCCTATTTAAATTTTTGACTGTGCACAGGATTATCTAAAGTCTTCCATGGTGCTCTCATTTCAAAATGATCACTCTTCGAATTGGACATATACCTATATAATACTTTCATTTAAATGTATTTTAATGAATCTTTAGGCCTAGATAAATGGATTTACAGAAGTGGTACATTAAAAGGCCATTTTAAGTTTGGGATCGAAAGAACCTTTAATTTATAGCTCCAGAAAATATCCATTCCATGGCTCAAAGATCCTTGTGGATTATAAAAGAGGAAATGACTAACAGAAAAGGAATTATTCACCACATTATTAAACATGACAAAAGCTTCTGAATTGGAGCTTAAAATGGGCTATTTAAGATTCCAGCAATCCCTGGGACTTTGGCAACAAAAATGTTCAAAAGCCTTTTATAGTTGCTGTCAGATTTCTGTAAAGCATTTGAGATTCCTGTGAACTTATTTATATAACAAGCTAAAACCTGAAGCTGACTTGAAAGTCTTTCTATTCTAATTATGTAGAATTGGAAATGCCTAGAAATGATGTTTCATGTTCTCCCAAGAATATTCTCCTGCAATGGTGGTTTCAGAACCGGGTGTTTAGAAGCAGGAAAGAGCATGTAGCTGCTCTGGCTTATTATAAGGAGTAGTTACAGCGGATATACAAACTACAGTTTAGTAAAGCGGTTTCAAAGAACTGCTATTAGCTATTCTCTCTGCAGCAGCCCATTCTAAATGACTGCTCATATTGTTCCCTCCTGGCCTACTACGGTGGTTTATTTCTGACGCTCTATAGTTCATGTGTAATCATGTAGCAAAATAATTCAGGGCATAATGACCCACCAGGATCTCAGCTGATTGAAGTTCTTATCACAATACTGTTACTGATGCTCTCTGGGGCTTCCCAAGCCATCACTTTCACCTCTTCTGCTTCAGCATTCAACCTGACATCTGGCTTCTCTATGTTCAGAAGAGTCAGTATGTGCTCCAAGGTAGAAATGGTCTAATAATAATGATGATGATGATGATGATGACAGAGGTGGTTTAGGGGGAGAGTAATGTGCTTGATGGCTTCTAAATCCCGCCTCCTGCTTTTCACACCCACATGTGATACCCATTCCCTATGAGCTCGGGCTGCTCTTAGTGATTTCCTTTTAAGAAACAGATTGTGATTAGTTTAAAAAATACTGTGGCTCCACCTCTCATTTGTCTCTGACTCTTACTGTTTGCCACATCAAAGAGAGTTTCCCATTGGAGATCTTCATTCATATGGCAAGGAACTGAGGCCAACAGTCTAACACCCCAGAAGAACTGAATCCTGCCAACAACCATGCTACTGATCTTGTAGGAGGAGTGTCTTCAAGTCTCACAATAAGGTACAGAAAAAAATATCAGATGTTAAATGACTTATTCAGATTCCAGACCTAGCAAGGAAAAACCTAGAAAGGGAACATGAAACCAACTCTTTCTTGTTCCAAAAGTTGTGCTTTATTCACTACATTACACCATGTCCATAGACGTGTTCTTTCCCAAATATTGGAGTGTGTTTTGCCTATTTGGAAGTTGGAACCCATTTGCCTAGAGATGAAGCAGCATGACTAATCAGAGAAGTACAAAGAGAAAGGAAGAGGAAATGTAGGGGTGGGACATGCGCAAGGATCCTGCACCAAGAACTCTCAAAGTTTATGCAATGCAGTTCAGGGGACTGATGGGGGGCTGGAGGGCTGAAGTGTATCCTGAGAAAAACAGGGGGCCTCATCTCACACTTCCTGACCTAAGTTACCTTTTATTTGATCCCAGTAACTCTGCAGATATAATTAATTAAGGATCTCAAGAAACCACTCCATGTTAAGAGCAGGTCTTAAAGCAAATGATTGATATTTTCATAAGAGGGGGAGATTTGGACACAGGCGTGGAAGGGGAGACTATGTAAAGGCAGAGGCAGATACTGAAAGTGGTGTGCCACAAACCCAGGAATACCAGGAGCCATTAGAAGGTGGAAGACGGCAAGGTATGATTCTCCTTGCAAGTCTTCAGAAGAAGCTGGGCCATGCCCACACCTTGATTGTAGACTTTTGGTCTCCAGAATTATGAAGTTGTGAACAAATTCCTGTTATTTTAGCAATTTGATACAAGATCCCTAGGATAAGCACTAAGTGATACTAACTTCCAGTTAGACATGAGAGCATCAGTTGAAGCTATCATACTTGCCTTGAATGGTCAATCACTATTTAGGTCAATTTAGGACCCAGATGGAAATCACTGGCAATGAGAACAACAGCTGCAATAGTCACCAAAAACTACCTTCAAAACAAAATCTTAAAAATCCAGTGGGGTGTAAAACAAATTCTTTCTTCTATATGACTGTGTGAAATTTAATTCAAAATAGTAAGTAAAACTAAGATTTATATTATACTGAATATTATTTCCAGGTTAGTATATTGCCAGACACAAAATATCCTGAAAAGGTGGGAATTTTTCTTCCCCTTTAGGAATGGAAGTTGAGTCTGAAAAAAATCAATTGGTACCACCCTAACTTGGATGTTAGCTGTGTCTCAATACTCTTAAGTTCTATTTTCTTTCTTTCTTTTAACTTTTAAAACTGAACCTGCTCTAAGAAAGCCTTAAAAGTCAGTGTATTATACTCAGGGCAAAACAATATGAAACAGTGAGATTATTCTGTGACTTGGTAATTAGATGTAATTAAATGGCTGGCCAAGATATTCCACACCCAAGCAATTATGAATACCAACTAATGAAGATGGGAAATCAAAGGATGAATGCTGAATGATATCAACAGACATATCAGAAACCATAAAGAAAAAAAAAGCTCTCTGTGAAGAAAAAAGTGTGCAATTCTTTTAAAAGAGAACTTATCTACTGGTAAAAGGAAACTGAAATGTCTAATTTTTTTTGTATATTGGCTTTGTTTAAGATGGCTATTATTAAATCCTGGCAGTCAATTATAACAGACCAAGCTAGAAATCTGCTGAAGCATATATGTATAAGCATGCATAAATATATTATAAGCTACTGATTTGAAACATTAACACATTCTCCATAGCAACCTTAAATCAAACTGATACTCCATTTTGGTTCCCTTGATGCCAATGCATATAGTACATTAAGCCCAGAGCTTTCAAAGCATAAAAATGCCTTTGAAAACATAAGTAATCTAGAGATGATATTCAAATACAGTATAATATACACCTTGGTTTACAGTTATTATTTCTTTCCTAAGATTACATTTCTATGAGTAAACAGCAGTCTAAATATGATATTGGGTCATTAATTCTAATGGTAGAAGGAAAAATTTTGACTTTGCAAATTCTGACCATTGGGGTTTCTGTGCCTGTAGTAATAGATTGCTTATGTCTGCTTTAGTACTTTTTGCAAAAAGTTCAATTGAAAGACCAAAAAATCTATTGACTACAAAAGTTAAGAAGAAAGACACTAGAGTTAACCAAGAAGATGATGATGATACTAGTATGGTGTGAAAGCCACTGGTCCCCACAGAAAAAGTGGGAACAAATACTTTAGCTATCTCCTTCACCAGCAGACCATGTTTAACAAATGTTAATGGGAAGAAGGTCAATATAGATCTGAAGGTCGCCTAACTGTATGTTTTCTTCTCAACATTATAGGGCATAGGGGAAGAAACTAAAATATACTTGCAAATTAGAATAGAAAATGAAGCAGAACCTTGTTAAAAGCCATAAAAATCAACTTGAGAAACTATAGTTCTCAATTTGTTGCCCTTCCAGGATTTAGGGAAAACCAACAGTGCTCACTAGATGGAGATAATTTAGACAAAGAATAATGGGTAGGAGGGCAGGGGTGGTCGAGGAGTCACAAAACATACTAAAATTTCATAAACTGAATTTCCAAATCATACCAATAAAGTTTTTAAAAAACTAAATCCTATTTTGGACTAGGATTCATGACCATGAGAAGAAAACACAAATCTTAAAAGTATGTATTAGTTCAGAATGCGAACTATGGCTCAGGTGGTACCATGGAATTCATGAGAAGGTAAAACCAATGTAAATCACATCTTAAAAAGCAATTTCATCCATATATTCTACCCAGACACCACCAATTCCATTTGAATCAACATTCATTATGAGTCCTTTTCAACATCTGATCATAAGCAATATGATACCATGTCTTCAGGTGTCCAAGAGAGAATCTACAGTAAAGTAAGTGCAAGGGGGAGCATTTGGAGCACTAGCCATTGTCACTGTTGAAAAGAAATGCTGGTAGGTTCTGTGCATTAAAATAATGCATGCAAAACATGTTTGATGAAATAAGATAAATAACATAACAGACCCATTCTTGCACATCCAAGTGTACTTTTGAGATGCTGAAATGTATTTGAGGCATTGAAACATGAAACCATCAAATCCTACAACTGGAAAGGACTCCTGAGACAAATCATTCCAAAGCTCTCCAGAGGAGCCCAAGTTCCAACAATCATGAAGAATGTGACCAAGGTCACAAGTTAGCTGGCAGTCAGCCTAACTTGGACTAGAAAACTGGATTAATTTCATTTTCCACACTTTTAGTTTTTAAATACCAACAGGCATGAATGCACAGACAATGAGTACGCTCACATTGTGCCTAAAATAGCAAATAACAAAAGTAAATGACTATTGAGAAGAAGGAAAGGAAGGGGCACCAAGTGGGGAGGATTAGAGTAAAAGGCCTGAAGTTCCACTGGGAGGATTTTCATCTATTGTCTTACAAGTCTTAAGTCTTCACTTAAACAGTCAGCCTCAGTTTTCTTTTCTGTAAGATGGAAATGATTCTTGCTTAGATGACCTTCCGTCATTGTGGTAGTACAAAGTGATATAGACAGGAGATAGTGTTTTGTCACTTTGCAGCACATTGTTTCATTCTGGTGATTGAACTCCCTGCCTGCTTCCTACCTCTTCCAACAAAATCCAGTCCTTCCTGCTCCCCACTCCTCTTCTTATTTCAGCATTGTTCCAAATGGTATTGATCCTGTTGCCTGAGCTGGAAATATGCAAGACATTTTGGATGCCTCTGACTTCCCCTCTTACCCACCACTCTAGTAAGACACCAATGTCCTACTGTTATATTTCTGGATATTGCTCTCATGTGTCCACTTCACTCCATCAGCCCTAAATTCAGCCACCATCCTCTCAAATCTCTGCTGTAATGGTCACCTTACAAGTTTCCCTGATTCCAAGTTCTCTGAAGAGAAGACAGATCATCTTTCCGACATCCTAATCTTATCTCCTAAACCCATTCTATATTCCTCCAGATCCTTAGCTCCCATTTGGGCTTCCCTCAGGAACCTTATTTATTCACACAGTGAAAAGAAAACCAGGGTGGGGAGGTTGGGGTCGGGGGAGTTGGGCTAGGCATGGTGGTGCATGCCTGTAATCCCAGTGACTCAGGAGGCTAACACAAGAGGATTCCGAGTTCAAGACCAGCCTTAGCTCAGCGGCCTTAAGCAATTTAGTGAGACCCTGCCAAAAAAAAAAAAAAGTTAATATATAAAAAGTGCTGGGGATGTGACTCAGTGGTTAAGCATCCCTGGGTTCAATTTCTAGTACAAAAAAAAAAATGGGGGGAAGGGAATGGTTTTACCTTAAATTACTTCTTTTAAAATAAAAATCATATCTAAAAGCATTGTTCTAAAACTCTTCATAAGTTTTACGATCAATAAAGCTAACATCAAAGTTTCAAAATAGGAAAATACCTTGGAGACACATGTCACTAGCATTGCCTCATAAAGAACAAGAAGAAAAACTGGAAATGTATGATAGAGCTCAAAGGAGCTCATCAGGAGTCTGACATGCATATTATTAAAAATATTAACCATAACTTGCAAACCTGAGCTATGACTTGCCACCAGATAAGCTGTTCCTAACCAAGGGGTGGTTACTAAGCCTCAGTTCTTTAATACAAGCTCATTCAGCATCTTGTGCTTAACCCACAAATTCACTTCGTTCCAGAAACTACCTAGATGATTATCTACCATTCCATGACTAGTTCAAGTTCCCCAAGCCTTCTAGCCCCTCTCTTTAATTCTTCTTTTTTGAGATGTTCCACAGTTCCCCTAGGTGGGTTAACCCTTGCTGTAGCAGAATAATCACGTACTTAAGAACCTAGGTTATGTTCCTGATGGTCTTTAGCAAGTTATCACACCTAGGGAAAAGGTAGAAAAGCATTCATGCCTAACTACTTTTTTTTTTTTTTTTTGTACCAGGTATTGAATTCAGGGGTGCTTGACCACTGAGTTACATCCCCAGTTTTTCATTTTTTATATTGAGACAGGGGTCTCACTAAGTGACTTAGGGCCTGCTGAGTTGCTGAGGCTACTCTTGAAATTGTGATCCTCCTGCCTCAGCCTCCTGAGTTGTTGGGATTACAGTTGTGCACCACTGCACTCAACTCATGACTAACTTTTAAAAATTATTATCACTAATTAAAGAATGACTGGGGGAGAATGTGAGGGGACAGATTACTCTTATTTTTCTGTACTGGTTAAACAATGAAAATACATTCATATATTAAATAATAAAAATGCATTTACATGTTACCTCTGTGGTTTAAAAACATACATAAAATGCTAAATATAAGTCCTGTCAATTAAAAACTAAGAGTAATATTGTAAAAAATGCTCCTGGGAGATAATTAAATCCCCACATTAACTAAATGTATTTCAAGTGGTTATGATTCAATGTCAGGCTAATATTTTTCACATCTATTTTAATTGCTTTTTAAAAGAAGTATCAGGAGGTTCCCAATAGAAATTAACTGAAGGCCACTCGGAATCAATATGCTGTGGGAATTCAACAATGCTGGTGTGTGTGTGTGTGTGTGTGTGTGTGTGTGTGTGTCTTTTGAAGAAGTCACCAAAGGTTCAAGGAAAGCTTGGTATTTATTAGAGAGGGAGGGAAAAAACAACAACAGCTTATGACTGAATGTCTATGTCCTCCTGGTACATTTAATCAACAGAATATTTACTTATCTTTTAACTCCAATAGCAGTCTACTGCTTTCTTAAGGGATTTCTCCTCTCATAGGTCATCTGACATTTTATCCTTAAAAACACTGCTACATGC
Source organism: Sciurus carolinensis (assembly GCF_902686445.1). Taxonomy (NCBI): domain Eukaryota; kingdom Metazoa; phylum Chordata; class Mammalia; order Rodentia; family Sciuridae; genus Sciurus; species Sciurus carolinensis. Next base: position 58,955,272 of record NC_062229.1, read on the forward strand.
ATGATACTATATTTCACCATATTATTCTGTTCCCACATTACTCCCTTTTTATTTTTAGATAATACAGTATTCCCCTTATCCATAGTATATACATTCCAAGATCCCCAGAGGATGCCTGAAACAGTGATTAGAAATGAACCTTATATAATGTGTTTTTTCCTAAACATGCATACCTATGATAAAGTGCAATTTATAAGTGAGGCAAAGTAAGATTAATAATAAGTAATAAATGAAATAGAATAATTATCATAATATATCATAATAAAATTTATGTGGATGTGCTCTCTCAACACATCTTAACTCCTTATTGCACTGCAAGGTTACAGTAAATAAGGTTAACAGCAGGTAACTAAAATCAGGGAAAATCATCCATGAATATTGTCCCTCTAAAACAATTTAGCAATCATCACAGTCCCCACTATATTATCTTGAGCTAAATAACTACTTAAAATAAAACCGAACAACAAACTTGGTTGATTAGGAGCAGCATGAGCAAACACTTCTGCAGAAAAGTTTTGAAATGTAACTTTCTACTTCAAAAGGCTTTCTTCACTATTCTCCAGTTTTCTAAGAATTCTATTTCACTGACATCTAACTCATATTTCCATCTTGAGAACATTCTGGGGCTGGGTACCCTTGTCAAAGTTAATTGGTAGGAAGTGTCACTCACCAGAAAATTCTATCTAATTGAAAACTGAACTGAAACGGCCAGGTTCAAATGGGGGCTGATCTGACTTTCTCATCAAGTAGCTCTTCAAGGTATCACAGAAAAGATTGCCTTGAGCTGAAAAAAGCTTTGATGCCATCAGCTTTACCCCAGGATCAAAACACAAATTTCAACTTTTATTGCAAGCTTTGTTAATAAGTTTTATCCCTCTTTGTCATGGTTCTGAAACCCTTCTAATGTTTTGTGGCATTGGAATAAAAAGAGGGAGGTCTTAAATTCCAGGCAAATTGGAGCTACATTTTAAAATGCTGTCAAGATTGATGACTGAAAAACTTGGCAATCACCTTTTCCCAAATCAAAAAGAACTGTGAATAATGGTGAATTCATATCAGTATATAAGGCTGTGAAAGAGACTACCAGAAGAAACCATTTTCACTCATTTATGAAGCACCAAATGGTAAGCATGACATCCAAATTCCTACTGCAATAGGTCTCTTCACTGGGTTATGAGAGAGGTACAGAGATGGCTAATGGGTTCCCATTCTTTTGCCAGATAGCATTGCCTGTGCTACAGTGAAGAGCAACTGTGAAGTTGCTTCTGGTCTCTGTGGAAGGGAGGAAGAGAATTTACCAGCAACATTTGCCAGTGTGGCAAACCAGTGCTAATTGTTCCGCTCCTCTCCCATTGCTAGAAACATGGAAGACTATGATTGCAGGTGGCCAGGGTCACATAACCAGTTCTGGTCCACTGACTTTGAGCTGTGGTGATATGTTTCATTTCATGGTCCATGTATGACTGACCATGTTTCTCTCCTCCCATTGTGGTGATACCTAAAACCCTGAGATAAATATGCCACAAGACATCCACAGATGAAAGTACTCAGCCACCTTTTGAAGGAGAGCTGCCTTACAGAGTCACCTAGAACCACTATGGGTTTGGCAGGGATGAAAAATAAATCAATTGGTTAAGGAACTGAGGTTTTGTTTGTTACTCGATGATAAACTAGATTGACTTCTACACGTAACCCTCAGAGCAGAAACTGGAGACAACAGGCATACTACTCAAAAGCTCTTAAAGGATTACAGATTAGTGGTTGGAAATACTGGCTGATCTTACATTTAAAACAACCACCCATGTCATGGTGAGTTTCCATCTGGGAATGTGAATTCTTGCACCTTCAGCTAGCTCACCCTCATTTGCATTACTACTGACTGTGACCTGAATGATGGCTTTTGCCTGTCTCTTTTAACCCTTCTCTTCTTTTTAATCGCACACATTTGAGTGTGTGTTAGATATATCATAACAATAAACATAAAAAGTACCCTGCTCACAAAAGCAAATAGAAAAGTTGTTCTTTGTGTGGCTCTCTTCCAAGACTTTGAACACACTAGCACCTTAAACATTTAAAGGCCTTAGTCGAGGGGTCACTTGGGCCAGATTATATTTGGATAATTGCAAGAGAACTTACAGTGCTGCCAATTGGATCTGTAAGATTCCTTTACTTTTATCACATCTTTCTACCAGCAGGATTGAGCAGAAAATGTATATTTGTCATTGGGAAGAACATAGCTACCTTAGGTAGCTTAGGTATAAGAGATTATGTTTCCCAAGTGTTTATTAGATGCCAGGAACTGAATATACAAGCTTCTTCCCATGCCGGGGGATTCAACCCAGAGGCACTCTACCACTGAGCTATACCTTGATTTTTTTTTTAAGACAATATTTTGCCAAGTTGCTTAAGCTGGTCTCATATTCATGATCCTCCTGCTTCAACCTCCTGAGTAGCTGGGATTACAAGCACACACCACCACGCCCATCTTGCTACATAAGTTTTATTGGCTTAGATGTGTTTGATCCTCCCAATAGCTTTGGAGATGGCTCTAAATTTCACTCCCACTTTACAAATGAGACAACCAGTGTGTGCATTTATATGCTTACAAAACACTGATCTTTTACCATCACAAACTATAATAGAGTTTTCAGATTAAACAGCATGAGCAGTGGAACTTCACATATGCCACAAAAAATTTTGTATAATATTTAGCATGTACTTGCATGGGAAAAACTTACTCTAAAATTTTTTTCAGTTTATCAGAAATTCAGATTTGCTAAATATGGCAATTCTAAATTAGAAGGTCAATTTCAAACTTTCATCAATGCTCAATACATTTAATTCTAGCAAGCAACCTGGTTAAGCTGATTGTATATGTCTCTGTTAAAAGAAGTTAAAGAGGGAAAGAAAAAAATAACTTCTCTAAATCTAGTCTTCCATAAAAATAAAACATCAAAGTCCACTGTAGTACATTTTTTCCCCTTTTCTGCTAGGAAGCTGTGGTATTTGAGAAGGATCCAGATGTTGATATAGCCATTCTGCCAGCTGTCATTTTGTTTTAATCAGCCTTTTCATCACTGTGACCAAAAGACCTGACAAGAACAATTAGAAGAAGAGAGTTTATTTGACTCACAGTTTCAGAGGTCTCAGTCCATAGACAGACTTCATTACTCTCAGCCTAACACGAGACAGAACATCACCATGCAAAGGTGGGAAGGTAGAAATCAACTCAGGACATGGCAATCAGCAAGGAGAGAGAGAGAGAGAGAGAGATAGAGGGGGGGGGGAGGGAGGGAGAACAAGCACTCTGCTCACCAGGGACAAAATATAAAACCCAATGGCATGATACCAGTAACCCATCTCCTCCAGTTATAATATCCTACCTGCCTATGGTTACAACCCAGTTAATCCATATTAGTGGATTAATACACTGATTATGTTAAGGTTCTCATAACCCAAACATTTCAACTATGAAAATTCTTGCATTATATAACACATGAGTTTTTAGAGGACACCTCATATTTAAACCATAACACACATTTTATTGCTAACTTGATGAAAATCCTTGGTGAGTTTCTAAGGTATCACTTTGGATTTGGGGGTGGAATTCACAGGAATAATCTATTACCACAACTACTACTACTACTACTACTAATACTACCACCACCACTACTACTACCACTGTTATCACAACATGGAACCTGTTAAAACAACAGCATGAATATTCTAGCTCAGGGAGAGATGCAGAAATGAAAAGACATAATAAAAAGGAAATCCTGCTCTACCGAATGTACCCTCTCAAAAAAAAAGTCCTTGTCAATCATTTTCAGTAAAGTGAATCAAAAAATAATACCATGCCAGGAGCATACACCAAGTTTAACTAGGCACAAATCATGAAATAGGTATAGAGTCAGACTAAAAATTTTCAAATCTAAGGTACACCTTGGAATGAAGCACATCCAGAGACTCACAGTAACAATATTTTAAATCCTTGGTCTCCATTCCTTGTTTTACTTCATGCAGGGCCATGAGTTATTGCCAGCAAGCTAATATCTACTCTCAGTCCAAACACAGTGTGTCGCCAATCTCCATTCATCAAAACAACAGTTTATTTTCTACTTGTTGCAAATATTAATAAATTAAGATCTTTAAACTGCCTAGCAAGAAGTAAGAAATAACTGGCAAGAGTTCTGGTACAGATGATACATTTACATACATTAGAGAAGTACCATTAACAGTAATTAATGGTGCTTTTACATCTCAAAATGCATTGCAATTGACTGTCGATTTGTTTGGAAGGTGTCTGCAATCATAAAATAAATTTTGTTCTAAATGGATACTTAGTAATTTTTAATAATTTTAAACTCCAATGCACTATTTAATGCTTTGGTGATAACACACTGTTTTATGAAGGTAGTGTTTAAATTTAGAATTTTTATTGAACTTGATTAAATTTAATGAGACTGCATTGCTTATGTTCTACCTTAATTTTGAATGTTTGTAAAGGTCATGATGACTAATTTAAAAAGTTGTATTTTGGAGAAAGCAAATTCTGTTAGTTAATGATTTTATAGTTAAAGCATAATTCTACTATTTTCCAAAGAGATCCTACTTTTAGCACTATAGTGTGTCTTTGTGAGAGGTTTTAAAATGTTAAAGATGTATCACTACTATGAAGCAGAACAGACACAAATGGAGAGGAGAATTTCATTACCTCCAAACTCTTTCCTTGACTTGGTCTGACTTTTCATTAGAACTAGAGTACACAGAGCTTGAAGCTACAGCAAAGAGAATTTACATCAACTAAAGTTCCCAAGAAGTTAAAATTAGAAAACATATCTATCTCCCTTAGATCAGTACATTCTGCAGTATCTCACTGGTGACTTAAGTCCCATTTTGATGGAGGAACAAAGAGTAAAATACAAAACATATTTGCTTTGACGTAGTCATGGATATATGGAATAGAAATTTAAGCTAAAATACTAAACTCATTCAGTAGCATTTCCATAAAGTTAGAAACTATAGAACAGATTTTGGAGAATCCCAACACAACTTAACAAGATATTGTTACCATGCCTGTTAGATATTTGTGAACTGAAAGTCCCCCAATTCCTTTATTTTTTTTTTCAGTCTACTTTATTTCCCCTAGAAGCGACTATTCAACCATTTGACAGATCTCTATAGTAATCCCTCCCAAGAATACATATGCAATGTTAAAAGGGATTTCTCTGTAATTCTTTACAGTATGGTAAAAGAATTCATGAGGCAATTCTAAATATAAACTGAAAAACAAATACGTTACATGATTTTACAGATTTAAGAAACTACGTAGGAGGAGTACTAAACACACTTGGCATGTTTAAAAATACACTTGGTGCTTGTCATCTCTCAGAGAGTACAGACATATTGTTTGTATTACCAATAATAACAAGAAAATCATAAAGGATTGATAACAGGAGTATTTTCCATCATCTGAACCATGGTACTAAGACCTACATGCTGTACTTCTTTTGGGGCAAAAATCTAACACAAAGCCTGTGAAGGCAGAATGAGTTATTTTGATGTGTTTTTAAAGACTTCCAAATCAAGAATCCATGTCCTCTTCTGACATGGACATGTCCTTCTTCTGCACACAATAAAGATAAGAGAATATACATAAATTATTGATGCATCTGAGCAACTAAATGTTGATTTCAATTGGACTTTTTTCACCGATAGGAACACAGAATGGACTTGCATCTCTAGTGTAGCTGCTGCTCAGACAATTCAAACCTTTGTAACATCTGCAGGGAAGTCTGACTAAGGAGATTACTAGCCACACACTACTTTGTCACTTGATCACCGATTTCCATAGTACAGGGCTCCTTACTCCAAAAGGCAAGACTTATACAAATACCTGTAATGCCTCATCTTCCCAAAGCAAAACAGTGAGACAACATCCACACCACAAGTTCTGAATGTTTAAAATCTAATTTTCCTGATGGAAGGCAACACAAGTTCAAGGAAGTTTCAAATGCTATGTATGGATTTTCACCCCAAACATCTCCACATGTATTGTGTGATACTGGTATTTACTTTGGATTCATTTTTTAAAAGACACCTGCTACAAATATCATGGATCCATGAATCTTTAAAGTCTTAAAGTTTATAAAAATGGCAGGGAAAATAGTTTATGAACTACAGTATGCTGTTGTTTTGTTGCCAGAGAAAGAGGTAGTTTCTAAGTAATCTATTCCTGGGGTCAGAGGACCCTAGACCAAGATTTGGACAGACAGGGTTCCCTGTCATGATCTTTGGAGCTTAGATCCTGCCTTGCCCAGACTCTCAAAGTAACCATGAGAGAGCAGTCAAGGGTGCTGCTCAGGCCCTTGCCCAAGGTCCTTGGGAGTGGAACCTAAATTCATATGTTGACTGAGTTCATTATGTTCACCACACAGGGTCAGGTGTATAGAGTCAGACTTCAATCAGTCACAGTCCATCTTACTATAACTGTGGGCAAGACATTAAGTCTCACAAAGCCTTAATTTCTTCATTTGTAATGTGTCCAATATAGTAGTATCTACATTACAGAAGTCACCTGAAACTTGGAAATCGTCAATTGAACTTATTGTGTCCCTGTAGTGTAATATTCCTATTACTGAGCTTGATTTTCTATTTACAGAGCTACTTTACAACTTTAAGCAGAGATAATAATCTGTATGGACTGTTATGGACAAGTAGAACACTATCATTTCATCATCTAACCCAACAATCCAACAAACTGCATATTATGTGTATGCAAATATGCCTCTCACGCACACTTTGAGCTAATTTTAACACTGTACTGGTCCCTTCATCAATAAATGAGCTAAATAAAATCTTGATGTGTTCATTATATATTTATCCACAGCCATGAATTTACCTTTTTACAAATTGCTTTCATGCATGATTGTTTTGAAAAATGAGATGATATATATGAAATGTTTATCATAGGACCTGTGTTATATAATGACTGAACAAATGTCATCAATCTCACCACTGCCACGATCATCTCAATAACTTATCACCACAAATACACATTTAAATTGTTTAATGTTAGAAATGGCTGTTTCTCCCAGTCACTCATGAGGCTGAAGCAGGAGAATCACAAGTTCAAGGTCAGCAGGGACAACCCAGTGAGACTCTGTTTCAAAATAAAAATTTTAAAAAGGGCTGGGATGTGGCCTAGTGATAAAGCACCCTTGGGTTCAATCCCCAGTACCAAAATATATAAATAAACATAGAAATTAAGTTAATGAAATGTAAATAAAGAGAAATGACTATTTCTATCCACTCACATGCCATTATTAAATGAGAAGAATTAATCACTAGCATGGAGAATAGTTCCAAAATTCTGTACTGTAATCCAGAACTGAAGCCATTTTGAAACATGGCCTTGAGAATGACTATCCCACAACCACACATCCAGAAAAAAATGGAGGTTTTGAGGTCTCTGTTTTCCATGCAAAGAAGATGTGCACCAGTTGGGCTGCTTGAGCCTTGTGCCTCACCTCTGGTAAACAGGATTCATTAGAGTGATAATTGACAGTTGTTTCCCTTTCTAAGTGATTGCTCTGTAGTTCTATTATGTTTTGTCAGGGAAGTGCTAGCAATTAATTACCGATAAACTAAACACCAACTTTGCTTGCTGTGAAAGGTTTGGAACCATTTATCTTGGGGATAAGGAGAGGTGTCAGGGAGAAGGGAAATCAACCTCACCGGGTATATGAAAAGTTTTGTAAGAAGATTTTGGACAGAACCTCTGGATAGATAGGAGAGACTTCCACTTCCACTTTTTTGTGTGTGGTACTGGATTTAACCCAGGGATGCTGTATCACTGAGCTACATTCCCAGCCCTTCTCCTTTTTTATTTTAAGCAGCTGAAGTTGCAGCCCTCCTGCCTCAGTCTCCTAAGTTGCTGAGATTACAGGTGTGTACACTACATCTGGCTCCATTTCCACTTTGGGGTCTCTCAGTAAGTTTTTAAAATATATTGAGACAAGTGGTCCAAAATAAATGGTCTATTTTAACATAAGAAAGTTTGAATGCTTTAAAATGCAGACTCATTAGAACAGTTATGATAGACTAATTTTTTAAAGTCAAAGTACAAGGGAGGTGATAAGTAGTATGATAGAGGACTTTTAGTATTCCCACTAGAGCATCTCAGCAAGTCTCCTATATTGGAAATATCAGACAGCATCTAAATTGAAGCTTTTGTGAAAATTCACACTGAGAGTTTGAGCAATGCCTCCATCCTCCTCAGACCTGAGGTCTCATTTTTCAGGCATCTGAGATCCACCCCTCATTGCTGGCTTCCTTTCCTGTCTGTTCTTTATTTCACTACAGAGCCACCAACTGACTTCTACAGACCCTGGGAGACATGCTCTTCCCATTCTCCAAGTGTCTTGCCTTAGCACAAGTTGCCACAGTCACAATGGTCTCCTGGTCCCCCAGCTTCCTAGCACATATGACTTACTGTAATTTTTTCAATGTATTTAATCACGTACACTTTTGTTTGGTTTCACAATCAAGTGTCTCATTTCATCAACAAGATTGCAACTCCTTGAGGACAAGGACACATCTTTATAGGATAATTGATAATTTTTGAGGGACTACTGCTCTGGAATCCAATCATGTGGGCAGGGCAGGCACACAAAAGCAAACTGTATCTAAACCTCCAACAATGCCCTGCTATGGGAAAGGGAGACCACAGCAAAGAGGGGAAAAAAAAAAAAAAAGAAGGGGGAAAAAATGATATTGTGTGGATTTAGGACATCTATGGAGCTCATGACCTGTGATTTGAAGGTTCTCAATCCCCTGTATATCTAAGCATCTGTTGCTCTCTGAATGTCTCTTCTACAGGGGTTTTCAGAGAATACTGTGTATTCTTCAAGATGAGAAGGGAATGCTACTCTCCAAGGAACTTGGTGCTGAAATGCATTTGTTTTATTGGGCAAGAAGCATGAATAGAACTGGGTAAAGGTTAAGTAAGTCAAAGGTCAAGTGAGAAAGACTAACAGAACCAAAGAAGCCTGTCCAATCACCATAACCACAAACCTTGGCCCAAGGGTTGGCACCAAGAGAAGAGGAACAGACCAAAATATGTGGAGGACCAGGGTTGTAGGTGAAAACTGCAGGCCTCTCCTTTTGGGGCAACAAACAGCAGCAAAATGAGACAATTCTGCAGACTGCAGTTCCATCTAACTTACCCTTAATGAACACCATCCACAAGATACAATATTCCAGGTGCCCTTGAAACACACCAGGATACTGATTATAGGAGAGAAAGAAAACAAAGAACTTACTTTTTAAAATTTTTACTTTGAAATTAATTTCAAATTTATCTATGTACTAAGAATGAGAATATAAGGAATACCTGTGTACACCCCAGAGTCATCAATTGCTGGTCTTTCTCCCTATCTGCTGATCATTTATATACCCTCTTGCTTGCTTTTTCTATGCACACACTAGTTTTTCCTGTCGCATTTGGAAATCAGGTTCATTAGGTGCATACTGAAGAGCAAAGTATATTCTCTCTTATCTCCACAATACTTACCAACTTCACTAAATGTTAACAATGATGAAATTTAATCTAATCCACCATCTTCTGTTTCTCTATTTTGTCAATAAATCCAATGGTGTCCCTATGGCATCTCTCTGTCCCCAATATAAAATAGAACATAAGGTCTCATTTAGTGTTCATGTGTCTTTAGCCTCCTTTAATCTCCAACCTTATGTTTTGACTTGTTTTTTCTTTTTAAACAATGTATCCTCATTCCCAAAACATGCTCTTTTTTTTTTTAATAGAATTATACCTCGGCTGGGGTTTCTCGATGTGTCCCCCAAATGAGCTCATGTTATGTATTCCTCACCACATGAGTACCATATTGGTTATGGTGCTTCCTTCTCACAGTACCACATCAGGAGGCACACAAGTGTCCATTTTCCTATAGCTGGTGGTGTAATTTGATCACTGGTCAAGATGTCTGTTTTCTTTACTGTGTAATTAATATCCACCCCACCACACACATAAGGCTATTTAATATTCTTACTGTGTATTAGGCAGGGAAAGGATTTAGCTCATTATGTTTTAGTTATATACTAACAAACCATGCACATTTTAAGAAGCTTACAGTTGTGTTTTGCTTGTTTTAAATAATGACACATGTTTAGAACCCGCACAGAATTGCTCACTCCATGTTGTCTACCACTCTGAGGTGTAAGCTTTTATTATGCAGAAACTGGGGTTTGTGAACCATTGTTTAGATGTGCTCCTTCAGGCATTCTCCTTAAAACACAGGATAACCAATAAACATGCCTTTTCTTACGTGTGGCCCAGGGGTGGATTTTCACATTTCATAGAGCATCGCAGGTTGTTCAAGATAACAGACATTCTACTTCATGTACAAACAGAGGAACAAGATGTATCCCATTTGTTTACAATAAAAATAAACTTAAAATAAAAACAATAACAGACATTTGAAATCAACCAATACAACACACTCATTCATGCACTCAAGGAAAATCTAGGTTTCCTTAAGAATTAAAAATGTCTTGCCCAAGGTCACACAGTTCAGCAATTCTTTACATAAACTGTATAATAAAATATATTTACTAGGCCATGACCAACAGGTTCTAAATTGAAATACAATTTCTTTAAAAAACTCAGACTACTTTGCAAGGGCACAAAATTTTTTTAGTGAAATTTGTTTTATGTGCTTATGAAAATGCATGCTCCCCACATTGGGTACTTAAAAGAAATGTATTTCTTACCAAAGAGCAAGTTTAAGAGTCTTTTAAAAAGTTCATCAGAATCAACTCAAAAATCTATGATCATTCTACCAGAAATGTACACTTCAGTGTAAAAACAAAGATTGAAGGGAAGCTTCTGATTGAATAAGTCTGGATGAGACCTGAGATTCTGCATTTTGAGGTGAAATCTAAAGCACTAGTGCCAGCCTGTTGATCACCTTTGACCAAAATGATAAAAACTCTGCATCTGAGTGAGGGTAGGCCGTACGCTCAAGATCAGCTACATGAAAATGATATTCAATATATATGTGTGTATAAACATACATATATATGCATGTATAAGTGTATATATATGTGTGTGTGCATATATACATATGTATATATACATAGGTGTGTGCTTTGCTAACAACTTGAATATGAATAATTCTTTTTTTTTTGCAGTGCTGGGGATTGAACCCAGGGCCTTGTGCTTACCAAGCAAACACTCTACCAACTGAGCTATCTCCCCAGCCCTGAATAATTCTTGATAATGTTTTTTGGGATCTAGGGATTTAACCCAGGGGCGCTTTACCACCAAATTACATCCTCAGCCCTTTTTATTTTTGAGACAGGGTCTTACTTAGTTGCATAGGGCCAAAATTTCTGAGGCTGGCCTTGGATTTGCGGTCTTCCTGCCTTAGCCTTCTGAGTCATTGGGATCACAGACATGTTCCAATCCACCCAGGTCAATATTGTTTAAAACTAAGACAAAATCTTTCACAGAGAAATCCAGTTCAACTCACTGCAGAGAAAATGTGCTAATTTTGATAGTAATAAGAACTCTGCAGTTTACTGGTGTTCATATAGGACATGGGTCATTAAAAACTCAGTGCAGGTAGGTGTGGTTTCTCCTGAATTACAGGTGAAGAAATAGACTGACAAGTTTGTTTTCCCTGAGATCATATTATTTGAGAGTGAAGGGACATGGATTAGAATCCAGCCAATTCCTGAGATCAGGCTCCTACCACAGTCATTGACTCACACATGTGTACCATTCACACACATACATACATGCTTCAATTATTACCTATATATATAGACAGACATGAACATTAGAACCTTCCTTGATATATGTTTTTGTAAACACTACAATATTCAGGAGCCAAGAATCAGTAGAAGAAATGAATGTGTCAAAATCCAGCTCCTTAAAATTATGTGCTTCTGAAGTGGCACAAACATTTATATTGTCTACACTAAAGGAATCTGTTCAAAACAGTCACATTAGCAGAATATGGGGGCTGAGTTCCAAGGCCAGTGGGGAAGCAAAGTGAGCAGGCTAACGATGACAGCTAAAAACAAAGTTTCATCACATCCAACTTAGACCGCATATGGTATATTTAGTTCAAACCCTGGCACTTTATACAAATAGGTTGTCACGCAAAGTGCAAACAACTCTCTTTTGACAAAGCGATAGTACTGTGGTGCCGGGTTGACGGCTTTATATACCGCAAAGCTCTTTAAGTGACAAATGAAAGCAGAGTCTTGAAAATATGGTGATATGGAATTACTGCATAAATCCTTTCTGAGTTCCTGGGAGCAGCACAAGGATAGCATTTTGCAATTAATTAAAAAGAAAATCTGAGACCATGAGGTTAGATCTTTCTAATCTTGACTCTGTAAAATGAACTTTGAAGTTCCTGGCACAAAATTGAGCTATGGTCTCACAAACTTCTTCAAATGAGATGTACGAGATCTTGTTTAAAGATCAGGCTTACGTGCCACTCTTGGCCCAAATTATGCCAGGCGAGGGTACAGTAATTATCTGTGCTAGAGGTATTTGGTGCACTGGTGTTGAAACCTTTTGATATGTTTGATAATGCAGCTTTCTATGTGCACACACTGCTTTCCCAAGCTGTCTACATCAGTGTCACGTTCAAATAAAGCCGAATAGTTTAAAAGGCTCACTTTCACACTGGCTTTATTTAGCTTGAATAAACATTTCTAGTCAATCTCATACAAAGTCTTGCTGCATAAAAGCAGCTGTCCTGCTCTTGTCTCTTAATAAGGAGCTTCACAAAGAGGCCTGTTGGGCAACATATTTCTGATAGATGATTAATAAGAGATATAAGTTTCTTTTTAAAAAAAATCACACGTTGACTATAGAGGGCAAATTCATTACCCATAAATCAAAAGGAGTAAAGGATTTCACTGGTATCAGAAGCCTTATCTGACTTCAATCTGACAGTTAACTCTAGGCCGTGAATGATTAAATAAAAGTCTAAGTTCACCCAAGCCTGGATAAAATAAAACTCAAAGCCCAGAAACATCAAATAAAATAAGAAAAAGCCATAGAACTTTCAACCTCAAAAGAAAATGAAGAAGAAGTATGAGATATCTTACAGAAACTGGGATTTCAAATGGAGACTTTCCTTTGCTGTTTATGTTTTTCCAAATTGGTCAAATTTTATAATAACCTCGAATAGAAATTTAGTTAAGTTTAGAGAATAATGAGACTGATCTGACCTAAAACTTTTTAAATGTGATGTAAGATATAACATACATGCTGTGTGGCCAAATAAAGATAGTCACAGAATCTTTAACATTCCCTCCATTTAACATTGCTGTACTGGAGTATGATGGGCCCAGGGAATATTTTCATCAGTACTGTTCAGCTGAACTCACTGTGTCCAGCACTTAAGGAAGTAAAGTTTCTACTTTCTACTTACTCTCTTAAAATACTATCTTTAAAAGCCTGAATTGCTCTGAGGTCAGAAATCTTACCACCCTGAGGTCATAATGTTATGAAAAAGCTCAAGACAGCCAAGTGAAGAGGCAGAGAGTGAGGTCTACCCAAACTCCAGACACAAGGCATTGCAGCTGAGACTCCAGACACTATGGAACTGTGGTAAGCTATTTAATCTGAAGTACCTATGACAATCCCTGGTCTATGACATTGTAAAAATACAGTAATAACAAATGGTTTTCAGCTATTAATTTTGGAGTTGTCGTATTAGCCAGAACATACATGAAAGGGGGCTAAATCTTAGGTGGTTGCATTTTTGTATATGTAGACACACATGCAACCACCACCTAGATCACAATACATAATGTTTCCATCATCCCAGAGAACTCCCTCTACCTGTTCCCAGACACTGCCTTCAGTAAATTCCTCCCCTCCCTCACTGCACACACAGGTAACCATAATCCTAACTTCATAGATTAGTTTGATCTCTTCTTGAATCTATGTGCAAGAAATCATATAGAACATATGCTTCAAAGTCTATATTCTTTCATCCAATATGCTGTCTGTGAGCTTCTGAAAGTTGCTTATGTTTTGATTGCTGTAAAGCATTACATTTTACAAGTATACCACAAACTATCCATTCTGCTGTTGATGGACATTTGGGTTGCTTCCAGTTTTGGGAATGTCATGAATAAAGCTGTTATGAACATTCTTGTACATTCTTCCGGTAAATAAACATACTCATTTCTCTTGAGTATAAACCTCAACAGAAAGTTGCTGGCTATCTGGGTAGGGCATATGTATGTATAGTAGAGTGTTAGTGCAGATTCTGACTACTTATGACATTTCTCACCAGGGTTAAGTTAGAGCTCTTTCTCCTCCTATATCTAGCAGATAGTGAGAAATAATCATGCCACATTAAGCTATTTATGATTTGTCCTTCCACATTGACCTTCCCTGACTAACCGCACAACATTATTGTTCTCAACAATGTCTACTGTCATGAACATGACATTGTTCTTGGAAAAATCCTATCAGGCAAAGTCAACCTCTAAAATAGCATTGTAATAAATATGCAGAAATGTCACTTTTTGCATTAGCCCAAAGGTTTTGTATAGCTTAAGGATATGTGCAGTAAGCTAACTATAAAAATAGAAACTTGACAGTGGGATGTATGTGTGTGTCAAAATAATATTACTCTTTCTGGGTGTATGGCAGAAAAAATGACACTACATTCACCAGCATGATTTTTATAGATCTGCCTCTTTGCCAGATGTCACCTTTTATAAACTGCTTTATAAAAACATGACAGTCTAAGTGTAATAGTGTGTTTATTGCTTGATAAACTTTAGTAATAAACTTAGGATTGGTTGAAAATTAAAGCCTTAGAGCCTATTCATTAAGCATTTAGGACAAGCGAATAAGCAAAAAATACAAACTATTAAATCCTAAGTGTATGCAGATCAAACCACTGGCAGCATGTGCTATTTCTCAGTCAGTATGTCTTATGGAAATGTCTGCTAGTTTCATTGTCATTGAGCTAAATGCATTACGGCCACATCTACAGGATGCCATTTGCATCACTTAAAAATTTGAGAATTTCACAATTGTGATAGGCCTACTCAAAACTGGTTAAGCCTTTTCCCAAAGTGTTCTGTAACTTATCACAGTACCTTTTACATATGGCAAACCATGCTTCCAACAACTCTTTTTCGAAAACACTTAAAAAGACTAAGAAATTTCTTAAAAAGAATTTCATAGTATACCTCAATATTTTATCACCAATGAAAATATGTAGTGATGTTTCTTCAATTGTGGCCTAAGGAGTTTTGAGTTTTCTATAAAACTTGCTCAATAGAGAGATTCAGATCCCCCCTTTCTTTTTCTTTCTTTTTTTTTTTTTTTAATAAGGGATTAAACCCAGAGGCACTCTATCACTGAATTACATCCCAAACTCCTCTTATTTTTTATTTTGATACAGGGTCTCACTAAATTGCAGAGACTCGCCTGAAACTTAGGACCCTCTTGCCTAATCCTCTCAAGTAACTGGAATTATAGACATGCACCACCATGCCCAACCTGAGATCCTTTCTTAAGAAATTAAAACAAAATCTCTAGGGTAAGAGATCCACAAATGAATATTTTATTAAGCAACTCCAAATGATTTTTATTCATAATAAAATTTATAAACCATAGCTCTACAGAAATCTAATGATAATAAATTTCAGGGCAAACTATATTGTTGACCCAGAAATGTGTCAGTTTTAAGTGGATAATATACAGTCTCGTATTTTTAGATTCCATTTCTTATTCAATATTATATTTTTTTAAAAATCAAATACTTGTGCCAATTTACATTCCTTTTTTCCTTATAGGTATGTATGCAGACCCACAAAACAAAATCTAATTAAGGACTTTTGAAAATCAATCCCTATAACAAATGCAGCTATAACTAAGCTCTCCCAAGGATTCCATTTATCCTGGGACTGACATTTGTAATCTTTGTAACTGATAAATGAGCAAAGAAGCAAATATCAAAATGAAGCAATCCTTTTACCAAATAGTCTGTTAGAATTCGTCTGTTGCTGGATATATTTTTCTACTGCTTACTATGTACCCTCAGATTTCATGAAATATTACAACAGTTACCTATTGGAAACTGCACAAATCTGTAATTTGTGTTAGGTGGAATCTCACAAAAATGTCATTAATGTTAAAATGTTATTTTTCTCAATCACTGAATTGGTGTGCTAATGTGACAGTTAAGGAGTAGGAGAGATTGTTAGCACAGACATTGCAGAATACTAGTGCTGGCAGTAACAAGTCTAAGCTTCCATCTAGGTACCTAAACCAAGCTCAACAAATATCATAGTTCACCACAGCAATAAGCAGTGTAGGACCTTTCTGGAACATAAGTAGGTTGAGGAATTTTTAAAAAATCACAATATGAAGCAAGCAGTGCCTGTCTTTTACCTTGTAAGTTTAAAGAATCAGCAAAAGGCAAGTCAAAGTCAAACTCAGACAGACTTATTTATCTTCTCTTAAAGAAACAGCATTGACTCAACTGAAAACAGAAATCAGAGAAAAGAAAGGATGAGTAAATTTGCAGAAAAATGTATCTGGAAGTGGAAAAAATATTCCTTCATAGAAAGAATCCATTTGTTGGAAGAAAATAATTAAAAATTAAGAAAACAGAAATAGGTCAACCAAATTCTTTCCCAGTTCCCGGTCCTTTGGGCATTGTCACAACAAATAAATGTTATTGGAAAGGTCAAGATCACAATTGTTGGCATCCTAACCATATGATGGGATGCAGAGAGCTTTGGACTCAAGCCAACAAAACTATAGTGCAATACTCACATTTTAGAAGATTCTGAATCTCTTTTTAGTTTCTTATTGCTGCTATAATGATTTGTCATTAATTTAGTGACTTAAAAGTAATACAAATTCATTATCTTACAGTTCTGGAAGTTAAAAGTGCCAAGTCAGTTTCACTGGGCTTTAGTCAAGTTGTTGGTCCAGATGGTTCCTTTAAGAGACTCAGTGAGGAGAATCCACTTCTTTTGCTGCTTCTACTGGTTGCCTGTAGTCCTTGGTTTATGGACCCACACCCATTCCCTAATCCCTTACTCCAATCTCTGCTGTCACATAGTACACTCTCAGTGACTTCTGCCTCCCTTTTATGAAGAACTTTCCAATTACACTGAGTCTACCCAAGTAAGCTATAATAATCTCCCAGACTCAAAATCCTTCAGTTAATCACATTTGCAAAATCCTTTTGCCATATAAGGTAATATTAATGGTTTCCAGGAATTAGGATATAGACCTATTTGGCAGTCACTCTTGAGCTTACTACAGTCTCTGGCTTTTCAAAATCAGTTCATTCATTACTTATTTACCCATCTACTCACCTATCACCTTCCCCCTGGATTGGTCAGAGGTTCCCAGCTACAATGGCAGAACTAACTGGTATGTGGTAAACCTTCAAAGGATGTGCTGACAAGTTCTGATCAATATGTAAAATTGATTTTTGCTGAAACCGAGTATACATTCTGACAAGGTGATGCCTCTTAGGGGAAAGAGGGGGAAAAAAAGAAAACAAAAACACTGAGTAGAGCAGATGATGGAGTGCTGTATAGATTGGAATAACTGGCTGCCAGTAATAAGGCAGAGACATCAAGGTGGTACCAAAGAAATGCATCAGGGTTTCTGGAATGTACAGTCTGTGTTTACAGGAATATATAGGAATCTGCCTTGTGAGCACAAACAAGTCCATGGCAAGGATAACAAAAGGCCTGAATCAAACAGTAGCATGGCCACAGTGAGGAATATGAATACAGGGATCATTGTGGAAACTTCCAGAGATACTGTGGGATCTTAACTTGCTGACTATTGGTCTTTTCAGTCATGGGGGAGGAGTCACCTTCTTTTGATGACATGGGAAAGGGGTAGATGCCCACCCAAAACAGGATTCTATCTGGGGAGGAAATATATAGGGGAGTAACTTTGTGTGATCTATTAAGAAGGTATGTGATAACATCTCTCTCACAAAAACTCAATCCCTTGGAGGTTCCTTTGGTACCTCAGTGTAAAAAGCTTCATAGGATAACAATTCAGCTATGAATTTCTCCCACACAAGATCTCAAAGTTTTTATGTACCACCCAGTTCATATTTTAAACCATTTTAAATAAACTTTTTACATTTAGAAATATTTACCCAAGTATTTTTCTCACTGTTGTGTTGTTTGTAAATAGAGAAAAAATAACAACTTTAAACTTCCCATTTATTTTAATTTTATTTTTGTATAAGATTCAAGAAGAAAACCTGCCCACTGAAGGAAAAAAGGGGTAGATGATGAGGAAGAATAATAGCAATGTTAATGTGGCAAGTAGGTGGTGACGAAAATATTTTTGGGAAAAAAACCTCAAGATTTAAGTGTCACAATTAAACCTCAAAGAGGTCAAAACAAGTGGCAAAAATGACTAACTAGAGAGAAAAAAAAGTTAGAATTTTAATTATATCATTAATTATTGCTAAGAAGTATTTTAATAGTTGTGCCACTAAATATAATATATTTTAATCTGATTTAAATTCAAATATTAATCCTTGTCCAATCACTTTACTGGGAGAAAGACTATAATCTCTGAATGTTACATTTGAATTGGTTGGCAATTATCTTTCTGGTATCAGTTTTAGACATTCACATAAATCTTCAAAGAATGATAAAGTTACTGACCTAAAAACATCCAATCAAGTTGAAAAAAAAAAAAAAAGATTTCTATGAAACTTGTGCTATCATTTATTTAAAATTACAAGTAACTTAAAAGGAAAGATGGATAATTATAATTAGGGAGATAGAAATTTGAAATGGAGGAACATATTAATATTTTAATCTTTCTGATAATTCTTTAAAATTACCTAATATTTTTATATCAGCAAATATTGCCTCAAGGACTCAACTGAAACCCAAATCACAATGATCACCATTTAACTAATGTGTTAAATAAAACATGTTCAATTATATACCAAATCTAATGATATGGCCAGAATAAAGACAGGGCTGCAAATATTAGAGAGAATAAGAAAAATAAAGAAAGGTCTTTCAACTTTTTATCTGTGATTAGGGCTACCCAAAAGATGTTTGGTTGTTTCTTTTCAATACACTCAGGGCTCCTCAACCCAAAGTTACAGTCACAATAACATGCACTACGTGGTACCCACTGAGACAAGAATGGACAGTCAATATCCCATTACATTCTTACAGCAACCTGAAGGATTATCCTACTGTAGAGATGAGGAATCAAGTGCTGAGAGTTGAAAAACCTTGCTTAAGATCCTATGACTAAGAAGTGACAGAGGAACTTGAAAGCCTATGGGGAAACTGTAGGAATCCAAGGACTTCCTTCAAACATAAAAAATTCCTGCCTGAGGATGCTTTAACAAAATATCTTAGACCAGGTAATTTATTAGAAAACACTAATAATAACAGAAATTTATTTCTGAGAGTTCTGGAAGCCAGAAACTCCACCAGCAAGACACCAGCAGACTCAGCATCTGGTAAGGACTGGCTCTCTGCTTCAAGATGGTGCCACCTTGTTGTCCTCACAAGGGGCAATTAGTTTAGCTATGTTTCTTTGGGTCATTAGGATGCCCAGTCAATGTGTGAACTCTTGGTGTACATTTCAAGAGCTCCTGGATATATCAGAACTGAAACTTGTGTTTTTCAGTCACAGTACATCACACTGACATCATAAATACCTGTCATACATGTCATTTTTTATGGCATCCCATTAACTTAGCAAAGGTTACAGGGAAAGACCCGTTGCCAAACTCTATGAAGGTCTGAACCAAAAGATACAAAGGAAATCATTAAATCCTTCACCTTGGAGGCAACTAAAATAATACATTACCTACTCATTTTGCTTTATTCACAAGAAGAATATATAGAGAAAAACTGACTTTTCCAAGATAATACAACTAGTAAACAAGAGCTTGAGACAAGAATTTAGACACTGCCACTCCAGATGTAATGCATTACTTCTGAATCCCACACAGCCTCTCTCTACCCTTCTTAGTTGGAAGGTGGCATGTGCACTGTTCAACTGGGAAAACATTAATAAATAAATATGCATGATCACAAGGTCAGTCACAATGCCACATTCCCAGAAACTGTCATTATAGTTCATAAAGGAGGAAGGCAGAGAGGAAGTGCTATTTTCGTCCCCTTGATTATCACATTACAAAGACAGGAACTGCAACAGCTACAAAATATGATCAGAAAAAGAATCCTAAACTCAGACTTTCCACATTATGAAAGGAAGAAAATGTTTAACTGGGATGTTCCTTACACGTCAAATATTGGATTAAAGAAGGGAGCAGAAAGGTTGTTTATAAGATCAGTAACAAAGCTATACACAAAATTTAAGATTCAATATTTAAATCTGAACTTTAAAATTTGGGGGATGGAAGCAGACTATCCTCCCACCCCTTCTCATACCTCCAACTCTCCCAATAAATCCTACAAAACAATGAAATGTCCTAAAGTCCTACAATTAAGCCTCCCAGACTCTTCCTACTACAGTCTCAAGGCACCTCCTCAAGACACTACTGGCAATCATTGCTTTAGGATCTGTGAAATAAACATTTGATGATTCTACTTAGGTAATGTTGTGTCTAACTACTTGACTATGTTTCCCCATTATTTTCACTTTGCCAATCAGGAGGATAATGAGTGAATGGCAATTTCAAAGCTAAAAGTTTCCCACTGGACAACTCAGAGTACTTATTGAGGGACAGACACTTTCACAGGTTACCTTAGAGACAGGCCTCAATGAGCCAGTGTCCCAACAAAACATGGAAAATGTACTCAGAGAGGTCATATGACCTGTCCCAAGCTACACTGCAGACCAGAAGCAAGATCAGGACACACTGAAGTCTCTGGACTTCATAGGGACAGACTGAGCTCACAGTAAGCAGTTCCCCAACTTCAGTCATCTTCAGGTTTTAGTTATATCCATACATCTCCTGTATCATCATCTGCTACCTGTTTTCTTTATGCCTGCTCAGTTTGTCCTTAAATTACTTTGGTTTAAATGGAAACATTCTATCTCTACCACACTAGAAAACCAGTATCACTTGCCACAGTCAGAGAGTTAATCCTGTTAACCCTGAAACAAAAGGGAAGTTAGATTCTTGCTGGAAGGTATCTCTGCATGAGTCCCTGAGCTCGGGGCTTATGCTCTCTGTTACAAGAAAGATTAGCAAGAAAGGTGCCACACCAGTTAATGAAAAGTACTGAAAGAAGGAAAAGGAAATAACTATCCAAGCTTGCCAGAAATATAGGTTTAGGGCACTGTTTTCAATCTTGCTATGAGCTACAGAATCTTTTATTCAAATGAAATCTTACCAACAATAACAACTTAATGGTGATGCTGATGATAAACAGCCAGTTGAATTAGGATATGCCAGGTGTTCAAATATAGCTACAAATACAACTAAATTTAATAGGAATTAAAACCTATTAACTCGAATACTCCTCAAAATGAACTTATGAGGCACAGAGAGGTTGAGCAATCTGCCCAGTCTCCCTGCTAGTAAGAAACAGCCAGTATTTGATCCCTGGTATGTGACCCCAGAGTCTCTGTTCTTAATGACAAGCCAGGCTGCCTCTGGAGATCTCAGTGACTCTGTGCTTGTCAGAACAAATGTCCATAGAGTTGCTGTGGTGGAAATGACATCAAGGAGATGAAGACTGCCTCTGACCTTCTCCTGAAGGGGCTCTGCAAAGCACAGTTAGAAATGAATGGCAGAAAAAGAGCAAATGCATCCACTGTAGGGGTTGATTTAATTACCTGGAGATTATTCATTATTTTTCTTCTCAGCTTTTTGCTTCCTTTAAGATAATCATTTTTAACTGTCTTCTTGTTTTACTTGGCTGATGATATTGTGTAATAAACATGGTCACTGTGCCAGTACATTAACTGATTTAAATCTCTTTGAAGGTAAGAAGGTAAGAGGTTTTTCTTTTTCTTGAATAGAAATCATCAATGAGGTCAGTTGACAACCATGTGCATTCTAGATATTAATGGATTGACTCTAAAAGTTATGCAAAGATGACCAGATTATTTCCACTGTGTTAATACATCCATCTAATTTTCAAAAAAAAAAAAAAAAAAGAGAGAGAGAGAGAAAGAAAGCATAAAATAAAATAGAGTTGTTTTCATGTTAATCATAAACTATTTTATAAATGATTAGAGATAGAAAAGCACACTCTGGAAATGTACAAATGTGAAGGCATGCTACATATTTTACAATTATGCTTTATTGCATTCTATTAAGTGGCCAGAGGCTTTTTAGAAGGCAAAGAAGATTCCAAATTAAATTATTATTAAACCCCACAAGCCTCATATTGAGTTTAGATTGTTACTAAAAATTTTGATAAATACTATGCAGTACGTAAGCATTAGACATCATTTGATATATTTAAAATAGTTTCCTTACACATCTGTAAGTACAATCTTAGACTTGCAGTGTCTTAAATGCATTTCCTTTCACTAAAATGTTTTATTTTAAATTTATTTTTAAAGAAATCTAATTAATGATAGCTACAGAGCAATAACAGATGATATAGAAAGGCCTCGAGAGGTGTTTTTTAAAAAATTCTTACCTCTCTAAATTTATTCTGCTGCTAAAATGTATTTTTTATTTTGAATCTAATAGAGGTTCTGGTGAATAAAATAATAATGTAGATATGAAGCTAAATTTGCAATAGTAGAAGAAATTTTAAATGTAATAAACCAAAGCAAAAAGGATTTTAATAATACAGGCTTCAAACTACAGTGGACACTTTGGAAGAAAATTGAATCAAAGTCTTTTGCTCTGCAAGCAGGGCATTTACTGTAGAGGTGGGGACCAGCAGAAGATTCTCTTTACAGCATAATGATGTTATGTTATGCTTTTATTGAATGTACTTACAGTTTGGACTATATAATTGTTCTTGAAATTTTCCCAAATGTATGTAATCATCAACCATGTGATGGCAGGGTTCTCCTTAAATTTTGCAATCAATGGGGAATGCCATGCAAATGTGATCTATCGTGGGTACTTCCTATCACTGAAAACAGATAAGAACTTGACCATGAGCTAGCAATAAATTCACCAAAGTCAAAACTATACTCACAATATCCCCTAGCCTTATCTCACAGCAATTGGTAATGACTATGCATTTGAAAGATGGACAGTCTCTCTCAACAGAATTCTCTACCCCTGCCCAGAGCAATCAGTAGAAATGACCCACCAAGGAACAAAGCCAGAGTGGAACATATTCCTGTGCTGACACACATCTCTCCTTTATGGGAGAAATGAGAAAAATGCTTCTAAAGGAAGAATTTTGCAAAGCCATGTTTTCCCTCTGCTTTCTTTTACTCATTGGCTCCCAGAAGAGAAAAATCATTTCTAGTTCCAGATTTAAATTCAGTAAAATCTGGTGATGTTAATTGTATAAATGAGAGGAGGAATGAGGTAGAAAATGTAAGAAATCAAGACTGTCCCGGGGAAATGAGGCTGAAGGTTTCCTCCTCAGAGAGTCCTCCCCAGATGCCCCACTGTATCAAAGCACCCTGCACCTGCAACATTCCCTGTGTTCCTTCCCTCATTTGTCTCTCTAGACCTTACTGCTCTATAACACAGTGTATGTTTTATATCTTATCTTCTTTATTGCCTTGGTTATCCCCCACAATGAGATGTGCTCCATGAGAAGGGATTTGGGGTTGTTTGTTCACTGCTGTGTCCCCAGTGGTGGATGATGGATGATGCCCACCTTTTTTACCCATATAGTCCCAAGATCTAGTCCAAAGGTCTGTCACCTTTTTTGTTAAGATATAACACAGCAGATATTTTAGGCTTTGCAAGTCCTACAATCTCTATTGCAACTACTTAACTCTGACATAGGAGGGCAAGAACAGCCATGGACAATATATAATTGAATGGGCATGGCTGTGCTTCAACAAAACTTTCTTTAAAAAGTAGCAAGTAGTCAGATGTGGTTGAGGATCATAGTTGCCAAGCCTGATCCAGATCATGCCTTGCCTATCATGAATGAATGTGATAACCCAAAGCCAACCAGCTCTTTTATTTGCACTCTGAAACAAAGTAGACTTTTGCAAAAGACAACAGTTGTTTAAAGGAAACAGGTATTAAGTGATTTTAAAGCAGAGTGGGTAAATAAAACATGCAGTTGTCCAGACTGGTTATGGATGATCTCCTTGAAGGTGAGCCAAGCACCTGTTACGAGTTGACCTAATTCTTTTCAGATAAGCATATTCATTTGCATCTAACATATGAATATGGAGAAACCAGAACAACATCAATTTGATTATGCTATAATTGGGAATATACCTGCACAGAGGTAAAGGGATGGGTAGTCAAAATACTCAACATCCCACCTTCTGCAGATCCCAGAATTCCTTAAGAATATTAGGATTACCTGAAAGCATTATTAAAATGCAGATTCTTGGCCCTCACTTTTGGGCTCTTGAGGGTTAGAGCCCAAGAATATGGAATTTTTTTTAAAGACACCCAATTTTGAGACTGACTCCAGTACAGATGGTTCAAATGAAGAAACTATAACAAAAGGATTATTAACAAAAGGGCAGGTAGCTGAAAGAATCAAGGGAGGTGGACACACTCAGAGGAACAATAGCAGGAAGCCTTGGCATCCCTAGGCCTCAAAGGTTAAAAGGATGCTATTGTGATATGAGAGCTCAGTGAGGGATGGAGCAGGCACAGGGCCCTGGAATGAGAGGCAGCCACAGCAACTGCAATGTTTGATCAGGGAGGAGCAAAAGAGAGCCCCAACTTCTTTCTGCTCCAATTCTGATTTTCTACCTAGCCACCATATGGGTCAAGCCCAAACGCATTCTAGCTATAAGGGAGCATTGGCAGTGCAGTCTCTAGGTCAGAAAGGGGCAGAAACTGTGCAAAATAAGGCAGAAAGGGGCAGTGAAGGGGTTGCAAGTGACAGTGGTAGAAGGAGTAATCAAAACATTGATCAATGAAGATACAGAAACAATCATCCTGGCTATTGAGTACTGTCATGGTTTAGATATGAGGTGTCCCCAAAAAGCTCAGTTGGGAAACAATACAAGAATTTTCATAGGTGAAGTGATCAAATTATGAAAATTGTAACATAATTAGTGGATTAATGGTCTGATATGGACTAACTGGGTGGTAACTGTAGATAGGTAGGACGTAGCTAAAGGAGATAGGTTTGGAGTCAGTGTTTGGTGTTTATATTTTGTCCTTCATAGAGGAGATCTCTCCCTCTCCCCCTCCTGTTGCCATATACTGAGCAATTTTCCTTTATTGTGCCCTTCTGTCATGATGTTCTACCCTACCTCAGGCCCAGAGCTATGGAGTTGTCCTATGAACCAAGATCTTGACGCCAAATAAACTTTTCCTCCTCTACATTGTTCTTGTCAGGTCTTTTGATACAGAGATGAAAATGTTGATTAAAACAAGTTAAAATATAAAAAATTCAAGTAGAACTTACTTAGTACATTACATAAAAGACCCACCAATAATAAAGTTGTGCTCCTTCCATACCCAACAACTTATTCCAAGGCAAAGCTTTGTTTTGATTTATGTCATGGTCTTTTCCAGGGGCAGCTTTCCAACCCACATGTGGTATTAAAAAAAGGAACTAGCAATACCCCTAGAGTCAGCAATAAATGGAAACTGTGCCTTTAATTTCAAATTATAAAGTAACACACATTGATGAATAACCAGCGCGTGATTAGTCGATTCAGGTCCTCAATGCGCAATAGAAGAATCCATCCATTATCTGCTCAACGTAATTCTTTCATCCCAGCAACTTTAAAAACAACCCAGGAAAATTACTGTCCCTTACTAAAGCCTTTTGAATTTCATATGCATTTAATTAGGTAACTGCCAGCTCAAGGACGAGAACCATGACAAATAGTTGTTCTTTTCAAATTAGAAGAATAGACTGTTCAATGAGCAGTATTGATGGTTCCCATACCTACTTATACAGGAATTTTCCTACTTTTTTTTTTTAAGTTTAGCTAACCATTTTAACATTTAATGAAGCTTTTTTGTGGCTAATATTCTCTAGCTGGGGATCTAGGCATTTGCTCTTCAAAATAGCCCAAGAACAGCCTCTTCTTGTGCAGAAAATATCTCTTGTTCCTTATACTTCGCTTTGGTGATCCTCCTTATCACTGGATTTCTAACAAGACTACCTTTATGAAAAGATAAGCCAATATCAAGTATTGATCATGGAGCAACATGGCTACTAATAATAACAGCTCTCTACCTTGACCTACAGTCATGATCCCAGCCCAGTTGCTCGGGACCACAGATCTCCCTTTCTTTTTCATTGTCAAATACTCTGAAGCACTGGGGACTGGGTTTGGACTTAGGGAACTGGTTAGATAGGTAGCTAGCAGCAGAAAGCACAGAATGTTGACACTACAGCTATTCTACCTGCATTCGTCTTTCCTCTTTAAGAGATTTCCAAGCAAATAGGGGTTATAAGAACAAAGGTGGCCAGTCCCCATTGCTCTTCCCTCTGTCTTAGTTACGTGTCACCTTCTTGAACGTTCCTTGACTCTATACACATACACACATGGTAAGTAACTCAGAAGACTAGAGAGATTCACACTTTGTACTACTAGCCAACAATATACATATGTGCTTATATTTCTACGACACTATAAAATATTTGCATCATATACGGTAAATAAATGCACCTACTGTAAACATGTATAAAGAGAAAAGATCCAAATTTAAAATTTATCATTCCATATTTTTAAGTAATAACATAGCTGAATGTGGTAAACTAACAGCTGTTGGTTCTGATGACCTCATCGATATATTTAGCAAATCTGGCTGTGGAATACAGCAATGAAATAGTTCCAATGTCTAATTCTTCTTGATCACTCACTCTGTGCTTTACAAACAATTGGACTCCCCAGGTTTCCCAGAGATTCTAAGCACATCACTCAGCCTGACACTGCAAGAATTCCAGACAATTGGTTCCCTGAGGGTCAAGACAGCAATGCTCGATCAGGATTCAAACGGGTCATAAACCCTTCATGGATCTCTCTCAA
The DNA here is from genome assembly GCF_902686445.1 of Sciurus carolinensis. Taxonomy (NCBI): domain Eukaryota; kingdom Metazoa; phylum Chordata; class Mammalia; order Rodentia; family Sciuridae; genus Sciurus; species Sciurus carolinensis. Next base: position 58,982,393 of record NC_062229.1, read on the forward strand.
GTGGGTGGTGATGTCTCCCTAGGGCCGCTTATCATTTGCCGCTACAGTCAAGCACTTGACATTACAGACAAACATCCCGTCAGTCTTAGGTACTCACCCAGTTGCATCTTACTGCAACCAGTGGCGAGAACCAGTGGTATAAAAAAATCCAAAGAGAAAAATTAGACTTGCACACTTATTCAGGCATGCCTGCCTAGTACATACCTCATTTCTATCTTTCAGGACTACCACAAAACTCACTACCTGTTTATCTGCCATGATTGCAGTCATCCAAATTGTTTTGGGACCATCTATGTCAAAAGCCCTAAAACACCAAACCCAGTTTTAGGGATTTATCCTAAGGAAATAATTGGACAAATGCCTAAAAGATCTATGTACAAGGTCATTTTCTGTTGTGTTCTTTCAGAAGCAGGAGATTGAAAATGCACAATCTCTGGTTGTCCTCAGAGCAGGATTGCAAAATCTTATTTACACGTGCTACAATTACATCTTGCCACCTAAGGCCGGGGTAGACTATATATGACTTTAAGCTATCATCATAGACAGTGCCTCAAAAAACAGAAAAGCAATTTATTGTGTGTATTTTAAATCAGAAGTCCCATCCACAGTCTGTTCATCTCCCTCAGTTGTTTGAAATGCAGGCCAACCTCAATTTCTATAGTACAAGTGTGGCTACAAGTTCTTCTTGTTTGAAATGCTTAGAAGGCTTCCTACTGCAAACAGGATCCTCTGAATATCTCAGTGTGGACCTGAGGGTCCTGGATGATCTTAAGTTCATCTCACCTACAGCTGCTCCCTCTCACCCACACAGTACTCTGGCCACACTGAATTCCATAAAGTGCTCTCACCTCTAGGTCTCTACACATGGTGTTCATTCATTCCTCCTGGAATGCCCTCCCTCACTATCCCATCAGCTTAGCTCCCTGCTACTTGTCTTGCATCTCTCTGAGGTCTTGTTTGATTGCTCTCCCATTCTTCCCATGGGTAGATAAAGGGACCCTTCCTGACACTTGTTCCTCAATGCAAGTTCCATGTTTCTTGGTATTTCACATATTATTCTCTAACTGCCTATTTTCATATCTGTCTTCCCTACCAGCCTGTTAACTGTCTGGAGGTCAAGGACTGTGCCTCATTCATCATTTACATAATAAAGAATCAAATTGTAGGCAATCTACAACCTCTACCTCAGGCCTAGTCTGGATTGGTGGGACTTGAGAGCTTCTTTTTTCACTCTTAATTCTGTTGCTAGATTCCTTGGCCATAGACCTGACTCCAGGGTTCTCAACAAACCAGGCCTGGTCACTCACTCCAAACAGAAAAGGTAATGGTGAGAAGTCAGGAAAAGAATTCTAATTAATACGGCCACACTGGGAAGACAAAGTGAGATCCAGCTTCTCAGCCTGTTTTCCAGGGTGTTGAAATAAGCTATAAGGTCAAATGGAGAAAGAATTGGGGCAGGGAGCAAGAGAGATAGGCATAATTAAGCAATTTCAGTCAAACTATGGTCTGGTTTATTATTTTTAAAATTGATTCTATAAGCTGGTTCCAGAGAAGTCCTTATTGCTTGAGGGGGTGATTTCTACTTATATCCAGGATGATGATCTATCAGCTTTAGGAAACAAGAAGGGGGCAATTCAATTCCCATGAGATCATCACTCCTGTGGGTGGGGGCAGTCTCATCATGGAGTGATTTTCCTATAAAATCTGCTGTGTAGGGCAATGACTGAAGACTTCTAGATGCCACTCCAGGAATTTGCAACAGTATACTGCAAATCTTGTCTTGGCCTTGGAGGAAGGCAAGATGTATTAGGTAAATTTAGGGCTATTAAAATATTGTATTATCAGTTTTTAGATGAACATTCCTTAAAAATGATTAACATGGCCATGTACAGGGCTAGGCGGGCATCTGATCCAGAGTTTAAAGGAATAAAGGAGTCATACAAAATGCAGGCAGAGATGCCGTGCTTTATCCTGCTTTCATTTACCCACTGGTCATTTGCAGGCCTAAGTAAAGAGTCACTGCTTTCTGCAAAGGCAGCTTCTGTCAGTCCCTGTTATAATTTCTTAATACAGAAATATACACCACTGACTCCTTTGGGAAGTGTTCCCTAAGATCTACAGCTCATGATCATCTCACATTATTAAGGCCAATTGTCCCAAATGTGCCTGCCCCTCCTCACTGGTTCTATATCTTATGTACACAAAAATGAAGGGTGGTCCAACAAGGGAGATGCAAGATAGGAAAAAAAAAAAAAAAAAAAAAAAACAGATTTTTTTTTTCTTACTGTTTATTAAATGCCAACTACATGCTACTAAGTACCATCTTTTGTACTTTAGATGTATGAATTTGTTTGGTGTTCAAAGTTATCCTAGGAGGCCTGTCCTGCTATCAAACCCCTTTTGAGGATGACAAGATAACCTGAGAGAGGTTAAGATCACCTATGATCTCAGAAGTACTAAATGGTAGAGCCAGAAGTTGAACCTAGGCAACATGACTGCCAAACCGGTGCCTTTAAACACCAAGCCATGCCTTTCAACATTTCAAAGATAACCAGAGATACCTGGGCTTAGGTAAAGGAAATAGGTTAGACTAAAGTATTTGCAATGAAGGAAATGTGTGTGACTGGGTTTTTTGTCATTGTTGTTTTTATTGCAGTGCTGGGGACTGAACACTGAATTCTAGATCAGTATCCCACTAAGCCACCCTCTCCATCTGAAATTTGAGCACATGGAATCATGTGCTCATAATCTCATAATCAGAAAAAAATTGATTATGATTGAGCTAAGTGTCAGATGGACTCACTGAAACAATCTAATAAAGATAATGAGGACAAACCAGCTAAATGAATGAATCATTCTCCTCTCCAAGGGGCTATACAAGCTGGGAACTGGTGTTAACCACACTACTTCTGAATCTCACTTAGGAAGGCAGAGCCTGTGGGAAGCCCTGTGAGACTGGAGCGACAGCCAGGTCACTGATGGATGGTTCCCCCTCTCAGTGCTATCATTCTGGGTGATTCCTACATTTGAAAAGGCCACTCTTTTCAGGAGAAGCATTTTTAACAATATGAGGCTTTAAATATCCTACTCTACCATCTGAGTCACCCCTCAACTCTTTCCACTCCTAATGCAAACAGGAATTTGCTTTCTAGAAAAAAGATGACAGAAATAAAGTTAGAAACATAGAGATGCTATCACAGCCAACTCGGAAGAATATTTTTACCCTCCCTTATCTCAAAACCTGGCTTGGTCGCCATTGTGTCTGCTCTTAGACATCACTTAACAAAAGACTTTAAAAACTTCAAGAACAATTTATTTAAAGAAAACTCCATTTCCAGGATCCTATGACTGTATTTTAAAGTAATAAAATATAAATGAGAATAAAGAACAAGCTAATAAACTGAATTGAAGGCTGCATTTCAATAACAAGGTTTAGGAGCCATTTACTAGCCCACATATCTCACTCTCATGACTTATAACATCGACCGAATTACTTAACAGAAATGAAAGCTCATACTGCTTCTGTTATCCACTATAGATGCTTTTTGGAGCTGAACAATGTGACATTTGCTTTGGAGCACTTGTGTCTAATCAATACGTAATGCTAAATGTGATTTAAAATCAATTTAATTGTACTCTTGCTCTCCCATGAGTCAAGGGGGGAAACAAAGGTATCATTTGAGAAATAAACCATTCAGCTATTTCCCAAAGAAACCACAGATCCCTCACCTCTAATGAAGTTCAAGAAGTAGATACAGTTGGTTTATACTACAAAATTTAAAAGAGAATCTTACAGAAATAGCGAGGATGTTATATCCTAAAAGGCATATTTTAACTTTGGTGTGTTCCCTGCCAGCTAACCAAGCTTCTTGTTTAAAGATTTCTCCAAAAACATAATAGAATATATAAAAATAAAAGATACAACAGTAAATGCAACATATTACTTAATTTCCTAGGGTATCATATAGTTCCAGAATATGTATACTTTTATATACAATATTTTCTATCATATTGATTATCTATATAATTTGTAGCAACTATATACACATGCTGAGCCAATCTTGAATGTTTACAATGATTTGGACTTGGAGTTATATTTACCATCCATCCATCTGAACAACAGCTACTGAGTCCCAGCTCTTCAAGATTCTATTATTTTTATTCAGGGAAAAATGAGATTCAGAGAGATTTTTGAAAAGAACAAATCAGAACTCAAATATCTGGTGATACATTAAAAACTCTAGGGAGTCTACTTTATAAAGAAAGTTAATACAATTCCCAAAACAGTCAGCAAGCTTTATCTGAATTTCAGTCCATGGCTAAAGTGCCTTTCTTATGAAATCTATGAATCAATTAAACCAATAGACTATGATTAACATAGATAAAGCCTCTGTGAATATTTTCTGCCTATATTCAAGTAACTGTGATTGAGATGTAAAGAACAAAATTTCAAAAAATTCCTTTCTAACTGCTTTTTAAAATAGTCCTGGGGGGGTTTTCAAGATGGCGGACTAGAGGGTGGCTGCATTTCATGTTGCTCCAGGACGCAGGATTCAAAAGAGGAGATAGTGAGAGACTTGGGACCAACTCAAAGCCGCCGGGTGAGTTTCTCCCATTGGGGAGGCGTCCCAATGGGGCGGGAGCCCCAGAACGCAGGGAACTTTGTGAAGTAGAGTTGCCCGGCGAGACGCCCCTCCCCCCACTGGAGTGGTAAACACAGACAGCAAAGCGGAGCGAAAAAACAGCGGAGCGAAGATTCCAGGACTGCGGGCAGCTTCTCTAAGGAGGGGCAACCTAAGGAGACTCGTTTGCAAAGGGTGAGGCTCCCAGGCCCAGGAGGTAGGTCCTGGCCCCTGGGAACGTTGCCTGGGAAGGCTGCCCTGCCCAGGTGGCAAGTCACACCTCCCCTCGCTGGAGCAGTGAACTCCGAAAGTGGGGAACTTTGCAGAGGAGGCCGCGCAGCACACCGCTTGGTTTTGGAGCAATCTGCCAGGGCTCCGGCGGCTGCCAGAGAAAGAGTTGGGCGGCGAGCTATTTGGTCTCAGCAACCACCTGAACAATGGGGAGGGGGCTGTCCTGAGGAGGTGGAGGTGCGCAGTGAGTTGCTTGGTCTCCAAGCACCCACACAGAACAGCGGGTGGCTGCCTGGAGGAAGAGACAAGCAGCGGGTCACTGGGGCTTGGAGCATATGTACGAGGCTCCAAGTGACTGCTCAGAGGAGGGTCGCATAGCCAGGCGATTAGGTGCAAAGCACGGTCCGGTCTGGGGACCTAGGCACCTTTTCTTGAAAGAGCTACACAGAGACAAGCTGAGGGGCGGAGCAAAGGTTCCAGGACTGCGGGCAGCTTCTCTGAGGAGGGGCTACCTAAGGAGACTCGTCTGCGAAGGGCAGGGCTCCCAGGCCCGGGAGGTAGGTCCAGGCCCCTGGGAACATTGCCTGGGAAGGCTGCCCTGCCCAGGCGGTAGTCGTGCACTGAGGGGAACCTCTAGGAGGGGAACTGACCAGCGAGACCTCCCCACCGGGTGAGTCTTCCCTGCCGGGTGAGGTTTTCCCACAAGGACGGTAAAACCAGAGACACAGGCCCAAACAGGCCTTGCCTTAGCCCGCAGTCTAGTTCCCCTTTGGATGACCACGGGTCAACAAGTAGAGGCACCTCTGCCCACTAGCAGGGAATATACCCCACCTGAAGACCACCACCCCTAGAGAGGCAGCTTCCTAGGGGAACACTGCAGTATCAACTTCCTCTAAGACTTCAGGCTACTGAAGTAGCCTAATGTCTTCAGGGACATTATAAATCAATAGAGGAAATCTGCAACATCTCTGCAGTCCACTGATACCTGAACGACATGAGAAAAAAAGGGAAGAAAATGCCTCAAACAAATCTGGATGGTACATCAATAAAATCCAATGACAGCATGGCAGAAGAAATGTCAGAAAGGGAGTTCAGAATGTACATAATCAACATGATAAGGGAAGCAAACGATGAAATGAAAGAGCAAATGCAGGCATTGAATGAACACACCAATCGACAGTTAAAAGAACAAATACAGGAAGCAAAAGACCATTTCAATAAAGAGTTAGAGATATTGAAAAAAAAAAACAAACAAACAGAAATCCTTGAAATGAAGGAAACAATAAACCAAATTAAGAACTCCATAGAAAGCACAACCAATAGGATAGAACACCTGGAAGACAGAACCTCAGATATTGAAGACAAAATATTTAACCTCGAAAACAAAGTTGAACAAACAGAGAAGATGGTAAGAAATCATGAACAGAATCTCCAAGAACTATGGGATATCATGAAAAGGCCAAATTTGAGAATTATTGGGATTCAGGAAGGCTTACAGAAACAAACCAAAGGAATGAACAACCTATTCAATGAGATAATTTCAGAAAATTTCCCAAATCTGAAGAATGAAATGGAAAATCAAGTGCAAGAGGCTTATAGGACTCCAAATACACAAAATTACAATAGACCCACAACAAGGCACATTATAATGAAAATACCTAACATACAAAATAAAGACAGAATCTTAAAGGCTGTGAGAGAAAAGAACCAAATTACATTCAGGGGGAAACCAATACGGATATCAGCAGATTTTTCAATCCAGACCCTAAAAGCTAGAAGGGCCTGGAATAACATTTTTCAAGCCCTAAAAGAAAATGGATGCCAACCAAGAATCTTATACCCAGCAAAACTTACCTTCAGATTTGACGACGAAATAAAATCCTTCCATGATAAACAAAAGCTAAAAGAATATACAAAAAGAAAGCCAGCATTAGAGAACATTCTCAGCAAAATATTCCATGAAGAAGAGATGAAAAACAAAGAAGCAAATCAGCAAAGGGAGGAGATATCCTAAAGGAACTCTCAAATAAAGAGGAACCAAGTCGTGTCAAAAATAAACAAATAAATGAATAAAATAAGTCAAATAACTGGGACTACAAATCATATCTCAATAATAACCCTGAATATTAATGGCCTGAATTCATCAATAAAAAGACATAGACTGGCAGATTGGATAAAAAAGAAAGATCCAACAATACGTTGCCTGCAAGAGACTCATCTCTTAGAAAGAGATACCCAAAGACTAAAGGTGAAAGGATGGGAAAAAACTTACCATGCACATGGACCCAGCAAAACAGCTGGGGTATCCATCCTCATTTCAGATAAAGTGGACTTCAAGCCAAAGTTAATCAGAAGGGATAAAGAAGGACATTTCATACTGCTTAAGGGAACCATAAATCAGCAAGACATAACAATCATAAATATCTATGCCCCAAACAGTGGCTCACCCATGTATGTCAAACAAATCCTTCTCAATCTCAGAAACCAAATAGACCACAATACAATAATACTAGGTGATCTTAACACGCCTCTCTCACCACTGGACAGATCTTCCAAACAAAAATTGAACAAAGAAACCATAGATCTCAATAACACAATCAATAATTTAGACTTAACAGACATTTATAGAATATAACATCCAACCAAGAGCGAATACACTTTCTTCTCAGCAGCACATGGATCCTTCTCTAAAATAGACCATATATTATGCCACAAAGTCAATGTTAGCAAATACAAGAAGACTGAGACAATTCCTTGTATTTTATCAGATCATAATGGATTGAAACTAGAAATAAATGAAAGAGTAAAAAACAGAAATTACTCCAACACCTGGAGATTAAACAATATGCTATTATATGATGAATGGATAACAGAAGATATTAGGAAGGAAAGTAAAAAATTCTTAGAGGTAAATGAGAACAAAGAAATATCATATCAAAATCTCTGGGACACTATGAAAGCAGTACTTAGAGGAAAATTTATTTCATGGAGGGCATTCAATAAAAGAAGCAAAACTCAACAAATAAACAACCTAACACTACAGCTCAAAGCCCTAGAAAAAGAAGAATAGACCAACACCAAAAGTAGTAGAAGACAGGAAATAGTTAAACTCAGAGCTGAAATCAACGAAATTGAAACGAAAGAAACAATACAAAAAATTGACAAAATAAATAGTTGGTTCTTCGAAAAAATAAACAAAATTGATAAACCTTTAGCCACACTAACAAAGAGAAGACAAGAGAAAACCCAAATCACCAAAATTCGGAATGAACAAGGAAATATCACAACAGACACGATTGAAATACAAAACATAATTAGAAGCTTTTTTGAAAATCTATACTCCAACAAAATAGAAAATTTCGAAGATATCAACAAGTTTCTAGAGACCTATGAATTGCCTAAAATGAACGAGGAGGACATACACAACTTAAATAAACCAATTTCAAGCAATGAAATAGAAGAGGTCATCAAAAGCCTACCAACAAAGAAAAGTCCAGGACGTGATGGGTTCTCAGCCGAGTTCTACAAAACCTTTAAAGAAGAGCTCATTCCAATACTCCTCAAACTATTCCATGAAATAGAAGAGGAGGGAACCCTCCCAAACTCGTTCTATGAAGCCAATATCACCCTGATACCTAAACCAGACAGAGACACATCAAGGAAAGAAAATTTCAGACCAATATTCTTAATGAACATCGACGCAAAAATTCTCAACAAAATTTTAGCAAATTGCATACAAAAACATATTAAAAAGATAGTGCACCATGATCAATTGGATTTCATCCCAGGGATGCAAGGTTGGTTCAACATCAGGAAATCAATAAATGTAATTCACCATATCAACAGACTTAAAGTCAAGAATCACATGATTATTTCAATAGATGCAGAAAAAGCATTTGATAAAATACAGCATCCCTTCATGCTCAAAACACTAGGAAAAATAGGGATAGTGGGAACATTCCTTAACATTGTAAAGGCCATCTGTGCTAAGCCCATGGCTAATATCATTCTTAATGGTGAAAAACTGAAAGCATTCCCCCTAAAATCTGGAACAAGGCAGGGATGCCCTCTCTCACCACTCCTATTCAATATCATCCTTGAAACTCTAGCCAGAGCAATTAGACAGACCAAAGAAATTAAAGGGATACGAATTGGAAAAGAAGAACTCAAACTATCCCTATTTGCTGATGATATGATTATATACTTAGAGGAACCAGGAAATTCCACCAGAAAACTCTTAGAACTCATAAATGAATTTAGTAAAGTAGCGGGATATACGATCAATGCTCATAAATCTAATGCATTTTTATATATAAGTGATTAATCTTCAGAAAGAGAAGTTAGGAAAACTACCCCATTCACAATAGCCTTGAAAAAGATAAAATACTTGGGAATCAATCTCACAAAAGAGGTGAAAGACCTCTACAATAAGAACTACAGAACACTAAAGAAAGAAATTAAAGAACACCTTAGAAGATGGAAAGATCTCCCATGTTCCTGGATAGGCAGAATTAATATTGTCTAAATGGCCATACTACCAAAAGTGCTATACAGATTCAATGCAATTCCAATTAAAATCCCAACGATCCACCTTACAGAAATAGAACAAGCAATCATGAAATTCATCTGGAAGAATAAGAAACCCAGAATTGCTAAAGCAATCCTTCCCAGGAAAAATGAAGCAGGGGGTATTGCAATACCAGAACTTCAACTGCACTACAAAGCAATAGTAACAAAAACGGCATGGTATTGGTACCAAAATAGACAGGTAGATCAATGGTACAGAATAGAGGACACGGACACAAACCCAAATAAATATAATTTTCTCATACTAGACAAAGGGGCCAAAAATATGCAATGGAGAAAAGATAGCCTCTTCAACAAATGGTGCTGGGAAAATTTTGTTTGTTTGTTTGGTTTTTTTTGTTTTTGTTTTTGTTTGTTTTACACTTTTTTTTTCTTTTTTTTTTTTCTTTTTATTGTAAACAAATGGGATACATGTTGATTCTCTGTCTGTACATGGCGTAAAGGCATACCATTTGTGTAATCATAAATTTACATAGGGTAATGTTGTTTGATTCATTCTGCCATTTTTTCCCTTCCCCCCTCCCCTCCCACCCTTCCCCTCCATCTATACAGTCCTTCCTTCCTCCATTCCTGCCCCCTCCCTAAACCCAACACCAACCCCAACACTAACACTTCCCACCCCCCATTATGTGTCATCATCCACTTATTAGCGATATCATTCTTCCTTTGGTTTTTTGAGATTGGCTTATCTCATTTAGCATGATATTCTCCAGTTTCATCCATTTGCCTGCAAATGCCATAATTTTATCATTCTTTATGGCTGGGTAATATTCCATTGTATATATATATACCACATTTTCTTTATCCATTCATCAATTGAAGGACATCTAGGTTGGTTCCACAATCTGGCTATTGTGAACTGAGCAGCTATGAACATTGATGTGGCTGTATCTCTGTAATATGCTGATTTTAAGTCCTTTGGGTATAGGCCAAGGAGTGGGATAGCTGGGTCAAATGGTGGTTCCATTCCAAGTTTTCTAAGGAATCTCCACACTGCTTTCCAGAGTGGCTGCACTAATTTGCAGCCCCACCAGCAATGTAAGAGTGTACCTTTCTCCCCACATCCTCGCCAACACCTGTTGTTGCTTGTATTCTTGATAATCGCCATTCTAATTGGGGTGAGATGGAATCTTAGGGAGGTTTTGATTTGCATTTCTCTTATTACTAGAGATGTTGAACATTTTTCCATATGTTTGTTGATTGCTTGTATATCTTCTTCTGTGAAGTGTCTATTCATTTCCTTAGCCCATTTGTCAGTTGGATTATTTACATTCTTGGTGTAGAGTTTTTTGAGTTCTTTATAGATTCTGGAGATTAGCGCTCTATCTGAAGTATGATTGGCAAAGATTTTCTCCCACTCTGTAGGCTCTTTCTTTGCATTGCTGATAGTTTCCTTTGCTGAGAGAAAGCTTTTTAGTTTGAATCTATCCAAGTTATTAATTCTTGCTTTTATTTCTTGTGCTATGGGAGTCCTGTTGAGGAAGTCTGGTCCTACGCCGACATGTTGAAGCTCTGGACCTACTTTTTCTTCTATAAGATGCAAGGTCTCTGGTCTGATTCCGAGATCCTTAATCCATTTTGAGTTTAGTTTCGTGCATGGTGAGCAATATGGGTTTAGTTTCATTCTGTTGCATATGGATTTCCAATTCTCCCAGCACCATTTGTTGAAGAGGCTATCTTTTCTCCATTGCATATTTTTGGCCCCTTTGTCTAGTATGAGAAAATTGTATTTATTTGGGTTTGTGTCCGTGTCCTCTATTCTGAACCATTGATCCACCTTTCTATTTTGGTACCAATACCATGCCGTTTTTGTTACTATTGCTTTGTAGTAGAGTTGAAGATCTGGTATTGTGATACCCCTGCTTCACTCTTTCTGCCAAGGATTGCTTTAGCTATTCTGGGTTTTTTATTCTTCCAGATGAATTTCATAATTGCTTGCTCTATTTCTGTAAGGTACATCATTGGGATTTTAATTGGAATTGCACTGAATCTGAACAGCACTTTTGGTAGTATGGCCATTTTGACAATATTAATTCTTCCTATCCAAGAACATGGGAGATCTTTCCATCTTCTAAGGTTTTCTTGAATTTCTTTCTTTAATGTTCTGTAGTTCTCATTGTAGAGGTCTTTCACCTCTTTTGTGAGATTGATTCCCAAATACTTTATTTTTTTTGAAGCTATTGTGAATGGGGTAGTTTTCCTAACTTCTCTTTCTGAGGATTCATCGCTTATATATAAAAATGCCTTCGATTTATGTGCATTGATCTTATATCCCGCTACTTTACTGAATTCACTTATGAGATCTAAAAGTTTTCTGGTGGAATTTCCTGGTTCCTCTAAGTATACAATCATATCATCAGCAAATAGGGATAGTTTGAGTTCTTCTTTTCCTATTCGTATCCCTTTAATTTCTTTGGTCTGTCTAATTGCTCTGGCTAGAGTTTCAAGGACGATATTGAATAGAAGTGGTGAAAGAGGGCATCCCTGCCTTGTTCCAGTTTTTAGAGGGAATGCTTTTAGTTTTTCACCATTTAGAATGATATTAGCAATGGGTTTAGTGTAGATGGCCTTTACAATGTTAAGGAATGTTCCCACTATCCCTATTTTTTCTAGTGTTTTGAGCATGAAGGGGTGCTGTATTTTATCAAATGCTTTTTCTGCATCTATCGAAATAATCATGTGATTCTTGACTTTAAGTCTATTGATATGGTGAATGACATTTATTGATTTTCTGATGTTGAACCAACCTTGCATCCCTGGGATGAAACCCACTTGATCATGGTGCACTATCTTTTTAATATGTTTTTGTATGCGATTTGCTAAAATTTTGTTGAGAATTTTTGCGTCGATGTTCATTAAGGATATTGGTCTGAAATTTTCTTTCCTCGATGTGTCTCTGTCTGGTTTAGGAATCAGGGTAATATTGGCTTCATAGAATGAGTTTGGGAGAGTTCCCTCCTCTTCTATTTTCTGGAATACTTTGAGAAGTATTGGAATGAGTTCTTCTTTAAAAGTTTTGTAGAACTCGGCTGAGAACCCATCTGGTCCTGGACTTTTCTTTGTTGGAAGGCTTTTGATGACTTCTTCTATTTCATTACTTGAAATTGGTCTATTTAAATTGTGTATGTCCTCCTCGTTCAGTTTAGGCAATTCATATGTCTCTAGAAACCTGTTGATGTCTTCGAAATTTTCTATTTTGTTGGAGTATAGATTTTCAAAATAGCTTCTAATTATGTTTTGTATTTCAGTCGTGTCTGTTGTGATATTTCCTTGTTCATTCCGAATTTTAGTGATTTGGGTTTTCTCTCGTCTTCTCTTTGTTAGTGTGGCTAAAGGTTTATCAATTTTGTTTATTTTTTCGAAGAACCAACTATTTATTTTGTCAATTTTTTGTATTGTTTCTTTCGTTTCAATTTCGTTGATTTCAGCTCTCAGTTTAACTATTTCCTGTCTTCTACTACTTTTGGTGTTGGTCTGTTCTTCTTTTTCTAGGGCTTTGAGCTGTAGTGTTAGGTCATTTATTTTTTGAGTTTTACTTCTTTTATTAAATGCGCTCCATGAAATAAATCTTCCTCTAAGTACCGCTTTCATAGTGTCCCAGAGATTTTGATATGTTGTTTCTTTGTTCTCGTTTACCTCTAAGAATTTTTTACTTTCCTTCCTAATATCTTCTGTTATCCATTCATCATATAGTAGCATATTGTTTAATCTCCAGGTGTTGGAGTAGTTTCTGTTTTTTACTCTTTCATTAATTTGTAACTTCAATCCATTATGATCTGATAGAATACAAGGTAGTGTCTCTATCTTCTTGTATTTGCTGACATTAGCTTTGTGGCATAAAATATGGTCTATTTTAGAGAAGGATCCATGTGCTGCTGAGAAGAAAGTGTATTCGCTCTTGGTTGGATGGTATATTCTATAAATGTCTGTTAAGTCTAAATTATTGATTGTGTTATTGAGATCTATGGTTTCTTTGTTCAATTTTTGTTTGGAAGATCTGTCCAGTGGTGAAAGAGGCGTGTTAAAATCACCTAGTATTATTGTGTTATGGTCTATTTGGTTTCTAAGATTGAGAAGGATTTGTTTAACATACATGGGTGAGCCACTGTTTGGGGCATAGATGTTTATGATTGTTATATCTTGCTGATTTATGCTTCCCTTAACCAGTATGAAATGTCCTTCTTTATCCCTTCTAACTAACATTGGCTTGTCGTCCACATTATCTGAAATGAGGATGGATACTCCAGCTTTTTTGCTGAGCCCATGTGCATGGTATGTTTTTCCCCATCCTTTCACCTTTAGTCTATGGGTATCTCTTTCTATGAGGTGAGTCTCTTGCAGGCAATATATTGTTGGATCTTTCTTTTTAATCCAATCTGCCAGTCTATGTCTTTTGATTGATGAATTCAGGCCATTAACATTCAGGGTTATTATTGAGATATGATTTGTATTCCCAGTCATTTGGTTCATATTTAAAATTTTTGACACCTCTTGGTTCCTCCTTTATTTGACAGTTCCTTTAGGATAATTCCTCCCTTTGCTGATTTGCTTCTTTGTTTTTTATCTCTTCCTCATGAAATATTTTGCTGAGAATGTTCTGTAATGCTGGCTTTCTTTTTGTAAATTCTTTTAGCTTTTGTTTATCATGGAATGATCTTATTTCATCGTCAAATTTGAAGGTAAGTTTTGCTGGGTATAAGATTCTTGGTTGGCATCCATTTTCTTTCAGAGCTTGAAAAATGTTGTTCCAGGCCCTTCTAGCTTTTAGGGTCTGGATTGAAAAATCTGCTGATATCCGTATTGGCTTCCCCCTGAATGTAATTTGGTTCTTTTCTCTCACAGCCTTTAAAATTCTGTCTTTATTTTGTATGTTAGGTATTTTCATTATAATGTGCCTTGGTGTGGGTCTGTTGTAATTTTGTGTATTTGGAGTCCTATAAGCCTCTTGGACTTGATTTTCCATTTCATTCTTCAGATTTGGGAAATTTTCTGATATTATTTCTTCAAATAGATTGTTCATTCCTTTGGTTTGTTTCTGTAAGCCTTCCTGAATCCCGATAATTCTCAAATTTGGCCTTTTCATGATATCCCATAGTTCTTGGAGATTCTGTTCATGATTTCTCACCATCTTCTCTGTTTGTTCAACTTTGTTTTCGAGGTTAAATATTTTGTCTTCAATATCTGAGGTTCTGTCTTCCAGGTGTTCTAACCTATTGGTTATGCTTTCTATGGAGTTCTTAATTTGGTTTATTGTTTCCTTCATTTCAAGGATTTGTTTGGTTTTTTTTCAATATCTCTAACTCTTTATTGAAATGATCTTTTGCTTCCTGAATTTGCTCTGTTAACTGTCGATTGGTGCGATCGTTCAATGCCTGCATTTGCTCTTTCTTCTCATCATTGCTTCCCTAATCATTTTAATTATGTACATTCTGAACTCCCTTTCTGACATTTCTTCTGCCATGCTGTCGTTGGATTTTATTGATGTAACATCTAGATTTGTTTGGGGCATTTTCTTCCCTTGTTTTCTCATATTGTTCAGGGATCAGTGGGTCATTAAGATATTGCAGATTTCCTCTATCAACTTATAATGTCCCTGAAGATTGCTAGTATATCCCCTCTTATCCTTCAGTAGCCTGAAGTCTTGGAGGAGGTTGATAATGCAGAGCTCCACGAAGAAGCTGCCTCTGTAGGTGTGGTAACCCTCAGGTGGCGTATATTCCCTGTTAGTGGGCGGAGGTGCCTCCACTTGTTGACCAATGGTCATCCAATGGGGAAGTAGACTGTGGGCTGAGGCAAGGCCTGTTTGTGCCTATGTCTCTGGCTTTACCGTCCCTGTGGGAAAACCTCCCCCGGCCGGGAAGAGTCACTCGGTGGGGACGTCTCGCTAGTCAGTTGCCCTCCTAGAGGTTCCCCTCAATCTACAACTACCACCTGGGCTGGGCTGTCTTCTTCTGCAATGATCCCAGGGGCCTGGACCTACGTCCTGGGCCTGGGAGCCTCACCCTTCGCAGGCGAGTCTCCTTAGGCTGCCTCTCCCAGAGAATCTGCCCACCGCCCTGGAAACTTCGCTCTGCCCCTAGGCGTGTCTCTGTGCGGCTCTTCCAGCAAGAAGCCACCTAGCTCCTGGGACCCTGCTCTGCACCAATCGCCTGGCTATGCAGCCCCTCCCCTGAGCCACCACCTGGAGCCCCGTACAGTAGCTCTGAGACACAGAGACCCGCCACACACCTCCTCCTCCGGACAGCCGCCCGGTTTCCGACGCAGTCTCTAGGAGTCCAAACAACTCACTTCGGGTCTCCTCCTCCCGCCAACCACCCGTAGCCCTAGGCAGTCACTCCAAGTCCAAGTGACCCGCCCTGTTCCTCCTCCTCCTCCTTGGGGTAGCCCCCCGGGTGTTCAGGAGCGGTGGCTCTGAGACCAGGTGACTCACCAAGCTCCTCCTCCAGGCAGGCCACCGGTGTTCAGGAGCGGTTGCTTTTAGTCCAATCAGCTCACCACTCGCCTCCTCCTCTGGCAACCGCCTGTGGTTCTGATGAAGTCACTCCCAGACTAAGCGTCCCACCGCTCTCCTCCTCCAGGCAGGCCACCAGTGTTCTGGAGCAGCTACTCCGAGTTCAAACAGCTCATCACGCAGCTCCTCCTTTGGCAACCGCCCGCAGCTCTGATGCAGTCACTCCCAGGTCAAGCAACACGCCGCGCTCCTCCTCCTCCTCCGGGCAACCTCCCGGCACTCAGGAGCGCTCGCTCTGAGTTCAAACAGTTCACCACGCAGCTCCTCCTCTGGCAACCACCTGTGGTTCTGATGCAGTCACTCCCAGATCAAGCGTCCCGCTGCGCTCCTCCTCTTCCTCCGGGCAGTCCCCCGGCGCTCAGGAGCGCCCACTCTGAGTTCAAACAGCTCACCACGCAGCTCCTCCTCTGGCAACCGCCCGTGGCTCTGATGCAGTCACTCCTAGACCCAAGCGACCCGCCGGGCCTCTCCTCCTCCTCCGGGCAACCCCCCAGTGTTCGGAAGCGGTCACTCTGGGTCCAAACAGCTCGCCACGCAGCTCCTCCCCAGGCAGCCGCCCGGAGCCCCAGCGGCTGCTCGAGTCCAAGCGCTATGCTGAGCCGCCTCCTCCACGATGATCCCAGTTGTCCGTGTTTACCGCTCCAGCGGGGGGAGGGGCGTCTCCCTGAGCAACTCCACTTCACAAATTCCCTGCGTTCCGGGGCTACCGCCCCATCCGGGACGCCTCCCCAACAGGAGAGACTCACCCGGCAGCTTTGAGTTGGTCCCAAGTCTCTCACTATCTCCTCTTTTGAATCTTGCGTCCTGGAGCAGCGTGAAATGCAGCCGCCCTCTAGTCCGCCATCTTGGCCCGCCCCAGTGCTGGGAAAATTGGAAATCCATATGCAACAAAATGAAACTAAACCCATATCTCTCACCGTGCACAAAACTAAACTCAAAATGGATTAAGGACCTCAGAATCAGACTAGAGATCGTGCATCTTATAGAAGAAAAAGTAGGTCCAGAGCTTCAACATGTCAGCTTAGGACCAGACTTTCTCAACAGGACTCCCATAGCACAAGAAATAAATGCAAGAATCAATAACTGGGATAGATTCAAACTAAAAAGCTTTCTCTCAGCAAAGGAAACTATCAGCAATGCGAAGAAAGAGACTACAGAGTGGGAGAAAATCTTTACCAATCATACTTCAGATAGAGCACTAATCTCCAGAATCTACAAAGAACTCAAAAACTCAACACCAAGACTACAAATAACCCAATCGACAAAAGGTCTAAGGAAATGAATAGACACTTCACAGAAGAAGACCTACAAACAATCAACAAACATATGGAAAAATGTTCAACATCTCTAGTAATAAGAGAAATGCAAATCAAAACCACCCTAAGATTTCATCTCACCCCAATCAGAATGGCGATTATCAAGAATACAAGCAACAACAGGTGTTGGCGAGGATGTGGGGAAAAAGGTACACTCATACATTGCTGGTGGGGTTGCAAATTAGTGCAACCACTCTGGAAGGCAGTATGGAGATTCCTTAGAAAACTTGGAATGGAACCACCATTTGACCCAGCTATCCCTCTCCTTGGCCAATACCCAAAGGACTTAAAATCAGCATACTACAGAGATACAGCCACATCAATGTTCATTGCTGCTCAATTCACCATAGCCAGATTGTGGAACCAACCTAGGTGCCCTTCAGTTGATGAATGGATAAAGAAACTGTGGCATATATATACAATGGAATATTACTCAGCCATAAAGAATGATAAAATTATGGCATTTGCAGGCAAATGGATGAAATTGGAGAATATCATGCTAAGTGAGATAAGCCAATCTCAAAAAATCAAAGGAAGAATGATCTCGCTGATAAGTGGATGATGATACATAATGGGGTGTGGGAGGGGTTAGTTTTAGGGTTAGAGTGAGGGTTAGGGAGGGGGGCAAGAATGGCGGAAGGAAGGACTGTATAGAGGGAAAAGAGGGATGGGAGGGGTGGGGGGAAGGGGAAAAATAACAGAATGAATCAATCAACATCATCCTATGTAAATTTATGATTACACAAATGGTATGCCTTTACTCTATGTACAGAGAAACAACATGTATCCCATTTGTTTACAATAAAAAAAAAGAAAAAAAAATAGTCCTATACCAAGTGCCTACAAAAAACCTGTTAAAGAACTTGTATTTAATTGACAGAATTATGAGACAGTGGAATAAAACCACATTTAAAAGGCCACCTAAAATACTAGCTTAAGTTAATTGGATAGAATTGTTTTACGAGAATAAAACAAGGTTGTTCAAATAAGTAATATGGGACTTATAAAGAGGGTAAAAAGGAGTTCACATGAAAACAGTCAATTTTGGGGCTTAAGTGTTCAAATTTAGACAAAAGGCTAGATTCGTAAACTTAGGCTTTGGAATGTTTCAGAATTTGTCACAACTTAAGAAAAACTTGAATTATATCAAAGGCATCTAGAGAAATTTTGAGCCATAAATATATTCTGAGGAACAGGCCCATATTAATTGTATCTTGTCTTCCTTCTTGATGAGTTTCAGGCCAAATTTAGTTGATGACAGGCTAAAGAGTCAATAAACTGATGATCTCAGCTGAGCATTGGATAATTCTTCATTTGCCTTTTGGCAAACAACCCTCATAGTTTCCAACATGATTCCCTAAGCCCTAATAAGAATCTAGAATTTGTTCTGTCCAATGAGGCCATTAGCAACATGTCATTAAGCATTTGATATACAACTGGTCCAGTTTGTGTGCTGAAAATGTAAAACACACCCTGGATTTCAAAGACATCACAGAATACAAAATATCTTCATTTTAATTGTCTACATACTAAAATATATTAATATATTGAAAAAGCTAAAATTAATTTTACCACTCTTAGTTTTTTTAATGTAGTTTAATCTTTTAAATCACATTTGCAACTTGCATTAAGTTTTTTTATTTGATAGCACTGGTATAGAAGATTTTAAAAGATTCTTGAAGTTCTGGGTAAGAATATTTTCAAAATATGTTAAATCACTAATTATATTTGTTCTGATGAAACAGGCACATTTGAACACAATATATTCTGAATGATCTGACAGAAAACATGAAAAATGTGCGCTTTCTATCACAATGATTATTTTTCAGATGATACCAGCTGTTGGTCTGTACAAGAAGGAGACTATTTTTCCACATACCACCAAGTACTAGTATTCAATCATGAAAAGAAGTAATTCTCCCTGGGCTTTCCCCACATGCTTTACATCAGCAGCAAGCTGTGCCTTCGTATGTACTATGAAATTGGAACCAAGTCGGGCTGCTTCCTGGCTGGCTGCTTTTCCACTTCTCTCTCAATATGGCAAATTCAAAGAGCTCATGTTTGGCTGATTCAGAAGCCAATGAATCAGTCTAGGATGATACAAAACTCTGACCCCATGAAAGTTTCAGGTAGGTTAGAGCCATTTCTGTTGGTTTGTAGTTACAAAGGAGATGAGAAGAGGTTAACCTCAAAACATGGTTAAAAGTCACCTGTTAAAGAATATTTCTTCTTTCCTCTAACACTTGAAAATAGCTTAAAGTCTTCACAGAAATTTCAAGATCCCATTTATCACATTTTGTGTTCAAGAAATACCTCAGCTGCCAAAACCTAACTAGACAAGTATGGTCCAATATGGCAGCCACCAGCCACACATGGCTATTGAAATTGAAATTAATGATTGTTAATTAAATTTAGAAATTCAGTACCTCAGTCTCCATGACCACATGTAGCTGGTGGCATAGTAGATCCAGCATTACAGAACATTCCCATCACTGTAGAAATGTCTGCTGGACAAACCTATAACATAACAATATGCAGTAAGTAAGCAATCCAGGAAGTATAGAGAGAGAAGTGAATGCAATAGAGATAAGCAAGCACATGAGGAGAATGCAGACTATGATTACTTCAAAAGGGAAACACATCACATAGTATAGTTACATTATGTTAAGCCAAAAATAAAAGCTGATTTCATTGTTAGTTTGGTCAGTTCATCTGTTAAACTTAGGAATGTGGACAGAGAGAAAGTCAAATTCTGAAGAGATATTTCTCATGCATACCCTAGTTTCATACATGCCACAATCACATACAAACTGAAAAACAAAAATTTATTCCTGATTAATAAAATTTTGCTTTTCTACAAGACAGCATTAAAGTTACACATTTATTCTTGAGCTAAGTTCACAAGTGAGACAAAGATTTTCTCTGTAATGTGACAAATTATGGTACTGTACATTGGAGAATAAAAACTTTATTAAAGGGTAGGAAGAACCAGATGATACACATTGTCCTTTTTTTTTGGATCATCCACTGAGAAGAGATGACTCAATATTGGGGAGTTAAAATTGTCAATGGTTAAAAGTCTTTCTCTAGAAGTTGAAAGACTGGGTTTTGTGGCTTCACAACTTTCTAGCTATACAAGGACGAGTTCTGCCTCAGTCCCACACTCAAACTTTATTTTTTTTTAATTTATTTTTATCATAAACAAATGGGATGCATCTTGGTTCTCTGTTTATACATGAAGTAGACGCTTACCATTTGTGTAATCATACATTTACATAGGGTAATGGTGTTTGATTCATTCTGTTATTTTTTTCCTCCCCCCCTACCCCTCCCACCCCTCTTTTCCCTCTATACAGTACCTCCTTCCTCCATTCTTGCCCCCCATCCCCCATTATGTGTCATCATCCACTTATCAGCAAGATCATTCCTCCTTTGGTTTTTTGAGATTGGTTTATCTCAGCACAATATTCTCCAATTTCATCCATTTGCCTGCAAATGCCATAATTTTATTATTCTTTATGACTGAGTAATATTCCATTGTGTATATATATATATACCACAGTTTCTTAATCCATTCATCAACTGAAGGGCATCTAGGTTGGTTCCACGGTCTGGCTATTGTGAATTGAGCAGTTATGAACATTGATGTGGCTGTATCTCTGTAGTATGCTGATTTTAAGTCCTTTGGGTATTGGCCAAGGAGTGGGATAGATGGGTCAAATGGTGGTTCCATTCCAAGTTTTCTAAGGAATCTCCATACTGCCTTCCAGAGTGGTTGCACTAATTTGCATCCCCACCAGCAATGTATGAGTGTACCTTTTTCCCCACATTCTCGCCAACACCTACTATTGTGTTCTTGATAATCACCATTCTAATTGGGGTGAGATGGAATCTTAGAGTGGTTTTGATTTGCATTTCTCTTATTACTAGAGATATTGAACATTTTTTCATATATCTGTTGATTGCTTGTACATCTTCTTCTGTGAAGTGTCTGTTCATCTCCTTAGCCCATTTGTTGATTGGATTATTTGTATTCTTGGTGTAGAGTTTTTTGAGTTCTTTATAGATTTGTTGAAGAGGCTATCTTTTCTCCATTGCATATTTTTGGCCCCATTGTCTAGTATGAGAAAATTGTATTTATTTGGGTTTGCCATGTCCTCTATTCTGTACCATTGCTCTACCTGTCTATTTTGGTACCAACCATGGGTTATTTGTATTCTTGATATAGAGTTTCTTGGAGATTCTGTTCATGATTTCTTACCATCTTCTCTGTTTGGGCAACTTTATTTTCAAGATTAAATATTTTGTCTTCAATGTCTGAGGTTCTGTCTTCCAGGTGTTCTATCCTATTGGTTATGCTTTCTATGGAGTTTTTAATTTGGTTTTTTGTTTCCTTCATTTCACGGATTTCTGTTTGGCTTTTTTGATAATCTCTAACTCTTCATTGAAATGATCTTTTGCTTCCCACATTTGCTCTTCTAACTGTTGATTGGTGCAATCATTCAACCCTGCATTTGCTCTTTCATCTCATCATTTGCTTCTTTGATCATTTTAATTATGTGCGTTCTGAACTTCCTTTCTGACATTTCTTCTGCCATGCTATCTTTGGATTTTATTGATGTAGCATCTAGGTTTGTTTGGGACATTTTCTTCCCTTGTTTTCTCATATTGCTCAGGTATCCCCCCCTCTAGTAGTGAAACTCTAAGATACTTCAGATTTCCTTTATTTACTAATAGTGTCCCTATAGATTTTCCAATAACTCATTCCTTAGCCTTCAGTAGCCTGAAGTCTTGGAGGAACTTGATAATGCAGTGCTCCACAAGGAAGCTGCCCCCTCTAGGGGTGGTGGCCTTCAGGTGGGGTATATTCCCTGCTAGTGGGCAGAGGCGCCTCCACTTGTTGACTGATGGTTAGCCAAAGGGGGACTAGACTGCAGGCCGGGGCACGGCTGGTCTGGGCCTGAGTCTCTGGTTCTACCACCCCGGTGGAAAAGCCTCACCCAGAGGGGAAAACTCACCCTGTGGGGATGTCTCATTGGGCAGCTCTCCTTCGAGAAGTTCCCTTCAGTCTGGCAGTACCACCTGGTCCAGGGAGCCTCGCCCTACGAGTGGGTCTTTCACTTGACAGCCCTCCTCTGCAATGTTCCCTGTGGTCTGGGACTACTGCCTGGACCGGGAAGCCTGGCCCTGTGAGGGAGTCTCCTGCTGGGTGGCCCTGCTCCAAATAGCTGCCTGCAATCTGGGCCTGCATCCCTAGCCGAGGGGATCCTAGTTGTGTGTGGCCTTCTCTTGCTGGGCAGCCCTGCTCTGAGAAGTTGCCAGCGGTCCAGGCCTGCCGCCTGGGCCAGGGGAGGCTAGCTGTGCGTGGAAGTCTCTTGCTGGGCAGCCCTGCTCCGAGAAACTGCCTGCGGTCTGGGCTCATGTTCAAACTTTAAATGAGGTATTGCTGAACACAATTTCTGACCAAAGGAATGATTGGTAGATACTATCCTTTTTTCCTAATTATTAATTTAAAAATGCATTGTGCATTTTGTCACAGTGTATGAAAATAAGCATTACATAAGAAGCAATACCTCACAACAATGGTAAAAATACACAAAGTGCTCATATCTCCCATAGGCAGTTTTCATGATAGACAAATTACTATTTCTGTACTGTATACATTCCCCCACAGTTAGTTACTTTGATAAATCTAGGGTGTAACATTGGAAAAGAATGCTGAAATGAAACAGACACACTAAAGAATCCCTTGGAAGATCACATGAGATATGGAATCATTTGGAATTTCTGAAGAGCCCAGAGATGACAGAGAAAGGGCCATGAGGGTCTGGAATGTCTAAAGACCCCACAGAGGAAACAGTCTGCATTCCTGGGTGCTTAATACACTCAAACTTAGAGTGCTTTGTAAGGGCACAAAAGTCTACCCTGGAATATGCAATCACCCATTGTCAAGTTCTGGTACTTACACCAGTTTGAAATATCAAACACCCAAGCTTTCATTTGTGAGACTTTTTTTGTAATAAATTCATTTTTTCCCATTTGTGTATAGACTTTGAGAGAAGTGTCAAACATGAGATACAGCAGGAGGCTAGATGGAATGTGTTATATAGAACAGCTTCCACAAAGATAAAGAGATATATTCTGCATAGATAAGATTAATCACAGGAAACTGCCCCAATTCTACCATATTCCACTTCAAGACTATAGCTGTTTTATTAATCACTCTTACTCTGAAGACTTGCCAAATGTAAGAGTACATAATAAACCATTGGTGTTTGATTTTCTACAAGTCTATGCCACAAAAACTCAAAATTATCAAAACATTTAGGAATAGCATTATTTTAATCCAATTACATATAGCAGTTTTTTCTCATCCCCAGGATTGATAGAAAAATTCTTAATCACATACCAAAAATTAGTCCAGAAAACATGGCTACTACATAAAGACTTATAGTTATTAGACCCCTTAGAAGATGCCCAAGACAGACATTGCATATGCTATTTTCTGTATGATATGACATACCTAAACAGCTCCAGTGAATTCAGAAAACCATGACACATGATAGTGACATCAGATGTGGAACTTTTTTTGTAAGAGCACATAAACTATTAATAGCTATATAAAACTTCAACTGCAAAGTCAGCCTTCACCTCAGAATGAAGGTGGGCTATGGGGAGTACAAAGAGTGAGATGGGCCTGCCTTGAACTTCAGTTCACCACGCATGAGCTTCATGTCCTGCATTTCCTTAACTCTGAATAGAGATGACAATGCTCCCTCTCTATCTTTAGCGTAAAGGAGGGGTCCATTGAAAGAACAGAAAACACCATATGGCCCGTAGCTCATAAAGGAAACAGACCATATCTTCTATATCTCGTGCCATAGCAGACACCACTTATCAATCTTCACATTTGCTATTTCCGTTATGAATGTGTTTATGAATATACATACTTATATAGTTTTATTCTGATATATGTATATATTGCCATAATAAGTGCATATGTATAAAATATGTGTATGTGAGCGTATGTATTTATATAAAAGAAGTTATTTTTGCCTTTTGATTGTCAAACATTTTCTTTGGATTTCAATTTCACATTTTTTTTTTCTTTCTTGTTGAATTTGGATCTTAGAACCAAAAAGTAACTTAGCTCCCCAAATCTCTTCAATATTTATTAAATGAAGAATCATTAATTCTGAATCAACATGCAAGATTTCTGATCCATGTTCAAAATTGAAGAGAAATGCCTAAAATTAATACTCCCATTTCTAATTTTTTCCTAGTACTTCATGAAAGAAAAGAAAATGAACTTACTAGGTACCAGGAACTTGTTGGAATTCTACACTCACAGTCTTTTAGTTGTCAATCCATTCTCAATACTTCCTGAACACGTCAGATGGACTCAAGCCCACTAGTTTACAAAGTTCCTTACTTATTCTCATTTACCCTCTTAAATTTTATTTCCTTCCTCAGAAAGTGGAATCCCATCTGTTAGAAGAAAATATGTGTATCCAACATGACAAAAGTGGAATCCCTACTTCATAACAGCTGTGATCAAAACATGAGTGACTGAAATTACACTGTGCTTCAGAACAGATGTGGGCACAGAAATTGACTCAAGCTCTTTTGTTCCCAGGTAGCATCCACAAACAACATGGTGGGCCATATTCTTACCTCATTGTTATTTTGTTCATCTTCAACATTATCCTGAACTACTGCAGACTTTGAAAAAAATTTAAAA
This sequence comes from Sciurus carolinensis, assembly GCF_902686445.1. NCBI lineage: Eukaryota > Metazoa > Chordata > Mammalia > Rodentia > Sciuridae > Sciurus > Sciurus carolinensis. The sequence goes on from NC_062229.1 coordinate 59,007,401, forward strand.
GTTTAGGAACCTTCCTATTTCCAAAAGAGGAGATTCTGAAAGTTGCCAATCATTCACTGAAAACCCTGACTAAACAGATGGGTTTTGACACCTCTAGTTTGATTTTAAATGCAAACATGTCAATTTATGCTCTGGCACAGGTTCTTCTGTCTCAAAATCTTTTTTGGGGGTGTTTGACTTTTTTTTTTAAGTTTTGTTCTCAGAACTCAATTGTTCCTACAATAGCAATTAAGGCAATAGAGATCTTATTACAGAAATAGTTATATAATTGCTGTGGTTTAATCCAATCGTCTTAAGTAATTTTAAATCATTGCTAAAAACTCTAGAAAATAAATCCCAAAGGAGACGAGACATCTGCAATGAAGCTGGAGGTGATGTAGAATATTTATATGAACACAAAGGTAGAAGAAAAATATGTGAATTTTCTTTCTCGGTGACTCTTTCCATAATCAATAAGTATGTATTATGTTCCTATAACCAGAGTGAGCAAGTAAGTGGCACATTGCCTTATCTTTGTTCTCAGGCCCATAACATTCATTGATAATCCATTATAGCTCTTCTGTCACTCCTACCCTCCACAGGCAAAAGACCACTGGTTGCTCCTAACAGATACAAACCAAGGACAGAACTCACCTTCATACCTGATTATCTAGTTAGAAAGATGAAATGTACACAAAGGAAATCACTTGAGAATATTTTAAGCAAAATGTCAAAATATGCATGATGATAGGCCACAGGATAATTACTCAATTATTGAGAGAGTAAATTTGCTTTCATTCCACCATGGAGTTGTGTTGTTTTGAGCTGGTTATGTTTACACAGCACTTTAGTTTGTAAGGTAAAAACTATATTAAGGCTTTTTTTCTTTCTTTTGCAAAAATATGTTGAATTTATTATTATTTTATTTAAAGGATTAAATGTTCCATTTAAAATGGAATAATTGAAATCTATTCAAATACTACACTATATTTTAAGTCCAAAGATATATGAACTGTGCAGAAGCAATGTATGAACATAACGGTAAAAGGAGAAGAAAAATATGTGAAGCCTAACCAGGCTAGGCAAAGGCAACACTGAATAGGGTTTAAAACACACACACACACACAACAAACTTCTATCACAAATTGTAATTACTTGCAAAAAAAAAAAACACTTCATTACCGTGCTCTAAATTCTGCATTAAAGTCTATTTATTGAAAGTAACATGTCATTTACTGTTTTTCCCCCACTTTCTCTCTGGATATCTTTTTTATAGACTGAAGGTAGAAAATGCTATATGTTTTTTGTCTCTGAGAAGATAGCTCTAGTCAGTCTCTGTTTTATAATTAGTACCAATCTTCCCTAAACTCCAGAGGCAGGCTGACTTCTATCGTCATATATAAGATCTCTCTCTCTCTCTCTCTCTCGCTCTCTCTCTCTGTCTCTCACACATACACACACACACACACACACACACACACACATACAGCAGACACCACAACACTGTCCACAGGAGAACATTGTTCTTCCTTGTGATCTCATGGTGACTGGGAACTGTGCTTGCTGATACAGCCCAGCATCACAAGAGTATACCTGCATACAGCCCATCACTAGTCTAAGAGAGATCAAAATTCAAAGTTTGAAGTACAGTTTTTACTAATGTATATGGTTTCTGCACCATGATAAAGCTTAATTTTTAAAATTTAAACGATTGTAAGTTGGGGACCATCTGTACTATTGAGCCCTTTATTTCCCCTCAAAGACTGAGTATCCTGTCTTCTGATCAACAGTAAGATAATTTATATAATTCTATATAACTATGACTCACTCCTCTTCCCTTTTAGAGAACATGTAGACTTAAACATGGAACACTGTAAGAGAACTTTGAAACATAACAAGATTGTGGCTTTCAAAGAGAAGACAAAATTTTCTAACTCAGTTAAAATACTCTTCAGAGACATCAAAAGTTGAAAATTATATAATAGTTAGAACTGAAGAAGTTAAAAGGATTGAGGGGGAAACTGGAAATAGGCTCACAGTTGTTGGCTATTTAAGCAAGTTCTGTTAAAGAAGATCCTTGTCCAATCCAAGAAATTTGTCATCACTACTTTGGACAGCTAATTTTCACACAGAAAAATTACATGACTTGCCCACAGACAACACACAGTAGAGCCTAAATTCAAGTCCATGTCGACAGAATGCATCTTTTACACCTGTTGAATTCTGCCAGACTGTCATCCCTTATGAAGACAGGAGTAATAACCTCTAATTAAAAAATGACAGTAAAGATGTGTTTACAGTAACAACTAAGGATGTATTCCCAAAAGTATTTCCCCACTTGTCCTATCCCTGATTCAGGTACCCAGACTACTCTGCTCCTTGCCTCTGGGGGAAAATGTGACAAAACAGAAAGCCAAGCAAAAGTAGTTCTCATTACCTAGGATTTACCTAGGATTTGAGGAATGAAATTGAGTTATTTCTTCCTACCACAGTCACCCACTCCATCCAGGGAAACTGAGTTGGAAGAAGAGAAATAGAGGAAGCCATGACAATGAAGATGATCCTCAGGCCAAACCTAGATGACGGCTAAAACCTCAGTTGCAGAGAGACTTCTCCCTTCTCTCTACCAGAGTAAATACTAGGAGAAAGACATGGTTCTTCCAATCTTTTCTTCTGAAGAGCATATGCACTTCACATTTCTACCCTAAATTCTCAGTACCACAATGTGGTATGAAAGCAAGACAAGAGCCCTAAACCCTTAGAAGTGAAATGAACACAGCAGAAACCTCCTGACCCAAATACTTTGCAGAGAGCAGCAACATGTGGATGTATGGTGATTGCCACGGACTGCACGAAGTGGACCACAGAAGACAATGGCAGTCCCTTTGCATGCTGGAATGGACAAATGCCAATGGGAACCAGATGGGATGACACATACCCAAAAACATGAATAAACCTCAAGAAAAAGGGAAGTGGAATTCTTCAGATAGCTTTTATTTTCTCCCATAAACCTGAGAAAATGAGCATTTGCACTCAGAAGTTCCAACAAGAGGTAATGTTTTGGCATATCCTAGTTTTTGTAATGAATTAGACCTTCTAAACAATCTTTCAAAATGTAATTCAATATACTAAAAAAAACTATGAAATAACTCAGAATAAATTTTTAGGTGTGAGGGTGCCCAGTAGAACAATACAAATGTTTCAGACAGGATTTTTACTTTGTAGAATGTATTGAAACTCTGAAGGTTGACTGCAGATGAGTGAGGGAAATGGAGAGTGGGAGTGGAGCAGAGGGAGGGGATAACAAACTTATAAAATCCTAAGACTGCTCAAAATTAACAATTTCCCTAGCAGCCCTTAAAGTAGAATGAAAGGTAAGCAGCAGGCAGTCACAAGGAAGAGGTATAGCTATAGCATCATGGCTCATACTTACCTGTTCCATTGTATGATTAGATTATTAGATTTTACCTGTAACCAGTAGAGGTATGATGGATAAGCAAGGGACGGGACATTAATATGCTCTCCTAGATGTTACTAAATGCACCGCTCTAAATGGACCAGCACCTTTTGTCATAATACCCTCCCTCTGAAGCCTAATTAATAATGGTCTCCTATTTTATGCCAGTCTAACATGCGTTTTAAAATTGGTAAGGTTGGTAACACCTTCTGTAGCAGAATCTCTCTTTCTCCAACTCATGTTAGGACTCTGTGGATAGAACTGTCCATAGCAATAAATTCTCCTTTCCTGTTTTAACTTCCCTTTTAAAAGTCCTGAACTCTCTTAATTTTTTATAGATGATAATTTTTATCTTAAAAATGGTGAACAACAAGAATGCCATTGAGCATGCTTTGGGTGACTCCTGTTTATAAAATCATGCATCATTTTCTCTTGTGACCTGTCATCAAATGTGACATAATTTAATGTGACAGTTCCAATTTTGAGGATGGCATTTTGCACTTTGCTTTCTAACTCTATGACTATAGTTTTCCAACAGAAGCTGGCCAAACTCAATGGAGCAGACGGGGAACTGTTAACAGGTTGCCAACTTTAAATTACTGTTGAGCAGCTTAGCAGATCTCAAGAATAATTTCTTTAAAAAGTAATTAATCATCCCTTCAAAAAGATCCTTGGTGAAGTATATTTTTTTGTTGTTACTTATGGGAGGTATTTTTATTAAGAACTGCTAACACTTCTCCATTCAGTACCCTGCATCTACATTTTTACTGATTTCAACATAGGTAGTGTGTGTGTTTCTGTATGTGTGTGGCAACCAGCAAAATCTTAGTGAACAGATTAAGATGTGTTCAACAAAGATAATATGACTAGCAATTCAGAAGAGTGAACATTAAGTGGATAAAGCATAGAAATATTTGTACTTTGCATGTATTTTCTCCCTATTTCAATTGAAGATTCTTTTCTTATGTCAGAAATAGACTGCAAAAAACCACCATGGAAGCACTACAGAGCACAAAATCCATGATTCTGTATCTTTGGCAATATGTCTGAATACTAGAAATTATTTCAGGTTATTCTATTTCTTGAGGGTGTAAAAGGCAAATAGTGGAGGAAAGTGAGGAGAAACTACAGAAATAGCAAAAGGCTGGATCTTATTGATTTCTCCTAACTTGTTAGAAGCAAATATGTATACTTTTCTGGTTTGTTAGGGAAGATAATAAAAAATATGCTAGATCCTTAAGTGTCTATCAAACCTTTTTTTTTTACCAAGTTAAAAAATAAGTCATATTAAAGCAGCATTATAATCATCTTTGAAAATAGGCATCAAATCTACACATAAACCATTTTTAAAATTTTTATCATCCAGAATATCAAAAAGCCTCCTTTAAAAATTTTTTTCAGTCATAAAAAATAACAAATATGCCAGAATCTTTAAAATTACTTTTAGACATTACTTAAGACAATATCACTAGAGAATTTTCCTGGCATGAATAACATAAATCATTCTATAGTAAATTTTATCAAAGAACCGTACTTCATTTAATTTCAAGAGTATCCTAAGCCTTTTTCTCACACACTCCACAAATTTTAAACCATTTAATCATTTTAAATCATTTTTCTTAAATAATACTAAGTCTGTACAACAGGGACACCCCCCCCAACACACACACACACACACAATCTTGTTACCACCTCTAATATGTGTCCATGACAGGTGTCCTTCTGAATCATGGTATCTGTTCCTGCTGATATTGGGCATGGCCTTACAATGACTTCCAACACAATGCACCTGTCAGCCCTAGCTAAGTAATTAGAGATGATAAAGGAACTAATGCTTTTCTTGGTCTACTACATGCTGTCAGACAACCTCATGGACAAGAGCAAAATTCTTCACCAGTTCTGGGTATAGTTATATACATATATATAATAATAATGTTCTTATTCTAGAAGGAGAACTAAATGTTCATGGTGGCATAAGGCCGTGTTGACACTCTTGCCTTTTCAAGCTCAGAGAAGAGAGACAAATTATATTATTGAATGAATGTAAGCAAGGTGGAAGACCAATTTTAGACTAGAACAAGGGTGTATAATTAACCACTAAATCAAGTTACAGACTAATAGAGATCAATGTCCTTTTTGTCAAATTCATGAAAATAAACCATTGACTCAAGATAGACACACCTTCTGTACCTTTATTACAGATCCATTATTAGGAACAAAGAGGTAAAATCCCAAACTACGGTAGTTCACAGAATCTTAAATGACATCAATGGTAGGACCTACCATTTTAATACATCATTTTAAATACTTTAAGAAAATAGGAGCTGTAAAAAAATGCTATACTATCAACTATAAGAAATTCTTGGTTTCACATGTATTTAAAAAGCACATACACATACCAATGCACTCTATTAACTTTTGTTTTAATGTTAACAGTTGTCACTTGAAGGTGCAGTAGTAATTTCTTGATAGGAAAATTACTTCCAAAACTAAGGACAGCTTTTCAGTTTTGTTTTTGTGCAAGGCTTGATCTCTTCCTTTATATTTCATTTCTACCAAATCAATCCCAAGAGCTGTGGGTTTAAAGCAATAAAGAAAGTCCTGGCTAGGGAACTTTGTTCCCTGCCGAAGTTGCTCTCTGTGCGCAAATCTGCAGTGACTCCTTAGAGAGTGCCTCTTAAAATGTCCATCAGCTTCAAATTCTCTATTTAGAAGCTGGTGCTTTATTGCTATGGAGGCCTAGGATATTACCAATGCAGCCAGGGAGTGTTGACCATAACCAACAAAACCATTCAATTATAAATATGAAAATAATAATAATGATAATCATTACAGTCCTTGCCAACTGGATATTGAAGGGTAAATACCTGAAACATTTTCCTGCAAACAACAAAGAGGACTTGGGATCACAAGGTGGAATTGGTAGTTGCAACTAAATTCCATAGAACCAAGATGTGCAAGATCATTTTTGACACATGTATTTCCTTAGGATAAGGGAGAAAATCAAAGCCCATAATGAAGTCAAATCAAAAAGGATTTGAATTTAGTTTTTTGATGCAATCTATTTCATGTTTATTGCTTTTTTAGAAATTCCTTTTTTTCAAAATTGTTTTTTTCCCTTTATTTACAGAGAAGCATTTTTGTCCTCAGGGTCGTTATGGATACTTAATTTCTTCTATAAGGCATACCATCTTCAAATATAATGCCTGCACTAGAAATACATTATATTATTTGATAACAAAAATAGATGGAGTTGCAAATATGCTGTTATGATATTCCACAAGATTTTTTTTTTAATGCAAAGATTCTCAATCGGCCTACCAATTGAACTGTTTTGGTCATGAAACATTACCTTCTCAGCATGTAGCATGCCCATCAGCAGGAAAGTAGTAAAGAACAACAGACTAACTTTATTTATTACATTTGCATTGCCTACAAAGCCATTTACTTAATGGATGAGTCTCATTAGCAGTCCAACCACAATATAAAGAATACAATGATGTGTTTCATGGGTTCATTAAAATAATATTTCAAAGGAGTCATTAGAAAAAGAGAAGCCGAAGATACAACAGACAGTAAGTTGTCTGCAAATAAATGAGATGGAACCAACATGTTTTCTAGTAAGTTAAGAAACATGTTTACAAATATATTACAGCCATTAAAAAAAGGATGCATCAACTTAGCAAGTGCTGGGGGGACGATTACTCATGCAATTTACCAAAACAAAACTGTAACACTCTCACATCAACAGTTACTGTAGATACAAAAGGCTGTAGGTATAGGAAAATGGGTCTTAAGAAGGAAAATTCATTCTATAGCCTGGGGATGTTCTTTTATTTGAAACAAAACACTCAATCCTGCTTTCAGATCACCACTATTTTATTCTGTACACCTTTGTGTTATTTACCCTAAATTGGCCTCTCTTTTCATTTAAAGAAAAGCACAGTAAATTAGCGAGATGAGTAATCCTACAAGGACAGAATACACACTAACTAACAAAAAACTGTGCCTATTTATAACCTTCATTCAAAATACAAACTTCTACAAAGCCCTTATTCTGTAACCACACCTCAGAGCTGACAGTTTTGTTCAGCAAGTGAATGGATGAAGGAATGAATGAATGGATAAATGCATGAATTTAAAAAAGCAATTATTTATCCAAGGGAGCTTTTAGGTTAGACTATTAATTAGCATTTCTTGATCATTTTTTGTGTAATTACTCTGGGACTTGAAAATAAACCATGAGCACCTAGAGTCCAGCATTTGTGGAAGACAGCAAAAATGCCCTGTGTGATTTTGCAGTGTTCTCCCACTGTGAATTCTACCTGGCCTTTGGATGACTGGCTCAGTCCCTTGGCTTAAATTGGCCAGTGGGATATTAGCAAATGGACTCAGGAAGAAGCCTGAAAAGCACTGCTTGTTTCACTTTGTGCTCTTCTTTGCCATCAGCATAAGAACATGCCTAGGCCAGCCTACTGGAGGATGAGATGTCTTTGGAGCAGAGCTAACTCATTCCAGCCAAAGATGACAGCCTAGATTAGCCTAGATCAGCCCCCAGCCAACCACCCACCAGACATGTGAGTGAATTTAGCCAACTTCAGCGGAGTTGCCTATGTGACACCAGCTGAGTCCAGATGTATGAGGAATAAACATTAATTACAGTGCTGCACTTCTCAACCTCCAATGTATTCAACTTATAACCTTTGTATTTTGTAGTAAGATTTATTCTCCAAATAGAAGGTGGCATTAAGTCAAATTTGTGCTGTGCTTTATTTTAAAAATTTGTGTTATTTATTTTCTATTTTTAAAGGGAAAAGATAAATTATGACTAAGTTGCAGTCACAACTTTTAAATATTGGAAGCTAATTCAATAAAATACCCTAAACTGCTGAATGCAACCCACTTTGTGCTGACAACCTCTGTTGCAGATACTAAGAAGTGTCCATGACCTCAAATTGCTTATAGATTTTGTAGGATGGACAGATATATAAGTAGTAAATAAAGAAATCAAAATTGTGGCATTTTAATGCTTCTCATATGGACAAATAGAACAAATTTTTAAAAATATTTTTCATTATAGATGGACACAATACCTTTATTTATTTTTTATGTAGTGCTAAGGATTGAATTTGGTGCCTCATACATGCTAGTCAAGCGCTCTACCACTGAGCCACAGTCCATGCCCCAAATATAATAAATTTTGATTTTCAAATGAGTTCTGGAATTATGCTTGCCATTATGCTTCACAGGAAAAAAAATAAAATTGACCAATTCCCACAAGTTAGGAATTCATAACTGGTAAGCAATGATAATCCAAGAGATTCATTTCAAGCCTAACTTTTTCTGCAGTAATAAACTCTAGAAGCAAAGAGCTCCCAGATAAAAGTGTTCATAAACTTAAAACTTCAGTTTCTTGACAAAAATCAAAACATATTTCAAATATCAATATTTCCTTTTAAATTTGATCCCAACTTGTCATCTTCCAACAAAATAGTGGTAAAAAGTTGTTGGAAGGCCAATCAAGTTGCTAAATGCATATGGTAACATATTACAAGCCATATATTACTGCCATATTTAACTCTAATGCCACTTATTTCCTTCTAGATTGTCAGCTCCCTGAGGATAAGACCCTGGTTTTGCTGACATCTGTTTTCTCAAGTAAACAATTCCCCAATTGATTTTCATATCTATCTGGCTGGAAGAGATAAAACTAAAGCAAAGGAAACCATCATTCTGATAAAATGACAGGAGAAAGCTGGAATTAATGTGTTAGCCACTAAGAATGATGTATGTGATGACTAAGTGTTTTGTAAAAATTTATGGATTTTTACAGTACTTACTCCCAAACCTCCATCAGAGATGAAAGGATCGAGGACAACAGTCAAAATAACAATGCCAATAGGGATTGGGTAACTGATGGTCCTGGGGATGCTCAAATTCAAGGACTAAAGAAGGTAGGACAGTTTTAATAAACAAGTAAAGTGGGCCTTATTTTAGCATGTATACACTTAGCTTCTGAGCGGTGGAAAAGGCAGTAAACTGAAAAGCATGTGTCCAACTAAAAGAATCGGTTTCTGCCAATCAGCCCTAGTCAATTTTTGCCAAGCAAAAGGCAGAGCTCAAATTACTGCAATTTTATATTTATTTCTAATGGAAGCAGAATCTAAACATTTTATATATTATTCCCCAGATTTTAAGTGTTTTTCTAATTTTTTAACCATTGTATTGAACATACAAAACACACGTTTAAGCATCTACGCTTTCCAAAGATGGTGCCATCTTTGTTCCTGGTCAATGCAGCAAATAGGAAATAAGAGGTGACTTTTCCTCTTTCTTCTTCCTCCTTTGTCCCTGTATTCCATTATCAGCATTACTTAAAAGTATGGCTAAATATTATTGCCACTCTGCAACTATTTTTTTCTTGGTCTTAGAAAAGATAAGTATGATGGGCAGGTAACTTCTATGATCCTGTTTCCTGGCATTCATGCCCTTGTACATGATTTCCTCCTCTTGAGTGGAAACAGGACCTGAGACTTGGTTCTAACCAATAGAACATGAAAAAAATGATAGAAAGTCACTGCTCTGATAACTTTTCGTAAAACTTCATCCTGCTAGCAAACTCACTCCTGAATCTCTACCTTTTTTAAACTTTGAAGAAGAAAGCTGTCATCAGTCTTACAGTGAGAAGGAAATGACTTTGTCAACAACCTAAGGGATGATGGAAGGAGGTCTTTTCCTAGTCATACGACTGATGTGATTAAAGCTCTACTGAAAGCTAGAATGCAGTCTGGTAAGACCAAGAAGTAGAAATCCTATCCATTCCACAATGAATTACTGACCCTCATAAACAGTGAGATGATAAATATCTTATTTTATACCCCTAAATTTGGCAATATTTGTTATAGGGCAATAGGAAATGAATATAGGGAGCCTGTCTCAGGATGCAAATCAACTAAATCACTAGGCACAATGTTTGGTTCAGTTGATATTTATTTTCATATAAACACTTTCTCGGTAAAGGAATCAATACATTGTATTGCAAACCGATGCAAAGCTCCTTATCCTATAGGAGACAAATGCTTTGATTCTTCAGTTGCTGGGGATGGTGTAAGCAGTGGTCTAACTATACACCCAGAAGAGGTGAAAGGTGCATTTTCTTGCTTTGACTTAGAATTTTCTTGCTTTGACTTAGAATTGTACTGATATGTGCAATATGGGTAAAGTTAGGCAGAGTTAGGGGAAAAGGAACTACAGAGAAGGAGTTTCATCATGTGGCATCCTTCAAAATTATATCATAAAATGTGATATTACTATAGATAAAAACAATAGATGAATTAATTTATATTACCTGTATTTAACTATGAAAAACATTAACATGTGGTCAGGACACAACTGGATGAAAGCTCCAGTAGAATCTTTATAACATTATCCTCTTCGGAATACTTAAAAATCTAGAGAATCCAATCTAGCACCCACAGCTGGTGATGACATTAAGCAGCATCCTTTGTCCTATTTATACCTTTTTTAGTAAACTACAAAATCACTTACAAACCCTCTCAAAAAACATGCATTTTCTTTATTTCCCAATCGTAGATCTGACCTCCATGCTCTCTCAAGATTTAACGAGGTAGCTTTTGCTCTAAGAAAATTTACTTGATAAGCTTGTTGCTCCTCATTGCTTCATTAACAACCTGTACAACCACTATCATTTCACTTCCTGCCTTGTACTGTAATTACCTCTGCAGGTGATTATTTAATGCACTAGAGTAATTACTCTTAGAGATCATGGTTCTCATTTTTGTAGGTCCAGGACTTGGGGGGAGTGTTTTGCCCTTAAAAAATGGGCCCATGCTAAATGAAGAAAAAATAAATGAATTCTGTTACCTGAAGTTGTATACAAGCTAACAGAAGCACATTAATGATGAAACAACAATTTGCTTGGATAAGGCAGGCAAAAACATACTAAGAACTTTTAAACACTCGATCAGTTAGCCATAATCTTAAGGCAGGAGTCTTCAAAGGCAAAAGACTTACAACAGGGAACTAAAAAATTACGACCAACACATGTTAGAATTGGAAGAAATATCACAGGTGTTCACTCTACCCAGATGTTAAGGTTTTTAATCTTGCTTCAAGCTGAATATGCATAGTATTAACTTACCTTTAACATAAGAGGTTTTTTTTTCTAAAAGCATTTCTTCTTACATCCTTACTCATCCAATTTCTGCAGGAAATAAGGGTTTTGTTTTGTTTTGTTTTAACCTAAATGGGTCTATCTGGTCAGAATGGCCCTGCAACTTAGTGAGGTACATTCAGTATTGCACTCCTAACAGCCCTAGAAGATCAACTCCCTAGAACACACATCAGACAGCCTTAATTTTCAGTGGAACCATTGTGATTTGTACAGAGGTCAGTTCTTAACATTCCAATAATTTACTAAGATAAACTTGAATCATTCTTCCTGAAGAAAGAAAGGTAACCTTAATGTTATTCTCACTCTTCCATTATTACTTATTTTTCAGAGAATTTAAACTGTTCATTCTGAAAGATGATGAAATTCAAACCCATTCACTAAGAAATCATCTCTTCCTTCTTTATCCATCTCTGACATCAGTTCATAAACATTAAATAAACCAGGACACTGATGCTCCTTTATTGAAGACAGTCAGGTCTGGTGAGAAAAAACATATCTGTTTAGAGGGTTATTAAGAATAATCCCAAGTGTACTGAGAATTGAGTTCTTGATGAAAGTCTATTGTAAAATTTCAAGACTAAAAACTGCCAATGGAGTGTTTTACCTTTCCCCAGGCATGAGGACCTGAATGAACATCAATGCAGCTGTGTCCTACACCTCCTCCTGCTGGTGATTCTAAGTCTGAAATACTCTTTGTTCCCCTCAATTTAAAAAACAAATTAGGCACGAATATTGCTTGGTATAATAGCTTTAATCAAACAGAAGAAAAGTAAGTTTTTGTTTTGCAAACATATGACATTTTGCAAACATAAAAGCTTTAATATAATAAAGAAGTTACAAATTAATAATAATAAAGTCAACTCTTTAGAAATGAAATGCACAAAGAAGATAGGCCATTTCAAAGAAAAATATTCAAGTGCCTGAAAATAAGTGAAAAAATGGAAATATACAAATTCTAATGAATAAATATTCACTGTTAAGTCTTTTTAAAAAAATTTTATTAAGAAGTGTGCAAAGAAATGGGCATCCATACAATGATGGTGTGTGGATACCCTTTCTGGAGAAAAATTGGGTAATATGCAATAAAAGCTCTAGCAAATTTTATACATTTCTTCTACCTTATTTAATGGAGCTCTATGAAAACAATTGGAGATAGAGTTTTTGGTACTAAGATTTCCCTATCATGATAATAGATTGGGGGATCTAAATGTCCGCCCCAAACTGGTAATATCAGAAAAGGCACATGATACAATGGACTGTTATGAATAATAAAGCACTTTTAATGACATGTGATGTGTCAAAAGTTTTTCATTGTAGAAGTATCAGTTACGTTGTTACCAATAGAATATGAAGGAAAAGATGAATGTTTATCAGAATAAGAATCCAGGGCTAGGGATGTGGCTCAGTGGTAGAGTGCCTGCCTAGCATGTGTGAGGCACTGGGTTCAATTCTCAGCACCACATATAAATAAATAAAAATAAAGGTTCATTGACAACTAAAAAACATTAAAAAAAAAAAAAAAAAAAAAAACTCCAGAACCAGTTAAGTCACATTCACCAAATTTAATTCTAAAATAGGACCACATTGAATGGCAAAAGCTCAAGTCATTTAGTGCTATTAGTTCATTGCTAATAATATGGAAAATAATTCTAAATGAAAGTCAATATTTAGTAGAAAAGCAGGCAGCAAATACATTTAAAATATAATTGTCATTTTATTTTTAAAATGTACATAAATGCATAACAAAACTATGCACATGAAAATGGTATCAGTTGTTACCTGTGTGTAGTAGACAGATCAGTGCCTTGTTTTTTTCTTAATATTATTATTCTAAATTATTCTCATCCTTAGGGTGACCTCCCAGGTGCATAAAATTGATAAAATCTAAGGCATGTTATCTGAAGGCATAAAGTTCCTATAATCTACTAAGTATAGCTTTATTTTTAATATCTCCTAATGTTCCCATACAGAATTCTCCACAAAGCCCAAAGCTAAAGCAATCTTTAAAACTTTTCCTTCATCAATTAGGATGTGAGGAAAAAGATGAAGAATATTTATCAGAGTAAGAATTCAATACCAGTGAAGTCACTTTTACCAAATTCAATTATAATAAGAGTTCCATGTCAAAGAGCTAAAGGTTCAAGTCATTTAGTGTTGTTGAGAGGAATAGTTCATTGATGAAAATATAAAAAATGATCCTATGAAAGCCAAATAATTTGATCTGGTTCTAAATGTTAGCAGATAGAGGTTCCTTCACATTAATCAGGTCCAACTCCTTATGCCTGATGCTACTGAACCCCACTAAATAGATGTCATTATCTCATGAGAATTACCCATGTACTTTACTCTTGTTTTTCTTTGGTATTTTGTTCATAAACACAAAATTGGATTCAACTCTGATGACAGTACCTGCAAGGTGGGAACAGGAAATCCTATGCTTCTTTTCAGTCCTTGAGTTAGTTCTGTGATAGCTTTTCTTTAAGCATCTCCACTAAAGTTATGCTTTAATTATAAATCAGTTATCTTTAGTCTATGACTTGTAGGAACCTTAAAGCAGAAATCTTTGCAACCATGATTTAAAATCTATACATTCATTAATAATTCAGCCAAACAAAATAATGGTAAAGTATTCACTTTATGTGTCAGATGAAACATGCATACGCAGAAGAAATCATTATTTGTTTTCAAAGGATTTTGCTATAATCTCCATTCACTTGTCATATAACACCAGGACAAAACAGTTGTACTAATTACTCAAAATCAAGTTTCACTTCTCAATTTACAAGCTTTCCATTTTATTCTACAAATTCTTAGCTGTTGTGAACTCAGAAAATTATTACTGTCATCAATAGGAAGATTGTTTTACTGGTGCAGATGGCTGTCCTTTTATAGGCCAACTTAATGACTTGTTCTTATCTAATTTGTCATCTGTTATTTAGTTGTCATTATGAACTTTTTGGGTTTCACATCAATCAATTTTCTATGTTTACCAAACAGATGGCTTTATTTAAAAAAAAAAAAGCAAAGCAAAAAAAGACATTAAGTGATAAAAAATTTCATAAGTACATACACTTTTTAATGTGTCTAAATGAAATTAAAAATTGCTATTAAAGAACTAGATTTGAAGCCAAAATGAAATAGACTTTCAAACTGAATGGACAAGCAAAGAAACAATCAGTAGCAGCTGTCTACAAGTAGAACAAATTACTTCAAAAATAGGAATAGGTTTTTCTTCCAATTTTTATCTCAAAAATATTTTTTAAAATCTATCTTGACAAATAGAGATGACAAATGTCAACCAATGTAAATCGTCAATTCAGAAGCTCTTTATGTTATAATTCACAGGTGTACCTTCTTTGTCTATTGTTTGTAATCCTTTTTAGAGTAGGTAATTACATAAATACTTCCATTTAGTCAAAATTATTCCTTATCTTTGTCATCTTTATGATGACTTTGTTCAATCACTGATTATCAAATCAACACCCAAACTCAAGAAGCATAATGGTAAATTTAAAGGGCATACATCAACAAGAGGACAGTTCTAAAAATAAATGGCTGTGTGCCATGGAAGAGCACCACAGTTCTTGCTTTATCAGAAAAAGTAATTGAAAACTGTAAGAAACTAAACATATGTTATTATGACTTAATTGTGTTACACTTATGATGGGAAATGTTAGACTGTAAGTTCTGGAGGAATATTATAGGATTTCTTCATTAATCCCTAACAAGGCTGCAAAGGTGACAGGGTCAGAGCCTCTGACAGACATATATTAATATTCCAGAGACAGGTTCCTAATGACATGCCAAGCACGTCTTCCACTCTTGAATGGATTGAGTTTAACTCTGGTTTTGTACTCGGCAAACTTCAGGTTTCTTTACAGTAACACAGCCAACAAAGAGGAAGAGTGTAAAGTTCTGATCCTTTTATATTCTCTAAGGTGGAAGAACTTAAAATAGAAAGTCAATTTCTTGAAAGAAGACAAATTCTTTGCAGACTTTTTTTTCCTTACATGGTAAGTACAGTAAAACACAAGGCTAGTATAGGTAACTGTCATGCCATTCCATCAACTTGAATGAAACCATGAAACATTAAACATATATTTTAGTACAAGATGTTCAAATGTTTTGGTAGGATTGAGGGGGGAAAGGGCTATCAAAAGAAAACTGAATTGTTTTGGGCCTGACAAAAATCTTTCATTTCCTATTATGGAAAAGGAAAGCAAAATGGACTACTATATATTAGAAAGCCAGATATTAAAATCAAGAAGGAAGATTTAAATCCCAAGAGCACCTTTACTGAAACTTGGAATGAGAATTTGTACCTTATAGACTTCTTGTAAGTCTTCAACCCAAACCTTTCAGGCAAAGCACATGTTTGATGCTAAATGTATACTTAGTCTTGGGCCAGGTGGTTTTCATGTAACATATCAATACCACAAAACTGGGGAAATCAGTCCAAATTCAACCAAGGAAATCCTTAAGCAATAAGGTGATTAACTACTTGGTAAGGAAAGTCACACAACATAGGTTCTGGTTCAAGCTATTTTTCTTCTCTTCTGATCTTGGTCAATGAAAGTCTGAATCAGTCCAACATACTCTGCAGGAATTCTCAAGTGACTGAAAAACTTGAGACTGTTCAAAAGACCAGGTATCCCACAAGCAAACACCAACTAGATCACTTTTAACGGGCCCCAATACTCTAAATGATGGTTTGTGGACAAAGTTTTATGTAGGATGTAAGAATTAATTGTCATAAACCTTCACTCAAACCACAGCCAGGACAGTTAACAAACCATGAAAATATTATGTGAATTTTAGTCTTAGTTATATTATTCCCTGTAGTGTATACTTTATATTAATATATGTTTAATATTCTTCAAAGAATATTTCAAAATATTTGAACTGGTCTGCTGATTTTAACTCAAGCAAATCATGTGACCATCATAATCTTTGGATAAGAGTATTTTTTCTTCTTTCTTCTGAGTTGGGTTTTAGACTTCTGTGCCTCTCAGTCACAGTGGCTCAGATGTGAGAACTGGCCATCTCCAAGTAGAGAGGTGACTTCAATGTGTGAGCAACACCACCTCAGAACAAGTTAGAAATAAAAAATTATGAAACCCCAACCCAGACCTCTTAAACTCAAAACTCTGGAGGTGAATTCAGCAACCTGAGTCATGAGACACCTTCCAGGTATTTTCAATAATCACAAAAATTTTGGAGAACATGGTACTGCACCATAACATACTTCAGGGCAAATATCAATTCACCCAGCTTGGTATCCCTCATTGTACCTAATAGTTCCCTTGAAATTACAGGCACTTAACATGTGTTTATGACTTAAATTAAAATAGTCTAAGTATAAACTCATTTTAGAGAATAATCTTTTCTGTCAACTACAAGAGTCCATCTCCCCTTATTCATGGAGATATGTTCTAAGACCTACCCCTGTTGATGCCTGAAACTACAGATATGAACACCATACATGATGTTTGTTTTTTCCTGTATATACACAACTGTTGTTATGGTTCTAATGTGCTTCGTACCCTCTGAATACTCATGTTAAAATATAATCTTCATTTTCAAGTATTAAGAGGGTGGAAAAACTGTGACTATGGCATTTAGAGGTGGGGAATTTGGGAGGTAATTAGGATTAGATAAGATCATAAGAGTGGAACATCCCCATGATTACATACTGCTGTCTTTATAAGAAGAGGGACAGAGACCAGGACAAGTACACGCTACCTGCTTCCCACCATAAGATACCCTGCCAGCAAGAAGGTCATTGCCAAATGCAAACCCTTGTTGATGGACCAAAACAGTGAACCAAAATAAACCTCTTTATATTTTACCCAGTGGTATTGTGTAAGCAATAGAAAATGGATTAAGACATCTATAATAAAGTTTAACTTATCAATTAGGCACAGTAAGAGATTAACAACAATAATTTTAAGTAGAATAGTTATAAAATATATAATGTAATAAAATTGTTAGCATTACTACTCTTGCACTTTGGAGTCATTATTAATTAAGGGTTACTTGCGTACACGCACTGTGTATCACAAGTTGATTTGATAACCACGATAGCTACTAAATAACTCTCAGGGGGAAAGCAAGAGCAGCATGAATACACTTAACAAAGGCATGATTTGCATTCCCAGAAGGATGGAATAGGACTGTGTGAGATTTCCTCAACCTACTTGGAAATAGCATGCAATTTAAAACTTGTTAATTTATGGATGAAAATGGAGGTCATTATATTAAATGCAATAAACCAATCACAGAAAGATAAGCACCATGTGATCTCACTTATATGTGGAATCTAAAAAAGGCCGATCTTGTAGAAACTGAAAGTGGAATGGTGGTTATAAGAGGCTTGGGAGAATGGGAGGAGGAAGGGAGGGATTGGGAAAGGTTGATCAGTGGATCTAGGTTAGATGGCAGAAATAAATTCTGGGGTTCTATTGCACAGGAGGGTGACACAGATGACAATGTACTATATATTTCAACAAAGCAAGAATAAAGAATTTTGGAATTTTTCACTACAAAGAAATGATAAATGTTTAAGGAAATGTGTTTACCCTGATTTAAGCATGGTAATATACACATGTATCAAAACAGCACATGATACAATTTTATGATAATTAAATATGTACAATTTTATAATTAACAGATAAAAACCTTGTGAATTATTTATTTCTAACATTTCCCATTTCATATTTTTGGACTGTGTCTGACCCTGCACTTCTGGAGCAAATAAGAACATTTTTTCTTTTTTTGCGGTACTGGGGATCGAACTCAGGGCCTTGTGCTTGCGAGGCAAGCACTCTATCAGCTGAGCTATCTCCCCAGCCCTGGAGCAAATAAGAATAAGGAGGGACAGAACTATTATCTTTGGAGATTTTCATATTTTGATTTTTTTTTTCATTCTGGAGATGCATTTTCCAAGGAGTTTGCTTTCCTTGTGTGTGTGTGTGTGTGTGTGTGTGTGTGTGTGTGATGCTAGATACTTATCCTAGGGTCTAGCATATGTTAGGTAAACCCTCTACCACTGAACTACATCCCCAGACTGGATTTACATTTCTTTACAAGGCATTCCTATGAATCTACCATAGTCAAAATGAAAGTGTGAGGAAGAAAAAAAGTTAAGAAGAAAGCAAAGCCACACTGTGCCGCCTTCTCAATTGGTATAAACAAACTAGGTGTTCTCTGTATCCTCAAGAAGTAAATCACATTAAAATAGAATAACCGAGCAAACACTGTTGTGAGCTTTAGAGAAAAAGTTAAGATTGCAGTATTCTAATGTAAACAAAGTCAGCTTTATTTCAGTGCATAGTGAAAGGCCAGTAAGCACTCTTAAGCAAAGAAGGGAAAAATAACACAAACACAACATGACTGGTCTACGTGATGCTCATGTCTTCCTCTGCCAGCCTCTTCATTTATGGCTTATCAATCAAGTGCCTGGGCCCTGGGCTACTATCTGCCTCAAGGCTTCACTAAATCTAAGATCTTAAGGAAATGATGCATCTGCTTTGTATCTGAGTGTTCTCTAGTGTAAAATGGAATAAATATGGTAACTCACTCTTGGAAACAATGAAAGGTTTAAGATATATAAGATATGAAGTATAGGCACAAAAACAAGTTTTTGTTTGGTTTTGTCTGTAGCAGTGTTACAGAAGTCAAGGATGCATTGCCACTTCATTTAAGGAGGGGATTTTAATGTCCTGTTCATATCAATAAAATCATATCAACAAAAAAGATCCTTAAGTCAGACATAGCATCCCACAATTTCTACCCCAGTACTGGGGACACAGCAGGTATTCCAGGGAGCAGGTCAGATCAGATGAATTTTAGCATAGTATCAAGAAGTTTCCCTCATGAATAGTGGTCGAAAATTATGCAGCGGAGACTTTGGCATTTCACAGAACCAAGTAGACTGGTTTCATTTCATGATACTTGGATGATAAAAATGCAAAAACTAAATTTCCCCAATACAGTATTGCTTTGAATGTTAAAATGCCCTTTCCTAATTCTGTACAAGTTCATTCCCTTTTCCTTATCACAATCCATGCACATCACTTGTCCTTAACCAAGGAGATAGAAGCAGAGGGTTCTGATGTCTATCTTCATTTGAAATACTATGTAATTCCATGAGTCCATCTTCATGAAGCCAATCATTTGCCTTCCCCCAAAGTGTACTGGCATTACAGGCAAAGATTCCAGGGTAACAGAATTTTATTTATCAGACTAGTTTTCTATCAGAGGCCAATAAAACCTAACATTAATGGGAAATGGAGAGGTACAGAGATCTTCTACAGCAATTAGCAGAGATCAGGGGTGCAAAGCAATTATGCAAACATTAGGATATTCAAGACCTTTTTTTCTCCAAGGAAATGACAATTTCTTGTGTTGGACAAAGAATACAAATGTACAGGTTTGAAAGTTTCCCATAATTAGCATCTATCACGTCTGTTCTGTTTGAGTATCAGGCTTTTGAGAGCATCTATTAGACCTTCGAGGCTTAAAATTCATGATTATATCTGAACAAATTAAATAAAATACTAAGCAGTGAAAGAGTCTAAATTTGTGGTAGAGCAGGGCAAGAGGCAATCATGGAAGATGTGAATTTGCTGGGTCCATAAAGGACAAATCAACTTGAACAAGTTGAAGGAAAAAGAAGATGATTTTTAAAAGAAAATGAGAATGAAGTCACCCAGGACAATTATGAACAGTTTAGACACTGAATAAAGGAAATTATCAACTCAGTCAAGAAGGACCTCATGGTACAATAGAAAAACCCAGTCCTTTTCCCTTGAGATCCCTAGGTTTTAATTCTATCTTTTTGAAACCACTGGCAAGACATATAATCTCAGTAAGATTCATGCTGATTACCCACAAAATGAGGTCAATGTTTATTTATCATTAAATGTTTATCCATTAAATATCTAAAGAATATATAGCAGTAACATCTAGTAAGTGTGCAAACTTGCTCAAATCTCCCTTCATCAGACAGACGACTGTTCTTCAAAATCAACATGCATGAAACCACATTCATATTCTGCAAAAAACGTACCTCCTCAACCAGCCTGTCTTATCAATATAGCCACCATGTCTCCACTAATGCAGGCTTAGAATGACAGTCTTCTGCTCTGGACAAAGAACATATATGTACAAGTTGGAAATTTTCCATAATTAACATTTATCATTTACATTGTGTTTGGATACTGGGCTTTTCAGGGTGTTATGGTTTGGATACATTGAGAGAGTCTTAACCCCATCAGTGAATTAATCTGATGGGATTAACTGAGTGGTAACTGAAGGCAGGTAACCCTACCTTGAGGGTTCTAGTTGGAGGAGGTGGGTCACTGGTATCATGGCTTTGGGGTATATATTTGTATCTGGTCAGTGGAGTCTCACTCTGCTTTCTGATCATCATGTGAGCTGCTTCCCTCCACCACACTCGTCTTCCATGAAGTTCAGCCTCAACTCAAGCCCTGAGGAATGGAGTTGGGAATAATTTAAAAAAAAAAATATTTTCTTAGTTGTCAATGGACCTTTAATCTATTTATTTACATGTGGTACTAAGAATCAAACCCAGTGCCTCACACATGCTAGGGAAGTGCTCTACCACTGAGCTACAACCCCAGTACCCCAAATAAACTTTTCCTCCTCTAAAATTGTTCTTGTCAGGTGTTTTAGTGACAGCAGTGAAAAAACTGACACAGGATTTTATTAGCCTTCACAGCCTTAACCTTCATGATCACACCTTAACAAATTGAATAATCCACAGCACTAAGCAGTGGAAAACCAGGGACAGCACTGACCACTGCCTTAGCTTCACCTTAAAGCCTATTCAGTTGTGTTTCTGTTTTTGTCAATCACAATCCAAATCTAAGACTTAATTATTGCAAAACCCTTCCATCTGACCCTCTTGATTCCTAGTTTTCATCCCACCAATTCATCTTACATCCCACTGCTTTATCCTTTTAGAATGCTGGCATGAGGTGCCCTGGCAATGGTTCCCTGTTCCCTACTACTCAGTTATTCATTCATCCATTCATCCAATAAATAGTTTCTGGAGACCCATCAAATATGAACTACTGTGCCATGTATAAGAGATGCAAATATGAATAAATCTTGCCCTTGAGAGACCAATGGGAAGAAGCAAACATATCATTTATAATACAATGCTACAAAGAGAAATATTTTAAGTAACTTTATAGGATAAGTAGGATAAAATCTCAGAGATGGTGCTGAATCTAAGTAATAACTTAAGAAAAGTCAAGTATGTGTCAGGAGAAGTAGAGGAGACTCTTTTTTGCTAAAAAAACAAAATAGCAACAAAAATCCCTACATTTGATACCTAAAATTCCATGCCCCTCTGTGAAGGAGGTTAAATGGATTCATTGAAGTACTAAGTATGTAACTGAGTAATTAGCCAGGACATAAAGAGACCCCTGACCCAGCCAATAAAACACAGAATGGAGTTGGCTACCTATGGACTGAGACATCTGGAACAATGAGTCCACAAATAAACTTTGTTTAAAAGTATTTTCTTAGTTGTTGATGGACCTTTAACTTATTTATTTACATGCGGTACTAAGATTCAAACCCAGTGCCTCACACATGCTAGGGAAGTGCTCTATCACTGAGCTACAACCCCAGTACCCCAAATAAACTTTTCCTTCTTGGTTCTTCAAAGAAGATGCAATAATGACAAGTTTCTTTGGGTACCTATTGAGTCATCTAGATAAGCAGGTAGATATTTGAAGATCAAATGAATAACAGACAACAGAAACAGCATAATATTATAGACATTGACATCCTACTGTTCAGAGGTTTCAAGTTTTAATGATAGTGAAGACAAAATTTATATCATTTGTAACAAATGCTCTTATCACCACCTCTTCTAAATCCCATAGATATAAAAGAACAATGTTAAAATATATATATATATACATATATATATATATATTTCTGAGGAAAGTAAGTTTTGCATATCTCATGTGGATCCATTCATGGGAAGTCGAATTCAGAAACTCATTCCATTCAAGACCTCATTTAAAAATAATGATAATAATTTTCTCTTTCATGTGCATGTGGGTTGTGGGTGGCAAGTACAGGGGACTGAACCCAGAGCACTTTACAACTGAGGTACCACCCATTCAGCCCTTTGTATTTTATACTGTGAGACAGGGTCTTGCTAGGTAGCCCGGGTTGGCCTTGAACTTGTCATTCTCCTGCTCTGGCCTCCTGAGTTTCTAGGATTATAAGTATACATAACCACACCTAGGTCTCTCTACTCTTAAAGCAAGTGACAATGGCCAACTCAAGATGGGTAGTACTATGCATACATTAACCAAAATGTGCACACATCTACCAACATGGGGGGTCACAGATATGTGACTGATATTCAGATTTAACCCTGAGAGGCTAAAAATATGTCAAACACAAAGGCTTTTCTGTTCAGACTTTTTTCCCCAAACAACAAAATGTTTCATCTTAATGTCATTTTAAGAACAAATTAATCTCTTTCACCATACTTTGTTTCTAGTAGGAATGCTATCAAGTGTGAGCTGCATGTTCATTGTGGCTAAGGACAGGACCTTTGTTATCCTCTGTTATCCTACCATCCAGCAGTGGCATCTAAGCAGTGTTATCCACCATCCATCTGGCATCTAAGTGTTCAACAAATGAATCATGGAAGGAAGTGGTAAGATGCATATTCTACAGGAACTTATCTTCACCTATATGGATGGAGTTGAGCACCTCACCTATTAAATGGTACATCCAGTTTTATTAACTTCACTGAAACTCATTTTCCTTATCCACAAAATATTTCATAGTAGTATGACTTTTTTATAAGATTATAATGAGGGATAAACAGCGGGGGAAGGCAGACAAAAAGGTCTAGTGAGTCTTCACTAAATCCCAGTGAAATTCCAAACAAAAGGGGGTAGGGGGAAATCCTTTTTAGAGAAACCGGAAGTTAAACAACAATGATGATTATAAATAACAGAGAGCCTCAGGAGGCATCTCAATCTTTTAATAACCTCCTCTCATTTCCCATGTTGGGTGAATCAAGGAATTGAAAGGGAAAGATAATGCTGTTAATACTTAGTCCTAATGCAGATAAGTCTTAGAGAAGTAGAGTAGGTTAACAGGTAAAGGTCTCCAGGAAAGAGGAAGAAGAAACAAAAGAAAAAGGTGGGGACCTAAATTTCACTTGCCCAGAAAAACAGGGTTATTAACATCTTTCCTAAGTTAATGGTGCTCCCAATCCAAGTCTGCAGCCCAGCATCAATCCTTACCTTACTTCTTTCCATCAAAAACTCACCAGATCCAATTGATGAGTGTGCCTACAAATGTGTTGAATTTCAAGGTAATATTACATATGATTTTGTGTTGATCTTTATGAGTCTATACAGCAACAGTGAAAACTGGTTACCTTTTTAAAGCAAATCAAATTACATTACTGTTCTGCTTGTTCATAAAGTAATGACTACAACTTTTTGAGCATATAATTAGCAGACACTGTTTGCCAGACACTGAATTAAGTACTTTATTTTTGTTTTTGTTTTTGTTTTGGTACCAGGGATTGAACTCAGGGGTACTCAAACACTGAGCCACATCCCTAGCCCTATTTTGTATTGTATTTAGAGACAGGGTCTCATTGAGTTGCTTAGCACCTCACTTTTGCTGAAACTTACTTTGAACTCTCAATTCTCCTGCCTGAGTCTCCAAAGTCATTGGGATTACAGGCATGTGCCACCACGCCTGGCAAATTAAGTACTTTAAGTAAGTCTCATTTATTCTTACAACTCTACCATATATATTGCTTAATCCCTATTTTATAAATGGGTAAACTTGAAGATGTGGAGGGGCTAGGTAGTTATTCCAAAGTTACACAGATAATAAGCAAATGGTGGATGGAACTTGAGCACACTAAATTTTACTTGTGTCCCTATAGAGAATCTGGGTTGGATATCTTTTTTTTTCTTTTTTTTTTTTCCCAGTTGTAGGTGGACAACTTTTTTTTTTTTTTTTTTTTTTAATTTTTATGTGGTGCTGAGGATCAAATCCAGTACCTCACACATGCTAAGCGAATACTCTACTACTGAGCCACAACCCCAGCTCCTGGGTTGGATATCTCGTCTCCTTATCACAGTCCACACTGCAGTGTGTGCCCCAGGAGGCTAGTTTCTATGACCTCCAATAGGGCTCCCTGGCCCTCTTGGCTTCTGACTGAGTTTGGGTGGTAGAGTCCACCAGGTGATGGGAAGGAAGAAAGAGGGCAGGTCAGATACCTGTTCTGGTCCTGGGAGGTCACCTCAGTTTGACTTTTCAATGGAAGATTACTTAAGGCAGTTCCTCTCTCCACTATTACTATTCTCTCCACCTGTCCATTTAGGACCAAGGGTCATAGCAGTTCTGCCGTTATTCAAGTTTGTACATTTTCTGTGGTTCCCCCTATACACTGCCCACAATCTTGTAAAAAGTCCCACTCTAAGCTCCTCAACTTATCCTGACTTGAATGTGTCATTAGATGATTCCTGTTGGGTTCCTAACTTATATAGCCTTTCAAATAACACTTCAGGTCTAGGAGTAACAAAATACCCCATGTATTCTAGGATACTTGTAAGTGAAAAACTTTCCCCCCATTTTTCTGCTACTGAGATTAGCATTTCACTTGTTGAACTAAGTAAAATGGACATCCTTCCCCAATGTGGCTGGCCATGTTTAAGTTCCTTGAGGGGCTGAAGAGAATAAAAAGGTGGAGGAAGGTCAAATTCACTCTCTGCTTCAGTTAAGATGCCCATCACTCCTGCCCTTGGACATCAGCATTACTGGTTCCTGAGCCTCAGACTCAGATTAAATTACACCACTGGTTTAGTTGGTTCTCTAGCTTACCGATGGCACATCATGAGCTTCTTAGCCTGCATAATCAGCTGAGTCAGTTCCTCAAATTCATTGGTTCTGTCTCTCTCAAGAAACCTAATGTAATACTACCCAAGTATGAACTACAAAAGCACTGAAATTGCAATCTTTTTGGAAAATCTAATATACATTTACTAATTATTTTAAATGCATGGAAAGGAGAGCAAATGTAAGCAATGAGAGATGTTTTGAATGTAAGTTTGCAGGTTAAATATTTTAATAACTTGATTTACTGAATAATCCATGTTAAACCATTGAAAAATCAAAGTTTCTTTTTCACTAGTTCATTATATAGTCAGGACATAATTCTACCACAACTCATTTTTTAAAATAAATCTTAAAACCACTTATGTATAATACATTAAAATAGCAACTGACTCAGATTTACGTAAATAGCTTAATACTTATTAAAGGAACTTTTCTGTTATGCCATATCAGATTTCTTCCCTTTCCCATAATTCGTATATCATCTGGCTATATCCTAAAAAAAAAGATGTATTCCTATAATAGGCCTCTCTGTCCTTGGAATTTAGGAGATCATCTCTCTCAGATCAAAATATCTAACACTTATTTATAGACTTCCAAATACTAAATACTGGTTTTCACTTTTAAGATCTATACTTAAAATATGGTTGCTCAGAAAATCAACTCTTGGTCTAGTATTTTTAAATGATCTGACTAAATGTTTAGTAACTCTAGTTAGCTCTCAATTGATTTAACTGTGGAAATTTTTTTCCTTCTTTTTTTAAAATATATAAGCATATGATTAAATTGGATGCTGGAAACATACAATGTAGCAATGTTCAGAGGTGAAATTATAAAATTACGAGAGTTATAATCAACTTCACAGGTGTATTAATCAATTGCTCTGATGCCAGGACAATGGAGTTGCTGACCATGGACCTGAGCTTCTAAAATTGTGAGGCCCAAATAAATTTTTCCTCCTCTATAAGTTGTTCTTGCAGGTACTTTGGTCACAGTGATAAAAACTGACAAACACACATAATAAAATAAACCTGATTAACAGCTTAATCCAAGCAGCAAGCAACATTCATAGATGTTGATGCCCCTTTATGGTAATCAGTATTTATAAATCATTTTGCCTCCGTTTAATTACCAAAGCACTGGTGTCTGAAATAAAACACATGCCTAGGCACAATAACATGGCAAACATGTATCTGCTGGTGAATGGCTATTGTTTTTCATTATTTATCTTCAGAAAATTAGTTCTCCAAGAAAACTTTCAAATCATTCTCTAGTATAGAGACAAATTATATTAAAAGGAGGATGGGGCTAGTTTCAGGTAACATGCCATATGCCTGGCCCTTTTCATATGATGTCTCATTTGATTCTATAGCAATGTACCAGACAAGGTCAGAAAGAGTGAGGGCCTAGATGAAGGTCACACAGTTAACCAGTAGCTGAGTGACTCCTTGTCCCATGTTCTTCTCCTTCTTGAATGTTTTTTATCACATAGGCTGATGGAATACATATGCCAAGTGAAAATATACACACAATAAATTCAACTTGAGATTCTTCTTTGCTCCATTATATCTGTTCTTTGAGGAGAGCAAGGGAGAAAAATAGAGATTTTTGTGTTAGTGCATTATCACTGATCCTCTTCGTCACCAGAAAACTAATCTGTAAAATGAACTCTACCTTCCCCCAACAATACTAAATGCTAATTGACACTGGACTGGCTGTTTCATTTTCACTCTCAGAGGATCAGTGTTGTTAATGTTTTTCATCAGTTATTTTCAATTAAGTCAGGTCATATTCCTGCCTAGTCACTCAGCACCCAGACTAATGGCTTCAATTTTCCAGGGTCTGTTTCTCAATCAGGAGCCAATTTTCTGGGACCAAATAGCTCATATTCCTCAATGTCCTTTCAGATTATTTTCCAAAAAGAATTAAAGGAATATTCTATTCCAGTGAATTGTTTATGGGATATATTGTTTTAATGGGGGACTGCTATTTTTGCTCCTTTTTAAATGCCTTGGATACACCCCTAGCCACACTAATGAGAGAAAAAGAGAGAAAACACAAATTACTAAAATATATGATGAAAAAGAAAATATCACAATGGAAACAACTAAAATACAGAAGATAATTAGAAACTGTTTTGAAAATTTATACTCCAATTAAATAGATTTATCAAAGACATCAGCAAATTTCTAGGGACATATGACCTACCTAAACTGAATCAGGAGGTCATACATGATTTAAGCAGAACAATTTCAAGTAATGAAATAGAAAACACCATCAAAAGCCTACCAATTAAGAAAAGACCAGGACCAGATGATTCTCAGTCAAGTTCTACAGGACCTTCGGAGAAGAATTAATACTCCTCAAATTATTCCATGAAAGGGAAAAGGAGGAAACCCTTACAAACCAATTCTATGAGGCTAATATCACCCTGATACAAAAACCAGACAAGACATGTCAAAGAAAGAAAACTTCAGATCAGTATCCCTGATAAACATAGATGCAAAAATTATCAATAAAATTCTGCCAATATAAAAAACATATTCAAAAGATAGTGAGTCAGGGATGCAGGGTTGGTTCAACATAAGGAAATCAATAAACATAATACATCATATCAAGACTTAAAAACAAGAATCACATGATCATCTCAATAGATACTGAAAAAGCATTTGACAAAATACAGCACCCCTTCATGTTCAAAACACTAGAAAAACTAGGGATAGTAGGAACATACCTTAACATCATCAAAGATATATATGCTAAACCCAAGGTCAACATTATTCTAAATGGAGAAAAACTGAAAGTACTCACTCTAAAAACTGGAACAAGTCAAGGATGCCCTCTTTCACCACTTTTATTCAACATTGTCTTTGAAACTATAGTCAGAGCAATTAGAAGAAATGAAAGGGATACAAATAAAGAACAACTCAAACTATCACTATTTGCTGATGACAAGATTACATACTTAGAAATTGCAAAATAATACACCAAAAAGCTTCTAGAACTAATAAATGAATTCAGTAAAGTAGCAGGATATAAAATCAAATGCATTCTTTTTAAAATTATTTTTTTTACAGACTGCATTTTGATTCATTGTACACAAATGGGGTACATCATTTCGTTTCTATGGTTGTACATGATGTAGATTCATACCATTCGTGTAATCATACACATACATAGGGTAATGATGTCTGTCTCATTCTGCCATGTTTCATAACCCCTTCCCTCTCATTTCCTTCTACATAATCTAAAGTTCCTCCATTCTTCTCTTACTCTCTACCCCTACCACCCCCATTATATATCATCATTCACTTATCAGGGAAAATACTTGGCCTTTGGTTTTTTGGGATTGGCTTATTTCACTTAGTATGATATTCTCCAATTCCATCCATTTATTTGCAAATACCATAATATTATTTTTCTTTATGGCTGAATAACATTCCATTGTGTATATATACCACAGTTTCTTTATCCATTCATCTGTTGAAGGGTATCTAGGTTGGTTCCACACTCTACCTATTGTGAATTGAACTGCTATAAACATTGATGTGACTGCAGTATGCTAATTTTAATTCCTTTGTGTATAAACCAAGGAGTGGGATAACTGGGTCAAAAGGTGGGTCCATTCCAAGTTTTCTGAGAATTCTCCACATGGCTTTCCAGAGTGATGGTACCAATTTGCAACTCCACCAGCAATGTGTGAGTGTGCCTTTTTCCCCACATCCATGCCAACATCAATTATTGTCTGTGTTCTTGATAAAAGTCACTCTAATTGGAATAAGAAGAAATCTTAGAGTTGTTTCCATTTGCATTTCTCTAATTACTAGAGATGTTGAACACTTTTTCATATATTTATTAATCGCCTATATATCTTCTGTAAAGTGTCCAGTTCCCTGGACCATTTATTAATTGGGTTCTTTGCATTTTTTGTGCAAAGTTTGTAAGTTCTTTGTAAATTTTGGAAATAAGTGCTGTATCTGAAGTGCGTGCTGGAAAGATATTCTTCCACTCTGTGGACTGTGTTTCACATTATTGATTGTATACTTTGCTGAGAAAAAGCTTTTTAGTTTGAGTCTACCCCACAAATTCTTCTACATCAGTAATGAGTCCACTGAAAGAGAAATAAAGAAAACAACCCCATTCACAGTAGCCTCAAAAAAAAACAAACAAAAAACAACAACTTGGGAATCAATCTAACAAAAGAGTTGAAAGACCTCTACAATGAAAACTACAGAACTCTAAAAGAAATTAAAGAAGACCTTAAAAGATGGAAAGACCTCCCATGCTCCTAGATAGGCAGAATATTGTCAAAATGGCCATACTACCAAAAGTGTGATACAAATTTAATGCAATTCTTATTAAAATACCAATGACATTCTTCATATAACTAGAAAAAGTAATCATGAAATTCATTTGGAAAAATAAGAGACCCAGAATAGCCAAAGCCATCATTAGGAAGAAAAGTGAAGCAGGAGGTATCACCATACCAGACCTCAAGCTATACTACAGAGCTACAGTAATAAAAACAGCATGGTATTGGCACCAAAACAGACATGTAATCCAATGATATAGAATAGAAGACACAGAGACAAACCCACATGAATACAGTTATCTCATACTAGACAAAGGCACCAAAAACTTTCACTAGAGGAAAGATAGCTTATTCAACAAATGGTGTTGAGAAAAATGGAGAGCCATATGTTAAAAAATGGTATTAAATCTTTATCTCTCACTCTGCACAAAAATCAACTCAAAGCAAATCAAAGACTTAGGCACTAGATCAGAGAATCCGCACCTACTAGAAGAAAAAGTAGGCCCAAATCTTCACCATGTCAACCTAGGATCTGACTTTCTTAACAAGAACCCTAAAGTGTAAGAAGTTAAAACAAGAATCAATAAATGGGGACTGGGGTTGTGGTAGAGTGCTTGCCTAGCTTGTGTGAGGCACTGGCTACAATTCTTAGCACCACATAAAAATAAATGAATAAAATAAAGGTCTAATAACATCAAAAATATTTTTAAAAGAGAATCAATAAATGGGATAGATTCAAACTAAAAAGCTTCTTCTCAGCAAAAGAAACCATCAATAATGTGAAGGGAGAGCCTACAGATTGAGAGAAAATCTGCCACATGCACCTCAGATAAAACATTGATCTCGAGACTTTATAAAGAAACCAAAAATATTAACACCAAAAAAATGAATAACCCAATCAATAAATGGGCTAAGGAACTGAGCAGACACTTCACAGAAGAAGATATACAAGCAATCAGTAGGTATATGAAAAAATGTTCAACATCTCTAGTAATTAGAGAAATGTAAATCAAAACTACCCTAAGATTTCTCCTCACTCCAATTAGAATGGCGATTATCAAGAATACAAGCAACAACAGGTGTTGGCAAGCATGTGGGGAAAACATTGCTAGTGAGAGTGCAAATTGGTGCAGCCATTCTGGAAAGCAGTGTGGAGATTCCTCAGAAAACTTGGAATGGACCTACCATTTGACCCAGCTATCCCACTCCTTGGTTTATATCCAAAAGATTTAAAATCAGCATACTAAGGTGACACAGCCACATCAATGTTTATAGTAGCTCAACTCACAATAGCTAAACTATAGAATCAACATGGGTGCCCTTCAACAGATGAATGGATAAAGAAAATGTGATACACACACACACACACACACACACACACACACACACACACGACGGAATATTACTCAGCTTTAAAGAAGAATAAAATTTTGGCATTTGCTGGTAAATGGATAGAGTTGGA
Source organism: Sciurus carolinensis (assembly GCF_902686445.1). Classification (NCBI taxonomy): domain Eukaryota; kingdom Metazoa; phylum Chordata; class Mammalia; order Rodentia; family Sciuridae; genus Sciurus; species Sciurus carolinensis. The sequence continues at coordinate 59,038,725 of NC_062229.1, forward strand.
GAATATCATGCCAAACCCAAAAAAACAGGGGAAGGGGGTAGGAAGGATAGTAGAGTGAAACAGACATTATTACCTCATGTACATGTATGACTGCAGGACCTCTATGATCCTACAATATGTACAATCAGAAAAATGAGAAATTACACTCCATTTATGTATGATTTGTCAAAAAGTATAAATGTATTCTACTGTCATGTCCAACTAATTAGAAAAATTTTTTAAAAATTTTAAAGAGCCATAAAAAATAATAATAATAAAATAAATATCTTGGAAATGCTAAACAAACTCTAATCAAAACAAAAAAAGTAGGAAAAAACCCAAATCAAATCAGAGAATAACAAACAAATCCTCTCCAGATTATATTCTTAGCCTAAATACACTTGATGTATTTGAAACATGTATACCTTTAAGAACAAATTTGCCTTGGTTTATTGCACAAAATCATAATTAGCAATTTGAATTCATTATTCCATTATTTATTATTGTTTAACAATCCAATCATTTTTTAAATAACTGAAGCTAATGTTATATAGAGTGAAATATATGGATTTTTACAATGGAGGACTTTTGACAAATGTATATACACAGGAAATCAAGACTTAAAATAACAGAACATTACCATCACTCTAGGAAGCTCTCCAGTGCTGGCTTCTGCTTAAGTCCCACCATTTTCATGGCACCTGCTGCTATAATTTCCACCACCATAGGTAAGTTTTTCCTGTTCTTGAAATCAATATAAATGCACCACAGAGAATGTACTGATTTGCGTTGGACTCCCATCAAATACTTAGTGTATTTATCCATACTTTTGCATATACCAGTAATTTTTCCTTTTACTGGTGAATATTATTTCATTGTACAAATGAATATTCAATAATTTATTCTCCTTTTGATGGACATGTGGATTAATTCTACTTGGAGTCTTTATGAGTAAACTGACAACAATCATTTGTACACAAGATCTTTTGTGGATATACACTTTCCTTTTTGTTTGTTAAGTATCACAGAGCACAAACATTGGCTCATAATATGTTATCTTTAACTTTTAAAGGAACTGGGGAACCCTTTTCCAAAATAGTTGTATTATTTGACACTCCTACTAATGGCAGATAATAGTTTCTTTTGCTCTATATCCTCATTCACCAGAGAATACAGTTTTAGTTCTTCTAATAGATATAGAGAGGAGTGTATTCCTGTTTCATTTTACATTACTTTTAATTTCAATAGTAATGATATTGAGTACCTTTTATGGGCATTTTTCCTTTCAAGGACAATATCTATGAAATATTTTGCCTTTTACATAAATTGGGTTGTTTGATTCTCTATTATTGAAGTGTAGGAGTTATATGTATTCTGGATACATGGCCTTTGTCAGATATATGTATTTTAAGAAGTATTTTCTTCCAATGAATAGCTTGCATTTTCATTCTTTTAGTTGAATCTTTTGATGAGCAGGTTTTAATTTTAAGCCCAATTATCAATTTTTGCCTTTATACTTAGTACTTTTCATGCTTTTTGAGATATGTCTGTGTATCCTATGTTCTCTAAGATCATCCCTACTTCCTTTTCCTAGAAACTTTACAGTTTTATCTTTTGTATTTAAGTCTATGATCCATTGACTTAAAAATAATTCGTAATTTTTTCAGCCTTTTTCTCTTGTTCTTTAGATAATTCCCATCCATATGATTCTAAGGTCACTGACCTTTTATCATACAGAGTCAATTGGATTCTGATTCCATATAGTATATTTTTCATTTTACCATGGCACTTTTCAATTCTTGAATTTCTATTTGATTTTCATAGTTATGATTTTTAGATACTATTACTACTCTGTTCATGCACAATGGCCAGCTTTTCCTTTAAATTCTTAAACATTATTGTAATAGTTATGCTAACTACCATATCTTGGTCTTCTTGGCATCTTGCATCTTTGTATCCTGGCATCCAGAAACCATTTGTTTTCTTCATTGGATACCTTTATGCATGATATATCACTGCATGTCTGAATTCTCTTTCTTTTCTTATACATGTTGAGTAATGTTTTCATGCTTGATTAAATTTTTGGTAGATTATTTTCATCCATTTTAGATTTGCTTTTATAATCTGTTAAGAGTAGGCCTATTTTTTTTTCCCCAGTTTTAAGGACGTGGCCTCATTTTAAACTGTGATTCTCCTAAGATATTCCTTTTCAATGGTCTCAACTGAGTTACTACATTGTTCACCAAGATCATTCCACTCTGGCTAGCTCACACTCCAACACCTCTTGGCATCACTTGGTGTGACGTTCAGAACCTCTCATGCCTGTGGAAGTCATTCTTTACTAATCTTATAGACTCTCACTGTGCACACACTCGTCACAGCCATTGGCCAATGATGCACAGGGAACCCTTGAGAATCCCACTTCTAGGACCACTCAGCATAGCTTCCTCCTCTCCAGTACTGTGACCTTTAAATTTCAGCTATGCCAGAAGTTTTGGACCCCCAAATCTGATAGATCCCTCAGTTCAGTGAGATCACTGCTCTCCGCTGTAGTGTTTCCTCCCTATATCCGTGTATCAGGAACCCTTGGGTGTTTCCCCTTTTCCAGTATCATTATCTATGCTGCCCAAGTTCCAGGCTCTAAAATCAGTTACCCAGTTTTATACTTGTTTACTGTGATATGTTAACTCGGTGCCAGTTATTCTGTTAGGCCAAGGCAAAAGTTGATTTTAAATCTTAATATTAAATCCATAAAAAGCAAGCAGACTGACTACACATGCTTATTTCAACTGATAATATTAGAGAGACTGCTCGAGAGAAATTCTAATCAAGGTAACTAATAAGAACACAAGTTCAAGAATATTTTACACAGCACCTTTTATGCCACGGAGGAAAAAGTCACAATTAATCATATTGGCAATAATTTCTAAACTACATGAAAAAGATGATTGTAACATATTTGTATTATCCTAAAAAACAAGTATCTGCTATAGCAAGTAAATGATTCACTACCTATATCCCAGAGTTTAGAATCTACATTCTCCATATTTAGTGTCATTTTTTTCCCTTACATAATATGTGAGAGGAACAGCCATTACAAAAACTTATGTCATCTGCATTAAATTCATGGATATATACTTGAATTAACAACATTTCTGGACAGGATTCAAAATGACTTCATGTTTTCTGCAGACCAATTCAGTTAGAGCTCGAGGTCAAGCAGAGTAATCAGGTAGAAGAGCTGACATAAAAGTCAATTTCCTCCCCATGTTTTTTTCAGGTACTATTTAATTGTTTTGAATGCTTTCCTCTCCATTCCCAGATCCTCTCCTCCAATAAAATTACCATCTCCAGGGGCTTTTATTAGCATCAATGCACCAAAGATGTCCAAATCAACATTCCAATGTCAAACCTCAACATGAGTTTATTCAAATAGTTATCCACCCTGAACTCAACACTTTCTCTTCACAGGGAAATATGTACTTATCCCTGAGTCTCCATCCTGTCTCACTTTGTACTTAGTCCCCTGGTTATGGGCTTACAGCCTCATTCACCCTTTCATCTAATTCATCCATCCCTGATAGCTTTCCCCTGGAAGTTGGTTCCTTTGTTTCTATGTTGCTATAGTAAAATTTTTTTTCATCAATCTATTTCTATAGCCTTCATATTGGTCTCTTCCCTCCTTGTTTATCCACACACAGCTTCAGAGTGCTCTTCATAAAATACTAATTTGATCACATCTTTCCCTTGTTTAAAATCCACCAAATACTCCCGAACATCTTCAGAAGAGAAGTCAAGTTGCTTTTGCTGCTTCCCACTGCCCAAAGTTCCACTTCTCCATGATAACTGGCATTCTGGCTATATTAAACCAGTTCAAGTAGTTTGAATTTATCATACAATTTCAGAACCTCAGCCTTTGCACACATTAGATCATGTGCCTGAAATTAAATGCCTGTTCACAACTGGGACTCAAACCAAACATCACCTACTCTGAAGTCTTGAGGTGGAATAGCCTGGTTTTATCCAAAAATTTGTTCTGATTTGCTCCTTTTGCTATCCCACATTTAAAATGATCTGTTTGTCCTCTATTAGACTAAATTCACTGAGGGAATGGAGTCTAACAAATGTATCTTTATTCTCCTAGGACCTAGCACAATACTTTACCACAGGGGGCAACTGGGTGGTAGATAAGTCAAAACAGAACATCCTCTTCTGTTGAAACTCAGAGGGAACCTGTGACTGTTACAAGCCACAAATCTGAAGCATGGGGTGTTGCCCAGTGACTGAGACTGAAGCTGCAGAAATCAAAATCAGCATGACAAATGGCTCTTGGAAACGTAGGAAGAACATCTAGTTATCTCATGACTGTCACTGTCTGCATGCCCCCCTTCTTTAAAATATAGCTGGAAAAGTTCTCAAATGAATGTGATCTTTAGCCCTTTATACCTAGATATATTAGTTATGCATTCTAAAAGACCAAAACAATCCTGAGTCAAGGAAGGGGTACTAGGGCTTATTGTTATTGTTTTCTATTCCATCTTGGGAGGTCCTTTGGCAAATATTTTTGACTTTCAATCATTGTTTTAAAATATTTGAACTGTAAATCTAAGAACTTGTACCTATCCAAATGAATATCTAGAACTAAAAAAAAAAAAAAAAAAAAAAAATACATCTTCCATTTTTCTCCTAAAGCTTCTCTTTTCAGTCTTACATTCATTTTATGAAACATAAAGCCATGGAACATTCTGTTCTAGTGAACTGTCCCAATGTTCCATGTTAGTGGCAGATCTAGTATTACTCTACCAGAGTTGGGGAATGGAGGTTGACACACCATTAGGGCAGGTGCCTTGTCCAAAGCCCATAGTATGTGCTTAATAAATACCTGAATTGCTAAGGATGCCAGTGCTACTAATATTAGTAATGAGTGTTTATTTTTATGTGAAGCAGTATGGTAAGTGCTTCTTAGGCATGGTTGCATTCAGTTTCAGGATAACCTTGGAAGGTAGGTGATGCTGAACCTTCTAGAGATAAGGCACCCTGGAGGCAAGGAGGAAGGGCAAGCACAGAAAAACTATAGGAGAAGGCAAGGTTCTACTCTGCCTCTGACACTAAGTCCCTTCTGATTTCAGAACCAGTTTCCTGTTCAGAGAGTAAGATTAGACTGCCTCTAATGTCCTTTTCCAGATTAAACATCCCAGCAAATGAAGCTAATCAATATTAGAATTTACTTGTGAGGGAAACAAAAATCACATTTTATAACAAAATAGTTATTGAAGTTCATTTTTTAGAATAGCAAAAGTTCTTAAAGGAAATGAGCATTAAATCAAAATAGTTCAAACTAACTAGAAATACTATGTTCCTCATCAGTGGAGATTTTTAACTAAGAAGATACAACGATTGCTGTAAGGCCCTTCCTTTTATTTTTCAATCTTATTGGGATGAAAAGTGATACTAATATTTTATATTATTATCATTCTTTTCTATGACTTAACTTAAAAAATAAAATAAAATTTGCAACATTATTTTCAAAGTACATTAAAAAACATCCCCAGATAGCTGCACATTCACGAGTTGATATTTATAACCATGTGAAAAAGGTTGGAGGAGTGAGCACAGGGAGAGAGCAATGCTGGTTATTTGAGAACTCAGCCTTCTTTTTAGAAGGTTTATTTGAATTCAAAATGTTTACTCAACAGGTAAATCAAAGGCAGCTCTCTGTACCTACATCATTAAAACTCTAATTTATTTTCCTAACAGGAACCTTGTAACTCTGTAAAAATCTGCAAGGCCCTGCTGATGATACCGCCTACACTTTTACGCTACAAGGCCTTCAAGCTTACAAAGAATTGAAGGAAGGAGGCATTTTCATTACCCAAGTCTCACATTGCAAGGTATCTCTGTAATGACTTAAATGCTTCATCCAGCTTTACCCAGATGGTCTCTGAACAGATATGTTGAAAGCAATGTTGAAGATTTGGCCCTGATGATGCTGTTTCCTAGCCCATTCAAGAGTCTGAGAATGTTGAATATTCTAACTTTTTCTCTGAAAAGTTAGAGAATGAAGAAATCTGTCAATTTTTATTTAACCTCCCAAACTTGCCAAGTATAGACCATTACCCCTTCACAACCATGCTTTTTTCTTTCCCTCGGAAATACCTATTACCACTTTGTGGGACACAAATGGAAGGCTAATCTATAATTATTGCACACCCATAATTCTGCTACTGAGAATATGATGTTAAAGAATAAAGTTAACATCATGTGTTCATTTGCTTATCTAACTTTATTTTCCTCTTTTCCTGGTCTCCTTTCCCTTCTCCATGCCCAACACATGTCTACACTTGGACATTATAAATGAGCAGTTCAAGACAAAAAGAGTCATAAGAGTAAATTCAGACCAATCTACTTCATTGAATAACGACCCAAAACTCTGTACTTCCCAATGGCAAAAAAAAAAAGGGAAATTAGTAATATCTACTTCAGTATGCATTAACCTCTTTTTAAAAAGCTGCTTCTTTTATCTCAGTTCTCAATTTGCTTTAGGATATCTTTTATTTCTTCCTTATCTATGGCTCCTACTTTCCACAGACTCTTTATAAGATGTATTTGGAGGCTGATATGATCAGTGCACTTCCTCTGAAATTAAAGTTTCTTTTGATATTGACTTCAATACATTTAGAGTGGAAATCAAAGGATTTAGGCTGGTTACAAAGATTTAAGTCAACAGAGAAGAATTTAATCCACTAGTATTGGGTTTCAAAATCAAATAGAGAAAAACTTGCTTCTGTTCTAAAATCTACCAAATCAAAATTTCAAAGCATTTCCAAAACCATACTGTTTATTTATTCGACAAATATTTAGTACATGCCTTTTATGTGACAGTGCAGGGTGACAGAGGTGCTAGAATAAACTGTTTAGACACTATTCTTGCTTTCAAGAACTTCTAGTCTAGTAGATGTTAATTCTATAGGGGTATGGTGATCTGATTACAATTATGATAAATGCCATGAGGTAACTGGGATGGAGCTGATCTAGACTAGTCTATGGGTGGGGAATGGGTGAGGATCCAGTCAGAGAAGGACAAACTGAAAGAGTGGTATTGAAACTATGACTTAATGAATACAGAAGACTTGGTTAAGGTTCCATATAAAAAGAAGAGCATCAAGTGAAAAGAAACCTGCCACGTTGGGAGGAAGAGAGCCAGCCAGTATGGTTTCTATATAGAAAGCAAGGCAAAGTGGTATGAGAAGTCAGAGAATCAACAGTGCCACCATTATGGGAGTTCAGAGGTCATCTTAAGAATTTAGAAGTTTGTGCTAAAAGCAATGGGAAGTCATCAAAGCTTTTAAGAGCGGGAAACAGACATGATCATGTTAAGTGTATTAACAGATTTCCCTTGGTAGTAGATGGACAAAGCAGAAGTAGATAGTAGGGCTGAGGGCAATGGTTACCCCATGATGACCATTAACTACTAGAAAAAGTTCCACCCCCAAAACAAGCAACTAAGAAAAGCAACAGCTTACAAACTCTATTTCACCAAACTGCTATTCCTAAATCTCTCCAATTTAAAACTTCTTGTACAAACAACTCTGGCAGCTCTGGAAGGATCAGTTAAAGGCAGTCAGACTAGAGGCAGAAAGGCCATTTAGGAGGTTTTAGTCTAGGCAAATGATGCTGGTGATTAGAAAACAGAAAAAGGTGAATGGATATACTATGCAGTAAATCTGCTCATAGAGATAATATATAGTTTTTGAAAACCAATGGCTTTGTTTCCTAATGTTATGTAATACTGGTATACATGTAATATGAATTTTATATATATAAAAAAAAAAGATTTGAGCCAATCAGATGCTTAAAACCAAAGAATTAAGCCACCAAGAGTTGCAATATCAAGTATCTTAAAAATTTTAAATGAAAAAAAATAGTTTAATTATAAATAATTCTTACCCCATCACTTTACTTACCCAATCACTTTAAAAGACCTATTAAGCATGTGTGCCAGGCAATTGTGTAGCTTTTAGTTAACTTTTGCAGCTGAAAGTACTAAGTTCCTACTTCTCCAGCAGTATCTGATCACTTGACTCAATTCAAAATTAATTTCCTTTTCTGTTAATCCAACTCTAAGGTTTTACTCATTTTAGTCTATATGATTAAACTGGAATAAAGTATCACACTTAGTGATAGCACATCAGTTTTAAAAGACATTCATGTGAATTACAACAATAGACTTTGGAAATGGAAAGACATGGCTAGGAATCTTTTATTCCAGCTTTCTTACCTATCTAATGCCAAGAGAGGGGTGGGGCTTGGGGGGAGGAGGGGAGTGGGGGAGGAAAAGGAGGAGAGGGGAGAGGGAGCCAGAAAGGGAGAGACAGAGAGATGGGGAGAGAGAGAAAGAAAGACATACAGAGGGAGAGGGCAAGAGGGAGGAAGAGAAGTACATATGAATGAATGAAAACATACTACTAGATTGTCTATAACACGGCCTGGTAGGCAGAACAGTGATACTTCTAAGAAAGGAATTCAAGTACAGAACTAATGAACATGCATAACTTGATTCTAAAACAAGTAATAACTTGATTCTAAAACTTGTATGTAGCCCAAAGTCAAGATCAAAAACAGCATCACCAATTTTCCCATTAGAATTCAGAATGTTGGGCTGGGGTTGTAGCTCAGTGGTAGAGCGCTTACCTACCATGTGTGAGTCACTGGGTTTCATACTCAGCACCACATATAAATAGATTAAAAAAATAATAATTCAGAATGTTTCCTTAATGCTGAGATATGATATGATGACAGTTGTGTGACTGTGTCTTCCTGGAAAAGTCTACTAAGTAGGATAGATTACTAATCACTGAATTAACCCTGGTAATTTTGTTTTCCTAGAGTTAAAAGGATATTGGTGGGGGGATGAGAAATGGGTTAGCTTAATATACATGGTAAAGACTGAGTCATAGAAAGTTTGTAACAGTTTTAGATTCTGGAAGATAAAGGGTAGCAGTGGTATATAGTACTGAGAAAAAGAAGACAAAAATAGTAAATAATTTTATCTTATGTTCCAGAAAGGATTCTCTTAAGCCCTTTTTGTTTAAAAAAAAAATAAGAAAAGAAAGAAAGATAAAAAGAAAAATCTACTTCATGATTTTAAGGCGTTTTTCAATTATTTGGGGTGCCAGATTTATGATTGTTTGAATGCTGAATCATTCTTAAGCAGAAACCAAATAAAACTAGGTTTAAATCATCACAGAAATATGGAGAATACTGATACTACTATACCATCTTAAAACAGGCATATATCGAGTAATAGTAATACTGCTCTGTGAACACAGTAGCTTCAGTTTAATTCAAGTTACTTTCAGAGTGTAGAATTTTCCTCTGCCTGGACTGTTCTTCCTTTTATCTCACATTTTCATGGGTTAGTGCCTACTCAGTATCATTTCTACCCTTACACATCTGCTGTGTAGATACATCTCCAAAGCCTATAGCTGCAATGTTGTCAAGAGAATTCCCTGAAATCATGTAGATATACCACATCCACGTTGTCTAACATGGTAGCCATGAGCTACGTGATCACTGAGCACTTGAAATATGGTAGTGAGACTGAGGAAATGGATTTTTTTCTAATTTTAAAAAAATTTAGAGAATTAATATTTGAATTAATTTTGAATATCCATGTGTGGTTAGTGGTGACAATACAGAGTCACAACAAGACAAAGCACCTGCTCTGTTATTTCATTACTGTTCTGCACATCTTCTTTGTAGGATGTGGCATATGTGCAGTTATGTGGTGTTTGTAATGTTTGTTTAATGTCCATTTTTCCATTAAACTATCAAGACTTTAAGGGTGATAAGTAGATCTGTCTTGATCCCCTAAACCAAAAGAACCCTCTATGACAGTGATTTACCATTGAAATAAAACTTTTTGTTATTTTAGTCACATTTCAGATATTAACCTGTTGGTTACTTGAATATTAAAGGGTCATGTAAGAAAATGAAATATAACCTGTTTACAAGGTGTGAACTTGCTGGAAAAGTCCAGAAAATGCTGCCAGAAGTAATTAAAGTCAGTATAAAAATGTGTTTGCCAAAGATTTATCATAAACACATATATACAACGCAGCTGCTGTCAGAAAGGAGTCTTTTGTTTTGTTCTAAAATCTGTCCTGTGAAATGATGGCATTTCTCTGAAAAAGAAAAATTTGAATGCAAAACAAATTCACAAGTTAGCTCAGGATAATATGAGAAAGGTGACCAAAGAGGGTGTCTTTCCTTAGTTGAACTGACATGTTTTATTTTTGGATCATTGTAGCTAATTTTTAAAAATTCTACAAAATATATTAACTTCTCCAGAAGAAAATGCCCATGAAGATTTATTTTGTCATGCTTGAAAATGAAAGAAAAATGCATTAGTATAACAAACTATATAACATATTTTTAATACCCACTGTGCAAGTTGTAGGATAGAAAAGTAGAAAGCATGTATAAAGATGAATTCCAGAGAAGAAAGCTGATTGTAATTCAGTGGGAAATACATCAGATTTAGTCTTGTTTGGCTGGTTTTCTTGCCTATCCATTTAACTATCTCCCCATACACTTTAGTTATAGTGTCCTTCATCACAGAACTCAAAAGTCTGCAGAGGAAGTCAGAAAAATACACAAGTGACTAATAGGTAAACCCTAAATTGGGCAGCACCTAAGAGAGATATAGTTCATCCAGGGAGGAATCCCTAATATGCAACAAAGTCAGAACATTTCCATTTGGAATTCTTTTTTTTTTTTTTTCAGAGTGCATTTTGATTCACTGTACACAAACATAAATGGGGTACATCATTTTGTTTCTGTGGTTGTACACGATGTAGAATCACACCATTCATGTAATCATACAAGTACATAGGGTAATGATGTCTGCCTCATTCCACCATTTTTCATACCACCCCCTCATTTCCCTCTATGTAGTCTAAAGTTTTTTTCTCCATTGTTCTCTCACTCTACACCCTAAAAAAAGATCCTAATGAGAATCCTTTAATTCTGAATTTCATGTGATTGAAACTCTGTCCAAGAGAAAATGCAGGGAGGGGGCCAAAGGGAAATTGCAAAATGCATGGATTAATGATTAAGACAATTAGTGGGGGGTTTCAAGATGGCGGACTAGAGGGCGGCTGCATTTCACGTTGCTCCAGGACACAGGATTCAAAAGAGGAGATAGCGAGAGACTTCGGACCAACTCAAAGCCACCGGGTGAGTCTCTCCCATTGGGGAGTTGACCCGGATGGGGCGGTAGCCCTGGAACGCAGGGAATTTGTGAAGTAGAGTTGCTCGGCGAGATGCCCCTACCCCCGCTGGAGCAGTAAACACGGACAACTGGGATCATGGTAGAGGAGGCGGCTCAGCACAGCGCTTGGACTCGGAGCAACCACTGGGGCTCCGGGCGGCTGCCTGAGGAGGAGCTGCGTGGCGAACTGTTTGGACTCAGAGTGATCATTTTGAACACCGGGGGGGTTGCCCGGAGGAAGAGGACAAGCGCAGTGGGTCGCTTGGCCTAGGAGTGACTGCATCAGAGCCACAGGTGGTTGCCAGAGGAGGAGGCAAGTGGCGAGTTGTTTGGACTCAAAGTGACCACTCCTGAACACCTGTGGCCTGCCTGGAGGAGGAGCACGGTGGGTCGCTTGGTCTCGGAGCGACCACTCCTGAACACCCGGGGGCTACCCAAGGAGGAAGAGGAACAGGGTGGGTCACTTGGACTCAGAGTGACTGCCTAGGGCTACGGGCGGTTGGCAGGAGGAGGAGACGCGAAGTGAGTTGCTTGGACTCCTAGTGACTGCATCAGAACACCAGGCAGCTGTCCGGAGGAAGACGTGTGTGGCGGGCCTCTGGGTCTCGGAGCTATTGTACGGGGCTCCAGGTGGCGGCTCAGAGGAGGGGCCGCATAGCCAGGCGATTAGGTGCAGAGCAGGGTCCCAGGACCTAAGCGGCTTCTTGGTAGAAGAGCCGCACAGAGACATGCTTAGGGCAGAGCGAAGTTTCCAGGACGGCGGGCAGATTCTCTGAGGAGAGGCAGCCTAAGGAGACTCGTCTGCGAAGGGTGAGGCTCCCAGGCCCAGGAGGTAGGTCCGGCCCCTGGGAACGTTGCAGAGGAAGGCAGCCCAGCCCAGGAAGTAGTTGTAGATTGAGGGGAACCTCTAGGAGGGAAACCGACCAGCGAGACCTCCCCACCGGGTGAGTCTTCCCTGCCGGGTGAGGTTTTCCCACAAGGACGGTAAAACCAGAGACACAGGCTCAAACAGGCCTTGCCTCAGCCCACAGCCTAGTTCCCCTTTGGATGACCATTGGTCAACAAGTGGAGGCACCTCTGCTCACTATCAGGGAATATACCCCACCTGAGGGTCACCACCCCTAGAGAGGCAGCTTCCTTGGGGAGCACCGCATTATCAACTTCCTCCAAAACTTCAGGCTACTGAAGGATAAGAGGGGATATACTAGCAATCTTCAGGGACATTAAAACTCAATAGAGGAAATCTGCAATATCTTAATGACCCACTGATCCCTGAACAATATGAGAAAACAAGGGAAGAAAATGCCCCAAACAAATCTAGATGTTACATCAATAAAATCCAACGACAGCATGGCAGAAGGAATGTCAGAAAGGGAGTTCAGAATGTACATAATTAAAACGATCAGAGAAGCAAATGAGGAGATGAAAGAGCAAATGCAGGCATTGAATGATCACACCAATTGACAGTAAAAAGAGCAAATACAGGAAGCAAAAGATCATTTCAATAAAGAGTTAGAGATATTGAAAAAAAACCAAACAAATCCTTGAAATGAAGGAAACAATAAACCAAATTAAGAACTCCATAGAAAGCATAACCAATAGGTTAGAACACCTGGAAGACAGAACCTCAGATATTGAAGACAAAATATTTAACCTTGAAAACAAAGTTGAACAAACAGAGAAGATGGTGAGAAATCATGAACAGAATCTCCAAGAACTATGGGATATCATGAAAAGGCCAAATTTGAGAATTATTGGGATTGAGGAAGGTTTAGAGAAACAAACCAAAGGAATGAACAATCTATTCAATGAAATAATATCAGAAAATTTCCCAAATCTGAAGAATGAAATGGAAAATCAAGTTCAAGAGGCTTATAGGACCCCAAATACACAAAATTACAACAGACCTACACCAAGGCACATTATTATGAAAATACCTAACATACAAAATAAAGACAGAATTTTAAAGGCTGTGAGAGAAAAGAACCAAATTACATTCAGAGGGAAACCAATACAGATATCAGCAGATTTTTCAATCCAGACCCTAAAAGCTAGAAGGGCCTGGAACAACATTTTTCAAGCTCTGAAAGAAAATGGATGCCAACCAAGAATCTTATACCTGGCAAAACTTACCTTCAAATTTGACGATGAAATAAAATCATTCCATGATAAACAAAAGCTAAAAGAATTTTCAAAAAGAAAGCCAGCATTACAGAACATTCTCAGCAAAATATTCCATGAGGAAGAGATAAAACACAAAGAAGCAAATCAGCAAAGGGAGGAATTATCCTAAAGGAACTGTCAAATAAAGGAGGAACCAAGTCGTGTCAAAAAAATAAATAAATAAATAAAATTTTAAAAATGAACCAAATGACCGGGAATACAAATCATATCTCAATAATAACCCTGAATGTTAATGGCCTGAACTCATCAATCAAAAGACATAGACTGGCAGATTGGATTAAAAAGAAAGATCCAACAATATGTTGCCTGCAAGAGACTCACCTCATAGAAAGAGATACCCATAGTCTAAAGGTGAAAGGATGGGGAAAAACATACCATGCACATGGACTCAGCAAAAAAGCTGGAGTATCCATCCTCATTTCAGATAATGTGGACTTCAAGTCAATGTTAGTCAGAAGGGATAAAGAAGGACATTTCATACTGCTTAAGGGAAGGATAAATCAGCAAGATATAACAATCATGAACATGTATGCCCCAAACAGTGGCTCATCCATGTATGTCAAACAAATCCTTCTCAATTTTAGAAACCAAATAGACCATAACACAATAATACTAGGTGATTTTAACACGCCTCTCTCACCACTGGAGAGATATTCCAAGCAAAAATTGAACAAAGAAACCATAGATCTCAATAACACAATCAATAATTTAGACTTAACAGACATTTATAGAATATAACATCCAACCCAAGAGCGAATACACTTTCTTCTCTGCAGCACATGGATCCTTCTCTAAAATAGACCATATATTATGCCACAAAGCTAATGTCAGCAAATACAAGAAGATAGAGACACTACCTTGTATTCTATCAGATCATAATGAATTGAACTTAGAAATAAATAAAAGAGTAAAAAACAGAAACTACTCCAACACCTGGAGATTAAACAATATGCTATTATATGATGAATGGATAACAGAAGATATTAGGAAGGAAATTAAAAAATTCTTAGAGGTAAATGAGAACAAAGAAACATCATATCAAAATCTCTGGGACACTGTGAAAGCAGTACTTAGAGGAAAATTTATTTCATGGAGCACATTTAATAAAAGAAGTAAAACTCAACAAATACATGACCTAACACTACAGCTCAAAGCCCTGGAAAAAGAAGAACAAACCAACACCAAAAGTAGTAGAAGACAGGAAATTGTAAAAATCAGAGCTGAAATCAACGAAACTGAAACAAAAGAAACAATACAAAAAATTGACAAAATAAATAGTTGGTTCTTCGAAAAAATAAACAAAATTGATAAACCTTTAGCCACACTAACAAAGAGAAGACGAGAGAAAACCCAAATCACTAAAATTCAGAATGAACAAGGAAATATCACAACCGACACGATTGAAATACAAAACATAATTAGAAGCTATTTTGAAAATCTATACTCCAACAAAATAGAAGACATCAACAGGTTTCTAAAGACATATGAATTGCCTAAACTGAACAAGGAGGACATACACAATTTAAATAGATCAATTTCAATTAATGAAATAGAAGTCATCAAAAGCCTACCAACAAAGAAAAGTTCGGGACCAGATGGGTTCTCAGCCAAGTTCTACAAAACCTTTAAAGAAGAGCTCATTCCAATACTTCTCAAAGTATTCCATGAAATAGAAAAGGAGGGAACCCTCCCAAACTCATTCTATGAAGCCAATATCACCCTGATACCTAAACCAGACAGAGACACATCGAGGAAAGAAAATTTCAGACCAATATCCTTAATGAACATCGACGCAAAAATTCTCAACAAAATTTTAGCAAATCGCATACAAAAACATATTAAAAAGATAGTGCACCACGATAAAGTGGGTTTCATCCCAGGATGCAAGGTTGGTTCAACATTCGGAAATCAATAAATGCAATTCACCATATCAACAGACTTAAAGTCAAGAATCACATGATTATTTCAATAGATGCAGAAAAAGCATTTGATAAAATACAGCACCCCTTCATGCTCAAAACACTAGAAAAAATAGGGATAGTGGGAACATTCCTTAACATTGTAAAGGCCATCTATGCTAAGCCCAAGGCCAATATCATTCTAAATGGTGAAAAACTGAAAGCATTCCCCCTAAAAACTGGAACAAGGCAGGGATGCCCACTTTCACCACTTCTTTTCAATATCATCCTTGAAACTCTAGCCAGAGCAATTAGACAGACCAAAGAAATTAAAGGGATATGAATAGGAAAAGAAGAACTCAAACTATCCCTATTTGCTGATGATATGATTACATACTTAGAGGAACCAGGAAATTCCACCAGAAACTTTTAGATCTCATAAGTGAATTTAGTAAAGTAGCGGGATATAAGATCAATGCACATAAATCTAAGGCATTTTTATACATAAGTGATGAATCTTCAGAAAGAGAAATTAGGAAAACTACCCCATTCACAAAAGCATCGAAAAAAATAAAATACTTGGGAATCAAGCTCACAAAAGAGGTGAAAGACCTCTACAATGTGAATTACAGAACACTAAAGAAAGAAATTCAAGAAAACCTTAGAAGATGGAAAGATCTCCCATGTTCTTGGATAGGAAGAATTAATATTGTCAAAATGGCCATACTACCAAAAGTGCTATACAGATTCAATGCAATTCCAAGTAAAATCCCAATGATGTACTTTACAGAAATAGAGCAAGCAATTATGAAATTCATCTGGAAGAATAAAAAACCCAGAATAGCTAAAGCAATCCTTAGCAGAAAGAGTGAAGCAGGGGGTATTGCAATACCAGATCTTCAACTCTACTACAAAGCAATAGTAACAAAAACGGCATGGTATTGGTACCAAAATAGAAAGGTGGATCAATGGTACAGAATAGAGGACACGGACACAAACCCAAATAAATACAATTTTCTCATACTAGACAAAGGGGCCAAAAATATGCAATGGAGAAAAGATAGCCTCTTCAACAAATGGTGCTGGGAGAATTGGAAATCCATATGCAACAGAATGAAACTAAACCCATATCTCTCACCATGCACGAAACTAAACTCAAAATGGATTAAGGACCTCGGAATCAGACCAGAGACCTTGCATCTTATAGAAGAAAAAGTAGGTCCAGAGCTTCAACATGTCGGCTTAGGATCAGACTTCCTCAACAGGACTCCCATAGCACAAGAAATAAAAGCAAGAATCAATAACTGGGATAGATTCAAACTAAAAAGCTTTCTCTCAGCAAAGGAAACTATCAGCAATAGAAGAAAGAGCCTACAGAGTGGGAGAAAATCTTTGCCAATCATACTTCAGATAGAGCACTAATTTCCAGAATCTATAAAGAACTCAAAAAACTCTACACCAAGAATGCAAATAATCCAATCGACAAATGGGCCAAGGAAATGAATACACACTTCACAGAAGAAGATCTACAAGCAATCAACAAACATATGGAATAATGTTCAACATCTCTAGTAATAAGAGAAATGCAAATCAAAACCACCCTAAGATTCCATCTCACCCCAATTAGAATGGCTATTATCAAGAACACAAGCAACAACAGGTGTTGGCGAGGATGTGGGGAAAAAGGTACACTCATACATTGCTGGTGGACCTGCAAATTAGTGCAGCCACTCCGGAAAGCAGTGTGGAGACTCCTTAGAAAACTTGGAATGGAACCACCATTTGACACAGCTATACCACTCGTTGGCCTATACCCAAAGGACTTAAAATCAGCATATTACAGAGATACAGCCACGTCAATGTTCATAGCTGCTCAGTTCACAATAGCCAGATTGTGGAACCAAGCTAGATGTCCTTCAATTGATGAATGGATAAAGAAACTGTGGTATATATATATACAATGGAATATTACTCAGCCATAAAGAATGATAAAATTATGGCATTTGCAGTCAAATGGATGAAATTGGAGAATATCATGCTAAGTGAGATAAGCCAATCTCAAAATACCAGAGGACGAATGATATCGCTAATAAGTGGATGATGACACATAATGGGGGGTGGGAGTGGTTAGGGTTAGTGTTAGGGTCAGAGAGGGGGGTCAGAAATGGAGGAAGGAAGGACTGTATAGAGGGAAAATAGGGGTGGGAGGGGTGGGGGGGAAGGGAAAAAATAACAGAATGAATCAAACAACATTACCCTATGTAAATTTATGATTACACAAATGGTATGCCTTTATGCCATGTACAAATAGAGAAACATCATGTATCCCATTTGTTTACTATTAAAAAAAAAAGTGAATGGTTTAAATAGATTAGAAGAATAGCTCATCATATCAGTGTTCTGAGACAAATGAAGCCATGTGAGGGACTATTATCATAAAAACCCATAGTTTTAAACTAGAAGAGCCAATTGTAAAGAGTGAGGGAAGCATAAAATTCTAACTTTTGCCTAAATTTTAGGAGACTCACAAATCAAAGCTTATAATCCAAGACCATTAGTGTACATGTGGCACTTTTCATTTCTCTTCTCATGATAGGCCTAGAGACATTTAAATTTATTATTTGGAGACTGAAATACCAAGGAATTTCTGCCAAGGCCTATTATCATTCAGCAATAATTTAAACAAGGGAAATATCTGTCAAAAGTACAGAACAACCTACACAGATTTAACATGTCAAACTAATATGATAAAATTATTTTACTATTAAGGTAATTTCAAGATGGGTGTGACACTTTGCTTTTTTTGTCTCCTAGAAAATGAAAAATGTCTTTGAATATTGTGAAAAATGCCTAACTTTCAGAAACAGTGACCATGATAGCAATGCAGTATCCACAGTGATTATTACCAGGCCCAGGCAGTAGATGCTCATTTTATTATCACAGAAGGATAAAACTTGAAGACAACTTGAAGAAAAGATCCAATCTAGATTCAGAAGCCAAAAGTACTAACCAGAAGGAGAATACAACCTACTACAGGCACCATAAATCAACCAAGTGGTGTACATCTGAAGTCCTTGGACATTTGCTCATGTGTCCTAAAATTGGTCTTGCAGAGCCTGATTTTTGTCTTAGGTTGTGCAACGATAAAAAAAAAAAAAAAAATCCATTTAATCCCATAGCAGTGAAAATGAGAGCACATTACTGCTATGGGGAGAATTGCTAAAGGTTAATTGGGTTTTAGATACTTATCCCTAATTGTTCAAGATTTTATCCTAATATCAATTTCTGCATTAATGCACAGGCACCCTGAGGCCATGAGAAATAGATTTCATTCTAAATTTAAATATATCCTTCCATCCAAGGAGAGAAGCATTTTTCCCAGATAATTCCCACAACCAGAATCCAACTTCCTAAATGAAATGGGTCAAATTAACCAAATTTCCCCAAAATACTGCTTTAAGTTAGTGAGTGACTGAAATAGCTATCTAGTTAGTCCTAACACTACAAATACTCAAAGTAGAAAATTTGGAATATATTAATTAAATATGAAAATGAACTATACAATCCTTCTTACCTAAACATACTGTAGTACCACTAACATGTTAACCTAAGAAGTTGGAGTTAGCTGTTTTTCCAGCTTTCTATAGCTGGAAAAGTGAGTAGTGTTGGTTCGACAAGAGTTAGTTTAGTATGCTATGTATCCCACTATTCAGGACAGGTCATTAACAAAAAGAAAATTACCATAAGTATTTTTAAGTCATGAGGGCACAATTTTGTATAATCAGACAATATCTTAAAAGATGCTTCTATACATTGTCACAATAAACCATCTGGTAAGTTTTAGTGAGCCATTTTTGAGAGGTAAGGATGTGTGCAGATTTCATAACACCTGCTGTAGTAAACTCTTAATTTACAAAATAAATGACATTTAAGGGAGATTGATTTGCATTGCAAAAGAATGCTTCCTCTGCAGGAAACAAAACAAAACAAAACAAAAACAAACAAAAAAACCCTACCTAAATATTCTTTGACCAATGCATTTCTGGAGCCTTGTCTGTTTGGATTTCCAATACTGTTTGGTATGTAACCTTTAAGATATCCAAAAACAACAGCATTAATAACAATACTTATAATTCATGAAGTAAAAGTCATGTGGTCCATGTATCATGCTAGAATCTGCACTTACCTCACAACCCATTTGTTCCATCATCTCAGATGTGCCTACAATAAAAACTTAAATTGAACAACAAATATTAACCTATTTTAATGCATCTGTGTTGTCAGACTATTTGTAGAATTGAAAGCATGGGAATTAATCACTTAAGTCTCACAGTTCTCTTAAGCATTAAGTATTCTCACTTTCTTTTTACAACAGCATTGATTTCTCAACCATAATTTCTCAAGGTTGTATGATTTATTTGGAAGAAGATAATAAGAAGAAAAAAATAAGAAATGTAGCTTTGAATATCTGCATGCTACGTACATGTTAAAGTTTAAGTGTCTCATTACATGAGTATTTTCCATCTTTTAGAGTCTGATTGATGAAATTATCTTTAAAATAATCTATGAATTTGACTTGAGAACACAAATCAAATAACAATTATTATCACTAAGTGTTTCCAACCACCCTGAGCCTTTTGATCTGGTAAGGCGGGATAGATGACTATTTCTTACACTTTCTAATCATCAGGTATTCTAAGTTGCATTAGGTATCTGACAATGTCTTCATTTAAGCCCCAATATAAGCTTTACAACATATTGAAAAATCCCAATGTAAGTTCATTGTCTTAAGTCACTTCCTAATTCTGCAGCATCAGCAGGATGGTAGACACACCAAGGAACCACACATAATAGTTCCTGATGATTCCTGTTATGACCAAGGACTTTGTGTCCTCTGAAACTCCATGATTCAGAACCTAACCAGATAGTTCATGAATAAGACCTTGGTATTTCATGCCATATATGATTCTATATTTCTCAAATATTCTATTCCTCTCATAAGTCCAAAGATGCCTCCTGATCTTAACAGAGTTATACTAAATTGCCTAGAGGGAAACTTAGGAGGAAAAAAAAAATCATTGCACATAAAACAACAGAAAGCACATATAGAGCTATTTCATTGCTTAGATAAAATTTCAAAGAATAGGGAAGACAGCAGACCTAAAAGTATTTTGTCTTCAGACAAAATGTACCTTTCAATATTAGAGAAGTCTATGCTTGATGTTAGGCCTCCATAAATCAATTAGACTTTTGAACTTATAAGAATCACTAGTATATACAACCAGAAGTTGGAGTATATGACTATTTAACCCAAGTAGATAGTTATGAATTGGTAACCAAAAAAAAAAAAATTGATAATGTTTAAAGAGCTGTTTTACCTATAAGATACCCTAACTCTCTAAATATTACTCTTTTCTTTTAAAAAAAATTGTGTGAACAACTATGATAGTGTTAATAGCTCCAGCCCACAGGTTATATTCTTCCCTGACATAACTCAATAAATTCAATCAGAGGCTTTTCCCTCCATCCCACTTAGAAATCCTTTTTTGGATACTCTTACTCCAACAGGAGTTTCATAAACAGAACTGCATACACACCATGTCACAGCAACATCTGGTCTAGTCTGAATTTTTAAATGACAAGCACATCAAGCACAATAAGCATTTGGAATTAGGTACAGAATGAGAAATTGGGCCTCTAGCTAACATTAGCAATCATCTTCCCCCGACACTGCCTCCACTTCCTGCCCCACCACCTTTGCCTTGCAGAGAACACTTGGTGATGTCATGATTAGCTTGTCAAATCGAATTCAGCAGTATACAAGCATTGATGGCCACATTTCTCCTTTTGCATTCTCATTCACTGGGAAGAAATGAACTCTACTTAGTATGTAGACTATCCATTACCTACTGTAATTCTAAACCATTTGAATTACATTACTAAAATGAATTGGCACTGAAAACAGAGTGATGGGAATGTTTACAGAGAGAAAAGTAGGTAGAAATTAGAGGCCATTTTTATGCTTACTTTCCAGTGAATTCCTATTGCTACAATGAGGTCAAAGCAAAGCAATTTATTTCAGCTTTGATCATTGACAGAGATCTCCTATTATGTTGGCCTTAATGATTTTACCACACATGACTATGATTAGTTAAAATGAAAATCACTGGAAACTTTGATATTCCCATCCCTAATCCCTAGAGCAATGGTTCTTAACCAAAGGGCAATTTTGCCTCTACCTCCCCACCAAGAATATTTGGGAATGCCCACTGACATATTTAGCTTTCCACATTGGGTAGTAGGATGCCATTGGCATCTAGTAGGTAGAGAACAGGGTTGTTTCCAAATATACTACAATGCACAGGAAAACTCTCCACAATAAAAAATTATCCAGCTCAAAATGTCTATAGGACCAGCATTGAAAACACATGTCCTAAAGCTATGCATGATCACTATCATTTACTTAATTATTCAGAGACTTTCATTCTACATGGACATAAGCTGTGTGTGTGTGTGTGTGTGTGTGTGTGTGTGTGTGTGTGTGTGTATATATATATATATATATATACTTAATTTTAAATTTCTTGTGTTCTTTCACAGATTTCAAGCTTAGGGTAAAAAGGTACATCTATTAGTAAAAAAATATATAATTTTTTTTCAACATAGGCTGTTTGTATTTTTATTTGTTCTTATTTATTCAATCCCCCTACTTAATAGGGCAATTATTAATCTACCATCAACATTTAAATATTGTTGGATCAAGCTGTCATTGTCAAAAATTAGAAAAAAAATACATTATTTACAAAAAAAGAGGCTGTGATCATTTTTATAGTATTAAGTCTTTTCTGGAAGATTTTTTCAACAAAAATTGGCTTAAAACCATAAACCTCTAATTAAAAATAAATAAGAAAAAAATGGCTTAAAATTTGAGACATTTAAAAATTTAATTCTGTAGGAATACTGACTTAATAATAACTTCCATAGTATCTTTAAAAAAATATTCACAACAAAATTGGTGGCATAAGTGGAGTAGATGGTGATGAGATTGCCTAATGATCATTGATGCTCCTCCCTTGCCTCCAAAAGAATTAAATCACAATTTGAGGTTTTGGTATCTTTCACTTATGGAAGAGCCTGGGCTTACTGCCCCCGACCCCTTCGCACATTCTATGGAAAAGGAAAAGCAAACACAAGACAGTGAACCACTGATAATTCATCAGTTATTCTTGCTTTGTCACTTGACTGAGGGGCCATGGGTATACACATACGTAACATGGGACTCACTATTTCTCAACTTTTTCAATCACCAATTGTGTATTTTAAAACCTGAGAAACAATGCTGTGCTTACCTCCCAAAATTTCCCTGCCCCTCATCCTTTTTAACATTACTAATAAAACATCAAGTATCACTACTTCAAATGTAGGATAAATGGTGCTCTGAAGGCAGATTCAGCAATCTTACCAAAAGTTGAGTGTAAAAATCTAAAAAATTTAAAAATAATCAGTATCAGGTAAGTGTTTTCTCTTTTGGACACCATTCTTTGGTCTCTAAATTTTCAGATCCATGTTTCATGCAGTTTTAATCTTAACCATGTAACTACATAAGATCCCAAATCATGTCTATCTGGTTCAAAAATTGGGATGTGCATGATAATTCATTTCCTGAAAATATGAACTAAATGTTTCAAAAGGAATATTGTGCTGCCTGGAAAAGCAAACAGGACCAATATTCCATATATTCCGATGTGGAAGCAAGAATTGATGGGAACATACAAGGATGAAGTGGACATTTATATAAAAACTGCCAAGAGCTCACCACATTTTGAATTACTATAGAGCATAATTAAAAAATCTTTTAAAAAAGAAGAAAAAGAAACCACCACTTTGAACCATGGTAGGCCTTCTACAGATATACAATTGCATAAAAAATGGGACAGATTTGTCATTCATTCCCCAAGTACACAAAGCTTTAACAGAAACACTCTGTGAGAGAGATGAACAAAGCCAGGAGGTATTTATGCATTAGCAAGAAGAAAACCCTAGCAATCATTTAAATGAAAACCTATTGTGAAAAGTCTAATTTTATGTTCAATGCCCTTCCTTCCTTCTACACTATACAGTTTTAAAGTATGTTCATCTTGCTCTAATTGCACAGTAATGGACATGGCCTTC
This sequence comes from Sciurus carolinensis, assembly GCF_902686445.1. Lineage (NCBI taxonomy): Eukaryota > Metazoa > Chordata > Mammalia > Rodentia > Sciuridae > Sciurus > Sciurus carolinensis. The sequence continues at coordinate 59,062,230 of NC_062229.1, forward strand.
TAAGCAAAAACCTATTATTATAGCAAAGAGAAATGAACAGATGAGTTGCTAACACAACAGATCCTCAGTACAATTAAAAAGAAAAAAGAAATGCTTGCAAAATAGCATGTGCTTTGCACCATCACCTTGACTATCCCTGGGATCCTACACTGAGTTCTACTTGATTCAACAGTTTAAGATACAATGGAAATAAGCAATATCTACTCCTCCAGATTAAAACCACAAAGAAGCAATAGGTTTTGTGACCACCAGCCAAATGCCCATGGTGGACAGGCATCCACTGTGGGTTAAGTTCTCATGCTCAGTAACTTTTAAAAGTACCTTCCATCACCCACAAAATGCGTACACATGGGTTTCAGTATACAACCCTTAAATGTGATAAATCTCTACAATCAGGCACAGTAAATGAAAAGCAGCATATGTGAAAATTTTAATTTTATAGTATTTATTTTTACAAATTAGTGATAAAGAAGCAGCATAAAAGAATTAAGTAAAAGAAAGCCTGGACTATAAATGCTATGTAATTTTTTATATGTAACATGCAAGTTAGTTATCCCCAGAGCACGCACAGTAGAACTTCCTGAGTTAAACATCCAGATGATGCAATTTTACAGTGTTAAGGGTCACTGTAAGAGGTCAACCTAGTATTTCTTCAATGCCTTGGGGAATCATTAACAACTAAGAATAGCCTTCCAAGGTGGAAAAAAATAGGAATTAAGTAACCTACTCTAAAGCAGGTACTGCTGAGTACCACACACACATTAACTCATCCCCATGTTACTGAAGTGAAAACTGAAGCATGGGGCAAATAAATAACTCTTCCAGAAGCACAGAGCAAGCATGTGGAGAACTAAGATTCAAGTCCAGGCAGTGTGGTCCAGAGACCATGCCCACTGGGCTCTTCTGCCTTTGGAAGATTCCTCCCTCCCCCATCTTCTTCTCACTCCTCTCCCCCTCTGACTATCACTGAACAGCAAGGCTCTGAAGCCAAAAATTCAGGACTCTGATCTGCGAGTTGCACATTTTTGAGGAAATCACCTTTCTGGCAGCACTTCTGAGGGATTCAAGGACTTAGAATGACATGAAACAATTCAGCAATGATGACAAGACAGTGACAACTGGAGTGCAACCTCACTTACAGTGTCTGTAAAAGCACCCATGGTTATCACGCCATTCACTGTTCCTCTTCCTACACTCTGTCACTGTTTCAATAGAAAGTGCTGCCTGCCCTGGATGCTTTCTCATATACCCAAAGGACAAGGTTCACTCATGTTCTGGTAAACAGCGATCTTTCTTCATGTGGCATGACCTCACGCTCCACCTCTTGCCTCTTCTTCAAGCAATTTCTTCTGTGTGCTGCGATAATCGCTGGCCTAATCCCAGTGCCCTATCCATAAAAGTGCAGCACCCAACTCACCCACCAAGGACTTCATTTATGAAGGACCCATTGTGTGTTCCATGGCACCTACTGTGCGCTTTCCACATATCAGCAGCCCTTCAAAGCAGAACTGTGCCCATTATGGCAGGAATGTACCAGAAGCTCAGGGAGAACCAGGGACCAGAGCAAGAGCCATGGCTAGTGAGGGTGGAATTGCAGGTCCTAACCAAGTCTGCTCTGGAATGTCCTTTCTTGTTATTTTTCTTCCTCCTCCTTTGCCTAAGGAAATCTATTTATTCTTCACTTTCTCTCCCACTACTTCACATTCTCCCTGAGGGTAGGAAACCACACCATGTTCAACTCCATTTCTTTTATACTTCCTAAGGAGTCTGCACTATGGACCTCCTGAACTAATCAAAATATGAAAGGACAGCTCCTAAAGGTCCAAAATTCTCCTCTGTGATTATGGTGTAAAAGGTTAAGATCCTTACAATACCGAGAAAGGCTGAGTTTACACAAGCATTGTAACACTATAATAGCCTTGATTTTCCAATTCTTTTCCTCTCCACCCCATCTGTGTCTCTCCTCTCTCCCTTCTCTTCCTTTCTCCTGTTTCTCCACTTTCTCCATTCCTACTTCTGTCCCTGTCACATGCTGTCAGTCACCACCAGTCACTCAAGTTACTATACCCCATTACAACTCGACACACCATCAACCACCTCACCAGAAACACTCCTGACCACATTTGAGATGAAAATTCCACTAACAAGCACACTGATGGTACTGAACAAAGCATTTGCCTCAACTATACCCCACGTAATCTGCACAAGGCAAGGCTGCCAAGGTGTTGAGTCCCACAGCAACATCCAGATCTGAGAAGCCAGTTGATGCTTGGAGATCTCTCCCATGTACATGTATTCAGGTATTAAACTTTCCTTTGTGCATTACTGATGTCTTCATATAACAATACAGCTCCCTGAACATGCCAGCTCTTGTGCTAAAAATTTTCCAAGCATCATCTCATAGAGTTTTCCAACAACTCCATAGTATAGAACTACTGTCATCTAAATTTGACAGATGAGGCATCCAAGGCACAGAAGAGCTCAGTAACTTACCTGAAGTCACAAAGTTGGCAAGTGCAGGAGGTAGGATCCAACCAAGAATTGCATTTCTAGAATGCATGTTCTCTTAGCACAAAGCCTCGCTTTCCCAACAGCACCACCTCATCAGCTCTTAGTAGGCCTGGTGCTTTTTTTTTTTTTTGACAGTAAGTTTCTGAGAATTACAATAATTTTTATTGTATTGGGATGATATCTTCCCTACAAAGGCACTCGATTTAACAATGCATTTGCATTCTCTAATTGGTTTTCCATACAGTAGTTTATGCATTGGCATCACTTGGAACTATGCTAGAATTGCATATTCTCAGGCCCTACCCCAGACCTGTTGAATCAGAAACTCCAGGGTTGAGGCTCAATCTCCTCAGTTTAATACTTTAATAATCCACCCAGGTAATTCTGATGCATGGTAAAGTTCGGGAATTACTATTCCACACGATATTTACTTCAAGTTTTAAGTAATGGTCCCTTTGAAGACTCACTTTCAGAAATGAAAGATAGAAAATACACAGTAAGGCATCTTGCTTCAGTAACACCCAGGGGGACATTTCTGTCGACAATTCTTCACATCATCCTCTGTCCTCACACTGAAGCTTTCTGCCCATACATTTCAAATCACACCTAACAGCTTCTGAAATGAGTGTCTGACTGGAAGATGTTTAAATGCTAGAAGGGTAACTCTGTTTCAGGGTCAGACTTGTCGAGTGCAAAAAAAGTAAGGAAGAGCCACAGGTGACCCATCACTCTGCCTAGAAGAACAAATTAATTACCCCTTGACATAATTGTCGTGTTTATGTGCCAAGTATGGTCTATAATGAGGTCCTTACCATGCAACCATATTTCAAGCAATTGTTCACTTAAGTAAACACATTTTAATTACTGTCATTTCTTTCATTATATATTCTCTAGCCCACAAGACACCTGTCAGAAGATACAGCTTATGTTTGACTGATCAGCATCTCCTTCCATCTTCCCTGGGTCCTGTATACACCCCCTCGTCCCTCCCTCCCAATCTCCACATCTTTTTTCCTTAATGAAACACAAGCACTGCACACATTCATGGGAACTGAGAGGCAAGTGCTATGGTTGACCATTCCTATTAGTCTGCAGAGCTTTTTCATCTGCTCCCTCGAGAACACTGTCACATGTTCTCCCTGTACATCTGCCTGCTACAATTAGGGCATTGCAAAGCTGTTGTTGAAGAAGTGACATTTACTTTAAGAATTGTCACTTTGAAGACTACCCAAGAAGGAAGGTGAAAATCAATATAATTGCAAGTTATCGACCTCAAATTTCATTCACTTCTTTGCTTCAAAACTGTCAAATGAAAATAATTTCAGTTTACCCAAATGACAATATATACTCTCATTTTTAAAAGCTTAATATTAAATTTGAATTTCTAATATTCAAAAGAAGAAAACCACTCAGTCCAATTTTCTCAAGTTATAGAATTCTACTCACAAAACACTTGGGGTTGAAAGGTCACTTGAATATTCATTATAATATATACTGAAATGAGTGTTTTAAGCAAAATGTTTACTGAACTTGACTACTGCCTTTCCTTTACAATTTTTTTTTTTAAACTGATTACTCTTAGGGATAAAAGTTAGCACCCAAACCAGGTATCATTTATAAGTGACTCAATAAAAATAATACTTTGGTTACTTGACATTAGAAATCTACTACCGTGAAACTGTTTGTACTAGCTGTTATTTTAAAAAAATAATAATAATAAAGAAAACAACTGAGAACACTTTTTTTGTTTTGTTTTGTTTTGTTTTCCAAGCAACTTAGGAAAAACTGACCAAATACAGGTAACTTCCTACATCACAAAGCATGGAAACTTTCCGCTGAAAAATGTGAACAACACATGTTGTAATGTAAGTTAATGTTTTGTAGCTCTCCAACAAGTTCCATTTGCCCTACTTATTTTCTTACTTATATCAATTGTTAACTATAAAAACTCAAAACATGCATGCAAATATCAGAATTCCATTCCTTCCGGAAAAACTGAGGTATCTGACATCCATGAACTCTGAGCCCCATATGGCAGTGGTTGTCTGGAATTAAGTAATAATGCCACCTTTAAACCAGATTCAGATTCTGTTTCCATCCCTGACTGGCTTCACTCCAATTAGGTGTCTGTCTGGCTCCTGGGAACCCATGAGTTGGCCACCTGCTCTGTGGTAGCTCCAAGAAGAGTTCTATTATTTCCAGGTTGGAGTTATTTGGAGAAATATCTTAAAGGGGTAAGACCAAAAGTAAATTTCAGAGAAAGAACAAGAAAGAAACTGGGCAGCAGGGGAAGAAAAGGGTCTCTTCAGATAGGGTTATCCTGTAAGCATAACTTCACAGGTGGGGTGTGGGAAGGGGTATGTAAGGCAGGGTCAAATAGCAAGTGGACCAGCTCAAAAGTACAAGAATGCAAACAGTGAGTTTAAAAAAAAAAAAAAAAAGTTTTAGAAAAGTGAGTGGAGAATGAACATAGCTGAGAATACCAACTCAGGTAGTTTCTGACACATTCTTTAAGTCACAGTCCTTAACTTCATATTGGGAAACAGATCAATCCACTCTCAAAACAACTGCAGGGAAGTTCAATGCCTATTTTAAGCCTGGGTACCATGTCCTACCTCCATACTTTGCTTATAGAAAAGAAGACATGCCACTTACTAATTTTGTATTAATCTGGCAGTAATGGTGCACAGGCATCCAAGTCACACTGGTTGGATTCAAATCCTGAATATGGGGCTATGATATATAAGCATGGCAGTGTTCTGCCCATTTCTTAGTATCTTAGAGCCTGTTTTGTTTTGTTTTTTAATCTCTAATGGCAAAAATAGCAGTACCTATGTCGGAGGGCTGTTGTAAAATTAAGCGAGGCGACACAAGTTGCATGTGCTGACGACAGTTCCTGGCACAAAGTAAGAGCACAGTAAACCTTAGTTGTGCTGCAACAGTTACATCACTACCAGCACCAGCACCATTGTCCTCATTTAAGAAACTGTATTATATCCAGAAGAGCAGTGCTTGAGATTTGATCTGTGGTCCTGGCTACAGAAATAGAAGTCAACACCTGACAAAAAGATAGTAAGGGGACAATAAGCAAGACTTGATAACTGTAGAAATGTGGGGAAAGAAAGAGTGAGAAATGTTCATTGATGATTACATGAATCTGAAGTTGAGTGATACAAGAGGACAAAACAGATGGAGACAGTTAAGAAGAATCTGGCCTTTGGAGAATTCACATTTAACATGACAGTGGGAAGCTAAAGTGGGACTATTCAGATGCAGTTGAAGGACAGGAATAGAATTGAGGACAAAGGTCTGGGCCGAGATGCAAATGTGACAATTGGTAATGCTTTGTGAAGTTATTACTTTTTTTTTTTGTTATTGGGGATTGAACACAGGGGCACTTTACCACCAAGCCACATCTCCATCCCTTTTTAATTTTTTATTTTGAGAGAGTCTCAATAAGTTCCTTAAGACCTCAGTAAGTTGCTCAGACTGGCCTCAAACTTACAATCCTCCTGCCTTAGCCTCCTGTGTGGCCAGGATTATAGGCATATACCACCACACCTGGCATAAATTAATAATTTCTACAAGGCAAAGGGAATTAAACATAGTTGAAGCATGTCATCGGGATCATTATTTTCAGGTAACACTGACAGAACATTTTCTTCATAGCTGGAACCACCTTAAGCATTTTATAGAGACTACCATTAAGCCCTCACACTAATTGCCTCCTCATTTTAATGATAAAGTCATTGAGGATAAAAAGGTTAGAATCCTTCTTCAAAGGTATTCAGCTTTTAAGCAGTATAGACCAAAAGTGGAATATAGAGCCCTCCTGCTTAACCATTTGCTATCCTCTACTCCTATTTAAAAACAAAAAACAAAAAACAAAAAACAAAAAAAGCACAGAATTTAAGCAAAAAGAAGGAAATAAGTTGAGAGAGATGAATAGGAATGAATGACTTATCCCTATGAGGAAGAGGAAGATAATGGGTTTATGAGCTAGGCAAAAAGCCTTCCCAAGGCTAATATGTGCTCTGTACATAGAGAAAAGCATTTTAGAGGAAAAAAAAAATGGAGGGAAAAGGGCTAAAAGCAGAAAGATACTTGAATAGTTGAATACAAAACAAGAAGCAACTCCCAAGATCGAGTTCCAATTTCAGTAAGAATGTAGGACAAGTGGCCAGATTACATTTGCTTAGCTTCACTTCATTTCTGGATACCAGAATTGTGATGTAACATTCACTTACAAGGGAATTTGGGAATTATGTGTTGTCCTTTTTTCCAGCTTGGTCAAAGTTATCACATTTTGCTTGGAAGGCATCCAGCACTTAGTTTCATCCTTAAAAAGACACTGGCCTTTGAGGAGTACATCCTGTGGTGGTGAACAGCATCAGTTCCACAACCACTGCTACGAGCAGCCCATGACAGGCTGCAGGCCACCCTGCAGGCCACACCAAGGGCTCACCCACAGGGCCCACTTCCCAGCAGGTACCTCCCTGACTGCGCCAATACCCCATGCAATATTCAGAACCACCCCTACATGGTAGGAACTGCCATGAACCATCTCTATATAGCTCTGGTACCCACAGTCTGGCCCTCCAGTTGATATCTGGATGAGTTCTTTAGGATTTGAAGCACCTATTTATCCCATCAGAAAGTAAGGAATTTTTTTTTTTTTTGACAACCACTGCAGGCTCACTCTGTGCATGATATCTGTCCCTCTCAGAGGTATCCAAAGAAGGTAGATATGATGCAGAGTGGGGGAAATAATTCCTTAGCTTTCAGAGAAATTTTATGAGGGAGTGACAAAAAGAAAAAAATACAATTATAATCCTTCTTGTGCTTCAAAATAAGATGGTGCTGAAAGAAAATTATTCCTGCGTAGGGTGAAATAATCACTATTACCAAGGACATTTTTGATTAGGCTATAAACAAAAGATTCAATCATAGATGCTAAGTGAAAGAAGTCAGACACAAAAGGTTACATATTGTATAATTACATTTACGTGAAATATCTAAAATAGATAAATCCACAGACACAGAGCACAGATTAGTGGTTGCCAGGAACTGGGGAGATGGGAGAATGGGGAGAAAGTGATTAATGGGTAGAGGGTTTTACAAACTTTGGAGTGATAGGGATGTTTTGGGTCTATATTGAGGTGGTAGTGTCCCAAGTTTATGAATGTACTAAATACAACTGAATTGGTAGCTTTCAAGTGATTACTTTTCCATTATGTCAACTTATCTCAAATTATTTTTAATTATCAAGAATATAAGTAACAATTGCTGGTATGGTAGGGATGCAGAGAAAAATGTACAGTCATACATTGCTGGTATGACTTCAAATTAGTACAATCACTCTGGAATGCAGTATGGAAATTTCTCAAAAGACTAGGAATGGAACTACCATAAGACCCAGCTATCCCACTCCTTGGTATTTATACAAAATAACTAAAACCACTATACTACAGTGATACATGCAGACCAATGTTTATAGCAGTATAATCCACAGCAGCAAAGTCATAGAACCAGTCTATGTGCCCTTCAGTAGATGAATGGACAAAGAAAATGTGGGGTGTGTGTGTGTGTGTGTGTGTGTGTGTGTGTGTATATATATATATATATATGAGTTCTACTCAGTCATAAAGAAGAAAGAAATTATTCATTTGCTGGTAAATGGATGGAAGTGGAGAAAATCAGACTCAGAAAGTCAAGTACCAAATGATATACAGAAGCTGGAAGTAGGTGGGAGGGAATAAATAAAGGGGATCCTGTGAAAATGGAAGATGAATAGAGTAGAAGCATGGACCCAAGGGGAGGCAGGAGGGGAAAGAAAGGGGAAGAACTGAGGAAAGAAGCTGACCAAATTATTTTTTGTGCATGTATAAATCTATGCAATGCATTCCAATTTTATATATAATTATAATGTACAATTTCAAAATGAATAAATAAATAAATAGAAAACAGATCACTGGAGTAGAGGAAGGGAACCAAGGGGAGGCAGGAGATAAGGGAAAGAGGAAATACTGGGGACTGCAATGGAGCAAACTGGTATATGCATTTATGAATATGTCAAAATGAACCCTGCAATTATATACGAGTAGTTCACAAACTAAAAAATAAAGTTTTAGATTCAAATTTTTAAAAGACAGAAAAGGAAAAAAAAAAAAAAGGAAAAGACTATTAAATTCTAGAATGAGGACAAAGGGATTTTTTCACTTTTTCCTCAGAACATTTAAAGAAGCACCATGAAAAAAGAAAATCTTATTCTCTTCATGGTTAGGTTTAGATCTGGGAGAGAAGTTTCGTTCTTAGCTTTATATTCTCCCCAAAATCACATATAGAAACGTACCAGGGCAGTAAGGAACTACTTTTACATGGGTTATGACTGTTACAGTATAAGAACCTAGAAAGAGACTACATATGTAATTCTTCACTGTGAAGGCAATATTCTCCCACTCAAAAGTTCTCAGAGAAAAACTGCATTTGGTCTGGTATGGTAGTGCATACCTGTAATCCCGGTGACTTGGGAGGCTGAGACAGGAGGATTGCAAGTTCAAGACCAGCCTCAGCAACTTAGCAAGACCCTGTCTCAAAAAAAAAAAAAAAAATTAAAAAGGGGCTGGGGATATGGCTCAGTGGTTAAGCACCCTTGGGTTCAATCACTGGTGTGGGGGAAAAACACTATTTTCAGAAAAATGAAAGGTGACTTTAAAGTTAATTTAGAGGCAAAACTCAGTTTGCCATGTGTTAGTGCAGGTTCTTTAAGCAGCAGACATGGAGTCAGGATTAGACATGCAAAAGATTTACTAGGGGATAAAAGAAAGGGAAGGAAGCAGCTCCAAACCAGGATGCAGGTCTCACTCCTGTGAAGGACAGGAGGATCACAGGTTTGGGAAGGAGGAGCTTCAGGTTTTAGGGAGAAAGGTTGAGGCCAGGCAGATAAGGCATCCCTGAACCAGCTCTACAATGAATGAATCTCAGATATGGAAGGTGTGGATCTATTCTAACAGTCAATGCACAGCAAGTGTGGCCTCAGCCTGACCAAAGGGTGGATCTATAACAGTGCAGCTGGTTCTTCAGCCATTTATGTACCTACACCAAAAGATCAGTGGCACATTTTCATGGCACCCCTACAATATGTTCTCAAAGTCCTTACTTTAAACCTGACATTGTGTTAACTCCAATCTGTTAGGTTTCTGTTAGGTTTCCGGTACCTAACAGAAACCAGAAAATGGCATCTATTTTAAGCGATAGTTTTGCAAACTCTTCTCCTAAATCTTTGAAGGACATTGACAGAGGGAGGTGAGACAAAATACAGAGAAATGACACTGCTAGTGTCTACATTCAAACTCCAGCAAAGAAACTAACCAGAGGAGAAAGGAAAAACCACAAGCGTAGTCCCACATGGCCAGTCAGAGCCTGCACACTGAGCACCAGAGTTTATCGATGGTTACTGGAGATTTTACAAAGAAATACAGACTTTGCCAATTTAACAATAGGTAGTATCATTCACAGACACCTTAGTGCCACATCCTTCCACAAAGTAGTTATAAACCTGTTCTGTGAGAGCAATGTGAACGTTTTATAAGTTATATCAGTTTTATACAATTGTAATTTTTGTCTGAAATGTAGGATGATACTTAGTAAATTATGCACTTGACATGCTAGAAAATATTACTAATATGACCCAATAAATCCAATACATCAAATTTCATGGGAGAAGTAAGATACCTGTAAATAATTGATTTGACTGGATTGGATTTAAATGAAAAAATAATTTATAAATATAGATATAAACAAAAATCTATGTTTTGGAAAAAATAACGTCTAAATGTGCTACAAGGCTTTGAAATTAATAAAAAAATAAAAGCCATTTCATATATACACACACAGGTGTGTGTGTGTGTGTGTGTGTGTGTGTGTGTGTGTGTAATTTAAAAATAGGAAGGAATAAAGGGGAAAGACTACATATAAAAATAAAATGTTATCATCCACTGAGAAGTAAGCACTCTGCTTAGCAGAGAGTTTTATGAAAGCTAATGCTAATGCATCTATTTCAGGCCAGATAATCAACTATTTTAGAATAAAATGTATTTTCTGTCAGCTTTTTGGGTTTTGTAGCAAAATTTACTAAATAGAAACTAAATAAACAGTCTAAAATTGAACTAAATAAACAGCCTAGAATTTAAAGTACATCTTAAGGTATTTCATTTATATTTGAGAAAAAAAGTTTTCTTGTCAGGCTTCCTGGCTTATTCACTCCAAGTTTGTTTGTTTGTTTATTAATTTATTTTGGTGCAAAATTTTTCTCATTTTTCTTTGTCCTAGGATTTTTCCTCCTGGTTCTAAAATGATCATCCCATTTTTTTCCTTTTCTTAACCATCAGGATGGAGGAAATAGTTTCCTCTAAAGCTGCAAGAAAGACTCCTTTCCCCCCCAAAGTTGAGCTCAAGGGAACAGATGCTGAGAAAACCAAGTGCCAGTGATATTCTCTGTCTCCCACAATGGTCGCCATCAGAAGGCTGAGGAGGCTGACCACACTATGGTCATGCATCTTCTGACTCACGCCCTACTTTGGACTGGTTTTGCCTCTGATCTGGATGATAGTACTGCCCATTACATGGTTAGTAGGCAGTTTAACAATCACATGCACAATGAAGCAATCAAAAAGGTGAGCAGGTGAATATTCCCTTTCAGAGGATAAATTACCTTTTCCTGGGAAATGATTATTGGCTTATCAAGAGGTAGTAATTTACCTCCCTCCAGTCTATAATAAACACAAATACAAAGTAGGACATCGATTTCAATACCTGTGTGGGTGATTGTGATCACCTTTTAGCCTTGAAACCAGTCCCTATCTTATCAGCTATGATAGATAATTTTTTAAAATTTTCATGCCTTCTAAAAGTAAAGGTTTTTATAAGGCTTAGCTTGGCAAGATGTCCCTTGTGTCACCTGTTACTATGTTTTACAAAGTTGGAGATTTCTTTTGAAGTAAACCCTGTTCTTAATTCAGAGTACCCACTTGCTTCCTGCCTTCAGGAGCTAGGATGAAACAATCAGTTCTATTATGGGTAGAAGACAAAAGAGGTGCATTACATAAGTCGGCAGTGACTGAGCGGGTTGCTCTAGGAGGATAGCAGTGTTCTGGATCAGGAAATAACTGTTTTTTAAAGTAAGATTGCTTGTTTTAGTAGAGTCTTTGGTAATATAAGAAATATGCCAGGAACAGAAGTTGCAACAGATACATTAGTTAGAACATACAGGTTTGGAATTCAGGCATTATCTGTAGATGTTATAAGCATGGTAGTGGGTGGGGAGGGAACAGCACAACATTGGGACCTAGAAAGAGGAGACAGAAGAAGCATTTGTGATAAGCAGGGGAATGATGACCTTGGCAAAAGCCTGGTCCTAAGATGGAAAGAACTTCAAGAAAAAAACTGCACCTGTCTAGGCAAGCAGGACATGAGGCTTTCTACTAAAAACAGCCTCTTGCTTTGTCATATAATTACCCTCTGTCATCACCACGCATCTATAAAAAGACTGCTAGAAACAAGGGCCTTGGATTAGAAGTACTTAGGGAGTTGGAGGAATAGATAAGAGATATCACCAAAGGCAAGAGGCTGAGCAGAGAGGCCAGCAAGCACACAGAAGATTACAGAACACAACAGAAACTCACAACTGCTTGAAAGCTCTCAGGGCAGGGAGTTGGTCTTACACAGTAAGCAGGATTTCATCATGTGATTCTGAACATTAGAAAGATGAGCCTGAAAGGGACTATTAAACCTCAAAGAAAGTAGTTTGCTGACCTAAAATCAAAATTCTAAAAAGCATGAAATTAACTGCCACCATTTTAAAATAAGTCAACTTCATTTTTCATAAAATAGGAATCCAGATATATGGTTTCTTTGGTAAGAAAAGGCAATGAACTAAAAATGTTCACCTTGAACGGTCATGCACTATGCAACTGCTGCCTTTACAGCAGAAAAGGGTTAAGTACTCTGTAGCAGACTCCACACTCTCTATTGTCTACCATCCAGATCAACTGAATCGTTTCTATGGCCCACCAGCCTCCTGAGGCTGTTGCCCTTGATAGTACATGATTGAAGGATCTATCCATGACAAAAGATAATTTCTATGCATTTGTTATGGTTATTTTTGCCTTGCCCATAGTGGCTGTTTGAAAAAAATGTCAGTGCTTTCCTTAGTTCTTTACTTTGAGATGAAATGTAAGTAACCTGCCAATATTTGTGTGATCTCCACACTGCCCTTATGCTCATAAAAGGCAGGTATGCTGATTATTCTTCTTTTGCTGCCAGATTCATTTTCTGCTCTTCCTGCCTTATATCCTGTGTTAAATAAAAATTATAGGAGGCCATTGTTTTGGGCTAAACTCCTGCACTATGCCCCAACAGACAACACTAAAAATTGAAATGGAGTTACTCATGCTAAAGTTCCATATCACCAAGCTGAAACTAAGCTGTTCCTCAGGCTTTAGGGGAAATTAGGTTTAGAAAAATAACTGCCAAATGTCCTAAAGAAGCCAGTTCAATTGGTATGATAATGAAGTTCTCCTTTGCCTAAATCTTCTCCCCTAAAACTTAACCTGAAGTATCTGATGCTAATCAGTTATTTTTCTTTTTTTCTGTCTCTCTGCCCACCATGCAAGAAAAGCAGCTTTGAAATGACCAATACCCTTCTTATTTTTCTCATTTTGTTTGTTGTTTCTGCTTTCTTCAGCCCTTTTCTGTCTATAAAACCAATTTTTTCTGCTCAGCTCATTAGGACACTTATTTTGCAAAATGAAGTGCCAATGATTCTGGGGATTCTAGAATCGAAAACTAAGCCAGTTAAAATCTTTACAGTAAATTGTTGTAATTTTGTTATTTGCCACTGGGAAAGTTATTTTCTACATATTTGCCAGATTTGTTTGTCCTTTGACTTCTACTTAAGTTCAGTCAATGAGAATCATCAACAAGAATAGAGTCAAAAGGGAGAGAAGATAGGGATTTATTCTCTCCTATCTCATGGTTCTGTAACCCCTTCAATGCCCTCCTGGAGAAGGTCAACTTTTTTTTTAGTTGTCAATGGACCTTTATTTAATTAATGTATTTATATGTGGTGCTGAGGATCGAACCCAGGGTCTCACACGTGCCATGCAAGCACTCTACCATTGAGCCACAACTCCTTCAGCTCCCTTAATCCTACCCAGACCTTATAAATAGTTCCCTAAGGTTGGTGATATACCTCAGTGGTGGAGCACTTGTCTAGTATGCTCAAGGCCCTGGGTTCCACCCCCAGCAGTTTAGGTAGGTAAATAACTGGTCCCTTTACTAAAATGTTTTCCATTGTACCATCTGTTCCCTACCAGAATCCTGACTGATCAATCAGATTTGAACTTTCCAAAATCAGTTACAAAAGTAATTGATCAGAAAAGACAAAAGGAAATACAGGAAAAGAGAAGATTTCAAGTGAGTCTTTTAAAAAAAAAAATGTGGATAAGCATAATTTTGCAGATTGGTCTTACTCTCCTTAATCAGATACTTAAACAGTTGAGTGTTCTGGGTCATTTCTTCTCTGAAGCCTTTCATTTCATGTGTAATTAGAAGCATGCCAGTTTGTAATGATGGCAACCTTCAAAATGGTCAGTCTGTCACTTCCACATCCCTAATCGCTGGCACAAATGCCTTCCTGATTACTAAGAGTCTTATTAAGAGGCTATTGTTTCCCACATCACTGCCAACTCCTCCTATCTCCTGATCTTTATCATCCTGCATTCTTCTTAAAGAAGTGTTTATAAAGAAAAAAGAAAATTCCATAGACATCACATCAGCTGCATTCATAACTGAGTAAAGAGCATCTGATCTTGTCACTTCAGGTTTTTGTTTTTCCATCTAAATCTAAGAATAACTTGCAATCAGTTGCAAAACAGGGGAGGAAGTTTTCCAAAGAGCATGTGTGTGGCAGAAGTCAACCATGAATTAAATTCCAACATCAAGAGTCTGGTGGGACTCCACTGTAGCCTCTGTTTAACTTTCCCAACTATTTTGGCCATGATATTGATTGTTAGAAATTTGAGACAGGGCTACTGTTTAGTAGAACCATTCAGATTTGCCAGGTAACGTCCTTTTAAGAGGACACTAATCCTAAAATCTGCTGAGCTTCTCTATTGTCTAAGATGGGAAAAAATGAGATTTCCAGAAGTGCCCAATTCTGTTCTTGAACTCTGTTCTTGCAATAATATGCACCCCATTTCTGATACTGTTTTCAAACTATCAGTTTCAGTGCAGAAAGTCTGATGATGATTTAGAAAAAACAGTACTTCAGCTATGAAAAGTACCATTAGCCCTGAGCATTAGACACCATCCAAAATGCAACATAACAGGTTTTCAGTTCCTTGAAGGCTGAGAAAATGAGTCCCTGTATCTTCGTTGCTAAGCACAGTACTTGACACATAGTAGATGTTCAATCAATGCTTATGGAATGAAAAGTGGCTAAGTGACTTAGTGGCCCAGTATCTTGGCAGACTTCACCCAACTCTCTCATAAGCACACTTGGAACAATTATATACTTTCAAGGACCACCTTTGTGTGGTAATGCTCATGCCCAGAACACAATCCTCATTTGACAGCAACACCTACAATACCAAACAAAGGTTCTGACTGGTTCTCTGCTTTAGCACACAAAGGATACATTCTAGTCTACAGAGAGCATAATGGGAGCCAACAGTCCATGTCTTTAAGTGGTACTTACTTTCTTTAAAATTAAAAACCCAGATAGACAAAGACAGGAAAAGAGGCATTGAAATGACCAGGGTGAGAAAGCAGGAAAGTAAGGAGAGAGCTGAGCTAAGAAAAAAGCAATTAGAAGGTTTATCTTCAGGCAGCTTCAGAGAGTGCTGGTTTTTATAATTATCTCACAAGCTGGTGCTGCTTGGATTTCCTTTCAAAAGACTTTGAATGACTCTGTTTAACCTTCTTTCCTGAGATCTATCCAGTGCTACGAATGGCTGCGCACATCCTAGCCTAGACCTGTGGTCAACAGATTCTGAGCCTCCTATTCTCTTCCCTTTCTTCCTTTTCCCCTTTGGTAACACAACCGTAGCACAACAATCGTGGTCCTGAAAAGGGGTGGTAGTGAGATACAAAGGATTCAGATAGTGAGGACAAAAAATGATGTTTATAGTGCTATTTGGTGGCACTGAATCCTTTCAGAGAAAATTACACTTAAAATTTTGTATGGAATACCTAGCCCAGGCAAAACAAAACAAAACATCATCAAAATGAATTGAAAATATCTTCTAATACCCTTTTGTATCAATTAAAAAATAACATGCCCTTCAATAAAGATTTGATTTGATAGAGCAAGGAGGGAGAGGCTCATTTAGGGACTAATTTTTCTTTAATACCTACATGACTCTAATCTAAATTGTAAAACTCCCTTTGAAAAAGGAAGCATTACCAACCTCAGAACTCCCTTGGCAGCACCAGAAAGCCCAGTAGCAATGATATTAAGAAAATTCAGGGAGTGAAAAGACTTTCAATACATGGTAAACCCATCAGAACAATTAAAAGAATTTAAAATTCTAAGAATTTAGAGACTATTTATCACCTAACAAACCAACCAAAAGAACAAAAACTGTGTTAAGCTATCCCCGCCAAAAGAAAATCTATTGTTTCAGATCCCCAAGAATATACTGGTGCTTACTTCAGGATATAGCTACAGTCGTAGTCTTCCTCTTGACATGGAGAAAAATCTTTTATTTTTTTAAGACCAGGGTTAAAAGTCACCCTCTCTGCATGGTCTTCCTTGAGCCCGTTCAGGTGGGCTACACAGGATTTTTACAAATAACTCTATAACATAAAGCTGGTATGACATTTGTATGACATTGCTATTCTGTGTCTCTAATCAGAGAGCAGGCTCCGCAAGAGTTAGGACTAGTTCTTTCTTCTGAATTACCAGTAAATAAGAACATTTAAGGAATGGTTCTGGAATTTGTTGATGTGAGAGTATTTTTTTAAAATCAGAAACCGTGCTTTACATACTCCACAACAAAAGCTCAATGTTAGAGAAGATTCCAAATTGAACATAACTTTCCTACATTTACATATGAATATACCACAGTGAATCTCCACATCATGTACAACCACAAGAATGGGATCCTACTTAGAATAAGTTATACTCCTTGAATGTATGTCAAAATACACTCTGTCATGTATATCTAAAAAGAACAAATAAATAAAAATGTTAGAGAAGTTTCTAGTATGATGGTTCCCAACTCAAGCAGAAGGAACTCACTTTCTCCGACCCCTATCACCAAGGGCACAGTCCCCCCAAGCTTTGCTTGGGAAAGAGTCAGAAAGCAAGGAGGCAGGAAAAGGTACCAGGGGAGTCCAGTTTCTAAAGGATCATTGAAAGAGGACATCTGGACATTCAGGTTTTAGAGGCATCAGTAGCCATGGTCCTGTAAATACTCTGTGCATGTGTGTGTCTGCCTTCACAAAATAACCCGGTGTTTCTCAACCAGGAGTAACTTCCCCCACACTCCATCCCCACCCTAGATGCATGGCAATATTGTGACATTTTTGGCTGATGCAACCAGAATATTAGTGGTATCTAGTGGATAGAAGCTAGGGATGGTGCTAAACATTCTGCTATCCACATAAAAGGGCCCCAAAACATGTCAATAATGCTAAGGTTGAGAAGCTCTGAAAGAGACTCAATTTTGTTGTCTACAGCTAAAGATGACCTCCTTTACTTTTCTCAGTTGACTTCTAGGAATCATGACAGTAATAATCAGTCACTTTGTTAAGTAAGACTTAAATAACAAATATAAAATTCACAGAATACAGCCTAGCACACAATGTGTGCTTAATTAGCTCAAATATTTGTGGTGATCATTATAAGTTAACATTAATCTGCAAATATTAGACTGGTGTCAGATACCATGCTAAATGTTTTAAAAATTGATAATTATTACTGTATATCTCAGTGCTCAAAACATGTTTCATAAAAGAATTAATGTTGATATACCACTGTTTATTCAATAACTGCATACATACTACACATATACTGGTGTAAAAAATTTATCAGGACATGATGCTTAAAAACAGCAAATTTAAATTCCTTTTATTCCATTAATAATGCCTTCTTTAAAAAAAAAAAAAAACACTTCCTAATTGTAAGAACCAGGCAATCTTACATGCAAACTCAAAATGGTTTTATCCGCCTCTTTAGACAAAATACAATCAAAGGAGGCGTGACTGAAGCCTATTACTGCTGGCCAGGCAGACTACTGGAGCCAAGGCTGCCACTAATTCTGTCCTGTTATATTCAGGAAAGTGAAAGAGACACACAGCACTTCAAATAAATCAATTTCCTTTATTAGCTTCCTTTCTTTATCGTTTGCTTTTACTGTATGTTTTGTGGATCAAGTTAATCATTTTCATGTAAAGATCAATTTCAATATGCACTTTCATTTTCAAATGACTTTCAAGTCATTGTCAGGTTTTGTGGAGAAGGCAAATTCTAGAGAAGGATGGGAAAGCACATACTAGACTTTGGCTGTTGTTTCCAGTAGTCCACCAATTCCAAGAATTTTTTTTTTTTTTTGTACCTGGGATTGAACCCAGAGGCACTTAACCACTGAGCCAGATTCCCAGGCCTTTTTTATCCTTTATTTAGAGACCCAGTCTGGCTAAGTTGCTTAGGGCCTCACTAAATTGCTGAAGCTGAATTTGAACTTGCAATCCTCCTGCCTCAGCCTTCAATGAAGTATTAATCTATAAAGAAGTGAAGAGTTACATAGAGTCATTACTGCAACCTGCAAAAACCACTAACAGCAAATGTCATATTTTAGTTTTCAAGTGTCACACACTAAACCAAGTGTTCCACATGCCTCATTTTCAAGATAGCTGAGGGAAGTCTTTTTAAATTTCTTCAACTGGTATCCACCAAGTAACTTTGAGAAGTCAGAGGAAGAAACATGTGTATGTCTGAATACACATTTATTCTCTACACACTCAAGTTACTTCAGAATGTGAAGTATGATATTCAAGCCAACTAAACATCTTCAACATGGTGTAGAGTCTAAACATACTTACTCAACTGAGAATTGAACTGAAAACTGAGGATAAACTCAGCTCCAGAAATAGACCTGAACACTTATTTCAAAATGTTTCATTCTCAGACCTCTCCCACAACAATTAATTCACATTTACCTAATGGACACCCAATAGGATGACTAGCTACATTCCTAAGTTTTAACAGAAGAGGAATAACCCAGAAGTCTGTTGTATGTAAGATCCAATGAGGCATAGGATGGCAGCATAGGAGATATACTGAAATTACAAGATTTGAGGATCTTTAAAGATCAAGGACAGAAAACATGAAAAATAGGAAAGAAAAATGTCACAGAAAAGTCACAAGATGACTGAAAATAAAGAAGATGACAGGCAAGTCATAAAAAGAAAAGGGAACATGAGGTTGAGACTAGAAATATATTGAAACTAGAAAATTAAGTTCAGTAATTTGGGCCAAATGAATCATCTGCTTATCAATTCAGTATTTCCTAGGATCTAATTGTGTGGCAGATACTAGAGAAAATAGAAAAAAAAAAAAGTGACTTTAATACTGATTCACTTCTACCCCAGCATTTGACCACAAAGGAAAGATGAATTCCCATGATAAGAGGATGGACTTTAAAAAATAAATAAAAAATCCCAGTGGTTTTACTGAAAGACTCTAGAAGAATACTTGATATAGATTAAAGAATGCATATCCTTTGCATATGATAGAAAGAAGTCACATAGCATAGATGTTGAAGGAAAGGACCTCCAATTTGGAGTCTGACTACCTGGAACTCACACCTCAGCTCTTTAGCTGAAGAGTTGGGTGAGTTTTGCAAGTTCATGAGTCTTACCTTTCTTCTCTACAAAAGAGAAACATGCACATTTCATTGGATTCTTTTAATGTTTAGATATGATGGTACATATTATAAGACTAATAAACCCCATGTTCTTTGAAGATGCTTTGATTAAAATTTTTAAAAATGCCACTGGTCATTAATTATACAGTATTTAGTAAAAAAAAAAATCTAACTAATCTGTTGACTGAAGTACTATTGAAAAAACAAGATGTTAATTATAATCCTGTGTTCATAGAGAAAGAGTGGGTCTAATGACCACTTAAGGTAAAGTCATATTTAAGACAGATCTGCATTTTTCATGTTCCAATAAAGGTCAAATATTTGAATCATTCAATTTATCAAAGATGGTAATGATCTACTATATAAATTGAAAAATCTTGATCTAGTACAAGAATAACAAATCTATAACCTTTGAATCTGGATGTTTATATTAAGAAACTACATTTTTTTAAATGTCTGCATCTTTTATTTCCACGAGAAGTTAGTTTCACTAACTAATCTTATAATCACCACTAAGACCTCAATGATCCAGTTATAATTTATTAAAGCTATATAAAAAATGGACTATGTTCTTGTTGTAATATATCTAAAGTCGGGGGGGTTCCAAGATGGCGGCCTAGAGGGTGACTGCACCCTCAGTCGCTCCAGAACCCAGGAGTTAAGAAGGGGAGGCATTGAGAGACTCAGACTGAAATAGAGCCACAGGTGAGTCTGCCCACTGGGTAACCTCGCCCGGGTGGCAGGCCCAGATAGAGGTGGCTTATCGGAGCCGGGCAGGGCAGCTAGAGTCATCCACAGGCAGCCCTGTGCACTCCAGCGGTGGGCCCCGCCCACACAGCCAGCTTCTCCAGGTTCTCGGAACGGGCCCCCTAGTGAGAGCCTTTCTGACCAGAACAAGCTCCAAGTCCCGGAGCCAGCGCACCACAGCGTACTCCGGCACACAAGCAGCTTCAGGGACCAGGATAGGGCAGCCAGAGACTTCCCCAAGTAGCCTGGACCCCTGCGGTGGGAGGTGCCTTTCAAGGCTAGCTTCTCAGACCAGACCGCCCAGTGAGAGGTTCTCTACATAGAACCAGCCACAAGCCCCCGAACCAACGGAGAGCTTCGATCCGCAAGTAGCCTCTGGAATCAGGGCAGGGCAGCCAGAGACCTCTTCAGGCGGCTCTGCCCACTCCGGCCGCAGGCTCTCTTCACAGGGCGATCCAAGATGGCGGCCTAGAGGGTGACTGCACCCCCAGTTGCTCCAGAACCCAGGAGTTAAGAAGGGGAGGCATTGAGAGACTCGGACTGAAATAGAGCCACAGGTGAGTCTGCCCACTGGGTAAAGCTCGGCCCGGGTGGTAGGCCCAGATAGAGGTGGCTTATCGGAGCCGGGCAGGGCAGCTAGAGTCTTCCCAAGGTAGCATTCCACACTCTGGCAGTGGGCTCCTCCCACACGGCCAGCTGCACGGTGCAGGCCCACAGTGAGAGCCTTTCCGCAGAGAGCCAGCTCCAAACCGTGGAACCAATAGGGGGCTAGGGGCAGTTTTCTTCAGATGCACTGCATTATCAGATTCCTCCAAGACATCAGGCTACTGAAGGCTGGGAGGTGATACACTGGAAATCTACCGGGACACTATAAGCCAATAGGGGAAAACTGGAATATCTCAGGGTCCCACTGACAGCTGACCAATATGAGAAAACAAGGGAAGAAAATGTCCCAAACAAATCTAGATACTACATCAATAAAACCCAATGACAGCACAGCAGAAGAAATGTCAGAAAGGGAGTTGAGAATGTACGTAATTAAAACGATCAGGGAAGCTAATGAGGAGATGAAAGAGCAAATGCAGGCATTGAAGGAGGAGATGAAAGAGCAAATGCAGGCATTAAATGATCGCACCAATCAACAGTTAAAAGACCAAATATGGGAAGCAAGAGATCATTTCAATAAAGAGTTAGAGATACTGAAAAAAAAAACAAACTGAAATACTTGAAATGAAGAAACAATAAACCAAGTTAAAAACTCCATAGAAAGCATAACCAATAGGATAGAACACCTGGAAGACAGAACCTCAGACATTGAAGACAAATTATTTAATCTTGAAAGCAAAGTTGGCCAAACAGAAAAGATGGTAAGAAATCATGAACAGAATCTACAAGAATTATGGGATATCATGAAAAGGCCACATTTAAGAATTATTGGGATTGAGGAAGGCTTAGAGAAACAAACCAAAGGAATGAACAATCTATTCAATGAAATAATATCAGAAAATTTCCCAAATCTGAAGAATGAAATGGAAAACCAAGTACAAGAGGCTTATAGAACTCCAAACATACAAAATTACAACAGACCCACACCAAGGCACATTATTATGAAAATATCTAACATACAAAATAAAGACAGAATTTTAAAGGCCGCGAGAGAAAAGAATCAAATTACATTCAGAGGGAAACCAATAAGAATATCAGCAGATTTTTCAATCCAGAACCTAAAAGCTAGAAGGGCCTGGAACAACATATACCAAGCCCTGAAAGAAAACGGATGCCAACCAAGAATCTTATACCCAGCAAAACTTACCTTCAAATTTGACGATGAAATAAGATCCTTCCATGATAAACAAAAGCTAAAGGAATTTACAAAAGGAAAGCCAGCATTACAGAATATTCTCAGCAAAATATTCCATGAGGAAGAGATGAAAAACAACTATGCAAATCAGCAACAGGAGGCGCTAGCCTAAAGGAATAGCCAAATAAAGGAGAAGCCAAATCATGTCAAAAACAAATATGAGTCAATTGACTGGGAATACAAATCATATCACAATAATAACCCTGAATGTTAATGGCCTGAATTCATCAATCAAAAGACACAGACTGGCAGATTGGATTAAAAAGAAAAATCCAACAATATGCTGCCTGCAAGAGACTCATCTCATAGAAAGAGACACCCATAGACTAAAGGTGAAAGGATGGGGGAAAACATACCATGCACACGGACACAGCAAAAAAGCTGGAGTATCCATCCTCATCTCAGATAATGTGGACTTCAAACCAAAACTAGTCAGAAGGGATAAAGAAGGACATTACATGCTGCTTAAGGGAAGCATAAATCAGCAAGACATAACAATCATAAATATCTATGCCCCGAACATTGGCTCATCCACATACGGCAAACAAATCCTTCTCAATTCCAGAAATCAAATAGACCACGACACAATAATACTAGCCGATTTTAAAACACCTCTCTCACTACTGGATAGATCGTCCAAAGAAAAATTGAATAAAGAAACTATAGATCTCAACAACACAATCAACAATTTAGACTTAACAGAAATATATAGAATATACCATTCAACAAAGAACGAATACACTTTCTTCTCAGCAGCACACGGATCCTTCTCTAAAATAGACCATATTTTATGCCACAAAGCTACTGTTAGCAAATACAAGAAGATAGAGATACTACCTTGTACTCTATCAGATCATAATGGATTGAAATTAGAAATAAATGACAGAATAAAAAACAGAAACTTCTCCAATACCTGGAGATTAAATAATACACTATTATATGATGAATGGATAACAGAAGACATCAGGAGGGAAATAAAAAAATTCTTAGAAGTAAACGAGAACAAAGACACATCATATCAAAATCTCTGGGACACTATGAAAGCAGTACTTAGAGGAAGATTTATTTCATGGGGCGCATTCAAAAAAAGAAGTAGAAATCAACAAATAAACGACTTAACACTACAGCTCAAAGCGCTAGAAAAAGAAGAGCACACCAATACCAAAAGTAGTAGAAGACAGGAAATAGTTAAAATCAGAGCCGAAATCAACAAAATCGAAACAAAAGAGACAATTGGAAAAATTAACAAAATAAATAGTTGGTTCTTTGAAAAACTAAATAAAATTGATAAACCCTTAGCCACACTAACAAAGAGAAAGAGGGAAAAAACTCAAATTACTAAAATTCGGAATGAACAAGGAAACATCACAACAGACACGAGTGAAATACAAAACATAATTAGAAGCTATTTCGAAAATCTATACTCCAACAAAACAGAAAACCTCGAAGATATCAACAAATTTCTAGCGACATATGAAATACCTAAACTGAACGAGGAGGACATACACAACTTAAATAAACCAATTTCATCAATGAAATAGAAGAGGTCATCAAAAGCCTACCAACAAAGAAAAGTCCAGGACCAGATGGGTTCTCAGCCGAGTTCTACAAAACCTTTAAAGAAGAGCTCATTCCAATACTCCTCAAACTATTCCATGAAATAGAAGAGGAGGGAACCCTCCCAAACTCGTTCTATGAAGCCAACATCACCCTGATACCTAAACCAGACAGAGACACATCGAGGAAAGAAAATTTCAGACCAATATCCTTAATGAACATCGACGCAAAAATTCTCAACAAAATTTTAGCAAATCGCATACAAATATATATTAAAAAGATAGTGCACCACGATCAAGTGGGTTTTATCCCAGGGATGCAAGGTTGGTTCAACATTCAGAAATCAAAAAATGTCATTCACCATATCAACAGACTTAAAGTTAAGAATCACATGATTATTTCAATTGATGCAGAAAAAGCATTCGATAAAATACAGCATCCCTTCATGCTCAAAACACTAGAAAAAATTGGGGTAGTGGGAACATTCCTTAACATTATAAAGGCAATCTACGCTAAGCCCATGGCTAATATCATTCTAAATGGTGAAAAACTGAAAGCGTTCCCCCTAAGAACTGGAACAAGGCAGGGATGCCCTCTTTCACCACTTCTATTCAACATTGTCCTTGAGACTCTAGCCAGAG
Source organism: Sciurus carolinensis (assembly GCF_902686445.1). NCBI lineage: Eukaryota > Metazoa > Chordata > Mammalia > Rodentia > Sciuridae > Sciurus > Sciurus carolinensis. Next base: position 59,086,478 of record NC_062229.1, read on the forward strand.
CAATCAGACAAACCAAAGAAATTAAAGGGATACGAATAGGAAAAGAAGAACTCAAACTATCCCTGTTCGCTGATGACATGATTATATATTTAGAGGAACCTGGAAATTCCACCAGGAAACTTTTAGAACTCATAAGTGAATTCAGTAAAGTAGCAGGTTACAAGATCAATGCTCATAAATCCAAAGCATTTTTATACATAAGTGATGAATCTTCAGAAAGAGAAATTAGGAAAACTACCCCAATCACAATAGCATCAAAAAAAATAAAATACTTGGGAATCAATCTCACAAAAGAGGTGAAAGACCTCTACAATGAGAACTATAGAACACTAAAGAAAGAAATTAAAGAAAACCTTAGAAGATGGAAAGATCTCCCATGTTCCTGGATAGGCAGAATTAATATTGTCAAAATGGCTATACTACCTAAAGTTCTATACAGATTCAATGCAATTCCAATTAAAATCCCAATGATGTACCTTGCAGAAATAGAGCAAGCAATTATGAAATTCATCTGGAAGAATAAAAAACCTAGAATAGCTAAAGCAATCCTCAGTAGTAAGAGCAAAGCAGGGGGTATTGCAATAGCAGATCTTCAACTCTACTACAAAGCAATAGGAACAAAAATGGCATGGTATTGGTACCAAAATAGACAGGTAGATCAGTGGTACAGAATAGAGGACACAGACACAAACCCAAATAAATACAATTTTCTCATACTAGACAAAGGTTCCAAAAATATGCAATGGAGAAAAGATAGCCTCTTCAACAAATGGTGCTGGGAAAACTGGAAAACCATATGCAATAGAATGAAATTAAACCCCTATCTCTCACCCTACACAAAACTCAACTCAAAATGGATCAAGGACCTCGGAATCAAACCAGAGACCCTGCATCTTATAGAAGAAAAAGTAGGTCCAAATCTTCAACTTGTTGGCTTAGGATCAGACTTCCTTAACAGGACTCCCACAGCACAAGAAATAAAAGCAAGAATCAACAACTGGGATAGATTCAAACTTAAAAGCTTTCTCTCAGCAAAGGAAACTATCAGAAATGTGAAGAGAGAGCCTACAGAGTGGGAGAATATCTTTGCCAACCATACCTCAGATAGAGCGCTAATTTCCAGAATCTATAAAGAACTCAAAAAACTCTACACGAAGAATACAAATAATCCAATCAACAAATGGGCTAAGGAAATGAACAGACACTTCACAGAAGAAGATGTACAAGTAATCAACAGATATGTGAAAAAATGTTCAACATCCCTAGTAATAAGGGAAATGCAAATCAAAACTACCCTAAGATTTCATCTCACCCCAATTAGAATGGCGATTATCAAGAATACAAGCAACAATAGGTGTTGGCGAGGATGTGGTGAAAAAGGAACACTCATACATTGCTGGTGGGGTTGCAAATTAGTGCAGCCACTCTGGAAAGCAGTGTGGAGATTCCTCAGAAAGCTTGGAATGGAAACACCATTTGACCCAGCTATCCCACTCCTTGGCCTATACCCAAAGGACTTAAAATCAGCATACTACAGAGATACAGCCACATCAATGTTCATTGCTGCTCAATTCACCATAGCCAGATTGTGGAACCAACCTAGATGTCCTTCAGTTGATGAATGGATAAAGAAACTGTGGCATATATATACAATGGAATATTACTCCGCAATGAAGAATGATAAAATTATGGCATTTGTAGGCAAATGGATGAAATTGGAGAATATCATGCTAAGTGAGATAAGCCAATCTCAAAAAACTAAAGGACGAATGGTCTCGCTGATAAGCGGATGAGGACATATAATGGGGGGTAGAGGGGTTAGCATTAGGTTTAGGGTTAGGTTTAGGGTTAGGTTTAGGGTTAGGGATAAGGAGAGCGGTAAGAATGAAGGAAAGAAGGACTGTATAGAGGGAAAAGAGGGGTGGGAGGGGTGGGGGGGAAGGAAAAAAAAATAAACATCATTGCCCTATGTAAACGTATGATTACACAAATGGTATGCCTTGACTCTATGTACAAATAGAGAAACAACATGTATCCCATTTGTATACGATAAAAAAAAAAAAATTCTTGAAAAAAAAAAAATCTAAAGTCACCCTTCCTTCAGAGAACAAGTTATATTACACTTAAATTAAAAAAGAAACAGATTATTATCAAAACACAATACAAAAATCTTCATTTTGCATAATAAGGTATTTCATTTAGCAACCCAAAGTACACTCTTGCAACACTAAAATTGTTTAGGTTTTCTCCTAAATGTATCTTTGAAGGAGTATCAAGAATATTTTCTATTTTTCCGAACACAAACAAATGTGCATTACCATCAATTTAAAACCCTATAGATGAAGTTTCTAGATTCACCTTTCATACTAGAAAAGTAGAAAAAACAAAACCCACTATCATAACAAAATGCTACTTTAATGATAAATAACTCTAAAAATAATAGGGAATTTGAGGATACAGAGCAAAATATTAGTCTCCATCCCACAGCAGTTCAGAAAAGGGCCCTGAATGTCATTTCTAGTCCCTCTCAGTCATGGACTGCAAACAGTCATGATCATGTAGGGAATCTCAAGGAAATACAGATATACAACTAAATAAGATTAGGAAAACAATACATGAACATAAAATAAGTTTAATAAAGAAATAAAGACCATAAGAGAGAACCAAACAGAAATCCTGCAGCTAAAGAATAGAATGACAGAAGTATAAATTTCAATAGAACATTTTGATGGCAGCTCAATCAAGAAGTGTCAGCCAACTCAAGGACGGGCCATTTGAAACTAGCTAATTAAAGGAACAACACCAACAAAAAAATTAAAGAGTAGAGAAAACAAAGGATATATGGACCCCATCAAACATACAAATGCATGAAATATAGGAAACCCAAAATTGCAGGCAGTCTATTTAATGAAATACTGTGTAAAAACTGTCCAAGTCTTTCACAGCATATGGCTATACAGATTCAGGAAGCTGGTTCTTTGAAAAGATAAGCAAAAATCAATAAATTGTTAAGTAGCATAATGAATAATAGAAAAAAAAAAGAACTCAAAATCAGAAATGTAAAAGAAGATATTACAACTGATACCACATAAATACACAGGATCATAACAGAGTACTATGAAAAATCACATCAACAAATTGGATAAAATAGAAGAAATGGATAAATCCTTAACAACATACAAGCTACCTCAACTGAATCAAGAATAGAAAATCTGAACAGACCAACACCCAGTAAGGACCCTGAGTCAATAACAAAAATATCTCCCATGAAAGAAAATCCCAGCACCAGATGGCTTCACTGCATAATTTTATCTAAACATTTAAAGAACTAATAATCAATCCTTCTCATATTCTTCCAAAAATTTAATTACAGGGAATACTTCCAAACGTAGTTTATGAAGTCAGCATGATCCTGATACCAAGACAAGGACATGATAAGAAAAAAAAGTTACAGACCAATATTTACAATGAATATAGATGAAAAATATCTCAACAAAATACTGACAAACTGAATTAAAAATGTGAACATACTAAAAGGTTCATATGCTGTGGAATTTTCCCCTGGAATATAAGAATCATTTAGTTTATGCAAATCAATTAACGTGATACACCATATTAGCAGAATGAAGAATATCACTATTTCAAAAGACTGAGAAAAAGCACTGACAAAATTCAACATCCTCTCATAATGAAAACTCTCAAAGTAGACAGAGAAGGAACACATGTTAACATTATTAATAAAGCCCATCTAAGATAAAACCCCAGGTAAGATCAGGAATAAGAGAAGTATGTCCACTCTTACCATTTCTATTCAACAAAGTACTAGAAAGTTATGAATACAGTAATTAGGTAAGAAAAAAAAAAAGGAATCCAAATAGAAAGGGAAAAAATGAAATTGTTGATGGCATGATCTTATGTGTAGAAAACCAAAAAGACTCCACCAAAAGAACTATTAGAACTGATAAATTCAATAATGTTGCATTGTACAAAGTCAACACACAACTCTGTGGAGTGTTTTTAATACTAAAAATACATTATCTGGAAATATGAATTAAGAAAATAATTCTATTCACAACAGCATCAAAATATACACATACATACTCAAATATATAAATATACACATAAAATACTCAAGAAAACATTTAACCCAGGAGGTAAATGTGTGTACTGAAAACTGCAAAACATTTTTGAAAGAAACTGTAGATCAAACTAATAAATGGAAAGGTGTCCTGTGTCCATGGATTGGAAAATATTGTTAAAATGTCCATATTATCCAGAGTAATCTACATAGTTAGTAGATTATCTACCAAAATTTCAGTCATTTTTCATGAAAATGGGAAAAGAATCATAAAATACAAACAAAAATACAAAAGACTACAAATAGTCACAGCAATTCTGAGCAAAAAGAATCAAGCCACAAGTATCATACTATCTGACCTTAAAATCTGTTACAAATCTGTAGTAATCAAAACACAATACTGTCATAACAGAAACACTGACCAATAGAACAGGATAGAGAGTCCATTGCTGGTGAGAATTAATTAATAATTATTGTTAAAAACATATGGGGTTCCTTAAAAAACTAAAAATAGGATTACCATATGACACAGTTATCCACTTTTGTGTACGTCTCCAAAGGAAGAAAAATCAGAATGCCAAAGACTAGCTACACTCCAGTGTTCACTGTAGCACTATTCACAATGGCTAAGACATGAAAGTAACCTAGATATCCACTATCAGATGAATAGATAAGGAAAACGTGGCATGTGAAATTATATACTGGAATACTATTTAGCCCTGAATGGGCAAAACTCTTGTCATTTGTGACAATATCCTAGCTGCTAGATATGAACGATGCTGGAGGATATTATGCTTAAGTGAAATAAGCCAGGCACAGAAAGACAAATGCCACATGATTTCATTTACATATGGAACCTAAAAATTTCAAACTCATAGAAGTGAGAATATAATGGTGGTTACCAGAGGTTAGGGAAAGGCACAGATGGATGAAGAGGAGATGTTGATCAAATGGTACAGAATTTCAAATAAGAAGAATAAGCTTTATCAATTTGTTGCACAGAATGGTGACTATACTAAGAACGTATATCACAAAATTACTAAAAGAGTAGATGTTAAATGTTTTCACCAAAAAAATTAGTGAGGTAATAGATTTAGTAGTCTGATTTAATTATTCCACATTATAAACATCTCAAAGCTTTATCTTATACCTAATAAATATAAATATTATGTCAGAAATAAAAAAAATAGGAGAGCTCAAAATATTAAGACTCTACTATTATTTAGCTGAATGCATAGGTAAAAATAAATGGAAAAATGACAGCAATTTTTCATTTTGTTGCTTACTCATTATATTTAGAGAGAGGCAAGTGACTATTGGTCATTTTTACCCAATCTTAGAGAGGTATTCACCACTGATATGATAACAAGAATAAATCAATAGTTAACTAAATGGTATATAGTGTGGCAAGTCATGTGTGGGTAACTGTCAGCCTTTCAGAAGTTCAACACGGTACCAAAGAAGAGAAAAAGTCTACATCTAAGGAGCAGAAAAGCAGACAGACCAGCTGGTTACAATGGACAGTTTTATTTACAGGACTGACAGAGGTTAACTTCATTCCCATCAAGCAATTGCAGTGAATTCTCACAAGGTCTTAATGAAAATAAAAGAACTGCCAAGAAATGATTTAAAATGTTTTACCAAAAGATAAATCTCTAAAATGTCCCAATCACTTTCATACTTTTGCAAATGAATGATATAAGCAGATAGCATCTTGCAGGCAACTACTTTAAATATATAGTAGCTGCTATTAACAAAATTGTACTTTAAAAAATAGCTGAATTTTTATATGTAAGATAGACTCTGTGTGTGTGTGTGTGTGTGTGTGTGTGTGTGTGTACGTAAACTTTTTTTGTTTGTTTGTTTGTTTGGTATTAGTGATTGAACCTAGGGCACTTAACCACTGAGCCATATCCCCAGCCCTTTTTATATTTTATTTTCAGACAGGGTCTCACCAAGTTGCTGCAGTTAGTTTTGAACTCTCAATCCTCCTGCCTCAGCCTCCAGAGCTGCTGGGATTATAGGTGTGCGCCACTGTGCCAGGCCATCTTTCAATGTATTTTAAAAATACAAGGCAATGAGCTATATAATTTTTCTGGAAAACTATTAAGATGAACAATTCTAGATCCCAAAATTAATCTTTCAAATGTTAAGAGGTGTACATGTACACATACACCCCCCTCCCCATATACATTGTACTCATTCAGTGACTCCCCCCAAACACACACATCATAGTCCAAGATCTCTCATTTTCCTATGTGGAGTAATAAGACAACAAATTTAAAATTTTAGTTTTTGCAAAATACATCTGGTTTCCCCTTAATCACTCATTCTAGAATCTGGAGACAAACAGGAAAACTGAAGTAGTATGCCAAAGATCAATGAGTGGGGCACAAATTTGACAGGAAATAGGGCAACGTCAATTCTGTACATACGTATCCAAGATGACATGCTGTACATATTATATATACATAAAGCTCTATGTGCACCAACACATAGTGATCTAACTCCATAGCTCTCTGGATTCATGATTCTGATGCCACTATTTCTTACAAATTTGAAAATCCTTAAACTAGTTCTTAAATCTGATGAACTTGGTCTCCCCACTCTATTCAATAGGAATTTTGACTCTTATTAAGAAGGGCAGCTATTCTTCCTATTTCAACTTGAAAATTATCCAAGAAACCAGCAATTGCTGCAGGGGAAAATGGCATATTATTTTTCATGACCTCCTCTCCCTTGACTAAGAAAAGAATACACTTAATGTGTTTAGAAGGACAATAACCCTACTACTATATTAGGGCAGGAGACTTCTAGGGAAGAGTCATTTACAAAAACAGAGGAATTTGCCAAAGATTTCAAGGTTTATACAGCAATAGCTAATTACTACATATATTGTATTTCTGGATCTACTGGTGATGTATTGGCTGATCTTTCTGGATTGTGTCTTTCTGCTGAATGATTTTTATTTTCCACATAATACAAATGACAGGGAGGTTGTTGGTCTATTTTGTGACTGACACAGTAAAAACTTAAAACTGTTTCACAGTATGTCACAACAAAATGTGCCAGATCATTGTTACAAAAAGAAAACAATGTCAACAAACCTGTGTCACATTGTATTTGGGGCAAAATGCAAAAGATATAAATGTCCTGCCATTAATATATTTGTACTGGACTTACCTGACCATGCTAAAATTTCCAGTAGAAATAATTTCCCAAGTGGTAAGCACCCAACTTTTCTCTTTAGATAACTGCTGAATGACTCCTTAGAAAAACTAAATCATAAAACATGTTTTAAAAAACATTTATAAGAGTATCTTTGAATTTATTACCCACTGTAGTTATTTTCCCTTACAATAGGGGGAAAATCTTTTTCACCTATATTACCTTCACCTTCAGATTTTAGCCTGGAATGTTCTTCAAAATAAAATAAAAGCACTTTGTTATTATTTCTTGAATAAGAATCTTCGAAGGGGTCGGGGAGGCAACCCTAGCTTACATTCCTCATGATCCATTATCAGGTATTTTTCTCACAGTGTACAAGGCCAAAATATAAGACTAGTTTCACATTCAGGTTCCTAAGAGATTCACAATCTTCATCTCCCTCTGTCTGCCAAGATTTAAATTTCATTTTTAATGTGGTCTCTGTTATAAATCTCTCTCCCTCTGGAGTTTTCCTAGTCTCTTCTGAGATGAGTGGAACTGTACCCAGCATTAATCACTGTGTGTGCCTTTTACTGAGCATCAAAGAGCAGCTAGGCATTCTGCAAATCTTAGTTCATCTTCACAGCGAGGCTGGAGGTACTACTAGTATCTCCATGTTACTGATGGGCATACTGTGGCTCAGGGAAGGTAAGAATCTGACTCAGATTTTTCTCACATAGGAAGTGGCTGAGATTAAAATCCATATCTAAGACTTAAACCTGTATTGGTGTGGATGATGATAATAGAAGGAAACTAAGTACCAACTAAGAAGAAAGTTGTTTTAGATAAACGCAGCAAATAAACTACACCAGCCCTTGAGAGAAGATTTGAAGGATTGGTGAGAGGGGACACATTTTAAATAGAAGGAAAAGACTTTAACAATTGAATACACCAGACAAGTGAGCCAAATGCTTAATACAGGGGCCAGATATGGGGCATAGAAGATAGGAGGGAGAGGAAGAGAAATGCTAAGGAAAGTGGAAATATGCAAGGAACTTTCCTGATTTTAATTACACCAATTGTAATGTATAAAGCTGCTCCCCCACCCATTCCGTTGCAGTCATTTTCCCACCTCCCAACAACTTGTCAATCTGTGAACATCCTAGCTAGCTATTGGTTCATCAGCTTGCAAGTATCTTTCTCCGATATTGGTCCCGTTAACCCGGGGGAATTCAACCGCCATCTTTCCTCTCTTGCTTCTCTCTCCTACACACTTGCTTTTCCTCCTCCTCCTTGCTTTCCACTCTCTCTAGGCGCGCCCTTTCTCTTTCCTTTCTCTTCACCTCTCATTTTCTCTCTTTCCCTGCAGGGAGACACTCTGTTTGCTTAATAAATTCCCTTATGTGATTTCCTGTGTCTGGCGTGGTTTCGTGGGAATTCCTTACACCAATGAGAGTAGCTCAGAGTATTTGAGCTACTAGGTCAACAGAGTAGAGGTCTTAGAGAAGTACCAGGCAAACTCCATTCCTGATTGCCTGACCCTGATATGGGATATGTTGGTTCCTCAGTGTCTGTTAGGTGAATTGCAAATGGTCTCTACTGAAACTGAAAATCTCTAATGATGAAGACATTGCCACTGAATTTGAAAGCTGAAAACCAAGTTGACAGAGAAGTATATGTGTGTTAGATGGAAGACTTGTAAATTATTCGTGTAAAATGTTTACAAATTAGTCATGAAACTGTAGTTTGTGGTTGTTACATCAATAATAAAGCGAACAAGCAAAAAAAAGGCAGATCAGAAGAAATACAACCTTAGTCACTTCATATTAACTGATCAATCATTCATTTGTTTAAGTATTTACTTAATATCTACCACATGCTGGATGCTGTGCTACATATTAGGAGTTATACTGATGAATAAAGTAGGTATTATTTTAACAATTACAAAGCTTACAACCGAGGCAGAAAAAAGATCATCAATATTCAACCAAAATAAGTTTGGAGTCCCCTTTCACAATACATATTGTTACTATTGTCATTTTTCTAAGTCTTTCTTCTACAGCTAAACTGTCAACTGAGTATATCTTTTCTTGGTCATTTTAGAGTCTTCAATGTTTGTCACTTAAAAGACAAAAGCTTATCCAAGAAAAAAATAGTAACTGTGTATTTACAAATAGGAACAGAGTATGAAGAAAACAAACTGGGTGTGGTAATAAAGACTGGACAGGTAAGTGGATGAGAGAGAGATGCTTTTAGATAAAATGGTCAGGAAAGGTTTCCTTGAGGGAAAGCCCTAGAATCTAAATGCTTCTCCAACTCCAGCAGGCATCGGAATCCCTGGAGGGCTTGCTAAAAACAAACTGCTGAGCCCTACTCCCAGTGTGTGTGAACCTGGAGCTCTGGAGTCCTGTGGAGAATTTGCATTTGTAGAAAGTTCCCAGGTGAGGCTAGTGCCTCCAGGCACATAGAGAACCACTCCTCCTGAGCACAATGCAGCACGTGAGTGAGAGGTTAGGCAGGGAAGCGATAGTTTTCCTGACACAGGTTCCCTAATCTATCAGTTTGAAACTCAAAACCTATCTAGGTCTTGAAGTGAGTCTAAATAAACAAGATGATCATGACTGCTTATCTTTTCCAAAGGAAGGACCTCTATTACTCTCTTCTAAGTTTCAACCAAGGAATAGAAAGAACCGACTTCAAATCAAACTATTTTTTTTTTCAACAAGGGGTATCTAAATTAACCCAGTGTCTATCATCGGAAGAACTTGATGTTATCAGAGCATATTAAGAGAGAAGATAAAACAGATCGAAGGGTTACAGCTGTCTTCAAACCCACAGCATTATAATGATGAGGAGGAAAGCATTTCTGTTAATAGAAGTAGATATGAGTGCACATTTACTGTAAGAGTGATCTAAATCACATGTAAAGAAGATAGTCTTGACTGCAGGGCTTCAAATACTAAACTGACTGCCAAAGAAGGATGTCTTTATTACTGTTACTAAAAATAAATTCAAAGTCCCCAGATTTTCATAGTTTGGTGGTTTTCAAACTTTAGTCTTCCTCCAAATCATCTGGGAACCTATTAAAAATGCAGATTTTAGAGTTCCTGATTGAGGTGATACCCAGGAATCTGAATTTTCATAGGCATGCTCAGGCATCCTGATGTTGTGGACTAAGGACTAGAATGTGAGAAATGCCAGGTTAAGGTCTGGTTCCCTAAAAAGAACCCCAGATACATAATCTTTTTTGCATTTCAATAGAGATACAACTATGCCTCAAGTTTACTGTGCCTCAAGTACTGTGCCTCAAGTTTACTATACCTCAAGTACTGTGCTCCAGCACTTCTTAAAAGTATTTCCTTTACTTTTTAACCCTAATTTTTATTCAAATTTAAGTGATAGGGAAAATGGAATACAGTCATGTAAAATAACTTCTTCAAGGATGGTTATGTAGCAAGAAAGTTAAATTGCTAGAGTGTCAATGGAGGGTTTTGACTTCAAAAATAGTCCTTTCAACATTAAGTTCATGATTGCCAATCTTTGTGAAGCTGCAGCAATTATCAAATGATTTCCTGGACACCACAGATTCCCCTAAAAGAATTATATGACAAGGACTTCTAAAAGGGAGTAGCAAAGTTTAATTATATCTTAAGACTTTGCAGATCCTTGGATACCTGAAAATATTAAAAGAGGCTGGAAAACAAAGGTATGAACCAATAATAGGGTCCCTTAAAGGTTTTCCCACTAATATTATGCATGACTTAATTGTGCTACATCAATCACAGAGATCAGTGGAGTTGAAGGAGACCAAAAGGGAGAGAAGGTGTAGGGAGGAAGGACAAGAGAGAGGAAGAAGTATGGAACGAATCTGACAAAATCATGCTATATGTATATATAAATATACCAAAGAGAATTTCACCTTTATGTATATGTAGAAAGTACGAATCAAAAATAAATAAATGAGGGAAAGGAAGATCAGTAGCCTAGAGGACGGAAAATAGGAAGAGGGAGAAGCAGAAGGAAAGTTGGGGGAACAGGGAAGAAATCAAATTCCATGAATGTATGATTTTGTCAAAATGAACACAACTACTAGATGTACTATAATGCTGTAAGAAAAAACAAAAAAAAAAAAAAAAAAAAAAACAATAACAAAAACCTGCCTCTTTCCCCACTTTCTTATTTACCAAATTGGTATCAATAATATTTAGCTAATGGGTTTTCTGTTGTACATACATAAGATCACACACACACACACACACACACACACACACATTTCTTTCTCTTTTTTCTTTTCTTTTCAGTACTGGTGATTGAACCCAAGTGTGCTCCACCACTAACCTACATGCCCAGCCCTTTTTATTTGAGACAGGATCTTACTAAATTGCCCATATTGGCCCTGAAACTTCTGATTCTCCTGCTTCAGCCTCCTGAGTCACTGGGATTACAAGTATGTGCCACCATAATCAGCTAAAAAATATAATTTTTGTATCACTTAGCATAGTATCTGAAGGGTTATGGAAAATAATATTACTGTAAGGTAGCCCCCAAAGAAAAATGGAGAGAGGTGCAATCTCCGGAGGAGGGAGGGGAAAGTAGCCAAGGATTAACCTCCCAGCAGCCCTGGGGGAAAGAGGTGAATAACAATGGGCAAGATTTGAGTATTCATCCCTTAGGGTCTGAACTCTTATCTCCCCAGATAACAATGAAGTTTCAAACTTTTTACAACTACCCTCCTAAATTAAAGTTTTAACACGTTCAACTAGTCCCTGACTGTCAAAACTGCATGTGCAAGGATTCCAATGACTACATCATTGTACCCTATAAAATCAAAATCCCCTCTGTAACTGACTGTCATGTTCCCTTCTGGAAAATGGGCCCTGACAGCACCTGAGTCTGTGAAGAAATAAAGGCTTCTCTGAATCCGATGAGTTTGCTTCCCATCCTTCTGCACTTACAGTATCTAGTTCAATAACTTGAATACACTTTTTGCTTATTAAAATATCACCTTTAAAAGGCATGTGATGCAGTTAATAGAGGAAAAGAAATGAATAATCAACATGTAAAAGATGGTCAGCCTAATTAGAATCAAGAAGTCAAAAGAATTTAGATAACAAGATATCACTGAACTCCCATAAGACCAAGGAGTCATGTGATAATATGAAAAATAATTGGTGAAAATGTGGAGAAATAGGTATTTGATCTTATAAACTATAAATAGATAGAACACCAAATGGCCATTTGACATATATATATATATATATATATATATATATATATATATATATTTTTTTTTTTTTTTTTAAATTCTGTGATACAGAAGTCCTATTTTTTCCTATTGACCCTAAGAAAAGAAGAACTGGGATCAATAAACTTTTTGTGGAAAATGGCAAAGAGTAAAATTTTCAGGATTCATGAGTCTTACAGCCTCCATTACACAACTCACGCAGTCACAGAAAATACACAAATAGACTCAGATGGCTGTGTTTTAATAAAATTTTCCTTGCAGACATTGAAACATGAATGTCACCTAATTTTCTGGCATCAAGAACTATTATTCATCTTTTTAATTTTTTTAACCATTAAAAAAATGTAAAGGCCATTCTCAGATTGTAGGCTACACTAAAACAACAGAGGGCAGGATTTGATCTAAAAATTGGTTGCAGTTGGCCAGTTCCCACATCAGAATGATCCCATACATTTGCACAGGGGCATGGATGAAGAAAGTCATGACAGTTGTGAAAATCTGGAAATAATCACTGGTTTATCAATAGGAAAATGGCTAAATAAGAGTATATCCATGATTTGGCATGCTATATTGGAAGAATAACAACTTGTCCAGGGCTAATCCAAGAGATAATAAACTTCAGTGAAAAAGTGGCAACAATTTGGTGGCAGAGCCACTGAGCTAGAACGTAAAGAAAAGTTGTGAGTCCTTGCCATACTGTGGCACTGAGAAAATGTGAAAAAGAATGAGATCTGTTACTTTTGGTCTATCATTCTGTGAACCTCAGAATACAGGCGTAATGCATCTATCTGCTCAGATGGAGCTACTTCCTGTTCACAGATGTTGGGATCTGTTTTTCAACAACCAACTGACAGATCAGACATAAGCCCTTGAGAGAAGAGGCAAAGAAAATACAGTAGAAAAAGCCAAAAACCTTAACATTTACTAAGAGCACTGGGGGACTGTTTGGACAGATTCCTCCTGTGTTTTTACAGTGGATGTCACCATTCTCAATAATCATGCTGTTGATGACAGCATCAAGAAAACATGGTGTCAAGTCACATTTCAGAGCTTCCAGGGGCTCTGATGGACATCAGTTTGCCTAACCAGATCAGAGAAGAAAGTGGTCAGAGCAAATACCCTGTCTCAGTTCATTACTCAACACCTGTTAAACGTGATTTACAGCCCTAGCTAATTATGTGTTAAGAGCATCTCAGGCTGTAATGGATCCCAGAGGTCTGCGAAGTTGACTTCATTTACATGTTTGTCTCCTTTCACAAGGTCTCAGTCAAACATTGCCAAAATCCACTGAGCATTTTATGAACTCCCATGCCATCAACTCAGAGTTTCAAATACACCAGTGTCTTCCTACAAAGGACAGCGAGTGCCCGAGATGCAGGTTTGTCTTATAAATAAAGCAGGTTTCGTGGGGGCCTCTTGCTGTAAAGAATACCAGAAGAAGCTGCGAACCTATGTACATTAAACCAATTAGATTTTGTGATCTTGGGTAAGACTAAAATGCATTTAGATGGCAGCATGCACTAATAGTCTCTTCTCTACTCAAATAAACCAAAACTGCAATGATCAGGTATCTAGAAGTCTTCAGAATAGGCATTTTAGTTTTTTAAACATATCAAAAATATTAACATATTTTAAACGTATCAAGTATGTTAATATGTATTTTAAATACATTAATATACTTGGTTTAAATATATGTCAATCATATTAGTGTTATATAAAATTACATAATATGTAGTAAATACTATATCTATTAATATACAATACTGTATTTCACCACTAAGCATCACAGATTTTATGCCAATTTATTTTGCAAAAAAGGAGGGGTGCAACCATTACTTAAAGCACAAGTCCATTTTCAGAAATATGCTGATGAGTGTGCACTGAGAATTTTAGGCTCCCGCCTTGCAGTGCCCAGAAGACAAATGCCACTGGTGAATATAATGCTGCTCTCTTTATCTTTTAGGCACTGTGAGGGACAGAACTATACCATGCAACAATTATGCAATGAAAGGTTATACACCAATTTTTGAACCGAAAAATACCAGGGTGTGACAATTAGGTGGTGAAATATGGTGTGTACACATAGATATCTCAATTCCTTAGCACAGTTATCAGAGTATATTTCTTGTTTTTCTTAAATGGTATTGAACCTAAATATTGAACTCTTCCCAGAGTTAGTTAATTGAAAGTCAACTAATTAACCCCCTCCTTTTTAGCTACTTGCTTTGCTAATTTTACAATATATCATGTGTAATTATCCATATCAGATACACATTCTAATTTTTAATAATCTCATCACAGTCCATGGTATAGATATACCATTGTTTATTCAATTTGTCCCAAGGGACCAAAACTCATTTTGTTTCGATTTCATTTTGCCACTAAAGATAATACTACAAAGAATCATCTTGTACATGTATTATTTTTATAGAAAAGATTCATCTTTAGAATCTCAAAGATGAGATTCCTATATAAAAGACTATGTGTATTTTTATTATGTAATGATACAGCCAAACCACTAAGTAACCCCAGTATTTCTCTGCATTCTTCCCAGCACTGGATGTTAAATATGAAGTTGTGCCTACATCAGAGGTGAAAAATACTACCTTATTTACTTAGCAATTCTCTTACACTAATTCTTCCTTTTTGCTAGGTATTTGGATTTTCTCTTCTGTAAACAATCCATTCACATTCACTGTTCTCATAAGGTTGATTTATTCAGTTATTTTTTATTTTTTTACTTCTTGGAGAATCTTAGCATTTAAGTGCTTTAACTATTATTAGTCTGTCATGCGTACTCTAAATACCTTTTTCTTATCTGGTTTAGTGCTTTCATTTGCATTTGTTTAATGTCAAACACACACACTGAAAAGTTTTAGCACATCTTTATTTCCAACTTGCCTTACCTTGCCCTGCTTTACACCTAAGGGTTAATCTCTCCACCTTTTACTACCATCATTTCTTCTGCTTTCATATTTCTTTTGGTTCTCTTCTTTAGCTCCAACCCTCCTGGTATCACAACTACCTCTATAAAGAACTAAGATTTCCCACCTCCTCAGCATTTTTTTTTTTTCCAAAGAGAGAATAAAGTTTTGACGGAAGACAGTTTTGATGAGATGGCTAGAAAAACTGCTTTTCTTCATTGGCATTTTGGAAATATTGCTCAAGTGGATTGGGACCCATTTGTTTCTACTGCCTCCATCTATCTTTGCTTTATGGCTTTTGACTTCTGCTGCTTTAGCTTCACATTCTGTTTTGCTCCACTTCAACTGTTTAGCTGCCAGTTTTGTTCTGGTTTCACTGATTTACTGTATCAAACCTCATCCCCTCTCTGGATTCTGAGCCCCGTACCAGAAAAGGTTGCTTCCAGCTCACAGACTCACTCATTTATTGATTGAACCAAGTTTAGTTCAATAAGCATTTTAACCTAAGTGGCTTCAATTCCAGTAGCACAGGCACTTCCAGATCATTTCCAGATGATAAGACTGAGAAATTTTAATTATTTTTTTCCAAATACTATTAAATAGTTACATATTACATTTTATGAACCAAATACTTTTTTTTTTTTAAACCGGGAAAGAATCATGATACTTACATATGTAATTACACCATTAAGTACTGTTTTATTTATATTAAGTATTCCATTTAGTGCCTATGAGGATATTATAACATCTATTACTATTTAAAGCATTATTATACCAAAATCTCAGGTTCCATTTACAAAAATAAAGCTTTTGAAATAAACTTTCTCTACTTTTTCCCTATTAGTCTCAATTTGCTATGCTTTGCTTATTTGGAACTACTGTCAAATATTGAAGAAAATATTAAGGTTGAAAACTTGAAATAGGATCTTTTGTTAAATTATTATGGCCCTGAGAATTGGGAAAATACAACCTTTTTTCTGCATAGATGTGAAAAATCCCAGTTCAGAGGCTGTTGCAAAATCCCAGTTCAGAGGCTGTTGTAAGGGGTTGCCAGCCAATAGCAAGGTGGGGGAAATGGAGGCCAGAGAGTAGAGATCCATTTTGTATTTGCATAAGATTTCTTAGACAACATGAGGGCACATTTTGATGTCCTGAAAGCTAGTGCATTTTAAAATTTCTGACCAACTGTCAATTTGCCCATTAAAATCTCAACCCAGTTTTCCTTGCTTACATGCAGATTTTCTGATTTGATTGTTCAAACATCATTTCAGTATTCAAATCCTTCTCATTCTTTAACTTATCTCCTCAAGTCCAAACATTAGTAGCACTAAAATATTCCAAAGATGTAAATGCAGAAGAATAACATGTAAGGAGAGAATAGTCAATAGACCTGTTAACTCTGTGGTGTTCTATCAAGAATCCATTCCCTAGTCAGCCCTACATTGCTTGGGATCCAGCAGTATTCAGACAAAATATCTGCCATGTTCCCAAACCCAGCACAGTCTAAAGCCTTTCCCTTTGCTTTTCAAAGTTCTTTTTTGAAGTACCTCTCATACCTTATCACACTTTACATATCTAAAGTGAATCAATATTTGATTGTTCTTTACCACATTCTAGCTTTTGGTTGTTGTTGCTTTTGTTGAAGGACAATCAATTGCAATTTGCATAAATTCAAGGGCAACTTAAAAACAGTTGCAGTAACTCAGATTGAAGCTGGTTATTCTCCCTCGTGAGGTGTGAAACATATCAATGGCTTTCATTTCATAACTGAGCGAAAGCCTTAAGGC
This sequence comes from Sciurus carolinensis, assembly GCF_902686445.1. Lineage (NCBI taxonomy): Eukaryota > Metazoa > Chordata > Mammalia > Rodentia > Sciuridae > Sciurus > Sciurus carolinensis. The sequence goes on from NC_062229.1 coordinate 59,103,659, forward strand.
TCTCCGATGTACCACTCCTCTCCTCTAATCTTTTCCACAAATAGCAGCTTGGCTGATCTTTTCATAATGAAAATCCTATCACATAACTCCACATATTAACACTTTTCCCTGGTTTTCCATCATCTTAAGGATGAAAACCAAATTCTTTGAGCTGCCCTGTACATACATCAGGGTTCTCAGCTCCAGCAGACCCACCCTCCCTTCTCACTAGGAGTGTCTTGTACTGCTCTTCTTACTCTCCCCAAATGAAATCTGTTAATATTATCTACCTACACTCATAACTTTCAAGTTGTTATAATACCTTAACTCTAAGACAAAAGAGAAATATTAGAATGGAATAGAATATGAGAACAGAAGCTTTCGTTCTCTCCACTACATAAGAGAGCAGGCAATGTCAGTAACTAATAGGAGGTGTCTTCTTCCCATGAGAGGAGCAGGCCAAACATGAAACAAACACTCTATTTAACAAAATAATAGTAATTGAGCTGGACAATGTAGTGCACATCCCAGGAACTTGGGAGGCTGAGAGAGGAGGTTCACAAGTTCAAAGCCACCAGCAGCAACTTAGGGAGACTCTATGTCAAAGCTAAAACTAAACAAAGGGTTGGGGATATAACTTAGTGGTAAGGCTCCCCTGGGTTCAATCTCTAGTATAAAAAACAAACAACAAACCAAGTAAAAAATTTTTAATTGATGCAATATAATTATATACAAAGGTGGGGTTCATTGTGATACATTTGTATACGCACATAAGTTGGTCAATTTCACTCCCCAGTACTTCCCCTTCCCCTTCTCTCTCTCAATCCCTTCTTTTACTCTACAAAGAATGCAAACGACGTAATTATTAGGTTGTGTTCATGTATAAATATGTAACAATGGACTGCCATGGTGGTGCATGCCTATAATCCCAAAGGCTCAGGAGGCTGAGCCAGGAGGATAGTAAGTTCAAAGTTAGCCTCAGCAACGTAGTGAGCTCCTAAACCAACTCAGTGAGACACTGTCTCTAAATAAAATATGAAAAATGGCTGGGGTGTGGTTCGGTGGTTAAGTGCCCCTGGGTTCAATCCCCAGTACCAAAAAAAAAAAAAAAAAAAAAAAAAGGCAAAACCAACCAACAACAACAACAACAAAATATGTAACAATGAATCTCACCATTATATATAAATAAAATATACCAATAACAAAATTTTTTTTAAAAAGAAGGAAATTAAATTATTTCCAGGAGAATGGAAGGAACTTGAAGCATTCTAGGTAGTAGAACATAGAGAGAGAGAGACAACTCAGGTCCCTGGTGACTTCACTGCATTGTTGAAACAACCAATCCTAAAACCCATCCTATGGTTCAGATTTTTCAATGATCCAAGCAAATAAATTCCCTTTATATTTAAAACTTCCAGCATTGAGCTTTCTGCCTATGACATAAAACATTGAAACCAATACACCCAGACAAAAATAGAACCTGAGCAGAGTGCCATGTTTTTAAACATCATAACCCTGTCTAAAGCATGCTTATGTAATCATTAAAGGAAAATATGAAAATTAATGTACTTTTCTGATGGATAACAATGGGTATCATGGATTTCACAGGGAGGAGATACTAACAGTTTGAACTAGCTATTTAGGAACATGTTTTCTACCAACTCCTGAAGTTTAAGATGTGTGTTTCCTGGTGCCTTATGTGCTTTAACTAAAGGTATAACACAGTTCTTGGTGATTTAAGGAAATGGTGCAAATAATATTCAATGGTTACTAGAGCTGCCCACCCCTGCTACCGGTCCTGGTTCAGTTAAATAATGTAGTTGACCATTAGCATACCTGAAAATGAGGTACAATGTGGCTTTTCATGGGCAGAGTGAGGAAAAAAATCCTGTTTAACTTCATCTTAGCAAATATTTATTTGCATTTTGCAAATATAATTGTCTAATAATGAAATTATTCCATCCTCATTCTTTGTAAAAAGAGTTACTAAAATAAACTGATGATATAACAATTTATGTTGAACTTCTCCCTGCTTTTACTCTAGATAGTAACTATTACAATAACTATGGTGATCAGAGCAAACACTTATATCGAGCCAATTTTTTGGATAGGACTCTAAGTGCTTTCGTTTTGTTTAGTTTTGTTTTGCTTGCAGTACTGAGGATTGAACACAGACACACTTTACCACTATGCTGTATCCTCTTTTCATTTTACTTTTGTTAATTTCTGAGACATAGTCTCTCACTAAATTGCCCAGGCTGGCCTCCAACTTGTGATCCTCCTGCCCCAGCCTCCTGAGTTGTGCTGGGATTACAGGACTGCACCACCATGTCCAGCTATTCTAAACACTTCTAAAAAGATTAAATCCTTTAACTCCTTAATCATCTAACTACAATGATTACTATTTTGTCACTATTTTATTGATGAGAACACTAAAGCTCAGAGAGGTTAACAGTCATTAGCCCAGTATTATATAGCTACAAGTCAAGGTTTGAACTCAGGTTTAAAAAAAAAAAAAAAGAAAGGTCATTGCTCTTAACTATGCCTCTTGATTTAGAGTATGGTAGAGAAAAGACTGGCTGATACTGGAAGACATGCTTTTAGATTATTAGAAAGTGAACTGGCAAAAATCCCAAAGCATTTAGATGCAGGGAGATAAACAGTTTTTCAATCAGAACAAAAATAAAAGTTATTTCTTGAAGAGCTTGCAAAGCTAAAGTTAGAAGTGCATGTCTGTGCTGCCCAGTGTGATCATCTTTAAACTTCTGTGCCCCCAAAACTTTGGTTTAGAATCAGTCACAATCTTTTGTACTCTGATGCACTCACACTTACACACACATGCACCAAATACAGGACAGAGAAATAAAATAAAATATGCCCTTTTCTCTTTGTTGATGATCAAATATAGCTAGAATCAGTGGAGGATAAATATCTTGATGCTTACTTCAGGTTTAAGAGTTTTGAAAAAGAACACAGAGGAATAACATTTTATGTAGCATTCTGAAGAAGGGAATAATGCTATATAATCCAACCTCCCTGGTGTCACTTCTAGCAAAGGGGTTTGTTTTCTTTATCTGTAGTGCTTGTAGATGATCAAACCGAAAATAACTGATCTGCTTGCTCTTAAGTTTTCATCAGCCATCACCTTTAGTATTCATAAATAAATCAAAAAGTGATTTTAAACCTATCTTCCCTTTAACTCCTAACATCATAGCAAATACTTTTCTAATAGACACCAGAAAAATTAGGAGATTTTCTCAGATGCTGGTAGGCAAGTAAAAACAATCTTAGCTGAGGCTGGGTTTGTAGCTCAGTAGGTAGAGTGCTTACCTAAGCATGCACGAAGTCCTGGGTTCAATCCCTAGCACAAGGAAAAACAAAAACAACCTTAGCTGAACTTACCCCTATGATTAAGGGCAGTATGGCTGCAACACATCCTATCAAGGGCCCATTGCAGCTAGCTGCAGGACCACACACCTATAGGATGTACCTGAGTCTATTTGCATTTCTAGAATGAAATATCTAAAGCTAAGGTACTTTATAAAGAAGAGAGATGGGTTTCAGCTCATGTATTTGAAGGTAAGAAGTTCAAGAGCATGGTGCCAGCACCTGCTCAGCTTCTGCTGCTGCTGTAACTGCATCATATTCGTGATGGAGAAGTGGGTAGAGGGGGACAGGTGAAGAGACTGTACTAGGGAGTTTTAGAACAATAGGCTTTCATGCTAACTAATCCATTCTTCTGAGACCCAGCCTCTTTCTAAAAGACTGCTTAAAGTCCCCACCATTTCTCTGTAGCATTTTATACTGGGAGTCAAATTTAAACAGGGGTTTCAGCAGGCACAAACCACACCCAAACCACAGCATGATAGAAAATGTTACCTTGCATGGAAATGTCCAGGAAGCTCAATTATAAATAGTGGCTGACTCTAATAGAGTAACAATAATTTTGTGGAAGAAAAGAAGGCAGGAAGACAGGCAAGACCATTATCAAAGATAATCTTCTTCTCCAGTGTTATCTCAACCCCATGGTGCTCTCCCAGCTTGGGCCTCCATCATTAAAGATTAAAACAGAATCCAAGAAGCCATCAGGCAAACACCTCTAGTTCCTGTACTGAAAATTATGATATATTCATTTATTTTTTTTAATTAAGTGAAATCTATTTTATAAAGTAAGTCTCCTCAAAGAGGTCATAGATTTACTATGATGTTAAAAGTCATAAAAATTATGGTTACAGGCTAAGCAGTTAAATTGAAATCACACACCACCCCATCAATTTTATAATCAATAGAGATAAAGGACATGGGGAAGTAAAGTAAATAATTGGATCTTAGCTTAAATGAAATCAATACATATTTATTGGTATCTATTACATGTAAGATACCTTGAAAAAGAAAAAAGCAGCATGGAGCCATGTTCTGTCTCTGAGGAGCTTATCATCTGGTTGGGGAAACTTACATAGCATGCAGAAAATTTATCTGCACAGCACTAATGATATTATGGTTTATATCTGAATGTCCCCCAAATCTCATGTCTTGAAGGCTTGGTCCCTAATCCAGCAATGCCCAGAGATAGGACTTTTGGGAAGTGATTGGGTCATAAGGGCTCTGTCCTCAACACTGGATTAACCTTTTCATTGCTGAATGGATTACTGTGAGGAGGTAGAACTGTAGGCAAGCAGGCATGGTTGGTAGAAGTAAGTCAGGAGGGGAATGCCCTTGGGAACTATATCTTGACCCTGCCCCTCCCTGCTGTTTCCCAGCTGCAATGAGCTGAGCAGCTTTCTTCCTCTGTGCCCTTCTGCCATGATTTTCTGCCTTACCTCAGGCCCAAAGCAATGGAACCAGCTGAACATGGACTGAAACCTTGGAAACCCAGAGCCCAAATAAATAAATCTGATTTTCAGTTGTTTTTCTGAGATATTTGTCACAGAGACAAAAGGTTAACCTACACTTCAAAGGTGTCCCATGATTTCTACAAGTGATGGCTGGCAGAAGTGCATATGTTAATGAGGTGACTAAGGCCATAGGCTCCAAAGCATAAAGTCCTGGCTTTAGATTCCAACTCTACTACTTAAAAGCTCATTAGCCTGAACCCACTCTGAGTTGCTTAGTGGGGATGAAATAGGACCCAACTCACTTGATAACTACAAAAATTGAGTTAATATTGCCAAGTGCTTCTGGATAAGGCCTTGTACATATTTTTCCATGAAATGGTTAAATAAGTGAAATACAATTGAAAGAAGGGAAAGATCTTTTTCACTCAAAGGTTTCCCATTGTGATGGTAGAATTTCAATGATGAGGAATATATTCATTTTCCTCTTTCCACTGATTCTTTTTCTGCTACTGCAAACATTCTAAGATCTTAAACATGATAAAAATGATAAACAGTCCTCTATTTTGTTAAGCTGATACAAAAATTTCATCTTTCCTTCACTTCATGGATAAATGTTTAATAGTCTTCCCCCAAGTACATATATTTAATATTCAGTCAAAACCACTCATTCCTATTCCTCCGCCCCTCAAAACCTGAGGTCAGTTCCCAACATTCTGCAGAAAAGTACCAAAAATAACCTAACACTTAAATTCCACTTCCATTTTTCATCAGTCAACATTGTCTCTAGAACATTAAAAATTATTCACCATTTGATAGTCACAATTTTCTCCCTTCTAGGTTCTATCACTGCAACATTAGAATGCTCACTTTTAGAAGCAAGAGATTTTTTCTTCACAAGTACATCTTGGGCACTCAGAAGTATATTAAAAATTAAACTGCTTTCTAGACTCTCCTCTCTATCACCATGTATGGTAGACAGAATTCCAAGATTTCCACCCTCCTCAAATTTCTGCCTGTGGTATACTTAAGCCATGTAATTCCTTCCTCTTGAGCATGACTCTGATATGATGAAATGCCATCAATTAGGCTATGCTCCATGACAAAGGTCAAGAGATTTTGAAATGCACTTATGACCCTCAAATTAGCTGCCTAATCATAGGGTAGATTATCTTTGGATGAGCCTGATCTAATCAGGTGAGCCCTTCGAAAGAACTAGATTATTTTTCTTCCTGAAGGAAAAAAATCAAAGCCTGAAAGAAATTCTGCTGGCCATAGGAAAAAAGCAAGCTCTTATGCTGAAAGAGAGGTTAATGAGAAAGCCATGTGATGAGGACCTAAAAGCAGCTTCTAAGAGCTGAAAGTAATCACCAGCCACAGCCAGCAGTGTGAGGGCCACCTCAGTACTACAACCAGAAGGAAACTGACTTTGCCAAAAGGGAAGGAGCTTGACAGTGGGTGGTTTCCCAGGCAAATCTGGATCCAGGTGAGAACACACAAGGCTAATACTATGACAGCTCACTTTCAGAAAGGCTTAGCAGAGGATTTAGGGAAAAGGTGTCAGATTCCAGCTCATGGCAACATTGAGATCATATATTTGTCTTATTTTAAGTCACTAAATTTGCAGTGGTTTGGTTACACAACAATAGAAATCTGATGCACCACTTTGCCTATTTCCCTTGGCCTTCTAATTTTCTTTTATCTTCACCCAAAACTAATGTATATTTTAATTTTTCTCTGAATCTCTCTCCTTCTTTCTCAATGCTCTCCAAAGTGATGGCATGTAATTTGAGTCATTTTAAAAAATATTTTAGTTTTCATTGGACCTTTATTTTTTTTATTTATATGTGGTACTGAGGAACAAACCCAGGGCCTCACACAAGCCAGGCAAGCACTGTACCACTGTGCCACAAACCCAGCCTCTAATTTGAGTTATTTTAATATGGAATTATACATGGCTATCTGTAGATTTCTACACTGTTCTAAGTCCAGGTCCTATTTTTCCTGCCTGATAGTTAACTCCATGTGGGTACCAAACTCCCCACTGGATATATAAAACTCTCAACCAGCCTCCTTGACCAGTCCTGTTGACAGCATCTCCATGTACCCATTCATTTAGTCTGCAAACATTAGGAGACTCTCTCTTTTCATCAGAATTGGCCAATTCTGTTGTCTTTTTTTTTTTTTTTTTTTTGGTACCAAGGATTGAACCCAGGGGTGCTTAAACTCTCAGTCACATTCCCAGCCCTTTTTATATTTTATTTTGAGACAGAGGCTCACTAAGTTACTTGGAGCCTCACTAAATTGCTGAGGCTTGCTTTGAACTTGTGCCCTCCTGCCTCAGCCTTTTGAGCCATTGAGATTACAGGTGAGTGCCACTGTGCCCAGGTTTCTGTTGTCTTTTAACAACACATTATGTTCAAGTCATTTTTTTTTTCAATGATATTTTGGCCCTTAATATTGCTGATCTAGTTTTTTATCCTAATTGATCAAAAGCATATTTTGAAAATCTCTAAATATGTAAAAGAAGGTCTAAACAAAAGGCAATGGAACACAGCATGGCCTCAAATGGGACTTCGAAGTCCAACACACGTTAAGTTTCAGATCTTAGCTCTATCTCTTAATTGCAAAGGCCTATTAATATCTGTAATGTCTCTGGGCATCAGTTTCCTCATCTGATTTTTGGGGAAGATAATATCAATCACTGGGGGCTGATGTGCAGATTACATGAGAAGCAATCCAAGAAATGGTGGTTGTTCTGATTTTTACCTGGAATACTGGTAATAGGACCAAAGTCTCTGTCAATGAGGGTTGAAATTTTAATGAGTCCTTCAATTTCTCTTTTTGTATTCCTTTATTGAATTATTGGGGAGGCCTTGATCCATACCCTGCCTGGTAATGTCACCAGAGCATCTTTCGCATCTCCATTTGGATTGTAACCTCTTGAAGAACATTAACAATATTGCCTGTTTATCCTTTTCTCTGTTAATACTGACTACCAAACTCTGCAATAAACACAGATGAAGTTATTTAGAAGGTTAAAATGGCAAGTTGGGAGCATAAAGGAGAAAAGACAGAAGGAAAATAAAAGGGGTGCATGTAATGGATCTGTGTCATTTTAGCTAGAATTATAATGAAACCAAGATGCCCTGTATACTGAGGTTAGTCTTAATGAACAAGTCTCTTGAGGACACGATGCCAGAGGACACGATGCCATCACTGAGATCAGATCTTCTAGAATAGTTACACTGTTCCCAGGGGAGCATGGAGGCAGATTTTAGTGTCATTCATCTCATCACATACCACTCAAAGCAAATACCTGATCTGAATGGAATATTTTCCTTTTGTAATGAAAGGAAAAAATAAAATAATGGGACATGCTTGACATCCTTCAGTTATCTCATTTGCCCCAAAGGTGTAAAGAGTCGAAAATCTTTATTTGTGGCTACTGCTGCTGAAAATATCTCTGTATGATGGGAAAACTTCAAACCATGTTACTAAAGAGATGACAGCACTGAGATCCAGTGGCAGTGTCTCTTAGGAAACTTAGCAGGCTATAACTTAAAGTATTTAACAGTGACACAGTTTGATTTCTTGCCATTGTTTCCATCCAACATTTATAAAAACTCTGGTCTAATTTATGAAAAGCAAACCAGAAGGCAACAAAATTCTTATAAATATCTTCTTTTAAATGAATTAAAAGTAGTTACTATTTTCTTCCACTCACCATTTTAAGGGAATTCTGAAAATAAGAAAGTCCTAAAAGTGAACATGTTTTGGTCAGTATTTGAATGAGTAAAGTTTCTAAAATTTTATAGTGAGTCCCAAGATAGAAAGGAGCTGAATAGACAAGTGAAATCCAAAGAAACCAAAGCATGAAGGAGGCTGGGAGTCAGAAGAAATTTTATGCCCAGATGCAACAACTTCAGACCCAAGTAAAGGATGGGGAAGAAAAAGTGAAGGCTTTAATTGGCCTTGCCAGACATGCCCAGTAAGATCATCTTTAGCCTGCAGTAGTCACATGGCCCAGCCCTCTTGAAGACTATCTCTCACAGGATGATGGATGATGATCTGAAACTGCTCTCCAAGGCAGAGAAGGGGGCTCACAAAGCAGATATGGCTGGGATGAGGAAGGGAAGGTAAAGAAGAGAGGATGTGACTTTATACACCTTGGTTGATGTCATTCCTACACCCACTGTGTAGATGGGAAGGCAAAGGTACAAACAGACACAGAGCATTTTTAGATGAAGTTATTGCTGAGCAAGAATTTCCATCCTTTGCCAGTCTCCCACAGGATGCTGATCTTGGAGTTGGTCATGTGACCTGCCTTTGATGTTGGATATGGTCATGTGCCTTGCAAGCAATGTGAATGGAAAACAGCCCATTAGATCTAAGCCTATGCCTTAAGAATTTTCCATTTGCCCCTGTGGTGGGTTCTGATGGCCTTTAGAAGAACATGCTCCACAAAACCATCCTGTGTACCAAAATGAGGAAGGTGGAGAAGAGTCACTGCCTTGATGTCAAGACTTGGAATTAGAAAAAGAGACCCCCAACTGTTTCTCATGGCTGTAAGAATGCAATGAAATTACTGCATCTCATTGACTAAGGGGGTGCCCAGTTTATTGAACTACCTAAAAAAAATTTTTTTTTTCTTCATTAACTGCCACTTACAAGCACCCGGCACCATGGCTGAAACACAGTGGACATTTTCTGAACTAGCAGCTTTGTTCTTTCTCAGAAGGCAGAACTAGAGAAGTTTAATATAGAAACCTATTTCTGACTTCCACCTCACAAATTCTAAATTTAGCACACATCATATTTGATGTGCCTTACTTCTGAGTAAACTTGATTCTTACACAGTCTATCCCATTTTGCTCTGTTTTTCTGTGGCTGAGTGGCTATAATTGCTGTTGTTTTTCCACCATAAGCTTCCTTCTTGCACTGTTATTTTTACAAATCACATTAGCTAAGTTATACTGCATTTTATCTCTTACATCATTATCTCCCCAATGACCACAGTGCACTCCTCACTGCATTTTTGTAAATCTCCTCTGGTTTTTTTATGTTTCTGTTTCCTGCATTTATCTCCATCAAGTGCAGATAATAGTCACCAACTCTCTGATGATGCTAAGCTTTTACTGTACATTGTGGGATTCCATCTATAAGAGGTTTTGATGTACTCAGCTAATCAAAGATCTCTTTCTATTACTTCCAGAAGTTTTCTTCCTTTGAGATGAAGCCAAGAGTTTGTGATGATTTTCTATTACTCTAAAGCAAGGTTGTTTCCTTTTCCCCAGTCCCAGTTTACCTGCATTTTTCATTGCTGTTGTGCTAAAGTCATGATTGAAAAATAAATTACTATTAATGTCACTCTATCCCCTATGTCCAACTTTCTTGCTTCATAATTTCTTTTTATGATGCTGACCTAATAACTTGGCATTTCAGTCTTCTTGTTCAACTGATTAACAAGGAACAATTGAACAGAAGAGCAGAAGTTCTCTCGACTCAAAAACCTCTGCTCTCTCAGACCTGTATGATCAGTTCTGAACTGATACTGTGGTATACCAGCCATTCACTACCTGTTTTATTGACCTTTTCCCAACAATACACTCCAGACTATTTCTCCACCTCTGTCACATACTTCCTTAAAAGGAAACAAACATTGATGCTTTCAGTATTACTTCAGCATGTATTTTAGTTACTATTTAAAATTATTGTTTTATAATCAAAGAAGAAAGCTCAACAAGTTAAATATCCTAAGACCACACACTTAGTGACAGAAGGGTCTACTTAAGCCACTACTCCTGCATGGAGTCTTTTCCGTGTACCTCTCCAAGTCCACTCTGAGACAAAATTAACTGTTTCCCCATTTGGGTACAGAACTATATCTACTTTGGTAAGGGGACAGAAAAATATTAATACCACTGATCAACCCATTGCCACACAGCTCCTTTTAAAGGTAGAGTCTTCTCTTTTTTTTATCCTCAGGGCTGAGCATAGTTCTTGGGACATAGAAGATACCCAGTCAATAAACTGAATCTAATCTAGATAAAAGAAAAAAGAAATCAGCTAGCTATTATTAAAGGCAAGTACCCCGGGGGAAATGTGTATGAACATCTATCAGTCTGGGTCAACGATACAAGATTGATGAAATAATGATAAAAACTGAGTACAAAGTATAACAGTAGTCAGATGTATCTCTAGAACATTTTTATATGAGTGCAGAGGCTCTTAAAAGTGTTTGAGGATGACTTATTAGCACTTTATAAGCAAACAGCACCTAGAGTGCAGACCACTTTACAAATAAATATGACTTCTAATCTTCAAAGCTAAATAATTGGGAAGGGCAATAGAATCCTTGAAAAGCATCCTTTGAAAAACAATAGCATCTGCTTCATATATCAGTATCACTCATGCTTCTGCTAAGATAGCATTTGTAACAGGTATAAAATTAATGTGCTGCCAAAACACCAATGTGCCTCTCTTGAATTTTGCCACCAATACTGTATTACCTATACTCATTTATATTTGATTATATATATTTTTAAATGTATTTCCATATTTGCTTTTTTTTTTTAATAAGGTCAGTTGAGTTTAAAGCACTTGCTGAAAGAATTGCAAACCAATTGATTGATTATTCTGTATTTTGTTTTATTTTACTGTAATAAAAACATTTAACATGAGAGCTAACTGCTTAAATTTAAGTGCACTACACAGTATCATTAACTGTAGGCACAATGCTGCATGTCTGATCTTAGAACTTCATCTTGCATTTCTGACACTTTACTCCCACTGAAGAGCAACACCCTGCTTACTCTGTCCACCCAAGCTGCTGGTCACTACCATTTCCTTGTTTGTATGAGTCTGACTATCTTGGCTACATGCTTTACAAACGGAAACATGCAATACTTCTCTGTGTTTGGCTAATTTCACTTACAATAATGTGCTCCAGGGTCATCCATGTTATCATTAGCCAAATTCCCTTGTTCTTTAAGGTTGAGTAATATTCCATTGTGTGTATATGCTACAGTGTCTATATCAATTCATCCATGGATGCACATCTAAGTCTTTACTGTATTTTAGCTTTAGTGCATACTATTACACTGAACATAGGAATGCTAATTTCCCTTCAAGATCCTGATTTTGATTCTTTTAGATGAATACCCAGAAGTGAGGCTGGTGGAGCATGTGCTAATATTTTTAACATTTTAGAAACATCCAAATTATTCTCCATAGTGGCTGCATCAGTTTAGATTTGCACCACCATTGTATAAGGGTTCTAATCTCTATATATCTTTGTCAGAATTTCCATTTAATTTTTTAAAATAATAGCCACCCTAATGGATATAATCTCTAACAACTGTGGCTTATGATTTGCAGTTTTTTGCTGATCAGTGATTTTCAGTATCTTTTCCTATGCTTGTTGGTCATTTGTATGTATTCTTTGAAGAAATGACTGTACAGGTCATTTTAAAAATCAGATTACTTGGGTGGGTTTTGGCCATTGAGTTGTAGGAGTTACTTATATTTTTTGGCTAATAACCCATCATCAGATATGTGGTTTACAAATATGTTCTCCTATTCCATACACTGCCATTTCACTGTGTTGATTGTTACCTTTGCTATAAAGAAACATTATGGTTTAATATAGTCCCTTTTTTTGTTTTTGTTGCTATGTTCAAGAAATCATTGTAGGCCAATGTCATGAAGATTTTCCCCTGTGCTTTCTTCAAGGTGATTTATAGATTTAAGTCTCAGACCAAAACCTTTGATTCACGTTGAGTTGTTTTTGTGTATGGTATAAGTTAATGAAGTTGGTTCCTTACCTTATATCATACTTGGCCAATTACTTTAATGACAGCTAGTGGTTACATTCCCAGTTATCTGTGTACTCTTATTCTCTCAACATCTGCGTCTAGCTTTGGAAATCTTCTGTAGTTGCACCCCGCTTCCACCATTAAGCATTTAGAGACTGAATATTTGCTCTTCCAAATTTCTACTGACAGTGAAACCTCAAAGTACATCTATATACTTATAGTCATTTAGAAAGAATGGACACGTTAACACTCAGCATGAATCAAAAGTACCCGGATTGTGTTTCTTCTTCTGACCTATCTTCTTCCCCTGTTTCTGCCTCATTCTGTGGGATAAGGGTGGTAAAGGTTCATATGGGATACATTGTTTTCATCAATCTCATAAGCAGGGTGAGAATGATCTTGCTAACCTAGTCTCCCATGAGGCCTTCTAGAACAATAAAGTCACATATCCCTGTCACTGAGAACGCTGCCTGAGGTACATTACCTTTTCTTCATTTTAGGATTAAATAACAAATTCAAACTGTTTTTTTAAACCACTTCCTTTAATTCCTTGACAGACTTATACTAGTGTTACTCTAAATGGTTTCCTTCATTGCAAACAGACATCAGAAAGAATAATTTCCCTTCTATTTACTCCTGCATTTTACCTGCTAATTACTTTGAAACATTTTAGAGTATACTACTCAGTCCTATTAAATACAAATTCTCTCTTTAATTCTGAACCCACTCCTGTCCACCCTCCCAGATACTTTTTACACCTTGGTGTGTCCGTTTGAAATGACATTTTTCTAACTGTAACATTCATAGGTAAACCAAGGGAAAAAGGAATCATTTGCAACAATATTTTTCTCATCTGTAACATATATCAGAGTTTCTGTTTTTTATTTATTTATTTATTTATTTTTTTGCTTTGCCTCCAAAGTAAAAACTAAAAATGAAACTGGGATTAAAATACAAAATATTCTTTGCTTCATACTCTATGCAAGAGAAACAGGTAATTTACGCAGTGCATGATGAAACTGAACTGACTGGATAGATCAATGGCAGAGAAGGAAAGCAGTGATCCATCACAGGTCCACCCTGTATCAATCAGTGGCAGCAAAGATGGCTGTGTGGGCCAGCGGCAAGCCATCAGCATGCATGTGTTTCCTCTGTGATTTGTGCTGAAATGTAGGCTGTCCAGTTCTTGCCAGCCTTCAGCCATAGCCCCATAGGAAGCAAGCATAAACCATAAACTTCCAGTCCTTTAAACACATTCATAATGAATAAAGTATGCAAATACAACTACTAACATTTCCAGGTAGTCTAACTTGTAAATGATCGACTATGACTGGAGTTGGTTTTTAAATGAAAAATTCAGATATGATAGCAAGGCAGTTTTTCACAACCCTCCTGATGTGGCCGAGGAGTTGATGTAGTATTGAGGAATTATATACTTCATGATGTAGTGAAAAATGATTTTCTTTACCACCAACCTGAAGAATGCTACACATACCTGCTGAAATATGAAAGTAGAATTTATTTGCATAGGTGAGGAAGGCAGAAGGCTAACACCTCCAGGGTCCATGGAAGCTTAGACCTTCTTTTTGTTCCTTTTCAAAATGAAGCTATATTTGTAACACCAAGTTATTTTTATTCAATGATCTCTCACAAGTACATGCTATGTGTCTATGATAGATAGTCTAGATACTATCTTAGGCATTTGGGAACAAAACAAACCCAAAACTCCTGTTCTCATGGAGTTTACATTCTTATGGTTGAATTTTCCACAAGACAAATATTTTCATTTCTAGAGTTTTTGATACTGAAATTAACTCCACTCATAGTTTATTCCTTTTCCTAACAAAGGTAGTTTTTTTAGAAGTCCATAATTGGGCTGGGGATATAGCTCAGTTGGTAGAGTTCTTGCCTTCCAAGCACAAGGCCCTGGGTTCAATCCCCAGCACTACACACACAAAAAAAGTCCATAATCTTCAGAAAATGTTTGCATAACATATGAGGAAAGTATTATTGGCCTGAGATCCTTTCAACTCCATGTACTTCTGATCTGAAACTGTACAGATTATAGGAAAACTAAAATATAAAAATAAAAAATAAGTAAAAATAAAATAAATTATATCATCTAACTTTTACCTCTTATTTTGTGCTTTGCTACTTGATTTTACTGTTTATGATATTCATATCTCCCAAGTTCACAGGCAAGACCCATTAAAAACTCAGGATCAGCTTTCTTCAAACTTTGTTGAGTGGCAAACAAAATGAGATGATTGTATGCCTTAAAAATCCATCACTGATGTGCTTGATCAATAGTTGGCATCAATAAATTTTAGACATGTGGGCAAGACTGTTGGAGCCAGAAAAGAATTTTTCTTAATATGGATACTGATGTCTTTTAGGTAGAGAGATGTGGGGGCAGATTCACAATAAAAGGGTATGATTACACAATACATTCAAACCATAAACAAACACGCCATTAAGTTATAAAAGAAAAGCATTAATAATTGTTGATTCACCCAAAATTGACTGAATCCCTGCTCTATGCTCAGTAGAAAACATTATCACTACCATGCACTGAGAGTTTACTATGTACCAGACACTCAGAACAGGGATTAAAGTCCCATTTAATTGATAAGTAACTCTATGAGTTGGGTATTACTTTTATCCTAATGTTACAGGTAAGACAGCTAAAAATCAAGGGGGTTATGTTGCTCCCTGTGGTCACATGGCAAAAAATGATCAGACATAAAAGGAGGGTCTGTGGCTCTTCTAGCCTCCTACTCTTAATTTATTCATTTACTATTTTCAAATGTTTAATATGTATAGTTATTTACATCATTAGTCCATATTTCTGGGTAGAAATATTATCAATTAATAAACTTCAGAATGTAGCCCATTTTCCAAGGTCACCTGGCTGGTTAGAGACAAAGATGGAACTAGAATAGGTTCTAACACAGGGTTCATTGTATATTCCATATGAAATTGTGAATCACTCAGAACCATAATTATAATAGCAGCTAATACTATGTCCTTAAGTATCCTTAGAAGCTCCAAGCACTGTCAATATGCAGGATGACCTAATTTCCACAATCTGATGAAATGGGTGCTATCATCCCCATATCACAGGTGTCCAACTGTGCCAAAGAAAAGAATCTTTGCTAATGACTCAATTGCTAATAAGGGGCAGGGCAAGGATCCAAATACAGATTTGTACAGCTCCAAAGTGTGACCCTTACCTACTATACTATTCTGCCTCTTGATCGCAAAAATCAATTTCCCCAATGTATCAAATTTAAAAAAAAAGAACCTTTCATTTTCCTATGACACTTCTCTGACCCATATCAGTCCTACTGTATATTCTCATTTTCTCAATCACAATCCATTGCTGTTTCTGTGAACAAACCCTCTCCCATCTCCCAAAAGATCATGCTTTCAAGATCAGGGATTGTGTCTTTTTAAATTCTATCTGTCCTTTCAAGCACCTATCTGTGATGATGCAGTGACTGTTGCAGACAATAAGCAAAAAAATCACAGAACTGGCATCATATCCAGGAGTTAGATGCTGCTTTCCTTCCTTTACTCTTTTCCCTCACTCACTAAGGTGCTCTCACCCTTGCTTCCTGTCTATGGCCCCACAGCTCTTCACACTGAGTTGCAGCTTTAACCTGACCTAGTCCCTTGGCTCCCATTTTACATGAGGCAATGGCGTTAACAATATAGACTGCTGGTGAGGCAAAGACTTCTTAAATAAATGGATCCTTAGCTTCTCTGAGTGGTAGCAGGAATACTTTGCTCCACTGGGTTAGCCTCTTCTTCCCATTCTGAACCCAAACGAGCAATTCCTATCCACTAGCCACTAGTTCCCAAGACTAGATTTGCTCTCAATCAGGAGGAAATCTGGAGTATTATATTTCTATGACATGTCACTTCAAATATTCTATTTGTCTCTACTTGGAAGATGGGGAGATTTTACACAAACACACACACACACACACACACACACACACATATACACCCCATAATTTACACACTATCATTCTAACTTTTAAAGGGAATTTAGGCATGTCAAATTAAGCATATGCCAAATAACCATAACATTTAAGCAATAATAGCAAGGTAACATATTGGGTGTTCAGTATGACCCAAATCCCATGCCTGTAATTTTACCTGCATTATCATTTGATCCTCTCAGCAATCCTGTGAGGAAAGTACTACGGATTCCGTATCATGAAGATGCACAGCCCATAGTCACAGGGAATGTGAACTTAGGTCAAATTCTAAGTCCAAACTATAGAGTCCCAAAATCTCTAGTAACCAAATGGATAAACAAATTATATAAATTGATAGTTTTTCTCTCTACTTTCTTACTATTTTTACAATAGTCAATGGAGATAACAACTCTCCAGAATCTATCATTTCAGGATATTTTTATTACAGCAGATTCTCTCTCACACAAATGCTGTCCTAGCCCCTCTCCAGTTGTCAGCTCAGTGGGAATGAACCTAAGTGCAAATAATAGAGGACATTATGTAATACTAAGAACTTGAGATACTTTGTTAGAATATGGAATATGATTCTGATATTCTGATAAATGACAACCAAGTATGAGCACTGTATCATAAACTTCTTAGATACACTCACCAGTTAAAAGGAATCACCCCTTCTTAGAAATCTGTAAGCTCATCTCTTTCCTTTCCACTGCTATTCTCAGAACTCACACCACAGCCTTTACTGGATGTAGCAGATACAAAAGCAAAAAAATAAATAAAAGACATTTTTACACTGAAAGAACCTACTTCTGACTATTTCACCTAGGTGGTAAACTGGTGAAGAGCTTCGGTGCTCCCTCTAGTTTCCTCCTGACTAGAGTCTAACCAAGTCACTTGGCTACTCAGTCAACTGTCAAAGCAGGAAGCTTATTCACAAAACTGTGTAAGTTACTAAAAATGTCTTGTAATTATTATTTAGGAATCAATATAGATATTCTTCAAAATAATTTCATGGGAGCAAAAGGAGTCTCCATTCATTTAACGATGTAGTAGCTGAGACAATAGAGACTGAGCTGGAGAAAATAATAAAAGCTTTAAAACAATTTATCATCCCAAACTTCTTAAACAATTTCTTTTCATTTGTTTGTTTTTTACCTTAGAGAATAGGCACAAGGAAAGAAATCATTTAACCCACAGAAAATACTACATATAGACATACTTTTTAACAGTCACAGTTACACTGGTTAAAAGCCAGTTACTTATTATCTTATAAAATTCCTTGTTGTAAATGTTAGAGCGAAAAGACTCTTTAAGAGTTAATGTTTGATGTGTGTGTGTATATAGAGTACTATTTTTCTTGGGGGAAAATCATTTTATGATGCACACAGTGATGCCTTTAAAAACTTGACTTTCCATTCACCTATCCATTGTCTTTCTCAAAGCTGATTCTTTTCTCCAACTACCATTATTCTTGTCTATCACGTTAGCTCATTTTCCCACTCAGTCAATCTTGAAGGGATATGATCCTCTCATAATGCTTGATTGCTTTATGTATATAGCAAAGGCACCCAAGAAATCTTTCTAATTAACTTTTTTACACAGGATCAAAAAATGGCAGTGGTGAAGCAAAGATGTGGTCTACAGAAAAATTAAGCTGTTACCTCATGGTTAGAAGAAAAATTTTGCTCTCCAATTCGTTCTTATTTTCTGGCAGAGATTAGAGTTGGATAAACATTGCAGTGTTTTTCTGCATTGTAGCCTTATCACATATGTGGCTTAGTTATCTTGACCCTACCTGGGGACTCTGAGTGAACTGCCATCAGCACTCTAGAAAAGTTATCAAATACTAATGCACATACATGTCTCTTGGGGAATCTTTTAAACAGTTTCTGGTTGATTCACTAGGTATGGTGAAGGCAATGGTTTTGCATTTCTAACACGTTCGGAGGTGATGTCAAATGCAAGCCTGAGGGCCACACTTTGAGTGAGAATCACTCTAGAGCACTCTGATTCCGAAGCACAGAGGGTAAACTATGTTACAAACTGTATGTAAATTCTGTTCTTGGATTAGCATAGTCTATATCTTTGGGAAGCACTTAACAAGACATTTCTCACCAAAGGTCTTCAAAGAAACCACACTGCTTCAATGGCAGGCTATCCTTTTATAAAAATAAGAAGAAAAATTTTAAAGTAACAGATCCTCACTTGGAAGTGAGAACAAACTGACTCTGATTTGCAAAGGCCTATCTCATTTCTGATCCTTTACCACTGGGGAGAGCTATGAGCAGCATGTCAAAACTGCACAGGGCACATTCCCAGGAAGTCACTTGGAGGGCCAAGTGCAATTTTATGTAAGCCTGTCTGGACTTGTTTTTTTGTAATTTTTTCACCAGTAAGCCCTGATGATTTTCTTGAAAGAAAGAATTCAAAGGCAAGGCTGATGTGATTCCACCAAAAAACAGAAAACAAGTATTTCTGTTTATAACAAGATTCCTTATTACCCCTCTTCTCATACTTCTAGGCAAAGAATAAAATGTAAAACTATAATTGTCACTCTGCAGAACTGATTAAATAAAAAAAAAAAAAAAACCCAAAAGCTACCGTGTTGATAACATATCCACACCTTTTATGTGCAAATCCATATGGTGTCACTTGGGAGACAAAATATCCAAGCAAAACCAAACATACTCCTTGCTTTCTGAAAAGCAGAAGTTACAGGAAATGCCTACAACACAAGTAAAATAATGTAATTTATTAGGCCATACCAGAACTAAGGAAGAGAGAGAAATAGGGAGAATGGAGAACTCCAGAGGTATAGCTTTACCTAAAGAGAACTGCTGCTAATTAACTACAGACCAAAGTTCAATTGGGTCAATTTGGGATTGTTTCTCTTTTCCCTTTTTCCCTCTTGGTTTTATTTCTAGATGTGTCCAGTGATTTTAAGCTGAATACAGTTGCTGTGTGTAAAAAAGATGCAGCAATTCTGGATGAGGGGTTCTCCCACTCAAGAAGGGTCATCCCCATCTCTGACTGGTAGTCTGAGATGGGGCAGGTTATCTTTCTTCAATCCAGGATTGACTTGAGGGAAAAGCTGGTTGGGGCTTGAAAGAATCTTCCCACCTCTGGTTTGTCTGCAATCCTTGGGTGTAGTTTGAAGTTCTGTGTTATTCACTAAGTGCTTCTTGTCAGTCATGGGTGTGGAACTTCATTATTTATTCTTAGCATTGTGAGGCTATCAAAACTGCTTTGCTTTTCAGTGATCTCTTTCTTAGCCTCACACAATACAAGACACAAAAATTAGACAAGAACCTCAAGATGCAAAAGCTTCCAGGATCAGGCTAATAGACCAGTGCCTGTTTTTTTCTCTGAGATTCTAGGCTGCTTTTGCAGTCCCAAACTTCAATATTTGTTTATTCTGTTTTGTGAGATCACCATTTTTTTTCCCCCTTGGAGGTGTGACCTGCCTGGCTTCTTATCTATTCAGCCAAGCCCCAAACTGGCCAGTTCCTTCAAGGGAAAAGCAGCATGCAGATTACTGGTTCACCACCCTACAGTTTGCAGCTCTCTGAGAGTCTTATACTTCTTTTACCTCTTTAAATTAGGTATGTTTCACATTTTATTTATATCTGGCTTTTCTACTGTTTACAAAGATGCATTCATTTGTCACAAGCCATTCCAACTCAGCCAAAACCTGAAGGTCTCAGGTTAAGTTAATACAGTAATTTAAGTACTTTCCCTAGGAATAATATTTTTATTCTGAGATTTGGAGTTCACAAATTTAAATGCTTATACTGCGTATACTATGTAGGAATTATTTTGTTAAGAACAGACTACAAATGTGATTTTTTAATACATGTATGTATATATGTGTGTGTGTGTGTATGTATATATATATACACACACACAAATATGTATGTATATATATATGTGTGTATATAAATATATATACAAATGAATATGTGTACATGTAGGTAGGTGTGCACATGTGTATACATATAGACATATATACATGTGTATGTTTATGTGTGTATATGCATATATGTATTCTGCCCAAACAAGACATCAACTAGTTCTTTTGGTTCACTGATCTCCTTTAAGGTGGCTATCAGGCAATTTTTGTAATTTGTCAACAGTTCTAAAAGAAATTTCAGATAACCATAAATCAGTGTTATAGTTTGGAGTACTTCAGATGCTCTAGATAAATATTTCATGATAAATGGACACTCGACAAGAGAAATGGTTTCATGTAATACAGTAATGAAAAAATGACAAGATTCCCAACCTTATGCTTGTGGGAGAACAAGATGAAAATGCTGCTGATGAGTATGAATCTACACTTGCCAGCAGTGGGTCCTTCTTGAAGCAAAGAGAGATTTCCATGGGGTCACCATCTGACTTAAGTCTTTCTGTAATGGTGTCCAAATGAGAATGTACATGGATGAGAATGTAAAATAACCAAATTATCCCCATTTCCATGTGTTATCTTCAACTGGGATTTCTGATATTTCTGGAAAAAAGTAAATGATTTATTCCTGAATAAAGTAAGAAGCAACAATAAATTCACCTTATCAGAACTGTTGAAGGCTCTTTCAGAGCAGGGCCCTGATGGGATATCCAGTCTCAGTAGTGAGGAGCTCTCCACCATGTAGAGAGCTTGATAACACAGGGAGGCCTTGGTATGGGATTGTTCACAGTGGCTACTGATATGAATTCCCCCAGGATTATAAATGACCATAACAGCAGTTCCTGTTCAGAGAACCCTAGAATCCTTCATGTGTGTGCTTATGTGTGATTATTAAGAGAAAATGCCCAGGCATTTAAATAATGGGAATGTGATAAGACATTAGGACATGCTACATATTCTAACCCATTGCTTGATTTTTCACAGTTACTAAGTTTTAAGATTGAGTATGATTTTTTAAAAAAATGTTTACAAACAAGCAAACAAAAAAGACTTTTCCTTGGTGTGTAGTAAGTATCAAATGGTACCAACTAATTGGCAAAAAAATTTTAAATTGTTTCTGTAGGTGGCAGGCATTGTGCCAAAGATATTACATGAAGTCAGCTTGTCACCCACTAACTCTTTGAAATAAATACTATCATCATCTTCATTTTTATGGATGAGGAAAATGAAGTCCAGGTAGGTTTAGGAATTTGTTCAAAGTAGTAAGTGTATAGAATCAACCTGAAACTAGGTCTCTGGGTACCACATCAAAAGCCCTTAACCACATCACTTTACTGGCCTCTTGGACTGCATTGATCATTTTAATGCTCAGCTGCACATTACTGGTACTTCAATAATGTGACTATGGATTATGGACATGTGCCTTTCCTACCTCTTCTTAAATTCCAAACTAAATATAAAATTAATGACATCCTGGGAGTCGTGATTCTTCCCAAGTACATCTCACTAAGAACACAGTTTATGAAATCTTTATATCTAGTTGAAATGTGTTTACTAAGTCTTGCCAGGAAGCTCATTTTATGGGGATATGATACAGAGGCAATATAAATTGCTAAAGGGTTAAGAGAACCAACCAGTCCTTTTCCTGCAACTAATTTAGTAGATTTCAAAAATGAGGTACTTGGTTTGTTCCCTTTCATAAGTTAGTAGGCATGCACAATAAGTCACTTAAGACAAAAAGGGTGAGAAGATTCCAGAGCTGACCCCTGTCCCCTAATATTCTAGGAAAAAAGTAACATTGCTTTATTCCTGAATAAAGTAAAGGAGCAATAAATTCTTCTTATCAAAACTGTTGAAGGCTCTTTCAGAGTACTGCCCTGATAGAACATCCAGTCTCAGTAGTAAGGTACTCTCCAGCATGTAGAGAGCTTGATAACACAGGAGGCCTTGGGCATAGACCCATCACTGCCCCCATGCCACTGCTACCTACATATTGTGTGTAGACCCACTATCTTTGAGGAGGCACAAAATTGTTTTGAGTGCCCAGAAACTTCACACTGCACTTCTGCATTTCACTGGGCATTTACTAAGCATAGAGGAAGGAGAATAGTATCCTGGCCCTGGAATTTCTGCCTAATAGCTGTGTAATTGTGAACAAGTCACACTGCAAGCCTCAGTCACCTCCTGGACGAAATGAAGATGACAAGCTGTTTCGTGATGTTCTTATAAAGGTGGAACATGCAAGAGAATATCAAATACTATTCAAACATAAGATCGATTACATACAGAGACATGCCTTTTGCACACATATCTTTATCTTTAAGCACTAAGTTCTGCATATTATCCAGATGCCCTGGAGCATACAATTAACAAAGCAGAAGGCAGCAGACAAAATCCACCAACCAGCACAGAGTAAGGGAAACTGGAAGATGCTGCATTTTCATAGTGATGGGAAAGGACAGAACAGTCCAGGCACAGGGATGGGTAAGAAGAGAAGTACACAGGCCGTTACAGAAGTGGATCCTGGAAAGTTCCCTAATGCTAGCACACGGTAAGTGTAGAATTTGATGATGAAATAGCATCATGTCATGACCTCCTAAGAGAAATTCATTTGATATAGAAAAACTGTGTGACAAACATCATACATTAAAAACATCAACAAAAACATCTGTTATCTTGCAGGCACCTGTTTGTTGATAAGCTAGTAAAGATGTACCTCCAATTTACTGATTAGATATCAGAAGTTCAAGAATTTATTAGTAGTCAGGTCCATATAGAGCATAAATGGTAGACAAGGTTCAAAGGGATCCATCCAGTCAGGTGAGCTGGTGCCTCAGGCTCCTGAGCCACTGGGATCACAAGTTTGAGGTCAGCCTCAGAAACTTAGTGAGACTGAAAAAAAAAAAAAAAAAAAGGACCGGATGTGTACCTTGGTGGTAAAGCACCCCAGGTTCAATTCCCAGAGGAATAAAACCAAATAAAATAAATGTTGGGGGTGGAATGATTCTGTCTGACTCCAGGAGTTGTACTTCTTCACCATCTTGATGTGTTGCCTGTCTTTATACCATGTCAGAATAGAAGGTGGAAGGTTGACTAAGTGTGTATTTCTGTAAAGGGAAGCATCACTGTGATTAAATGCATGGTAAAAAATGTCAGGGATGCTATATATGCAGATATTTTGTTAACAGCAGCTACTTCCTTCTGTATAGTGGGATTACAGTTGACTTTTTCAACACTCAAACTTCATTTGACTTCTATCATGAGAAAGACAAAACAACTAAAAACTTATAATACATTTTTATTTTTTCCTCCTAAGGGCAATTCTGTTATTTCAAAACAATTCAGAAAATTTGTGCAAAAATAGAAAAAATAGGGAGTTTAGAGGGAGAATGCATTTAGGGTTAATCATTATAAATTCGAGTTTTAAAATAGGTATCTATGGGCTATTAAAAAACAGCTGAGAATATCCAATTCAACCCAGTGTAGGGAGAAGCTGGACTTGAGGTTCAAGATGAATGGGAGGAGGTCACACTCAGGGACTGTCATAGAGGGTCACTCATAGGGTTCTTTACAAAAGGTGTAGACCCCACCCTGAGACTTTCAGAGGCAATGCTGGTGAGAACACTATTTCGGGATTCACTAGGTAAGCAGGAATAAGCAATCACACCTCCAATCTGTTGACTTAGGGAAAACATTAAGAATCATCACTATGCCCCCCCCGAAACAAAACAAAACAAAACAAAAAAATCAAAAGAAAGTTCAGCAAATATATAAGATTTAGGAGATAGCTCAGGACAGAGCATGGGAAGCTCTGTATTTGAGACTGAAAAGAATAAAAGAAAGAAGGAAGGGAAGTGAAAGAAGGGGGTGTGGTCTCTGGGGAGGGAATAATATGAATATTCTAAGGTAAATGCCTAGCAGTTCTTATAATAGAAGGAAGCTTATAAAGCCCTACTAGTTTCAAAAGCAAATTTTCATAAAATATGTAAATCTTTTATTATTATTAGTGAAGACAAAGCTGATTTCCATTTAGTAATATGAAGAATATTATAATCTCTTACAGGAAGGAACACATATAGAATATTTAAATGAGATGCAAAAAAATAGATAAGACTTCCAAATTAATTGCTTCCAACAGTTTAGAGTTACAATATATATTTTTAATTCATATTATGAAAACTTGTTGCTAGGCATTTTTAGGACAGCTAAAAAGGCAATGACAATATTGAAGTACTTTGAGTTAAGCATTGGTAAAAGAGCAATTAAGTAATCAAAACTTAATTAAAAACCCTCTCTGCTTTTATTACCATTCAAAAAATAGTATTTCCAAAGTTATCTATTTGTCAATATTGAATTTAAGTTCTGTGCTCCCACTAACCAGCTGAAGTTAAGATAACCTTATCCTTTTGTGTTTGCAGAAACAACCCAAAACACAGGAATCAACCCACCCTTGAATATTGAGACCCACCTCCACCCTTTCTGAATGCTTCCTTCTATTATAAAACCCCAGCTTTGCTCCCTCTTTGATAATTTTCAGTAACAAATATTCCACTTATTTCAACAACCTGAGTGAAATCATCTCCCTAACCTATTTGTCCCACTGTTCCAGATATAAAATACCTATAAAAATTTATAGTATATATATATATAATAGAATTGTATAATTATATTGTGATTAATATTAATTAATACAAGTCCTAGATTATTATTTCCAATCTAATTTTATGAAACTGTGTCAATGTTATTGAAATATTTGCAGAATTGAAATTGGGACTTACTGGGTTAAATGTCTGGTACATCGTGTCTTTCATATATTCAACTATTGAACTTTTTGCAAAAAACGATTGCAAGAAAAAACTGAGACCATACCAAGCATATTGTTTTGGTGCTATTTTTTAAAGGAAGGATGCATGCAAAATATCAGGTAAATGCAATTTCACAAAGGGTAAGAACTATTGATTAATCACACTAGTGCACAGCTCCAAGAAAGAAGTCAAGTATCTATGGGACATCTCATTTTACACAAAGGCAGCTTAGTGCAACTGAAGACTATTTGGAAATTTTAGAAGAACACACAGGAAAAACACACTGAGTAAGGAAGTCTAACTTCCAAATAGGAAATATTCCCAATTGAGTGTCACCCTGCAGGTAGAAGGTAGCACTGGAATATAGGACCAAAAAGTGTGACAAATTCTGGCAATGTAGGAAGAAAGAAAATCACAGCTTTGGCAAAGGAAGAAAGTGCTAACCATGAAAATGACTTAAAGATATGGTCTTCAGGCCCACTAGGGACTCTGAGACCACCCACTTCCAAATTTCAGAAGTTTCCTTAATTTCATGTCTGAGGCACAATTCAATGAGATTATTTCACCTGATGTTTCAAGACTTGTGATTTTCTGCAGGTTTATTTGCTCAGAGGGAAATCAATAAATACACCATACTTTATTAATATACTTCTGAGATGTTTCTCATATAAATAAATGCCCAAGCCTAGGGAAAGAAATGGCCTAACTACATGTCTTCATTTTAAGCCCTGCATAGATGAATTCACACTGCAACTCTCAGGCAGAAAAATATGGCAGTGGCATCCACACTTGATAACAAATCCATGCTAATTTTGACTTTCAATAACCTATACCTTGAGCACTGCACCAGTGATTCATATATACCATCTCATTTTATTCTCAGAAAATCCTAAAAGTGTTTAGAACAGACCCATTTGATAGACGTCAAAAGTAAGGCTTAGGGAAGGTTTACTGTGCACCCAAATACTATGTTAGTGGGAAGCAAGTGTAAGACTAGTGATTATTAAGGAAGGATGCTGTAGGCATCACTGTTATAGTCAAAAGATACTGGAATTTGTTTGAGACTAGCAGAATTTGGCCAAAGGTATTTGAAGCAATCAATTTAATGAATTCAAAACAATGATTAGTAATTAACACATCAATCTTGTGAATGTCAGTGGATAGTTCTCAAGTGCTAGAGTTTGCTTGAAAAGTTACTTGCCTTCAGTTGATTAAATATTCTCTCCAAAATCTTGTTTACATTATTAATTTGCTCAGCAACCCCTATCTTCAGAGAAGTGTAAACTTCTACCTGGTCCCTGAAGAGTTAGCACATATTTTTAATTAAAATGGTCTTGAATAAATTGAGTTATTTTTTACAGGTTTTAGTACTAACAGTATTAACTCTGAATAAAGTAGATTAAAAAACAAGGTACCTTAAAAGTACACAAACATAGGTTTTTTAAACACTGAAAGGTCTAAAGTTCATAAAATTATCTGACTCAAAATTATTAAAAATGGACAGTGAACCATTTCTGTAGTTTACATGAATGATTTTCAGTAGCAAAAAATGTGAAGATGTGTCAAAAGTTTATAAGTTCAAAGCATAAACTGAACACTTCCTGCAGAAAAACCTTAAACAAAATTAAACACCATTACAAAGATTTTGACAGTTTGCTCTCTTATGATCCAAATTATAGTAACGGAGCTTTGTATATAATGATGCAATTATATGCTGTCATGAACAGTTTAATTATTTTATGCCTGAGGGTTTTTGTTGTTGTTGTTGTTAAATCAAGTGCCCCATAGAACTTCCAGATGTGAATGCTTCTAACCTGGCTTTGCTATCCTCTCACTATAGTCAATTTTCAAGGGACTCAGAGGAGTGAACTTTGTTTTAAAATGGTTCTCATAAAATTCTTTTCACTTCATTTTTCAACTTATAAAGACTCACTACTCGTTTTTCAACATCCACACTGCAGAGTTCTGAACTCATTCATTCTTTCCAATGTTCCACCACCTTCCATGTGCAAGATGCCAGGAAAGAATGTGATATACACACAGGGAGGCACTGATGCTTAATGACCAAGGAGGAAATTGGAAGCAAGCAAAGAATTATAAAACAGAGAAGCAGCTTTGGGTCATGTCTATGCCCTCAGGTTCCACAGTCAGATCTGGTTAAAATCCCAGCAGTGACTTTAGCTATGTTAGTGTGACTCTTAAACTTACCCTCTTCCTCATCTAGATAATGGGGGCAATGAAAGTTCCTATCTCAGGGTGGTGTGAGGATTAAATGAGTTGATAATGCAAAGCTTTTAATATAATGCCTGGCATATAGTATATGCTCAATAAATATTAGCCAATGTAAAAACAGTAATAATTTTCTTATTCTTACTTTTTGCATGATAGGAAACACCAGAATGAGCTATGTAAAGGATGCTAATAAGAACACAAAGGAAGAGCAGGTAATCTTCCTGGAGCAGCTCAGTGTGAACAGTAGGAAGTTGCATGGGATTGGAGATAATACTGAGGAATTGGTCCTTAAACTCTTTGGGGGGAAAAAAAAAGTAACCTGAGCACTGTTTAAGAAAGACTTTTTAAGCAAAGATGCTGTGTTCAGTTAAGTGGCTGCTTCATCTTAAGAAAGTAGTTTGCAGCTACTGATCACCCTGGAACCCTGGCCATGCTGATAAGCATCATTATCATCATCATCCATAAAGTCATTTGCTGTGTCACGTCTTGGCAGAGGAATGCTCATTTGTTACAATTATCCCTTCAGTCTGACATGAAGAGAAAGCAACCGGAAAGCAACTTCTATTACCCTGGGAAGCTCCTCCAAATAATTAAAATTCTGAAACATTCCTCAAGCTGAAAGCAGATGAGAATCTTGTGGAGGGCACATTCTATTAAATAAGCAGGCTCGTGTTTGTTGTTCTTGCAGCACGTGTCCCTGAGTCCACAAGTCCCAGAGCACCGAAAGTCATTATTTTTTTAACCCAACTTTTAAAGTCCCAAATCAATCTTCTAAAAAGAAATGGCCACCAATTCTTGAGCACATCAAGGACCCCTTTGAAGCATTTGTCACTGCACAAAGTTGTGACACAAAATGACCTCATCACCCACAATCTCTCCAGAGACATGTTACTGCTACTCAGAATTTCAAAGATAAGGCAACTGAGGCACAGAGAGGTTAAGTCACTTACACAAGTTTCACAAACATAAATGTTTTTGAGCTGTAATTTGAGCCCAGTTTTGAACTCAATGTCCATAGGTATCAGAGCATAGCATATACCTTAGTAATATATTTTATTTATTTTTCTAAAAGTAATACTCAAGTTCAAAATACAAATTAAGGTGTGATATGGTAAACCAATTGAGGGGTAAGCGGTGAATGGAGGAGAAGGAAAAAGAAAGTAAATTATCTAGTAAAATTCAAATATCAACTCAATCATGTTGAATTTTCATCATGACCAGATAGGACTCTCCTTTTAGCCAAAGGCTCAACACAATTATTAGTCAAGGTCTTAGAAAATAAGGGCCACACACTCCTCATTAAACTTTGAGGCCTCTTGTCATCATTGAGCTATATAGTTCGGCAATCATCACAAGGCTATTTACAAAGTGACTAGCTCGCACACTCTGGTGCACACCTATAATCCCAGCAACATGGGAGGCTGAGGTAGGAGGATTCCAAGTTCAAGGCCAGCCTCAACAACTTAGTGAAACCCTGTCTTGAGAAAAAAGAAAAAAAAAAAAAAGCAATAAAAAGGAAGTGGGGACGGGGGATGTGACTGAATGGTAAAGCACCCTTGGGTTAAAATCCCAGTACAGCTGTGTGCAGTGGTGCATGCCTGTAATTCCAGTGGCACAGGAGTCTGAGGCAGGAGGATCCTGAGTTCAAAGCCAGCCTCAGCAAAAGCAAGGTGCTAAGTAACTCAGTGATAGAGACCCTATCTCTAAATAAAATACAAAATAGGGATGAGGTTTGGCTCAGTGGTCAATTGCCCTCCCACCAAAAAAAAAAATCCCAGTACCAAAAAACAAAAACAAAACCCTTACAACTTACTTACATGCAAGGTTTGAGAACCAACCAACCAAGTCAATTATCGATCAATACAGGATTGTTGTAAGGATTAAAATGAGATGAGGTTTCATTTAGCACAGTGCCAGGCACTCAATGGATACATAATTTGTTTGCTCCATTAATGACAATTATTATGGATAATAATCATGATTCCTAAAAAGAGTCATTAAACTAATATGAGAGTAATATCATAAACTAAATGCCTTTTTTACCCTGTTACACAATATAAAAAGAATAACTGGAACAAATGACTAGCTTCCACAAGTGAGCATTCCTTGGAAGTTCTGATAATAGCTGTATGCTCAACTGGAAGAAAGTTATTTTAATAAAAGTTGGTCAATAGGGAGACATGAAATCTGATATTGGACTGGTATCAGAGAAAGGAAATTCATAAAAGGAAAAAAAGTAAATTTAGAGAGATCAAAATCCATTATTAGACAAACATGCTTACCAAATGCAGCTCCAAATAAATAGCGTTAACCATTGGGTAAATGGAGTCCAACTATGTAATAAATGGATTAATTTAACTAGTTGATTAATCCAAAAGTCATCCAATGAATCCTATGCATGAAGACATTGCCAGTGAGTTGGAAAGAGCTGGCATAAAAAGGGCCAGACTCAATTAATTCACATCTGATCAGATGCCCCTAGATAATGTTGGTTCACAGATGGATTTGTACAACACAAAATAAACAGCATCAAATTTAAATATTTATATGCATCAATATTTAAAAGGATATGTCTTTTTTTACTTGTCATACAGCTTAAAGAGAACAGAAAGGACGCACAATTCCTGGATACCTGAAAAGATGGCAGAAAAGTTGTCAGACATCAAAGGGCATTTATTTCACACTTTCTCTACCAAATTCACTCCTGCCCACTTCCTAAGGCCACACCTGTCTTGTTACTTCACTTTCATGCTGCTTTACACAACTTGGTCAGTTCTACAGAGTCACACTTCAGTGAACACTATGCCCCTTCTTAAAGACAACACTAATTATGGAAGTAACCTGTTCAGTTTCTTGCCCCAAAGATTGCAGCATTTAACTTGACTTCCCCATAAGTCACTGTATTTCAGCAATTAAATTAAAGGCAGTGGCAGGAGCACAGAATCCATTAAACCCCTATGGGCTTGTTTCTTTGATTAGACCAGATCAAGGAAGTTGTGGCAATTTGTAGGCAGATTAGAGGGGCTCGCTTTATTATTGCCTTCAGTGCTGAAGACTGAAAGGTCTTGCATGTTGACATCTTACCCATATCCATCTGCCACAGTTTACACTGAGGTTATTCTTTAGAAAGGTTTTCAATACAGCAAGAAGACCATATGGATCAAGAGGCATGAAGGCACCCTTATACATTTTAGACGAATGTACCAAGTAGGTTTAGGTTTATACCTATCTGCTTTCTCAACACACCCTGACTGCCGCCTCCAGATACTAAGACCCAACACAGGCATCATACATCATTCAATTATGCTCATCATGATTTGGGGTTAGTTGCATTCAACTAACTAATTCATTTTTTACTTCAGTGGAAAGAAAGGCATTTTTCATAATGTCTTTATCAGTGATTCCCAAGTTTAGCTTTATCAAAAATAACTTTGAGTGTTTGTACTAATGTTTTAAAATACAGCTACCAGTCCCACCCCAGAGCAAGTAATTCCCTGGGAAGCTGAACCTAGGAATTCATGGTTTCCCTTTCTGGGAATCGTTGGCATACTAAAGTATAAAATGATATTCTTGAATCAGATAAATGTAAATAATTAACTCAAACAAAGAGTTGACTGTGAAAATCAGGAGGCATGGGATTAAAATCTCACTCTTCATCAATGAGCAAAGCTGATAAATTACTGCCTAAA
The DNA here is from genome assembly GCF_902686445.1 of Sciurus carolinensis. NCBI lineage: Eukaryota > Metazoa > Chordata > Mammalia > Rodentia > Sciuridae > Sciurus > Sciurus carolinensis. Next base: position 59,134,903 of record NC_062229.1, read on the forward strand.
TCTTATTTTCTTCAATGTAAAAATGGGATATAACACTTACCACAGATATATGTACAAAAGCAATTGGTGTTGGGCTGAAACCATAATTAGCTACCTCAGAGTAGGAGTGATTATTATTCTTTAACCAGATTTTAGAAATTTGGGGAAACAAAGTAAATTGTATAGTAGAAAAAAAAATTCCCAGCAAACATCCTATTTCCTCTCACTCAGTTCTTTTCACTTAATAATGTGCTTCCTATGGATTAAGCTTACCATATTGAACAAATTAGAATTAAAAGTTGTATTATTTAATAATTTACCATCAATTTTTGAATAGACTTCCTGAAATTAAGGAAAAAACACATATATGATTATTATAAAAAATATCATTATTACAGACTGCATTCCAATTTTAGAAATGTCCAAATACACTGGAATAGGGCAGGGGAATGTGATGCTATACCCAAGAAAATCTCTAGTAAAAAGACGACATATGTCAACAAGGAGTCCTTCTATTAATCTGAATAACAGAAGTCTGACAAAATATTCCAAAAACCAAATAGTTGGGGAAATACTGTTTCTATAGGCTTCTTTCACCATGCATATTCACGGGCCAAGTAGCTTGAAGATTAAAAAAATCCTTCAGTGGATATATCTATTGAACTTACGTTGAACTCTTCCACTTCCCTTGGGAGAATAAACTTTATCAGAACATAGTTTGAAAACATTAGCATAAGATAAAGTTTCTTGGTCGCCCTAATTATGAGAATTATTATCCAAATACTCCATCTTGTCAGAATGTGAAGTCTCTAGCAAAAGGAGTTCTGTGTCTTTAGATTAACCATTGACCATGGAAATCATAACCTATTTTCAATACAATACCGTGTTGGTTTTAAAAATGAACCACAGGAAATATACACAATGGAGGTTTATTCAGCCATAAAGAAGAATGAAATTATGTCATTTGCAGGAAAATGGGTGAAACTTGAGAGCATTACGTTAAATGAAATAAGTCAAACTCACTATGCCAAAGGTCATATGTTTTCTCTCATACATGAAAGCTAGAGAGAAAAAAGGAAAGGGCAATTCATGAAGAAAGAAGGAAATAGAAGAAGGGGCTCAAGGAGAAGGAAGGGGGAAGGAAAGGGGAGGTGCTGGAAAACAAAATTTACCAAAATATATTGCTATATTGGGTGCATGTAGGAATATGTAAAATAACATCCACTACTCCATGATTTATAATGCAGCTATAAAAATATAAGTAAAGAAGAAAAAGTTCATGTGAAAATATCAAGGAGAGCCATTACTTTTTCCAAGAAACTTTATAAAGATGGAAAATTACTGAATATTTGTAATTCATAATAATTTGACAAATAGAATATTTTAGTTTTTAAAAAATCCCAATGATAAGATTAAAAACCTAGAAAAAGTTTATTCAGACCCACCTTGGTAAAATAAATACATTCAATAAACACAGAACACAAACAGTTTTAATTTTAATGTGGGCCAGGGGGACCTACTTCTCCCAAAACATGTATCATCCCATATGTGCTGTGATTTACAATCTCCAAAGCATTAAACTTTAAATTGTGAATTTACTATTTTGGATTCATTTGAATTCTAATCCAATAGTCACTCTAAAATAGATGCAGGCTGGAAGACAAATTTCTACATTTTAATGCCAGATGGCCCATATCAGCTAAATATTTTTTCCTTCCTTGTTCAGAAGAAAATTCATGTTGAAAGTAGTGAATCAACTTAAGTAAGATATGAATTTAGGGGATCCTTACTCATCAATCTCCAACTTAGGACTCTATTTAAAGGAAATATATTTTAAGTTGGGTTTAAAAAAATGACATGACAAAATATATGTAACAATCCTGGCAGAGAAAAGCTTCCTTAAGAAATTGCCCTTAATGTTAAAGGAAAAAAATATTTTTACTTTTTCTCATTTCACTATGCAAGCTAATAATTTTTTTCTTCTCAGTGAAAAGCAGAATCTTTATTTGAACCAATTCTTAAAGTGCCAAAATTCTGATTATGTTTATGAAAATTGCTTGGAATTAAATATATTATTTGATAGTTTTATTCATGATTTTCCTTTTGATTAAAAAAATTACCCCCAAATTCTATTTCTACCATTCTTATTCTAAGAACTATAGAAATCCAAGACTTAGAATATATTATCTAATATTCTTAAATAAACCTGCCTCCTGGGATTTCTTTTTTTTGGGGGGGGGGGATAGAAAGATTACTCAGTGGCCCAGGAAGAAATTACCATACTAAGCAATTCAACTAAATGAAATCAAGCAACTGATAAAAGGGATGTGCAACTTTATTCTCTTCCTTGTATATAACATCCCCTTTAAGATGAAAGGTGGTAGCTACAGAGTAGCCTTCAAGATCATTTGCTGTCACAGTGGGATCTTCTCTCTAGCACTGCACAGATTAGTTGTTTGTGATGTTATCACTTCAAATTATTACCTATTTGAACTTTACAGGTTGGAATCTTTTTCCTTCTGCAAGTTAACATGAGACTGGGCAGGGCCTAAGACTAATGGGAAGCCATGGAAGTGTCCAGGTGGGATCACTTAGCCATACAAGTTCTTTCAAATGCATCTATGGATGCATCTACATACAGTGAGTCCTTCTGATCACGTCCAACCCAGCACAGTCCTCTCAACTGATGGACCAACTCCAAACCAGCCCTATTCTGGATTGTTCTACGTGTTTCTGAGTACTCCTTTACAGTCTTCCTTGGACTGAGACCTGTGTGCTGGGCCTCACTGAGATGGTAGCTTCTCCAGTTCATTCCCACCTAATTTGCACCGCCTGGAGGCAGTTCAAAAGATCCTTGTGCTATAGCATGGAAGCGGGATTTGAGAATAACAAAGTTTAAAAATAATGCTACTCTCTTCAAAAATCTCATTTGTATGTGGCAGAAGGAAACATATCACATTATTGAATACCATGGGACATGTGTTCACACTTAGAAGTATTTATGTGTTTTTTCATGTAAATGTTGAGAAGAAAAAAAATCCTGTTTTTCTTATCTCTAGGGAATCAAATTGTTTTGTTTTTTTCTTTTTCAATCTTAAAATCAATGCAAAAGTATATATATGAACTTATTTCCCTAAAGAGAAAATAATTTCTTCTTTTAGTGTATAAGGATTTTATCACATCAAACCAACTACTAAACACCAACCAATGGGCAACGGTCTGTGGGATGTGGTTTTTCAATCACAATTACTGGCCCTGAAACTATAATCCTTTGATAGTGATTAAATGCACATTACTCTGCTTTCCCACCATTACTGCTTCTATTCCTCCCTCTCTGAACAGAGGAAAGGGACACTTAGGAAACCCACCATTTCTTGGAGGAGAGGGGCATAAAATTCTGAATTCTAATAATCATGATTTTCCAAACCTGTCAATGCAGGAAAAGCAACAGCACACCAAGAGGAACTGCTGAGGACATGGCATGGCGGTGACCTTGAACTTATAAGGACCTGTGCTCTGGTCAATGCTTTAGCCATTTCCTTAACTCTTCTGAGCATCAGCATCCACATAAATGAAATGGAGAATGTAAGAGTTTATATCTTACACTCTGGTATTAAGATTATATAGCACAGAGCCCAGCACAATAGGGGTAGGGTTATCAGTTGTTTATTGTCTGCTAAAGAGCATAACTTTACCTAGAAAAAAACAATCCTACTTTCTGTTGGACATGTGACCCTTCCATCAAGTCTGCTGCAAGTAGGGTTATCACATCACAGAATCTTTTTGTGGGAGGACAAATCATTGCCCTTCCCCCTGCAGAATTTGGCATTGTCATTATCGCCAAAGCATCTTCCTTTGTCCCTAAAATCCTTTGGAAGCACAGACTTAAACAGAAATAAAATCATGTTTATAATAAGTGATGTTAGGACAAAACTGAGGTCACCAAAAGATCCTTTGTCTCCTGCTCAAAAAGGCATGACCCAAGGAACAGAAATAGATCTTTCAGGTCTCCTTGCATTCCTGACATAAATAAAAAACCTCCAGGCTAAGTTCAGCCAATGAATGTTCCACTGTTAAATTATAAGATGGGCAGAGTCATATTTCAAATAAAGGGATTGCTGCGGTACCAATGATCATATTTTACTAACTGATTAACCTAATCGTATGCCAAGATTATATCATAAGATTTCATCTTTTAAACTGATGCATTCACAGGCCTATTTATTTCTTCAAAGTACATGCCCACTCTTCGTTCTACAAAGTTTTGCACGGTGCTCTGCTTTCAAGGTAATTCTAGTCTTTGCTGCTTTTCAATTCTGTCAGCTTTATTTTCTCATTGAGGACAGAAAATATTCATAATTCTTAAAGAATTTCTGACTAGATAGGAAAATTCCTTATGTGTCCAAAAGCCTCCAATCTCAAAGACATCTAAGCAAGTTAAGTTGGGGGGAACATTTAAATAGCAGTAATTATCATATCTTAAATTGCAGGAAAAATAAATGCCTCCAATACCATTATTCATTTAAGTTTTCTGACAACCCAACATTTATCTCTTTTAATGTTATATTATAGAAATATTTCTTATTCTAGTCATTTACAAAGACTGAGTACTTTTAATACTAATACAATACATGTCCCAGAGTTGATTCTTTTCTTCAAAAATAAACTTTCTTTTTGAAGAAGCAAAAGCTATTTTGTTGGTAATAAACCAAAGTGAGTTACAATAAATGATGCAAAGGAGATTTAACAAACAGGTATATAGTCTTCAAAGTGGTGCTTCTCTGTTCTCCAGGTATTGCTCTCAAGATATGTAACAATGATGAAAAAATTCATCCCCACATAGGTAGCCAGTTTCTTCAATAATATTTGATTCAAATCAAATAGTAATTAAAGCACTTAATTTGTGTGAGCACTGTTCCAAGATTAACTAAAGGGCTTTGGGGAGCTGGAGGTAGGGAGATCAATTAGGAACCTATTAAAATTTTCAGAGAAAGAGACAAAAACAGAGAAGAGGGACAGAGGGATAGACAGAGCTCAGGCAAGTACAGATACACACACCCAGCAATCCGTCCCCTGGATGTGGAAGTGGGAATACAACCGAGAAAGTCAGAAAAATTATGGAAAGTACAATCTGGAGAGAGAACAGAAGAAGAGAGACAAGAATCACAAGGATAGGCCATTAACCAATGGAAAGGCCAATAACCAACAAAGCAAAGAGCAGAGGTAATTATTGGGCAGGAAAGAATTTTCTTCGGGAGTGATTAAGTCAGAGGGACTTGCATATGAAAACCTAAGCACACAAGGAATTGTAGATAACACTGGATGACATATCATAGGTAGAGACATTTTTTGGAAGGACATTTACAGAACCTTATACTCAGAACTGGAAAAAGATATCTCCATAAATTCTGATGCATTTTTCTTCCTAACAGGAGCAGTGACACAATCAGGACAGGGACTTTGTCTGCTCAACCAGCAATCAAGTGAGATGAAGTGGACGAGGCAGACAGCGGGCAGGGAGGGTCACCCTGACTGTAACAACACCAAAGACTCGAGTTTCTTCTGATATACCAAACCTAAATAATTTTCCTCATTAAGTTTATTTTTTCATCCCAGGAAAAATGAACATATGTTCACATTATACTAATTTGAAAAATTCAGAATTAATGAAAGAATAAGCCTCAGAATCCTAAATCAACTAAATAGAGCAATGGAGAATGGATGAAGCCCCCAAGGGCTTCTGTCATACTCATATATAATAAAAACTCTAGTCATGTTTATAGTTCAATTTTATAGGGCTAAATTAATGAGTAGTTTTGGAGTGCTCTGGAAGTTCCATAAAATTCATTTTTATATTATAACTTTTGCATTTATTAATGATTAGGCAAGAAAATCATTAAATACATCTCCAAAATAGTAAAATTAAGGCACGGGAGGCTCAATTTCACCTGTGCATTACTCTTAAAATACAATTCTAATTTTAAATAGCACTATTTAAATAGTAAACACAACTAATTGTTAGAATGAGTCAGGATATGTTATCTGCCTTTACTTACTTCTAGAGCTTTGATCAAAGATACTAGTTCTACAAACAGATCAATTGGGGAACAAATAAGAAACTAATAATAATAATAGCAATAATAACTGCAGGAATAAATGCAGTATTTACTGTGGACTGGGCACTGGACCACACACTCATTTATTGTCTCTCATCTTCACAACATTTCCATACATTTGGTATCTTAAGAAATTCACTGCACAGATGAGGAAACTAAAAAGTGGTCAGGGAGGAGAGTAACTCAGGCTAAAATGATACCTTCTACAGGTCTGAAAAGCATTCTTTCCCTAGTTCATAATTTTTTATTCTTAAACTCTTTCTTTACTAATTCTCAATTTTTCAAAATATTTGAGATAAACAACAAATAAATCTTAAACTTACCCTAAGTGGAAGATGAATTTAATACCTCGTCCATTATTTTGAAAGCAGAGCTCCTTCATTACTAGAACCCATGCTGAACCAGGACTGATGAGTTGGAGGGCACATGTGTGCTTAGCACCACTTCAGACTACAGAAGAACCCGAGGAGCTGCACCCAGAAAAGCAGATAGTTTGTGGGACAACACAAAGTGAAGGTGACAAGTGTGGTGGTCACTTAGACACTTACCAACCTCAGATGCCTGTACCAATTGGTTAACCAGATCAAACATCACATTCCCTTAGTGTAAACAAAGTGGGGATAATGATGGTATCAACCTCCCATTTTTGTGGTTAATGTTACATGGGAAAAGGCAGAGACCAGAGCAGGAGCTGGTATATGATGTCCTTAATGGTAGAGCTGTTGTGGTTGTTGCTGCTTTCCATAATAACCATCACCCCAAAAATCCAAGGGAGGTAGGTGTAGAGGAAATCAAAGGGCCATAAAGTTGGTCAACACAGTCTCAAATTCCATCCTTCTCATGAAGAGGGATCCACAACTTGCAAAGTTACTCAATATACCTGAACTTTACTGTCCTTGGGTATGAAATATAAAAATACTCCCCCTGTAGGAGGTAGAAAAATAGCTAATGTTTCAACAATACCATAAAGAGAGACTGGAATCCAGTGAATGCCAATTATGATTAGTTTAAAGGCGCTTCAAACATTAGGACCAGATGACGTCATAGGACACAGAGGGAATACTTGCAAAAGGCCAGATAAAAACAAAGGTGTATTTATGAAAGACAATCTGAAAAGATGACTACATAAGGGGAGCTATCACAAGAAATCTGCTCTGACCTTGAGATGTGCCAGTGTCACAAAGCTCACACGAAAAAGAATTGGGTTTTCTATATTGTTTAATTGGTTCATTATATTTATGAATTTACATAATGATGGGATTCTTTGTTAACTATTTGTATATGTACAAATATAATATGGTCAATATCATTTTACAGTATTTCCCCTTCCTCTCACTTCTATCTTCCCCCTGGTCTCTTCCTTCTACTCTACTGATCTCCCTTCAATTTTCATGACATGCCCCACCTTTCCTTTCCTTTTTCCTAACTCCCACATAGGAGAAAAGAGAGGATGCTTGCTTTCTGAGTTTGGCTTATTTTGCTTAACAATGTTCTCAAGTTCCACCTATTTTCCTGCAAGTTAATTTCATTTTTCTTTATGGCAGAATAAAACTTTGTGTGTGTGTGTGTGTGACATTTTCTTTACTTATTCATCCATTGACAGATACCTAGGCTGATCCCATGGTTTGTCTATTGTGAATTGTGCTGTTATAAACATAGGTATGCATACATTACTATAGCATGCCAACTTTAATTCTTTAGGATAAATACTGAGGAGGGGTATAGCTGGGTCATATGTAGGTTCCATTCCTAGTCTCTTGAGGAAACTCCACACTGATTTCCATAGTAGTTGTACTAGTTAACAATTTCACTAACTGCAAAAGTGTTCCTTTTTCTCCACATCCTCTCCGCCATTTATTACTGTTAGTATTTTTGACTGGTGCCTAATTCTAATTGGAGTAAGATGAAATCTCAGTGCAGTTTTGATTTGCATTTTCCTAATTGCTAATGATGTTGAACTTTTTTCCCCCAATATACTTGAAATACAAATGAAGAAAGGGTCTCTTTAGTTTGTTTGCCCATTTATCATTTGGAAAAATCTTTGGTAGCCTCTCTTTTGATAGAGGATTAATAACAAACTCAAAAGACTGATTGCCAACAACCCCCCATTAATAAATGGGCAAATGAACTAAAAAATGAACTTCTTTTATAGGGAGGAGTAAACAAGACTAAAAAGAACAGGGGTGGAGAAGAGGGGATGAGCACACATTTGGATAGGGCAATTGATATGAGAGTTTTTTCCTGTTGTCAACCAATTCCCAAGAAATGTTTTAAAAGACAGGTTGCTATGAGTTCCTATGTGGAAGATCAGGACAAAGTTCCAAGGTCTGTGGGAAGGAGAAAACCCTGACTAAAGTTTGGTTAATTTAATTTGGTCAGTAGGTCCAAACAGTTTAGGTGATTTAAAATGCAAATTACAGGAATGTGGAAGGTCTGCTTCTGGTGCTTACATAAAGAGGGGCATCTTCCTTGGTCTTATTCAAATCTTATAGAATAAGTTGGCTCTTGACAAATCTTTTCCAGAACACAAAGGGTGTGAGATTTCTTTACTGCTGTTTTCCAGCATCACTGGATTTCAGGTAAATGATCATATCATAAAGAATATATTATTTGGTATTACTTTTTTAGCATTTTAATACATATCTCAAAGTTTATATTATATATTTAACTACATATTTATATAACTTGAGTATTTTATATATAATAATGAAAGATGCACTTACATTTCAGTATTTTTAAAAAACGAATTTGTAATATCATACTTAAACAATTACTTTCACTTTTTTCCTGTGAAAGTAGGCAATACATAGAAAATCAAAAGGAAGTCTGTCATTAACCCATGTTGGGGAGGAAATAATTTTAACTATTTAGGATGTTGGAATGTATTTCACTTTTTCAGTTCTCCTTTGACTGCAATGTATGTATGTTTTTATATATAACCTCAAATATAACAAAAACAATTAAAATGACTGGTACACAAAAGGAAGGGTCTAATGAGAGAATTAGGAAATAGTTCATTCATTTCTTTTAATTTTATACTTCTTTTCATTGAAGATAGATGCAGGGAAGGAAATTGAGTGTTTGTGTTTGTCCCTGCATTTCTAATAGTTATGGGTTATCTACTAAAGGCTCTTTGATATTATTATCATTAGCTTATTCCTAATGAACGTGGACTATCTTACCAGGTATCCCACTAACCACATTATGTGGCAATTCTATAGATTTAGACACAGCCCAGTAAAAACTGCAGTGTTGTTAAAAATTATAGAAGTACAGTAGGGACATTTTTCTGGTAGGGGAATTTCTTGACACAACTTTGTGTGTGTATATCTATGGATACATATACAATCAGTACAGGTATGTGGATCTAAACATATAATACACAAATTTTCATGCACTATCTCAGAAATCAAGTACAGGCCATAAACAGTTTTAGTGTGGAAGGCAAAAAGATCACAGATGGATTTAGTGATGAATCGAGAATCTGTCATGATTTCATGCAAACTTCTGTAATTAAATTAAAGAGCAGCACTCTTCAAGTTTGTTTATGCTATGAGTGAAGGGTGAGTTATCTTGGTATTGTCTGAATTCTATTTGCTCACTCTACAAAGCAGAGAGATTAGAGCATACAGGAGCATGGAGATTCATTGTTGAGTAACAGACTGAAAATCAGTCTTCATGATTTTAATAACAGCAATAAAAAAAAATAAACTAATAATAACAAGTAGAACAACAACAGAAATTACAGAATGGACATACTGACTGCTCAGCAAGTGCCAGGTACTGGGGAGTTACTTGTTTGACTATCAAATTTAATCTTTCCAATAAGCATTAGTCTCATGATCTGCACTGACAGAAGAAGAAATAAGTCAGAGTTAAGGTCACACAGTTACCAAGAGTGGGAATCAGGAAATGACCCCAAGAAGTCTAACTGCAGAGCCAGGACTCTTTGAAACAATTGGATGAAATGACCTGGGTCTTGTCCTGGTCAATTTATTAGAGAATAATCCTAGCCACTAAATTCAAGGGCATCAAAGATAAACAAATTAGAATGTATTTAATTTCCAGAAAAACATACTAGACCTTCATATGACTGTTACCTTCAAATCAGTTTCCTAACTATGATTGTCTCATTTCTTAGTACCTCTTGTAGCACAGAAATTGCCATATCTATAAAGAACACTGGCATGAATCTGGCAAAAGAACACTGGAAGGATGATAGTGGTAGTGACAATGCTAGTACTGACAGCAGCAGTTGCAGTAATGATGCCACTAAACCTACTACCATTTATGTGCCTGCATTATGCTATAGGCATCACCTGTCACCCCTTTCCCCTACTGTACTGCATGTTCCTTCACTTACATTGCAAAATGTTTCATACACAGCCACACTCTAATATTTTGCAAGAATAAGTGGAGAAACAAATAAATGAAACAACAGAATATGCTGAATTCTACCTCTGAGTTGCAGGTACAGAGAAAGTATTCATAAAAGACACTTAAAATTCCCAATGACACTGAGGGTATAATCATTCTGCATATCAAATCCAAGCCACATACCATGGAGTGTGATTTTGAAGTGAAATGTAATATAACTATTGCTTTGGGAATTACAGATGGGATCTAGTAAAAAGACACTGTATTAATTATATTGTTTTCCATGAAACTTTTCTAAGGTTGCCCAGGACAGCAAGACTGTAGAACATTCATGATGAAACTGTCAAAGAAGACTAGACTTGAGGGACCTTTGGGAGAAGAGAGATTTGAAAATAATGTACTGCCTGCCTGTGGTCAGACGTGCCTGTCTCTGCCAGTGTGACCACATTATTGATTCTCCAAGGAAGGAAGGAAATATGACTTTGTCCCTTAACTGACATCAAAGTTACAGTGCTATGCAATAGTGGCCAAAAGCGTCTGCAAATCTTTTTATTAAGACACAAAGTTTTGAGTGTCCTAGAAGACCACAATGCCACTGATTCAAGATGCAGTGGTCAATTGGCACAACATCCAAGGGATGAAGTTGGCTGGGAAAGGGAAGGAGGGCAATTAAGTATTTGGAATGGACAAGTCCTTAGAATCAAAGGTCTTATAATTCTCTGAAAACTGAGGAGTCCATGGAGAGTTTGGGGTCTCTATATGGAAAGGTGAACTACGTTTACTAATTGCAGTGAGATCACAAATTAATAAAAATACTATCTCTGAGTTGAAGATGCAGTTCTTCTAAATAGTTTCCCTATGGTTAGTTATTTGTCTAAGACTTTATATAGGACATTTTGGGGCACTGGTTACAGAGACCACTCCTTACAATGCCCATCTCCAAAAATTAATATATGCTGTCAGCTTCTAATAGGACCTAAGAAGGGTCAAATTCAAGTGTGGCAGAAGGCACAAAAAATATTGAAAAAATACAGAAAATGAGAGAGTATGGAAAGTGAGAAAAAGAGGTGATTCAGAGCTGGCATTTCCAAAAGGAAGTTTTATTTACTTATTTTTTTTAATTAGAGAAGAAATAGATTAAATCATGTCAGATGCATTTTATTTATATACTTGCAAAAAAGCAAAATGCAATCATAAAATAGAGGATCACAAGGAGTTGGTACAGAACTGATCATAAAAGAGCACATATTTCCTGTCTACTACAATCCTAATCTCTTGAACAATTCCCCAAAGCTGCCTAACATCAAACATTAATCCATCAGTTTAGGATCCATCAGCAAATTTAGGATACCTCCAGAGGGGCCTCACAGGTTAGGCAAAGAAAGCATGTATACTGTCGGTTCTTCCACTGATGACTAAAAATCTATAGGTCAGAGAGGGGCAGGCTCTCATGTCTCCTCCATTAATTATTTAAAGTAATATTCTGGATGTCAGTGAATCCTAATAACTTCAGCTATAAGCCTTTTTTATGCTGCAAAGATGTGATTTTTATAAACAAAGCCAAAATACTTCTTATCCAAAAAGATATCATGCATATTTTATGTTTTAGTGAGTATTCTCTCACCAATAAAATTGGATTTGATCATATATTTTAAGTCAACTTACCCTAACAGATGGGAACCCTTCTGTCATTTATAGTATACTTTTATCTCTTTTAGCCATCCACTAACTTATCCATGTACTAAGCCCTGGTTACATCATTGTAGCTTCTATAGAGCTCATCATAAATGCTGCCTAGTAATAAAATAACTGGGTTCCAAGAGTCTCTAACTGAGTTTGCATGGAGAATTTCAAGTATATACAGAATAGACAAGTAAAAATAAATCTTGATGCACCCACTACCTTGCAAAAATGACCAATTCATAGTCGGTCTTATTTTAGCTGCTCTTCTTCACTCCTCCTTTCCACATTATTTGGATACATACTACAGACATAATTTGAGCTTATACATTTCTGTATGTATCTCTCTAAAAGCAAAGCTTTAAAAAAATTAGGTCTCTAGAAAAAGATCTTAAAAGTTAACCCATTAACAATATCAAATAACTTTAAAATATCAAAAATTAACAAAGATGAAAATCCACAATATTAACCATAAAGTGTTCAAATTCCCATTTGTCTCATTTATTTCTTAAGTCCAAAACTAGATTTTTAAAAAATTGTTAGTATTGCTAGTAACTTTTAAGACTTTGAAATTTCTGAATACAGTTAGTTCAAATGTGTTTTTATTAAAACCACCATCCTATTGCTATTTCAGAGACAGTACAAAATGCAACTAGAGATTACTAATTCTTCAGAATCTTTGAGAGTAAGTGATTTAGACAAAGACAAGTGATTTCTAATCAAATAATCAGATCATAAGTAAACACAAAGTGTATGATAAGTTAGAGTCAATATTTGTTAAGGAATTGCTGTGTGCCAGACCCTTGGCTGATCTCTTTGGCTTGACTTTATTGCATATTTAAAACAACCCTGAAAAGGTTTGGAGAATTGACCATGGGTACCTAGCATGTAAGGGGATGAGTAAGAGATTAAGATAAGAAAGTCAAAGCAGGACACTCTACTTTCAGCACCGTCTCTCTACCCAATACTTAAATACCCAAATCTAAGAGCTCCATTGAGGGAAACAGGAACAGGAAGAACATACTGAGAGTAGAAGAAGAAACTGACTCAGGTCAGCTCCTACCATTTCATAATAATTATTCTTTTTCAAGTTTAATTACTGCTCAGAGTCAGAAACATTAACTATAGAAATATTTTCCAAGTAGGGATCCACCCATGAAAGTATCAGTTGAGAGAATTCCATGTTCTGCTCTAAGACACCTGGAAGGCTTGCCTCTGATGTCACATTCTTTCAAGACCGTTTGAAAATGCAGATCTTAAGTGCAGCAATTAATAGGTACAGTTATATATATATACCTCTACAGGTCAAAGTAATCTATTTTGAACTTGCTTCTCAATTACCTGATGTTTGGGGTTTCCTGTGGTGCCTGCCTATTTCTAACTTGCCAAGGCAGAGAAAAAATCCTATTGTAAATTCACAACACTCATCACCAAGCTTTATAGTACAAAATAGTGAGTCCTGAGTTTAGCTCATTCACCCAAAAAGACAGAGATGCTGTAGTCTTTAATGCCAAGCTATTTATATAGCAAACTCCTCCTAATTTCATCTTCCCTTTCTAGCTCAAAGATGAAACACCATGACAAAGTTCAAGTTCATTACCTAGAGAATCTATTTTGGCAGCTAAAGTAAATAGATTTTGGATGAACCTTTTAAGCAGCATTCTAAAATGCCAGTTATTATAGTTTCTTTATTCAACTATTTACAAGACTATGAAGCCAGCATTCTGTGGCTCCAATACAAATGTTGTTGTCAATGCAAATGTTTCTAGAAAGAAAACCCTGACAAGGCCCTTGCAGTTACTTTAAAGTATAAAGAGAAGTGCACGGTTCCTTTGACTTAAATATGAACCTGTGTGAAATGATCAGGAAACCAGAGCAGCAGGGTCCTTGCTGAACAATCATCTGATTACTGTGAATCAGCTAAAGAGATAGTTGAGATGTTCTGTCTATAGATACATTTACTGGGTCCCTCTTGTCTTCCTAGCAGATTTCTAGGCAGTGTAGCACTGATATAGGTCTGACTCATGTTTGCTGTGATTCGATGTTGACCTTTGATTATATGGTTTAGGAAATCTCATAGCAAGTTTTAAAGATATTTTTCCCTTGCCTCGGATTCCAATTTATACTGTATGTATTCAACTGACATTTATCATAGGACTGTTCGGAAGCAACATTCAATGAGGGGCAGGGCACCTAGAAGCTGGCAGTGTTGCTGTAGCAGGGACCTGGAAGTCCAGCTATTAATTCTGTGGTTGTGGGACCATGGGAAGGGACAGCTAGAATGGCAGGGTTGAGTCCTTGGGAACTCAGAGCAATAGCTCTTTACAAGAGAAATATTATTTCAGTATTTTAATAACCAGTGTGACTAAGCCAGCTTTTATGTTTAAACAGAATCCCAGCAGCCCTGTGTTGGGATAAACAAGTGCGAGCACTGTATTAGGTAACTCTCTAGCTACATGATATGCAATATAACTGGTAACTATGATGTAGGTTTTAAGTAAATGGAAAGGACAGGTTATCTCAGACTTGTCAAAAGTTTTTGTTGAAAACATAATACCTAATGTGTGCAGATTCTAGAAAGAAACTTTTTCAATTTAGTTTCTGCAATAAAATAAGTTTTACCATTCTACAGATAATTGCATTGTTGATTAAAAAATACCTAGTATTTAACTCTCTCAAAGTCAATATGTCCAAGGAGCTAAAGATAGACCAAATATCTAATAGCTAAAAGTATAGGTATTTTCCTGAAAATTTGAATGACTACAAATGATCAAGTCTATTCCAAACCTCTACTAGTCCCTCTTGAGTTTTCATTCACCTACTCTACACTTCCTGCCATATACAGAATTTCCAATCTGGGTCAAGAATTGAATCAGGTGATAGTTAATAGATCAGAATTTCCAAGAGAACATTAACAGTACTGAGAGGTGTTAGAAAAATAAACATTCTATCACAATAGAATGCATTTGTTGGAAAAATAATCTTTATTAATAATCTTTCTTTAAGCACACATCATTAATTATTTCTCTCCCTTTGCAAAATAGGGACAGTTCTAAGGTAGGAATACCTATTTTTTTTTTTTCCCTAAAAAGCATCAGTCCTGATTGGAAAGTCTGAAAATCCAAGCTCAAGTAGCAATTCACAGAGGTAGCAAACAACATCTTTAGAAGGTTTAGAAGGCAAACTCACATATGATTTCATTAGAAAACATGTGAGGATCTTTTTCATTTCTGGGAAAACAATCAAAATCTCTGTTTCCAACACCATCCAACGTAAAGGAGCATATGTTAAATTCTTTTTATCAGTGTCTGTATTTTGAAAAAAACACATGGAATTAAACCAGGACACAATGACTAAGATCAAACTGGAGTTTTCTAAAGTCTAGCTTACACCAGCTTGGCCCAGAAAGTGTGCAGCATTGACCCCACACACATCAACTACAGCCACCTGTGCCCATCCACTAATCACCCACACCTGCTTCTACCATGCTACCGCTGGCTAAGATACCCTCTAGTACATCTGCCTGCTTTAGATAAAGATTCTGTGCACATCTACATTAGCATAACAGGCTTTTAAACTATTATTGCAAAAGAAGAAGCTGTCAATATGCTAATTTTTGAGGCTCTATGCCTAATTTTCATTAGGTTCACCCTAATTTCTTTTTTCAGTTTTGGCAGGAAGGCCTGGGCCAATTTTCACAGCCAAAAGATGGCCACACTCACAGATGGCTAGAAAGTATGAGGAATTCCTTCTATTTCAAGTTTCCCAGTCACAAAATAGGAGGCTCCAAACCAAAGTCATCTGCTTAGGTTTTTATCATTCTGAGCAATAAGCTTACTGGGCTTCCATGTTCCTCATGCATTAAATGAGAAGCAGGAAGTCACTCTTCCAACTTTAATGTATACTTTTGACCAAAACAGACAATGAATTTCAAAATACAGGGACATGGCCAAGTTCTAAAACTGTAAATTAAACAAATCATCACATAAGAACAATATTCTATCAGCAATTAGGTATTCACATTATTAGATAATCAATATTCATGATGCACTTTGAGCCATAGGCGTGGTTTTACCCAACCTTACTTGGTTGTGTGTTTGTTTAAAAAAACGATATTTGGTCAATGTTTTCATGTTTCATTAGAAACAACTATTGCTTCAAATAAGTCTCTCCCATTAGACAGATAACGAAATGTTATAGGTAGCTAGGTGTGGTGGCTCAGGTTTGTAATCCCAGCCATGCAGGATGCTAAGGCAGAACGATTCCAAGTTCAAGGCCATCCTCAGCAACTTAGTGAGACTCTATCTCAAAATGAAAAATAAAAAGGGCTAAAGATGTAGCACTCTTGTAGAGCATCCCTGGGTTCAATCCCTATCACCAAAAAAATAAAATAAAGTGTCATAGGTGACACAAAAAGAGCCATTAACTATTATACTAATAATATGTACCACCCATTGAATTTTATTCAACTCATTATATACTTACCATAATTATCATTATGTTACAAAAATGGGAACTACACTTTCTAAATTTATTTTCCCAAGGTCAAGCACTCAAACCCAGGTATCTTTCTAAAATCTTTTGCTCTCTTTACAGGGTGAATATGCAGGGAATTGAGGGGATAAACTATGTCCATGGACAGTCTCAAAGATTATGGCAATAATTTCATTATGTGATAGGCTGACTGATTTGGCTCCATGGAAATGTTACAGTCTAGGCTATATGGGCAATGACTAAACGGACTCTATTTTGCTCTGAGACCCCATGTTATGTAGGAAATAAGCTCTCCCATGGGAATGCCCCACCTCTGTACCCATCAACAATTGCTTAGCTTCTCCCATGGGAACACCCAGCCTCTGTACCCATCATCAGTTACTTAGTGTGACATGTTTAGCAATACAAAATGGCAATTCTTATGTGATGAAAATTGTTCTCTTTTGATTCCTACTTCTTCTAAACAATGCACCATGTGAACAGTGATGTCAATGATGATTGTGTGGATGTTAGTAACCATTTTTTAGTTTGTACCAAGGTAGGGTTGTTTTGACCCATTTCCCCCTCTGCTGATGATTTCATGATGTTAATTTATAATTTCGAATCATAGCAACAGACACTTACGATTGACGTGATTTTTGGTATAAGAACCCCTGCAACCCTATGATGGGGCTTTTCTCCCAATAGCCATTTTTGGGGGCATTGTGTGAGACAATCAGCTGACTGGCTTAATAAATACTCTCAAATATGGATGTTCAGTGGTGACCAATCTGTTCTTAAGTTGTGCCCCGTAATAATTCCTCTGTCGTTTGATTATTAAAAAGTGATTAGATATAAATTTTATGTATTTTCTAATTCAGGTATTAATAACAGCTAACATTTACTGAGTTATTTTGCTCAGAGCCCTTTGCATAAATTAAATTCTTAAAACAAAAAGGGTAGATGTTAACATCACACTATTTTACAGGTCAGTATACGTGTATAAAGGTGTTAAATAACTTGTACAATTCTGTGATATGAATATAGCTTACTCCCTCCAAAAATCACGTTCAAGTTTGATCCCTGTAACTGTTGAGAGGTGGTAGGACCTTTAAAAGGAGATGAGATTATTAAGAGAGATCAATGTCTTAGATATCAAGCAAGAGGGTGCATTCATTAGAACAGGGCATCATAAAAGTAAAGTTGCCCTTTGTGTTTTGTCTGATATGCATGTTCCTGCTTCCCTGTCTCTGTATCATGAGTTAAAGTAATATAAGATTCTTGCCAGATATTGAACTTCTCAGCCTTTGAACCATGAACCAAAATAAACCTCTTTCTGTAATAAATTACCAGTTTCAGGAATTGTGTTATAGCAACATAAAATAAACTAAGACACACAGGTAGCAATGCTGGACCTCAAATCAAGGCAGTCTAACCCATGCTTTTACTTTTGTACTATATTTCTCTACTTCTGAATATGTTTTGCTAATTAAGGAAAAATGTGATATGCTGAAGAGAAATAAACTACATCTTCTAACATGAAAAGCATGCCTTGCCCTCAGTCCCTCTATATGGTTCCAAACTCAGGATCTCCACTGATTACAAAGTGGAAGGCAATCTGATAGGTCAATGGTAAGTCCACAAATGGTGCTGAGTTGTTCATTAGAAACAGGTTAATAAACCTATTACATTGACTCAGTTCTGAAAGCAAACAATAACCAACTGAAATATGATCTTTAAATTAAGCAATAGCTAACTAGATTCCTCTACATACCAAGAAAGACATGAAAATAATTCATTAATAAGGCAGAATAGTCAACCAACACAGTTTGTCCCTTTTTACACACACTTGTGCATGCACACACAGACCTCTACTAATGGTAGGGCTATGATAGAAAAGTCGACATGACCAACCTCCTAATGTTTCATACCAAAAGCTATAATTATATTTTCTAATTGTATGCAAGGCAAAAGAAATGCCAACCAGAACAAAATATAATAACTAGCTAGAAACAGTCCATCAGAATTTTTGTATTATAGAAAAATGCATATGAAACACTATTATCTTTGGACACAGCCAGAAGATGTCAGACAATCAATTCATATAACATGCCAGCTTAATAAAATCTGCATACAAAATTTATGAATGCAGTAATATTCCTTTTTATCACAAGTTATTAATGGTCAATTTAATGAACATCTACAGCTGGAGTGCTCTGGGTCTGTATGATATTTTAATCATCTTTAGCCATGGATTTAAATGCATTTCATTTTATAACCATCAGCTATTTAAGATAAGAAAGCCTTTACATGATTATTGAAATATTTGGGGTAGGTTACCAATTTTGTCTTTAGCCTGTTATTGATTTTCTTAAAATTTATTACAATAGAAACGGAACTAAATGTTCCACTATGATAATATTTGATTTATCTGCATTAGAATACAAAAAGAGGTTGTTTAAAGTTGCATCACATGTTCCGTTAGTTTAAAATTTTCCTTCCAGTCCCTTTCCAATAAAGAACTTTCTAACCTTGTTTATACAAAACAATTTTGCTCAAAGCCATTATCCTATAAAAAGTAACCTACTGGAATGTTGACATCGCAGACACAAATATTCCTGGAAATTAATGTGTCATATTCCCTCAAGTATCTGACTTATTTTCATTTAATGGTTAGTATATTATTTTTTTAAAAAAGCACTATTGTGTTAAATTCTAATTTTCTCATATATTCTTGGCTACAACTAAAGTTTACCATATGATGCACATGTAGAGGAAATAGGCAACACTTAAAGCTAAAAAACTATAGCAGTTATATGGTAAAGTAGACATTCAGCATTTAAAATATTGATGTCTTTTGAAACCAAATAATAGATTGTTTCTCACTTTTGAGTAGTAGAATCTAGGTATAAAACCTATACTCATGTTGGATATCTTATTAAAACTTAAGGGGTTAGCTTATAAATACTTGTTAATAAGGTATAAGGAGTAACTGGATAAACTAGTAAATGCATGACAATCACCATTTGTTAGTTAGCTTTTCATCACTATAATAAATGCCTGAGATAAATAAACTTATAGAGTGAAAAGGTTTATTTTGGCTTATAGGTTTAGAGGTTTCAGTCCATTTCTCTTGGCTTTGTTGCTATGGGCCTGGAGCCAGGCAGTTCATCATAGCAGAGAGTGAGTGGTAAAGCAAGCCTCTCATTACATGGCCAAGAATTAAAAGAGAAGAACTGGGAGCTGAAATCCCAATATCCCCCTTTTAAGGGCATGGCCCCATAGAGGAGAAGACCTCCAACCAGACTCCACCTCTTGAAGTTTCCACCACCTTTCAGTAGTGCAAAGGTGGCAACTAAGCCTTTAACACAGGCCTTTGGGGGTCATTCCTGACCCAAATTATAGCAACCAATAAGAAATGAATGACGGCAATTTTAGTATGATTATCTACAGCTTTATGAGAGGTTAATGGTGAGAAAATAGCAAGGCTTATGCACAAGAGATTTATTGCTTCCATGTGCAATTTTTAATTCACTTAAATTTCTGTTCCTCTAATAAATTCTTTTTAAGGTCCTACTATGTGTCAGTTGATTTATGTATGCTCCAGAAGATAATTAAGTTCTTAAGAAAAGGACACGGCACATGTACCATGTACTCAATTGTGAAACAGGAGAATGAATAAGAACAAAGAAGAAACACAAACAGAATTTAGAGAAAATGAATGTTTCATGTAATGAAGACAAGGTAAGACTTAATAAAAGACATCTGGAATACAGAGGAGTGGGAGAAATGAGTCTTTTGGGGTAAGGAGGGGAACAGGAAAATCATGAACACAAAGACACAAAGTGTCTACAATGTGAATTTTGTATTTAAAATATTTACTTTCAACAATGCATAAAACTGTAGATGGCAGACATTTTTCAAATTCTCTAATAAGCAGGATGTCATAAATCCAGGAATACCACAACTCATTAGGTTTCATTTTAAACTTCTTCAATCTGCCTAAATTTTCTCATCAAGCAAGCCAATATATGCTTACACTGTAAGGTTAAAGCAATGAACTTGTGAAAAGAACTTGTCAAATCATATTATCAACAAGAATAGTCCCACTATTGGGGAGTATCTAAGCTGCAACATTGATTTTAAAGAAGTGTGCTTACATGTACATTTTAATTAGGTCACACCTTCAACATCATCATATTAATTCCAGTTTAATGCTGTATTTTATTGCCATTTCCAAAATGGCAATTTTAGATGTGAACTTAAGGGAAAAAAATCTGTACATTTTGACAACTCATAAATATTGAGCTTCAAATTCAATAGTTGGAAAAATATTGAATAGAAAGTTCAATATTTGGATAAATACTGAGAACAGAGATATGACTGTGTCTAAAATGATAAATATTTAGAATAATTAGATTTTAAAAATATTTCAAGGGCAAATATTAGAGTCTTCTTTAAAAGCATAATTAATTGTTGGTTGGAACATAAAATTCAGGTTCTTGTTAGTCACAAAAATAGCACTATGAAAAAAAATAGTCATCCATAAGAATTGAGACATGATTTATGTTGTTGTCTTTGGGAGAGAGGGAGAGAGAAACAAGTTACAAAATTCCTCTCTCCATTTCTTAAAAAAAAAATACTCATTTTAAAAAAATATAACATGCAGGTAATATAGAATTTATCAATTATATCATTTTAAAGAACAAAATTCAATAATATTTAATATATCCACAAAGTTGTACTACTTTCACTGTTTTTTCCACAATGTTTTCATCATCTCCAAAGAAATCCTGGTATCCATTAAGCAGTCATTTCCCAATCCTCAAATCCCTCTATGAATTTGCCTACTCTCGGTTTCATATCAATAGAATTGTACAATGACTTCTTTTATTTAGGATAGTATTTCAAACACATTTTAACTAAAAATATTCATAGGGACGGGGTGTTGCTCAGTAATAAAGACTTGCCTAGCATGTAGAAAGCCTTGTGTTCCATCCCCAGCACCTCAAGAAAAATAAAAATGTGTGTGTGTGTGTGTGTGTGTGTGTGTGTGAGTGTAGAGAAGAAATATCTAAGTCCTTCAATTCCTGACTTTTTTTTTTAATTTTCCCAAAATTATTTCCAAAGGTTTATGGGGCATTGTGTTTGCTGTTCATGAGGTGAACAAATATGATTTTTTACTACTTTTTCCAAATTAAGAAGCCAATGACCAAGACCCACTTAAATTTTAAAAACCCAAGACGTTATTGACATCAACTTGATTTATAAAAGAAAAAAAGACCACCTAAAAAATGGAAATCTACATTGTGTTTATGACTAGAAAGACTTAAAAGAAGCAATATATGAAATTTCCATCAATGAATCCAGATATTCAATGTCATTCCTTTAAAATATATCAGTAGTTTTCTCCACAGAAGTTGACAAGAAAAATTTGAAAGAATGAAGGGTTAAGATCAAAGATGGGACGAAAGAAAGGAATGTATACCCTTCTATCCTTAAAGATACCCTTAAACCATAGTAATCAAAACATTGTAATTAAAGCTCAGGCACTAATTGAACTCAATGAAAAGGCAAGAAAAAAATCCACACATGTACATCAAGACCATAAGGAACCAGTTTTCCATTTAAAGAAAAGTAGATTAGTAATTCATACCACACATTTAAAGTATCTAGATAAAAAAATACGTGTGAAAAAGAAAACTTTAATACTTTAGGAGAAAATTGTAAGAAAGTAATCTTGTGATCTCAGGATTACAGAAAATTTCTTAAACTAGATCCAAAATGCATATATCAAAAGTAAGATATAATTAAATTAAGTCACATTAAAATTAGAAATTTAGAATACAGAAAGGCATATACACACATTCACACAAACCCACTAAAATTTCAAGCCAGAAATCAGAAAATGTCATAATATGGTAATAATCATAAAGGAAAAAAATGACTCAATGGAAATATGAATAAAGAATATATATAGGAAAATGACTTAAAAATATACCTGAACATTCAGGGAACAAATGAAAACATGTTTTGCTCCACTGATAATTGGAGAAATGAAAATTAAAACAATAATGAGGTAACATTTATACCCATGAGAGTAATAAACATTTAAGTTTGCTGAATTTCAACTCTTATATAATCTTATTTAAATGATTCTACTTGTTTATCAATTGCTCAGAGAATTATGTTAAAGTCACTAACTATAATTGATTTCTCTATTTTTCTTTTTTTTTCACTCAACTAAAATTTGAATAATAGAGTTTGAAGCTGTATTATAATATGAAGAGAAATACAAAGGACAGTATTATATAGTCCTTTTAAGTGAGACCTCAGTAGATATACAATAATTCTTTTTTCTATTGTGCATTTTGCTTAAAAATTTGATGTGTTAGCAGTTCTTTTGTATCCCTTCATTTTCTGTTTTCTATATTGAGTTATATTTGTTACAAATATAAAAAAAAAAAAGAAGTTTGCTGATACAAGGGCAAATGAAGACATGGGCAATAGGAATTCTCACCTAATGCTATGGAGCATTAATTGATGCACCACTTAATTGGAATTGTAAAACTATTCTACCAAGTTGAAGAAATGCATACCTTCCAACATGGGGATTCCACTTTGAGGTGAATATTCTACATAAAGACTCACCAGTATAATAGAAGCCACAGACAAGGATATTCATTTTACATTGTCATGGAGAAAAACTAGATACAACCTAAGAGAAGACAATAGGATCTGTCTGTCATATATTCAGAGACTGGAATACAATGCAGGGAGTAAAAATTCAAGAATCAGGTTTTCATCTGTCAATGTGACTATATCTGAAAAACAATGCTGAAAGAAATTGATTATGTACAGTAGGAGATGAAAACATGAAATACATATTAAACAAACAACAGTTTACTTTTTAGGGATACAAACATACGAGAAACCTGGTAATCAAAGCAGAGAGGAAACATACAGACTTCAGGTTAATAATTACCTCTAAAGTAGTAGTTTTTTGGCTCTCTTATTTTTGCCTCTTTGTTTTTTGTAGTTGTAGATGGACAGAATGCCTTTATTTTATCTGTTTATTTTTATGCAGTGTTAAGGATGGAACCCAGTGCCTCACACATGCTAGGCAAGTGTTCTGCTACTGAGCTACAGTCCTAGCCCTAAAGCAGTAGTTTTTTAAAGAGGGAAGTTTGCCTTCCTCAAACATTTTGGAGTAAATTTGTCCTCGTCACAGGGCATGCTACTCCATCTGGTGAGTACAGGTCAGAGGTGTTGCTAAATACCGTACAGTGTGCGGAGTTGCCCCACAAGAAATTACTACCTGGCCTCAAATTTCAGTAGGGCCAAGTTTGAAAAATCCAACTCTAAAAAAAGAAACAAAGAAGAATAAGAAGACAGATGGGGAAGATGATGTGTATCTCTAACTTTTTATTATAATGGGAGTTCTGAACTATATATGAAAATACATTAACTTTTTCATGGAGTCTGCCACATTATTCCCTATACATTTTTTAAATTGAAATACATCATTTGTGTAGTTTAAAATTTTTAAATAATTCTGCAGTTAATTTCCAAATCTGATGTCAGTTACATAATTTTTTACTGGCATATTTCTGGAAATAGGTAATTGGAAAACAATATTGTCAAAGTCATGATAATTTTTTTTTCTTTTCTTTTTTTTTTTTTTTTTGTAGCAAGGATTGACCCCAGTGGTGCTAAACCACTGAGCCACATCCCCAGCCAGGTAGGATATAGGGACACCCAAATGACCTTGCAGCAAAATAATTTTGATATATTATTTTTTTATATTTTTGTTTAAATTTTGAACAAAGTCTTGCTAAGTTGCTGAGGCTGCCTTGGAGCTTGTGATCTACCTGTCAGCCTCCCTGGCTGCTGGGATCACAGGTGTGTGCCACCGCACCCAGCTCATGATCAAATTCGTATCATCATTATATATGGTTTTTCTTTTGTTGTTTGATCATACAGAGCTACAGGGTAAGGCTATGGAGAAATCCCAGGATTAATGTACCCACACAGGTTTATTTCATCATCACCATTTCAGGCAAGAAGATTCTAAAACAATCCCAGATAAAGTTACTTTAGTTCTTTCCTATTTTCACAGTACACTACAAAAATGCTCATCAATTTTCTGAAGAAGCTGATGGCAGAACAGTAGACCTGAATCACACATGCCAATATGTTTCCTTAACTCCATGGCTTCAGATGTGAATTTCTGTCAGTTGTATGGATTCCAGGAGTTCCTTCAAACTGCTTTGAGATCAACTAGTGCATGATTTTGTTTTCATTAAGTTCCTTAGCATATGGATTGGTAAACTTTTTCTGTGAATGACCGAGAGTAAGTATTTCAGTCTTTTCAAGCCATATGGTCTCTGTTACACCTACTCAAGCCTTCTTTGTTACAGAGAAATGGCCACAGACAATACCTGAAGGGATGAGTGTGGCTTTGTTCCAATAAATTCTTAGTTACAAAAATAGGCAGGGGGTGGGTTTGGGTTCCAGGCCAGAATATTTCAATACCTGATGGTCCTCAAAAAATTGCTTTAAGTACTATTTTAAATTTAAGGCATCTCCTCAAGTCTTCTCTGGAAAAATAGTTTTGCCTGTGTTTTAATCAGTTCAGAAATTTCTACACAATGTAAAATGAAGTCACACAAATGAAATAACTCAATCAATGATGAAAATGTTCCTCTTTAGATTTATAATATACCAACTTCTTCCTGGAAGGGTGTTATATGATCTGATCTACTAAATTACTAATTTTAATTGGTTTCATTTGTTTAAATTATGCTATTAAAGATTCTTTGTAGTAAAATAAATACACATATCTTCAACCTAACTAAGGGGTTGAAATGACAAGGACAGTGAAATTATACTCTATACAAATAATAGCTTCCTATTAGGTTTGCCATTTCACCTGAATAATTCGTTATAATCATGAATAATGATGTTATTCGACAATCTAATGATATCATGGTGTGTAGCTTCAATCTATCCATCTTTGTCAAGGAGGTCAAATATTTGTATTCCACTATACTAGGCAAAGTTGAACAAACAGTTAAACAATGAGGCACTACTATAATTATTCTTTCAAATGAAACCAGCAAGTTCCATTTGACTGGATTCTGGGTCCTATGAAACACAAATCTACTTCAAAGGTACAGTACCAATAAAGAAATGTTTCACAGTGTTTGACTTGCACAGGTTCCCTGGATAGTCTCTGGAGATCAATGCCAAGGAGCTAAAATGGAAGGAAACCCTTTTTTACTGTTTCTACAGGGTTTGTACAAAATTCAACCAATGGGGATAGAGAGTGGTGAGAACCAGAAGATATGATGTAGGGACACCTAAATGACCCTGCAGCAAAAGAATTTTGCTATATTAAAAATCATTTTCTGTTTTCCTTCCTTTCTCCCTCCTATTCTCTACCTTACATCTCACCAGTTTTCTCACTGAACCAAAATCATCCCTAGAAAGCCTTATTAATCTGGTTCCAGGCATCTTCCTACTTCCTCACATGCTTCACCCCTGCAAGATTTCTTTGTGCTTTTTAAAACATGACTGAATAAGTAAATTTGTTTCTGCCCTTGGAACCTGGTTCTTATTTACGTCTACTTGGAATTCCTTGCCTATTGTCCTTCATTGGGCTGGCCTCCTTATTACTCAGTTCTCAGATCACATGCCACCAGTCAAGAGAAGGCTTTCCTGCCTCCCATCTCACACTTGGCCATATTGTTTTTAATTTTTTTTTTTCAGAATCTAAAATCATGTTCATGACTTACAGATTCACATTTATTGATTTGTTGTTAACCTATACATACAAAATAAAAGTAAAACCCTTCTCCATTTGCTATTGAATACCCATAGCCTTGCATGCATTTCAATGATGAATCAAAATATTCATTAATTTATAATAGACAACTATGTGTCTAAATCTAGGTCAGCAAAGTATGATTCTATAGCCAAATCAGCTCAACACCTATTTTTATAAATGAAGTTTTATGGGAAGAAAGACATACTCATTCATTCTCCTATTATTGGTGGCTGCTTCCACACTACAATGACATAGTTGAGAACTTGTAACAGAGATCACTTGATCCAGAAAAGATTCACTGTTTGGTCCTTTGCAGAGAAATTTTGCCAACTCTGGTCCTTACAAGTGTATGTTTTGAATAAACAAAATAAAGCATTGTTGTTTTTAGAGGAGTTTTTATTTAAATACTTTGAATGCAATCCCTGAAGCCCAAAGGAAAGCTCCTGCAAAGCCCCAAGTGTCACCCAGCAAGAGCTGTGCTGTTGTGGCATTCCCTGTATCAGGTGACTGAGGCTTGGGCACTCTCCTAAACCAATGACTCTCCAACAGGCAGAAAAAACAATGGTTTAAAGATGGATCTGGAGTTGTGCTGTTTAATACAGCAGCCACTAGGACCTGCAGCTCTTCAAGTTAGATCTAAATGAATTAGCATTGAATTAAAAATTCAGATGCACTAGCAACATTTTAAGTGCTCCCTAGCTACAAGTGGCTTCTGAACTGGACATAGGACTTTCCAACCATCACAGAAAGTTCTGGTGGGACACACTGGTCTGCAGGTTTAAAAATGTACGTGCACTATGTTCGTTGGGTAGTAGACAGCATGAGCCGTTGAGAGGCTGCATGAGGAGATTATAAGGTATATTTCCTGGGGGTCCTGACCCTCAACAGCACATACCAAAATTGGACCATGGGTTTAAAAACAAAAAAAGTATTCTGAAAAAGACAACAACCTGCTCTGCATAGAAAGACCCAAGAGAACCTAAGTCATGACTTCTCGTTCATCCTCATAACCTATGATTATGGGTAGGGAATCCCGGGCTGCTCAGATTATTAGATCCTGGGTCTGCCTCAAAGATCTTAACGTTCCTTAATCAATTTCCATATTTTATGGTGGGGACAACAAATTAGACAACTTTTTAAAGAAGCAAATGAGTTAGAATCCTGTAGCCCAAAAGAAACCTCCTTCAAAGCTCTAAACTGACTTGAGCCATATCGGTGCTCTATTCATGAGGTCAGCTGGCTGAATATATAAAATGCTAACACAGTGCCTGGACTCTAACAAATAACTGCATAAGCACTGCTTTGTTTTGTTTTCTTTTTTTTTTTTTTTTTCACATCAACCCCAGCAGGTATTACAGGACTTGCCACATATCAAGTAACATTCAAGAATTATTGAACTGTATCAAACTGGATTCTTTGTGCCAGAAATACTATTTGGTCAACTTGTGAAATTGTTGAGCAAAAATCTGACTTACTCTTCTGAGAACAAGTCATTCTGGAAAACATGTTGGTCCCTGAGAAATCATTCCTCATCACCCTTTCTAAAAGAATGACTTTTTAAAAATATGATACCAAGAGTCACACTTCAATATCAATTTAACATTTATTGATAACTTCTTGTAGGCTGCCATTATTTATCTTATTTGAGTTAATAAGATATATAAACACAAAATTTAAACAATATTCAAGCAACAACCCTCTAGAATTGCAGTTTTATCCTATAATACTCAGTCCTAAAGCTATTTTTTTTCTTTCTAATTAAGAGATCCTAATGACCCCACATTTTACCAGCTCTCTCAATCATCATTAAATGATACATACCATGTTTTAAATTTTTGACTGTCTAGGATATTGCTTTTCAAAACTGGTTCATGAATATAAATCACAGGTATTTGCATTAGTTTTTTTTTGTTGTTGTTTTAATTTCCAATTCATACATATTCCACTCAATTTTCTAACTCAGAATCCTTAGCAGTTAGGAGTAAGGACACAATCCAAGAATCAGCATTTTAACCAGATTCTTAGGTGATTTTCAGTACCCTGGGAATCTGTTATTTTAGACTAAGATTTTATATATTCACAATCAGGAGAAGTGCCAAAAAGTTGCAGACCTGTACAATCACTGCTTTCCTCTTCCAGAAAGGTGATAAAGTGATAATACATGCTTTACTCAGAGTCATTCATATGAAAGAATATTATGCGCATACATAGTCCTGGTAGGAACGAAGTTTCAAAGAAAACTTGAGACATAGTGCTTTTGCCTTCCAGGGGATCTTTAGATAAGATGCATACACACAAATCATGTAAACCAATGTCATGATGACACATAATTGACAGCTCAATAAGTAGACACGTAATAAGATTTCAGAGAAAGAAGCAATCAAACTGGTCTAGGTTGTCAGCAATGTAATAAATGCCTTTTGGATCCAGTAGCAGAAGCCAGGAGCAGGGGGAAAGTAGTAGTATTTATTATGCTCTGTAGGTATACCAGGACCTGTTCTTCCCACAGTTAACATTTTAGAACATAGGAAGAATAAAGTGACACCATGGTTTTCTCAGTTATTAATCCAAGAACCTATGAAAGATTACATCTTTTGCAAGCTGGTCAGAAGTCACATGCAGTGGTCTCAGAGCAGTGAAGATCTAGTCCTCCGTGAACCAAACTATGAGGCAGCCTTAATCTCTATGGAGCTGTTCTGGATGACCTCACAAAGTACAGCATGTTCTTACCCTCCCTCGGGACCCACAATAAAAATCAATGATTAGTCTCTTTTGACATTTCATCAAATATTTCATCCTGACATTATTTTTCCATGTGCTTCAGTCTTAATACTTCAAGGAACCGCCCGTCACCCCCAAGGGAAAGTTGTGGGGAGCAGAGAGTGCCCCTGATTTCTCAACAACCTCCCCCATGTTTAACACAATAATGCCAAACATCATAAAAATGTCTTGTTTCCTCTTTAAAGAATTCCTTCTTTAGTGCCTACTGTGTATAAGATATTATGTTAGGCATGCAAAAGAACAGACTGCTAAATCCTGAACCCAATGGCAATGACAAATGGCAGTCTGTGGATGTGATGGCTAAAAACCCTGTGACCACAGTAAAAGCCAATGAATAACACAATTCAAATTGGTAATTTGTATGATATATGAATAAGAGTTGTTACATAAAATACATAATGGCAGACAAAGAAGATGGCAGCTTAGAAGTCTTCTAAGGTCAAAGTGTAGAAAAATCACGTCCACAGTTTGGTCATTCCTGTTCAGATCGACTGTGACATATGCATAATGCTCAACTGTGTGGTCCATAAGTAGAAATAAAATGTTATGTTTTCAAGAAACGACACAAGAAACTAAAATTTATACCATATAGGTTAAGTACAGAGATGACAGAATCAGAAAAATGGGTGGTCGGTTTTGTTTTTCCTTTTCTGTGTGACTTTTTGATTAATAACTTCTGTAGTGAGCCTTAATGTTCTCACTGCTAAAAATGGATTAATAAACTTATTTTTTTCAATTTTCAATAATACCCTGGTAGTATTAAAAAATGCAAACTAACATGCTATTTTCATTAAAAAACTGGCATATGTAGACATTCTATTATTATTCAGTGAGTATGATAACAGCAAAATGCTTTTCTATTTTGCTTATGTGTTCATATATTTTACAATGTTTGCAACATGAAACCTGCCAGTGAAAATTCTGAAACATTAAAATTCAGGAGAAGTAAGTAAATTGTGGAAAATAAAACCAATGGAATATTACAGAACCACTGAAAATACAGTTAACACGTACTTTTAATGATAAGAAAAATTTGTGATGTTAGAAATGAAAAGAACAGAATATCATAAGTGGAATACTATCCTAGTTTTACTCAAAAAGTATTTAGGAGAGAGAAGGAAATAAAGCATTTTTTTTGTAACACCACATTTTATGTGACATACATCATAAAGATTAATTTTACTATATAAACAATTTCACAGCACAAATGATCAGAAAAAATAATTGCAAAATACTTTCTTAAAATATAAGTATACCTGCTCTTAAACTATATGCACATTCATATAATTTTTATTTTAAACAGTTTTGGTTCAACAAAGTTGCTGCTGAGTAAGTAGTTTGAAGTTCTTTCTCATTCTAACCCAAATACTTTACATCACAGTCACTTGTTAATTATAATTGTATAATAAAGTTAATAAAAGAACTGCCAAATATAATATATGGATCTGAGGTATCTCATGATGTTTCCAGAGCTTCAGTGGTAGCACATAGTCTCTTTGTTCAAACCACAACCTCAAATGAGAAAGTGATTAACAAATAAAGAAGAAAATTACTTCAAAAGAAAATATGCCTAAGAAAACAAATTTAATTGTGAAAAGGATGAAATAGTTCCTTGTTCGTTACATGGCTGGGTCACTTTTCTGTCCTATAGTATGCCCAAATGTGGAAATCAGATTAAGTAGTTATTTAATTTACAATTATTTTCAAAGTGTGATGAGGAAGCTGAAAACCCAAATCCTCATGTTTGAGTGCAGGGTGGAAATCAAAGCGTATATCAGAATAATATCACTGGAGTGAACCAATGGGTGCTAGAGAGCCAGGACCCGCTTTCCCACCTACAAGCCCAGAAAGGTTTTCAGTTCTACTAGTCCTTCAACATTACTCAAAGCTCTTTCTCTGTTTATTTAGATCATGAGTTGTAAAACCAGAAAAACATAAAAAATAATGAACAGAAACTGGTCTGAAATACACCTTTCTTTCTTTCTCTCTTTTCAGTAAAGTGTTAACCCAGATTAGCTACCTAAACAAGGGTAGGCCCAGACCTGTGATGTGACCCAGTACTTGAAATTATTTTTGCAATTAGAATGGTCTCATTATCTGGAGACTCCACTAGTATCTGGCTGGGTGAATTTGGACAGGTTACTTCCCTAACACTGGGTTTCTTCTAGTATACATATTAAGTGAGGTTAACCAAGTCAGTGAGCATTCAGTAAGCAGTAACTGTTATTATTGAATATAAAAGCTTCAAAAAAAAGATATCAATTAATAAATGCAGCTGTTAGCAACAAAATGTTTCTTAAAACCTACATGAAAATATCTTATGGCAATGTTGCAAACAACCTGTTAACTGCTTATAATACAGGTCCACCTTCCCTATTATATTCATCCTTTTCACCTTCACTTCCCATTTGAGCTTATCTCCCAAAGTTTCTTTCAGCTCGATTATTTTATGATAATCAGACTATGGATTGGGAAGTCATATTATCTGGGTTCTGATTTTGATTGCTATTTTTCCTGCAGTAAGTTTCAGAGAGCTGCCTGAATCCCCAACAGATTTCCCTGGCTGAGATGTTGATAAACTTAGATTTCTGCCATCCAATGGGCATTCACTGCACTGTATCATCCACTGAACTCTTTTCACATTATGAATACTTCTATTAAGCCTTAATTTTGTGACTAAGGGAAAAACTAAATAAACCCTCTAGCTCCACTTGCTTCTAAATTATTTTTAAAATCACTAATTTTGGAAGTTGAGAAATAAGTTATTAGTCTTCTGTTAGCTTTACTGAAGATGACCCCTCCAGCTGAAGCCACCTTGGGTTAAAACAGTTCTTCTGTGAAAAGGCATGTTTCACTATCTTGTCCAGCAAAAGTGGCCTTTCTGTTATCTTCCCCTGTTCTCTGGGGGACAGGTGCCTTTTGATTAATCCTCATTCTTCTCTCTGAAGAAAGATGTCTTTTCTCTCCTAATGATTAATTGCAGAGTTAGTTTTCCTGGGAAGAGGATCTAAAATGACAAGTCATAAAACTTTCTAATCAGTGCCTCTTTTAGATTTACAAAACCCAAAGCCTCCAGTGACTGACAGATAATAGCAGCACATGCATTGGAAAAGCAGGCCACCTGAAATTTGTAACTAACCTGGCACCCATCTATCTGATATGCCTTCCCCCCAAATCCCTGTAAAAGCCTTGTGCCTAACAAGATAGCCATTTTATTTATTTATTTTTTTTTAGGGACAAGAGTCCCCACCTCCAACTTATTGTCAATAATAAAGTTCTTTCTTCCCCCATCAGCCTGTCTCTCAAATGTTTCGCTTCACCAGACTTCAGTGAAACCAGACCTTCATGGTTACAATTTGTTGATGACAATAACACCATAGTTACCAACATGACCTCTTCATGCCAATTCATTTTAGCTTTGTGCAGAAGAGACCAATAGACCATTGGTAAAAATCAGGTTTGACTTTACCTCATTTTCAGGGAACTTCACAAATATGACCAACTTTATCCATAATCTTATTTTATTCCAATTAATCAACAAAGCCATCAATGAAATGTGCAAGCCTGATACTAGTTTCTGATACTACTCTTCACAGACAACAGAACTGAGTTTTATCTGTTATTCTACAGCATCTCTTATATATTAAGTACTAACAAAATAGTTCACAAATACTTATTTCAATGGCATACATGACTCATGTCTGTTTTTCACATGGTATTTTTTGGGGGTAGTACATAGATGGGAAGGGATGGATGTATTCCATGGGATCTGAAGCAATTCATCTGTAGGACGAGTGTGAAGGTCATTTCATTCTGTAAACTTCAACTCTTCAAAACTGTCTACATTACAGAAATTATTTATATAATATGGACAATATATTTGGCAAATTCATGACTTTCAAGTCAGTATCAGAGGCAAATATTCCTTTGTTTGAAAATCCTGGACAAGTATATTTATTATCTGTAGTAGATGGCATTATTTCCTCTAAAAATTCATTCTCTGTCCTCCCTTTTTTCAATAAATGATATTTCAGTGATTACTACAGATAACATGCTGAGATTACCATTATGAGGGGAAAAAAAAAAGATACTGCTTCCTGTTTTCAGTGTAGAGGATGCAGATGGAAATGCCATGATCATCCTAGCAATCACAAACAGGTAAATTCTATGGAAGAAGAGGAATGATTTCATTAGAACATGTCAGGATTTGAGTAAGACTGAGGTGTCAGAAGAATTTTTCTAGAATATAGGCCACATGAATTGACACTGGTAGAATGAGAAGGAATTAACATGGTAGGTTCAGTGGGAGAAATAGCCAGTCAAAAGAGATGAAATAAGCAAATTCCCCATGACTGAAGAAATCATGATTTGGTGGGGGAAAGGAAGAGACTGGTATGGCTAGGCATGGAAGATGATCTTGTAGAAGATGGACTGGAGAGAATAAGTAGAGCAAGACCAGAAGCCTCTGAAGGCCATGTTTAGAAAGCTAGTGAGTCTTTAACCTGTGAGCAAAAGAAAGTCATCGAAAGATTTTTAATGGGGATTGAGGGGGGCATTCAGATTTGCGTTTTAGAGTTCTCTGACTACCATATGGAAAATGAATTAAAGAGAAAATAGAGTGGATGTAATATATAGTCCAGGAGAGAAATGCTGACAGCTTGGGTGAGGGTATGGGCGTTTGAAATTAGAGAAATAACTGAATTTGTGAAATTTGAAAGTAAACTCAGCAAATTTGATCCTGTGAAACAGTACTGCATGCAAAGGAAGGAGGAATGTTCTATAATACTACTAACCATGAAAAGGTATGTTTTATAATAAAGAAGAAATACAAGACACAATATCTCTGAATTATGAATTTCACTTAGTTTATCAGTTAATTTTGATTACTTGGAAGTAATTCATAATTGCCACCCCAGTTACAGATGGAAAATTACATCACTGAATAATAGTGTGCACATAAATGACATTTGTGAAACTTGTGAACCTTGGGAGAGAACTTTGGATAAATGGATGATTACCAGTATCGATTCATTAGCGAATTCAAGTTGAGTTTTACCCTTTCATATAATTTATAATCATCTTTATGGAAAAGATGAAAACAAAAATATAACCCTATAGACAGCATAAAATTCTTCAAAATTTCCTTCAAAAATCCTTCAAAAATTCTCCTTCTGAGTCAGCTCAAATTCTGTTCTCGCTCTGTGAGATTTGGATAATATTATGACACATTTTTTTTTTCTTGGGCATCTTAAAAGTTCAAAGATGAATTTCAACAATCTATGCAGTGAAGTCTTATGGCATCAGAGTTTAAATTCTAAAATATGCAATGATAAAGCATGGCTGTCATCACATCAAAATTCTATGTTATTAAAAAATCCCAATTCTATATCTGATTCATTTAATAGAGACAGATATTATAGTAATATGAAAGTATAGACACACACATAGACACACACATACACACACACACACACAATCTCTAGTTTAAGTTTCTATCCCTAGACCCACACAGGGAACATCTGTAGTGTTCTCCAACTGATCTATTCCCACTCAAATTCTTTTGGGATGCCTACTCCTCCCCCAAAGGAGGAAGTCCTGGCAGGAGAGCAAACAAAACACCTTCTTGCTCTTAGGGAAGAGATCCAAAATAGACTAAACAAATGGCATGCTCTGGAAATTTGACTCCTAGCTGTTCAGAGTCATGAAGACATGGATGGCTGAAGCTATATCATTCCAATGGCAGTATCCTGAGGAAATTGTCATTTCTATACCCACAGTGCCCAAAGCTGCCCTAATTTCAATTATTTCTGAGGCCTATTATTGTTCAGCTTTCCCTTTGGATTCAATGCCCTGTTTCCAATAGCTTTTCAACCTATTACTTTAACACAAATAAAAGGCATTTCTCAGATAGAATAATTAAATTGCCCAAAGTCCAAAGGATAACAAATGGCTACATTAGGATTTACATTTCTGTTGGTCTGAATCCACATATAAGATCTTTTCAAAATTTTGTTCTTTTTAGTTATACCTGCAGTAGAGTATAATTTGACTTATTTGTACAAATAAGGAGTACATATTATTCTAATTTGGATCCCAGTCCATGGTTGTACATGATGTAGAGATTCTCTGTGGGATATTCATGTATGTACCTAGGAATGTTATGTCAGAAACATTCCACTGTCTTTCCTATTCCTTTTCCCCCTCCTTTCCCTTCATTTCTCTTTGTCTAATCTACTAAACTTCTATACTTCCCTGCCCCTCTTGTTGTGTGTTAGCATCCACATATCAAAGAGAACATTTGACCTTTTGGCGGGGGGATTGGCTTATTTTGCTTAGTATAATAGTCTACAGATCCATCCATTTTCCAGTAAATGCCACAAGTTTATTCTTAAGGCAGAGTAATATTCCATTGTGTATATATACCACATTTTCTTTATCCATCTGTTGAAGGGTGCCTAGGTTGGTTCCATAGCTTAGCTATTGTGAATTGAGCTGCTATGAATATTGATGTGGCCATGTCACTGTACTATGCTGATTTTAAGTTCTTTAGGTATATGCTAGGGAGTGGGGCAACTGGTGGTTCTATTCCAAGTTTTCTGTACTGCTTTCCAGAGTGGTTGCACCAGTTTGCAATTCCACTAGCAATGTATGAGTGTACCTTTTCCTCCACATTCTCGCCAACATTGTTACTTGTATCCTTGAAAATTGCCGTTCTAACTGGAGTGAGATGAAATCTCAGTGTAGTCTTAATGTGCATTTCTCTAATTACTAGAGATGTTGAACATTTTTTCTTATATTTGTTGACCATTGATATTTCTTCTGTAAAGTGTCTGTTCAGTTCCTTTACCCATATATTGATTGGGCTGTTTTTTTTGGTGCAAAGTTTTTTGAGCTCTTTATATATCCTGGAGATTAATGTTCTGAGGTGCAGGTGGCAATGATTTTCTTCCATTCTGTAGGCTCTCTCTTCACTCTCTTGATTGTTTCCTTTCCTGTAAAGAAGCTTTTTAGTTTGATAACATTCCATTTATTTATTCTTGATTTTACTTCTTGCACTTTAGAAGTCTTGTTGAGGAAGTTGGTTCCTAAAATGATATGATATAGTATTGGGCCTATCTTTCTTTTAGTGTATGTAGGGTTTCTGGGCTAATTTCTAGGTCTTTGAACCACTTTGAGTTTGTGAAGCATGGGAGATAGGGGTTAAATTTCATTCTACTACATCACATACAAGATCTTAATTTATTTGCTATTCTGTTTCCTAGTATCTCATATGAAATTTGTAAAAACTCTAGTAGCATTCATTTACTACCCTATCCATAAGAACTTACAATGAAATGTACTCTGAATCTGCTATTTTGCTATTTGCAAGTGGTAGATGACTTAGAAAGCATGTCTACTTAAGTTCTCTAAGAATATTCATATTTTCATATTACTTTCATGTGACTTTTCTGTGGCTACATTACTAATCCAGAATGATTCACTGTTGCCAGTAATTTGTTTTATTTTTAGAGACAAATATGCAATGAATCTCTTTAACATTATGGATATAGTCTTCTTCTCTAAGTAATGGAAAAAATTTCTTCTTATTCTAATGCAGTTTCTTCTTTCACTGAACACATTCCCATGTACCTGGTTAAGAGCTCTTGCTACCAACTCGCCTTACCAATACACCATTCACAGAATTGCCAACAAGCAAGACAAATCCCAACTTCAAAATACTGTTTGATAAAGCTGATTACAAAGATTTTCCATCTCAGAGTCACTAGCGTCCTTACTCTGCTCCTTTTATCTTTGTATCCTGACAATGAATGGAATGACAGCTTCAGTAGGAAAATAATGTGAAACTCAAAAACCAAGGTCAATAATGAAAAAGGCAGGATACTGAGGGTAGCAGAAGGAAATCAGATGCCTGAGCTAGGCATCCCTAGGAGTGGGGAAAACTGAGACAGCATTGAAGAACCAGCATAGAGAAGCCAGATTTATGGCCAATGTCTGCAATTCAAACTCACCTGAAATTGGAAGACTAATTCACAATTCTGTAAGCACAGAAAAGGTCAACAATTAGTTTTCTGTAGAAGTTAAAATAGTCATCATATATTTGGTCTCCTTGAAGGGGCTCTAGGACCCCCAGGACAACATGATTTCTTTTCCAAATTATCTTTATTTTCTGAATTTGGATGGAACATCTGCTCTGCATAATGACACTTTTTGGCCTGTTATCTTTCTTGTTTTTTTGTAATGGGTCAAATACCTACTCTTCCACAAGGGTACCAATGAACTGGGTGGGAAGAATTTCATTTGAAAAAGTGATCTCATGGGTGATAATGAAGAATAGGCTTCTAGGACAAGGAGACCTGGGTTCAAGTTCCTAGTATTTATTTTGAAGGGTTTTGGGCAATTATGCTGACTTTTTAAATCTGCTTCTTTTCTCACAATATGAATAGTAATATTTTTTTCTGCATGATGAAAAAGTCAAAATATTAAATTTAAAGTTTTAGCACAACATCTGACATAGGAATCAAGACTAAACTTCCATTATTAAAAATTCATTGGCATGTCCATGTACCACATACTGCTCTCTACATGTGGCAGATTTAACACTAGATGACAGAACTGTAGTCTCTAAACTGAGATTTTACATCTAATGGGAAAGATAAACTAAAAATCAAATCCAGTGAGGGGAAATAAAGGTTGCTATGAGTAGTTATTTTATTATTAAAATTTTAAAACACATGTACAACATACAGGCTAAAAATCTAGATTTAAAATGCCCAGATTTGAATCTCAGGTCTGCTGATTACTACCACAATGACTTCACACATGAGGGTTTTCATTGGTAAGAGAAAAAGATAATGCAATCATGACTATCTTAAAGGATTTTTCATGAGGATTAATTAGAAGACACACAAAGTATTTAGAACAATGCTGCACATACAGTAATCTTCCAATTACCCATCATTACTACCTCTATTAAAATTTCATCAGTACTGGGCTATACCAAAGCACTCATCACCCTTCATAAAGTCTGCTTCTTAATGCACAAATACTGTTTTATGTGTTTTGAAATAATCAAGTTGTAACTAAAGAAAAATCTAAAGTATCAATCTAAAGTTACTTTCAACTCATATCACTTATTTTTTATCAGAAGTTTAAAATTTTGGTATTATAATTCTGTTTTTGTTTTGGTTTGGTTTTGTTTGTTTTATTTGGATACTAGGGATTGACCCAAGGAATTTAACCACTAAGCCACATCCCCAGCCCTTTCTAAAATATTTTTATCTTGAAACAGGGTCTCACCACATTGCTTAGGGCCTCGTTAAGTTGCTGAGTCTGGCTTTGAACTTGTGATCCTCCTGCTTCAGGCTCCTGAATTGTTGGGATTACAGGCGTACACCACCACACCCAGCATGGTGTTATAATTCTGAAATTATTTTTAGTATACCATAGGACTGTAGAATAAATACAGGAAAAGTACAAATATGAAATGGGAGCTGTGATGTAGCACCACCACTATGCTAGATTTTATTGGAAGCATTATTATCAATCCATTATTTAAATTTTATTTCTACATTCATGCATATTTTCCTATCTTTTCCACAAGGAGTGCCCATCAAAAAGGTTACCTGAGTAGCAATGAGCCAGGATTCTTTATAAATAGTAGTGGTGCATGCCTATAATCCCAGTGGCTTGGGAGGCTGAAGCAGGAGGATGGAGAGTTCAAAGCCAGCCTCAGCAAAAGTGAGATGCTAAGCAACTCAATGAGACCCTGCCTCTAAATAAAATACAAAATGTGGATGAGTGGTTAAGTGCCCCTGAGTTTAATCCCTGATAGCTGCCCCCCTCAAAAAAAAAAAAAAAAAGAAATATCTAATTCTAACTCTGAAGCATAGAGGTATAGAATGATCTTGGAACATGTTGTGCCAGGAAATATGAAAGTGTTCAAAGATTAATAGGGTCTTGTCAAAAGGACATATACTCCTACACAAAGGGGCAGCTGCTGCTACATTGGATGAATTTAATCAAAATGACATAATAGCAAGAGATTATAACACCCAGAATTTAAAATAATCTGAATCAAACAGATGAGACAGAAAGAGACTAAAGGTAAAAGGGCAGGGGGTAAAGATCCATAGAATTAGAAAGCCAGTACCTCAGACACCCCATATTATAAACCACTCAGGCAAGTAGCAGTAGTAAGTGCTAAAATAAATGACTGAGAGAAATAATATTGAGCATTTAAGTCAACATAAGTCAAGGAAGAGATTGACTGTCCTAGAGCCATGATAACAAGGAGTATCTAGGACCAGATTGAAGCCTTCACAACTGACACTTGGACTAGTCAACCAATTAATAGGAACCCTTTGTTGCTAAAAGTCAGCCAAATGGAAACAAACCCATGTATCTACACACATCAATCAATCAACCTAAACATATCATGTCACCCTGCTAATTTCTGAAAATCAGCCTAACTCCATGCTTCACAGTTTGATCTGTGCAATAAAACTGTATGTGACCAGTGCAGTTCTCATTTACAATAAATCTAACTTTGTCTTTGTATTTTAGACAATGAGTGGTGGGATGCATTATTCCTCACTATACATTAATTTTAAAATTCCAAAAATGTGTCTTTTATAATGGAGCAATCTGGTAGTCACCATTTAATCAAGGGTCCAGTAAGTCATTGCCTGTAGTTATTCTAATAGCCTGATACTGTATGTCCTGATATGAGGCGCTGTTATATAGACAGACACCTACTTTCTGTTCCTGCCAGAACTGTATGACCTAAACTGAATGAGGAAACAATAAGATAAATTAAAAAAAAAAAAAAAAAAAAAAAAGATTATAGCATAGGGAACCTAACCTGGAATTGTCAAATGACTTGGTGTCATGGAGTACCAAGGGAGTTAAGGAAGTACTACAGATCAAGAGGTACTAATAAGATTAAATACCAAATGTAATTTATGAACCTTCAACAGATCTTGTATCATGGGGGAAACAAGCCCATTAAGGAAATCTGAGCATGGAAAATACTATGATGTCATTGAACGGATGTGGATTTTCTTATGCGCAGTAAATGGGGTGTAGTTGTATATGAAAGGTGTCCATATTCTTAGGAAATGCTTGTTCAGTTACTTAGGAGTGAAATATCATGATGTTTGCAACTGACTGCCACTGTATGGTTTAGCAAAAGTATCTGCCTGCCTGCCTATAGAGAAACATTGCATGGGTGTATCAAGATGTTAAAGTTGATGAATCTTTTTTTTTTTTAATTGTAAACAAATGGGATACATGTTGTTTCTCTGTACATAGAGTAAAGGCATACCATTTGTGTAATCATAAATTTACATAGGGTGATGTTGGTTGATTCATTCTGTTATTTTTCCCCTTCCCCCCACCCCTCCCATCCCTCTTTTCCCTCTATACAGTCCTTCCTTCCCCCATTCTTGC
Source organism: Sciurus carolinensis (assembly GCF_902686445.1). Taxonomy (NCBI): domain Eukaryota; kingdom Metazoa; phylum Chordata; class Mammalia; order Rodentia; family Sciuridae; genus Sciurus; species Sciurus carolinensis. Next base: position 59,175,586 of record NC_062229.1, read on the forward strand.
CCCTCTCCCTAACCCTCACTCTAACCCTAAACTAACCCCTCCCACGCCCCATTATGTATCATCATCCACTTATCAGCGAGATCATTCTTCCTTTGGTTTTTTGAGATTGGCTTAGCTCACTTAGCATGATATTCTCCAATTTTGTCCATTTGCCTGCAAATGCCATAATTTTATCATTCTTTATGGCTGAGTAATATTCCATTGTATATATATGCCACAGTTTCTTTATCCATTCATCAACTGAAGGGCATCTAGGTTGGTTCCACAATCTGGCTATGGTGAATTGAGCAGCAATGAACATTGATGTGGCTGTATCTCTGTAGTATGCTGATTTTAAGTCCTTTGGGTATAGGCCAAGGAGTGGGATAACTGGGTCAAATGGTAGTTCCATTCCAAGTTTTCTAAGGAATCTCCATACTGCCTTCCAGAGTGGCTGCACTAATTTGCAACCCCACCAGCAATGTATGAGTGTACCTTTTTCCCCACATCCTCGCCAACACCTGTTGTTGCTTGTATTCTTGATAATCGCCATTCTGATTGGGGTGAGATGGAATCTTAGGGTGGTTTTGATTTGCATTTCTCTTATTACTAGAGATGTTGAACATTTTTCCATATGTTTGTTGATTGTTTGTAGGTCTTCTTCTGTGAAGTGTCAGTTCATTTCCTTAGACCATTTGTCCATTGGGTTATTTGTAGTCTTGGTGTTGAGTTTTTTGAGTTCTTTATAGATTCTGGAGATTAGTGCTCTATCTGAAGTATGATTGGCAAAGATTTTCTCCCACTCTGTAGGCTCTTTCTTCGCATTGCTGATAGTTTCCTTTGCTGAGAGAAAGCTTTTTAGTTTGAATCTATCCCAGTTGTTGATTCTTGCTTTTATTTCTTGTGCTATGGGAGTCCTGTTGAGAAAGTCTGGTCCTAAGCCGACATGTTGAATATCTGGACCTACTTTTTCTTCTATAAGATGCAGGGTCTCTGGTCTGATTCTTAGGTCCTTAATCCATTTTGAGTTTAGTTTTGTGCACGGTGAGAGATATGGGTTTAGTTTCATTTTGTTGCATATGGATTTCCAATTTCCCCAGCACCATTTGTTGAAGAGGCTATCTTTTCTCTATTGCATATTTTTGGCCCTTTTGTCTAGTATGAGAAAATTATATTTATTTGGGTTTGTGTCCGTGTCCTCTATTTTGTACCATTGATCTACCTGTCTATTTTGGTACCAATATCATGCCGTTTTTGTTACTATTGCTTTGTAGTACAGTTGAAGTTCTGGTATTGCAATACCCCCTGCTTCATTTTTCCTGTGAAGGATTGCTTTAGCAATTCTGGGTTTCTTATTCTTCCAGATGAATTTCATGATTGTTTGTTCTACTTCTGTAAGGTAGATCGTTGGGATTTTAATTGGAATTGCATTGAATCTGTATAGCACTTTTGGTAGTATGGCCATTTTGACAATATTAATTCTGCCTATCCAGGAACATGGGAGATCTTTCCATCTTCTAAGGTTTTCTTGAATTTCTTTCTTTAGTGTTCTGTAGTTCTCATTGTAGAGGTCTTTCTCCTCTTTTGTGAAATTGATTCCCAAGTATTTTATTTTTTTCGAGGCTATTGTGAATGGGGTAGTTTTCCTAACTTCTCTTTCTGAAGATTCATCACTTATGTATAAAAATGCATTAGATTTATGAGCATTGATCTTATATCCCGCTACTTTACTAAATTCATTTATGAGCTCTTAGAGTTTTCTGGTGGAATTTCCTGGTTCCTCTAAGTATATAATCATATCATCAGCAATTAGGGATATTTTGAGTTCTTCTTTTCCTATTCATATCCCTTTAATTTCTTTGGTCTGTCTAATTGCTCTGGCTAGAGTTTCAAGGACGATATTGAATAGGAGTGGTGAGAGAGGGCATCCCTGCCTTGTTCCAGATTTTAGGGGGAATGCTTTCAGTTTTTCACCATTTAGAATGATATTAGCCATGGGCTTAGCATAGATGGCCTTTACAATGTTAAGGAACGTTCCCACTATCCCTATTTTTTCTAGTGTTTTGAGCATGAAGGGGTGCTGTATTTTATCAAATGCTTTTTCTGCATCTATTGAAATAATCATGTGATTCTTGACTTTAAGTCTATTGATATGGTGAATGACATTTATTGATTTCCTGATGTTGAACCAACCTTGCATCCCTGGGATGAAACCCACTTGATCATGGTGCACTACCTTTTTAATATATATTTGTATGCGATTTGCTAAAATTTTGTTGAGAATTTTTGCGTCGATGTTCATTAAGGATATTGGTCTGAAATTTTCTTTCCTCAATGTGTCTCTGTCTGGTTTAGGTATCAGGGTGATATTGGCTTCGTAGAATGAGTTTGGGAGGGTTCACTCCTCTTCTATTTCATGGAATACTTTGAAAAGTATTGGAATGAGCTCTTCTTTAAAGGTTTTGTAGAACTCGGCTGAGAACCCATCTGGTCCTGGACTTTTCTTTGTTGGTAGGTTTTTGATGACTTCTTCTATTTCATTACTTGAAATTGGTCTATTTAAATTGTGTATGTCCTCCTCGTTTAGTTTAGGCAATTCATAGGTCTCTAGAAACTTGTTGATATCTTCGAAATTTTCTATTTTGTTGGAATATAGATTTTCAAAATAGCTTCTAATTATGTTTTGTATTTCAGTCGTGTCTGTTGTGATATTTCCTTGTTCATTCCGAATTTTGGTGATTTGGGTTTTCTCTCGTGTTCTCTTTGTTAGTGTGGCTAAAAGTTTATCAATTTTGTTTATTTTTTCGAAGAACCAACTATTTATTTTGTCAATTTTTTGTATTGTTTCTTTTGTTTCAATTTCGTTGATTTCAGCTCTGAGTTTAACTATTTCCTGTCTTCTACTACTTTTGGTGTTGGTCTGTTCTTCTTTTTCTAGGGCTTTGAGCTGTAGTGTTAGTTTGTTTATTTGTTGAGTTTTGCTTCTTTTATTGAATGCCCTCCATGAAATAAATTTTCCTCTAAGCACTGCTTTCATAGTGTCCCAGAGATTTTGATATGATGTTTCTTTGTTCTCATTTAACTCTAAGAATTTTTTAATTTCCTTCCTAATATCTTCTGTTATCCATTCATCAGATAATAGCATATTGTTTAATCTCCAGGTGTTGGAGTAATTTCTGTTTTTTATTCTTTCATTTATTTCTAGTTTCAATCCATTATGATCTGATAAAACACAAGGAAGTATTTCTATCTTCTTGTATTTGCTAACATTAGCTTTGTGGCATAATATATGGTCTATTTTAGAGAAGGATCCATGTGCTGCTGAGAAGAAAGTGTATTCGCTCTTGGTTGGATGGTATATTCTATAAATGTCTGTTAAGTCTAAATTATTGATTGTGTTATTGAGATCTATGGTTTCTTTGTTCAATTTTTGTTTGGAAGATCTGTCCAGTGGTGAGAGAGGCGTGTTAAAATCACCTAGTATTATTGTATTGTGGTCTATTTGGTTTCTGAGATTGAGAAGGATTTGTTTGACATACATGGGTGAGCCACTGTTTGGGGCATAGATATTTATGATTGTTATGTCTTGCTGATTTATGGTTCCCTTAAGCAGTATGAAATGTCCTTCTTTATCCCTTCTGACTAACTTTGGCTTGAAGTCCACATTATCTGAAATGAGGATGGATACCCCAGCTTTTTTGCTGGGTCCATGTGCATGGTAAGTTTTTTCCCATCCTTTCACCTTTAGTCTATGGGTATCTCTTTCTATGAGATGAGTCTCTTGCAGGCAACATATTGTTGGATCTTTCTTTTTTATCCAATCTGCCAGTCTATGTCTTTTGATTGATGAATTCAGGCCATTAATATTCAGGGTTATTATTGAGATATGATTTGTATTCCCAGTCATTTGACTCATTTTATTCATTTATTTGTTTATTTTTGACACGACTTGGTTCCTCTTTATTTGAGAGTTCCTTTAGGATATCTCCTCCCTTTGCTGATTTGCTTCTTTCTTTTTCATCTCTTCTTCATGGAATATTTTGCTGAGAATGTTCTGTAATGCTGGCTTTCTTTTTGTATATTCTTTTAGCTTTTGTTTATCATGGAAGGATTTTATTTCGTCGTCAAATCTGAAGGTAAGTTTTGCTGGGCATTCATTTTCTTTTAGGGCTTGAAAAATGTTATTCCAGGCCCTTCTAGCTTTTAAGGTCTGGATTGAAAAATCTGCTGATATCCGTATTGGTTTCCCCCTGAATGTAATTTGGTTCTTTTCTCTCACAGCCTTTAAGATTCTGTCTTTATTTTGTATGTTAGGTATTTTCATTATAATGTGCCTTGGAGTGGGTCTGTTGTAATTTTGTGTATTTGGAGTCCTATAAGCCTCTTGACCTTGATTTTCCATTTCATTCTTCAGATTTGGGAAATTTTCTGAAATTATCTCATTGAATAGGTTGTTCATCCCTTTGGTTTGTTTCTCTAAGCCTTCCTCAATCCCAATAATTCTCAAATTTGGCCTTTTCATGATATCCCATAGTTCTTGGAGATTCTGTTCATGATTTCTTACCATCTTCTCTGTTTGTTCAACTTTGTTTTCGAGGTTAAATATTTTGTCTTCAATATCTGAGGTTCTGTCTTCCAGGTGTTCTATCCTATTGGTTGTGCTTTCTATGGAGTTCTTAATTTGGTTTATTGTTTCCTTCATTTCAAGGATTTCTGTTTGGTTTTTTTTCAATATCTCTAACTCTTTGTTGAAACCGTCTTTTGCTTCCTGTATTTGCTCTTTTAACTGTCGATTGGTGCGTTCATTCAATGCCTGCATTTGCTCTTTCATTTCATGGTTTGCTTCCCTTATCATGTTGATTATGTACATTCTGAACTCCCTTTCTGACATTTCTTCTGCCATGCTGTCATTGGATTTTATTGATGTACCATACAGATTTGTTTGAGGCATTTTCTTCCCTTTTTTTCTCATGTCGTTCAGGTATCAGTGGACTGCAGAGATGTTGCAGATTTCCTCTATTGACTTATAATGTCCCTGAAGATTGCTAGTGTATCCCCTCTTATCCTTCAGTAGCCTGAAGTCTTAGAGGAAGTTGATACTGCGGTGTTCCCCTAGGAAGCTGCCTCTCTAGGAGTGGTGGTCTTCAGGTGGGGTATATTCCCTGCTAGTGGGCAGAGGTGCCTCTACTTGTTGACCAATAGTCATCCAAAGGGGAACTAGACTGCGGGCTGAGGCAAGGCCTATTTGGGCCTGTGTCTCTGGTTTTACCGTCCTTGTGGGAAAACCTCACCCGGCGGGGAAGACTCACCCGGTGGGGAGGTCTCGCTGGTCAGTTCCCCTCCTAGAGGTTCCCCTCAGTCCACAACTACCGCCTGGGCAGGGCAGCCTTCCCAGGCAACGTTCCCAGGGGCCTGGACCTACCTCCTTGGCCTGGGAGCCCTGCCCTTCGCAGACGAGTCTCCTTAGGTAGCCTCTCCTCAGAGAAGCTACCCGCAGTCCTGGAACCTTCGCTCTGCCGTTTTTTTGCTCCGCTTCGCTGTTCGTGTTTACTGCTCCAGCGGGGGGAGGGGCATCTCCAAAGTTGATGAATCTTGACCAGAGAATAATATGTGATCAATAATGATCTTTCCTATTAGTTTGAAATATTTTTTTCTTAAATATTTTTATTTTGAAAATTATGTTCACATATTACATTTGAAATATTCCAGATGTTTTCCCTTTGCCCTAATTTCTCTCATAAACAAAATAAATCTGTTACACTGTATTTTTGTAAGTCAGCCTATATCTTTATTGGCAGAAGGAATGAATGCAAATAAGCAAAGTTCAAAATATTTAATTTTCCATATACATATATATATATACACATGTGTGTGTATGTGCACAAATATAGGCATATGTATACATAAATACGCACATATATACATAAATATATTAAAGGCAAATGTTTTTCAGTTAAGAGGAACCAAGGTGAGAGTCCCTTTAGGGTTGAAAATCCTCCAATCTTTTTCACAAGGCATTTTATCTCCAATGTCAATAAGACAACTAGAAGTCTGTGAGAGGACAAGAATCTCTCCAGACCCAGCCGGAGAAATGAAACTCATATCAAAGCACTCCGACACACAAAGATGCTAAGAGTATATCTGGACACTGAGGACTCTCCCTCTGCCACCCACACTGACACTAGTCTTCGGTGTCTCACTCTAAGGAGTCCCTGGTGAGTTGACAGTCCTTAATCTGTCAGAAGAATATGTGAGCAGAGGCCACTTTGCTGGATAAAATGCAGCTGGTTACCAAGTCCCCTGGGGGGACAGCAAACTGCCACGGACAAGGGGAAGCAAAGTAGACAAGAGAATGGGTGCTATAAACTGACAAGCAGACACCGAGCTGCGCCTGGAGGAACACCTCTGACCTGGGGCGAGGATGGGCTGCAGAGAAACAAGCCACTAATCAAAGGTAATAGGATCCTAGTGTGAGCTGAAGCTGTGTGGGAAGAAAACCAAAGAAGGGGCCTAGAACAGGAGGCAAAGTGGGCAAGAACTGGCAGGAAGCCTGCAGAGCTGCAGGCGCAGACAGAAGATGCGGCCCCATCCCTGGCACAGACCCCACACAGGGACCCTTGACATGAGGAGGAGAAAAAGAAAATCTATACATTACGGAATGTGAACTACAAACAATAGGGGGAATTGAGCCATGGAGGAGGGATGACAGCATTAATGTCAGTATTTATGGATTTACCAGAAGAGAAATGCATTGAGCGCAATTCCAACCCAAATAGAACTAACCACACAGTAATGACAGTGGCCTCATTCAGAGACCCGGTTCCTCCAAAGTAAAACAAAGTAGGAAGGGAAGTTTAGGCTTTAATTAATAAATAAAGTGTTTACCAAGAGGAGGAGAAAAACTTCAAGAAATCTCAGAACTCAAAATCATATTCGACTCTGTCACTCATAACTGAACAGAAACTTAACAGCAACGATGAAGTTAATATTTCAATGTTTTTATGCACCAGGGATGGTTCATGCATTTTGTATATGTTAACTTAGACAATGTTCATAACGATCCTCTGAAGTGGATACTATCACTCCCCACTTTAAGAAGAATATAACTGAAGGAAAGCAAAGTTAGGTACCTCCCTCGTCCTTGCTGGCCCTGAGCTGAGCTGGGATTCAAATGCAAACTCTGGGCTGCAAAACTTACACTTCTTAGCGCATACATACTACCTCTCATCACTCAAAATTGCCTTTGGTGTTTTGTTGTTGTTTATTTGTTTTTTATTTTTATTCCTTCATTGATTTTTATGTTGTGCTGAGGATCGAACACAGTGCCTCACATGTGCTAGGTAAGCACTCTACCACTGAGCAACAATCCCAGGCCCCTTTGATTTTTATGTGTGTGTGTGTTCACATTGTGTTACTGGGGATTGAATATAGGAACCTCACACAGGCTGAGACTCAGGGTTTTGTTTTGTTTTTTCTTTTTTTTTTTTTGGCTTTTTCTGTTTTCTTGCAAGTGAAAATTAAAGTAGAAGCAGTGGGGAAAGAGGGAGGAGGAGAAGGGGCAGAGATAAAGGATGAGGGAAGCACACCATGGGTTCAGTCTACAAAACTTTTGGACTTTATACTACCTTTCACTGTTGAAAATTATTGATAATACAAAAAGCCTGTATTCATGTGACTATACTACTGATAAATACTTTTATGATCATATTTTTCAAAATTAAAAATATAAAGAGTGGCGTTGTTACATAATATTGCAAATTTCTAATAATTTGATAGAAGATAATTGCATTCTCATTTTTGCTTTTATATCCAGTCTGTCATGATATCTTCTGACTAGTATAGGAGACAAAGCTGGCCTCATATAGACATGTAGTTAGAAAAAGAAAAACCTCATGGATCCTCCAGAAATGGTCTTGTAGACCCTCAGGGGCCTCAGAACCACTGATTAAAAACATGATTCTAAAGTTAAGACCACTTGAGCTTGAATCTCTCTGTGCCACTTAGTAGCTATCTGAGCTAGATTAATTAAACTCAGATAGTCTCTTTCCCTCATCTATAAAATAGAGGTACCAGCACTACCTCCCTCATAAGGTTGCCCCTAAGCATTAAACGAACATTTGTCAAATGCTTAGAAACATCACATGGTATGAATGTTACATGAGTAAAGTCAAATAAATAAAGGAAATGATGACTTGATTTTGCAGGCAGAATCTTTGTCACAGGTAATATCTTTATTCTGAATTCTGTGTTGTCACAGTTGGGACAATGACAGGGACCACTTTGGTAGGAGTAAACCATCACATCATTGTTAAAACAGGGGACTTGGTAAATTGAGAATTCAATTGAAATGCATACTTCAACTGCCTTTGATTAAAGAAAAAAAAAATCACTGGTGTCTCCACCCCACAGAGGATGAGTAGCAGCATCACACTTTCAAAACCCTTTCATGTTCAAAGTCTTGTCAGACAGGGAATTCTTGACTGCAATTTCTGTTTGAGTTTTGGCTATAAAAACATGTCAGGAAGTTGTTAAGCTGAGTGATTCAAAAGCATTTTTTAATGACAAAAAGTGGGTGAACACCTCTGAAGAATCGAGAGTCAATTCTACCTCTGGGTTAGGTTCAATATATTTTTACTAGGGCAAATTTTTATTCATTTCTAAAAATTCATAAGGGTCCTTCAGGAAGTGGTCTGAGAACTGAACACAGAATACAGAACTTGCTCAAGATATCTTTCCTATTTCTATTACTTCCATAATGTGATGCAAGTTTGTGACTAAATGTGTAATTTTCATCAATCCTGCCGTATCTTTCACATATTATTAAACTTTTTTTCCATCAATTATCAGTTATCTCTGGCAGAGCATCAAAATTATATGAAGGCAACTATTTACTGCCTCTCTACATTCTTTTCCCCAGGACCACAGAAAGATGTTGCCTTGGTACTGCTGTGGCTTTTGTGTTCTTCATCAATGGTCAAAGGACCGTGTTCAACCTCAGGATCCTTCTAACCACAAACTGCCACGTAGGGATTATTTTCAAGGAATTACAATATCACAGAATACATTTTATACCATAATTATATTAAATATTACATAGTATAAAATAATACTGCAACAGCATACTGAATGAAATATACTCAGTAACTCAAAAATCACATTATAATCTTGCCACATTTCCCAATATCTACCTTTTAAATATTATCTTTTTGCAGGGAATATGTAAAACTGGCAAATGATAACAAAAACCAATTTAGGAGTTTGACAACCAAGTATATGGCTATTGTTATTTTCAGAATGTGAAAATGTGGCCAGACTTCTGTCTGGCTCATTGCTACACCCTGGTCTCTTCATTTATAAACTTGAGAATAGCATTCTCTACCTCCTTCAAAGGGTTTCTAGAAATATAAAGTGAATTTTAAAAACATTCCTACAAAGTGCTATGAACTTGTTGGTGATAACAGACTAGTAAAAGGGGGGGGAAAAGAATAAAGAAAAATCATGTTAAAAAAGAAAAGATATATTACTGATAGCAAAACCTTGTACGCATAAATGAACTGGAAATACAAATCACAAAGTTAGTAAGTTTAACTACATTAAAAATTCTATACGGCAATATATCATAAGCACACTGAAGAAGCTGGGACCAAAATAGGAACAATATTTCCAGCAAGCAATATAGCTACAAGGTTAATTCTTAAAAGATTCCTAACAAATTGAGTTTAAAGAGAGAGCGGCGGGGGAGCAAAGAACCTTAACAGGTAATTTACCAATAAAAAAATTCATACATTTAAAGGTTCATCCCACTATCAATTAAATAAGGCAAATGGCAACAATGAGATAGATAAAACCTAACTCCTTGACTAAGGTTTGGACAATATTAGAAAATCTAATTCTTAAAGATTAAAAGGGTACTGTGAGATGTGTACTCTTGTGTATTGCTGGTGTAAAACAAATTTAGGATTATTTTCTAATTTAAACAACACATAACTTTTTAGCAGGCAAGTGATTCCAGTTTAAGAAATTTATCAGAAATATGACAAATGATTCTGTACCAAAATATTTATTACATGTAGGTTGAAAAGTCAGTAGTAAATAATAAATTATAGTAGATCCATATGGCACAATATCAAACCATCATTAAAAATCTCTTTGAAGTACATATTGAAACATCAGAATATGTCAACAATGAAGTAGGTTACAAAATCAAGTTATAAAATGTTTCTGTTTTCTAGTGAAATATAAAACAACAAAACTGGAAAGAAAAACCAAAATTTTATTTAAGGTTATTTCTGGTTAATGAGATTATAGGTGGTTTTTATTTTGTGTAAAGGAGATAATAATGTTTTGCAATATGTAGATATCCTTATAATTAGAAAAAATAAGTGCAAGATCTAAAAATGTGTTACATTTGATATAAACTAGATTGCTTTTACATAGACATAATTTAAACACAACATTTATTTAGTCAAGCAATTCATTAGCTGGTTACTAGCAGAATGCATTAAGAATACCAAGTGGTTTGAATAAACGAAATTCTTTGCTTAACGTTTCAGTAGTCTCAGAATTGCATTAGCACAAAGTATGTATTGAGTACTAATTATTCTAACAGAAGGGTAAGCTGTGTGGGGGAAAAAGAGAAGGGGGAGGAGGAACAAAGAGTAGTTTCAATGAAACCAAACAAAAGAGAAGTATATGGTCCAGAAAGAGAATAAGTCCCAGCCCAAACTCTTCCAGCGTGTGTAGATCAAGCACTCCAAAATGATGACCTAGCATTTATCATTTAGTAGTCTGATGGTCCTGAGAATTGCACAGAGCTGCTTCACTTAAAAAAAAAAATCCATTAAAATCAGTTCAAAGAGAAAGACACGAACATAGCGTTAGAGGGTCATTTTTCAGGGCTGTGGGTAGAGGGGAGGATGGGTACAAGAGTTGCCATTATGGTTAATGAGAGCAGAGCATCTAGACTATATTAAAACCCCTGAGGGTGCAATTTAAAATCACTTTGGCAAAGCATCTTGGAGCCATGAATGAACCCCCGGATTGTTCACATACCTGCTCTTCACAGGGACTGCAAAGAGTAGAAAATAATGTCATATTTTTTTAAGCCATACCTCATAAAAGATTCACAGAACATCAAATTCCCATAAATTTATAGTTTTATTTTAAATCTGAGGTGTTACTTCAATTCCATTTTTAAATGAGTAGTTAAAATTGGGTCTAGGTTTTTCCAATTGCTATGTGATATTCATATGAAAAATGCTGGAAGTTTCTTTAATTCGGTTTAAGCTTCAGTTTTACAAATTTAGGGATAACACTCAACAGAGTCCCTTACTCAAACCTTAGCTCTTGACCAACCTTAAAGTCTCAGGACACTGGACAAATGCATTAATTCTTCTGACTTCCATATCATCTGGTCTTAGTACTCAACAGTCCAGGAGGCAGGTAACAGTCATATCTTATTTTCATGTGAGAAGACAAAACATAGAAGAGTTTAAGTGACTTGACTAAAGCTCCCCAAGTGGGACTAAAATCTAGTTCTCCAATTCCCTGTCTAAAGCTCACTGTTAGTTTCTGGCAAGTTCACGTGGTTCTGTACCTAGAGAAGGCAAACCAAGCAGGAGGTCCACTAGCAATGAAGCACTCTTCCCCCAAACACATTCAAGGGTGCCATCAACTAGACTGGGAGAACCTCACTTATCTGTGCTTCCTGGTTTGAGCTCCATGGTAAGACCAGGGAAGGCCTGGGTGTGTGCGTGATGACAGAGGAACTGTAATCCAAAAGATGAGAACCAGAGAGGGATGTATAGGTCAGAGGGAGGCAAGAGAAATTCAGGGAAAGGTCATTTCTGATGGAGATAATAGTTGGTGCAAAGGCCCAGGTACAGGCACAAATTCAAAAAAGCAGGGGCCAGAATTCCAGAAGGCCAAGGTAAGGACTTAATGGTTTTCTTCTAATTCAAAGTATTAGCAACTAGATGTTAATGCAAAGAAATAACCTCTTCTTATTTCTATATTTTTAAAAATCTATGCCAGTTGCTACTTGGTGGTGATTGAAGGGTGGAGGAAGCATGCAAGGAGTGATAAACAAGGAAATCAAAGAGATTACTGGGCCTGATCCAGGCAAGATTTGGCGGGCATGGTAGAGATGGTGAGTAGCAGACACAACATATTTCTGAGGGAAAGCCTGCACATGTATGGAAAAGATGTTTTAATATGCTGTCAATTATACATTCTTGCACCATCCGCAAGAGAAAGGATCCACAGAAAATGTACCTCCCTCTTACCTACTATTGGAAATACTTCTGTAATTCCTGAATAATCAGTGTATTTTTCCTCCAAAAATATATGCACTTTTCTTCTTTAGTTGGGTGCTAGGAAGTTTAGCACCAACTTTGTGACCCATTTGTATCAAGTAACAAACATTTCTAATGCATATGTTAACTTCTATTTGGTTCCATCCTAGTTACCTTTTCTTTCTTATGACCTGACTTTTGTTATTAATCTTACTATATGCGTTACAGTCAACTTAAACCATTTTTTAAAAATTCCAGGAAATAAATGGGCAAACTAACATTACCTAAGAATTTTTTCTTGATTATTGTGCGGATAATATATTGGAAAAAAGTTTTCATAAAAGGGATTAACCAGACAACTTTATAATGACTATGTTATATGAGACAACCTATGTGCATGAGAAGTCACGAAGACAGGTCGATAAAAACTTGACTAAACTGAAGATCTAGCTTAAAGGGCTGCTCTAGATTTCTTATGGAAGGCAAAACAGTGACAAATATAATCTTGGGAAATCAAAGAATACCAACTTATGAGATACCAAACCCTTCTGTTAATTTCTCTCAGCTGAGAAATAACTGATTCCATCAGCCTGGTTGTAATGCACATGGAAATCTAAGAAAACTCTGCTTGAGGGGTCAGGCAGAGGTCTGAGTCATGTTCAAACCACCTGTTCCTTGTCTCATTCAAAACAGGTCACTTTGAAATGATAAATATTACTATGCCTTCGAGTCTATTTATATACACATGTGAATAGGTATTTAAAAGCCCTAATTCCAACATAAGATCTTAACTTAATCATATCGCAAAGACCCTTTCCCAAATAAGGTAACAGTCACAGGTTCCAAGGCTTAAGACATGGACCTGTATTCTGGGAGTATAATCATTCAGCCCACCACAGAAATGACAGCATTAGAAGAAAACAGGGGCTGGTAGGGAAAGGTTGGTGGCCAGGAACAGATGGAAGAATTCACGTATAAACCTTGTAAATAACTGTGATAACTTTGGCTTTGAGAATGGTAGGGAGCCTATGAAAGGGAGAGTGTGGGACCTAACCAGAGAATTGTCAAGGATTTAACATGTTTAGTAGGATCACTATGACTGCTGGCATGCAAAAAAGTTCCAGTAGCATTTAATCCTTGGAATGGAACTTCATTGCCTTAAGAGCATGCGAAACTTAGGTTTGCATTAGAAAAGGACATTAGAAGAATCTGGCAAATAATAATCCTTCAGAATATATTTGTTAAACAAATAAAAGTTTGTTTTACCTAAATATCCCATTTTGAACCAAAATTAAACTTATCCCATAAATATTTATCAACCATCTACTCTGTTCAAGATTCCATTCCTAAGAATTAAAAGACTAACATCCTAAGATGTTAATACTACTATCTAACATGATACTCAGGGATAAACCACTTTTTTCTTTATGTCATGACTTTGTGTAAACAAAGACTGAAGAATTTCAATTCAGTGAGGCAAAGATGTGCCATAATTATATTCTTTGCCATCACTTTTCTAACCATTAAATCTTTTTCTGACCCCTTAGCAATATCTTAGGCAGAATCTGGAATTTGGGAGTCACTTTCCATAATTATAATTCTTTCCAGTTTAAATTTCTAAGTTTCAGATTAAAATTCCATGTCCTACCTAACAAAGGTTTGAGATACATATTTAACCAATTAGAGTTATCATTTTCTCCTCCCTATTGAGGCTAAGCTATGCCAGCGTTGGAGACAGAGACTCAGTAACTGGTCATCCATCAACAAGTGAAAGGCAGGTGAATCTGACCTAGCACCCATTATATGTGCTGGGTTCCCTTACAAATATGGTGGTATCTACATGGTTGAGTTGATAGATATGTTTTGCTCCCCAGGAATGTATTCACATTTCAACCACCCTATTCATCTCTGAGAATCCATTCACAGAAGGACAGTCATGTCTCTATAATTCTGACAGTGGCCAATGACCCAAGTCCCTCTCTATACAGGCCAAAACCTCAGTTGGCTCAGTCTTCTCAAGTAGGCTTGCAACAGCCATAATCCAGGGTTACTCAGCATTCGTGGTCCTTTATAGGAACTAATGGGGGGTCTATATTTATGTGCTTCTTACAAGGGGTAGAAAAGTTATTTCCATCTTTTTTCTAGAAATACTGTTCCTTGGAGCCTTTTTGTCCTACTACTGGCCTCTCCGACAAGCCTCATTCATCCCATTCTGTATTCAGAAACACACAAAAGAGAAGCAATCATTGTTGTATGCTCATATACAACCCCCAGTCCCACACGACAAGTAAAGCTGTTATGGTTTAAATATGAGGTGTTTCCCAAAAGCTCATGTGTGAGATTTTGCAAGAATTTTCAGAGGCAAATAATAAGAGTTATAAACTAATCAGTGAGTTAATCCACTAATATGGATTGACCATGTGGTGGTAGTAACTTTAGGCAGGAAGGGTAAGGTTGAAGGAGGTAAGTCATTGGATTGTGCCTTTGGAGTTTATATCTTGTCCCTGGTGAGTGTTTGCAGATATGGCTCCATGAGAAAGAGGCTTCTAAGGGACATGTAGTCCCTAAACAGGACAGAAAATAGCAACTAGTCTTCTAGGCGTCTGCTTGTGAAATACTCTAGGTAAAGATTTTAAAGTAATTCCTGTTGATGTGCTTTTTATCATGACACAACTTATTTAAGAACTACTAAAGCAATCATCTTTGGTGAAAGGAAGGGCATCATGGTTGACTTTTAAAGTATTAACATTCAACAGATAAATCTTAGTTCCAACAGATCTCTTGAACTGGAAATAAATCTTGAAGATGAAACAATCTCTTGATAAGTACAGCCTGTTTAAAATCTACTACAGAACAGAAAAATTAGAGAACAAGATGAATTTAGCCCTTTCTAGACTTATTTTACCTCAGAACAAGTTATGCTGCTAGAAGTCTAAAGTACCTGGCTCCATATAGATGGCACCAGAGTCAAGCTCAAACCTTCCAGACTTTCGGAAATCACCAAAGTTAGTTATATCCTTAAAAGGTAATGATGATTATGAAAAAATAACAAAGCCACTGACATCGAAATGCACGTGAAGCATGTAAATGAAAGAGAATCAGTTTAGAAAAATATCACACTAGGAAGTGTGAGACAAATGGAAAAGGTTTCAGATGTGGGGAACAGCTCATCAGGATGCCAAGATACATGCAGGTCTGCAGCACATGGAAAGCCAACAAATAAGGGAAAGAGAATCAAAAGCCCTGGGTCAAGTCAGGACCCCCATGAACTAGGGCCACCACTGGTCAGAGATAACTTTTTCTTTTAAACTGCTCATAGATCACTAAGGGTAAAACAACAAAAAGATTCCAAAAATGCAATGCTGGTCATAGCATGTCTTAAAGGCTATTTTAATGTAAGCTAATAACGTGTTTATATACACATTTTCCACCACTGCCACCCCTGCCCTGCACACATAAAGATAAGGAAAAGGCAGAGGATATTGCCTCAGAACCCTTCTACCAACACTGGGCTTCTCCTACAGTGTGAGGAAGATGGCCATTGGAAGCATTTCTGTTGTTTTTATTCACCAATAAAGCTACAACTGTGCTAGACTCAATAGTGTTAATGAACAGTCTGTTGTATCACAGGGACATGTTAACAGCCTCCCCCATCAGTCTTCATCTCTGAAACCAGGGCTGTGACTGAGACTCTGTGCCTTGGCATGGCCATTCCTGTTATTAAAATATTCAAGTACTTCATATTTATTGCCCCTTGAATGCTGCTCACTCACCATCTCTTTGTCTCCGCCCCAGGGACTCTCCAGATCTCCCCACTATGCAAAAATTAATAGGCGACTGTCTGGCACAGCAGTGAGCTTCCAGGAACTACCACTGACATCGGTCAGTGCTGTGTGTCATTCTAATTGTTGCATATAAAAATATCTCCCCTGCCTAAGACACAGCTACCCACATCCTAATCCCCAACTGTGGTACATATAAGCCAAACCGAGACTCCTGAAATATATTCAAAGCCTGTGGTAGAAATCCTGGGAAAATAGAGTATAAAGCTAGTTCAGATATCTAGTATTGCAGAGCTCTTAGGGTAGCAGCAATTTAGGATTTGTGCCCAAAAGCTATTTGCAAATTTATAGTTATTTTTTTCAGTCAATTAGCTTCAGGAAGGAAATGAAAGCTAAGTAAATAAATTAGATCATTAATTTGCAATAAATATAAATTAATTATGCTAATTTTAAGAGTTGAACATATACAGATTTTATATATATATAATAAATAACACATAAGGAATACACATGAGGCTCTATTAGGAGAAGAAAGCCATCTTGATTCAGTACATTGTAGAAAATCCATGTATATTCACTACATAGATTTTAACAGTTTTGATGTGTGTATGAAAATATAGGATAAACATTAACTGCCTACTGATGTTCTAGCAAATCTATTTTCATTCCAAATGGAAATTAGAATATATTTTGCATTATTTGAGTTAATTATGTGACATTTCTTATGAATAATGATGTATTATTCCATTCATTATTTCTAATTATGCTCCTTTACAAGTGCAAAACTGGCTACACCATCACCAGCCTTTTCCTGTTCCTTACAATCTGATGACTTGCATGAAAAGCAGGTCAGAAATATGCCTAGAATGTAGCTAACAGAGTTCAGTCATTGTTAACCAGGACAATTTAAAACTGCCTAAGAAAGCTACAGGAAATCAACAGAAATGGGCAGATTTCCCCATTACAGGATACCTATGTTGGCAATCAATGTGAGAAATCTTCAAAGTGTTATTTTGATACATGTAATTATTATCATAACATTTACTAGAGCAGGAGAGACAGCATCCCTAATAGTCTCCTTCCCTGTATATACAGTCTTAAACAGACTTATGTATACACTGGCAGCTTACAAAGGTATCCTTTTCTGGTTGTAAAAGTAATTCTATAGCCTTTGTGCAATTCTGAGACATGTACCAGTTAATAAACCCTGATCAGGAAAAAAAAAAAAAAAAAAGAAATTGAACTTTTCCTCTTCTGGTGCCCAATCTACCCACTCACAGCAGGGTCTGAAACTTTGAGATAAATTCTATTATGGAGAAGAGATCAAGGTCAAGAAAAGATCAAAACTAGGTCATTAAGCAACAGGGACTAGGTGAACCACAAAGCCACCACACATACCTGTATCCTCACCAAAGAGCAGGCAGCAAGGAGACAGGAGAGTTGAGAGAGAGAGAGAGAGTAGAGAG
This sequence comes from Sciurus carolinensis, assembly GCF_902686445.1. NCBI lineage: Eukaryota > Metazoa > Chordata > Mammalia > Rodentia > Sciuridae > Sciurus > Sciurus carolinensis. The sequence continues at coordinate 59,193,106 of NC_062229.1, forward strand.
AGCAGGACAGGGCTAGAGACCAATGCAGACATGTTTTGGGCACACTGTACCATTGGTAAGCCACCTTCATTTGAAGGGTCCAAGGCAAAGAGCATAAAATCCCACAAATTTTTCCCCTTCTAATTTCAAATCTTCCTTTCACAATTATGAAGTATCTATCTAATTCCTTTGGATTTGGGTTCCAACTATCTTTCATTCTTCCTATAATAAACAGTAAAAATGCTAGTCTCAGCTCCAGGTAAGAAAAGGATGGGCCTGGCAAGAAGGGTTTCTCTTTCCCCTGTGGCAACCATGAGTTACTTCCTGCTGACCCCCAGCACGGCCTGAGAATCAGCCTCAACACTGTTAGCTCACTAGCAACTAATGAGCTGGCATTTGGGATAAAAGGCATTTATTTGTTTTCTAACAGGAATTTCTTACATCAACATCAAGAATGATGAAGGGTCACACAATGATTTACAATGGGGACTGACATGATCCTCTCCAGCATATCCTAGACACTGAAAACAGATCAACTCAGAGACTGATGAAAGCATCAACTTCCTTTGTTCCTGCTGACCAGTGTCAGGAAAAGCTGGTTCTAACTGGGTGCATGTACTCTAATAGACCAGGATAGGTGAGCATGTATCTGGAAATCTTTGCCAAAGAGAGAGAAAAAGAGAAAGATCCAACTGAGCAGTCTCTGCTACATGCATATCTTTGAACACAACAATTTTTTAAAAGAAAAAAATATATATGACCACAAAAAACCTATGTACCCACTACAGCTCAGGCCAAAGGACAGCAAGTTCATCTTTGAACATCTCTACCCAAGTATTTAAGCTAGCTGATGTACAACAAGCACACACAAGGCAGAGTGAAGACGTGCTCAGGGCAATTTTAAGAGCACAATGCTATCTTTAGCAATAAAGATATTAAAATAGTACTTGTGCTCATTTTATTTGTACAGGAAGGTTTAAAAAGAAACATTTTTGAGAAATGAAAGATCATCAGATCACTAATAACTGTGGTTTCCTGAACAATTAAAGGAATTCACAAGACTGCAATCCACTCAGGAAATGACAAATACTTCTGATTTTTATGGAAGGACTGAAAGGGCACTTTTATCTATTCCATAAGAATCCCTGTTAAGTAACGAAGCCATTTTTGTTAGTTTTTCACTTATTTCAGGAATACTAAATGTCGTAACGGTCTGAAAATAGAAAACATTTCCCTGCATATTTGCAAAGGTAAAATTTTGTATTAAGAGACATTTGTCAAAGTTATTTTTTTTTTTATCTGTTAAGGTTGGATTTTCCAGCTCAGTTTCCATTGTCCAAAACTCTTTGCTTCTAATGCATCAGCAGAAATGTTCTCTAACTTACCCCATCTTATTCTTTGCAAATGCACTTGGTAAGCTTGCCTTCCATGCATCATGCTAACCATATTTGGCCCTGATAACATTCTCTGTGTGATGCCCCTGTTTGGAAAAATCTGCTCCTTTTAATAACTGATTCAATAAACTGTTGACAAATGATTTGTTTAATATAGTACAGCCAGCAGCAAGGTTTGTCTCTGTCATTACACACCACATTCAATCCGTCCACAAAGGCTGCCATGTCCCCCTTATGTTAGAGTTCCTTATGCCATTCTGAATAGCAATCCAAAGATCAATACACTGTCTGCTGAAAACAACAGGACATAACAAATGAATAATTTTATTTACAATAAAAGCCCAAGTCCCCAAATGGATTCCACTCATGTTCAAATTCATTTTTCATGTTCAGCTCGGGAGGAGAGGTAGACGCAGGGCAGTGCAAGAGGCAGGGGTAAGGAATAGTATTAACCATAATGGCTCAAATTTATTTAAGCCATGAACAATAGCTGGGGTACAGCGATACACATAAATACAATGTTCACTGCAAAATCCTGAAGATGCCCTCTCCAAAATGATTGTTCTCTCACCAAGAAACCCTGAAAAGCACTTTCCAGGAACAAGAAATTAATGGATTAAAGATATTCTGGCATATTCTTCTCGAATGTTGCCCCACAGAGGCCAAAGCATATTCAATCGACTTTAAACACTACTGGCAAGGAACAGAGTGTTTGCTTTCGGTGAGGACAACGAGGGACTGAAGTGACTCTTTTGAGAATAAAAAAACAGTCTCATTTCAAAAGCATATCACCAGCCCCTGATCTGACAGTTTCTTCCCTACTCTGAAAGCTTTAAAAATAAGTCAGGGAGCAAAGTCATAGGAGAAATGGGTGGGAGTGGGTAACAAAAGGTTAGCAAGGACACAAGTTCAAAGATAAATAACATTTACAAGTCTCTCATGAATGGCACACTCCCCAAAGGTTGCCTGAATATCATTAATTAGGAAAAGAAATTCAAACTACAAAATTAAATGTTCCATTTTACATGAAGATATCAATATACTGTCCTTAAAATAAAAACTTGTCCATTGACAAGTTAACATGCAAAAAGAAAGGGAAAAGCATCTTTTCCTGTCTGCCATTAATTCACTGCTTTTACACATAACTCACTTCATGGATAACACATAATTATAAAAACAGTTATAACTGACAAAGGATGAAATTTGGAAAATATGGTTTGGGCATACTAAAAAAACCACAAATCTAAAAATTCAAATAACAAGAATTGACTTTGAGCATGAGGATATGGAAAAGATATCTTAGTAGTCCTCACTGTCCCATGCCATGAACTGGAACAGTACAATATGTTCCTGGTGTTCACATTTTCACTTTGAATGCAGTCACGGTAGTACTTTGGAATGCTAAGAAAAAAGAGTTGTACAATAGTAGGTTCCACCTGCAGGAAGGAATAATTCTGTGCAGAGACAAACCAATGCACAGTTCTGACACGAGGCAGAGTAGTGAAGTTTTGAATTAATCAACATGTGAACAGGAATCAAGTGTCACAAAGAGGATACCATGTGTCTTACCTAATAGGAAAGGAAAATTGTAAACACACCTCACTTGAAAAAGCTAAGGAGAATCAGGAGGTAAAGAGAGTAGCAGAGGAAACTATGGCCAAGTACAACACATATTTAGGAAATAGCTAGAAAGAAGGGAAATTGGGACTAGACAATAAAAGGCTCTGAAAACCATGCCAAGGAGTGAGAATTTTTCCTTCACAAAACCAGAAATTCATTCTTTATTTTCTAGCAAGGGAACAGAAGAGCAATATGATCAGAGCTATGGTTCAGAATGGGGTGGAGGCTGGATTGGAAGAGCCCAGAGAAAGGGAGGTTGCAAAAGGCTGGATGACTCTCACCAAAGAACTAGACTAAGGCAGGCTGGATAAAATGCTAGGGGAAGATAAAAGCCCACTCTGGACAGCTCACCATTCATTTTATGAAATGTTAGTGAGCAGAACTATCCACAGCTTCAGTTCTCCCCCAAATCTCAGAACAAAAGACTGTGGCTTTCTGCAAGCAAATGAGTACATTATTAAGATGCTTCTCACAGTTGTAACCAAACAGAGTTTACAAAGGTAAAGTAAAATAAAAAGTTCCAAAATCATCACATAAAAAGGATCATCTGAATGTATTATCTACTGACCCCAAGACCATTTTCAACACTATAAATGTGAAGCAGCCTTTCAGAGTGCACTGATTACAGAAATGTTCTGGCTCTCATTGTTCTTGTCCTCAGAAACATCGGGTCCTTCTTGCAAACAAACCAATATGGAAAGACTTTACATAACATTATTTACCAGTTTATAGGTTGATCATGATTTTTGTAAATCCACAAAATTTAATTAGTTAGATTTTGGAGTCAGCGAATTTGGGATAATCACAATTATCTTTTGTTACATGTTTCCTTATATGTTCCTTTTTTTTTAACAGCATATAATGATTAGGAAGGAATGTTATTCATAAAGTTAGGTACTCTGAACATACATAATAATATAAATTGTAACTGAAAAAAATGTTGGCATATCTGGACATTCAGAATTAATTCATTTCAAAGTCAAATCACTTCTCAGTATAGAAAATATTATCTTAAAATATGACATTCGAGTCTTGTCCTCTGCATAGCAAACAAAGTTGGGGGGAAAGAAAACAATTTCTAAACAGTCACTATAAAAGTCACAAGGTCACGTACACAATCAGAGCAATACTTTAAAATTTTTTTTAGTTGTAGATAGACAATATTTTTCTTTCTTTATTTTTGTGTGGTGCCAGGGATTGAACCTAGTGCCTCACACATGCTAGGCAAGTGCTCTACCACTGAGCTACAACCCCAGCAATATTTTCAACAACATAAAAATAATTCCCCTGAGTGTTTCACCAATTCCTACAACTCCCATTGCAAACCAGAATAAAGCTCCTAGTAGTCCATAGAGGGAAGGAAAGTCCTGTGAGGGAAATAAAATAACTCTACACTAGCACCACTGGTCAATGGCCTAGAAGCCAGGTCTTCTCCTGGGAGAAAATGCCATTTCTGATCACAACACGAAAAACAATTTTCATAAGTAAGTACACATGTATGAATTTAATTAAAACTCACAATTTGAATGACCTCTAAGAGGCAGTGAAACGAAGCATCGAATTCTCATGTAATCCCTTAATTCCACATCACAAAGTTGCAATCCAATTTCTAACCTACTATTAAAATTCACAATGGATAAAATGAATACGAAGTGCCCATGATATTCATTGGGCCAATTTTAGAAACACCTATTTATTTACACAGCTCTGGTAGTGAAAAGGTCAAGCAAAAATTCACCTCCAAAGGCACAGTTGCTAAGCAACTCTTCCCACAAGTTCTGCAACACTGATCAAGCATATTACTGGTGCCACCAACTGGATTCAAAGAAATGTAAATAATATCTTACCTGGTCTCTCCAAGTGGAAGGGAGGTGGATTCCTTGCTTACCTTGGATGGACAGCCATTGAAAGCCAAGCCTCTATCTGTGTGGTTGCTTACCTTCAAAGGCTTTTTATTTTGCCCTCTTATAAAAAAAGGATACGTCCTGGTACCACCGGTTTCCTATTCACAAGAGCGAAGGACAGCTCTGTTTTGAGAAACACCACAGAAGGCTTGATAAGATGCTGGCCAAATCTGAATGACATTTCCTCACACTTGAGGTCTGAAATAAGACAATTTAGAAAATGGACATTAATAAAAGTCAAATAAGAAACTCAGTTCATATACTAGTTTAGAGAATGTAAATTCCATTACTAAAGATTCTTGGTTGTGAAGAGGATACCATTTAAACTGTCTGCCATTTAATATCCACCCAATTGAATTCTAGGTAAGTCCTTCTAAAACACTCCACTGTCCTTACAATGTTGCCTTGATTCAAGAGAGTGTTTTTCAAGCCAAAGCTTGCACACTGATGACATAGCATTCACTCACTCTTAAATCCTTCTGCACGGCAGGTTGCCACCTCAAATCCACCAGGTCCAATTTGTCAAGTACTTATTTTACCCCATCCATTTTTGTCATCTTTGCTAAGCTGAGAATTTTCATTGTGAAGAATTGACTACAAACCTTGTAATTTTTAAATGTTTCTCTCAAAGGGTTTTATCTTTGTTTATATAAAAGCAATTTAGAACCAATACAAACACTGTCTGACCTTGCCTACAATTACAAAAACACACAAGCACTACCAGCGAACTATTCCAGTATATATTCCAAAATTAAAAAGAATGAAGGAACAAAACAGTTTGAGAAATGAATACTTCTGGTTGACCCAGAGCCTTGAAGTAGCAAGATACACAAATTGTTTCCCTCCCTCCCTCCCTTCCTCCCTTCCTCCCTTCCTTCCTTAGCAAAGTCCCCAAAAGGAAGTTGAAGAGAATTAGTGTTTGGCAACTACAGTGAGACAAACCCATGTAGCACCAAGAAATGATTTTTCCAGTAGGTGATGCCTATATGTGAGAAAGCGGTTTTCTAAATGACTAAGACACACCCTCTCTGGAAAACTATTTCATTTTTCAAATTGGCAACAGCCCACTATAAAACTGACAAATGTAGGCCAATCTATGGAAAAATGGAACATTACCAAAAAAAAAAAAAAAAAAAAGGATGGAATCAGAAAATGGTAGGCTATTTTATAAAGTAGACCAATTTACCATCATTTAATGGGTCAAATGATCTAAGTGACACAAAAAAAGACAGAGGTATGCAAAAGTCATTTATTACAGATGCACCCATGTAACCAAAACTTGGTACATTCCAACTCAAGAACTAAGGTGGCGAAATATCTCAGGAGCACAGATACTGGTTTTGAGAACACATACATCCAGCTCATAAAAATGAAGGGTAAAGATGTCAAAAATCATCTAACTCAACAGATCTTAAGGTAGGATCCTTTAAAAGTTGAATCAACATCACCCAGGAAAGAATTAGAAATGGGAATTTTCAGGCCCCACCATAAACCTACTGCATAAGAAAACTAGAAGGGTCCTGAAATTTTTACTTTAATAAGACTCAGGTAAATGAGAATACTAATGAAACCTAACTATCCTCCCTATTCTTGGGCCCTTTGCTACAGCATCCCTGTGAAGTGGTTGGATAGCATATGCTTAAATACACCCAGCAATGGGATGTTTGCTATACATTCCTTCTAAGAAAGTCAGCTCTCCTGATACCATAGTTACTCTTAATACCAAGTCATCCATTTGTGGAGGATTTATTTCTCAGGGCCATATAAAACAAGAATCATGCAAGCCACAGTGCTTCAAATATTTGGGTTTAACCATTCTTTATTTCTCCCAGTTTTTCTAATGATAAACATACAAATTGTGTGAACCACTTCAAAACAACACTGGCTCAAGAACCTACTTCCTAGAGTTCTAGCAATATCACTTTTATTTTCTTTGGGGTATACTCCACCCTATTCTACAGATGGGGTTCTTCCTATTCCCTACTACCAGAGATGGGTAAGTGACCCAGGCACTCCTAGTTCTATGGTATACCACTACTGCAGGAGTGAACGGGGACACAAAATGAGTATTTGGAGGCAAGGATACCTTCCCAATGATTACTGCTAATATTAAAGAGAGTTTCTTTTACCCTCTATGCTCAGTGCCATCCCTCCCCTTGACTCAGGGATTCACTTTTTCATAATTAATACAGTATTTAGAATCCCCTTTATGTGTTTATATACATATTTTTCATGTCAAAATATATAGAGGGCTCTTCAAATCACTTACTGTAAGTCTCATTCTTCTGTTTGCTCTCAGCATACTTTCAGAGACTCATCGATGTTGCTTTAAATACCTCCTCCTCTCCCGTAGCTTCTCACTGGTTTCCACGTTGGATCTCCTCATTCCTCCCCACAAAGCTCAAGAGCTAGCTTGATCATCTTTTACCACAAGTAACACTAACTGCCATCTACATATGTATTTTCTCTGCATACCTATTCTACACTTCCATTATGGGTTTCAGGTCATGTTTATGTTCTTAGGTTTTCTAAAATTTATGAACCAGTTTGTATTCCCAGAGCAATTCATGAAGATTTGTTCTCCTACACCCTTAGCAGCACTAGATAGTATCTGCTTTCCTCACTTCAACTAGTTGGTCAGCAAATGGCATCTCTTCCTTTTAATTTGCTTGTTTCTTATGGCAATGTGTGTAGAAACTGATTTGTTCTCTTTTTTTCTTGTTAGAAGTTCTGAGGATCAAACCCAGAGACATTCACAGGCTGGTTAAGTGCTCTACCACTGAGTTAACATCCTCATCCCTACTTGTTCTTTTATGTTAATCTCCTCCCTTCCTTTTCTGATTTTTTCAGAGTCCCTTGTATATTCTAAATATTGATTGTGGCCTATTAAACATGGCAATTTTTTATGACTATCCTTTTATTTAAATTCTTTTTGTAAAATTTATTTTTTTATTTTTAAAATTTATTTTTTACAGACTGCATTTTGATTTGTTGCATACGAATGGGGCACATCATTTTGTTTCTATGGTTGTACACAATGTAGAGTCACACCATTTGTGTATCATACATGTACATAGAGTAATGAATGTCTGTCTCATTCCATGATTTTTTATACCCTGCCTCCCTCTCATTTCCTTCTACATAATCTAAAGTTCCTCCCTTCTTCTCTCACTCCCCTGGCAACCCCCATTATATATTATCATCAACTTATCAGGGAAAGCATTCGGTCTTTGGTTTTTTGGGATTGGCTTATTTCACTTAGCATGATATTCTCCAATTCCATCCATTTATTTGCAAATGTCATAATATTCTTCTTCTTTATGGCTGAATAATATTCCATGGTGTATATATACCAGTTTCTTTATTCATTCATCTGTTGAAGGGCATCCAGGTTGGTTCCATAATCTAGTTATTGTGAATTGAGCTGGTATAAACATTGATGTGGTGCATTACTGTAGTATGCTAATTTTAAGTCCTTTGGGTATAAACCAAAGAGTGGGATAACTGGGTCAAAAGGTGGGTCCATTCCAAGTTTTCTGAGGATTCTCCACACTGCATTCCAGAGTGCCTGCATCAATTTGCAACTCCACCAGCAATGTAAAAGGGTGCCTTTTTCCCCACATCCACACTAACATATATTATTGTGTTCTTGGCAATTATATTTTTATCATGTGCTCTTTTTTCTGTTAGTCCCTCCACTGAATAGAAAACATCCATTCTGAAGCATTCAAATTCAATTTTCTTGTTTGTGCTCTGTGAGTCTTGTGTAACAAATCCTTCCCTATCATAAAGTTACCAAATATATTCCTTTTATGGTGGTGATGGTTTTTTTTTGGCAGAGTGGGGACTGGAGTTGAACACAATGATGCATGATGCTTTACCACTGAGTATGCTAACTTGCCAAGGCTGGCCTTAAACTGGAGAGTCTTCTGCCTCTGCCTCCGGAATCACTGGGATTATAGGCATGCATCACTGTGTCCTGCTTAGGTTGCAAAATACATTCCTATATGTTCTTTTATCACCTTTATATTTCTCACTCTAAACAATATTTATTTATTCCACATGGAACTTTGTTCATAATATGAAGTATGAAAACAGTTTCATTTTTCCCCTTTTTTGAGTCAGTTTTCTTTGTACAATAGGTGGGAATGACTACACCAAGTTCCTGTATGAACATAGGAATGAGTATGGACTCTGTTTTATTCTGATTCTATGCCAGATGCTATATAAGAGAGTTCACTAAATTATTTCTGGAAAGGGTCAGATGTAGCAGTTGGTGCTTCAACTACTCAATTCTGTCATCACAGCATGAAAGCAATCACAGGCAATACGTAAATGAATGGATGTGCTGTGTCCCAATAAAACTTTATTTGCAAGAATAGTCACAGCCTATATTTGACTTGCGGGCTATAGTTTGCTAACTCCTGTTACAGATTTGCTAATAACTTAGGACAAAGGATTTATTTTTCTTGATTTACTTCCCCAATTAAATTTACCTTGCCCCTTCAAAAAAAAATTCCTGGTTACTTGGACTAGATCTAAATTATTATGGAAGGGATATGTGACATCTTCACAATATTCCATGAAGCCATTTATGAACACTGCATTTATGCTCTTTAATATCATAATAAAACTCTTGTAATAGAGTTTTAAATTTCCCTTATATGTTTTATGCATTCTTAGATTTATTCCTAGATAGCTTAGTTTATGTCACTATTATAAATGGCATCTTATTGTCATAGTTTATAATTGGTTACTCCCAACACAGAGGAAAGCTATTGATTTTTATATGTTGCTCTTGCAGCTAGCAACCAAGCTGAACTCTTGTATTGCTGCTAATAGTTTCTGCTGATTCTCTTTGATTTTCTATATAAATGATTTCACTTAGAGGTAATGACAGTGTTATCTCTCATTTCAATTCTTTTTGTTTCTCTTTGTCTACTGGTCAAGTATCTTGTAATGTGCTGAAAACTAAAAGCAACACAGACATCTTTGTCTTGTTCCTGCTATAGATTTTTAGTAGAAAACCTTTATCAAACTTAAAAATCCCTTGTATTTTAAATTTGCTAAGGATTGATTCCATTAAAAAAAACTTAACACATTTTTATATCAATAAAGATGCAATTGCTTCTTCTTCACCATGAATATGGAAAATGTCATTACAGATTTCTTTGAAATACTGTGCTATTCTTTCACATTTATATTTGACTCAGTCACCATAAATATTTTTTTTAATATTTAGTATCCCTCAATGTTGAAAGTGGAGTTGGCCAATATTTTTTTAAACCAAAACAACTTACCTTGTTTATTAAAACCAAACTTAACAGCTTGGTTTTTTCCTTTGTGCTGAAAGAAATTTTATAAAGAAGTATTTTCTGTTCCTTGAGAGTTAAACAGAACTCACTTATAAAACTATGCCCCTTTGTCTCTTATAGAAAGGACTAACTTTTGATGATCATTATGATTTATTATATGTTTTCTGTTCTACTCAAGTATTCTTTTCCTGTATCAATTTCATACCCATATATCCTTTTTACACAAATTTTAAAATTTACAGTAAAAATTCACATCTTAATAATTATAGATCATATTTTATACTGTTTTATATTTTATCACAATATATGTAATTATTTTTTCATTACCTGTTAAGGTTACATCTAACATATTAAGTTTTTCAAAGAATCAACTTTGGTTCTTTCACTTTTCTTAATGATCTTTATGTCATTACTGATTTTCTGCACTTTTATTTCTTTTCTGATGCTTTTAACATACCTGTTCCTTCAGGTTTACTATGCTGCAGTTTTTCTAGTTACTTGAGTCAAACATTGAGCTTATGGGGTTTCCAACTTTGTGATTTTTCTCTTGAGTAACAAAAGTCATATATTGCCTTCAAAGTATTCCATTAGCTCTTTCACCTACTGTGCTTTTATTATCACTCAATTTTAAAATTTTGCTATTCTTGTTATCATTTCCTATTTAACCTGAGGGTTATTTCAGAGTAAGCCTTTTCATTTTCAGACATATGGGATGTTTTTGCTATCTTTTTGTTAATAATATCTGATTTTATAGCTCTATAGTTAGAGAAAGGAACCTTTATACTCTCAGTTTTTAGCATGAGGCTTTCCTTCCTGACCTATTAGAAAATGAACCTTGTGCCTAAACTGTACACCCTCCAAAATAAAACATATTTTTCTTTTGTTAATTCTGTGTATGCAGATCAAATTCATTCTTATCCAAAACAACCTGTTTACTTTTGTCTCATTGCTTCATCACTTTCTGAGAACAGTTAAATTTCTAATTATAGTTGTTAAACCAATGGCAAATACCATAAATTGCTGCTTCATTTATCTCCAAGCTAAGCTACTACACATGCATGTATTCCAGCTTGTTTTACCCCTTTCATCTTATTGCTACTTTTCTTGTGTGCATTTGACAAGAATGACTTTTTCCATCACCTCACCTTCAACTTGTATACTTTGAAAAATTTTTAAATTTTTTCTAATTTGTTGTACATGACAGTATAATGCATTTATGCATTTTAATAAATCATACATAAATGGAGTACAGTTTCTCATTTTTCTGATTGTACATATTATAGGATCATAGAATCACATCAGTCATGCAGTCATATATGTACATGAGGTAATAATGTCTTTCACTCTACTATCCTTCCTGCCCCCATACCCCTTCCTCCCCTCTACCTAATTTAAAGTAACTCCATTATTCCCTAGCAACCCCCACCTTTATTGTGAATTAGCATCCACATGTCAGAGAAAACATTCAGCCTTTGGTTTGTTAGGTTTGGCTTATTTCACTTAGCATATTCACCAACTCCATCCATTTACCAGCAAATGACATAATTTCATTCTTCTTTAAAACTGAGTAATAGTCCATCATACACACACACACACACACACACACACACACACACACACATATCACATTTTCTTTATCCATTCATCTATTGAAGGACACCTAGGTTGGTTTCATAGTTTAGCTATTGTGAGTTGAGCTGCTATAAACATTGATGTGGCTGCATCACTGTAGTATGCTGATTTTAAGTCCTCTGAATATAAACCAAGGAGTGGGATAACTGGGTCAAATAGTGGTTCTATTCAGAGTTTTCAGAGGAATCTCCATACTGCTTACCATAATGGTTGCATCAACTTGCACTCCTACCAGCAATGTATAAGTGTACTTTTTTCCCCACATCCTCACCAACATTTATTGTTGTTTGTATTCTGGATAATTTCTATTCTGACTGGAGTGAGATGGAATCTCAGTGTAGTTTTGATTTGCACTTCGTAAATGCTAGAGATATTGAGCATTTTTTCATGTATTTGTTAATCAACTGTATATCTTCTTCTGTGAAGTGTCTGTTCAATTTCTTAGCCCATTTATTTATTGGGTTATTTGGTTTTTTGGTGTTAAGTTTTTTGAGTTCTTTATATATCTGAGAGATTAATGCTTTGTCTGAGGCACATGTGATAAAGATTTTCTCCCAATCTGTAGGCTCTCTTTTCACATTATTTTTTTCTTTTGCTGAGACAAAGCTTTTTAGTTTTTGAGTCCATCCCATTTATTGTTTCTTGATTTAACTTCTTGCCCTTTAGGGGTCTTGTTAAGGAAGTCAGATCCTAGGCCAACATGGTGAAGATTTGGGCCTACTTTTTCTTGTAGTAGGCACAGGGTCTCTGTTCTAGTGCCTAAGTCTTTGATTCACTTTGAGTTGATTTGTGTGCAGGGTGAGAGATAAAGGTTTAATTTCATTTTGTTACATGTGGCTTTCCATTTTTCCCAGCACCATTTGTTGAATAGGCGACCTTTTCTCCAGTGAATGTTTTTGGTGCCTTTGTCTACTATGAGATATCTGTATTTATGTGGGTTTGTCTCTGTGTCTTCTATTCTGTACCATTGGACTGCATGTCTTTTTATTACTATAGCTCTGTTGTATAGTTTGAGATCTGGTATAGTGATGCCTCCTGCTTCACTTTTCTTGCTAAGGATTGCTTTGGCTAATCTGGGTCTCTTATTTTTCCAAATGAATTTCATGATTTTTTTCTATGAAGAACACCATTGAAATTTTAATAGGAATTTGTATTACACTTTTGGTAGTATGGCCATTTTGACAATATTAATTATGCCTATCCAGGAGCATGAGAGACCTTCTAATTCTTCTTTGAAGGTATTGCAGAACTTGTGTGAGAATCTGTCTGGTCCTGGACTTTTCTTAATTGGTAGGTTTTTGATGGTGATTTTGATTTCATTACTTGAAATTGTTCTGTTTAAATTGTGTGTGTCCTCCTGATTCAGTTTAGGTAGGTTGTATGTCTCTAGAAATTTGTTGATGTCTTCAATATTTTCTATTTTATTGGAGTACAAATTTTCAAAATACTTTCTAATATCTCTTGTATTTCAGTTGTTTCCACTGTGATATTTCCTTTTTCATCATGTATTTTAGTAATTTGGGTTTTCTCTCTTTTTCTGTTAGTGAGGCCAGAGGTTTAGCAATTTTATTGATTTTTTCAAAGAACCAACTTATTAATTTTTTCAATTGTTTCAATTTCATTGATTTCAACTCTGATTTTAATTATTTCCTGTCTTCTGTTTTTGGTGTTGATTTGTTCTTCTTTTTCTAGGGCTTTGAGATGTGATTTTAGGTCATTTATTTGTTGACTTTTCATTCTTTAATAAATGAGCTCAATGTAATAAACTTTCCTCTCAGTACTTACTGCCTTCATAGTGTCCCAGAGATTGTGGTATGTTGTATCAGTATTCTCATTTACCTTTAAGTATTTTTCATTTTATCCTTGATTTCTTATATTATCCGTTTGTCATTCACTAGTGTATTAGTCAGTCTCTATGTGTTAGAGTAGCTTCTATTTTAAGTCAGCCAGTATTATTGTGTTGTGGTCTATCTGATTCTTGAAATTGAGAAGGGTTTGCTTGATGTACATAGGGGCTCCATTGTTTGGGGCATAAATATTTATAATTGTTATGTCTTGCTGGTGTATAATTCCCTTCAGTAGAATGAAATGTCCATCTTTGCTTCTTCTGATTAATTTTGTCTTGAAGTTCACCTTATCTGATATGTGGATGGAGACCTCTGCTTGTTTACATAATTCATATGATTTTTTTTTTTTTCCTCATCCTTTCACCTTTAGTCTGTAGATGTCTTTGCCTATGAGGTGAGTCTCTTGGAAAAAGCATATTGTTGGGTCTTGTTTTTTAATCCAGTCTGCCAGTCTATGTCTTTTGATTGATGAGTTTAGGCCATTAACATTCAAGGATTTTATTGAGATAGGATTTGTATTCCTGGTCATTTTGGTTTATTTCTGGTTTTTAATTCGATTTAGTTTCTCCTTTGTTTGTCTATTCCTTTAATGTAGTTCCTCCCTTTGCTGGTTTTCCCTTTTTATTTTCACTTTATCCTTTTATAACTTTTATCATGGAAGGTTTTCGTTTCATATTCAAATCTGAAACAATTTTTCTGGATATAAAATTGTTGCTTGGCATTCATTTTCTTTCAGAGTTTGAAATATGTTGTTCCATGACCTCCTAGCTTTGAAGGTCTGGGTTAAGAAATCAGTTGAGATCCAAATTGGTTTCCCTCTATATGTAATTTGCTTTTTTTTCTCTCACAGTATTTAAGATTTTATACTTATTCTGTATTTTAGTCATTCTCATTATAATGTGTCTTGGTGTGGATCTGCTGTAATTTTATACATTTGGGGTCCTGTAAGCCTCTGTATTTGATTTTCCATTTTATTCTTTAGGTTTGGGAAATTATCTGATATAATGTCATTGAAGAGACTGTATTCCTTTGGTTAATATCTCTGCTCCTTCATCTATCCCTAACTCATTATTGACGTGATCTTTCACTTCCTTAATTTTCTCTTTTATTTCACTCTTTATACCATCCTTTACTTCACAGATCAGTTTAACTATGTACAATCTAAAGTCCTTTCAAACATTTCTTCTTCTGTGTTGTCAGTGGATTCCCTTATTGGGGCATCTTTGTTTGTTTGGGGCACTTTGTTCCCTTGTTTTTTCATGTTCCTGTGTGTTTTCCCATCTAGTTGTATGGATCTGAAGCAGTACAGACTCTACCCTGTTGACCTATATTATCCCTAAAGATTTCCAGTACCCCACCTTTAAAAGGGAGACCAATATCAACAGCACCCAGTGTAAAAAATATATAGCCTTAAATCTAATAGCTCCCACCAAGGTGTCTACTGATTTCTTGCTATGAACATAAATGATGAGTTCAATCACCATCTACAATATAAACAGAAATTTTAACAATTTCAAATAGTGGACAAAGTGAACAGAAATAATGTAGGATGTGATGTTCATGATGAAGAAAAAGAAAAGACAGAAGTAAAACTCCACAGGAAGAGTGGAAGAGGCAACCTGTGTACTTTTAAATGTTATTTTCTTATATCAATATCAGGATCTTGTTTTCTATTCATTAGAGAATCTGCCTGGTAAGTTTAATCCCTCGATATTTATGCCAATTATCTGTTTATTTCAAACATCTTACTTTGTCGGGGTACCGCGGACCCCATCCTAGCTTGGCTTTCAGGATTTCAGTGTGGCCCTAATGCCGAGACAGTGGTTTGCAACATCAAGGACTTCAGTGCGGAACCTGGCACTAAGTCGGGGCAACCTGGTTTGCAACAAACAGCTGACAAGGACTTCCACACTGGCACTAAGCCGGGGCAACCTGGTTTGCAACAAACAGCTGACAAGGACTTCCACACTGGCGCTGAGCCGGGGCGGCCTGGTTTGCAACAAACTGCTAACACTGCTTAAGGAAGTTGCCCCGGCACTAAGCCAGCACCAAAAAGAATTGCTCTGATTGGACGAAGTGACCCATGCCCATCATGAACTCTCTTGATACATTAAATTGAAATCTTGTTCTTCCGTGAAATCTTGTTCTTCCGTGTACCCTCTTTTTACCCCGTTTTATACTACATTGTAATCTTGCTCTCCCCACATCCTCTGTAACCTGATTGGCTCATGATTCATATAAATATGACTGTAACTGCCTTGTAAAATCAGAGGATCATCAGAGGATGATCAGAGGAGGAAGAGAGAAGAATAAAGAGCTCTGATGAACAACTGATGTGTCGTGTCTCTCTCTGCGGGCAGAAGGAACGCGACATTACTTCATCTTTTTATTTCACCTTTTCTCCTATTTACTACTTTCCAAGTTAAATCGGGAATTTTTCCATGGGTATGAAATACATACTCTGTTTTGTTTCATAGTAACAGTTATTCTCATACATATTAGTGCTAAATTTCCCCATCAATATCTATGTCCTTAACATACTCTTACCACCTCAGATTTCTTTCAGATATCATACCCCATGTTCCTTATTATTTCTGGCATGATCAAATACTGATTTCTAATTTCAAGTAATTATTTGTATGCTTTTTAAGACCCCCTCCCCCCACTATCTCTACTAAATTTTGAGCTCCAACATCACTGTCCGTTTTGAATCTTAGCTTCCTCTTTGGTTCTTAGCTCCCCATTTTCTTCAAAGTTGAGCTATACATTTAAATGAATATTCACATACTTTATACAGCATATAAAGTTATTTTTACTAGCACATTTTCTCATTACTCCATCATGAACCTAGAAACTAAAATTGTTATTGCATATTTGCAAAAAAAATCACTGTGTTCTCTATTTCTTCTTATTTCCTACTTTCATTTCTTCCTCCTGGATTAACATCATTTATTGTTGCTATAATATATACTCTAAAATTACTTTCATAAAGGGTCTACATGTGGCAAACTTAGATTTTATCAGGATGATATCTTTACTCTTCCATTTAAATAAGTAACTATTCATGATATCCTATTCTCAAAGTTTGCCCATTTCATCGCTTTTAAACTATGTTATTCCTTTGTCTTCTAGCATTCTGGTATCACTGTATAGAAAAGACCAATGACAACCTGATTCCTGTTCACCATAGGATGGTCCAGTTTGGGTTTTTGTTTTGTTTTGTTTTTTATTTTTTATTTTTGTACCGGGGATTGAACTTGGGGCACTCAACCACTGGCCACATCCCTACCCCTATTTTTGTATTGTATTTACCAACAGGGTCTCACTGAGTTGCTGAGGCTGGTTTTGAACTCGAGATCCTCCTGCCTCAGCCTGTGAAGCCACTGAGATTACAGGCATGCGCCACAGATGTTCCAGTTTTTAATCTCAAAATTCTTACATTTTGCTAAGTGTGGGACTACATATTAGTTTCCTGAGAAAAGTCTAACAAATTATCACAAATCCAGGACCATGATCTGAAATCTCTAGTGCAGAAATCTTGCTCCTTCCTAGCCTCAGTGATTGTCAACAATCCTTAGTGCTCGTTGGCATGTAGATGTGTCACCCTAATAGCTGTCCCCACTTCCCCTGAGTTTCACGTGGCCTTCTCTGTATGTCTTCTCTTGCATGAAAATACAAATCAATTGATTTAGGACCCACTTTAACCATCTTAACTTAAATTAATTATGAGCTCATCTTAACTTAAATTACATATTCAAAGACCTATTTCCAAAAAAAAAGCCAAGCTAGAAGTTTCCTTGTTGGTGGAAGCTATTCAAGCCACTATGGACTAACTTTACTATAAGCTCATTTCCATATGAGGGGTTTGGTTTTCATGGCACTCTCTATATGCTTATTTATTTTTTCTTCAAATATTCTCTGACCTCAGTTAACTTCTTTGCCTGCCAGGGATTCTACTTGACATTTCCATTCATTCTACTTCTTAACTCTCATTTCAGTCTTCTTGTATTTCTTTCTTCCTGATGCCTTTTTGGAAAAAGCCTCAATCCAAAATTGTGCTACTCTTTTATCCAGTGAGTTAGTTTCCAACATTTTATTTTGAGCTTACTTATTTTCCATTTTTCCTCTATCCCAGGCTATTCCTACCCTGTATTTCCCTCCTCCTTAGATACTCTTGCCATCGAACTAATATTTCTATTACATTTCTTCTCATAAGTTTAGCCTGCCAAGGAGTGAAAATGTTGACTGCTTTCTGATCTCTTTGCTATTCCTTCTCTTTTGGTTATTCACATGGTTCAAAATACTCCTTGTTGGGAGGAAGTAGTAAAAGGTAGAGCCAAAGTTCAAAGCACCTGCACTTGAGTTTCAGCCCTGCCACTCCTGTCCTGACTTTCTGCAAGTGTTGAACTTCTTACCCTCAGATACCACATCTGAAAAATGGAGGTGACAGCATGTTAAAGTCCATCTTACTTTGCCATGTGACATAGGCTCTCAAAATACTAATGTTTTCAACTCTACTTTCTTATTTGTGGTAATATTCTGCTGCCTGTTTGTGCAGCTAGCAGACCTATTTCAAGTCTTAGTTTCACTGGAGAAGAAAAAATTTTCCAAGAGCTATGAAAGATACAGAATAAGGAAAAGTGTAAGAATCAAGATTGTGTGATGGGAAGATTCATGCTTTTCCAGGATCTGAAACTGTCTGCAAAAGTGAGATAAATATTAAATGCTTTCCTCTTACATGAAAATGGCAAAAAGAAATTTTTTAAGGTTAAAGTAAATTTCCTGAATCTTTCCTACCAAACAAAAAAGCTAGATGTACTAATATTATATCAGTTTCTCAAGGGAAAATCATCTTCAGGAAAGTGCTGGAAATCACAGCTTCTAGAATCCAAGACCACAGCTTCTAAAATCCAGGAACCAATAACTGGGTTAGGACCTCAGTTGGAGTTTAGACTTCAGATTTATTAGTGTTAGCCAAGAAAGTAACATAAGTGTTTCGATTCACACACAAAATGATGACTAGTTCTATGTATATATTTTTATAAACAGATACGATTCAGAATATTAAGGAAAACAAAGGTCTTATATTTCTAACCTATTTTTTCTTGGTTTTCTGTGAATAGTTTACTTTATTTAGAATGAAAAACATGAGACTTCAAGATATTTAATGAATCCCGTCTTCTCATGAATGAAAAGGTATTGTCTTTGTACTGCCCTCACAGAACCTATTTGTACCCTTTACCACTTATATTCTGCCTCTCCCTCTCTACCTCCTGAAATTCCCACTAGCTAATAGTATCACATTATTTTTACAACTTCATCTTCCACATTTATTGAACAGAAAGGAGGTAATGGAAAGGTCTCCACCATTCACATTTAATTTTGTGACTCAGATTTGATTAGTCACAATCTGATAGGGCTAGATAGGCTGCCTACCTTGTAGTAGGATAAGGTTCAATGGCCACAAAAGCAAATGCAGTCCCCAAATTGTAAAGGTTCCAAACCATTAACAACAGATGACAATAGCTCAATTTAGGGTATACCAGGTTTCTTCCTGGTTTGCTTTCAAATGTTATACTAATATTCAACTAAAATAAATGTGAAATGTTTCAAAACTTGTTAAAAAAGAAAGAAAAGCCAAGCTCTAGAAATTCTGAGCAGAAAAAGATCTGTGATGTAATTTAGATCCAACCCTCTTATTTTAGAAATTTCAGACAAGTTGGGTAGTGGCAAGTGGCCTGCTCAAATGTGCTTTGAACCTTAGGGGGGTTTCCTGGGTCTTTAGAAGGGATGCTATTTAAGGATTTTCTTAAACTTGGGAACTTAAGACTTCATGAACCTCAGTTGACATCAGGCATCCCAAATTGAGAAACTAAAGATCACTCTGTCATTTTAGGAGATACCTTGGTGCTAAAGCTACACAGCAGTTCTGTTAAAAGACGGTCAGCAAATGATTCAGAATATAAATCTTTGCCTATTATGTTGAAATTATTCCATTGACTACAAAACATTAAATGTGAATTGTTTTTTCAGAATGTGAAGCCCCTCAGAAACCAGTAACCTGAACTTGATAAGCTCAGAACTTCCAGTAAAATGCATGTACATAGACAAATTCATGAGGATACAAAATACTAACCAACAGACTACCAGGAATCCTTTCTTTCCCATTTCATGTTGATCTCTTCCTTTTTTCCTATATCAAATGACTTCTTGGAACAAATGAACAGACTGTATATTCTCACAAAGCATAGAGTAGCCTGGCTGCTCAAAATGCGATCTGCTGATTAGTTGCATCTGCATCATCTGAGAGTAAAATGCTTATTTCCAAGCAACAGCCCAGACTTGCCTTGTCATTGTATGTTAATGTTTGAGAATCACATCACCAGAGTACGAGTTACAAAACTAAGTTTATTGAAATCTAATTGGGAGCATTCTAAAAGAATATATTCTTAGGCTCCATCATACTCTCTAGCAGAAACTCTATGAAAACCAGGATAACACAGCTTCAGGATTCAACAGATTTGGGTGCAAAATTGATCTTCTTTACCAATCAGTTAAACATGGGTAAATTCCTTAGTATCTTTGAGTCTGCAAAATGAGCACAACAACAGTACCTTCTTCTCAAGGACACATATTAGGAACTTTGAGTATTCGATCAGTGTCGGCCACCATGCTGATGTATTTTACCCCAGAAAAAAGGAATGCCAACTTTTACTCAATAAATAATTGTTAGTTGTCAACTAATAAATTAATATTGTAAGTTCTTGGCACAGTGTTTAAAAAAATTGTGTAATAGTTAAAGATAAATAAAACCATGTATTTCGCACTGAACTGCCAATAGGGACTATTGTATCAGAGGTTGAGCAGTGGTTTTTTAAAAAAGTTTTACTTTATTTGTTCTAATTAGTTGTACATGATGGTGGAATGCATTTATACATTTTGATAGATCATACATAAACAATGTAATTTCTCATTTTTCTGATTATACATATTGCAGGATCACATTGGTCATGCACAGTGTTGGTTTAAAAAGCAGCATCCGGAGCACTGGTTATGTAGCTCAGTGGTATATATAACCTTTGCCTAGCATGCTCTGAGGCCCTGGGTTTGATCCCTAGTACTACCAAAATAAAAACAAAATCATATGAAAAAAGAAGCATCAATTAACAGAAGTGACAGTTACTGCTTGCTCATTACTTTCATCCTCATAAGCAATCTATTATATATACCTTCATCTTCCTGACAACCACATGGGAAAGGCATCTCATATATCCACATTTATGCAACTTTCAGATTATTTCTCTTGCCTCAATTCCTAGATTTAAGAATTACTGTGTTCCAAGGATATTGAACCTGCAAGGCTATTGATATGAACTGCTAAATATCTCTCAGGAAATGTTTCTAATAATTTATAATCAACAGAAGTATAGAGAAAAGGCCCATTCCACATAACTTTAGACAGCACTGGGCATTCTCTAATTCACCAAATCTCTAATAAAAATCTGTCATTACTTAGGAATACAATTTAGGGGGAAATGACTTTTCTAAATGTCCTAGCTAAAGCAATCTGCCATGAACACTAATGTCTCCTAGGCAACCAGGAAGCCAGACATGATAAAAAAGAAGTACTGTTTTTTGGTTAAAAGAAAGAAAAATGTGTATTTCCTTTTAAGTAGAAAAATACAGTTGTCATTACATTATGACTGGGGGTGTTAAGGCTCATTGCAAAAAAAGTGTAATCTGCTATTTTTATACCTCAGTGTGACTCAGCAAATGACAAGCATCAAGACCTGCCCTGGAAAGCATGGACCCCTTGGGAAGATATCAGAGGAAGTGGAGACACTGGAGAGTAAGTTATCATTTCAATTCATTTAAAAAGTGGGGGCTCAATTGTTAACCAAGAACGTAAATGAATTTGAAAAGCTGCTGGCTAATGGATTCCAAGACAACGTTAATAGGAAAAGTAGCCTATCCTCTAACCAAGGAACAGCACACTGAGCTGGCCAGGCTCTGAAACATAATTTATCAATGACTTAGAAAACAATCAAGGCACATCAGTGAATGGTTGGAGACTTACACTAGTTTGTGATTTACAAGACATTCTTAACCTGCCTGGAGATGTCAAAATTCCAGAGCACAGCGTAACAAAATCCCACAGGAAGATGACAAAATGAAAAAAAAAAAGAAAAGACAATCTGAAGTATCTTAGGATTTAAGCAAGCAAATGTACTACTAACCTCTTTATACTAAGAAATCATTTTAATAAAGTATATTAAGTCATCCACAAATAGTATCACTAGGAAAAAAATTTCAGTTGTTAACAAGTCAAAGAAAATCCAAGACTTCAGCTATTTATAAATAGGAAATACATAGGAATTTCAAAATGCAAGTACCTTTTCAAGATCTCACCTCATGTGTTACCTCTCTTTCCCCCCTCTTCCCTGTCACATTTTTTTTTCTTTGTACTTCTGCTTGTTTGGCATATGTAGCCTCATTTTCACTGGTTCCTTCCCCTTATACCACAAAGATGTGCAGGGACTAAACATCTGTAAGGACTACTCCCTCTTCATATTTCCTACACTTCAATACTCTTTCCTTGAGTGGGTTCCCTATCAAATGCTATCACCTATTTATTCATTCAACAAATATTCATTAAACACTTGCCAGATTCTATATACCGTTCTAGTGGTAAACAGAACAGACCAGTCTTCTATTCTCATGGACACTGACAAATAAGTCAATAAGCAAAAATATTTTCAATTGTAATTCAAAAGGAAATAATCAGGATGTAAGAATTGGTAGTGATTGGGATAGGGAGGGAGCACTGATTCAAGAAAGGGAACCTAACATTTGTTTTCAGACTTGCAAAATGAGGAGCTTGCTCTATAGCCACCTGGGGCAAAAGGTTGTAGGTACAGGCAGTATCAAGTGCCAGTCAAGAAAGAGCTCAAGGTCTTAAAGGAATGGAAAGAACAGTGTGGTGGTACAGTCAGAGCAGAGAGGTGGGGCAGTGACTTTGAAAGATGGGTAGGGACAAGATCATTCAGTCTTATTTTATGCTTTTTATTTCATAGTTGATGAGAAGGTCATGATGACAACTATTTTAAACTACACACTGTTCAGTGTTTAAATCTAATTTTCAGAAGATCTTCCACATTTTATATTAAAAAAAAACCACTCAGGTTTTTGTCTTCAAGACCCAAACCCCATTCCCAGATTTTTTTTTTCAGTTAAGACTTTAAAAAATTGAAGTACAATTCACATGCCATAAAATTCACTTTTTTAAAGTGTACACTTCAATGGTTTTCAGTTTGTTTACCAAAATCGTGTGATTGTCACTATTACCTTATTCTAGAACATTCTCATCATCCCCCAAAGAAAAATCATACTCATTAGGAGTCATTTCATATTAGTCCCTTTCCCACAGCCCCTAGAAAACAATTTACTTTCTGCCTCATGGGGACATTTCATATGAATGGAATCACACCATATGTGGCTTTTTGCGTCTGGCTTCCTTTACTTAGCATAATGCGTTCAAGGTTCATCCATGTAACAGCAGGTATCAGGACTTCATTCTTCAAGGCTGTACAATATCCCATCATCTGTACGTGCGCCTTTTTTAATCCACTCATCAGTTGATGGGCATCTGTTTTTGCTTTTTTGGCTATAGTGAATAGTACTATGAACAGTAGGGCCCAGGTTTGTGTGTGGACATATGTTTTCAATTCTCTTGGGTACACACCTAGGAGTGGAATTGCTGGATGGAAACTATTTTTAACTTTCTTAGGAGCTGCCAAACTGTTTTCCTTAGTGACTGTACCATTTTACATTACCACCATCAACAAACGAGGGTTTCAATTTCTCTACAGCCTTGCCAACAGCCTGCAATCAGAAATTTGAATTTAATTGGTCTGGCTAAGACCTGGACATCTGTCCCTTTTTGTTTGTTTCTGGTTTTGTTTTTAAAAGTTCCTGTGGAAATTGCACTGTGAAGTGAAGGCCATGAATCCCTTACTTCTACCCATTCATTTGCAATTCCTGACCAGTATTTATACCTATTCCTTGCACTACCTGAGAGCTCTTTAGACCAGTTTTGTTGTTGCCACCCCACATGCCCCAAATACACATCTGCTTTGTAGCTGACTGGTCCAATAAGAGAATAAAAGACAAATAAGGAAAACATAATCCTGTGTGTATAGTTGTCATTTATTTTCAAATAGGCAGTATAGCTATAAAAATATTTTAAAATCATTTGTGTATGTGCATATGTGCAAGGGAAAAAAATCTAGAAATTACTAATGGTTTTCCTTAAAAAACAGATTTGGAGTCAACTCTATTATCTTTTCTGCATATTTTTATCTTCCACCATAATCATGGGCTAGAGAAGCTATCTGTAGTGACTGTTTTCAAGTGTCCTTGGATATGTGAATCGCCAAACCCCTTCTCCCACTGATCCATTAAAGACTTTTTCTTCAAAAAGGGTTCACCTTTAAAAAAAGAAAAAAAAAATGTATTGGCTTCCAAATTTCTTTTTATTGAATAAAGAGAGATGTAGGGAGTGAGTGGATGATTTTTATGTTTTATGCTTCAGCATGACCTTCAGTATGAAACACGGTACCATATGTGTAAAAATGTATAAAATGTGAAGCTACTTATGTCATCTTAAAAATGTTTTGAGCCCAGGCATAGGTAAGCAAAAGTCTGTCGTACCAGCACTTAAGCCTAGAGTCCTTTAGAAAACGAATAGTCTATGTTTGCAGATAGCCATCTGAGAAAGACAGAAGCCCAAAGTCAGGGTAAAAAGTAAGATTCCTATGTTGAAGGACTAAGCATGGCATGACTTCTCAGTCTCATGGAGGCTGAGATTCTTATTTTTTCCTGAGATTCATTTTACAGTAAAAATAACCCAAACTACGTCTTCCTGTGAACTGTACTAGCAGAGGGGAACTAAAATATTAATTTAAGGGTTATATTATTAAAACCATACTTAAGGAAGAACAATGAAAGGTTGAAAATACTGTTATGTATCCATCTGAAGAGGTCACATTTTCTACTGTGTTCCCACTTATATCACAGTCTTGATGGAGTCATAAAAGATTCACAGATGTTCATCTCCATGGACTGGATGGTAACAGTGCAGATAGGTTGGGACAGCAACATGAAACTGGTGTCAGAAGCTTGAATGGTAAATTTAAATCAACTGTCATCTTCAGAAGCTAGAACCACATTATAGCAAATAGTATCTATTTTCAATACATAGTTTCTTAGACGTTAAGAGACACATGTCTTTTTTTTTTTAAGGTTCTGACAAAAAGAAAAAAATATATATAAACTGTGTCATGCTTTAAACATTAACACTGAGTGAGGAATTAAAGTTCCAAACACAAATAAATACAAAACAATTATTATTTTTGTACATAGGAAAAATTATACTTTTTAAAATTTTTATTTTTTGGTACTAAGGATTGAACCCAGGGGAACTTTACCACTGAGCAACATCCCCAGCCCAATCATTTTTAAATTTTGAGATAGTGTCTCACTAAGTTGCTGTGACTGGCTTTGAACCTGTGATCCTTCTACCTCAGCCTCTGGGATTACAGGTGTGGGCCACTGCAACCAGTGATGACTCCACCATCTTTTGACTCTTGTGAAATGTCTGCATATTTTTGTGGCAAAGCAGTGCCACTCATGAGTTTTTCTAAAACAGAACAGTAAAGCTAATTATGGTGTCAATTATAGCTATGTGTCACTGGTAATCTATAGACTCCTATTTTAAGTGTTCTACCATACTCAGCAATTTCTAATTGTGTTATTCACAAGATAATTACATGATGGATGAATTTATTGCTTAACAGTGTACTACAGGTGGTATAATCTAGTAAGGGGACAAGTTTAGAACTGTGTAATGAACATCTCCCTTCAATCCTGCTCAATAGCGTATGGAAAACCCACTTGGTGATAACAAAATCTAAATTCAAGGCCATCCCAGACCACCCTTCCCCTCTGTTCGCCCAGACTCCAAGAAGACATTAGTTCAATGAAATCCAACGTCAAACTAAAGCCTTTACATCTTGTCCTCTCTGAAATAAATGTGGGCAGCCCCTAGTGCCACAGTAATAATCAAGAGGTTTTCAGGAGTCTTGAAATCAAGCTCTCCCACCTCAGCATAGGTAGCTATGACAAAATACTGAATAAAACATGAAATTGAAAGCAATCAAGTTTTGACCCTTTATCCACCATAATGGAGTCTGCAACCCAGCATTGTCAAGGCCTCCTTCCAGGATAATTGTACTTTCCCATTGCTTTTCAATGCCTTCCCAAGTCCAAGTACCAATAGGTACTGCTTAGCAGCTCTGGAAGTGACAGTGGCAGTTCTTCCCTCATTCTTTCTTCATTTCTTCATCCTCTCACCATCATGGGCACTCATCAGGCATCTCCATTCCTACCCTTCTCATTACCTAGTCATTCTATTTGTTGCCATTTGGGATTGCAGAACTTTTAATTATTGGCTTACTCTTACGAACGGTAATGAGGCTCTGGCTGCCTCCACCTCAGAGCATCATCCAACACTAACGAGCTTGCAGACTGAGACCCACATCGGAGTCCTATCATGTGATTCCATTGTTCCAGCCAGGTGGGATGTTTCTGGCTACAGGCAAGCTTCTGCAGGGGAACTTGGGTTTGCAGGGTGGCTATTATGCATTCACTTTGGTCTTATGATTCACACTGACTCAAAGCAGCTTTCCTGTGTGGTTGTACTCATTTACATACTGGCTATCACCTCCCTTATAATAACACCATACTGTTTAATTCTTCTTTGTCCTCCTCTTCATTGTATAAGGGCTTTCTAGAGCTGAGAGTTCTCAAAGGGAACACTAATTGGTCATTTTCTTACTGCTACTTTTGATCTCCTCCTGACCTCGAAAGAAAAATGAGTCTCTCATACCCATCTGGGTGATCTGTCTATACACAAACCTTCCTTGACACTCCCACAGTGGTCAGCACATTGCCTCAACACAAAAGGTGCCAGACAAATATTAATCATCATCTCTAAAGTTTTCTGAGCACCTAGGAAAGACAGACTCAGATACACAGGAGACACAAAGATAAAGGTGAAGAATGAGCTGCGCCTTCTGCCGAAACTATGACAGGATGTCTCTATAGTGAGTGAGGGGAGATGGGACTGGCTGGGAATCCTTCTCTTCTGGACATCAAATCCTTTCATAGTACCAAGAACCTATTACCAAAGATGATCAGTGAGCACTGATTGGATATTCCCATGTGCCAGGGCTAACACTAGGCATTTAACCTGCCTTAGGTCATTCAGAAAAGAGTCTATGCAGCAGATATGGAGGAAAACGCAGCTTTTCTCAGTAAACCACAGTGGCTACCAAGAACTGCTTAGAGAAGGGCAGGAAGAATGGAGAGCCTGTTGTGGTTTTGGGGAATAGCAACACCCTGAAGGTGAGAGGTGCTGGTGGCAGAGATAAGCATCAGTGGCATCATCCACATCACAAGTTCCTATGTCCCTGTCACTGCTTCACTATAACCACAATAATCACCCTGCTGAATGCAGTCTAGGAATTACCACATCTAGGATAGGAGTGCTCTCGGTGCACCATTTTATAAAGCTAAGAGAAGTCATTTCTGAATGAGTGGGGGTCAGCTTTTATACATGACACCCAGCAATAACACCTCCCACTGACACCCATGAGGTAGAGACAATTAGAAAACTTTAGTAATTTAAAAATCAGAATTTTTTAATTACACAATATTTTCACATTCTTATAGACAAGGCATTATGCTAAATGTTTTATGTAAATCTCTTAATTGTACTGTTATCATGTTGATTTTACAGAAGAAAGCACTGGGAGCTTAGGTTACTTGCCCAAGTTGACCCTGGAAGTAAGTGGTGAAGCTGAGATTTGTACCAGGGAATGTGACACTGGTCTTCTCTCTGGTGCTAAGAAAGATCTTCTGCCTACTTTGCATTGGAGGCTGTACTTCTCTGATGTAAATGATCTTCACACATGTGGGTGAGCAGAGGTGGTGACAGGAAGAACTACAACAACCAAAAAATCACAACGTCAAAAGGAATTAATTTTTAAGTGTGCAACCACTGCTGCCAACTGTCCAACTGTCCAACTGTCTTATTTACCATGGGTATAAAAAGTTTATTCAGAGCTTACAAAGAGGGCCATGCCAGGACTCACAGGATCAAATGGGCAGTCTAAGGGCATAAGGAAGCTCTCCTTAGCTCTTTATGTGGCTCTGTCTCATCTGTTCACCATGACATCAGAGAAGCATTCAAGTTAGGAGAACTCTATTTGAGTGTGTGCCGTTGCTATGGGTAATTTATGGCAACCTTCATTGCCAAGTGGGCTGAGGAGTACAACATAATAATTAAAAGGCTGACAAGCAATCACTAATTAAGTGTATATGTATTGTTGAAAAATGGATTTTGAGTCCAAGTAAAACAATGAAGCATGTTTCCCCAGCATGGAATCTCTGAGCTTTGTAGTCTTACAGGCACTTGCTCTTAAAATAATATTTCAAATGTCAGCTATTAGTAACCCATACATTTAAAATCTTGGTTTAATGACAAATATGAAGAAAGACCATTTCATTATATATATACATACATATATATATATATATATATGTATATATATATATAGTTTTTTTCCCCTCTCTCAAAAAGTTTCATCCCAGTTGCAAGTGATCTTATTTAGGGGACTCTTATTCTGAGAGTCCTGCAGGCACAGAGTCTTTGTTGGCACAACTTAACTCCTATCTTTGTAGTCCTTGCCTTTGTGTGTCACAGTATAGGCTGTGAGCACATGGACTTGCTGTGGACAAGACAAAGATGTGCACTCTAGACCCTTCCCGATTCTGTTCTCTAACAGGGAAACATACTTTCAGCCACTCTCCTGTCATCTCCCTGACCTGTTTTCCTGTCTGATACACACATGGCCACATGAAGCTGTTTCAAGGTTAAGGTCAGGGTTGCTCTCGGCATACTCTTTAGAATTCTTGGATGGCATTGTTTACTCCTACTACACAGTCCAGGAAAAATACCTTCCCTGCTAAATGCATATTCCCAGGAGATCTAAAGAATAAAAGTTGCTTGGTTTTGCTCAGAGTCTGCTTTCTTCAATACCAGGAAGGGCCAACAACTGGCATTCATGCCACAGTCTCCTCTTTCTGTACCAATGGCAGACATCACTAATCAACTCTGTCATGTTCTCCTATAGGACCTTCTTAACAGAGCCTTTTAGATAGCCATTACCAAACAATTGGAGTTGATGTGTGGCAAGCAAAACCTATTTTTCATTCCAGTCTTAGACTTTAGACTAATGATCCAGGGAAACCTTTTGTGGCAGCCCTGGGATGATTCCATCCATTTCAGGCTAAGGATGTGATAACACATGTATCTTCCAGAATCTCAATTCTTTCAATTAGGAACATGAATAATAAACTTCTACCACTGAAATAACATGCTCTATGGTAATCCTCTGACTAATCACCTTGTTAATAAATATCTAAAGACCACATTTTTCTCTGGGTTTCAAGCTTCCATGGGAACATTCTGATTGTGACATAATTTTTAAATTAGTGGGTTTGTTCATAGTTTTATATTAGTAAATGTCAAGCTTCTTACTAATTAGCAAATTCTGTAAATCCACAGTAGCATTACTTTTTTTTTTTTAACTGTACTGGGAATTAATATGAGAATAAAAAATAAAGAGACAATTAAAATTCCCCTAAGGGCACTTATTTCTAAGAAATTCAGCATAAAGCAAGAAAACATTAACCCATTTTGAGGGTGATTCTGGAAGGATTACAAAAGATGTGTCACTGTCACAGGGAGTAATTGAAGCATACATTTACTGTGGAGCTCTCCCAGCTACATCTCAATTCCCTGATGACATTTTCTCAGGTTGCTACTGCTGAGATTCCTCCTTTTGCCTTCAATTTGGTTAAATGCATTTTTCCAGAAGTTTCTCATTTAATAAGATTTTATGATCTCTTTACTGATGTTTCCACTCAAATTACTGGTGCACTTTCTTTTGCTTTAGAGAATGATGCACAGTGTAATGCTTGGATCCTCAAAAGCTACCTTGCAAGAGTCCTCTTTTCTACTGAGTACTTGCTGATCACCATCTCTCTTTCCCCATCAACCCACTTAGAGGGTAGAAAACATACATATTTGTGAGTGGCTTTGTAACCTTATGCCAATTCTTTATAAACCCATCCTCCAAGCACTGTTAAACAAATATGATGGTTTCTGAAATTCTCCCTCTATTGCTTAAGACTATTACTGAGATGCTGGAGTCTTCCTATGCTGGTGGTCATGGAAACCACCTGTCTTAAAATGGCAAGAGATCTTTTCTTCCTTTTTTCTGGCATGCCAGGCTACTGGGGATAAGCCAGGGTTCTGTGTTTAGAAAAGTCAAGGACAGATGTTTTAGGAAGACAGGTCCCAAAGGTTCAAGATCACAGTTAATAATACTAAAATTCAAGTGTGACATAGTATGCACTGATGGGAAAACTTAACCAATTAGTATAACACACAAAATATCTGTTCTGCCAGTCTATCTTATTACAGTGCCCAGGACATACTTGCAATATAGGGTCTCTTACAAGAATAATAATTACACTTTTGTTTCTGTGTCTCACTTACTGGATCAGGATCTCCTTGAAGGCAGAGAAAGCTGCCTTCCAAGCTTGGTAGGCTTGGAGGCCTACCAAGATCACCTCTCAAGCAGACCTAAACAGCCCTTTGGGAAGCAAGAAGCTTTATGAATGACTGGGCAACTCCTAATAGTCTCCAGGAAATAAACAAGTAAGTTGTAAATAAAATCAAAGTGTGTCTTCTTGGTCCCTCAATGCAATGAAGACCCAAGATCCACAACACTAGTGTGTTCCTCAGTACAAGTTTGAAAATGGTCATTGGTAAGAATGAGGCAGGCCTTGCCATGCGGAGATTGAAGAATACCCCATTCGTAGCCACAGCCAAGTCTACAAGGGCAGGGTAGGGTTTTCTACTTTTAGATGATGAGCTGCCCCCAGCTTGCACATGGGCCATGGCCCAGCGATCCCAGGCTATCACCAGGAAATGCAATTCCTACTTCTCCTGATAGAAGAAATATGTGGGGTAAGACAGGGACAGAGGGGGAAAGGGGAGAAAGAACACATAGTTAAGGGCTAGAAAGAAAAGTCCTGTCCTAAGGAATAAAATTTTCATTTATCATCCTTATATCCATAGCACATAGCACAGAACCAGGCAAATGGTAGATGATGAACAAACATCAGTTAAACAATGGAGTCATTCATTGAACTTTTCCACATCTCTAATATTTTAGATCTGTTTAAAGCATCCCAGAAGGGCCTACTGTTGTAAACCAAATCAAACCAATACAATAGGATGCCCTACAGCACTGACATCTGGGTAGGAATTAAACATCAAATTACCAATCAGACAGATGCTAAAGCAGGACATATGTAACAGCCAATCCCATTTTGGAAACAAAGAAGAAAGCCAATCCCACACTTTTATACAGCTATTTTCCCAAAGCACCTGGACCACAGCCCACGTTTTTATGAACAAAGTTTAGTTCATTCCTTCTCTCTCCAGTTCCTTCTCTTATTAAGCCAGTTATAGCCAAATTATAGTAGTGCAGTCCTTGTAAGTTGCCATTGATAGAATAAGAGCTAGTCAAAGAATGTTTGAGCTATTTTTTCCCAGCCTCTGATGATGTGAGGAAAAAAATAACCCAACCTCTATCAAGGATGTCAAAATGAACGAATCCACAATAGCCATTTGGGCACAGGGCAGGTGAATAGCCCAATTCTCAGAGAGATGAACAAAAAAGTCCAGGCCATTATCCAATGTGAATTGAAAGAGCAACTTGGAGACTGAAATTTGTGGTTCTGATACCATTCAAATAAAAATGAGAGCTAGAGATAGGGACTGATGGCTCTTTCTCAGGAATGTGTGAGCCTTTGCTCAGATGTGTCAGTGGACAATGACTTCCTCCCAAATGCTGAAGTCTTTAGCAGTCTCTTTCCAATAGAAAAAACTCTGCAAAGATAAAATAAAATAAAAGGCCTTCTACTTACTACTTAATCTCAAACACTCCAGTTTTTATTGCCCAGACTACAGGAGCCTGGAAAATAGTCAGGGAGGGTGGGGGAAGGCCAGGTGCAGTGGTGTATACCTATAATCCCAGTAACTAGGGAGGTTGAGGCAGGAGAATCCCAAGTTTGAGGCCAGTCTCAGCAACTTAGTGAGGTCCTAAGCAACAAAGAAAGACCCTGACTCAAAACAAAAAGGGGTTGGGGGATGGGGTTCAGTGTTAAAACACGCCTGGGTTCAATCCCAAGAATAAAAAATAATAAAAATTTAAGAGAGAAAGAAGTTGAAGATGATTCCAAGTATCCACAGATAAAGTAACATCTACCAGTTGATCAATAATAACATATCAACTATTTATTATCTAACATTCTTTCCCTGGTTTTAGATCCTGTTCTCATTCATTTATTCAACATCAATCATGTGCCAAACCCTGTGTTAGGTGATGGAAATACAATGATTAATAAGAAAGAAACAGATACATCATCATGGAACTCAGGGCTAATCTGTCCTATATAATGACTCCATATTATTTTATTGAATAGCTATATATTTCAAACACTGCTCTTCATGGTTATGGGGAAACCATTTTCTGATCCTGTTGAAAAATATGTGAGTTCATAAGATTTCAGATAGTTAGGAGGGCTGGGAAAATATAGTGGGATAATGCAGCTGAGGGTGACAGGGTGGCAGTGGAACTTTTGTTTGAGATACGACGCAGGCAGGGCACCAATGAGAAGCAAAGTCTTAGTTGGGGCCCTGGTGAGTTAAAAAGCCAGCTATCCAGGCAGGATGTGAGACAGGGTAGACTGCTTTTCCTCACTCCTAAGTTTTTAGAGGAACTGGCACTATTATTAGGAGAATAAGTTGGTTAGCCTAATTGGAGGCTGCAGTTCCAAACATTTAATACTCAAGTGTTTTCTGAAGAATTGCAAGTGTCAGCATCACCTGGGAGCTTGATAAGTATGCAACCTCTCAGCTCTACTCTAGATCTAATTGGTCAGAATTGGCAGTAACCCAATCCCTAGGTAATTTGCATGTGTGTTTGTGTGTGTGAGCATACACACACAAACACTTTCATAAGCCCTGAGCTAGTCAGCTTGGCTCAGACCTTGAAGCCCTGTCAACCAAGCTTGCACTCTATCAGCCATTCATTTGTTTCACAATTTATCTGAAAAATTTGAGAACCAAAAGAAGGTAGTAATTTTTTTCTGTGTGCGTGGGTAAGGGGCACCGTGTCAACACCTTATAGAAGAGTAAGTACAAAGGGCCTTATGTAGGCCAAGCTGAATTATGAATGAGATAAACGAATAAACCAAGGCTAAGCCATTCAAATTTTATTCTTATTGAATAGAATAAGACTTTGAAGTGTTTTAGACAAAGTGGTGGTATAATTGAAAATTTGAAGAGATGATTCTGGGTGCTATGTGGAGGATGGACTATATAGCTAAGCAAGAATGAAAGAAGCTGGCACAATTAAGAGGCTACAGAAGTGAGCCAAAGATAACTGAGGAAGACAAACTGAGGAGGCAGTGGTAGAGTGAGAAGTGGTCATATTCTAGACACATCTTGGAAAAAGAGCTGGTTAGACTTACGGATGGAATGCAGAGGAGCAGTTAGGAAAAAAGGGTGTCAAAAAACCAGCAAGCACCTCATGGAGCATGCAGGTGAACTCACCACTGGTGCTGCCCCCTAGGCGGGCTGACCCAAATACAAAGTAAGTCAACTCCCAGTTGACAGACAACACTAGCACATCCAGTTCCTGCTTCTCTATTCCTCACTATTGGATTCTAACCTGTTCTTTCTTGAAAAGAAAAATATCACAGCAATGGATTTCATTGATTTAAGAAGGAGAGAAATTAGTACTAATTTTAAAACCAAACAAACACTACTTCAGGCAAACACTTTAGACAAATACTGAAAAGTCCAGGTTTAAAAAATAAAATCCTGAATATCCAAGATAACTTACTCATACAGTCAATGTTCGGCAATAAGAAATAGACTGAAGGCCACTAGACTTCTCAACACTTAAGGAAATAGTTGTTGCCTAAGTACTTAAGCAAAATGAGCTGAACTAACCTTGCCCCCGAAGTCAACTGTTAAGCCTCTAGAAAGGCCAGTGGTTAATGAGTTCTCCTTCAACTCTAGTTGAGATTCTGCTTTTGAACTTGATCTTCATTCATAACAGGAAAGCACAGTTCTAGAAGGAGAAGCCATTCCGGGATCAGCAATAATCATTTTCATATATAAGCGACAAAGCATTCCTCTTAGAAAAGTCACTATGCTACTTTGGGGGACTTCTGCTTGGAATTTTTCTTCTAGAAAACAAACTTGTAACAACTCCTTATAATAGGGATTTATTCTTTCCTTTCAAAAGTCTTCCCTTTGTCTTCCTAGGACTGGCAAAGCAGGCTTTCCAACCACCCCCACCTTGCCTTCCTTCTTTCTTTCTCTCTCTCTCTCTCTCCCTCCTGTGACTAAAACCCAAACATTTCTCCTATTATGGTTGAACTATTTTTATATATGTTTTGTACCCAAATTCAGCAAAGGGTTGACAAAGAGCAAGGTAACATCCCAGGCAGTGTCTTTTAAATAGAATTCTATTTTCAGGTTCCAGGATGTGAAACAGTTGCTTCAGAATTTATAACTTGGATATCAGCATTTCCCTCTGTGTATGTGCTTCTGAGGATTCCTCCAGACCACTCTGGGAGGAGGCTAGTTCAGCTCATTACAGTCCTGTGAGAAAGGGATTGAGGGCTGTGATTTTATCCCCAAAGGGGCAAGCAAATTCCTTTATCTTATTCTAAAGCCAATTATTTTACAAATTAGATGTAGTGCTTACATAATCTGCCTTGGTGAGAACTTGTGGACAAATGGAAGGATATCCATCCCTACTTCTCCAAGCCTAGGCCTATGAAGGAAAGAGTCAGCAGGATCTGACTCTTTTTTATATCCAGGATTGAACCCAGGGGGCTACATCCCCAGTCCTTTTAAAAATATTTTATTTAGAGACAGAGCCTAAGTTGCTTAGTGCCTTGTTAAATTGCTGAGGCTGGCTTTGAACTCCTGATCCTTCTGCCTCAACCTCAAGAGCCTTTGGGGTAAGAGGTTTATGACACCTCACTAAGCAGGATCATCTTGTTGATAATAACGTGAGTTCTTATCAGGGTTATTCTGAACCTGGTCAGAAGGCCAGGGTTCTTACTGCATTTGGCTAGCTGTCAGAGTTTGGGCAACTTAGTCAGTTTCTCTAGGTCTCAGTTTCCCCACTTACCCTATAGCAGTGCTTCCCAAATTAGCCACCTAGGATTTTTAAACATGTAACAATTTTATTGAGATGCAGTCACATACCATATAATTCACTGATTTACAGGAGTAAATGTGTACAATTCAATGGTTTTTCAACTATTCACCCAGTTGTACAACCATCACTATAACTAATTTTCAAACATTTTCACTGCTTTTGGAAAATTCCAAAGCACTGGCTATACCTGGCATGAAATAAATCTTAGTCCCCGGGGGGTGAGACAGGAGCATGAGTGAGTTTGGGATGCTCCCCAAGTAATTTCGACATGCAGGTAAGTTTTGGAAACAGTGCTACACAAAGTCACTGTGAGGATTACATAGAGAATAAAATCAGAAATGAAGAAATGGGAGCTGCTCCACACAGAGACAGGCTTGTAATATAATTGCCACTAAAAATGTGGTGGGGATAATCATCCTTAGGAAGAAGATGATGGTAAGGACTGTGTAAAAATTTACACCAGAACTTTTATAAGTAGACTAAATTGGTGAATTTTTAATACATTTGCAGGTACAGTATACTCTGTGTCTAAGATGGTGACAGAGGGTTGGGATAGAAAAGTCAAGGGGAACCTACAACTTATCAAACTTCAAGTAGTTATCAAACTTCTTGGCCCTCTTAAAAGCTCCTGGTTAGCCGTCAGGATGGTATTCAAGTCCACTCTTTGGCAAATATTCTCCCACTGACTTTATTGTTCAGTGCACCTCTGCAAATTGCATAATACAGCACTTATTACCTAGCATGGTGTTCATGTGCAAGTTGATTTTTCTCACCAGAGTGAGAGTTCTTTCAGGATAGAAACCACACCTACCTAAAGACAAAAGTTAGCCCAAGGGGGAAAAAAATTAGCCCATGAACCTAGCACACATTTTGTTGGAATGAACCACAATGAATTCACAAATATGGTGAACCCAAGAAAGAAAAACAATTAGTGGCCACTCTAGCTCATAGAAGACTGGCAAGTGAGACCTGCAATTTTACTCTAAAAGGCATGTCCTGAGGAGCAAAACTTTGCTTAATAACTCCAGTGAATAAATGGCACAACCACAGGCTGTTATTAAGGACACTGAATGATGTATTACCCATTTTGAGATCAAGAAAAAAAATCACCATCCAGGGTAAAAAGATTAATTAATATCAATTAATTTTCTTTTACAGGAGCAGATTATGCACAAGTCTTTAGGCTTCTAGGAAGAACTTGAGCAATTTTTACAGTACACAGGAATTTGCATATACTCTGGGAGCAAAAAGTGGGTCCCCATCCTGGTTACCTGGGGTATATTCAAAGTAAAGAACAAAGGACAGTGGTATTTCCGTTCCTGTAGAGTTATGGGGGCAGGAATGAAAGAAAGACAGGCTTTAGAGGGAATAGAGAAAGCTTATGGATTCAAAAGAAACTAAATTATAATTACAATAGAGCTAGGTATTTATACAATATGCAATACTATTAAGTACTCTCTCTGGTAGAGTGTTCTTTGAAAAACAAAATGCAGGAAAGATCATAAAGCAAGTTAAAGAAAGCTATTAGGTAAAGTCCATTAGAGAAAGAACTCCCTTTCCTTCGTCTCTTCCTTCAAGTACAAAATAATCACGTTTCATTTCTAGCATGGGAACAAAATAAAGGAGACTCACTAGTTAGCAAACTCAGGCAAATTATTTCTTCGGTCTTTGCTTCTGATTTCTAAAATAAAGGCTTGAACCAAGATAGTGTTTCCCAAGTTTGTTTCGGAAGATTTAACAGACATTACCTGAGAAAAATGTTCCATGTTTAAATAGATTTCAGAAAGAGTAGGAGAATCTTTACACAGGTTTCTTCATTTCAGCATTTGGTTGGAAGTTAACTATATTAACACTGATTTCCAAGAGAAGAATACAATTTGCAGTATTTGCCAACCACCAAAATTCTTTTGGGACAAACCATATCAAGTGACTAGAGTTTTGCTGAACACACATTAGAGAATTCTAGACTATACAAACCATGCAAGTCTCTTTCACGTTTTACAGTATATAGATTATAAACTATAGTCATTTGCAAACAACACCACTAAATTACACACCAATAGCCAATTGACTAAGTCAATAATTAGCACTTGGGCAGAAAGTAAATGCAAAATCTTCAATTTCAAACCAGTTACAATCAGTAACTGGCATTCTTCTCTGCATATATATTCATAAACTTCCTTATTTTAATTATTCCAAACTCAGAATCAGTAGGCTAGGTTCACTCTATATTTAATAATTAATATTAATTTTATTTATTGAATATGTCCATCACAGTCTAGCCTCTAGGCATGTTTACAAAGAGGCCAGGAGGAAAAAAAGAGACTGTTGATAACATAATAAAAATCAATATTGTTAAAAGACACCCCTGCCCCCATGCACACACATGCTATATGACATCCTGGTATCCAACTGTATATTCTAGCAGGACTCTGTGCAACCTGTGGTTTCTCTTCCTACCTGCTGTACCACTTCTATCACCTAAAAAGTCTTAGCATATAAACCCCAAAGCATGGCACATTCATGAAAGGATGAAACCTTTTAAATGGGAGGGAGGGTCAAATCATCATATTGATCCTTTTGACCCAAGTCCAAAGTCTCTTTCACAGTCTAGTGCAAAAAGAACTTAATTTGGGCTGGAGAAATGGAAAAAGCAAAGAATTAAGTAGCAATCTCAGACCAGGTCGTCAATGACTATGGGATTTTTTTAATCCTGTAATAAACCACCATAAACCTTTGGCATCTTTCAAGGCAGCATGGGTGTTATAAGCATTTTGTTTCATCTTCTTTTCAACCCCACAAGTTTACTCCAATTATCCCCTTTTTCTTGGTTGATAAAACTGAGACCCCAAGAAGTGAAATTCCCCAAATCCCACCGCTATTAAGTGGCAGGCCCAAAACTTGCACCTGGATCTGTCCAAGGCCAAAGTTCAAGATCTTCATCAGAACTGCCTAATCTGGGGTCAGAAAACCTGGACCCAGGAAAGTTAAGCCGTTTGCAGTTTATAAGTGACAGGAACCCAAATCATGAGGCTACCACAATGTACAGCCCAAAACTGTGTGGGCTTTTCATTTCCTCTGAACAAATATCCCCTCATGAACTTCCAGGAACATATGAGCATTTCCATCAGCACTTTGTCCTTTGCAGAAGTGCTCATCTTTTGCATTTGAATTTCTACAGAAAAACAGAAATTCCCACCTCCCAAACCTTCTCTGTCTCAAGATTTGTAATAGGTATAGGAAGGAGAATCCCAAATGCTGTGAAAGTTTGCTTGTAAGACTTGGATCCCTCCCAGCAACCTGCACTGTGGACTTTTGTTCTCAGAACTAATGTTATCTGCTTTTCCTGAGCCTGGTGCTTACCTGCAGGATCCAGAGAAGTTCAACCAAGCAGGAGAAGACTGAAAAGGCACCATGCTTGCTGCTGCTACTCTCCAGAATATAGCAAAGGGCAGCTGCCTCGATTAAATTCCACATGGGGAGAGTGAAGGCAAGGAAGGACTCTCATCACTAGGATTCTGACCTTTCTCCCTCCAGAGAGAGAAGCAAAGGCTCTCCTGTTGCTGATAATTCACTGTGTGTTCATTTGTTTTGTGAGCTTTTTACTGTTGTGTACTACCCCCTACCTGAAAATTGACCACAGCAGCTGGGCAAGTTAGAAAAAGCCAGGAGTTTGGGAGCTGTCCAAGACATTCCCTCCTCTTCTCCTGACCTTTTCTTTCACTTTCTCCTCTCTCATTCCCTTCCACAGAGCAACAAGAGAAGCAACTAAGCAAAGCAACATAAGCCTGTGACTTAACTCACATATTGTTAGATGCATCTCTCCACCTCCTTCCCCATCTTCTCTTTTACTCCAGCTCTTCCACTGATTTTGAGCCCAGCTCAGAAAAGCACTAACTTTGTCTGCATCAACCTAAATGAGTATCACCTGTATGCCATCTGGCACAGTTGAGGCAGCCATTAGCCATAGGTGAAAAGCCTACATTGTGGAGCTCCTGTTAGTTCTCGAGTCTTCTCCTGGCCCCTTAAGAAGCATAAACTGGGAATGACAGCAACTTCAGGATTGGGAAGAGCTCACCCTTGGACAACAATTTTTACATTGACTATGCCATGGTCCACTTTAACTCTGTGGAAACAGAAGTGTGACCCTTCCCCCACCCCCATTCTGGAGTTAAAAACAAAGCTCCATCAGTTAACGCACAGAGTAGTTTTTGCTCATCTCCTTTCATTCTCTCCACCTGCCAGGGTAAGAAAATTCAGTGCAGACATTCCAAGCCTTACCACACCTCCATCCTCCTCCCGGGCACCATCAGTTGCTGCCTCCCCTATGTTTTATGATGGCCCTTTTTACACAGTGTTCCCCTTATTTAATGTGCTTCTTTTACCAAGTGACCATGAGCTTCTTGAGGTTGGGTACATTGCTTGTCTCCATCTTATCTTGAGAGCTCCAAAAGCAGAGATGACAGACAAAAGCATATGAAGGAATAAAGAGCAAACACATGGTTGAAGGACAATTTTTTTAAAAACTTAATTTTCAGAGTTTATCATCTTCTAGGTAAGACAAGATATGCAGGGAAACATGAGACAAGGCAGTAGGTAACGAGTGTCAGAATAAGAAGTAAAGGAGGAAGGGTTCCCAGGACTTGTCTAAGTAAACAGCAGGCTAGTTAGGAACATGACTACAAGTCAGATGTGCACAGGTGCTGAGAGAGGGATGAGGAAAATGTGTTGGGGGAAATGATATTTAGCCTCAAAATGTCCTAAAATAGGAAAATCAGAAATGTGGGCTGAGGTCCTGATGTCAGAGATTCCAATACCAAACAAAAGACAAAAAAAATAATTTTTCCCCATAGATATTAGAGAGGGGTACACAAATAAAATTCACCTTGTTATAAAGTCTAGGGAGACTGTGGCATGGAGACCTATCGAAGAGTATAGAACAGGCTTACGCAATGGCAGAGGAAACTCTTAATAGTTAAACAATACGTCCATGTAAAACAATGAGAGAAATGAGAAGATCATAGCATAAAATAAAACTAATATTTACAGGGAGCAACTGGCATCAGATACAGAATTCACAGATGGGAAGCTACAGATATAAATTCTAATTCTTGGAGAAATGCAAAAACATATAGCACCTATAAGCTG
The DNA here is from genome assembly GCF_902686445.1 of Sciurus carolinensis. NCBI lineage: Eukaryota > Metazoa > Chordata > Mammalia > Rodentia > Sciuridae > Sciurus > Sciurus carolinensis. The sequence goes on from NC_062229.1 coordinate 59,233,385, forward strand.
AGAACAGGTTGTTCACCCACCAGAAAACAGAATTCATTCTCAATGGATATTATGATTTTGATCTGGAATGTCCTCTTAAGCCTTGGTCCCCAGTACAGCACTTGCCAGAAGCCAGGCTTTTAGAAAACGATTGGATCATGAGGGTTCTGCTTTAATCAGTGGATTAATCCATTTGATGAATTAATAATTTGAATGGAACATTGGGAAGTGGTTGGAGGAAGTAGATCACTGGAGGTATGCCCTTGAGGACTATATCTTTCCCTGGCCCCTTCCTCTCTCTGTACCCTGGCTCCCATGAGCAGTTTTTCCCTGCCACACACTTCTACCATGATGTTCTGCCCCACTTCAGTTCCAAAGCAATGGAGTAGGCCAACTGTGGACTGAAATCTTTAAGTCATTCCTACTGGGTATTTTGGTCAGAGTATTGCAAAGCTGAATAACCCAATAGTTCACATGAAGAGTTTGAACAAAGGTACAGGCAATGTCAAAGGAACAGTGAGAGATGTTGGGGCACCAAAGCAAGGGGCTGTGAATACTGCAAAATCAGTGTAAGAGACAAGTGGGTCACTGGAAGTTAAGAGTATGATTGGTAAAACTAAAATTAAAAAATATATAAGAAGTGAAAGGCCAAGTACAGAAAATTTCCTAGGGCAATAAGATAGGGAGATGGAAAATATGAGAGAAACATCAGGCAGCAATGAAGAGGGGTCCCAGAGAGAGCTCTGTGATTGCTAAACGCCCAGGGTCTGGTGTCTGGGAATGCTCTAGGGAAAAACACAAGCAAAAGGAAGAAATGAAACCTGATAATTCTTTAGGATTCAATAACATGTAATGATAAAACAGTTCCTTTTCCCCCCGAATCCTTGGAGCATAAAGAAATCTGGGACAATCCGTTCCCTTACCACATCAGAAAAGCTGCTTTTAGTTTCAAAAGGTCTGTAGTGAAACACAATTCCATGATGTTAATCAATTTATTTCAATTGAGAGTGAAACACAAATGAAAGGTCCCTATTTTGGAAAAGGCCATGAAAATGTGAAGATGTTATTATTTCCAAGCTGAGAGGAGAGGTGAGATTCTCTGCCTGGCACATTTCAGAAAGGTTCAATCAGCCGGGGCAGGGGAATAGATTTAAAATAGAAAAGTAATGGGAAAAGGACTTTCGACGTAACAGAGATGGTGGCTGATGAAAACCTATCCCCTCTAGAGCCAATTCTATGAATACATGTTTTACCAGGCAGTTTGCAAAGTCTGAAAGCCTGAGGTCCTCCTCATTTCCCACAGCATCTGGGTCTAATTACATATCTGTGTACACACACACACTCGTCTCATCCAGTGATATAGATAACTGCATATTTAACTTGTAGATCCCTATCTGAAAATAAAGATCTAAATATGGAAGAAACATCTACATGCTGTTTTTTTTAATGTAGAAATATTGGCTAATATATAACATTCCATTCATTGAGTCATTCATTCATTCAACAAGTATATATTGGGCATTACCCTGTCACAAGGACAGAGTTCAGCATGTCATGGTTCTGTTCCCATCAAATGAATGTGGAGAAAATTCAGGGAGCAAGCTCTCACAGACCAAATTTAAGAGATGCATTTTAGCAGCAACATGAAAAACCAAGTATATGGGTTTCCCAAATGCCTAGAAGCTACCCAGATTTCTCTCCCCCTAACTCATGCCTTCACAAATAGAGGCCCCATGCTCTTTTGCATGTCCAAGGGAAAAAAAAAAAAAAAAACAGAAACAAGTTAATACCTATGATTGCCCAATAAATATCTACATTATGAATGTTCATGTGGAAGTACAGAAGTATTTTAATAGAGATACACTAAGGTAATAAATATGAAATTTAATTTTAATGAAAATGTAGTCAATGCTGCATTTAATCAGATAACAGGGTCTGCTTTCAAATTATCCAAAAACTTGGATTTGTTAAAAAAAAAAAGATAGTGTTTATCTCTCTCATTAAGAAATTTAGAAGACATGTGAAATCTGGTTAGAAAACGTTATTATTTATTTCAATTAAATGGGTATATGTAATTACCCAGCTACCCCAGTATATTTATATAAACAAGATGCTGTCTTAATGAGGTTAGAGTGACATTGGAATCATCAGCATCTATGAAAACAAACCAATTTTTCTGCTTTTCCCTTTCTACCTACCAATAATTCAATTGCTCAATTCCAGTTGACTCCATTCATAGTAAGCTCTTCAAAAGGTTAAAGGTGTACTTTAAGTTCCCAAAGTCTTAAGACTGAGCATATTTAACTCACTCTGGATGGCTCCAGCCCAACCTCATGCACTAAGGGTTTAGACATTGAAAAATGACCAATCTGTCTTCCAAATCTATTTCTGAATCTCAGCATAGGAAACAGACAATACACAGAAAGGGATGGAGGACTGTATAATCATTTTAAAGTATCCAATTGCTAAATATTTCCATTACCTGTCCTTTGTTATTCAGGCTATAGTTTAACATGGATAAAAAGATTTTATTGTTAGAAATTGCCTGCATGTTTTCTTTTGCTGGAAATTAACCAATTTGGTTTATATCATAAGGTAAACACATTTTTTTCATGAGAAAGATATTTTAAGAACAATTTAAGAGAAGAAAATAAGTTCAAGGATTAATATAAAACTAAATAGTTGACTCCAAAGAGAAAACAGATTTTCTTGATCTTTATATCAAATATTCTAATATTAAAAGAAGAGAGTCACAAGAAATTCATGTACATGTGCCTATATTTATAAAGGTACATTATGAAATTTCATGTTTTACTATTGGGAAAGCTAATTCCTAATGTCTTCTTTTAATAACATCTTTTGGGACCTGAAATTAATTACAGGTGAAAAAATTAAATACCCCAAAAGAAGGTGGTCTTATGATCTGACCTTCACTATTATTTCAAGAGACACTATCATAGATCCTAGTTTCTGGTTTTGATGCATCTGTAATTATACTTTCACCTATCATTTGCAGTAGAGTGTTGAACACACTTATATAAAACAAGTCCTGATTTTTAAAAAGATTTGTATATTGATTAAGTTAATACACTGAGGAAAGAGTTCTTCTTAGTTTGTTTAAAGTAATACTACAGGCACATATTCATACACACTTACATATGCACATATCTACATTTGCATATATATATATACACACATGCATAAATACATACATATATACCCATACACACCACACACACATGCATATAAAATTGATGGAATCTGTTACATTAACTAAATATTATTAGAGCTTGGGGAAAATCTGAGATGTGGAAATGGAGAATCTCTTATTTGAAAAGGGAAATCTTGGCATATTCTCCCGAGTGGAGAAAGAGGCTTCTTGATGTCAGCCAGCTACTTCAGAGAAACATTAACATCCTGAGATTTCTAGCAAATTAACAGCCCAGGTAACAAAATACAAGAAACTCTGGCCAGTAGCTTACTCACTCAGTTGGATCTGGCCACTTCTCCATGTATCCCCACCACACTAAATGGAGCATGAGTCATTTGAGTAATGAGTCAGAAAATGTCTAGCAGCCTCCGTGCAATGGCAAACGTGATGCTTAAGATAAATTTCAGAGGTATTAGGATGATGTTTTCATCTCTGCTCTAGGAAGATGACATCTCCATATCCCTCTCTCTCTGTCTGATAAACAAAATTTTCTCCCTCTTCCCAAGAGACAGAAGCTGGGTTATATGCCATCTCCAGGCTCATTCCAGCTCTAAAATGTAAAATGTCAGGCAAAGATCACTGTAAGAGGCAAAAAAAGTATTTTTATAATTTTTGTTCTATCCAAAGTTATTTTTTGTGAAATGCTGCCTAGTGGAGTCAGTGGCCCCCTTAATAACAGCTTCATCTTCAAGCACTAAATAAGCCTTCGTTAAAAAGAAATTTCTTAAAAAAAAAAATTCAAGAATTGAATTTTTGGAGTTTAATAAAATTAGTGTATAATCTCCTTTTTCCAATAAAGAAATGTTTGATAATTTTTAAAATCACAATGCCTCCAATATTATGATAAGGATTACTACTGAGTGTTGACTTCTAATCATAGTAACATTTTTAGCTGATTTTAACCTATTTATTTTCAACTTCCATCTTACTATTGAATCCTACTTTTTTTCTTAGTGTGTTTCATTTTCTCACCTTGCTGTTGTAGCACAAAGCCAACTATACAATAGTTGAGTTCTATTGAAGGAAATTACCCAGAGAGTGTAGCATAATGTACAATACCATTGTATTGAGATGAAGAACCCTGAATTCAAATATTATTTTGGCAATTCATTGTCATTCTTGCTAAAGCAAGCCACTACTTCCCCCAAATAAGTTTCTTCTGCTAGAGGTTTCATCTCTCCTGACAATTCCTACCAACCAGTTGAGGCTGTTCAGGAAGGACACTGGTTGGACAGAGTGCCATGACTGATAAGTGATGCCCACCACGGGTGCATAGAGGGGAATGGTGGCAAGTTTGCTGTGTGTTTGGCACACACAGACTAACGCAGTGCTGCTCAAATGTGCACATGTATTACTGGGATCTTTTTAAAATGCAGATTCTGTTTCTATAGATTTTGTGCTGGTGACTGTGAGTCCACATTTCTAACAGGATCTCCCAGGTGTTGTGATGCTCCTGGTTCAGGGACCACACAAGTGCTCTCCTCTGTCTCTCTGTCTCCCTCGCTCCCACACATAAACAGACATTCTTCAGATTTCACTATGGGAAAAGGTGTTTCCCATATGCCAGTAATAGCGATAAGCCCATTAAATACATATTTCACTTGATTCTCAGCACCAATCCCCCAAAGAAAGCTAAAAGTATCCAGGTAAGGAAATAGAGATTTAAAAGTGGTTAAGTGATTTGCCAAACATCACAGAGTTAATGTGACTCTGGATGAGATCTGAACCCAGGAGGACTAATTCCAGCACCCTTGTCTTGACCTTTATGTTATTTCAATACCATAGCAACCTTGGTACCAGACACTAGGCTCTTTCACACATATTATCTCTTCCACTTTTCTTAATAACCTTGGCAGGCAGATAGTATGCTTACTTTTACTTTACAGATAACAAAATTAATCAGCCTGCTTTCAACTTAATAGCAATTTCTATTTAAGTAAATAATTAGATTAATAAAGTATCTGCAATGAACTAAACACAATTTAGCAGTATGTATATGTCTATTAGCAAATGCATAAGAAATATTCTCTTATAAATTTGTGCTATGTTAATGTTTTTTTGACTGGTGAACCTAAAGACCTCCACAGAGTTTAGTCATGAGGTTATCAAAGTCCAAATGATTATTGGTCCTAAATAGAATACGCCGGTGAAATTTAGGGTGGGAGAAGTATCAAAGATTCATTTTTTTTAACACCTTTTACTACCTAAAAGATCCTTCTTTATTAACCAACCAATGAAATTAGATCACATCAGTAAATTTCCCTGGAGATGAGACTCCAGTACAAGCAGTTGACAAGAATGCTGCACTTTTGTATGCTTAAGAGGAGCAAACACCACAGTAACATTAGAGCAGGTTTTTTTGGTTAGTTTGCTTAAAAAAGAAGTTTATTTAAAATACTAAAGGTTGGGTTGGGAATATAGCTCACTTGGTAGAGTGCTTGCCTTGCAAGCATAAGGCCCTGGGTTCAATCCCCAGTACTGAAAAAAAAAAAAAACCAACCAGAAAACCTAAAGGTTTCAAACTATGATTCTCAATCTTGGCTGCAGGCTGCACCTTGGCATCAAGTATATAGAGGAAACTTTTCTCTTTCTATTTTGCTTTGCTTTGCTTTCTTTTATTTTCTCTTCTCTTCTTTTCTTTTCTTTGGCAGTATTGGGCATAGAACCCAGGGTTGCTTTACCACTGAACTATATCCTCAGCATTTTTTATTTTTTATTTTGAGACAGGGGCTCATGAAGTTGCTGAGGCTGGTCTTGAATTAGCAATCCTCCAGCCTCAGTCACTGTGCTCAGCTAGAGGGGACCTTATTTTAAAAAAAAAATACTGATTCTTAGGTTCCACCCCTGGAGGACCCAGGAATCAGGATATTTTTAAGCTCCCTGGCATCTAATGTGCAACACAATAGAGAAGCACTTGGTTAAAGCAATCCCTGTCCCATGCTGGGGTGCTTATAGTTGTGAAAGGAATGAGGTCTAGCTGGTGAATGCCATCAGAGGTGGAGATTTGGGAGAATACTAGAGTCTTTTTCATCTGAAGATCTGTTTGAATTTTATTAGCAGGCATATTTTACGACAAAAAATTTGAATAGCCTTAACTGCCAAAATGGTTTTCTCCCCTAACCAGAATTATTTCCACTGGAGGGCAGTCTCCTCTTGGGAAGAAATGAATGGGGACACAACCTTCTTATCAAACTAAAGTTTAAAATATTGACTCAGACTGGAACGGCAGCATGAGTTCATTTCAATACAATATCCTGGAGATGGAGTATTTGGGGTAGAGAACTTGAATATGTCAAGACACTGCCAAATTAAATATTTATTTATTTATTCTGTTAAAATTAAAAAGATAACGACTGAGGATATAGCTCAGTTGGTAGAGTGCTAGCCTCGCAAGCACAAGGCCCTGGTTTCAATCCCTAGCACCAAAAAAAAAAAAAAAAAAAAAAAAAAAAAAAAAAAATCAAAAGATAAAATCTTAATCTGAAAGATAAATATGTACATGTACGGAAGACCCTGAGGTATACAAATACAAATAACTGAGCATGGTGGCTCACACCTATAATCCCAGCAAGTTCAAAGTCAGCCTCAGCAACTTGGCAGGTCCTAAGCAAATTAGCAAGACCCTGTCTCTAATTAAAAAATAAAAAGGGTTGGAGGTGTGGCTCAGTGGTTAGGCACCCCTGGGTTCAATCCCCAGTACCACCACCACCAACAACAACAAAAAGTAATATTCCTTATATACCTACAGTGTGTCAGATCCTGTACTGATTTAAATATCTTCCCTAATCCTCAGAACAATTCTGTATTTGATAGGTGAGAAAAATTGAAACTGAGAAATTAAAAGAAATTTTTCTACAACCACATACCAAAAAATTGGCTGTACTTGGACTTGAACTCCATCTGTTTGACTCCAAAATCAACCCTTGTAATCACCTCTGATACAGCTTTATAACCCAAGTCAGAAGCAATATGGTCCCTTGTATCGGGAGACAAGCATCTAAATTGGAACACATCAACAGTAGGAAATGTGAGAAGCTTTCTTAGTATTTGGTTATAAAAGAAAATGAAAGGAGGTGATTTAGGCCAAGTGAGAAATTTGTTATTCACCTTACTGTTTTTATACTTTAGGAATTTTCACCAGTTGTTTATGGTTCCTCTCCATTTCTTATGCAACTCCTTTCAATTTCATTAAGGATGAATTTCTCATTCTTATTGCTATGGAATCATTGTACAGGATCTTGAACTAGCTGGTTACATTTCCTCAGAGACTTATTTCCTAGATCAGAGATTGGAAAACATTTTCTGTAAAGGGTGGGATAATGAACATTTCAGGCTCTACATGTCCCCTAGTCTCTGTCGCAACTACTCAGCTCTCCTGGTGGAGCACCAAAATAGCCAGAGATGATATGATGATACAGATGATGGACAGTGTGAACAAAAGGGCAAGGCTGTGTTTCCAACAAAACTTTATTTATGGTCACTAAAACTGGAGTTTCACATCATCTTTATGTGTTGTAAATTATTCTACTTCCAATTTTTTTCTAACCATTCAAAAATGCAAAAACCATCCTTAGCCTGCAAGCCATCCCCAAATAGTCATGATTCCTGGTGGGTCTTTTGCCAATCCCTGTCCAGAATGATAAGGTTTCCTGTGTTAGAAGTATTTGTCCTAATACAAAGTGTTTGTTACATCCAAAGATTTCATTGGGCAGTGACTCCATGGTCACATAGTGAAAGTGTCCCCAGGTCCTTGTGTAGGATATGTCAAAATAAACTTCTTCCACTACCATTTTTTAAATTTTGTAAACTAATTCTGTTTGTAGTAAAAGCATTGCAGTTAGATCATGCCAGTATTTTAGAAAATATTAATTATAACAAATAGATAATATCAATAGCAAATTTAAAACATTTCATCACATACAATTAAAATATGTTCTGTCCTATAAATACTTCCTGGGGAAGAATTACAAAATTTGGATCTGAAGGGATCTTAAAGAGTATGGAGACTGTTATTTTTTTTAAAGGCATTCTCCAGAGCCTTCACATACCTCACATCTATAAGTACAGGTACAGTTCCTTCTAGGAAACAGGCCCACAGACTGACCAGGGGCTAAGAAAGCTCCTAGCATGCGTTTGCTGGAACCAGCTCAAACCTGCTCATGAGACTAACTTGTTAAATTCTTCAAGATTTTGTGAGCCAGTTGACATGGGTTGATGACCTGAAATTGGCCATGGCAGGAACACTTGTACCACAGAAATCCAGAAATTTGCAAGTGCTACAAATTAGGATATTTTTACCCCTCTGAGAGCCAAATAAACATTGATCAGTACACCACCACCTATTACCTCCTTGCAATAGGGAAACTCCTCTGAGATCTGTGTTAAAAACCACACACACATTCTCATTCTCTCCCTCTCTCTCTCTCTCTCACACACACACACACACACTAGGCAGGCAATAACTGTGGGTTCAGAAGAAGGAAGAGATCATTCCAAGTAATGAACAAACATATAGAATCAATCACTATTTTAGGTCATGCTTTAGTCACTGTTGCCTTTGGGATCCCAAATGCATTCCCATTTTATACTAAATACAGACATCTGGCAACTAAGCAACCTGAACATTTTGCTTAGAATCAAAATTTATCAGATCCTATTATCTCCTCTAATTTTATGTGTTCTCCTAACATGGAAAAAGCAAAAGAAGTAACAAAGACCTGCATTGCACTGTACAACTGCGATCCAGGAGACACCGTTTCACTTCTGGATAACGCTAGCTCATTACCTACAACCTTCAGCCCATTGCCTTTTTTACTTTTGCTACTACTGAATGAAAATCCTTACAATGTAATATTTAGCAATGCCCTAATGTTCCTGGGTGATATGTTTGTTTTTAGGCAAGAGGCTCTCTGATCCTACTGTTTTCTGGTCTCACTCCACTAAACTACATGGGCACATAAACCTAATCTAAACAAATCATTTTGAGTTTATTTTTTTCTGCATTTGCTGCCTTCATCTTAGTTTTGCATCACTTCAGGCATCAACAAAACCATTTTAGTATAACTCTTTTACTTTAACTTTGCAAGATTAGAAAATAAAAAAGAACATTTACTACTAGGTAAGCTGGAATATCTGAAAAGGGATTATATGCCCATTTGTCCATAAATTCGATCTCAGTTCATATGAGAGTACACTAAAGCTGAGTGGCCTATTCCTCATTCTGAAACGAATTTCTGTCTAAGCTTTAGTAAAGAATATCCAGTACTTGAATGTTCCTGAAACTTTATAACAACATATTCATGCATAATCAGAAATGTATAGACTCAAATAAATCTAGCTTTCTGCTCTTCGGAAAGCAATTTTTGGGGCCAGACACAGATGTATTTTGTTGATGTTCTACTGAAATTCTCTATATTATATGGCTAGAGTGGTGCTCACTCTAGGGTTATTAATACACAATTTTAATTATTTATTTATAGACTCATAGGGCATTATTTTTCATTTGGATCCAAAACTAGTTACTCATTCTATAATAGCATTTTTAAATGAAAATCTGAGATTCACAAAGTCTTGCAGTGAAGAAAAGAAGAATCTTTAACACAGTGCAAATACCAACAGATTAAACCAAGCTTGTCAATCAAATGCACATTTCAACACAAAGTTAACACATAAATTCTAACTCCAATTTCATTTCAAAACAAATTTTCTCACAACCTATTTTTTTCTTCTTCTGTGATCAGTTTTTAAGTAACAGGGCAGAATCAATTACTGGGAACCTCTCATTATCTACGAAAGTATTTCTCAGAGCTCCTTCTATGGAACAAAATCATGACAATTATCAATAGTTATTTTACTATTTTTTTTAAAGATGCTAAACCTTAATAAGTTTAATTCTGTTTCTTTGGGGACTTTACAGAGCATTTACTATGCTACTGTGCACAGGGTATTTTTTGTTTGTTTGGTTTGGTTTGGCTTGTGGTACTGGGGATCAAGCCTCTGGTGAGAATTCTACCACTGAGCTACACCCCCAGACCCATGGGTACATTTTAAACCATAAGAATTTTCTTCCCATGAAGTATCTCAAGGGACAACTGTCCCATGAAACACATTTGAAGAATGTTGGTTTATAATACACAGTTGAGATCATAACATCAGAGAAAGGGGGAAACCTTCTGAGGCTCCTCCCACAGGAGCACAGTGGCAGTAGCAGAATGATGAAGAGGATGCATCTGAGATCCTCCTCATCCACTTCCAGATCCTATCAAAACGAATAAATTAAGGTAGGCAGGGTAGGAGATCAGCAATCCCATAAAATAAACTCCCATGACTTCCTATGACTTGCTCATCAAGGCATTTACTCATCCAAATAGACAGATGTGTTCTAAGTCAGCCAACTTTAAAGTTAAAAGATTAAACAAACAAATACCTGTGAGCTTCACCTTCAACTATGGAGAGTACCTGGAGATAAAGGAATTCAAACATACTGCCTAAGGTCACGAATTTCTCAGAGGGAATACTTTATTCTATCTAAGCTTTATGAAGGAAAAGTAATTGCTTCATATTCACTGGAATAAAAAAAGAATTTTTAAAAATGTTTTATTTGTTTCGTTCCTATAGTTTGAGTGAAATATAGCAGTGGAGATGAACAGACCCTCAGAAGCTATGCAGTTGAACTTTCTCATTTTACAAATGAGAAAACTGAGGCTCAATCAGTTTTGATGTTGGTTACATCATGCAAAATGCCAGGTAGTGATTGGCTCCAAACTGTTACTTAGATCTCTTGACTAATGGAATCACTGACCTAAAACAAGTGGCTTACAACCCTATGTGATTCATCATCTCTGTCTCTATTTCTTGATTTTATTAATATAATTAGTCAGCATTTATTGAGCTTCTACAAAATGCACCGGCACTGTGCTAGACTATTTGCATATATTCTTTCACTTTATCCTCTTTCTATAAAAGAGACTGTTCTGGTTTAGCTATGAGTTATCTCCAAAGTTCCTATGTTAATGCAGGAATAATCAAAGGTGAATGATCAGATTATGAGAGCTAGATTCACCTGATCAGTCCATCCTAGTCTGAAAGGACTGACCACGTGGTAACTGTAGGCACTGGGGTTCTTGATGGAGAAGGTGGATCACTGGGAGTATCTTCCCTATGGCCTCTTCCCAACTTCTTCTCTCTCTTCTTCCTGACTCTGCCATGAGTTGAGCAGCTTTCCTCCAATAAGCCATTCCCCAATGATGTACTGCCTCACCTTAGGCCCAGAGCAATGAAGTCATTGCTCTATAGACTAAGATCTCTGAACTTAGCCCCAAATAAATTTGCCTTTCTCTAAGTTGTTTTTGTTGGGTACTTTGGTCACAGTGATGCAAAGCTGACTGAAACAGGGACTTAAGGCCTACTTTGCTAAAAGCACAGGCTCTTCACTTGGACTGGTATATATCTGATGGGTAACTAAAAACAGGCTATATGGAGGCATGTCTCCATCTTGCCTTTCTTTTTTTTTATTTTTATTTTTTTATTTTTTATTTTTTTTTTTACATTTACATAGGGTAATGATGTTTATTTTATTTTTCCCCTCCCCCCCACCCCTCCCACCCCTCTTTTCCCTCTACACAGTCCTTCTTTCCTTCATTCTTACCGCTCTCCTTAGCCTAACTCTAAACCTAACCCTAAACCTAATGCTAGCCCCTCCCGCCCCCCATTATATGTCCTCATCCGCTTATCAGCGAGATCATTCGTCCTTTAGTTTTTTGAGACTGGCTTATCTCACTTAGCATGATATTCTCCAATTTCGACCATTTGCCTACAAATGCCATAATTTTATCATTCTTCATTGCGGAGTAATATTCCATTGTATAAATATGCCACAGTTTCTTTATCCATTCATCAACTGAAGGGCATCTAGGTTGGTTCCACAATCTGGCTATGGTGAATTGAGCAGCAATGAACATTGATGTGGCTGTATCTCTGTAGTATGCTGATTTTAAGTCCTTTGGGTATAGGCCAAGGAGTGGGATAGCTGGGTCAAATGGTGTTTCCATTCCAAGCTTTCTGAGGAATCTCCACACTGCTTTCCAGAGTGGCTGCACTAATTTGCAACCCCACCAGCAATGTATGAGTGTTCCTTTTTCACCACATCCTCGCCAACACCTATTGTTGCTTGTATTCTTGATAATCGCCAATCTAATTGGGGTGAGGTGAAATCTTAGGGTAGTTTTGATTTGCATTTCCCTTATTACTAGGGATGTTGAACATTTTTTCATATATCTGTTGATTACTTGTACATCTTCTTCTGTGAAGTGTCTGTTCATTTCCTTAGCCCATTTGTTGATTGGATTATTTGTATTCTTCATGTAGAGTTTTTTGAGTTCTTTATAGATTCTGGAAATTAGCGCTCTATCTGAGGTATGGTTGGCAAAGATATTCTCCCACTCTGTAGGCTCTCTCTTCACATTTCTGATAGTTTCCTTTGCTGAGAGAAAGCTTTTAAGTTTGAATCTATCCCAGTTGTTGATTCTTGCTTTTATTTCTTGTGCTATGGGAGTCCTGTTAAGGAAGTCTGATCCTAAGCCAACAAGTTGAAGATTTGGACCTACTTTTTCTTCTATGAGATGCAGGGTCTCTGGTCTGATTCCAAGGTCCTTGATCCATTTTGAGTTGAGTTTTGTGTAGGGTGAGAGATAGGGGTTTAATTTCATTCTATTGCATATGGTTTTCCAGTTTTCCCAGCACCATTTGTTGAAGAGGCTATCTTTTCTCCCCCATCTTGCCTTTCTGATGTGATCTTTCTCTGAGTAATTCTCTCCTGCAGTCACCTTGAATTCTAGGAACAACAGGTCTGATGGATAAACATTTTGTGACAAGAGTTGGAGATGTTACTGGAATGGGGGTCCTGAGGAAGTATCCAAAAGGGAGATAAACCTCAACTCAGGGCCAGACAATCCTGATGTCATTGCAGAAATGAATTTATCCATTTCAAAGTGAGATACAGATCAATTTTATTGAGAGAAAGATGTACACAATCTGATAGGGTAGAGAGCTAGCATTGAGGAGGAATGTACTAGCTATATCTTAGTTAGGGGTATTTATACATGAAGATCTTTCATGTAGAGACAAGATCTAAGAGGGTTTTTTCTGTTGTCCTTTGTGTTTGTAACTGGAAATGTCAACCATCACTATTGTGCTAGCTTTGCATCACAGTGACAAAAATACCCAAAAGTTCAACTTAGAGGAGGATAGTATATTTCTTTTTTCGTTTGTTTATTTTCAAATTCACATAAGATTTTTATACTTTTTATTTATTGGGGGGGGTGGTACCAGGGATTAAACTCAGGGGCACTTGACCACTGAGCCACATCCCCAGTCCTATTTTGTATTTTATTTAGAGACAGGGTCTCACTGAGCGCCTTGCCATTGCTGAGGCTGGAACTGAATTTGTGATCCTCCTGCCTCAGCCTCCCAAGCTGCTGGGATTACAGGTCTGTGCCATTGCACCCCCAGCTACAGAACATTTTGTTTGTTTGTTTGTTTTTTATTTATTTATTTTTTACAGACTGCATTTTGATTTGTTGTACACAAAATGGGGTACATCATTTCATTTCTATGGTTATACACGAAGTAGATTCATACCGTTCGTGTAATCATACATGTACATAGGGTAATGATGTCTGTCTATATATCTATTCATGGATTCATAGGGTCAGTCAATAGTAGGCCAGTTCCATTGCTCTGGCCTGAGGTAAGAGAGAACATCATGACAGAAAGGTGTGGTAGAGGAAAGCTGCTCAGTTCACTGAGGGCAGGATGCATACAGAGAATGGCAGGAGCCAGGGAAAAAATACATAATACCCTAGGCACATTCCTATTAATTCTCTTCCTCCAAGAAGTTGAACCTGCCTCCAGTTATCACCCAGTAATCCATTCAAATTATTAATCCATCAAATGGATTGATCTACTGATCAGGTTATGACTCTCATAATATGATCATTTTACCTCCTGCCTTAACACGGGAACTTTTGTAGGACAATTCATAGCCAAACCACAATAGTGGGAAGGGGTTATTTTCTTTTTTCTCCTTTGTTTATGATGTGATTTGTGAATACAGAAGCACCTTGGTGTAGATATGGGTAAGGTCTAAAATTTGATTTAATAGTGCTGTTTGTGATCAAGATAGGTGAAAGTGACAAATCTGGACTTTTAATTCATGTGAAAGTGGACTTTAAATTATGGCCACCCTTGTGTTGTTCCCTGTCTCCTTCCTCTATATCCCTGTCTCCTATTGTACCTCAAACTAACTACATGCCCGCCCCCCAGGCAGCAGCAACTTTCTTATGACTAATAAGGCCCAGCAAGATCATCCTGAGGTAATGATTAACCAGATCGTGACCTGACCAATATCCCCAGCTATGCAAGCCCTCAACCTTTACTATATGACCCCAAGGCTGCTGTTAGCCACTCAGACAGAGACACACTGTCGATCCTTAGTTTGTTGTTTCTCTCCCCAGTATGGCCACAAATGAGAATAAATTTCTTTTCTGTACTCACCACCATTCATCTCTTTGATTGGTCTTTTGGTACAAGTGATCAGACCTGGTCCTTTGGGACCCTTGGAGTTGGGTCTCTGGCCTAGAACTCCAGTTACATGACTATGATAACATGAGCAGTCTTATTTCAGAGGCACAGGAGATAGAAATTCCATCTCCAAGATCACACAACTTGCCAAGAGTAGAATCTGTATCAGGTGGCAAGTGGGCCAGACTCCACGGCCCACAAACTGCATAGACTCTCTCCTTCCACTCCTCTTCCATCACATTCTCCTTGCTAGATATTTCCATTTAAGAGGAGTTGTGATTTTAAAAAGTAACTCAAAGGTCAGCTGTCTATAACTTAACTCTAGAGTTCTTTAGTTCTTGCTCTTAGAGACAAATTACCATATTCCATCAACTCACTGGACCAAGAGGGATCTAAGCTGAGATGAGTATGTATGAAATAATCTGGGTCTCATCACAAGTTGGGTACCTTGGAGGAACTGTTTTCTTAGTCCTGAAGGAAAGTAAACTTGCTTGTATTTCCATTCTTGCTTCTTATATTTACTAAAGATCAACTGACTCAGAATGGATGAAGTTGCTAACAATCTACTACCTGTTTCTTTAAAATTCATGTCATCAATAAAGCAGATGCACAGTCAAATGCCTTGAGAATCTAGAGACAGTTTCTGAAAAATACCTCTCTAAAATTCTTAAAGGAAAGAGAAGGAGGAAGTAAAGAAGGGAAGGAGGAAGGAACCAAAAAACAGTATGCAGATGATCTGCATATGAATCCTATGAGGCTGGGGCTCTCTGACCTCACCCCAGACCAAGTCTGAATCTCTGGGGTGGGACCCAGGGCTCTGCATTTGGACAGGCTCCCCTACCGATTATAATTTCCAACAAAGTTGATCTATTCTAAGAATGATTTATAAAGATGTAGCTTATAGGACTTAAACATTTTTCAAGTTTACAAATTCAGAGTTCAGCCACGGGCAAACTGGTCACAGTTACAATACTGTCACTTAATAAAATCTGTGTGAATCCAGGGAATAGACATTCCCCTGAGAGATACCGCTCTTGGAGGCCTGAAGTTTCCACTTAGGAGGTCGAGTTGTCATCAGCAACAATATTAAGCAAGAAAACCGCCTTCCCTGTGCTAAATTTAAATTCATCTGGAAACTACAGTTATGTGCTACCTAGTGACATTTTGGTTAAGAATGGACCACATATAGGATGGTGGCCCTGTAGCATTATACACCTAGTGACATTGCAGCCATCTTAGCTTTTTTTTTTGGTAGTATAATTTTCCTTTTAATAAATTTGTTCTAATTAGTTATATATGACAGTAGAATGCATTTTGACACATCATACATAAATGGAGTATAACTTCTCATTTCTTCTGATTGTTCATGATGTAGAGTTACATGGGTCATGTAATCATATATGCACAGAGGATAATAATGTCCAATTCATTCTACTATACTTTCTACCCCCATACCCACTTCCCCTCCCTTCACTCTTACCCTCTGTCTAATCCAAAGTACCTCTATTCTCTTGTAACCCTCCCACATCCATCTTAGTTTTTGTAAGTGCACTTTACAATGTTCGCATGATGACATCATCACATTTCTCAGAATATATTCTGGTCATTAAATGAAGCATAATTTTATTTCAATGTCAACCTTGCATAATAGATGCAAAGTGAGTTTTCTTCCTATTCCAGTCCTTCCCCACCCAACTACTTGTTTCTTGCACTCCAGTAACACACTTTACAGAATCACATATATGTTGGTGTTTCCTTCTGTTAACATAGTAAGAAGAAGCTCATTATATGCACTTTTTTCTCTCCTTTACTTTCCTCTCAATAAGATCTTGGAGATCATTCTCCACAGTATATATATTTATTTAATTCTTTATAACAGCACCATGATCCAATATCATAGGGATATACCTTAAGTCATTTAACCAGTTACTTTTGGTAGACATTTTGATTTCTTCCAGTCCTTTCCTAATACATATAATGCCACAAGGAACATTTTTTCATATATCTTTGCCTATATGTGAGGATTAGTCTTTAGGATAAATCTGTAGACACAAAATTGAAAGGACAAAGGATATCTGCATTTTTTATTCAAATAATGCTGATGTTTTTGTCCAAAGAGGTTGTAGCAATTTAAACGTCTATTAATAGTATATACTACTTGTCTCTCCCCCACCTTTATATAAACACTGTAGTTCTAATTTAATTTGACAAAATAACATCTAACTGGAGAAGTGCTGGCCAGTGGATATGAATGTAACTTGGCAGCTACATTTTTCCTGGAGAACGAACATAGTAGCACGGAGTGTAGGTAAACTTCTGGTATTAAACAGTAGTATTTCTCTGATTCTCTCTATTCTCTCTCCTGGCTGAATCCTACTTAGGAATCTCATTAGACTGCCTCCCCCTGGAAGCTTTCCTTGATTCCCTCAAGCTTTGATTAGAAGCCCCTTTTCTGGTATTTGACCATATCCTGTGCTCTGTCCCTCTGTGTTTATCTATTGACTTAGTGGTGTCTCCCTCCAGGTTATTCCACCTGCTAAGAATTAAGTAACTATAAATCAGTGACCTTGGCCCTCCTCCACTCTAGTTAAATTTACCTTGAGTTTCTGGTCTTGCAGGCTTAGGGGAACAGTGAGGCCACCAGCAAACTACACATCTGTGAAACTACCACTAAAAATTTTCTTTTGATTTTGCTCTTCAAAAACTTCAATTACAAAAAAGTGGAAATGTCTTCTCATCAATTAACCACTTAAAACTATAACAAAATGAAAAAAAAATTTTAAATAATTATGAATCCAATTTTCCTTATCCAAGTCTGGCAACAGGAGATGAACTCCATGGATACTTCAGAGCAAACATTCTTAATAGAAAAGAAGATCTGGGGATATAGTGCTTTGGTAGAGCATTTGCCTAGCAAGTACAAGTGTTCTATCCCCAATACTGAAAAAAAAAAAAAATTACTCAAGAGACAAGAAGAAGCTAGTTCAGATTTTACCCACAAACTCAATGTTCTGCTTAATGGATTTAAAACCTAACCAAAATTCATACTACAAGTACTGTCACTAACTGTCACAGCAAAAAAGCAGAACCCTTCTCTCCCATTACCTCTCCGTACTCCATCCCCAGGGAATAACAGACAATATGCTGTTTCTTCCAGTAATTCTGAGGATGTTATTGATTTATTGTTTATTTTCCACTGAGTTCATGCACTTAGGAGGAAACAGGGCATAATGTATATGTACTTTCAGAAAACTGCTTTAATGTTGTAAATAATATCCCAAACCATTAATGAGCCTTTCAGTGGTGTCTGCCTTGCAGTGGGGAATTACTTAAGCACTGGAAATCCATGACATCAGCAGCTTTGTTCCACATGCACTCCATGCCATGATGCCTCACCACAGGTCCAGAAATAACAAAGCCAAGGCACCATGGCTGAAACCTTGAAAAACCTGAGCCAAAATAAATCTTTCCTGCTTTAAGTTGTTTATCTCAGGCATTTTATTACAGTGACAGAAAGCTAACACATGTTCCAAAAGTAAATAAGCCAGAGGTTCTGTTCTTTTGTCAGGAACAGCCTGAAGGACCTTGCTGAGTCAACAGCTCACTTGAACACAGAGGGAGAGAGCACAGAATACGGAAGGATCCCAGAAAAAGGGCTCCAAATCAATCCTTGAGGGAATCAGGAGGACTTTCAGGAGGAGGGAAACTAATGAGATTCCCAATTAGGATTCAGAAAGGAGAAAGAATGGATTGAATCTGTAAAATGCTATTACTTCACCTAAATGCTATTAGTTATTAAAATATTATCCGTCCCCCTAAATCCCATGGAAGTCCACAATTGCACAGTACCCACCAGGAATATAGTAAGGCAGAGCTTGAACATATACAACCCACCTGACTTAAAGCAAATCTCTAAAAAATTTTCCAAAGAGCTGAGTTCACTAATATGAATAAAAGAGAAGTGTAGCATATCACACAATCACACACACACACACACACACACACACACACACAAAACCATTACAAACAGCATGTCACTTGGAGACTATGCTCCCTAAACCCCTTCCTCTGCCCTCCTCCCCCATGAAATGAGAGCACAAACCTCTGCTTTTTTTTTTTTTTTTTTTTTTTTTGGTAGGGGGCAGGGCACTGGCCACTTCCCAGCCCTATTTTGTATTTTTAGAGACAGGGTCTCACTGAGTTGCTGAGAGCCTTGCTAAGTTGCTGAGGCTGGCTTTGAACTCTTGATCCTCCTGCCTCAGCCTCCCTGGCTGCTGGGATTCCAGGCCTGGGCCACCACACCTGGCACAAACCTCTGCTTTTGTGGCCCACCTTCTCTGTACATAAACTTTCAGAATCTAATTAGACATAGTCATCGAGGAAGATGATGGACTTAACAGACTGAGACATACTTTCCTTCCCTGGTGTTTACATTATTTTGACAGCAAGGAGCCTCCAAAAGCAGGAACTGGTGCCAACCAAAGTCTCCAAAGAATATCAACAAGGAAAACAGCCACTGAGCTTCATAAATTCACTTGCTACTAACTCTAACACAGACATAATAACCAGCATATGAAGTCTAATCCTTACAGGAAAACAATTCAAACTCCAGGTATAGCACTGGGCCCTCCCCATGTCATGAAGAACTGACGTTAGTAGCTCTTCAGTATGCCATTCTATGAAGCGAGATGAAAATAGCAAACAGGAAAATGAAATGAGCCCTCTGAGATTCATTCTTTAGTTTGTTCATTCAAATACACTGTGGAAGAGAGTGCTTTCCATAAAGGAATTATTCAATTTTGACTCGCTCTAACTTGTACTGTTTGGAGGGGAACTATCTGTCTCTCCCTCACAGCAGACATTTTCAAAAGCCCTGAAAATCATTTGACTTTGAAAGAAGAGAGAGTTGGGCACAGTGAAGGAATGGGAGGACTTACCCCTTCCATAATGCAATGATTTAAGGGAATTAATTTGGGTTTTATAGTCCTTCTGATTACATGGTTTATATGCCAATGGAAATATCTTCTGATGTGTTAGTTTATAATTTATGAAGGAGAAATAAAAGAAAATCAGATTTCAAAACTGTTCTTTAAAGAGTTTGTTAAAATGACTTATTTTATTTAAATGACCTTTTAATTAGAAATTATATGTATACTTAGAACATTTTAAACTTCATAACTCCTATCAAAATTAAGTAGAATATATGTGTGTGTGATTGTGTGTATATGTACATACATTTACACATGCTTACATATATATATATGTACACACCTATGCATACATGTAGACATATACACTCACCATAGATAACCATGTATTAATGCATGGCATGATAATTTTCTAGAGGAGATGAAAAAGAAAAAATATATAAGCTGTTGCTTAAAAATCAAGTAGAAGTATACTCAACAGACAAAAATGAGGAAATGGTCTGGCCACTGGCTCTGCAGTCATCTAAACCCCAGGCTGCATCTGAATTTTATATTACCACCCTGGGATGGTCTTTAATGTCATGGTCCAAGATGACATTCCAGTCATCCCCATCAGAGCATGCCTCTAACCTTTAAGGATATTTCCAAAAGTTGTACATACCACTTCTCCTCATTCCCACTGGCCAGAATTAACTACACAGCTGCATCTAGAAGCAAGGAGGCTTAGAAATGTAATCTTCATATGATCATAGAGACTCGCTGAAGGAATAAAGTTGGATTAGTCAAGAAAGGAAAGTGTCACATGTAGGGAAAAAAATGGCTGAGACTAGAGAGAGTAAAGGTTTCATGAAATCTTGTCCTCTTATAGCCTGCAGCATTCACAGGACTCCAAGAGGGTTCCTGGGCCTGGGATGCAGCACTGCCTTAATGGCCACAGAAGAGATCCCAGTGGATGTGACTAGCATGAAAGAACTAAAATGCAGCAGCAATAGCCAGGCCTGACTCAGAACTGATGGTTCACACTGGGACAATCAATGGCTTGCCTGTCACCTTTCTCCAAATTCTAGAGGGGACTATGAACATCTGGAAGAAAGTAGCCCTGTTGTCTTTCATCTTCAACAGGTTACATGCTAAGTTGCTCTGCGGGTGCAGGAAGTAATCTTCAGTTGGTTGACTTTAGTTATACCCACTTATCTTTGCACTCTGGAGACCACAGCAAGACTGATGAGGAGTAGAGGTAGGAGATCATTTTTGTTATTCTTATGACACCAGCTAGCCCAAGGAAAGTATTACTTTAGATTGATATTGTATTAAAATATTGTAAAGAACTGCACCAACCAAAGTGACTTGACACCTCTATAATAATTTTCCCTGGCATATTTATTTAAACAGCACATATATTAACAAAGCAAGGCATTTGAGCTGGGCCCTGTGCACACATTTCTAATCCAAGCAACTCAGGAGGCTGAGGGAGGAGAATTACAAGTTCGAGACCAGCCTGGGCAACATGGCAAGACCCGATATCAAAATTAAAAATAAGAAGGGACATAAGTCAGTAGGAGAATGTCCCTGGGTTCAGTTCTTAGGAAGGAAAGAAGGAAGGAAGGAAGGAAGGAAGGAAGGAAGGAAGGAAGGAAGGAAGGAAGGAAAGAAGGAAGAAAGGAAGGAAGGAAGGAAGGAAGGAAAAAGGAAAGGAAAAGGAAAAGGAAAGGAGGGAGGGAGGAAGGAAGGAAGGAAGGAAAGGCAGGCATGCCTTTGGAATTTCTACCAGAACTATGGACTAACAACCCTGGAGGGATGATTAGAGGTCTATATAGGCGACTTTCAATTTTTGCTGCCCACCTAAAACAATTAACAGCCTAATGACTTAAAAGCATACTCTGGTAATATGTTACAGCCCAATATTAACTAGGGATGGCGGCTGCCATCCAACTATTTTCTGATGCCATGTTCGACTTTCTGTTACTGCATTCTATTGATCTTTCCTAAGAATAAAGCAGGAGGATAGTCAGGTACAGTTTTTAAGGAACACACTATTCTGATTCTTAAGCAGACATCTCTAGAATTAAGAACTCAGAGTCAACCAATGTACAAAAATCCTTCTCTGTACTAGTACGTTTTTAGTTGAGTCAGAAATGCAATCAAATCCTACTTCACAAATAAAACTAATACCTATAATATGAGATGGGGCTGCATTAATATTTCTAAGACCAAACAGTCTCCCTCAAGTAATATAAGTTTATAGGTATGACTTTTCCCAGTGCTCTATCGACTGTTCATGGTATATGAAAGTAATTAGGCTTCTCAAAAGCCAGGGCTGCATTGAGAACTATATTTGAGTAAACACAAAAGAAAAGCATTCTGTGTTTAATGTTTCCATAAAAGTTTACATCTATAAAAAATGTTGTTTCCAATTTTCTGTATAGATGCCAGTCCTCTTAGTTACTGAAGGGGGATGTGTGAAAGTCTGTGGAAATACAGAGTATTGGCCTGCTGCCTCTTGGCATGGCACAGAGTCTGCTATAACTCAGATCTGGCCAGGCCACAAGTTAAAAGTATGTACTACACAATGTGGTACACACACACACGCCCACATACACAGTGAAAAGGGCACTGTAACTCCAGCCCATGAGAGACTGAATATGCAATGGACACTGGCCAGGCTATATCTAAAACAACAACCCACAATCTGTAGCAACCAGTATCAGGAGCCAAACAGCTTGGTCATACTTAACCAATACCTGTCAACTTCCCCAGTTTTTGCCCATTACTTCTAACTTAGGACAAACCTGAGGAAACTAAATAAGCTCCCCTGGCCAATTGCACAGGATGACCCACTTCTGGTCTATCCATCTGTGCCAACAGCCTCCAATCAAGGCACACCTGAAGCTTTTCCTTTTTCTCCCACTGGAAAGTTTCTTTCCTCCTTGCTTGCCTCTGTGTCTGCCAGCCACATGTGATGGCGGTGACTCACTGTTTCTAGCAAGCTTAGAACAAATAGGCTTCACTAGTTCTCATTTGGGGGTCTTCATTTTTTTTTCTTGACACCTAGTTCTCCCTGTTGGACCTTTAGCTTCTGTAGATGCTGTGCTAGAAGTTCCCTCAGTTCTCCTTTCTTCTTTTTAGCATCTTCTTATCCCTTCTCTGCAGCCTTGGGCTGACCTCCTAAAGACATACTATTCCTCCTGAATTCTAGTCTAACCATTTCAACTGTATTCTTCTTCAATATTCCTCTCTTTCTTCTTTCTGAATCTTTTGTTTCAACACGATATCCTTCTCTGTGCCCCACAGATGTCAATGGACAACAGAAGGACAGTCCCAAGGCATCCACTGGGCCAAACACAGTGGGTCTACTGTGAGGACAGGATATGAAAAAGGAGGATCCAGGCTTTTCCAAGAAAATCAATCCTTATGGATCAATTTACTTGAATTAAATGTTAAGATAAAATTGGGTAGCCAGGGTCTGAGAGCTGAGAGAACAAAGGAAAAAAACAAAAACAAAAAACGAGTCAATAGCAACCAATCCAGGCATCCAGAAAGTGGAGTGGACAAAGGTGAGCCAAGGGAAGTGGAATCAGAGGACAGTGAAGCATCAGTTGGGAGAATTCAACTGTTCAGGATTAAGCCTGAGAACACCATGTTCATCACTGTTTTCTTTTTTTTAAACTTGTCTTTGGCAAAACTCAATGAGACATATATCAAAGGAAAGAATATGAAATGTCACCAGGCACTTCTGCCCACCACACATTTTCTTTTATAACACAACTGAGAGTTAAGCATTCAAATCCCACACAAAGTAGAATCAAACCCTTCCCAAAAACTTTCTCTTCTATAGTTCAGAAAAGATCTCTTCTCTCCATTGGGTCTTTAATTTTCCCCCATCTACTGATTCTTCTCTATATTCTTCTGTTTCCTACTTATACCCATGATGAACTTCTAAATTACCAACTTCTTTTTCCTATAATTAACCACAAAAGTTCTTGAAAGAATCATCTGAACACCCAGTCTCTACTATCTCCTTAGCTAAACACAATGTGGGCTTCCTCCTCAGCCAATCTAATAGAATTGCTCTTTTCCATGTATTATTGGTGCATTATAATTAAACATAATAGTTGGATTCATTATGCCATATTCGTACATGCATATAACATAATTTGATTAAATTAATTCCCTAGTACCTTCCCTTTCCTTCTCCAGCTCCCTCCCCTGATCCCCTTTGCTCTGCTCTACTGGTCTCCCTTCTATTATTATTATTATTACTTTAATTTAGTGCATTATAATTATATATAAAAGTGAATCCATTGTGGCGAATTTGTATGTGGACATAGCATAATTTTGTAGATTTTGTTCCCCAGGACTTCCCCTTGGACTCCTCTCCTCCCTCCCTCTCCATCACCTTTCTCTACTCTATTGGTCTACTTTCTATTTTTCTGAAATCCCTTTTTATTTTTCACTTTCTTTTTCCTTTCTAGCTTCCACATATGAGAGAAAATATTTTACCCTCTTCAAGGTTGCTCAGGCCTACTTGTGTCTTCCAGGTCCTTCAGGCTGCATGTCCTCCTGATCTACCTTGACTTTCTCCATCCACAGCCTTTCTGGTAGCACACTATCTTTTATGTTCGCCCCGCTTCAGTTCATCTACTTCTTATTCTTTCAGTCCTGCCCACTCCCCTTTTCTGATCCCCCAGTCTCTTCTGCTGCAAAAATTTGATATAGGGTCTAAAATTCATTTTGATTAATTCCTTCTGGATCTCCCAAATAGACAAGGCTG
Source organism: Sciurus carolinensis (assembly GCF_902686445.1). Classification (NCBI taxonomy): domain Eukaryota; kingdom Metazoa; phylum Chordata; class Mammalia; order Rodentia; family Sciuridae; genus Sciurus; species Sciurus carolinensis. Next base: position 59,257,854 of record NC_062229.1, read on the forward strand.
AGTCCCTTTGCTGTTGGTGTGTGAACCACACCTGCAGGAGTTTCGTATGCAGCTTCACGGTAAGATGATTCATGCCTAAGGTCCACTTCTCACTTAAACATAAGCTTCCTGTAGGTAATGGCTGAATCTGACCTATCACAGTATTGCCAGTTCAAAAAATGCACCACAGGTATGGACTCTGGAGTGTGACAGCTGTACAGTAAGCATGACAATTGTCTCTAACTTGTTGTCCAGTGTGTTGGCCGTCACTATCATTACCCAGAAATAAGAATTAAATTCAGATGAATCTAGCAATGTGAAAAAGGCTCCACTATTGTCCCCCTGCATAGTACTTCATTGGATTTAATATATTCCAGTGGGGAAAAAAATGTACTTTGAACTATCTGGATGATAGCAAAAGTCAAATTCACCACATATTTCTGGTGTTCTGTTTTTTTACAGATGCAATCTTTCTAAAATTATTTCATATAGTACTTCTTCTTGTTTCCTGTGCTCATGGACAACAGAGGTCTGTATGGCTATGTATTCTATAAGGAAGAGGAAGAAATTCTAAGGTAATGAGGGAGACAAAAGGTAAAGTGCACTAAAAATAATCAGTTATGGTCAACATCAGACAACCTCAATAGAGGGAGGAAGTGTGAGTAGAAAGTTCTTTTTCACAACCCTTCACTCCTAGAATCCTAAACCCTTTCACTGATTGCCAATAATAAGTGTGAACTTTCATTATAAAATTATTTTCACAGCAGATAATATGCATTAAATGTTTAATCATAACACATTTAGGAAAGCAATATTATTATTTTATAGATAGAAATCTGAGTCCAATAGCTTGCTGAATCTTGCACCTAGAAAGGAGCAGAACCAGAAGTTGAACTCTGGCCTCATTAACTTAGAGTTCTCGCTCACTTTTAATCATCTCTACCACCACTCCAAAAAATCCCATGAGGAATAATCATCATGCAAATAAATTATCAAGTTCTTTATGAAAATAACTGAGTTAGTTTCTAAGAGGATCCAAATAATTGCTACATCCAAATCCCATTCTCTAACACCAAGGACATTCCAGGGTATTAGAACTATTAACTGTTAACATTTAAAGTTAGCTCTTAAGCTCATCATCAGTCTGAATGGGAGTTTATCAAACTCTTTAAAACTCATACTTAAGTATTATTCTTTTCACTTTATCTGAACCCCATTATGAAATTTTAAACAATTAAACTATGCAATCTGTATGCAAAGAAGCTAAAGTAACCAGGAGATATTGAGTTGGAAGTCCCAGTAGAGTCAGCAGAAGGAATGACAACAAGAAAACCAGGTTGCTATACACAAAGTAATAAGGAACATCACAGAGGTACAAAATAAACTAATTAGAACTTAATTTTAATATATACATGTTAATATATATACATATATATGCTTTATATATGTATATATATGTATATATTTATATATATACATTTATATAAAAATATATTTATATATATTTATATATATATATACTTATATATATACATATATATATATATTTTTTTTTGTATCAGGGATTGAATTCGGGGACACTCAACCACTGAGCCACATCCCCAGCCCTATTTTGTATTTTATTTAGAGATAGGGTCTCACTGAGTTGCTTAGCACCTCACTTTTGCTGAGGCTGGCTTTGAACTTTCGATTCTCCTGCCTTAGCCTCCCGAGCCACTGGGATTACAGCTAAGGATGTTTAAATCACATTCATTCATTCTAAAATTGTCAAAAAGTTCTGAAGAGATAAGCTCCTGCTATCCAAGTTACACTGCAGAAATTCAATTCGGCCTTTATATTGCAGAGCACACAGGAACTTAATTCAGAAACAATCATAGTTTTTGAACAACTTAGAGCATTTTCCAGATTAATGCACACAATTAAGTAAATGTGTTCTTTGCTTTAAAATCACCAAAATAATTGTTGGCAGGAAAGGTAACCATCAAGAAAAATGGTGACTATTGTTCTAGTTGTGTTTTTTCCCTTCTCAGAGTTATTAAAAACTTACCACATTTTGGTTAAAATATTCATTCATAGGGAATATTAATTTTCCCAAAATGAATAGGATTATAATATTTTAAAATGTATTTCACTAACAGAAATTAATTTGGGTAGAGTTTTTGAGCATAGATAATTCCACTGGGCAAAAAAAGTCACTTAATCTTCCATACCGTCACAAGAGCAAAGAAAAGCAACTGCATTTTAAATGTTTAATTAGAAGTAGAATCAAGTTTATGTAATGATGTACTACACTGGTAGCAAGTAATGAAGATAAACATCCTTGCACATTATCAGCATGGAGAAACACTGTCAAATTTTGTTTTGCTTACAGATTGTATAAAGAAATTCTATAGTGTTAAATGGCTTTTTGGATACCACTTCTGAGTTGGGTGAGTTTGTTTTTCTTTTTTTTAAGAACTTATGACTGGGATAATTTGAAGCATTAGAATTTCAACAGTGACATTTCCTTGTATTTGAGAGGACTTTGTGCAATTCAGACAGGACTGTGTTTGCTTTTAGCAAACATACTGTTCACATTTGGAGAAAAACTGCTGATGTGATCTCATGAAACTGCTCCAGCACCACCAAATCACTGACAGATGTGCTGTCTGCCAAGGGATTTCCCTACGAATGTTCTAATTTTCTTCTATAAGTTTAGAGAAAGTTCATTTAAAATCTGTTAAAATGTATTAATGTGCTGTGTTATATTACACCAGACTGTGGGTACATTGGCAAAAAAGAAATTATAAAGACTGGCATTGGATGACTGCCCAAAATTTAGAGATTCATCCAAAGCAGAAACCTTCCCCACCCTCGCCTTCCAGAAGGGAGAGCTTATTCACTCTAGACAAGTTATAGTACTTACTTTCATAGTGTTAGAACCCTAAAGGGCTCAACCTATGCCTCTGAACCTATTTAAAAATATTTCTGTTGTTGACATTGCAGCCTAGGGAGATTTAAGAATGTGTCCACAGCCGATTGCCTAAGGACAAACAATGGAGTCACCTATAGATACCAATTTGATTAAGAAAACAGAAGGCAGGGCTTACCCTGCTAGATTTGCACAAAGAAAGTGAGACTCAAAGATAAGATCCTTTGAGTTTGGAGCAAAGACTTATTTAATACCAAATCAATGTTTGTTTGTTTGATTTTAACAGTTCTTATGGTGACTATTATACAGCAGTCAAATTTCAAAAACCTCATTAGAGTTACAAACAAACGTAACCATTGAGGGAGGGATTAATATGGCTTTCTTTAGAGAATTAAAAAATTGACTTCTCGGTGTTGGTACAGGGTAAAACAGTATGACAATGACTATACCCCAAGGAATTAACAGGTTTAATTGTGTTGCTTAAAAGGTTAAGTAAAAAATAGAAAAACAAAAGAATAAAATCTAGAAGTTGGAATGGAATCGAACTCAGTTCTGATAAATAGGAATTCTCTGCCGACTGAAAAGCATAATGAAGAGTTATTGTTCTTTAAGCTCTTTAGATACTTCCCCATCTATAAACTTCCTTTCTTTATGGCCTGATTTCTAATTTTTAAATTAATTTATTTAATTGGTATATTATGAATATGCATAGTGGTGGAATTCATTATGACATACCCATACATGCACATGAGTCATTTGGTCAATTTCTAGGGCAGGATTTTCTTTACCTCAGCATTACTGATATTTGCATCAGAAAATTTTTTGTAGTAGAAAGCTTCCTAAGCACTGTATGGACGATGCTCAGAGCCTCCACCCACTAGGTGCCAGCAGTACCCCCTCCCTGGTAGTGACAATGAAAAAAGTCTCCAGACATTGCCAAATGTGTACAAGTACTGGTGTGTGTGTGTATGTGTGTGTGTGTGATGAGGGTGATACAAAATCTCCACTACATGAGAAGCGCTGCCTTAAAGGAACAGCCCCTTCCTGTCTGTACTGGTGGGTCTGTCACACATCAGAGGCCCAGGAGTTACGTAGAGCTCAGTAATCCCATGAACGGGGCCTTCCCAGTTTCCACAAGTGTGTCTGACTGACAGCACCAGTTGCCAGCTCTTCTCCAGGACTTGCTCCTCAATCCCATATCCTTCCAACCATCCTCCCAAAGTTCTCTTTCATTCCTGCCTAAGTTGTTCAAAATTTGGTCTGGATTTCCAACTAAGGAAACCTATCTACTAAAAAGTTAAACAGAAAATAACTGTTTTCATTTGTGCGGTTAAAAAAAAAACTGGAGATTGTTGTATATTAATTGTAGAGTGAGGCAAAATTGTAGAATCACAGTCTTCCACTATGCAACAAACTAATAAAAAGTAGTTAGAAAATGATAAGTATTTTTAATATCTTACAAGCACCTATAAAACCAGTAAGTAGCAGGAGCTTATTTTATAAATTTTGAAAGTATAATCTAAGAAATTAAAATGAAAGTTCTGATAAGATCAGCCCCATTAACTCACCTTCCCCCAGTCCCACATGTACCCAGAAGCTGTAGTAGATCCTTTATATCCACAGGTTCTGCATTCTTGGATTTAACAAACTGCCAATTGCAAATATTTTAGGTTTTACTGAACACATACAGAAATTTTCCTTGTCATCATTCCCTACGCAATACAGTAAAACAACCATCACACAGCATTAAGCAAAGTAAAGTATGCAGAAGGATATGCATGAATTATGTGCAAACACTGTGCTGTTTTTTATAAGGAATTTGAGCATCCACAGATTTGGGGATGCGTGAGAGTCCTGGAATCAATTCCCCATGGGTACCAAGGGTCAGGATAATTGTAGTAACAAAAGAAGGTAAGTAGATTACTGAGAACTTTCAAAAACACCCCTGTTATGATTTGGATCTGTACAGTCCCCTCTACAGCAAGGTTCAGACAATGATGAGGGTTCTGACCTCATCAATCAATTAATCCATTTGCTGGTACACTAATAGCTGAATAGACTACTGGGAGTGAGGACCTAGATGGAGGAAGTAGGTCACTGTGAGCATTCCTGGAAGAGTTTATCTAGTTCCCAGTCCCTTCCTCCCTCTCTTTCTCTTCCTCTCTCCCACCAATACTCCTCCTTCCCAACTGCCATGAGCCGAACAGCTTTCCTCCACCATATCCTTCTGCCATGTTCCTGCAATGGAGTCAGATGATCATGAACTGAGACCTCTCAAACATGAGCCAAAATAAATCTTTCCTCCTCTAAGTTGTTCTTGTCAGGTATTTTGGTCACAGCAATGAAAAGGTTACTAACACAATCCCAAAATTTGTAAAGGTCTAAACCGAAGGGAGGGGGTAATGAAGTAAAACTGAATAAAATAGAGGAAAATAGAGGAACTCCTACATAAAAATTTTAATACCTGACCAGGACTTCCAATATGAATGTTCTTTGCATGAAAAGATGCCCCTTCTGGGTTGAGCAATTTGAAAAAGGCATCCTCTCCCTGGGCTGATGCAACCTTGCCCCAGGCAAACCCTTTGTGAATAGAGCTAGATTTTAGTTCCCACTCAAGCTCCTTCAGGCAGGTATCAGAATTCAGGGATAATCTGGACACCAATTCATAGTGGGCCCACCAAATGGGAGCAGGAAGGATCACCAGAGCATTCCAATTTCCAGAGCAACATGCCAAGTGAGGGAATGTGTAAAAGTCCAAAGGAGGGGAACAGTCCTGGTTGAGGAACGTGCCCAGGTACAGAATACTGAGTTGACCCTCAGAAGACAGAGCGGGAATCAGGCCCCTCAGCATGGGTTGCACTGTGCCCACACTCCCTCATTGTCTACTGCAATGGCTTTTAAACTTTAGGACCATCAGAATTGCCTGGAAGACTTATGAAAACACAGGGTGCTGGGCCCTATCTCCAGAGTTTCTGATTCAATAAATCGAATTTAAGAAATTCCCTCATTAAGTGATACTGATGTTCTGAGGACCACACTCCGAAAATCAGTCATCTTTAGAAAAGTAAGTAGGAAGCAGCAGTTATCTCAGCCTAGGGAGGAAAAACTAGTCTCAAATACTTGAAAAGAGATCAGGAAGATGAAGATCCATTCATATCACTTCAATTCACACCACCCGATTTAATAGGGAGCAGGACAAAAAATAAAAGGTTTGACTACCATGCAGACTTACCACTTGAATTGGGTGGGGAGGAGCAGGTCAATAGAGGGAAGAGAAGAGAATCATGCAAAAGATGGATAAAGAACTCAGGTGGAAGAAAATAACCAAGAACAAACACAGCTTTCCCATGCATGTTTTTCTAAAGAAGCTATTAAGAATTTTTTATAAAGTTGAAAATTGAGAAGACAAAACAAACAACATTTTTAAAAGGAAAAATCCAGATTTTAGAAATTTTCATATTTTGTACTTTTGCTTAAACACATATAGTGAATACATAAGAAAAAGGCAAAGAGGTTGTTAATGCAAACAAAGCAGAGCATAAATTTGGAAGTCAGATAAAGTAACTGTTATGGTTTGGATGTGAGGTGTCCCCCAGAAGTTCACATGTGAGACAATGTAAGAAGGTTCAGAGGAGAAATGATTGAGTTTTAAGAGTCTTAACCTATTCAGTGAATTAATCCCTGATGGGATTAACTGAGTAGTAATGGGAAGCAGGTAGGGTGTGACTGGAGGAAGTGGGAATTGGGGCATGGCTTTGGGGTATATATATTTGTATCTGAAGAGTGGAAATCTCTCTCTGCTCCTGGATCACCGTGATATAAGCTGCTTTCCTCCACCACCCTCTCCTGCCATGATGTTCAGTCTCAGCTTGAGCCCCCAGGAAGGGAGTCAGTCTTCTATGGACTAAGACCTCTGAAACCATGAGCCCTCAAATAAACCTTTTCTCCTTTATAATTGTGCTGGTTGGGTCATTTAGTCACAGCAGTGAAATAGCTGACTAAAACAGTAACCCGACAAAAAAATAATTGATATCCCTGACACATTGGACCAGAAAAAGAAAAATGCTGAGTTATCACACAGAATGTTTCCCCTAGGTGAAGAAAGGCCTACATTCCATGGAAGGAAATCATGGAATGTATTGAGGACAAAATGTGGCAATCAATATTATCATCCCAATTAACCTATTAAAAAAAGCGGGGGAAATTAGCGTTACTCTGGCATTCAAGAATAAAGCAATTCAACTACAATAGGGAAAATAAGAAAAAAACCCAGTCTCACACTCTGTCCAGCAACACCTCATCTCTGAAAAGTAGTGAAGTCTCTTAACTTCAGAGGGAAAGAAAGGGTGACCCAAGAATGTCACATCAGCCAAATCGGTTATTGAAGTATAAAGGCAATAGGCAGATATTCCTAAAAATGAAACATCTCAGATAATATAACCTCCCTGAGCTTCCCCTGGAGGGAAAAAAAAATCACTGCTTGAGGATGAAAGGTATCCAACTAAGAGATAAATCAAAATTAATAATCCTGAGGTGTTGAAACCATGGTAAAAGTCCAATAGAGCTGGATCCCAAGAAAAATAATAACCAGGACTCAACAAAAAGAATTACATTTACAAAACAGAATGAGGCTCTATCCTCATGATGGGAGCAGTGCCCTTATGAAAGAGATCCCAAAAAGCTAGTCACTCCCTTCTACCACAAGACCCAGCAAGAGGGCACCATCTATGAAGGAGAAGGCAAACTCAGCCCAGACATCAAATCTGCCAATGCTTCCCAGTCTCCTGATAAATTTCTCTGTTTCTGTGCTACCTGGCTCATGATAGTTTGTTGCAGCAGCTGAAACAGACCAAGACAACATGTCAGAGTGGAAATAATATAAGCAGCAACAGTTAGAAGTTAGTGCATGAGGTAGTCAGAAGAAATGAACTGATCATGTGATATTTCCTAGTTAATTTTAACACCTAAAATTGATGTAGTGCCGTCTGTAAAAATAAAATTAATAATAAAAAAATTCACATGGACTTGAAATGTTTTCATATTTTCTCTTAAGCTTTAGAAAATCTTCTTAGGAATAAATAGACTGTGGCAAAAAAAATACAAATCTGAAGTTCAATAATTCCTTGAAGTGTCCTTCAATTTATTTTTCTCCTGTTAAATTCAAGCAAAATTAATTTAATTCCTTTATTAAAAGGCAGATATGTTATGATCTCTGCGTAGTGTTATCCTTATTTTAATTCTTATTATTTTATCTATCCATTCTACTATCTTCATACCTGTACATGTGCATTGAGAGATGTTTAAAATGATGCTCTTCAACTATTCACAGTGGGTATTTGTGGGTGGTAGAATTCAGGGTGATATGTTGCTTTCTTCTTTACAAGTCTCTGCATTGCTTACATTTTTAAATGAGTGTAAGTTGCTTGTAAAAACACACAATCATCACTCTAAACTAATATGTAAGATACCAGTTTTCTGACTTAGTAACTGAATGTAAGTCAATTTCTTCCAGTGAGAATACATGAAGCATCTCTAGATGCACCATCATTCTAAATACCCATATGGTAAAGAACACAAGAAGTGATCAGTACACCGAAAGAACAGAATGTATCCAAGGCAATAACCCCAGAATGGTCCGTGCCTTATTTCCTTAAATACATTTCTGGATTAAGTTCCTTTAATTAGCAAAATCTAATGTTTATTGAATGCCTACTATGGACCAGACAATGTATTAACTTTTTCAGCATTTTATAATAACATAAAAATAGTAATATTAGTGATGTTGAAGATAGTAGCTGCTGAGATTTGTTGAGTGTCTACTATGTTCCAAATGCTTTGCATGCAATAACATGCCACAGTGGGAAGTATTCATAACACACCGTGGGATGTATCCTATTGTTCAGGAGAAGAAAAAGCTATAAAGATTTCCTCTTATAAATATATGGGTTTGCATTAGTATAGTTAAAGAACCTGCACGGAGGAGGTTGAACTTTCCAAGAGAAATAGTGTAGGGAAAGAAAGCCAGCAGAACTACAGAACTAGTTGAATACTTTTGCATTTAGGTGGAGAGAATCAAGACTATAGTAGGACTCTGAAAAAGTAGATAAAAAGGCTATGGTCAACTTCTGGTTGTCCTGGAAACAGGATTCCAACCATTATAATGAAATAAAATTGTATGCTAATAAGGAAAGCCATAATTAGAGTTGGAGCCACACACAGAGCCTAACTCTATCTTGGGAAAAGATCTGGGAGGAGCTGCAGTTATATTTTTGCCACAAAGTCCTGAAGAAGAAGATTAAAACATGAAAGTCTTGGGTTGAAATGGCATACTCAAGGGTATTGCTATAGTGAGTATGGCTTGTGTGGCCACTCTGACCAGGTCAGGGTAGGTAAAGAATTATGTAGTCATATCAAGTCCTGCTTCTCTCAGCAGTATGTCCTCTATGTAGGAAGAAGCATGAAGTTAGGGATAACAAGGTCATATTCTTGGTGCCCTATGTAATTAGGTGCAGGATTAAAGAGATCTTGGCTCACTCTGTCCCCCACCCTACTTTGGAGCCCTGGATTTACGCAGAATGAGGAAAATCAAAAGTCAGTACCTTCACGGAATCTTCACAACAACCCTGTGAATTGTATTCTGTTATTATCATCATCCTCAGTCCATGTAGTTCATGAAGGACAGAGAGAAGCAGCGCTGAGAGGATTAGCTCCTTGATGCAAGGACCTCATCTCTAACTGCTATGGTTTTAACACATGGCACAGAGACCAAGAGAATGAACGAATGAGCAGATGACAGAAGGAATGGGATGATCAAATTAAAAGATAAATAAAATAAATTGAAATAATGAGCAGAGACCTTCCAGGGCTGAGTTCTACATTGGTGCCTTACTGCCTTCTCAAGTGTGTTTGTACACTTTTTGTGTGAATATTTGATCTGTTGGTATCTGTGAGGTGCAACCTTTTCCTGGACAGCTGAGAGCATTTTATCTATTGATTTGTTCTCACCAGACCTGAGCCACGAGTGGGAAATAGTCACTGAATGGGAAGTCAGTAAGTGAGTGGTAACCTGCCCGAGTGGGAAATAGTCACTGAATGGGAAGTCAGTAAGTGAGTGGTAACCTGCCCAAGGTCTATTTGAAACAAAACATTCAGACTTTATTTGGACTCCCCTCTTTTTATCTGTTATTTCTCTCTCTCTCTCTCTCTCTCTCTCTCAAATATTCTCCTTGTCTTTTAGGATTTCTATGCTTGTACATGCACCTTTGTTCATAACTAAGTTGGAAATTCTGTACTCAGACAACACACACACACACACACACACACACACACACACACACCAAGAATGGAGGCTCATTTCCCTAATACTAATGTCCATTAATTGAAATCTTAGGCCACAGCATAGTATGGTTTAGTTTGGTTCAACTCTAGGGAGCTGGCTTTGTAAATAAAGGTGTTATCCCTTGAAACTTTTGTGATAAAAGTAATTTGAAACCATACTGTTGACAGTCATAATAGAAACAAATGCCTACTTACCACTCATTCCTCAGCTCTAGTGAGAACAAATCAATAGAGTAAAATGCTTTCAGCTTTGCAAAGAAAGGTTGTACCTGACAAATACCAGGAGATTAAATATTCACACTGCTTAGGATCTAGAAATGTATGGTTTGGGACATATTTGAGAAGGTAGTTAGAGAATACAGAATTCAACCCACTATTTCTTTATATTTCAATTTGGGCCTTCCTTAACGTACTTCATTTGCTTACCTCCTTTGTTCCTGTGAAGTGTTATGGGCAGAACATGGGGAGAACATGGTGGGTGTAGCAGGTGGAGGAGAGGTGCCTGTTTTTACCTGTAGATATTTCAAGATTTCCTGAAGTTAGGTTTAGAAACTGTTGCGAAGATAAGACAGGAGGAAAGAGAATGTTCAGAGGAATTCTCAGACTTTGAACATATGGATTTCCTAGATGATGGAGTATTGGTTGCTGTATCTCAGATAAAAACCTTCAAAAGGGCTGGGGCTGGGGCTCAATGGTAAAGTGCTTGCCTATCAAGTGTGAGGCACTGGGTTCTATCCTCAACACCACACAAAAATAAATAAATAAAATAAAGTTATTGTGTCCATCTACCACTAAAATATTTTTTAAAAAAACCAAACCTTCAAAAGGAGAGCTGATCTTAGAAGCAATCATGGAAACCACAGAATGTTATTACCTATGTATACCTGACAACCTTTATGGAAGCCATGCCCTAATTTCTCAATGATGATATTCTTCTTGTTCATGAGCAGGTACTAGAGAGTCAGAGGGACTAATTCTTTATATCCAACTTTCTGCCCCAAAAGTAATGTTCCTAATGGATATTAAGCCAACTTCTGTAGCAAACACTGCTTGTTAATTTTTGGTTTCTCAGTCCTTGTTCTCATTTGTAACAGCATCCTGATTCCTACTTGGGGAATTTTCCTCCATTATAAGCAGTCTTCATAGAATAATGAATCAGATGTCTGATCATTAGACTATAGAAATTGAAGGGATCCCTGGAGACCTCTGGTCAATTTCCTGCTGTCCTCATTCTGTATGACCAAAGGATAAGACTGTGTCCTAAGCACAGTCAAATGACCTTCTCTTCTAAGTCCCTGAATCCTAAAAGTGGGATGGCAGGCCTCATTATTATAGTGACACCTTAATGGCCAAGTAGATTCCATCCTGACCCTTTCCTGTTTCTAAGCCTGGCAGTCCTGACCCATCTTAATTATGTAAACTCCTTGATCAAGAACTAACAAATTCCTTTTTCCTTTCTATTAGTTCAAGTTAGTTTCTGTTACTTTATTCCACAGAACCCTATTCTGCCTGACTCTTTCTACTAATGGGAATATCACTACTTTGTGGGTTACTCATTCTGCTGGTAGAGCTCTATATTGCTTCAAAGTTGTTCACTGAAGATGAAAATCAGCTTCCCTATTGCTAGTGTCTGTCATCAGGAACAATAAATCATATCTTTTGTATGATAGTCACTATGGTTTCTGAGGAAGAACAAATAATTACCAATAACCACACCATAAAAGACAGGTCATTCCTTCTCTACCTTGGAAATCACTAGCCTCTTATTTTCTAACTTGACATAAATTTCCAGACCACAGAAATAGGAAATTTGGATCATTGAAGGGCATGTTAATCATCTTCATAAAGTTATTTCCTCAAAGAGGGTGCTGTTAGGTTCACTGCCTGCAAGGGTGGATGAGCAGAATTCTTTTTCTAGGATGAAGTCCTTTTAAACATATATCTACTAGAGATTTCTATATTCCTCTCCGGTCTGTCCCTGATGAAAAGTATATTATCTTCTCTCCTGAAGTTGAAAAAATTGGTGCTTATTTTCAGAGAAACTCATCAGGATGATAGAGGCTGATTATATTTAATTGAGCTAGCAGAGGCATTGAACATTCACTGGGCATTGAGTTAGCGTGGTTAGCTAGGATTGAAATTTTCTTAACTATATTTCTGATAAACATCATGTCTTCCATGTTTTCAAATAATTCAAAGTCAATTCTTCCCGTTCAATTGCTCCCTTTTTTCATTCTGACATTTTACTCTAAGTTTGTGATTCTATATTCATTTCACTAATATAAGAAAGCATTTGTATGTGTACATACATTACATATACATATTATATATGCGTATGTGTATATATAACACATATATACGTGTGTGTGTGTGTGTGTGTGTGTGTGTGTGTGTGTGTATTTTTTTTCATGAGCAAGTAGACCCCAAAGTCAAGTTTCTGGAAAAATCATAGGAAAAACAGAAAGGATGGATGGAGATCAATGCCCATTCCCTTTTGCACTTTTCATCTAATGCTCAAGCAGCTTATTTGCCTCCACTCAAGGTTTCCCTTTCCCTGGTTCTACCTTCTTTAGGTTTTTTTCAGTAGTGAGGATTAAGATCCCCATTCCACAGAAGGAGCTCCATCTAGTACACTCTCCTTCCTTATGATGAAGTTCCATCTTCTCTTATCTGCTCATGCAGAAAATAAGGTACTCCCTCAATGTGTCTCCCTTTCTCTCTACCTCCCTTCCTCCCTCTCAACCCCTATTTTACTCAACCCCTCTTTTACTCTCTCTCATCCTCCCTCTCAACCTCTCAGCCTCTCCTTCAACCTCAGCCTGCTCCTCTCACCCTCTTCCTCCTCATCTCATTCACTGGCCACAAGCTCTGAAGATAATGCTCAGCCCAAGCATGCCTGAGACAACCAGTCATGAACAGCACTCAGACCAGCACCAACCAGTTGTGAACTATTCTCAGATTCCATTTTCTCCTGTGCTCCATGCTTATGGGTGTGGGAAGTGCCCTGGACTGACCTCTCCTTACACAGCTCAGATGGGATGAACAGAAATGGACTGACCACTCTGGTTCTGGGTGACTGAAGTTACTTTAATGTAAATAAAAATGTTCATGAAAGACTCAGTCCAACTCACTTGGGTTCTAAATGGTGACAGAAGGTCCAAAGATATAGCAAGTAACAAAGGGCAACTTAGCTCTCCTTTGGGTGCCTGTGTTGGGTTTTATTTATTTAATTTAATTTAATTTAATTTAATTTAATTTAATTTAATTTTTTAAAAAGAAGAGTTGGGCCAAACAGAAACTGGACTTTCATATCACAATGGCAATACCTCAAAGCTCAATCTCCATCCCAGGACCACAATGCAGATTTTTTTCTTTTATTTCTTTATTTTTTAGGTTGACGGAAAAAGAAATATGAAAGAAAAAACAAATCCCAAATGATATTTAACCTTACTTGGTTTTGTAATTCAGCCAGAATCATGAAAACACAGAATGTAAGGGCCAATATCTGGGTGACATTTGAATAGATAAGACACTAAAGGAAAAAAATGATGCTAAAGCAATGAAAACCATGGCATGAAAGTAAGTGCATTTTTAATTATAAAATAACCATTTTTCTTTATATTTTAATGTTCTATAAATGAGGCTCCTTTTCAAGTGATGTGCATATTTAATGAAGAGGCTTTAAATTGTTTCCCAATAACTCTTATTAAATTGTTAGTGTATTTTATAATTCATGCTATCTTGGAACTAATGAAATTTGGTAAATTCAATTCCTTGACCTTTGGTTCAGAGACTGCAAGGGCATAAATCCATCCAAGGAAGCCTCCACCAGTTTGAAATATTTTTTCTGCTTCTTCTGAAATTTTCTCTTTTCTGAGGTGAATCCTTATGGTCTAAGAGGGAAAGGAATGTCCTCATTAATAATAGCAGTATAGAATATGTAGGGGTCTTTCACCCTATCACGCTTTCCTTAAAAATTATGGGCTACTACTACCAAGTTTGAGCTCATCTCTGGCCTAAAAATCAGTGCTATGTCCTCTGCCAGCAGTCTTGTGCCTGAGAAAGGGCAGAAAGAAAGGGGCGGAGAATGTCTCCCTGATAATGACCCCTGGAATTAGCCCTACCTCCTAGAAGCTCTGGCCTGGAGCAGTATTTTCTTGTGCTTAACTACTGTTTCCTGTGAGCTAATTACTACTCCATCAGGGCTTATGGTATTGGGTAGTCAAGTCCAGCAGGTGGGACACAGGCCACTAGGACATACAAAAGAAGACTACACACCACACAGAGCATTAAATAATACTGAACTGCATGGTGAGAAAATGTATCTGTTTAAACAGGAGTTTAAAGATTCAAGTAGAAAGATTCAGTGCAGTGCCCCATGTCTTTATTAGTCAATGCTTGTGAATCTCTTTCCCCTTTTAACAGAGGGAAAGTTAGGTCTCAGGTTCAGAGCTATTAGGAAACAGCATCTACTTTGAATTAATTTGAGATCATTTTCTTTTCACTGAGTATTTTTTTGTTTCCCATCTCTTTGTGGTGGTAGGTAACATGGCTTCCCATTTGAAATGGAAGCAATGTTGGTTTTTTAAATATTTATATTTTTTAATGTGAGCCAATTATAAAATATTATATATATTAAAGCCACGTATTGGTGCTGTGGTTAGGATGTCAAATGTCACTGCAAGGTCTACATGTTAAAAATCTGATCCCCAGAGTGATGCTTTTGACATGTGGTGAAACCTTAGAGAGGAAGGACCTAGTGGGAGATCCTTGGGGTCAGATGTTGAAGGGGACTATGGGACCCAACCTCTCAGCCTCTTTGTTTCCTGAATCATGATGTGAATGATTTGTTTTATCATGTGTTTCCAAAATGATATGTCACCCTTGTCAGAAGCCCAAAGCAATGAGGCCACCCAACCTTGCACTGGAACCTCCAGAACCATGAGCCAAAATAAACCTTTTCTAAGTCATTACCTCCAAGATTTCATTACAGGAATGCAAAGCTGATGGATGCAACTGGTCATACAAAGACCTGGCAAAACTGAGTAAGGGGAACATGGATGATTTTCAAGACACTTTGGGCATTCATACATGATTAGATTCTGTTGCTTCCAAATTTTCTCAAAAGAAAATAGTATTCCTCCCTGAATGGGAGGCATTAATATGTCCACCACTGGTAATGAAAACCATCCATGGGTACTGACTTATCCTGGTACTTTCTATAGCTCCCTATTTACTTCGGCATGGGATCAAACCTTATAGAAAAGCATTTTTTTCATGATGCCAACCACTCAGCTCAGGCAACTACCACCCAAACCTGGAATGTGCTTCAAAGGTCTCATTTCTTAGGGGCTAAGCAGAGTAAAGGTTCTGAATCCTTCTTATATCAAGCCAAAAGTTCTTACCCTTTCAACAGTGTACTGCATACTCGAAGCACAGGCATAAAATACTTTATTCCAACAAGAATGTGTTTGAAAAAGGAAGAGCAGACTGATTGAATACATTGTTCTACAATCATTTAATTGTTGCTACAATCTGATCTGTCTCTAACCAGCTAATCAGTATTTAATCGGTCTCTTTAATTTTATTACAAAGCAGCTAGAATGCAGCTGTAACTAGACACTACACAAGTAAATAACACACATTATTATTTTTATTATATTTATGCACATGAGCTTTATTCTACTTGTGTCAAAACTATACTCACTTCCACTCCACTAGTAATTTGCTTGCATTATACCATCATCGTACACTTGGAATGGTGAAAACAGATAGAAATGTCTCTTTATTGCTAAGTGTAAGTTATATATTTCTAGATATTCCCAACTTTATTTGTCAAATAATCTTGTAATTCATTTAAATATTTACACAGTGCTTCAGTACTCATATTGTTTCTATTAACGAATGATAGTAGTTCTCCAGAATAAATACAGAAGTAGAAAAAACTAAAATAATCCATGCATAAAAAGGAATCTGACTTTTGACCACCCCAATAAAATTCCATGCTTGGTTTTCTACAATACTTAGGAAGATGAGGCATATAGTAGCACTAACAGACCTCTGAGTGTTTTAGAAGACTTCAAACACAGGTAGAATAGTCCCAAAGTCCTATGCAAGTATTTGAATAGTTTATTTCAACTCCTTGAGAGAAAAGTTAGGGACAGTCATAGAATCAACATGAAATATTACTAAGGACTCACATAGTGTCTGCCTGAAAGGGCTCAGATAACTATAAATAAAATTTTAAAAAATATATTGATAATAAAATTAAAATACCTGAGCCTACTCTTTTAGATTGCTACCTATTTTTAAAGGTGATTTACTAGGTGCTCTCTTTTGTTTTTGTCTGCCATTTTAGTGGTGTAGAAAGACAATGCTCCCTCCTGTGCCAGCCTGGAGAGATTGCTTCTCTCTCTGGAGGCAGCCTGGGACAAAGATAAGAACAGATCCATAAGAGAGACCCTGTCCAGTACCAGCTTTTATATACTTACTGCTTGGCCTCAGGCTGTGTATTCGTAGGCCCTGGTTTCCTCATCAGTGAAAAAAGGAGTCACAACAGCTGGTGTAATAATTAAATGAGATAGTGTCAGGAGGGTCTAGTCAAAAGGTCCAGCAACTCCTTTAACTACTGGGATCTGAGGCCTAGTTAGCACAGTAAGGTATGCTCATCCTGCTGAGGTTCAATATTCAACCAATGTTTATTGGGCACCTATAGAGGGTCAGGCATGGGCTAGCCACCTAAAACATAACCCTGAAGGTTCAGCTTGCTCCATGAAAAAGACATTGCTTAGATTCGGCTTGAAACAAAACATACCCAGGTAGATATTTTCTGGTAAGCCAAGATCAAGTCAAGTATCATGGAAATATGTGACAGGACATTAAAGAAGGAAGGGCCCCTTAGTCTAAGCTTCTCCTTATACAAGTGAAGAAAGAAACCATTGTTTACTAGTCAGCATAAAAATAATACTTGTATTTACATAGTATTTCCAGTTAGCATAAAAATAATACCTGTATTTACATAGTATTTCCAGTTGTGAAGAATTGTTATAGATAGTAGGACCAGGATCCCCTAACTTTCAGGTCTGTAGTAGACCAGGTCTAATGGCCTACCTGCCTGAATATCAGTACCCCTGTCACTGAACAATGGGGTCCATGTAACAGAATAAGATGATGAACCAAAATGACTCCAAAGAACGAATTCTCCAGCAATTTGGTTTCATTCTTCTCCGAAACCTTTGCACTGGTTCAATCCGCACATCGTAGTAGTGGTGGTCAGTGAAAACCACAAGTGTGTGTTTGTGTGTATGCAGGCACTCAGTGGGGAGAGTGGGGGCATAATGGTTCAATTCTAGGTAAGCACATGGATACCTTTACTTTGCTCCCCTGTAGGGTCCTGATACTGCCCTTGATCACCTGGCTCTTGGTAGGATCCTTCCTTAATCACCTGGCCCTCACTGTTCTGCAGCTGAATGACTCACCCACTGTGCTGGCTCTAGCTTGGCTGGACTCTCCATGACTTTTAGAGAGAATGGTCAAAGAGGAGGGTCAATTCTTCATGCAAAGGAAAGACGAGTTAAGAACTATGAAACTGAAAAGTCACATTTTCTCTAATCTTCATCCCCAAATCAATGAATTGGGTGCCATCAAAATTGCCTTCCAGTCCTATCTCCTTGGAGATACATATGTGTACTACCACAGCAAAAATACATCTGTTAGAGAAGTCAAAGGAATATTATCCCTTTTCCCAACTAGATTACTGGATTATGCTACCAAAATACACTTGGCCCTGCTGAAACAAACAAAACAAACAATACCCTCTTACACTGTTATCAAGAACTGTGTTCCTTGCATTAGCAGTTGAGGATAAACACTTGGTTGTAGAATGAATATATCTCTCTCCATCCCTTTATATATCTTGTTTGTTCACATTTGTGCCCCTTTTTATATCCAGGTCACCAGTTCTAAGGCTGAAGAGAATGAATTTGAATAGTAAGAAAAGGTCAATAAATTTCAAAGATTTCTGAAAGAAGGGACACTATTCCTCTCTGGCACGTCAAATCTGCAAAACATTTAACAGTAAAGAATATCAAATACTCTTATAAGAATATTAAGACTAGATGGCCAAATGCACAGCACACCACTTCCAACTCCTCACATTATGGCAGACAATACTAATCAGTCACAGATCCCTTTCCACTATGTCTATGTACAGCCTTCAAATGCCTCTCAATACAGCCTTGCTCAGGCAGCCATTACTACCATATTATGCTTGGCATGAATGATAAAACTGTGTGGGATCCCTGGCTTTATGAGGTTAACCATATTTCCCTCACTCTCTATTTAGAGGATTAAGAGACAAGAATTACACAGTGTCATTACCTAAATAAAGTAGAAAGAGGATGTTTCATGTAGGCACATGACTCTGAATATGAGTGAAGAATTTCAACCCTAGAGTTTTCCAAAAGTTTTTTTTTTTCTTTCTTGTCAATCTAAGATCTTACTTTCTGCTTCCCATGTTCCCTTTTCCCTAATAAAGTATGAAGGTCAATCTTAGGTCCTCTGGTTGAGTTCTGGGCAAAATGATAGCATCTGAGTCTCACACTTCACAGTCTGGGTGGGTACAATCTGGAGAGGCATTTCATTATAGTGAAGGGAAGCTGACTAACAGAGTGGATAACCGAGGGACCAAAAAACAAAGCCCAAGACACAGTGACACAAAGTGAGTGAAGCTCATAAGCATATCAATGTGAAAACTAGCTCTGAGGAAGCTATTGAGGAAGCAATGGAGACAAAATCAGAGGTTGGAAGAGTGTATGCATCTCTACAAACAGGATCAACAAGGTCCAGGGACAGTGTCCCAAAGAGGCTGACAGGAAAACAATGGAGCAGAAAAGAGCATACAATAGGAAGTGCTACAGTTAGGAAAGGCAAAGAAGGAGAAAGAGAGGGGGATATGAGGTCAGCAAGCCAACCAGCAGCATTAATAATTAATAAGGATTCATAAGTGGTATCAGAACTGGGGATCAGTTGTTAAGTAGGTGCAAATCAAGGGAAGAAGCAAAACCCCAAGTGATGAACTGTGGCTGCCACTCAGCACAGTGGAAAAGAGGTGTCCCAATTAAATGGTAGCATTGGTGAGGAAGTTAGCAGATACTTCTTGATTTTGCTTTAATTTTTTACCTTACTATCACTCAGGAAACACAATTATTATTTTGAGACCTTAAAGAAACTTAATTTGGGAGCCAAAATACAATGAAATGCCTATTCTATGCAGACAGTAATGTGGACTAATAGCACATAAATTTGTTAAACCCACCCTACTGAACCCAAAGGTCGGTATAATTATAAAAGGGTGCCTTGCAGAGTCATTCTTATACTAGTTATTGATTTGAAAAAAAATCATAAGTGTCTTGTATCAAATGAATAATCCCAAATTGTTACTGTGGATGAACAGAGAGTAAATATTGACATTTTCATAAGGCAATCTGCTATTTGGGAATAATCTAGCCTTCCTGAAGGGTTGGAAGTAAAGCACATAACAGTCATTTACCAATCATATAATATTAGACACCAGTAATTTGTCATTCACCATAGTATTCTAGAATCATTAGAGGAGCCATTCAACTATCCTCAGACATACCAGGTATGATGATTTAGGGAACATGATTCTGTGGGCTGAATGTACCAGGTCTGCACTAATGTTTCATTATTCTAGATGGAAAGTTAATGACCAAACCACCAGGCTACCATAGCAAAAGAACTGTAGTAAAAAGCCTGAAATAAATCAGAGATTTAAACGTAACATTCATTTTAGTTACAGTCATTAGTCAGAGCAAAATGATGATCCAAATAACCTACTCAGTAATTTATATTGATCACAACAGTATTTTAAGTAATATAATCCATTAATTCATTAAAGAAGCGTTTTATTAGTAACTGCAATGGGTAGGATACTCTGCCAGATATTGCAAGACATATTCAGATATGATAGAAATAATTTCTACTTTTTAGAAACTTGTGGGGGGGAAGAGACATTTTGTAGAACTCCTAGATAAATAAAATATGATTACATAAGACTCCTAAGATCTTGGCATTGTATAACCAATAGCAGGAACTACATTTCCCAGAATTCTCTTCCTGAATGGTTCTGAGTGAAGATTGCCAAGGCCAGAAGGAAAAGAGATGGAGGTGCATTCTTCAGAAGTCAGACAAGTATGCTGAAATGAGATCTTCCCTGCTGTTGTACATTACGAGAATCAGTGAAAGTTTAATGTTCAGCATGGCCTGCTTTCTGCATTAAAACTAGAATGTGTCTATGTGCTATTAACACCTTGTCACTAACACCTCTCATCACTGAGTCACAATTGTTGGAACTATCATCTTCTAGGTTCTTCTCTTCCAGATGCTTTAGTTCTTTGCATGCTGATTTCACTATTTGTATATATTATAAATTATCACTTGTTTGGTTGCCTACAGGACTTATTCACACCACGCATCTTAGAAACTCACCCCAAATGTGTTGGTGTTTGCTCTGTTTAATTTATTGTATGAATCTGTGCATTAGCAAATGTAAACAAAAGAAATTCTAAACCACTGCAGGAAATTCACAAAAGCCACACCTGCTGCTAAAATATTTCATCATCTTTTAATGATTATGATGTGTCCAGGTGTGCTGAGCTAGTTTTCTTCTTTATTCTCTTTGATTCTTTATTTTTAAATTTTAATTAGTAATATTCTTCTTGTAACATGGTTGCAGGATACAAGGTTAATATACAAAAGTCAGTTATTTTCTTATAGACCAAAAATGAACAATTGTATTTTGAAGTTAAAAACAAAACACCATGTGCATTAATACCCAAAATTCAATACTTAAGTATAATTTGCAAAACATATATAAGATCTACAGAAGTAAAATGATAAAACTGTAATGAAAGAAATCAAGAGTATCCAAGTTAAAAGAGAGCTATTAAAACAGTAAAAATTCAAAACTGTGGCAATGCCAAATGCTGGCAAGAGTGTGGAGCACAGGAAATCTCATTTCTTACTGGAGAGGAAAGCAGTACAGCCATGCAAGACGGTAGCTTCTTACAAAACTAAAGATACTCTTATCATACAATCTAGCAATCACAATCCTTGGTATTTGCCCTTGATAGTTGAAATCATATGTCTACACAAAAAAAATGCACAGAGATGTTTATAGCAGCTTTATTCAAAACTGCCAAAACTGAGAAGTAACAACTAAATGAATAAACAAATTGTGGTATATGCAGATGATAGAATAGAATATTATTCATCAGTGCTAAATTAAAATGTGCTATAAAGCCACAGAAAGACATGAGGGAACCTTAAATGCATATTTCTAAGTGACAAGAGTCAACCTGAAAAGACTATATATTATATGATTACAACTATATTACATATTGGAAAAGCCAAAGTTGTGGAAACAACAGAAAGATGATGTGCTTCCCAAGGGCTCAGGAGAAGGTGAGGGAAGTAAGGAGACCAGGGGACACAAGAGATTTTAGAGCAATGAAACTATCCTGTATGATATCATAATAGTGATTATATGTCATCAGACATGTCAGAGTCCATAGGATGTATAATACAAAGTGAATCCTAATATAAACCTTGGTTAATAATAATCTATCAAAATAAAAGAAAGACACAAACTAAAAATAATAACAATAATAATATTAATAATATTAACCTATCAAAATTGGCTCATCAACAGTAAAAGGTAATACCAGATGTTAATACCTGATAAAACTGGGAAGAGATAGAGCAAATGGGCATGTGCTACTTAACCCTCAGTCTTTCTATAAACAGAAAACTGAAAAAAAAAAGAATTGTTTTAATTACTAAAAATCCAAGTAATACATGGAGACATTGTTGAAGAAATCTCAAACCATTCAGAAATAAACAGATTAAAACACTCATGTAGCAAGTGATCCTTCACACCAATCCCTCATTCCATGAGGTAAATATTATTCACAGGGGCTGAGGATATAGCTCAGAGGTAGAACTCTTGCCTGGCATGTGCAAGGCCCTGGGTTCAATCCCTAGCATCACATAAATAAATAAATTAATAAATTAATAATTAAATTTATTTATTCATTAATAATTAAATTTATTTATTAATTAATGATTAAATTTATTTATTTATTTATTTCATACTTTGGCATTCATGCTTCTAGTTTGCTTTTCAACACACTATTCCTGCTATTTCTACTAAGTTTTTAAACAGACATGGGTCCACTTTATATAAATTAGTCTGAAATTCCAATAGTTCTTAAGGCATTCATGAGCGGTCACTGATGTTGCACATTATTATTTTTTTAATTCAGGAAATACATTTCCATGTGGGCAATCTATAATCTGAAACCCCTTTTGTCTTCCCAGAGTACGGTACAGTGATAGACATGAAGTAGGCCTCCAGAAATGTTTAAGAATTGGGTAGAAATTTACTAAGTTCAGATGAAAAAGAATTACATTAAAACATAGCTCCATGGTCTGACAGTTAAATTCTGAAGCAAAGCAACCCTTTGCACAGCCTGTATGTCAATGGAGTGTCCACCGTAGAAGGAGACTAACTTTTGCATTTTCATTAATGGTTTTAGCTCTCTTGACTATACACAAAGAAATGATTGCTATCTCCATCTTAAAGTCAAGAAACCCGACAGCCAGGGAGGTTAAATGTTTGCTCAAGATGACTCAACTAGTAGTTGGAAATCCAATCAAGTATTCAAGTCCTATGGTGCCTCTCAAAAGTACCTTCTTCAGGTAACAAGTACACAACTATCCCTTTTCTCACAGTCCCAAATTGTCTCAAAGGGTCATTTGTGACCAGTGCAGACAGGAATATACCCACATCTCACTTAATATCATGTCTTCATTGGTCCCTTTCTTTAAAAGAAAATCATGTTTCATCCATGGATTTTAGTTTTAAGGTAGAAATCTAACCAGGGTTTTTACACAATCTGGGGCTTAGTGGTTTAGGAAACTGTTTTTCTCATTAACTAGAAAGGACTAAGACACTGTTAAGTGAGAAAAAGAGGGGAAATGCATAGCAAACCTAGTATTTATATGAATTTCATTCCCAGGGAATATAGCCAAATAAACATCATGCCAAGGAAAAGGGAACTTTTTTGAATGAATGTGAAATAAACTATTAAGTCATACAAATAAATCCAACGTCAACACCTCAGACTAGGTTGACTACACACACACACCAAAGCTCATACTTCTTAAGGACTTAGGCCTCTCATGTTCTTTTTGGGATCTTGTTTGTTTTGGTCCTAGGGAAGGCATGCCTGCTTTATACTGGGTCTATTCATTAGGGAGGAAAATCTGTGTGAATCAAGTAAGGAAAACCACATTATTCCAAGATCCTGCCCTGTCTCTCCAGTAAGCCTTTACCACATTTCTGAGCTCTGTGATTCAAGGAAGCATGCTCTCTTCTCCCATGTACCTTCTCCATCTTATTTTCCCATGAGACTCCTCTGTCCAACAGGAAGGAATCCAATATTCAGCAATTCAGAGGGTATCACTACTCATGACTTGGCAATGTTGCTGCTGACAGTTATCTACATTAACCTACAGTAGATGCAAAATATAGGCCGCCTTTTCCTCCAGCCCATCTCCAGAAGCACCACAAATAGATATGCAACGAAGCTTCATTCATTTGTTACATAATCATCTATTTTTTGTTATGAAACTGTTTGGCTGGATCTGTCATCAAAGTTTAACCTCCCCTGACAGATAAACCAGAATTTTGTTCCCAGTGCCAGGCACAAGATCTTCTGGCTCCAGTAACAACTGAGCTAGAAAGGGTGCTCTAAATTTTATATGTCATCTCATTTTGTTCTTTGTGTGGATGGAAGAACAGATTAAGGCCAGGCACAGAGTCACATGCCTATAATCTGAACTATTGGAGAGGTTGAGGCAGGATGATCACAAGTTCAAGGCAGGCCTAGGAAACTTGGTGAGACTGTCTCAAAATAAAATAAAATAAAATAAAATAAAATAAAATAAAATAAAGTGGTCTGGGGGTGTAGTCCAGTGGTAGGACACTTGCCTAACATGTACGAAGCCCTGGGTTCAAGAAGAGAGGTTTAAGCATTGCTTACATGGAATCAGGTGGCTGAAAGTTTGGAGAGAAAAGCATTCCAAGGAGAGAGAATGGAATATACAGTGGTGTGAAGGCAACAAGCAGTATGGTGTATGCAGAGAACTTTATGTTCTGCTGGAACATAAAGCAAGAAACAAGGAGTGATGAGAGACAAACAGGAAAGTAAGCCATGTGGAGAAGCTTGCGCTTTGTCTTGACAGTGATGGACACATATTTGGAGAACTTAGACTAAAGACTGACAGGTTGGATATAAAGTTTAGAAAAATCCCTACCACTGCTGTGGATTTGAGTGGAAACAGACAGGAGTCCAGGAGGTCAAGTTAGAGAGCTGGTGCAGAGTTACAGCAAAATAGAGAAAACTGAAGAACAGGGATAACAGGAATAGAGACAGAGCATTGATTGGACAATAATCGAGAACCTAAAATATTTGGGAAAAGTGGGGACAGAGTCTACTAAGGAGAGAAAGAACAACCAGCAAAAAGACACAATAAGAACTTGGAGTGCAGAACATTAAGGAAATTATCCAGCAATGCTAACAATGTTAAGTACATCTGGCGTAGGCATTATTAGGCTCTCCATTGTCCAATAATTCAGCTTTTCTGACTGGGTATTTTCATTTAGCATTAGTTTCAAGGTTCATCCATGTTGTAGCCCGTATAAGTGTTCCATTTGTTTTTATTGTCAAATAATACTCAATTGACAGGATATGCCACATTTTATGTATCCATTAATTAGTCGATGGACATTTGGTTATTTTCACTTTTTTACCAAGTATAAATATGTTGCAATGAATATCCACATATAAATTTTTGTGTGGACATATTTTTATTTCTCTTGTGTATATCTCTATGAATCTGATTGATGAACTACATGGTAATATCATATTCAATGTTTTCAGGAAATAGCAGATTATTTTTGCAAAGTGGGTGTATCATTTTATGTTCCCAATAGCAGTGTATGAGTGTTTAAGTTGATCCACATCTTTTTGATTATAGCCATCCTAGTGTTGTGATGTAATATTTCATTGTTGATTTGAATTTCCCTGAAGACTAATGCTGAACATCTTTTTAAGGACTTCATGGCAGTTGGAAATATTTTTTGTATAAATTATCTATTCAAGTCCTTTGCCCATTTTTAATTTAGTTCTCTTTTTATTGTTGAGTTGTGAAAACTTTTTATATAGTCTACATGCAAATCTCTTATCAGATATATGATTTGCAAGTATTTTCTCCTATACTGTATATTTTCTTTTTAGGCCCTCGATGATATCTACTGATGCCCTTTTCCACTGGTTGGTTTGCATTTGGCATCATACCTAAAATATCAATGTCTAACCCAAGATTACTCATTATATTTATGTTTTCTTCTAAGAGTTTTACAGTTTACCATCTGTAATTTAATCTTTGATTCATTTTGAGATAAATTTTGGATATGGGCAAACTAAGAATACAACTTCATTCTTTTGCATATAAATAATCAGTTGTTTCAGATCATTTGTTGAAAAGATTACTCCTTCCTGTGGCATCTTTGTCAAAACTCAGCTGACAGTAAATGACAGAATTTATTTCCAGCATCAGTTCTATATCACTGATCTATAAGTTTATCCTATACTGCTACCACATAATCTTGATTATTGTAGAGCTGCTTTGAGTTAAAACTAGGAAGTCCTCTGACTCTACTTCTTTTCAAAGATTGTTTTGACTATTCCTAGGTTATATGTTTTTAAGATTATCTTCTCAATTACTTCAAAGAAGTCAGCTGGAATTTTGATAGGGATTACACTGAATCTGTATGTTTCTTTGGCATATTTCCATCTAAACAATATTTAGACTTCCAATCCATGAACACAAAATGTCTTACCATTTATTTAGATTCTTAATTTCTTTCAAAATTTTATGTAAATGCAGAGTTTGAGTTTTCTGTTTCTTTTATTAAATTTATTCCCAAGGGGGCTGGGGATATAGCTCAGTTGGTAGAGTGCTTGCCTCACAGGCAAGGTTCAATCCCCAGCACCGAAAAAAAAAAAAAAAAGAAAAAAAAGAAAATTTATTCCCAAGTATTTTGTTATTTTTGATGCCCTCATAAATGGAATTATTTAATCAATTTCATTTTTGGATTGTTCATTGCAAATGTAGAGGATTCCTTAAGATTTACCATATATACATGATTATATCACCTGTAAAAAGAGAGTTTCTTAATATCAAATACGGATGCCTTTTTGGTTACATTTAAAGTAACACATGCTAATTGTACATATTTATGGGGTATGATGTGATATTTCAATACCTGTATATAATGTGTAATGATCATATGAAGGTAACTAGCATATTCATTCCCTCAAACAGTTATCATTTCTTTAGACTGGAAACATTCAAAAACCTCTCTACTAACCATTTTAAAATATACAAATATTGTAAATCATAATTATTGTACTATACTATAAAACATTGTAAGTGATTCCTCCTAACTGAACTCCTATTCCTATTAACCACATAGGTGTCTTTTTTTTTCCTTGACTAATTTCTCTGGTTCGTACTGCCAGAATAGCCTTGAATGGAGTGCTAAGAGTAGATATCCTTGATTTCTCTCGTATCTTTGGTACAATTCATTTGTCACTTTTAAGCATGATGTTAGCTGTGGATCTTTAATAATGCTCTTTATCAAGTTTAGGAGTTTTTCTACTATCCTATTTTGTTGAACGTTTTATATCTTGAAGGGTCTGTTAATTTTTTTTTCAATATTTTTCCTGCATCCATTAAGATGATCACATGGGTTTTATCTTTTATTCTATTAATATTATATATTACACTTATTGATTATCAGAAATCAAACAAATCTTGCATTCCTGGCATAAATCCAAGTTGGTTGTGTTACATTAACCATTTTATATGTTGCTACATTCCGTCAGCTAGTCATTTAAAAAGAAGATTTTTGTCTATATTCGTAAGAGATATTGGTCTGTAAGTTTTATTATGATGTCTCTGTATGGTTTGGGTATTAGTATACCATTGACACAACAAAATGTACTAAAAATTTTTGGAAGAGGGCTGGGGAGATAGCTCAGTTGGTAGAGTGCTTGCCTTGTAAGCACAAGGCCCTGGGTTCAATCCCCGCACCCAAAAAAAAAAAAAAAATTTGGAAGCATTACTAAAGAATTGGTATTTAAATATTTGATATAATTCACCAGTGAAGACATCTGAATGTGGACTTTTATTTACAGATAGTTTTTTTAGTTTTGTTTTTATTCTTATTACTAAAACACCGTATTCAACCTCTTTATTTTTTATAGACTTATTCTACTAGATATAAATGTAAACATTCTAATTTTTATATTTTTTAAATATTTATTTATTTAGATTTATTTACTTATTTTTGTGGTGCTGGGTATTGAACTCAGGGCCTTGCACATGCTAGGCAAGTGCTCTATCACTGAGCTACATCCCCTACTCCTAGATTATATTTCTTGAGTTAGTTTTGGTTGTTTGTATCTTTCGAGGAATGTGTCCACCTCTGAGTTATTTACCTGGTTGGTACACATTTGTTCACAATACTCCCTTACAATTCTTTTTCTTTATGCAAGGCCAATAATAACATGTTTCCTCTTGATTTTAGTAACTTCAGTCTTCTTTATTTTTAGGTTGGTTAAACTAGGCAAAGTTTTATCAGCTTTAATTAACTTTTCAAAGAACCATCATTTGGATTTGGTTACATTGATAAATTTTATTGTTTTTCCATCATGTTTTTAATTAATTTCTGCGTTAATATTTATGTTTTGTCTTGTTTTCCTTAAGTTTATTTTGTTCTTCTTCCTCTTTTTTTTTTTTTACAGCTTCTTAAGGTAAAAGGATAGTTTGCTTTGAGATTTTTATTTTATTTGAGACTTTAAAAATATAGTTTCTTACAACTATAAATTTCCCTCTAAGAACTGTTTTAGTTGCATTTAATAAGTTTTATTGTGTTGTAACTTCATTCTTACTCACTTACTTACTCATAGTTGTTTATCATTTTACTAGTGATTTTCTTTGACCAATTGGTTACTTAGGAGAATATCATTTTAACTTTTACATAAAATCATCTCCTGGTATCCTTGAGGGCTTAGTTTCAGAACCCACATGCACACCAAATCTGCAGATGCTCAAGTCCCTTACATAAAATGGTGTGGTCTCTTTGCATATAACCTGCACACACCTGTATACTTTAAATCATCTCTTGATTACTTATGATATCTAATTCAATGCAAGTGCTATGCAAAAAACTGATGTACTATATTGTTTAGGGAATAATGACATATTCAGTGTAAGTGTAGCTGCACCTTTTTTTTTTCAAAATATTCTTATCCATGACTGCTTGGATCTGTGGATGCCAAATTCATGGAAAGAGGGCTAACTATATTGCAAATTTCCAAAATTTCTTTTATAGACTTCTACTTCTACATTTTGTGGGTAGATAATATATTTCATGTGATTTCAATCCTTTGAAGCTATTGAGGTTTGTTTTATGACCTAGCATGTGTTCTATTTGGAGAATATTACATATATAATTAATAATGCATTTAAGGTTTTGTTTGACTTATCTCTTACCCCAATATCTCTGCTAAGCTGTCTCATTTGGTATTACACCCAGTTGTTAGGCTTCAAGAATTATTGGATGGTCATTCTACTTTCTGAACAAATCCCTAGGGACACATATTTCTCCACAATCTGATCCAATTAAACTCAGGCCCCTCTGGGGATAGTGTTTAGTTTTTTCTTTCTCCAGAAGGGTTCCTCTTAGCTGTACTTTCCAATTCTTTCTGATCAACTAGAGATGTATGACTTGGTTTGCTGCTCTTATAGTATAATATAAAGCTGCCACCACCCCCCTGCACCCCATCCTTTCCGCTGCAGTCATTTCCCTGCCTCCCAACTATCTGTCAGTCTGTGAACATCCTAGCTAGCTATTGGTTCATCAGTCAGCTTGCAAGTATCCTTCTCTGTTATTGGTCCCCTGTTAGCCCGGAGGAATTCAACTGCTTAAGGATAGCTTCCCCTTCATCTTTTCTCATGCTTTTCTCTCTCCTACTCACTTTCTTTCTCCTCCTCGCTTTTCACACTCTTTCTTGCACGTGCCCTTTCTCTTTTCCTCTAATTTTCTCTCTTACCCTCCAGGGAGACACTCTGTTTGCTTAATAAACCCTCTTATGTGAATTCCCGTGTCCAGCGTGGTTTTCTGGGTTCTTACATATAGAGCTACCAGCCTCTTCTCAATTGCTTACCACTACAATCTTTGTTCTAGAGAATGTCCTTTGGCTTGAAATTCTCCACTCTGTTTTAAATAAAATAAGTTAGTATGGATAGCACTTTGGAGTTCTCTGTTCTTTTGGATTGCCTCACCCTAGTACATTCTCTGAGTTACTTCCCTTAAGCTAGGAAAGAACAGGGAATGTGTCGGGGATGTTAGGCTCTGTTTTATTGGCTTGCCTTTCCCAGCATGGAACCTCCCGATGATTGAGCTGAGGCCTCAGTATTTTCTGGCTCTCTACCACATGTGGGGGTAACTGGATATGAGACAGGAATTGGGATTACAGAAAAAGAAAGACTGAGTCACAAAAGAAAAGTGCCTGTGAACAGTTAGTATGCCAAGAAACACTCATGAATCTTTGATATGCAAAACAAGCATTCCATGAGAACCCAGCCTATGTCCTTGGGCCATACCCTTAGCCCATGTGCTTACCTGCAAAAAGTAATGTGATACAGGCAATATGCAAGTGCAGGGGAAACTGGGGTAAAATTGTGTAACTCCACCCTAATACCACCTCTATCCAGCCCCTGGGTATTTTCCCTCTATAAATATAGTAACAGCCCATACTAAGAGGTTGCTGTCTCTCCTTCTGGAGATGACCTGAATTCTTCCTTGAATGTGAACTTTTTACTTTACCCCAAAAGATGTCTCTCTTGAGATAGGTCACATTCTTCCTTGAATGTATATCTGCTTTCCTAAATAAAACTATCTCTGACTGGCATGTGCTAAAATTCTTTTCTGTCACATGAATCAAGGACCCTCACTTGTCCTGAGTTGAGGTTCCCCATTCTCCGGAACTCTTCCAGTGAAAAATGAAGGAAAGGAGCCTCTAACTCTGAGCCATTCTCAACAGGAATTTAGCCTCTGCGACTGAGAGCTGAATGGGATAAGAAATTCTGCTGGCCTGTCCTTCTAAGTGAGATACCACCTACCTTGACAGAAATCTGATTGGAAAGGAAGCACCATCTCTTTGACTACCTCTACCCAAAGCAGACCTTCTATTTTGCTGAGTGGGCAGAAGAGGAAGTGTGTAGAAAGCAGATTGTGTCTCATGTGCCAGAGTCTAATTGTTCTTAGAACAATGGCGATTTAGTAGATTTTCTTACATAATTGTTTCTTATTTTTTGTATTTCATTAGGACCATTGCCAGAAATTTTAAATGGTTGGGCTTCTTTTTCAATCTGTGTGAGTTATGATTGTTTTGCATGGAAATGGGTCCATGGAGCTTCTTTCTCTACCATTCTGGAAAGAGAATTCCAATAATCTTCTTAAGCCTACTGGGACTTGAAGGTTGCTTGTTATCTCTGCAGAACCTAGCTTAGCATGACCAAAGTCATATCTAGTATTAAAGCAGAATTGAGGAAAACTCAAGGGAAAAAAAATTATAAAACAATGATTTGCCAACTTGGTCCTTTTCTGATAAATTCCTGACCCTTTGAATGGAGTAGATTTATTGATTTATTCCAGAATAATGCCTTTCCTGTCTTTCCTTTGTCTTTTTTGTTGCATTAAAGATCCTGCTTTAATGCATCTATGCATATTGCTTCCCCTTGTTAAGAAGTCCCCAGTTACTTTAGGATACTTGAAATCTTTAAAACACAGGACTCACTTAAAGAAGTATTATAAGAGCAGGGATCCAATCGATCTTATGGACTCCAGTATTCCCAGAACCTAAAACATCACCTGACTTGCCTGATCCCTGATAGCTGCTCCCAAAACATATTTTTGAATGGAAGTGTCAGCAAGTTACTTCTGTTCTTTTGTCATACCATCTGCCCTGGGGGGGGTGTAAATGTACCAAAAGATTGTCCCCTTACATTATCTTTCTGAAAGCAACTTCCCCAAAGACTGGTTCAAATTGGGAACCTAAAACTCCTAGGTTCTAGGGGACTCTGTACATCAATAATGTATCCCAAGATTCTTCTGATCAGGAGTTTTGGCATTGTTTTTAAAGATATCTCAGAAAACCCAACGGGTGTACTCTGGGATGAGTAATACCACAAAACAGAATGTGGTCCCGAGTTTTAAGAACAAAAAGCAATTTGAGGAAACTGACCATCAAAGAAGTTGCTGTTAAACATAAGGTGAGTGATTCTGAATAACCATCTCCCACCTAGACCTAGGCCTCAGGGAGACCTGAACACTTAGCCATGCCCTCTGAATGATGGCATAGAACACAGGTTTGTCTCTTACTTAGAACCAAGAGAATCTGGCTTCTTCCCAAAGCAATTATGTCTAAGAGCTCAAGAAAATCCCCAAGTAATAAAAAGATAGCCACCAACCCATCACAACAAGCCTGTCTGGAACCTGTGTTCTAGATGTAACAGAACTTTGATCCACTATCTCTCCTATCTGGGTTCTTTCCTAGCTCTGATACCTGCCTCCTTAGTCAGCCTCATGCCAGCCTTTCTGCAGACTCTGCCAGGCCGAGTCCACTCACTCCTCACTCCCAGTTGAACTTTTCTAGGAAGTTCAGCTCATCTAGGCTTCCAGCTTTTTCATCCCTCTCACCTAAGACTGACCCAACATTTGTCTGGTCTTGACTTCACTCTGCTTTACATGGAGTAATTAATTCATTGGTTAATTGATGAGTTCAATGAATTCATCAATCTCCTACTTGAGTCCCTGTTTGGATTCTATGACTCTGTGTCTTTAACCTTATTGGAAAGTAGCCACATGTCAGATTTACCTTCACTTCTTCCCAGGCCATTTATTAAAAAAGCAAAACAAAAAAAAAGCACAAACAGATCTGGGTAAAAAGAAAAAAAAGCTCTCAGTCTTTGCCCTCTTGGCATCAGCTTTGAGACACCTGGCCAAGTACAGCCTGTGCTAAGTTTCAAAGAAAAGGCAGATAACTTTGAAGATTTTATTTCACAGGGGACAAAAGATAAAAGTCTCTGCCAAGTTGTCATTAGATGCTTAATGCCATTCTTGGTGGGGTGCTAGAGGCGCCCCTCCTTCTCTGTAGACCTCTAGCAGGTTAGGTTTCAGAGCTTTAATTTGAGGAAGGATTTACAGCTGTGAAGAGGTATAATATCATTTTGATTTGGATTGTACTAGGCTGGGGAAGCCAGATTACATTTGTATGAAACTGTATTAGAAGATATGACGAAAACCACCAAAATCGAATAAAGAGAAATTTTTCCAGAGAGCCTAAATACAGGGGCCTATCTTTCCAACACCTGTACATTGTTGTTTTATCATTCTCATTTACACCAAGGGCATCCAAGCAGAAACACGGAAAGGAGATGGCAGAAATGTGGTGTGTGCTGGACCTGCCCATTGATCAGTCTGTCGTCAACCTAATCCAGAGGCCCTTTCCCCGGATAAAGAAAAAAAAAAATTAATTAAACCTTAGAGAAGTAGGGAAATTAGCATGGAGGGGAAAAAATTTTCGTGAAAAATACCCAACTTTCATCTCCTGGGGGCACTGTCTAATTCAGAGTCACAAAGAAATCCATCAATGTGTCTCCAAAGTTTCACTGGGCCTCAGTCCATCCACCTCCACCATATGCTACCGTGTACGCGTGTTACACAGCATCCCCAGATAATGACTTAAAGATAATGACTTGAGTGGAGAGTGTGCTTTTCCTCCAGAAAGTCATAATACTGTTTTAAAATCTGACTCTCCTCATGTGCACAGCAAAAAATAAATCACTTTGGGTTATCACAGAAACAGTTTCTTCTGAGATGAAGCATGGAAAAAAATTAGCTGTTGCTTGTAATCATTCACACTAACTTCCCAGAACTGGGCAGGTTACCAGCATCTTTCATGGGGATTCAGAGATGGAAAAATGGGACACTATGGGTTGAAATCTTAAAATTGAAATATGTTTGTACCAGAGTCTCCAGTTTCAAATGGAATGTGTTGTTCTTTGCTGGGGAGAATTTGAGAAAGTAAGGCTACTTTCTATCCTCAGAGAACTGCTAACTTCCAAAAATGAGGGAAATCATGAAGCCATCCATGAACATTTTCAGGGCTTCCCTAATTCTTACATTGTTGGTTTCTTTATGAATGGTAAGAAGTCAAAAAGCTAAAGATATATGAGAATTTCTTGATTTCTGCCAGGCCTTCTGATCTCTCAGTTACCACAGGGGTTGGAAAGACCAGTGTGTCCATAGGAAACAACTAATGAAGGCTGTTGTTTTATACCTATACCTCACTCCTCAGACAAATCAAATACAACAACTACCTAAACTTCAGGGTTAAAGTTGACAAGGGCCCATTACTGAAGGCTCCATGTCTTCTACTTTTGCAGTAACAGGTTACCTGGTGAGCCCAAATATGGTAGAGATGAGGTAGAAAAGCCACTTTTCTCCAAGTACTGGGTGAAGACATGGTTTCCACAGGGACATAAAGAGTCAATAAAGGTAGAGAACACAATTAGGTCTCAATTTCCAGATCTGGTTCATAAATAAAGTGAATCAGATAAAAATGTGTCAAAAAAATCTCTCATAAGGCTCAAAAGAACTTAAGTTTCTTGTATTTTCCAGAATGAGCTGCAAGTCATAAATTATCCTTACTTCCAAAACCTACCAAAGGGACACATGCTTTGTATCTGTCTTCTTGTTAATTAATGAACCTTAACATAAATAAATTTTTCTAAAAGTATAGGAAAGAGTTAAAACCTACAGTTACCTTCCTTTTGAGAATCAATTGGTTTCCCTTACTACCTTCTCAGACAATAAAACAAAGGTTACTTCTGGACCCAGAGAAGAAAAAGGAACATAACTTCTTTGGCCCTTGGGCTCTAAGCAAGTTATCAATATCTGTTTGAACCTTGAAGTTTGACATTGAACTCCTCGGAGGTGGGTACCTCATAAGCAAAGGAGAAAAAATGAGAAAAAAAAAAAAGAGAGAAAGAATGGGATGGTAAGAAGAACTATGCTGCTGATACCTGACATTTCTTTGGAAGTCAGTTTCCTTGTATGGAAAATGCAAGAGTAGATTAAGATAAGTCTGAAAGAAAAGTCAATCTCTAATTAAGAGATAAATAAGGTCTCTCAAGCAAGGAAGAAAACTGTGCTCAAATATCCTGAGAGAGAGAGAGTTTTTGAGTCTACACAGTGGCAATGTAGTGTGGTGGTGAGAAATATGCTATATGAGTCAAATCACCAGATTCTACATCCTCATTGCACCACCAAGTAGAACAGGTTAAGCTAAGACTCAGCTTCCCCATCCTTCTGAGAAGAATAATAAGAGCTCCAATATCATAGGACTACTAAAAAAGTTTAATCAAATAGTACGAGTAAAGCTGCTAGCAAAACAATGCCTGGTCTCCAAAGTAAACACACAAAAACATTAGTAATTATAAGAAAGGCAATGGGGCTGGGGTCGTGGCTCAGTGGTAGAGCACTTGCCTAGCATGTGTGAGGCACTGGGTTAGATCCTCAGCACCACACATAAATAGATAAAATATAGGTCTTTCAACAACTAAAATTTTTTTTTAAAAAAAGAAACACAATGAAAAATAATTGTATTTGATAGAAAAATGTAGTCTTCACACATTCAAAATATTCCTTACTAGAGAACCTATAAGATCAAGAATTAAAATAGAGTTGTAAGAAAAATAGCATTATGTGATGTCCTTTGGATTAATAGTAGGAACAAATAAAGCAATCCAAATTTAGAAAAATCTTTTGAGCTAGTCTGCAGTGACTGTGTCACTTGGGAAAGGAGACTGTATGTTCCCTGCATTCTAGAGAGCTGTTAGGAAATGCTTGCTGACCCCTGACAAACCTTCAGCCTCCCCAGGAACACAGTTAGGCAGCTTAATTTGGGCAGGCGAGGAAAAAGCATGAGTTCACACCCAAACGCTGCCTGGTTTCCATCTGTGTGATTTAACCATGAGCCACAGCTCGCCTCCGTGGACACCAAGCCCAGCTGCCAGGGAAAGGTTTCAGACCCACAGTGGTGCCCCAACAATTTCCGGTTCAGTGGAAAGCTAAGGAACACAGAGGCTCACAGCATATGATTTCTTCATATTTCATCAGTTTCCAGATTTTAAGCAATTTTAACCTTCTCTCTCTGTGGACACAGAAGCTTCTGTACTATAAGTGGAAATCACTGGACTTTAAGTAATAGGAGCCAGACTCACATTCCAGATGGGCATCCAACTGGCACCATGACCTTGGCCACATCCCGACCTTTCTGAGCTTTATCTGTAAAATGGGCCAAAGTCAATTTCAGTGGGTTCTAGGGAGATGTGCTTATTTGACAGAAGTGCCTAAATAAATTGCTATTCTGAACTCAAAGGAGTTGCCAATCTATTCTTAAACCACTCTGTAATTAACCAAAAAAAAAAAAAAAAAAAGTTTCCCAAACTTACCTAGGAAAAGAAGAAAGAAAATTCAACGCTACATAAACTGGCTAGAGGCAAAGCAAAAAGCTGCTTGGATAGAGCAGCCAGCTTCCCACAATTTATTCTTTAATAACTTCTACTGTACTATTTCTGGGGCACATCAAAGGACAATAACAGCCCGATGTTGGTAATCCCTCTCACATATAAAAACTTTCATTACAGAGTGTTAAAGGCATCACTCTGTCTGAGAAATGGGAATCAATAGGAGTTGGCCTATTTTTTTCTTTCCCATCCTGGGGTAATAGCACTGGTTTTTTTTCCCCCAGTGATACAGCACTCAGTGGCCAAGTTTCCTCTGATGGCTGCAGATGAGCAACAAGATGAAGATTCTCTGTGACAAATGGAAAAGAGGAAAAGAAGTCCAGAGACTGATTCTGTGTCAGAAGCCCAAAGAGTGTTCCATTCCAATTAGCCTAAATGCTGCTTATAAACATTGGCTTTGATGTGCCTTTGGAAGTCACTGGCGTTCATTTTAACTTGATCACTTTTGTGTTCCTATATGTAAAAGATTTTAATTAAAAAGTGTTTCTAATGAGCACCCCAAGAGCAGGGTAATTTTGGGATACGGCAGCAGATCTCAGTAACACAGTCAATTTTTCCCATATTATCTATAATACAACTTACTGGAGTTAGAGACATAAAATTACTTCCAATTTTTTTAAAAATTCAGCCGAACTATAGGATTCACTTTCTTTAAAAGATCACTTCAGCTTTTCAAAGGCCAGAACACCACTTTGTTCCCCTTTATTATGAACATACAAGGGTCAAAGGCTACTCAGAGCATGTCCTTAGAACAGGTGATCAGTAAACCATGCCTTGAGAAATCCAGAGGCCACATTCTGGCGTCCCCTCCCTTAACCACTTAGCAGCATCTGACCAGTTGATGGCCCCCTCCTTCATAAGGCATTTTCTTACATACCTCCAACCCCCAACCACATGACATTATCCCTCCTCTACTACTCTGCTCCATTTATTTTCTTCAAGGCTTTATAGGGACTTAAAGCCATGTCAATTTTTTTTCGTGTGTTTTTTATCTGACTCTATCCCCTATACTTGGAAGGTTCTGGCACAGTGTACACACTCCATAAGTGCTTGTTGCCTCACTGACTCTCGGTATTTTCTTTTGACAGAAAGAACTAAAGTTCAGAGAAGGAAAGTCACTTGCCCAAGAATACATAGTGAGAGGCAGAACTGGGATTTGAACCTCAGGTCACCAAACATGGAGCTCATAATCACAAAACCTCTGCAATGGATAAGAAGCCTCAAAATAAATATCCTAGAAAAGTGCTGGCAATTATTTTCCCTAAAGGGGCAAATAGCAAATATTAATGGCTTTGTGAGCCATGTATGTTTTTATGCATGTTTTCAAAAGGACACTTTAAATATGCAAATACATTCTTAGCTTGAAGGGTCATACAAGTAGGACACAGCTGAATTTGGCACACAGACCTTAGTTTGCCATTTCTGTCCAAGAGAACAGGAACTATGTCTAGTAGTTTCCCAACTTCATCTCAGGTCCTAGAGCCCTGAGCAGAATCAATTCAAATTTGTGGAATAAGTGAATTTCACCTCAGTCTTCTAGATAGCAAGATGCTCACAGGTAACGAAAGGACAGAGGTACCTCCTACAGCTAAAATTGTGCACCGCCAAGGAAAGGGAGGTGGGTGGTCCCTGTGGCTGTGCACAGTGGTCATGTACAGGCAGAATGCTGAAAAGTTCCGAAGCGCTGAGAGCAAAGTAAAGCAGATGGGGAATGTTGAGAGGTGGAAAAGTTGATGCTAGTCCATTTCCAAGTACACTTGGAAGATGAGCTTCTCAGAAGGTAGATTGAAGGCAAGGAGCTGTTTCACCCTATTGGCTTCCTGTGCTCTTGCCCTGCTGAGACTGTCTTTTGGCCACTGCAAAAAGAGCCAAAATAGTGAGTCCTTCACAGCATGCGAACTCTTTTAGCTGTAAGACATGAAGCAGGTTTTCTCTTGGTCTTTTATTCAGTCATTCATAGAAAAGGACATGCTGTGACCTCATTTTCACTCTGAAGTAAAAGACAACCAAGTGGCTTCCTGCCTCTGGGTTCGGTAGAAATCCGGCTTTGATGGAGCCTTCAGTTCCATTGATGCCAAGTCATGGGGGAAGGGCACCTTTCCACTTTCAGGATGGTGGACCCCTGCAGAGACCAGCTGCTCATGGGAATCCTGGCAACACCAGGGAAAGAGGGACCAGGAGGAAAAGAGGTTCCAGTTTATAATCTTGGAGGCACTACAAAAGACTCCCATTGTTAAAATCAATTCTCCTCAGGGGAAAGATGCTTGGCAAGAAAATGTGACTCAGCAAATAGTGGGACACGTGTGTGGAAGGTTTTTCAAAAGCCATTCTGATAGCACCATTTCAAAAGACTCATTTTGATGGTATTTGGAATTGTAGCAGAACCTGAAGTAATACCTAAGTGAACAATTTCAGATCAACAATAATTTATATTTACCTGATTTTTTCTCTCCTTGAAACTGAGGACTACACAGATCTTGTTTTGCCATTTCATCCCTAATGCCCAATATGGAGCCTCACACAAAATAAGGACATAACGATTATTTATTGAAAAATAAATAACTACAGTATGTTATGACTATAGCTACTACTGCCTATGCCCAAGGCTTATACACAGTTGGTGCATAATAATTTCATGAAAAATTAACTATCACCATCACTGATACCATTATTGCTACGTAACCACCACCACACCACCATTATTCCACCACTGAGTCTCTATTAAAAAGTCAGTGGGGTAGGTATTTATAGACACTGCCTGGCCTAGAAAATTATCATTCCCATTTTATAAATGAAAAACTGAGGTACAGAAAAGAGAGATAAGTATTCTAATAAAAATAGTAAGAGGTAGAACTGGAATAATGATGTTACTATTGTTATTCTTGGTCAGATAAACCAGGGGAAATGAGGAATAGGTTGAAACTGAAGAACAGGGCTCTATTTCCTGACTCTATTTTGGTCTCTTAAGTATTTCTTTTCACCGAGAGGAATCAGGAATCCTTGATGACTGTTTCCAGATCTGTGCCAAAAAAATAAGCGCAATGAACTAGGAGTTTGTCACAGAAAGTTATCAAAAATGACTATGGTTGTGTCAAAAGCAGTAAGAGCCAAATTGAAAGGGATCTGATGGCCAAAAATTACTTGGCTTCCACATCAAAAAGAGATTGATTGCATATATATCCATGACTTATTAATAGTAGTTATAAAAAGTCACTGGTCACCTTAAGAAATTGCTAGGACACCAACTCATGATTTGGAAAATGTAAAAAAATTAATAAGCATTTAATCTACCTTTTCTGCAAGGACAACATTTTAAGAGAATCAAACTGGCATTTGTGAGAATGTTCTTCCTTTAAGAGGAAGCAAAGGTAGTAATAGCAGGAAGAATGACAGATTTAGAAAATCACCATTTCATAACTTTTAATGTGTCTAGGAAACTGCCATCCAAGGCTACAAAAGCCTTGCCTCAAAGCTAGTTTGAGAACTTGATACTGAAGGCATCAGACTGACAACACCTGAATTTATGAATCAATTGTAATCTAACTAAAAGTGGAAAATTCAGACATTACATCAGTGGTTCCCTGATGTACATTAGAATCACCTAGGGAGATTTAAAAAATCCCAATGTTCAGGTCATGTCCCAAACCAATCAAATAACAATGTCTGGGGCCAAAGTCAGGAATCAGAAATATATCCTTTCCTTTCTTAAAAAAGATTTTCCAGGTGAACCCAATGTTGGAACAAAGTTCAGGATTCATTTCCTTTTGTGGCTCATGATGTCATGCAGTAGGAGACAGATGATGCTCCCTAGGATATGCAATTACCTTTAAATCTAACTACATATTTACTAAAAGCACGGCAAGTAGAGAAACATCTTATACAATAACACCACAAAGAAAAGATCAGAGAAACCCAAAATATGGGGGTATTCAAAGAGGTAGGAATGATCCATTTTTGTCTGCAAGTAAATGGCATTTTTACAAATGGGGGTTGGTGTCTGGAGGGCCTTTCTTAAAGCTGAAAGAGTTGTGCTTCTGGCTACGAAGGAGTAACTCATGTCAGAATAATCCTCCTAGAGACAACAATTACAATAACTGCATAAAATAATAAATTACATGAGATGTTGAAATGCACTATAGGACAACCACAGCAACCAGGATTCGAACCTTCTATACTGTATAGAGAATGAGTGCCACTGAGGTGAGACATCCTATATTTAAAGCAACTATTTATCTTAGGAGCATTCACTAATTTTCTTTTTAAGCAAATAGACCAAGTAGAAAGTTTTAGCTGGACCTGGAACAGTTTCTGAGTTGGAGAGATAAATCTTAAAGTTAAAAGCTAACCAAAGCAGTAGCTAGGACTTGGGAAGCTAAGACATCTGAGAAAGGGGAACCACAGAAAGGTGAGCCCCACATTACTAATGAAATGTCCCCTTGAGCATTTGAAAATTTCAAAACCAAATATGGGTGCAAGAGGTCAAGAAACTAAGCAAAAATCAGTTGCTGAAAGACCAAAAAGCTAAGCAGCGGTTTTGTCAGTTTCATAGAATTGCAGGACAGAAAGAGGAATTTATGATCTGCTAAGAACAAGGGACCCTGGTAAATGCCCTAGACCTTCAGCTGAGAAACCCAAAGGGCTTGAGTTGCTAGTACAAAATGAAAAAGACCAGACACGGCTAAGGGGGGGAAAAGAAAAAAAAAAAAAAAAAAACTCACTTTTTTTTAAAATATATTTTGTTAGTTGTCAATGGATCCTTTATTTATATGTGGTGTTGAGTATCCAGCCCAAGGCCTCACACATGCCAGGCAAGTGCTCTACCACTGAGCCCAATCCCAAACTCACTTATCAATTAGGTCAATATGATTTGCTTATACTGAATATACCTGCCAGAATATTAACATCTCTGTGGAAAAAGATAACAAAATCCATATTAAAGGACATACTAAAAGTAACTAACTAGAATTATTTTGGCAGAATAAAAAATTCTGAGATGGAGTCATGAACTGAAGGATGTGATGAACAGTCCCAAGTATATGGGAGTAAATATGTGCATAAAATCTAAATAAATATTATTTTATTAGTGGGCATGAGGTTGCATTATGTGACAACACACAGAAGGTAAATGGTAATGAGTGTAAGTGGATTTACTATCATAAATAAATACTTAAAACAACATTGTCTGCATTAATAAAATGAAATAAAATGAAAAATAATAGACTTATCTTTAATAAAGATAACAAAGATATAAAGCTGTCTTTATAGATAATATAATTCTTTATATAGAAAAGTTTAAAAATCTGCAAAAAGACTATGAGAACTAACAAATTAATTTAAAAAGGTCAAAGGACAGCAGGATAATATACAGAGCTTGATATTATTTCTAACACCAACAAAGAACAACTGAAAAATAAAAATAAAATAACAATAATATTTACAATAAAATTCCTAAGTGTGAAATATATGTAAGACTTTTTCACTGAAAACTATAAAACATCACAAAAAGAAATTAAAGAGAACTAAATAAAAGGAAAGATATAACATATTCATGGATTGAAGATTGATTCACTATTGCTAGAATCACATTTCTCTTACAATAAAGATTCAATGCAATTCCAATCAAAATCTCAGTAGGACTTCATTGTAGAAATTGACAAACTGATTCCAAAATTTGTATGAAATGCAAATGAGCTAAAATATAGCCAAGGCAATTTTTACAAAGAAGAACAAATTTGGAGAACTCACACTACTTGAGAAGACAGACTATAAAGCCACCAATCATCTAGACAATGTGTTAATAGAAAAGGATAGATTAGTGAAACAAGGGAACAAATGGAGAGTCCAGAGATAGACACAAACATAAATGCTCAATCAATTTTTGACAAAGATTCCCAGAAAATCCAAGGCTTAGAAGTCTTTTCAATAAATTCTAGAATAACTCGATATCCATACCAAGGGGAAAAATGAACAGTGATCCTTGCTTTATACAACATACAAATATTACTTCAAAAAGGATCACAACCTAAATGTAAAACTTAAAGCCATACAACTTTGAGAAAAAAAAAAAAACCACAGGAAAAAAATTTTGCAACTTTCAGGAATACCATGATTTTACAAAAAGGTATAGAATGCATAAACCAAAATTTTAAACTTCTGCTCTTTAAAAGTCAGTGACACAAAAAAAGAAAACATCCGCACCAATACAACTGGCCAATATACATATCAGACAAAGGACTACTTTTCAGAATACAGAAGGAAAAGGACTTGTATCCAGAATACAGAAAGAATTATATATAACCCAAGAAGGAGATAAATAAGAGCCGAGGAACTGCTAAGTTCATAAAAGAGGTATATAGATGGTAAAAAGGTACAAGAAAAGATGTTCAACATTATTAGTCATCAGGCAATATAAATTAAAGCCATGCTGAGATAACACAGCATTCCCATTTGTTATGGTTTAGATATTAGGTGTCCCCCAAAAGTCAGATATGAGACAATGCAAGGTTTAGAGGAGAGATGATTGGGTTATGAGAATCTTAACACAATCAGTAAATTAATTCCCTAATGGGATTTACTGAGTGTAACTGTAGGTGGAATTTGGCTGGAGGAGATGGGTCCCTGGGGGTGTGTCATTGGGGCATATATTTTGTATAGTGAGTGGAGTCTCTATCTGCTTTCCGATCATCATGTGAGCTGCTTCCCTCCACCACACTCTTCTGCCATGATGTTCTGCCTCACCTCAAGCCCTAAGGAAAGGAGCCTGCTGTCTATGGATTGAGACTTCTGAAACCATGGGCCCCATAAAACGTTTTCTCCTCTACAATTGTTCTGGTCAGGTCTTTATGTCACAACAGTGAAAAGATTGACTAAAACACCATTAGAACAATTAAAATTTCAAAGAATGACCTCCCTGAAGGGTTATTAAGAATGTAGAGCAATTATAATACTCACATACAGGTTATATGAATGAAAAATGGCCCACACTTTGGAAAATCAACAGTTTACTCTAAAATTTACAAATAAATATAAAATTCAGATGTTCCATGGTAAGGTATTTGTTAAAAAAAAATGAAAACATGTCCATACAAAGATCTGTATACACATACCATTACTTGTAGTAATCTGAATTTATAAATAATCCATATGTAAACCAAATTGAAACAAAACAATGTGGAATATCCATGCAATGGAATATTATTCAGCTAAAGGAACAAACTACCAATGCATGCAATGATATAGATGTAGATGACTCCCTAAGTTATTATGCTCACTGAAGGAAGCCAGACAATGAAGAGAACATACAATCTGACTCAATTTATCATATTCTAGTAAAAGCAAAATAATCTACAGTGTCAGAAAACAAATGGATGGTTCTGGGAGAGCTGGAAATATGAGGATGGAATGACCACAGTATGACACAAAGCAAGTTTTCAGGGTGGTATCATGACTATGGTGTTGGTAAATTAATGGATATGTATCTCTTTTAAAACTCACTGCACTATACACTTAAATGAACATAGTTTGTTGTATAAAAATTATACTTCAATTAATTGATTTTTAAAACACAGTTGAATTTCCACCAAGACAGCCAAATTGAAAAGATGACATTCTGTATGTTTCCATTTACAGATGGTCCCCAAATTACAATGGGTTGAGTTAGGATTTTCTTGACTCTAAAGTGGTGCAAAAGACATATGCATTTAGTAGTTACCATAGCTCAATTTTTGAATATTGATCTTTCTCCAAGCTAGCAATATGCAGTAGA
The DNA here is from genome assembly GCF_902686445.1 of Sciurus carolinensis. Taxonomy (NCBI): domain Eukaryota; kingdom Metazoa; phylum Chordata; class Mammalia; order Rodentia; family Sciuridae; genus Sciurus; species Sciurus carolinensis. Next base: position 59,301,659 of record NC_062229.1, read on the forward strand.
TACACTCCCAAGATTCTGGGCTATGGGAGTAGGCCACAGCTCACAATTAACCATGTGTTTATGAGGGTAAATAGCAGATACTCTACTGTATATTATGTTGCTAAACTATGATGTTCTATAGGTTAGGGATATTAAATGCAATTTTTAAAAAAGTTTTATTTGTTGTTTTTTAGTTATACATGACAGTAGAATGTATTTTGACATATTATGCATACATGGAGTATAATTTCCCATTCTTACAGTTGTACACGATGTGGCCTTTCACTGGTTGTGTATTCATATATGAACATAGGAAAGTTATATCTGATAAATTCCACTGTCTTTCTTATTCTCACCCCAACTCCCCATGCTTCCCTTCATTTTCCTTTGTGTAATCCAAAGTACTTCCATTCTTCCCTCCCCACACTTTATTGTTTATTATCATCTGCATGTCAGAGAGAACATTTGACTTTGATTTTGGGGGATTGGCCTATTTCACTTAGCATGATTGTCATCAGTTCCATCCATTTACCAGGAAATGCCATAATTTCATTCTTCTTTATGGCTGAGTAATATTCCATTATGTGTATAAACCACATTTTCCTTATCCATTTATCTGTTGAAGGGCATCTAGGTTGGTTCCATAGCTTAGCTATTGAGAACTGAACTGCTATAAACATTGATGTGGCTACCTCACTATAGTATACTGATTTCAAGACCTCTGGGTATATATCCAGAAGTGGGATAACTGGGTCAAATGGTGGTTCCATTTCATGTTTTCTGAGGAATCTCCATACTGCTTTACAGAGTGTTTGCACCAATTTTCAGTATCACCAGCAATGTATGAGTGTATCTTTTTCTCCACATCTTCACCAACATTTATTGTTACTTATATTCTTGATAATTGCCATTATGATCAGAGTGAGATGGAATCTCAGTGTAGTTTTAATTTGCATTTGTCTAGCTGCTAGAGATGTCGAACACTTTTTCATATATTTGTTGATCATTCGTATTAAATACGGTTTCAACTTAGGATATTTTCAACTTACAATGAATTTATCAGTCCGTAACTCCATCATAAGTCAAGGAACAACTACATGTGAAGTTCAAAAGCTGGGCAATACCAATCTATGTTGTTAGAACACTGGATATCTTGTGGGGTTAGGGGCAGTTGCATAATTAAAACTCAGGAAACCTCTCGGTGCTAGTGAGAGGATAAAACGTGTGCACTTTTGCTGTATTTTTGTGATATACTTCACTATAACGTTGAGGATTGTTAGAAATTAAAAGAAATTTAAGAGATGAAACAATGAAAGGCAGCATGTGGATGTTGAATGACTTGTGATTTGGAAAATCCAACAAAAGTTTTTTGATGAAATGAAGGAAAATCAAATATAGCCTATTAGACATTAAAGAATCATTGCTTATTGTCATGTGTGCTGTGGTTACTTTTAAAATCCTTATCTGTTCAAGAAACCTTAATAAAGTATTTATAAATGAAATAAGATGAATAGGGATAGCTTTAAATAGTTCAGCAAAAAAGAGCAAGAAATGCATGTGTGCCGGAAGATGGGTTGATTATCATGGAAACTGGATGACAAACTCATGGGTGTCCATTATACAATTCCCTTGACTGTTGCATAATATAAGAATGCTTTCATTTTTAAAAAGTCAAAATAAAGGTAAGGTTCAGGACAGGGTAGGGAGTCCAGGAAAATGGAAAGATACCTATTTTGTCTATGACCTAAATCCTCTTCTTTTTGTTCTAAAGATCAAAATACCCACAGCATCAAAATGCCTGTGTAAAAGTGACCTGTTTCAGAACACACATGGCAAGAAATTTCTCAGGGGCCCAGAAACATGACAAGCAGAAGAAGAAAACTTAGGAGAGTCCAATTAGGTCCAGAATGACAGCTAGGGAGATGAATGATGACACAGTGCCCTTCCTTCCTCCAGAGACTGATGTATTTTGAGCCCAAAGTGAGGAAAGTGAGCTTGTATAATCCAGGGAATTCCACCATCATTCTTCTGGTCCCCAGTTATCTCAAAGTGATGCCCACCCAGAGTTTAGAAGAGGAGAATAAAATGAGTTGTAGAAAAACAAATCCTGACAATATCAGTCTGAATCCTGGCAGGAAGCAAAAGACATGCTCATCTGAAACTATAAAAAGAATTAAGTGAAGGAACTATTTTCAGAGGTGCAAGTAGGGTTACAAGTCAAGGATGTTGAGGCACCTGGGACTAGCTACAGCACATGATTTTGATACCCTGGGCTTACAGAGCAAAGGAAGAAAACATGCTAGCAGAGCCTACTGAGATAAAGTGTGGGTGGGTGGTCATTACCAGACACTAGATCCATAAAGGGATGTGGACTAAAAGAAACATGAGAACGGTAGACTGCAGTGGGAGTAAATACCACCTCCCACCATTTCCCAGTCTCTTTCCAGAACCTCCCACTGACCAAACCAAACTGGAATTCATAGTCATGGGAGCTCAGGTGATTATGTATATCTATATATCTCTAGGTCAACCTCCTGAGTCATCAAGTAGGGTGGAAAACACTGCCCAATAGGACAGGAGTGTGGGGGATGGAGAATAGCCAGCACACCGTCCAAAGAAGAATTTATACTACACTGGAACACATACAGTCTTCAAAGTCATGACTAGTCAGGACGGATGACCATCTGGCGAAATCTCTAATTCAACCAGACCCTAGTTTCAGATCTTTAGTTAAACTGGGACTGAATAATTTAAGTGTTTCACAGAAGGCCTGAGAATAATGAGTGATCAAAAACTGTTTTCATATTATACACCAAACACACACAACACTGGGAAAATTTTAGGTAACCATTCCTGCTGAAACTCAGGCTTGTAAATCAGAAAACTTTGCTTCTAGATTAAACATTTGCAAATTAAACACACAGAAATGTAGGAAAGGTGGTTGCCCTGTCCATGGGGCTTTCAGCATCACTCTGTGAAAGAGAAGGACTCGGAGAAAGTCATTGCAGAAGAAACACAACTCCAAGGGCAGGGGCAGGGTGGGACATCACCCTGGGAGGGTAACCTTGGACTCCTTATCATTATGGACTGGCATTCCCTGCCTTCCCCTCAGCATCTCCCCCTCACTGTCCAGGGTCATGGTGCCTTCTCTTGGTTGGTGATGCCAACCATACTTCCTCATGCCATGACTTCTGCACCTGCTGCCTTCTCTGCCTTTACCATACTTTCCTCCCTTCCTTCACTTCTTAACTCTACTCCCATCTCCACTCAATTTTCAGTTCACAAGGAAGATTTCCCAACTTCGCTAATGAGGTTAAAGCTCCACAGACACATTTTCATAGCTATTGCAATCTTCCTTCAAGGATGCACTTTCACATATTTTGGCAAGACTGCTTGATAGTGTCTGTCTGGCTAGCTGAACTCTGAGATCTATGGCATGGACTGTTGTGTGTCTTTGTGCAACACTGCATTTCTGGGACCTCAGATTCTGTGGTTCATAACAGGTACACAATTATCTTTTGAATGAATGAGACTTTACTACCAGAGAGAGTGAGAATAATTTTTCTATTCCAAAGACAATATTTTTTCCTTTTAATATGCAACACCATTTTGATTTTCCCCAGAATTAAGTTATTGAGCACTTGATAATCTGTTTCCCTCTTTTTTTCTTGTATCCCTTATAATCTTTTTAAAAAATTAATGGGCAGATTACATTATACATGTGTATACTTAGCTCCACTTATTATCACTATTACTTTACAAATTCATAGTTTGTAAAGATTCTCAAAAAGGGTCGTAGATCAGAGGACTTCAGAAATCTCAATGGTTTGGGATTATTGAAGGCATTCTGATTAACTGAGGCTTATCAGAACTGAAACTCAGAAAAAATATTTTAGAATTTTTTATTCTTACAGTAAGCAAGAGATAATTCTATGATTCTCCCTTCTGAACACCTTACACTTTTTTATGGCTTAATAAAATTCGTTGAATTTCCACTTCATTTTATACTGAATTCAAAAAATATTTATCACACATGTCAGGTACTACATATGCATTCTATCTGGTTCCTTGTTTATCTATCAATCTCCACAAAATTTAGCAGAGTAGCCTGCATGTGGAGGAAAAGTTGGGTTAGAAAATGACAAGAAGGTGGAAAAAGGAGCTGACATATTTTGTACATTTAGTATGCAGTGCCTACTTTGTAAAGAGTTTTAATAGTAATAACTATAATAGCCAACATTTAGGTAAGAGTTTCCACGTGACAGGTGCTATGCTAATATATAATCTACACAGTGTCTCATAATCCTCCCAACAATCTAATGAGATGTGTTGTTACACCCAGACATAAAGAGTTAAAGTAATTTGTTGAAGGCTACTCAGCAGAGTTAGCATTCATTTCCAAGACTTTAACAGTTGCCTTCTGCCTTGGTCTTTCTGATTCCTCTCATTTAATTATGACAATTAATGCAGAGGCAGGAAGATGGTATTTAAAACTTTATTCTCAAACCTAAACCTCTTACAACAAATGAATGTTACATAGAAGCTCAACATCAAGTAGAAAGATGTAGAACTGCTCTAGTTTAAGAGGGGTTGAAGAATTTGGAATCCCACTTGACCCCTCCTAATCCTGGTGTTGCACCTTAAGAAGTTCTAGTACTCTCTGCAACAGAATTTTGGAAAAACCATTATGAACTGAGAAATTGGAGTTGAAATACCAAGAAGCTTGCCCAGAGTTAATTGTCTAATAGGTCAGAGAACAGTCAGATCTGATTAGCCTGACTCCAGTGTTCACCTACAAGGATGGATAGATAGATATTGTCAGAAGAGTAGCTTTTTAAAACATATAAAAACTAACCTAAAATTCTGATTGCATGTGGATAATTTTTCTTGGAAGGAAACCTAGCAAGTTGCCCAAGATAAAAGACACCAGAAAATTTTCTTTGAGAAATTAATGCTAAGTGCTAGGGATGTGGCTCAGTGGCAGAGTATTTGCTTACCTAGCACACACAGGGCTTCTTCCATTCCTAGCACTGCACAAAAGTAAAATAAAATATAACAAATGAATGCATTTGGCAAGATGATCATAACTGTACTAAGCTAAAACCTAGAGCTAGGATGGCAAATGCAATTTTTTTTAATAAAACAAAACTATTTGCATTCCTAAACCTAGGTACATGCTGTGCATATATAGTTTTGCAGAGATTTAGAACAACATCCTCATTTCGGTATACTCATTCTATCCCTCAGGAGTAGTATCTGCAATAAGTAGTTTCCACCAAACCAGAGAGGAATAAGTTGACTGGCAGAACATATTTCCTTGCATCTGGATATGATTCTTTCTGATTATCATTAGAATCATCTGATATCTTTAGAATCTGGAATGTATGTTCTTATCATCTGGATTTGTGAGGGTAACTGCCAGACTTGGAGCCACCAGGCAAATCCTGCCCCTCACCAAAACCAGCTGTGAAGTCAAATATGTTTGAACAATGCCACACACTAACTATACACCCAATAGGGAAATTTATGACATACACTAACATCAAGAGTTTGGGAAGTCCCAAGGCAAACAGGGTTTGGAAAATGAAAACATACTTGCTATAAATATATAACTAGGAAACAGTTTCATTTCAAATAATTCTCTTACTATTCTGAAGATCACGTTTTAGGAAATGATTGAATAGAGGAAAGATGACCTATAGCAGATAGGCAGTTTCTGCATTCTCCTTTGAAAAAGGGAAACAATTTAGCAGACTTGCCCAGCACAGAATCCATTGTACATTCCCTCCTTTCTTCATAGGTGTCTTCTCCTGTGGTTTTGTTTTATCATTATCTTAAACCTTAAAATGAGAGAAGGTAGTAGAAAATAAGCATATCGAATAACTTAAGTGATATCCTGAAATACTTAAAATTTAAAATAAATTGATTAATATTAGTTCCTAAGACAAATTATTTTATCAAAATGGTTCTATTAATCTAAATAGATACATTTATTGACATATGTTGAACCCATAGGTATGAACCTAGGAGCTTCATAGATAAGTCTACAAAATCTATGAAGTAAATATCTTACAAAGTAAACACAGATTTAGAAGTAAATACAGATGTACCTTTATGTAACAATATGCTGAACAACCTTGAGTCATCATAACACTAAACATTTTATTTTTTTCCCCCACTGATCCTCTAAATTTTATTAGGGGGTAATAATCTTCCCCAGTCCCTAGATAAAAATTCTAGCAGGCCCCATAACTAGGGGCCTCTTTCAGGAAATGGACAATTTTAAGACAACTTCCGGTGGCAAATGCAGTCTCAATTAAAAAAGAAACCACACATCCACACACTAATCAAATCTCTGTCTTTGCTTTTAAGCTGAAGGGTTTCCCTTCCAAGTTCAGTTGTGCTGTAGACCGACAGCTTGCAATGGGGAGGATGGGCCTGGTGATTTTCTCCTCTCTCACACACCCTCAGACCTACTGACTCCTCTTCTGACTCTCCCTGGGTTGAAGAAATTAAGGCATAGGAGAGCTTCCTCCTTGTGCTGGTTCTATTACAAGTTGCTTTGCTGTCTAGGGGCCTGGCAGATGGATAGAGTCAATACTTGTTCTCTTGGGGTGTGTTCATGGACAATACTCAGTTCTTCTCTCAGACAGTTCACTAAACTCAAATCCCTTCCTAGGGGGTTATTTATGACCTCCAACCTGAGCCCTAGGACATCTCATCTAGCAGTTCACCTTGGACTTCATATGCTATGGTCCCAAGACACGTTCAGTTACAATATTGAACTGAACTAGATCCAAAAGCGCCCATGCTGGCTCTTTCCTTGATGGAGTCAGATCCAGTTCCCCTGAAATACACATCTCATAACATGACTAAGATTGGGAAATGCAGGCAAATTCCCAAGCAATAGCATGCGTACCCTGCCACCCAGGCACTTAGCTGTCCCTCTTTATCTTACCTTCTAGATTTTTCTAGGGTGAATTGGACCCCAATGCATGGACCACCTTAAATTCCTCATGCTTGATTGTCTTCCAACTGTAAGAAACAGCTCAGATCTCCTCTTGATGATCTCCATCAGGGCTTGAGGTTACAAGCTAGTACAATCCACTCTTTCTCCCAAGGTGTTAGTGACAACTCACTGCATGACCATAGTTCCCTCCAAAGACATTGTCTTCCTTAATCTCCTCTCAATCATTATATATCTAAATGCCATGGACCTGAATCATGACTTTCTATACCTAGGGTACTTGTCTTTTGAAAGCTACATTTTTATTTTTTCCTCCTCCATACCACCTCCCCCTGCACCCTCAGTCTTACTGACTGGTGTTCTGACTCTCCCAAGGCTGAAGAATTAAGGTATAAGAGACCTTTCTCCTCTTGCTGGTTCTGTTGTAAGTTTGCTTTGTTGCCTCTGGTCCTGGCAGAGACAAGAAGACAACCATTCTAACATCCTAATACCCACATTCCATGTATGTATGCAGTTTTTACCATGCAGATTCTAGAACAACAACAAACAGATGAAAGTACCATAAGAGCCATAGTACCTCCAAATTCAACAATAATCTCTGTCATTGAACATTGCGGATTTGGGTGGTGAAAATCATTATAAACAATTCTACAACCAAAAGATTACCTTGAGAATTTTCCAATCCCATATGCTCCCAGATTAGAATAAATAAAACCTACTTGCAATATGTGGACTTAAAATAGTCTTTCAACATATTCCTCACACATTAAATTACTCCCAAATTACTAGCTATTGGTGACATGCCTGATAGTGCCCTAGATTTTTCAACTTCTGCAAGAACACAGATGGTCAAAAAGAACTTTACCAAATTGGGAGAAGTGTTTTTAATGGAATGATTTAAAATATTCTTTTTAACAATTGGCTTAGAGCTGCATTTACAGAAAACTACTTGGCTGTATTTGCAACTAGGAGAAAAGATAATTACCAGAATAAACTAGCAAGTTCCCACCACTTACAGTCTGAATTGAGAAGTAGTACATGGCCAAGAATGTAAAAAGTAATTTTTATATATGAATATAAAGATACACATATATTCAAAAAATAAAAAGGGCTAGGAATGTAGCTTAATGGTAAAGCACCCCTGGGTTAAATCACCAGTACCAAAACAACAAACAAACAAATATATATTCAATCCCAAAATGAGAAAAGTGATATTAAGTTCAGTTACTTCTTTCCATGCACTCTGAGAAAGAATTCCACAAATGGACAACTTAAAAAAAGATTATTTTAATAAGTTAAGTCAGATATTCAATCATCATCCTTTATCTAAAACTGTCAGAAACAAAATGTTTTAGATCTATTCACAATAAAATATAAGACACTCAGATTCAATTCCATGAAAGACTTTTGGTTTTTTGTTTTTGTTTTTGTTTTTACCCATTTTGCTCAAGGATTTAAAATAACTAGATTAATCATCCAAAAAGGACACTTCAAAAATTATCTAATGAAACTATGAAAATAAGAAAACCGATTTCCTTTTGGGGAACTTTTTTAATATTAGGGGAGTTGGAAAAATAAAATGAGGAAAGACATTTTTTACAGGAAAAGAACCTCATCAACACTCTTAAAAGGAAGCAGTAAAATGGCATTACACAGAGAAAGGGGAAAATGAAAATCTGTAAAATAACAGTGATTATTTCATTCTTTCTACCTGGCCGTAATTCAGATTAGAATATTTTCCTCCATCCCTGAATTGCTTCAAACAATTTACCAAGAAAGGAAAAAGGAAAATACATATTCTTTAAGTTCCCCAGAGCACATCTAGCAAAATCTGCACTGTTATCACTCAGCAATTATGATGCTCCAGTTTATTTTAAAAATAGCTCAGAATTGCACACATTCAAGAAGTGGTCCTGATACTGCAAGAGCTCTTCCTTTAATATAAATCACATTTTTCCTAACTGCTTCCCTCTGCCATCTCATCTTTCTTTTATAACCCTACATGGTTCTCCACAGAAATATCCCCACAGCAATGAACACCAGGTAACATACCCCTATGAAAAGTCCATAAGAAAGTCCAATATCTTTGCTTTCTTTAGAACAAGGTAGGTAATATTTCTTTTAGGGTAGCCATCCACTAAGTGAGTGTTTTTAATACTCTATAGTAGATCATTTAATTTTTTAGAAGGATAGGAGTTAAAAGCAACACAAACAGAGTAACAATGGCATCAGAGGCTAGAATTTTTCCCCAAGCTAAAGACTTTAATATGACCTTAAATTCAGGAGGGCCTCAGAGATGAGGATATCATGCTGCAAAAACAGGAGGTGAGATTCAGAGAGGGAAGTGATCTGCCAGAAGGGTCTTACTAGGGGTAAGATTAGAGTGTGGTGCTCTAGACCTTCAGTGCAGGGCTCTTCCCACTGCCCATGTTCCATTGTCATCTCCTTCTGCACTTTGAACTCCTTCACAAATGCCCGAAGCCTCACCTGAGTTTTTGAGCAAAGTCTCACTTGCTCAAAATAACATGAAGTTGTCAAAAGAAGAAAAACAGTTTGAAATATAGATTCCAATTAACTGTCCCTGATTGCTGGATAACTCTTTAAGTGTCCCAGAAACTAATTCCAGCAGTATGTGTTATTTATTCATATCCAACCCTTGTTCCTAAAATAACTTGATATGTCTTACAGAAATACATAGAATATAGCCAGCTAAAAATAAATACAACAGGGGAAATTACTGCAAAAGAAAAAAACCATAGTAAAATCAACGTTCTCAAAGAGCTCATAGTGGGATCTCATAGAAAGAGAAAGAAAGCCTCAATATTCCAAAAGGAATTCCTGGGATGAAATTCCATACTGAGAAAGTAATTTATATACTTGGTGGTTTAAAAGCAAATGTTATAAGCAATACATTAATAGTGACCCAGTAGAAATATGCTGTGTATGTTAACAACTTTGTAGGGAGGAATGGAGTACAAATTTTCCTTTATACTTTCTCTATATTCAGCATTTTGATTTCTAAAGTACGTCATTCCTAAGGGGAAAAAAATGAGAGCAAGGAGTAGAGAAGGGATGAGAGCAGATGGGGTGTGGGCAGAGGGAACCACGACAGGTTGATATCAACCAAGATATCATTTATTAAAGAACCAAAAATAATTTATTACATAAATTGGAAGCTCAAATTCATGCATCACTGGGACTCAATTGCACTTTTGTTATGTTATAATGTAATATAGAATAAATCGATTGGCTTGGAATTTAAAATTAGAGTCCAATTACCTGCATAAGGGAATCATAAATCCAACTTGTATTTTTCTAACAGGGTTAACAGCTCATGATGCCAGCTTAAACACAGGAAAATCAATTTTCTGGGCTTAAGAACAATTGTGGTTGGTATTTTATCACCCTGGTTTGGTGTACCAGGTGCAAAGTCTGGGGGTGGAGGGCAAAGTGTTTGGGAGAGGGCAGAAGTGTTAAGAAAAATAAACAAATGTAGAATATTGAATGTTGCTCCAAATACCAGCTACACAGGAGCACTTAAAGTGTAATAGGCAGTCAAAACCTGGACACCTGTTATTTGGTAAAGTATCACGGGAAAAAAAGCAAAACACTCTAGTGCTTTCTTGTTCAGAAAAAAAAACTCCCCAGAGCTAAAGAAGTGAGATGAAATGTTAAATGAGGGGAAAGTTTGAACGCCCACTAACAGCTTTAACAGCTTACCAAAACAGGGCCTTGTGGAATGAGGTCACACCTGCATGTGCAGTGTGTTGACCTTCTTCCTCAACTGGAAACATCCAAGGGTTCATTTAGCGATGAGGGGGCTCTTAGGGGAAAGCAGCTGCATTAATGACAGAAGAATTAAAAAGTCTAATCTTCGTGGAGGGTTGTTTGGCATTGCATATGCACACACATTCACACATATCCATTAATGACATAGAAATTCCATTTTCATAAAACTCTCCTTAAGTAATGATTGAACAAGGGTATGAAGATATACATCCAAAGTTCTTCCTTGCAGCAATGTTTCTAAGAGCTAAAGTCAGAAGCAAACTACAACAAAGAGGATGATTTCAGCAAACTGTATTTCCCCAATATAAAGCAATATCATATTGGAATTATAAATGATAACATAAATTTTTGTGGACATGGCACAGTGTGAAATAAAACAACAAAACAGTATTATTGGATGTATCAATTTGGGGCTTGTAGGGGAGGAGAGATGAAGAAAAAACATATGGGAGAAAACTGTGTGTTAACAAAGCTTACTGTTTTGGGAGGATAAGTTTTATCCCCCTGCACTCCATTATTGCACTGGATTTTTTATTTTAAATTTTTTTTTAAACTTGTATTTATTTAGTAATCTGGAAACTATAGAGCAACTTCTATTGTGTATCTTTTTTCAAGGAAGAAGGATGTGGGGGTGGGAGGATGGCAAGGGACAGCAATGGAGTAGAAGCCAACAGAGCCCACAAAGCTCTCACTGTTCAAAGCACTAGCACCTGTTCTATAGCATCTTCTGACAAAATTCTACTGACTGGTATATTTTATTGAGGAGGGGAAACTGAAGTACCAAAATCACTTAATTGTTTATCTTGTCTTTATGTTCTATGGGATTAAAAAAAAAGTCCTAACTGTGCTTCTGATAGCAAATAATGTCATTTCTAGACCTAAAATATTATCTGGGAAACTCACCAATGTGCCTTCTACTTTGGGCTTACAGATGCCTCTGTTTGCTCATTGTACAAATGGACATGTAAACTTCATTCACAAAGCCACCATTATTTTTTTAAAGCATGGCAATTGTCAACAAAGCATACTATTAGAATACATGCTTCTCATGAAATCATTTCTGTATCTTAGTTTCACTTCGGTTATACCAAGGTAAGAGATTTGCAACATTAGAATAAGAAACAGAAGGACCTTAGGGATCACCCTATTCAATGCCCTCATTTTTCACAAGAGATACCTGTCAGCAAGTAAACCAGCCAGGGCTCAAACTGAAGGTCTGAGTTGCAGCCCACTGTTTATCAGTTCGTCCCTAATTTCATCCACAGATGCAATTGTAGCTTCTCTTTCTATAGAATCTGAATATTTATTTAGCTAATGTTGACATAAATCAGACTTTAGACATCCGATGTGGGATACTGAGAGAAAAAAGCAGCAAATCTCACTATTTAGTACTTCCAGATGCATCAGAGAGATACTTCCAGTAATGGAAAATACTCCATAAACTACTTTATATAGTCCACTCTTGATTCTGTGATAGACAAGGTAAAAAGTTCAGGGGAAAAAAGCCATATGGGTCATTTGGTGACATTTTTAAAAGGTTTACTTTCAGAGGTACAGAATTTAAAGTGTTTTTATCTTTTTATTTTCTATCAATTTCAAACATATACACCATGAAACATCTGGAAAATACATCAAAATGTATGAAACAGGAAAAAGATCTTGTATAATTCAACCAATAATAGATAATCATGGTTAAATTTTATTTAGTATTGTTCCTTTTAGGTTTTTTTTTTCAATTTTGGATGGTTGAGATTTTTTTTAATTATTTTTTTAATTTAGCTTTTAATTTGAGATCTCAATAGCATACCATTTTGAATTTTCTCTTTACCTAAATTATACCTAAGCATTTTATCAGTTTCTCATACCAGTTCATTAAAAAACATTTATAAATGTTATGTTAACATATGAACAAAATTGCAAGGTATATGCATACCATTTTATTTATTTTTTTCTTAGGATTTTTCTCTTGTACATATTACCATAATGAGTATTTTGAAAACTAAAGCTTGATTTTAATTTCTGATTTTCTTATTTTCAGTTCCTAAAATGGAGAATTGCAGATTAAATATTATGAACATTTTAAATTTCCAAAAAGTTTATAACAAATTTTGTTGTTTCTACAAAAAGTATATTAAAGTGCCCATCTTACACTTTTTCAGTAATAAGTATTTTCAAATCTCTGCTAATTTTATAAATGATATAAACACTTATTTTAACTTAAAATGCTTTGACATTGAATAGTTTTATATACTCATTGGACAACTTGCTTCTCTTCTGGGCAGATCTACTCTTGAAATTTTTTCTCTTGTCATATAGATTGAGGAAAAAAGGAAGCATTTTGATTGAAGACATTCAACCAAGTTTTCAACAAATAAAAGAAAAATGAAACTAAAAAAAATAATAACCTTACTGAATTCACTAAAGTTTTAAAAAAAAATGACACAATCAATTAAGGGATATGAAGGAAAGAGCAGAACAGACTTTTGTCTCACATATGTTTTATACAGGCTCTATCTACTTAATAAAATGTTCATACAATTTTGTATCTACTGATTCCAAACATCAGTTTAACAAACTATTGAAAATAAAGATTAAGAACTACATGGTATATCTTTGGCATGTGGTACAAAAAAATCACAAACTCTCTTTTGAAAAAGAGTGTGTGTTCTGATTCACAGTGGTGGACTGAGTAAACCTATTTACCTCCTTTCCCATCCAAAGTACTTTCTAAATGATGTTAAGGGAATATGAAAGTATCAACCTGTAATCACAAAGAAAAATGGAAAGAGGCTGTTAGAAGATGAATGATTTCAATAAAAGTCTGTTGACTTATGAGTTGTAGCAACAAAATCACAGCCTAAAGTAAGGTTGAAGCCAAGGGGAACAGACCTGCCTGCCAACCCAGAAAGAGTCAGTCTTCAGAAATAGTAGGTACAGCAAGGGTGGAAAAGGTTGGTGGGCACGAAAGGAGGAGAATTAATTACAGGTCAGAATGGACAAGTAAAACAGTAGAAAATGTAAAACTGGAGGGAACAATTTAGGGAAAAGACAAACCTCAAAAAACAAATCTCAATATTTTCAAGAAAGACTTGAGGAGATGTGGTAATTGTAATAATAAAAATATTTAAAATGAATAATCAGATAAGAAAGATTTCTTGAGAATTATATATTGTTTAAATACAAAATCCAATAGAAAGTTTGAAGGTCAATTTAGAGAAATCCCCTAGATTATGGATTAAACATACAAATATATGGAAAAGTAGTATATAAAGACAATCCAGGAGGTCTTAAGAATGGTTTAATAGTATTTTCAGAATGAGAAAAAAGAAACTGAAGTGGAGGAAATTATCAAAGAGATTATATTTTAAAATTCTGTAGAATGAAAGGGAGACACAAATCTTCAAGGTATAGAAATGTATTCGGTTCCAACAAGAATAAACTTTGAAGTATTAGTCAACCAAGAGGGATTCTTATCAGGTTCCTGAAAAGACAAAAAGAAGGGAACACTAAAAAAGAAGGACGGGGAATAGGATCATTTGAGTAGTATCAGACTCAGAAGCAGCTGTTTGGACACTAAAAAACAGAGAATATTACTTGAAACACTGAAGTCAACACCCAGCTATCAGTCATGTTTTAAGGGCAAAATACAAAATTCCTAACTTGCAAGGACTTAGGAAGTTACCTGTTTTTAGAAAGTTACTAGCAAAATTAGAAGGTAAGTTAAAAAAAAAAAAAAAAAGGAAAGAAAAAGAAGAAAGAAGAAAGAAAAAAAAAAATGAATCCAACCCTGTCGCACTCCAAGTGAATCTCAGGATGATTCTATATGGCAGGGCTAGCAACCAACCTGTCTAAATGAAAGCCAAGTGGAGATCTGTAAGAAACAGAACAGAACAAAGAGAATGATCAGGAGTTTGGAAAAACTTGAAGACAGGATTGAAAGATGTGCTCAGAAAAGGCAGGGAGATATTAGAAATTCTAGAAAAAATATAAAGATAACTTTATACAATAGAATTGAAATATGTATCACACAAAATAAAAGAATGAGTTTGACAAAATGATCTAAAGGAAGAGAATCCATTTAAACCTAAGTCTAGGCACAATGTCCTTCAAGTATAATGGTAGTTGTGACAAGTGAACCCAGGGTCTATGCCAAATAATTTAGCAAAGACCTAATTGTGCAAATAATATCATTATTTCAACTCTGAAAAATCACAAAAGAAATCACTCTTGTCGCAGAGCAAATGTCAATTAAGCTTGACAATGCAAAAATGATGGTATAGCTGAATGAAAATGGGAAGTGGAAAAGGAAGAAAGGCAATAAAGACAAAGGTATCTGTGCTTATACCTTGTCTTGCTGTGTAAGAGGCAGGAGACACTGGTTAGAACAATGGGCCTATAGGAGAGACTTAAACATGATTTAAAAGCAGTAATACCAGAAGTTGAGAATAATGTCGTGTTGTAGTGAGAGAAAGTGAAAGGGTTATTGTATGTAAGCTAAATCTTTCTTGTTTTTAGAAGAAAATCAGTGGATGATGTAAAAATAAAAATAAACATTAACTAGCAACATGGAAGTTAAACGAGAATTAGGTAAAAGTGGTTGCATTTAGGGAGCAGAAGATACAGGTTTCGGGAAGGCTAGAAAGGGGAACAGTTACTTTTCATCTTAAGTCTTTCTAAACTATTTATTTTTTACTAATGTATTAATCAGTTTTTGTCAGTGTCCAAAATATCTGATAGAAAAAGCTTAAAGGAGGAAGGGTTTATTTTGGCTCATGGTTTCAGAGGTTTCAGTCCATGGTTAGCTGGTTCCAGGCAGAAATATAGTGGAGAGGCATGGAAGAGGAAAGTCACTCAGTTTGTGGCAGCCAGAAAGTAGACACAGAGAAAGAGAGAAAAAGATAGAAAGAGAGAAAAAGAAATAAGAAGCTGGGGAAAAGTTACATTCCCAAGGTCATGCCCTCATGAACCCACTTCCTCTGACCATGCCCCACCTGCCTACAGTTTCCCAGTAGATCCTCTACTTTTCAAAGGATTAATTCCCAGAGGAGGTCAGATCCCTCATGATCCCTTCATGTCCCCAAAGCCCCACCTCTAAACATTGATGCATTAAGAATCAAGTCTTCAACAGTCTTTGGGGGAAATTTCATATCCAAACCATCACAAACAGTATGCTGATATTTGCTTTCATCAAAAAAAAAAAAAAAAGAAAGAAAGAAAGAAAAAAGAAAACTATTAAAAGAGCAGGTGCATTGTGACAATCTTTTACTAAAAACAAAAACAAATAATTGAATCTGAAAGAAATGTTATCTTCTAAGCCTCCAGATAACTCTGGAAGAACAGTGAATTTAGTATAACTGGATTTATTTATAACAAGGAGAGAGCAAATGCAGTGTACGGAAATAAGACACATAAGTTTTCCCCAACAGAACAATTAAGCTTTCATTAGGACTTAATGACAGGATGACATTCTGTCATTAAGCATAAGCAAGAGGGTGAGTACATCCCCTTCATTATCAAATCACGGATTATCCAGTATCCAGAGGGACTTTTTATCCTGAAATCTCCCCACCCACTTCCCCTGCCCCCAGGCTCCTTCATGACCCTAAAGATGCAAATTGGACAAAAATTCCTCTCAGGCTAATTGCATATTCTCTAGTTTCCCCTAGATTGCTACCTGCTGGCTGTTTTATACTAGTACCCTGCAAACAAACAGAAAGTGCACATTTGAATACATGACTAGGTACATTTCCCAGAATGTATTTTTGAATGGCCTAGATGCTAGAAGGGTGGCAGGACACTAGTAACTCCATGTTTGTGTCACTACACTCATCTGTCTTTCAGCCCTGGCATCCGTGTTATTCAGAGCGGCCTGAGTAAACTTATTACTACACCTTGTGTTCACAGAGAAGGTTGGTTCTGAGTTCAATTACAATCCCTAGCAGTTTAAACGATAGCTGCTGTGCTGTAATCTAAAATAAATTGCTTTTCTCAAGAAGCCATGTAAGCTTTTCCACTGCAACTTAGCAGAGCTGCTGGTTTTATCTCATCTGAAATTCAAGTAGAGTACAAAAGCTGGACCTCTGAACTCTTTTTTTTTTTTACCTCAAAAGGCATGCTTCTACACTTCTGGAGCTTTCTCTTTAACCAAAATTCCAATCTTAGAACTAGATTTATCAGAAAGAAGAACAGTGTTTCCACTTATTTTTATGCAAGTCATCATTTTGTTTTTCTTTTCTACCTACCTAAGCCACACACACACACACACACACACACACACACACACACACAATGTGAGCTCTTTTGAAAGAACTGCATTGCTGGGATCGAGATCTGTTCTCCCTGGTCCTATAGCTAGAAAATCTATCTGTCACCATAAACCAAAAGCAAATCTGAGGATACTGGCACCCAGTGAATCCAGGCACCATTTAAACTTATCTCCTTCCCTTCATTGGAAGAGGAGAGAGACTTGCCAAGTGCTTAAATTGTGAAGTGGAAATTCTGCCTTTCTCCACCAGTCAACTTCCCATGAATTTTTCCCCAAAGTCATATTGTCCTGAGTTCACAAAAGGGTTTCTGAAACCACTTCTAGATCCAGTGCTTTGGGAGAGTACAGCTGCCTCAGCACTTCTCTGATGGAGATGGTTTCTGATCCCTTAGAAGCCTTTCCACAAAGGCAGTTAGAAAGGTTTCCAATGCTAACTACATTCTTTCAGATTTTACAAGGCAACATAATTAATGCTGCTGTTTTTCTGCCAGTCAACATGAGAAAATTGCCCTTCCAAGAGATTTTTCACATCTACAAAAATTATCCATTAATTCTTTTTCCTTTCAAATATTTTTCTTCTATTGAGATTGAGATTGGTTTGGGGTGTGCTATATGGTATGAGCTCAGAAGCATTTTTCTGAAAGCAGAAATTTCTTTATGCTCATCAAAAAGAAAAACCAGTACACATACAAAAAAAGCAAAACAAACACTTTAGACCAATTCAAATTCAAACTTGGAGCCACTGTGAAAGCATGGAAGTCCTGTTTGTTTCTATTATGTCTATGCCACTGTGCTAGGGAATAAAATAGGATGTAACTCTTGAATCATGTGAATCCTCCAGTATTCTTGGGTCTATAATAGTCAGAGAAAGTGCTGATTCTTAATCAAGGTTGCTAGGGTGCACTAGGAAATGGGAAGGAGTCTTAATGTCTCAATAATTGTGTGTGGGGGGTGCAATACTGACAATCAAAGGACACTCTAAAGTTCGCTAAAAGTTCTGCAATGTGTTATTTTCATCAACAAAGAATTGTCTTGCCCAGAATACCAACCAATCCCCCTTAGAAAGCACTGGTTTCAGTTGGGAGACAGTCAATTCTTCAATAAGACAAAATGTACTCATTGGTCAGGGTCCCTGATTTTCTCTTTTTGCAATTCATGAGTACCGGCAGTAGTCAATGACCAAAGGAATCATAAAGTGGTAAAAAGATGGTAAGTCATTCAATGAATATGTACTAAGTACCCTGTACATACAGTGAAATTAATGCTATTGAGAGAGTGCTTCATTGACCACACTTTAGTCAGGCTCCTTTGAATTCTCTCCTAATTAAACCTTGACTTTTGGACTTCTGTGTCTTTCTTTGTAATGTCCACTTTTGGCAAAAATTCTCCCATGCTGGATTGGCCAGAATTCCCAATACTTGATATTAGATCACCCTCAATATCTGATCAGGTTCCTCATTGTCCACCAACTCCCAAGTGATGTCTGATCACCCTGACTGCCTTTAGGCATATTTCACAGCAACGAATCTATTTCCTCTGACCCATTTTCTTTGTATCCACACAAAATATACATAAAAAATTAAACACCTTAATCATTTTAAGTACATTCACATTTGTTTACAACCATCACAACCTATCCATATATTGCTGAAAACTCAGTCCTTGTTCCTGCTGCCCATCCAATAACAAGGACCCAGTTTTGAGAAAAAAGGAAAAAGAAGTTTTATTGCTTTGCTAGCAAAGGAGAAACACAGAGGGTCTCCTGTCCCAAAGGCTGTGATTCTCCCATCAGCAGGAACAGGGAGCTTTCAAAGAGGTGACACAAAAGTTACTCTCCACATGTTCTCTGTCTGGAGTTGTAATTCACTTGTTAATTTGAGAGATAAGCATTACTGAGATCTTTTGGTACTATCAGCAAAGTCTGGATTACTTCCTTCCTTTGGTGGGTGCATACTCAGGGACAGATAACTCTGCCTAGGATGGGGAAGAAAGGTAATCCTATTTCCCCTGAGAGTAAGGAGTAGGAGAGATTAGGGAGGAGGAGGGAGAGAGGAAGAGAAAAAAAATGTCTATTTAAAAAATAAGTTGTAGTGGCAGAGCATCAAGGGTTATATTCAAAGCATAAAGTGGACCACTGTTACACATCCCCAGAACTCTTTTCATCTTGCAAAATTGAATGCTATGTCCATTAAATGCCTAATTTCCTTACCCCCAACCCCT
Organism: Sciurus carolinensis; assembly: GCF_902686445.1. Taxonomy (NCBI): domain Eukaryota; kingdom Metazoa; phylum Chordata; class Mammalia; order Rodentia; family Sciuridae; genus Sciurus; species Sciurus carolinensis. The sequence continues at coordinate 59,320,879 of NC_062229.1, forward strand.
GGCCACCATTCTACCATCTCTATGATTTTTAATACTCTAAGTACCACAAGTAAATGCAACCATACAGTGTTTGTCTTTTTGTGAGTAGCTTATTTCACTCAGCACAATGTTCTCAGGGTTCATCCATGTTGTAGTAGATGGCAGAATTTCCCTCCTTTGTAGGGCTGATTTACAAGAAGAGACTTACTTCTGTACCATTTGCTATGGTTTTTTTAAAAATCTTGTAGCACTGTTATCCCTAATTACCTGCATTATGGTCTTTTATATTTAGTTGACTTTTTTTCTTAGTGAAGTGTTTAAATTCCTTTATCATTTTCTTTTGTGTATATTCTCTATTTTCTTTGCAGTTACCATGGGGATTACATTCAACTTCCTAAAGTTATACCCTCTAATTTGGACTTTAAACAACTTAACTTCCATAACATACAAAAACACTGCTCTGTACTTCTCTGTTGCCACTCCTTTCAATTTTTGATATTGCAAAATTACATCTTTATTCATTGTGTTTTAAAAATGCATTGTCTTGAAATTATGTTTTATCTTCAAAAAAGTGAAGTTACAAATCAAAGTTACAGTAATATTTTAGATCAATAATTACTTTTTTAAAAAATGGTAGTCTCTTACATCATGCACAAAATAAAAATTGGACTTAAAACCATTATTACAATAATATTAGGTTTTAAAATTGCCCATGCATTTTACTTTTACTAATGTTTACTTTTTCATACAGCTTCAATTTCCAGTCTAGTGTCCTTTCACTTATCGGTGCATTATAATTGTACATAAAGGAATTTGTTGCTATATATTCATATATGTACACAGCAAGCAATATAATTTTGTTGATTTAATTCTCTATGCTGTTACCACTTCTTATAGGGCAGGTCTTGTGGTTATGAACTCCCTCAGTTTTTGTTGATCTGAATGAAAATGCCTTAATTTCTTTCACACGTTGGAAGGATCATTTTGCCAGATCTGTGATGCTTGGTTGGTAGTTTTTTTTCTTTTAGCACATTGAATGTATCAGTCCACTCCCTTCTGAACTTCAGAGTTTCTATAATAAATCTGATAATATTGAGGATCCCTTGTATGTAATCACTAACTGTTCTCTTGCTGCTTTTGAGATTCTCTCTTTCAAGATTTTCTTTGCCTTTGTCTATCAATAATTTGATTAAACTATGTCTCAGTGAGGGTCTCTTTGAATTCGTTCTACTTGGAGTTTCTTGGACACTTAAGTTATTATGTATTATCAAGTTTGGAAATTTTTTGGACATTATTTCTTCAAATAATCATGTATGCTGTTCTTTCTTTTCCTTCTGGAGTTCCCACGTATGTTGGTCTGCTTGATGGTATCCCTCAGGTCCCTGATATTCATTTTTCTTCAGTTTTTTTCTCTCTGTTCATGAAACTCGATTTCCTTTGTCCTATTTTCAAGCTCACTGACTCCTTCTTCAGCCCATTGAAATCTGCCTTTGAATATTCCTGGTGAATTTTTCATTTCAGAATTTTCCACCTTCAGAATTTCTTTTTGTTTCTTTTTAGGCTTTCTATCTCTTTATTGATATTGCCATTTTCTTCATACATAATTTTCTTGACTTTCTTCACACCTCCTTTTAATTCTTTGAGCATTTATAAGAGTGTTTTCAGAGTCTTTGTCTAGTAGATCCATCATTAGGTGTTTTATAGGGACATTATCTGTTGATTTTTTTTCCTTGAATGGGCTATTCTTTCCTGTTTCTTTGGATATTTTGTGATTTTGTTGTTAAAAACTGGGCATTTGAAACTAATATAGTACCTCTGGAAATCATATTATCTCCCTTCCCTCAGGATTGCTGATATTTTTTGTTTTGTTCTGTCTTATTTGATTTCTATTGTCATATGATGTCTCTGTGCTGAGAATTAGCCTGTGGCTTAAGCCTAAGGCCTCCTCACATTTCTTTTGAGTTTATATCTGGTTATGAGCAGTATCTTTCCTGGTATATGTGGACACTTTTGAATATTGTAGTTTTAATGTCTGTCTCCCCAAAAGGGAAAAAAAGAAATATAAAAGGATAAGGGAATGTTCACTCCTGAATTCCCCATTAGTCACTTTACCCAGAGAGAAAGGCCTTGAAACAACGGGGCAAGGTGCAATATGATGGCTTCTGCCTTTCTGTGCGTGCCTCTGTGATCAGAAGTAATCAGCAATCAGAGCATAGCTCCTTGACTTTTGGAGAACAGTGTCCTTTTTGCAAACCATGGCTTCCATAAATTGTGTGCAGGATGCTCCTGGAAACTACAAGGTTGCCTGCCACTGGCTTGGGAATAGGAACGGGTAGCTGATACTGTGCTAAGAACGGAAAGTGATCAAAATTAACCTCAATTTACTGACCAAGATTCTGCTTGTATAATTGTCTAGGTTGGGGGACAGATTCCTAGTGCTTCTTTACCCCTCAATCTTACCAGAATCCTTATCATTTTTATGGCCATTCCGGGGTGTGTAATGATACCTAAGGCTTAAATTTGCCTTTTTTCTACTGACTAATCATATATAATACCTGTAAGTATATTTATTGTCATTTTGGTAAAATGTCTTTCATGACTTTTGCTTGTTTTCTAATTGGATTGTTTTATACTCTTGTTTTAAGAATTCTTCACATATAGTCTAAATACTAGTCTTTTGTGACTAATATTTTATGTCTTTTGTGTGATCTGCAAATACTTTCTCCCAGTTGGTAGCTTGTCTTTTCATTCACCACACATGATCACTCACAGAGCAAAAGTCTTAATTCTGATGAAGTCTAATCCTTCAATATTACCTTTTATGTATTGTGCTTCTGGTGTTAAGTCTAAGAAACCTTTGCCTAACCCTAGATTCAATATTTACTCCTTTGTTTCATTTTTCTAATTTTTAAAAATAATTTTACATTTAAGTCTATCATTCAGTTGGAATTAAGTTTTGTATTAGATATGAGGTTTAGGTCAATTTCACTTTATTTTTCTAGTGGAGGTCTAATGTTCTAGCACCATTTGCTGTAAGGCTCGGCTTTCTTCATTGAGTTGTTTTAGTACCATTGTCAAATATAATCGGACATATTTGTGAGGGACTATTTCTGGGTCCTATATTCTATGCTGTTTTGCATATTCCTCTGCCAAAACCAATAGACTTGGTTACTACAGCTATATAGTAGGCCTTAATATTGGGTGGAGTGAATCCTCCCTACTTTATTCTATTCTAAGATTATTTAAGTCATTACCGGGTCTATGCATTTCAGATAAATTTAGAATAAGTTTGCTGAGATTTTGTTAGGAATTGGACTAAATCTAAAGATCAATTTGGGTAGAAATGGTATCTTTATGTTGAGATTCCCAAAACTTGTTCATTTAATTTCTTTCACTGGCATTTTGTAAATTTATCAATATAAACCCTATATCTGTTTTGTGAAGGGTACCTAGGCATTATATTTTCTTTGGAATTACTATAAATGGTATTGTGTTTTCAATTTTGGTTTCTGCACATTCATTGTTAACATATAAAAATACCATTTTTGTATGTGTGCATTCTGCTCTCTGTCGGAACTCATTTATGAGTTCTAGTTTTTGTCTGCTGTTGTTATAGATTTACTGGCGATTTTCTAGGTAGACATTAATAAATATGCAAATAAATATAATTTTATTTCATTTCTTTCCTAATTGCATGATTTCTATTTCCTTTTCTTGCCTATGGTTGAGGCTAGAACTTCTAGTGCCATGTAGAATAAAAGCAGTGAGAGTAAACAGCCTTGTCTTATTCCCAATCTCAAGGATGTTCTTTACCCAGTTGAGGTAATTCATATTTATACTGATAGATTTTATTATGAGTGGATGTGAACTTGGTCAATTATTCTTTCATATCAACATAATTTTTCTTCTTTATTCATTCAGTTCTATTTTTTTTATTTCCTTTAATACTTAGTCTTTCACCTATGAATGAATTTAGAAGTATGTTAATTTTTATGTGTTTAGAGATTTTCCTGCTACATTTTTGTTAATGATTTCTACTTAGATTTATTGTGTCTAAGAACACATTTTATATGATTTCAATTCTGAAAAACTGGGGGTTTTTCTATTTGACCTAGGATATAGTCTAAAATCCATGGATGCTTGAAATAAAAAGTGTATTCCGCTACCATTAAATGGAATATCCTGTATATGTCAATTAGATACTATTGGTTGATTGTGATCCCCTGTCTTCTATGTTCTTGCTGATTTTCTATATAGTGGTTCTATCTATTTTTGACAGAAGACACTGAAGTCCCCAACTATAATTGTTGATTTATTTATTAATTCTTCAGCTCTATCAGTTTTTGCTGATACTCTGAGGCTCTGTTGTTTGGTGTGTATCTACATTTAGGATCACTTGTCTTCTAGTTAGATTAATTCTTTTATCATTATATAATGTCCTCATTTATCTCTAAATATCTGCTTTATTTTGCTTTCCACTTTTATTAGATCTTATATAACTACTCCTGTTTTTTAAAATTAGTGTTTTCATGGTATATGTATGTTTTCCCACTTTTTAATTTCAGCTTACCTAATCAAGGAATTTGAGATGAGTTTATTGTAAAAACACAGCTGGATTGTGTTCTTTTATTCATTCTATCAATCTCTTATCTGTTGGTGTATTTAGAAGATTCACATTTAAGGTAACTATTAATATTCACATTTCAATATATCACTTTTACACTTCATTTCTATTTGATTTCTGTTCTTCATTCATCTCCTCTTTCTTTACCTTCCTGAGGGATTCTGTCTTGATGGAATAATTGTGGAAGTATTTTTTTTTGCATAGGTTTCATGGTGGTTACTCTGGGAATGAGATAGTAATCTAATATGTGACTTATTAGAGGTTATTGTCAAAATTTTACTACTTTAAGTGTGGAAACCTCACTCCCATTTAAATCCCTCACCTTTCCCATTTTTATTTTTTTTTATTTATTTATTTTTATTGCGAACAAATGGGATACATGTTCTTTCTCTGTTTGTACATAGAGTAAAGGCATACCATTTGTGTAATCATACGTTTACGTAGGGTGATGTTGGTTGATTCATTCTGTTATTTTTTTCCCCTTCCCCCACCCCTCCCATCCCTCTTTTCCCTCTATACAGTCCTTCCTTCCCCCATTCTTGCCCCCCTCCCTAACCCTAACCCTAAAACTAACCCCTCCCATGCGCCATTATGTATCATCATCCACTTATCAGCGAGATCATTCTTCCTTTGGTTTTTTGAGATTGGCTTATCTCACTTAGCATGATATTCTCCAATTTCGTCCATTTGCTTGCAAATGCCATAATTTTATCATTCTTTATGGCTGAGTAATATTCCATTGTATATATATGCCACAGTTTCTTTATCCATTCATCAACTGAAGGGCATCTAGGTTGGTTCCACAATCTGGCTATGGTGAATTGAGCAGCAATGAACATTGATGTGGCTGTATCTCTGTAGTATGCTGATTTTAAGTCCTTTGGGTATAGGCCAAGGAGTGGGATAGCTGGGTCAAATGGTAGTTCCATTCCAAGTTTTTTAAGGAATCTCCATACTACCTTCCAGAGTGGTTGCACTAATTTGCAACCCCACCAGCAATGTATGAGTGTACCTTTTTCCCCACATCCTCGCCAACACCTGTTGTTGCTTGTGTTCTTGATAATCGCCATTCTGATTGGGGTGAGATGGAATCTTAGGGTGGTTTTGATTTGCATTTCTTTTATTACTAGAGATGTTGAACATTTTTCCATATGTTTGTTGATTGTTTGTAGGTCTTCTTCTGTGAAGTGTCTGTTCATTTCCTTAGACCATTTGTTGATTGGATTATTTGTAGTCTTGGTGTTGAGTTTTTTGAGTTCTTTATAGATTCTGGAGATTAGTGCTCTATCTGAAGTATGATTGGCAAAGATTTTCTCCCACTCTGTAGGCTCTCTCTTCGCATTGCTGATAGTTTCCTTTGCTGAGAGAAAGCTTTTTAGTTTGAATCTATCCCAGTTGTTGATTCTTGCTTTTATTTCTTGTGCTATGGGAGTCCTGTTGAGAAAGTCTGGTCCTAAGCCGACATGTTGAAGATCTGGACCTACTTTTTCTTCTATAAGATGCAGGGTCTCTGGTCTGATTCCGAGGTCCTTAATCCATTTTGAGTTTAGTTTTGTGCACGGTGAGAGATATGGTTTATTTTCATTTTGTTGCATATGGATTTCCAATTTTCCCAGCACCATTTATTGAAGAGGCTATCTTTTCTCCATTGCATATTTTTGGCCCCTTTGTCTAGTATGAGGAAATTATATTTGTTTGGGTTTGTGTCCGTGTCCTCTATTCTGTACCATTGATCTACCTGTCTATTTTGGTATCAATACCATGCCGTTTTTGTTACTATTGCTTTGTAGTACAGTTGAAGTTCAGGTATTGCAATACCCCCTGCTTCATTTTTCCTGCGAAGGATTGCTTTAGCAATTCTGGGTTTCTTATTCTTCCAGATGAATTTCATGATTGCTTGTTCTACTTCTGTAAGGTACATCGTTGGGATTTTAATTGGAATTGCATTGAATCTGTATAGCACTTTTGGTAGTATGGCCATTTTGACAATATTAATTCTGCCTATCCAGGAACATGGGAGATCTTTCCATCTTCTAAGATGTTCCTTAATTTCTTTCTTTAGTGTTCTGTAGTTCTCATTGTAGAGGTCTTTCACCTCTTTTGTGAGATTGATTCCCAAGTATTTTATTTTTTTCGAGGCTATTGTGAATGGAGTAGTTTTCCTAACTTCTCTTTCTGAAGATTCATCACTTATGTATAAAAATGCATTGGATTTATGGGCATTGATCTTGTATCCTGCTACTTTACTGAATTCACTTATGAGTTCTAAGAGTTTTCTGGTGGAATTTCCTGGTTCCTCTAAGTATATAATCATATGATCAGCAAATAGGGATAGTTTGAGTTCTTCTTTTCCAATTCGTATCCCTTTAATTTCTTTGGTCTGTCTAATTGCTCTGGCTAGAGTTTCAAGGACGATATTGAATAGGAGTGGTGAGAGAGGGCATCCCTGCCTTGTTCCAGATTTTAGGGGGAATGCTTTCAGTTTTTCACCATTAAGAATAATATTAGCCATGGGCTTAGCATAGATGGCCTTTACAATGTTAAGGAACGTTCCCACTATCCCTATTTTTTCTAGTGTTTTGAGCATGAAGGGGTGCTGTATTTTATCAAATGCTTTTTCTGCATCTATTGAAATAATCATGTGATTCTTGACTTTAAGTCTGTTGATATGGTGAATTACATTTATTGATTTCCTGATGTTGAACCAACCTTGCATCCCTGGGATGAAACCCACTTGATCATGGTGCACTATCTTTTTAATACATTTTTGTATGCGACTTGCTAAAATTTTGTTGAGAATTTTTGCGTCGATGTTCATTAAGGATATTGGTCTGAAATTTTCTTTCCTCGATGTGTCTCTGTCTGGTTTAGGTATCAGGGTGATATTGGCTTCGTAGAATGAGTTTGGGAGGGTTCCCTCCTCTTCTATTTCATGGAATACTTTGAAAAGTATTGGAATGAGCTCTTCTTTAAAGGTTTTGTAGAACTCGGCTGAGAAACCATCAGGTCCTGCACTTTTCTTTGTTGGTAGGCTTTTGATGACTTCTTCTATTTCATTACTTGAAATTGGTCTATTTAAATTGTGTATGTCCGCCTCGTTTAGTTTAGGCAATTCATAGGTCTCTAGAAACTTGTTGATATCTTCGAAATTTTCTATTTTGTTGGAATATAGATTTTCAAAATAGCTTCTAATTATGTTTTGTATTTCAGTCGTGTCTGTTGTGATATTTCCTTGTTCATTCCGAATTTTGGTGATTTGGGTTTTCTCTCGTCTTCTCTTTGTTAGTGTGGCTAAAGGTTTATCAATTTTGTTTATTTTTTCGAAGAACCAACTATTTATTTTGTCAATTTTTTGTATTGTTTCTTTTGTTTCAATTTCGTTGATTTCAGCTCTGAGTTTAACTATTTCCTGTCTTCTACTACTTTTGGTGTTGGTCTGTTCTTCTTTTTCTAGGGCTTTGAGCTGTAGTGTTAGGTCATTTATTTTTTGAGTTTTACTTCTTTTATTAAATGCGCTCCATGAAATAAATCTTCCTCTAAGTACCGCTTTCATAGTGTCCCAGAGATTTTGATACGATGTTTCTTTGTTCTCGTTTACCTCTAAGAATTTTTTAATTTCCTTCCTAATATCTTCTGTTATCCATTCATCATATAGTAGCATATTGTTTAATCTCCAGGTGTTGGAGTAATTTCTGTTTTTTGCTCTTTCATTTATTTCTAGTTTCAATCCATTATGGTCTGATAAAATACAAGGAAGTGTCTCTATCTTCTTGTATTTGCTAACATTAGCTTTGTGGCATAATATATGGTCTATTTTAGAGAAGGATCCATGTGCTGCTGAGAAGAAAGTGTATTCACTCTTCGTTGGATGGTATATTCTATAAATGTCTGTTAAGTCTAAATTATTGATTGTGTTATTGAGATCTATGGTTTCTTTGTTCAATTTTTGTTTGGAAGATCTGTCCAGTGGTGAGAGAGGCGTGTTAAAATCACCTAGTATTATTGTATTGTGGTCTATTTGGTTTCTGAGATTGAGAAGGATTTGTTTGACATACATGGGTGAGCCACTGTTTGGGGCATAGATATTTATGATTGTTATGTCTTGCTGATTTATGGTTCCCTTAAGCATTATGAAACGTCCTTCTTTATCCCTTCTGATTAACTTTGGCTTGAAGTCCACTTTATCTGAAATGAGGATGGATACCCCAGCTTTTTTGCTGGGTCCATGTGCATGGTAAGTTTTTCCCATCCTTTCACCTTTAGTCTATGGGTATCTCTTTCTAAGAGATGAGTCTCTTGCAGGCAACATATTGTTGGATCTTTCTTTTTTATCCAATCTGCCAGTCTATGTCTTTTGATTGATGAATTCAGGCCGTTAATATTCAGGGTTATTATTGAGATATGATTTGTATTCCCGGTCATTTGACTCATTTTATTCATTTATTTGCTTATTTTTGACACAACTTGGTTCCTCTTTATTTGAGAGTTCCTTTAGGCTATCTCCTCCCTTTGCTGATTTGCTTCTTTGTTTTTCATCTCTTCTTCATGGAATATTTTGCTGAGAATGTTCTCTAATGCTGGCTTTCTTTTTGTAAATTCTTTTAGCTTTTGTTTATCATGGAAGGATTTTATTTCGTCGTCAAATTTGAAGGTAAGTTTTGCTGGGTATAAGATTCTTGGTTGGCATCCATTTTCTTTTAGGGCTTGAAAAATGTTATTCCAGGCCCTTCCAGCTTTTAGGGTCTGGATTGAAAAATCTGCTGATATCCGTATTGGCTTCCCCCTGAATGTAATTTGGTTCTTTTCTCTCACAGCCTTTAAGATTCTGTCTTTATTTTGTATGTTAGGTATTTTCATTATAATGTGCCTTGGTGTGGGTCTGTTGTAATTTTGTGTATTTGGAGTCCTGTAAGCCTCTTGAACTTGATTTTCCATTTCGTTCTTCACATTTAGGAAATTTTCTGAAATTATCTCATTGAATAGGTTGTTCATTCCTTTGGTTTGTTTCTCTAAGCCTTCCTCAATCCCAATAATTCTCAAATTTGGCCTTTTCATGATATCCCATAGTTCTTAGAGATTCTGTTCATGATTTCTTACCATCTTCTCTGTTTGTTCAACTTTGTTTTCGAGGTTAAATATTTTGTCTTCAATATCTGAGGTTCTGTCTTCCAGGTGTTCTATCCTATTGGTTGTGCTTTCTATGGAGTTCTTAATTTGGTTTATTGTTTCCTTCATTTCAAGGATTTCTGTTTGTTTGTTTTTTTTTTTTCAATATCTCTAACTCTTTATTGAAATGGTCTTTTGCTTCCTGTATTTGCTCTTTTAACTGTCTATTGGTGCGTTCATTCAATGCCTGCATTTGCTCTTTCATTTCATCGTTTGCTTCCCTTATCATGTTGATTATGTACATTCTGAACTCCCTTTCTGACATTTCTTCTGCCATGCTGTCATTGGATTTTATTGATATAACATCCAGATTTGTTTGAGGCATTTTCTTCCCTTGTTTTCTCATATTGTTCAGGTATCAGTGGACTGCAGAGATGTTGCAGATTTCCTCTATTGACTTATAATGTCCCTGAAGATTGCTAGTGTATCCCCTCTTATCCTTCAGTAGCCTGAAGTCTTAGAGGAAGTTGATACTTCGGTGTTCCCCTAGGTAGCTGCCTCTCTAGGGGTGGTGGTCTTCAGGTGGGGTATATTCCCTGCTAGAGGGCAGAGGTGCCTCTACTTGTTGACCAATGGTCATCCAAAGGGGAACTAGACTGCGGGCTGAGGCAATGCCTGTTTGGGCCTGTGTCTCTGGTTTTACCGTCCTTGTGGGAAAACCTCACTCGGCGGGGAAGACCCACCCGGTGGGGAGGTCTCGCTAGTCAGTTCCCCTTCTAGAGGTTCCCCTCAGTCCACAACTACCGCCTGGGCAGGGCAGCCTTCCCAAGCAACGTTTCCAGGGGCCTGGACCTACCTCCTGGGCCTGGGAGCCCTGCCCTTCGCAGACGAGTCTCCTTAGGTGGCCCCTCCTCAGAGAAGCTGCCCGAAGTCCTGGAACCTTCGCTCCACCCCTCAGCTGGTCTCTGTGTAGCTCTCCTGGGCCTGGGAGCCTCACCCTTCGTAGACGAGTCTCCTTAGGTTGTCCCTTCTTAGAGAAGCTGCCCGAAGTCCTGGAACCTTCACTTCGCCCCTCAGCTTGTCTCTGTGTAGTTCATTCAAGAAAAGGTGCCTAGGTCCCTGGACCGGACCTTGCTATGCACCTAATCGCCTGGCTATGCGACCCGCCCTCTGACCAGTCACTTGGAGCCTCGTACATATGTTCCAAGCCCCAGTGACCCGTCGCTCGTCTCTTCCTCCAGACAGCCACCCGGTGCTCTGTGTGGGCGCTTGGAGACCAAGCCACTCACTGCGTACCTCCACCTCCTCTGGGCAGTCCCCTCCCTGTTGCTCAGGCGGTTGCTGGATCCAAACAACTCGCCGCCTGGGCAGGGCAGCCTTCGCAGGCAACGTTCTCTCTCTCTGGCAGCCACTCTTTCTCTGGCAGCCGCTGGAGCCCTGGCAGATCGCTTCAAAACCAAGCGGTGTGTCGCACAACCTCCTTTGCAAAGTTCCCCGCTTTCTGAGTTCACTGCTCCAGCGGGGGAGGTGTGTCTTGCCGCCTGGGCAGGGCAGCCTTCCCAGGCAACGTTCCCAGGGGCCCGGACCTCCCTCCTGGGCTTGGGAGCCTCACCCTTCGCAGACGAGTCTCCTTAGGTTAGAGAATCTGCCCGCGGTCCTGGAAACTTCAATCCGCCATTTTTCGCTCCGCTTCACTGTCCGTGTTTACCGCTCCGGCGGGGGAGGGGCGACCCGCCGTGTCACTCTACTTCACAAAGTTCTCTGCGTTCCGGGGCTACTGCCCCATCGGGGACGCCTCCCCTATGGGAGAAACTCACCCGGCGGCTTTGAGTTGGTCCCAAGTCACTATCTCCTCTTTTGAATCTTGAGTCCTGGAGCAACATGAAATGCAGCCGCCCTCTAGTCCGCCATCTTCTTCACCTTTCCCATTTTTAAATAGTGTTGACTAGAATATCAGATGACATTATAATTTTTATTTTAATTATATATGATTTAGAAAACTCAAGAAGAAAACGACATTTTATTGAATGTACCCATACATCTCTTTTCATTCTTCTTTCTTCTTTCTTATTCCTCCAATATTTTATCTTTTATCACTTCCTTTCTACTTGAAGAACTTCCTTTAGTCAATCTTTAAGAGAATACTTGCCAGTAACAAATACATTTACTTTTTCCATGTCTGAGAATGTTACTTCCTCTTCATTCCTGAAGGACAGTTTTGCTGGACAAAGATTTTACAGTTGTCAGTTCTTTCACTACTTGAAAAATATTGTGACACTTCCTTCTGGCCTTCATTGTATAAGATGAGAAATCTTCTGTCATCTGAATTTGTATTCCTCCTTGGGTAATATGTCATTTCTCTCTCATTGCTTTAAAGATATTTCTATATGCTTCATCTTTAAAAGTTTAATTAGGATGTATCTTGACATGTATTTCTTTGAGGTTAGCATATCTAGGGTTCATTCAGCTTTTCAGATCTGTAGGTTTGTGGTCTTTTGTCAAATTTGTGAAGTTTTCAGCCATTATTTCTACAAGTTTTTTTTTTTTTTTTCAGCCCCATTCTCTCTGTTCTTCTGGAACACCAATGACATGCATGTTGAAATTTTTGTCATTGTTCCACATATCCCCTATGTCCCATTCCTTTTTTTGGTCTATTTTATTTCCTGTACTGTTCAAATTGGATGGATTCTATTGTTCTCTTCTTACCTTTAATAATTCTATCATCTCTCACCTCCACTCTACTATTCAGATTATTCATGAATGTTTTTATTTTTGTTATTGCATTCTTCAGTTGTAGAATTTCCATTTACTTCTGTTTTATGAATTCTATTTCTTATTTAGTAATTTCTTTTTTTTTAAGTTTTTATTTCAAAAAATTTGTAATGGAACATTTATGACAGATGCTTAAGAATTTTTGTCAGATAATTCCAACATCAGATTCATCTTGGTGTTGGTGTCAGTTGATTGTCATTTTTCCTATGATTTATGATTTTTCTTAGTTCTTGTTATGATGGGTGACTTTTATATAGTACCCTGGACATTTTCTCTATTATGGTAAGAGATTCTAATTTCCACATTCTTTGAGGTATGATTTTGGCTGCTGGATTCATCTGCTGGCACAGGGCTCCCACTGGTCCCTGTTCCCACTGCACTGCCTGGGGGTGTTAAAGGGGCTTCCCCACACTGGGTGTCAGGGGTCTTTCAGTGCAAGAGGGGCATGGTGGGCTCCTCCTGCTGTCAGTGTCTCTGGGCTGAAGAGGAGATTATTAGGCATGTGGGGAAAAGAGGCTGCATCCCCATTTCTGGCTCTCTCTGCTATCTCAATGTCTCTAGGTAGGGAAGGAGAAATTGAGACTCACAGAAACAAAAAGAACTTCCCAGACAGCACCACTCACTACAGTTGGGTCTTTCTTACCTGTCCTGCTTACCCATCTGCCTCAGTACCTCTTGGTGAAAAAGAGTCTTAGACCCAGGGAAGAAAGTATTTCTTCTGGTCAGTCTATGTGTGTGTGGTGTGTGTGCCTGGTACCAGGGATTTAACCCAGGGATGGTCTACCACTGAGCTCCACCCTCAGTTCTTTTAATTTTATTTTGAAACAGGGTCTCACTAAGTTGCCAAGGTTGGCCTTGGACTTGCAATCCTCCTGTTAAGACTGGATTACAGCCTTTTGCCATTGTCCCAGTTGGCCAATTAATTCTGATAAGGCTTCTAGTTAACCTCTTTTTCTGGTGATGTTAGATTTGTCCAAAGTTGCCAAAAAAGACACTGAATCAATCAGAAAAGTAACCAGCCTTCTTGGAATTCCTAGGAAGCCGCTTTCTGTTCTGGGACCCAGCATGCTGCCACTGTGCTTTCCCCTCTAGGTCTAGGGTTTCAAATCAACCCAACTTCTCTTATCACTTTTCAGAGTTCTCATTTGCATGTCTCTTGCACCACTACCAGAATTTAAAGTTTTGCTTAACTTTGTTTATACCATCTTTTCTGGGAAAGAAGTTTCTGTTCACTGTATTTCAATTGCATATTTCCATTCACGTTTCATAGCAAATTCTGAACTTATTATACTTAATTATGTACATCCACCAATGCTAAGATATTAAACATATTAAGAATTTCTCTTTGTGTATTTTACAGTGCCTTGAAAATAACAGGTTCTCCTTAACTCTTACAAATGAATGGATGTTTATGCATATTTTCTCTGGGACTATATAATGGAACAAGGTATACCTGTTAAGAGGATGGTTGTTGCCAAAATGTAATTGTGATTTTTAAGTATTCACCCCTGCAAATGGACACAGGAGAAATTGGGAGAATCTTGCTCAATGTAATTCACTAAAACTTGGTTCAGAATATATACTGACTCATCCATCAATTCCTTTAGGTCATTATAGTCTTTTGATTCTAGTGGATCAAGAAAATGTGGATATACTTTCCCACCAGAATTTCCTATAGTTATTACCTTTGTGTATTCCCTTTGAACACCACACACACACACACACACACACACACACACACACACACACTTTCCAGCACTCAATTTTTCAGCAAAGGTAGAAAACCAAGTAGGACAACATATCACACTTTTCTTCTAGAAATAAAACCACTATATCTCCAATAAGAGATGAGCATAGAACACTGATACTTAATAAAAAGTGGCACAGGACAACATTGCTGGGGAAACTCAAATTATTTAGAGTTCACAGAAACATCACTAAAGCATGCATGTAAGAGGTAGAGGGCCTCAGGCGAAGGATGCAATGGAATATAAAACCAGGCCGCTGCTAGAGTTAAGAAGTAAGGTTTATAGAATAGCAAGCAGGAAAAAAACCCAGACAACTGAATTCCTCTACTGAGCAAGAAAGGAATGGAAATAACTTGAGGTTGGAAAAGACTGGGTGCCTGACCTACCATTTAACTTTTGGAATCACACATTGCCATCAATTGGCTTGGTTCTTTAATACCCCTAGCCATGTGTCCCTCATATTTGCTGCAGACACTTTCCTCCCTGTAGTTTTGTTTTCTGATGAACAGGATTTTAATTTTTTAATGGAGTCAAAACTACTAATCTGTAGTTTTATGATCTTTTCTCTTTGCCTTTAAGCTTACAAAGTCATCTCTCGAGTTGGGATAAATACTTATTTCTATTCTGGGTTTCTAATGATTGATTTTATACATTTATTTATTGCTTTAATCCAGCTGGAATTAATTTCAGCATATGGTGTGAGGGAGACTGTACTTCTTCTATTTTTAATACATTTTTTATAAGTAAAAAATAACATTTCCTAGAGTAGAAAACTCAGCCTAGCTACATGCTGCTTAGTGTTCTGAGGCAGACAGGGAATGAATGAAGCACTTTTCTCAAACACCTAAAAACCCCATCCTGTTTTCTTGTGGACTTGAGACAACCTCCTTTATTTCTCAGTGTCTGCTCTTTTCTATACAGTGGGGTCACAAATATCATCCAATATGTCCCCAAGGGTAAGGTAATTGCATAAGCCCATTAAGTCTTCTGAGCACATTCTAGGTAGAGGATTTTCCATTACTGGATACAAGGCATATACAGGGCCTTGCCGGACCTGATCAGAGGAAAAAGAACTTCAGAAACTATGAAATGAGTTATGAAGGGTTTCCCGTTTTTTTGTTTTTTGGTTTTTTTTTTTTTAGAGACAGTTTCAGAAGAACAATAAGTACCAGTATTTAGAACACAGTAGATGTAATCTTCATGTTCCCAAGTTCTCTTCAAATCTTCTGTGATTAATTTAAAAGCGAGCAATGTTTCAGTGTTGTTATTCTGAGTAGGGGAATGTCAGAGAAAACTGGATTGACTAGAAGAAATTTATAGTCTTGTAATTAATAAAATGGTCTTGAGGGATTCTAGAAGTAAAACAACTCCATTATCAGTTGATAATTAACAAATCTGACAGTCAGGGGAGAACTGTCCAACTTGTGCCATGTTCCCACAGGAGTACCCCAAAATCAATAGTATACTAAGAATAAATAATTTGCCCACCTTCATTTATCCAACAAGGTGAAAAACTAATTGCTTACTGTGGCCCTGGATCTGAAGGGATATTAAAATAAAGGTGGGTCCTTGCCCTCAAAAAAGCTACCCAAGTGGGTATACCCACTCAGCATCATAAAGGAGTACATGGTCTACATTCTAGATTATGCTAAACTAGATTGGGAGGGTAAATGATTATCATAATGCCCTTGAAATACAGCTTTCCATTCTTTTAGTTACAAAACTGTATCTTTAGAAAGTCTAAACATAAGTCCAGTATATGAAAGAGAATAGTAGAATGAAACACAGATTATTTGATCCAATATTATTCTCATAGTACTTCACCCCTGCAGACACACACTTATTCCCTGGACCTTCACAGAGTAGTGTTTCAAAACCACTGCACTTGATGTATTGATGGACAGAAAGAAAGAGAACAGAGAGAAATGTGTTATAGCAAGCGTAATATAATGTTAATGTTAGACATCAAGTGCTGAGCATAAAGGATGTTCATTATAATATTCTTTCAGCTTGTCTATGTGTTTAATTTTTTCATAATATAATGCTAGAAGAGCAAAAATAATCCTGTCTGGGTTTCTGTTCTGTAGGACTTCATTATTGATTGAGTAAACACTCAGGATTACTAAGTGTTCTTAACTGACAATTTAATTGACAAATTGTCATTAAGAAATTTCCCTCTTTGGACTGGAGATATGGCTCAGTGATAGGGTGCTTTCCTAGCATGCATAAAATGTGCAAGGTCCTGAGTTTGATCCCCAGAACTGGAAAAAAAAAAAAAAAAAGAAAGAGAGAGAGAGAGAGAGAGAGAGGGAGGGAGGGAGAGAGAAAGAAAGAAAGAGAGTGAAAGAGAGAGGATGTCTTTCTTTAACTTTGGCGAACCTCCTGATTTTGAAGTCCACTTTATGCAATTAGTATGGTCATAGTAGTTTTTGAAAAATTAGTATTTGAATAATATATATTTTCCCTCCTTTTACTTTCAATTCTGTCTTCATATTTAAAATGCATATGTTGCAGTCAACACATACTTGGGTTTTGTTTATGTTTAAATCCACACTGACAATCCCTGACTTTTAATTGGAGTATTTGGTCCATTTATATTTAATATATTTATTGGTCCAATTATATTTAATATTTATATTTAGTATGATTATATGATTCAGTTTTCTTTTTAAAAAATATTTTTAGATATTGACAGACCTTTATTTTATTCATTTATTTATATGTGGTGCTGAGAATCAAACCCAGTATCTCACACACACTAGTCAAGCACCCTACCACTGAGCCACAACCCCAGCCCCACTGAGTCAGTTTTCAAATCTACCATCAGAATATTTATTTAATATTTGTGCCATCTGAATTTGTTTCCCTCTTCCTTCTTCCATGCCTTCATTCTGTTAAAGGTGATTATTTCTTAAATATGTATCTTACTGCCACTGCTGACTTTGTAAATTATACTGCTTTTTAATATTTATATATGTATGTGTCTGTGTATATGCTTTTTAAGACTAACAATATGCATCCATAAACCACTTCATGTAAAATATAGAAACTATTCAATAGTATAAGTCCATTTACTGCTCTCTTGTTTATTATGATAATAATGTCCAATATTACACTTCTAGGTACATTATAAACCTCAGAATTCAATATTATACTTTTTGCTTCAAATACTAAGTTGTCCTATAAAAATTAAAGATAAAAATGTTACATATTTATAAATATATAAATATATATTTAGTTTTTTTTTTTGGTGCTGGTGATTGAACCCAAGGCCTTATGCTTGCAAGGCGAACACTCTACCCACTGAGCTATATTCCCAGCCCCTATATTTAGATATATATAAATATATTTGTCCATATATTTATCATTTCTAATGCTCTTTATTCCTTTCTATAGATCCAAGTTTCCACTTGGTATTTCTTTCCTTTACCCTGAAGAATTTCATTTATCATTTCTTATAGTGTAGCTTGGTAACTACATTTTTTTCAGATTTTGTTTTGTTATCTGAAAACATCTTAATTTTGTGTTCATTTTTCAATTAAGTCCATATTTACTGAATATAGACATCTATGTTGACAGATCTTTTTTTCTTTTTGCATTAAAAATTCCTCTGTCTTCTGCCTTGAATAGTTTTTATTCGAGAATCCAGAGAAATCTTAGTGTTGCTCACATGTGTATATAATGTCACCTCCCTTCCCCCAATCCCAGGATCTTTTCTCTTTACCTCTGTATTTTACCAGTTTGGGTATGATGTGCTTTGGGATGGTTTACATTGTTCTAATCCTGCTTTGGTTAGCTAAGTCAAAACATCTTTGCTAAAAGATCTTAAACCTGTAATTTGATGTTTTCTATCATATTTGGAGATATTCTACCCATTGTATTAATTTTTTTTTGCCTAGTTCTCTCTCCTGTTTTCTAGGACTCTAATCATACAAATATTTACTCCTTGCTTTTGTCCCAGAGGTCACTAAAGCATTTATTTTGCTTGTTTGTTTGTTTTTTCTAGTTTTCCTAATATGTTCCTCATATCACATCACTTGTACTGATCTGTCTTAAGGTTTACTAACACTTCTGTAATTTCTAATTAGTCATTCAATGAATTTTTCATATTGGAAATAGTTCTTTTCAGTTTTAGAACATATATGTATGATTCTTTTTATAACTTACATTTATTTCTATGAAATTTCCCATCTCTTCTTTCAATTTATGTAACCCATCTTGTGTTAAATCTTTCAATAAATTACCTAGCTATTGTGAAATGTTTAATTACTAATTCTATCATCTGCATTTTTTTTTTTTTTTGCGGTGCTGGGGATTGAACCCAGGGTCTTGTGCTTACAAGGCAAGCACTCTACCAACTGAGCTATCTCCCCAGGCCTGAATTTTTTTTTTGCTTCCCCCCTACCCCTCCCATCCCTCTTTTCCCTCTATACAGTCCTTTCTTCCCCCATTCTTGCCCCCCTCCCTAACCCTAACTCTAACCCTAAAACTAACCCCTCCCATGCCCCATTATGTGTCATCATCCACTTATCAGCGCGATCATTCTTCCTTTGGTTTTTTGAGATTGGCTTTTCTCACTTAGCATGATATTCTCCAATTTCATCCATTTGCCTGCAAATGCCATAATTTTATCATTCTTCATGGTGGAGTAATATTCCATTGTATATATATGCCACAGTTTCTTTATCCATTCATCAACTGAAGGGCATCTAGGTTGGTTCCACAATTTGGCTATTGTGAACTGAGCAGCTATGAACATTGATGTGGCTGTATCTCTGTAGTATGCTGATTTTAAGTCCTTTGGGTAGAGGCCAAGGAGTGGGATAGCTGGGTCAAATGGTGGTTCCATTCCAAGCTTTCTGAGGAATCTCCATACTGCTTTCCAGAGTAGCTGCACTAATTTGCAGCCCCACCAGCAATGTATGTGTGTACCGTTTTCCCCACATCCTCGCCAACACCTGTTGTTGCTTGTATTCTTGATAATCGCCATTCTAATTGGGGTGGGATGGAATCTTAGGGTGGTTTTGATTTGCATTTCTCTTATTACTAGAGATGTTGAATATTTTTCCATATGTTTGTTGATTGCTTGTAGATCTTCTGTGAAGTCAGACCTGCATTATTTTAAGACATGTTTCTTATTGCTTTTTTCTGGTTAATGGATCTCTTTCTTTATAAGTCCAGTAATTTTGTTGTTGTTGATATTGTATGTTGGACAATGTGTGATATATTTAGGGAAACTGCATTAGATTGTCTTCCTTGGAGTACTAACCTATGTTCTGCAGGTGATTGCATTACTAAAAACTTCTCTTGATCCTTCATTGGTCAGACTGGTCTCTTTCAAGTTTGGCTTTTCTCCTAGAAAAGACCTTATTCTAGGAATGGTTCTCATTCCCAAAGCTGGCCTTCTTGGAGTCTCATTTGAATGTCTAGGTGGTCAGTGAAGTCCTTCCTCTCAGTTTAGGTCAGAATTCCATTTCCCATCTCTGGGAAATTATTTGTATCTTCACTTGGCTCTTGGATCCACAGTGAGCACTTTCTCCTAGGCCTCATGAAGTCTTGCCCTGCTAATGCACTTTCAAACCTTCAGGCAAAAATCTGCAAAGAAATCTCATGCACACTTCTAGGTACTGTCTCCCATTTGTACCTCTTTTCTTCAGTACCCCTCTGCAAATTCATGCCACCTTAGCATCCTCACACTACAACTTCTGCCTGCTAGGTTCATTGAAATGACCATGCAATGCTTGACTTCACTCCCTTATTCTTTGGTCCATTAAATACACTCCTGTGAAGAAAACCAAGGTAGATGAAAGGTTTACCCCAGGTATTTACTTTCCTTCAACGATCAAAGCCTGTCTGTCAATTCCTGAAAACAGTTGTGTCATACATTTATCTAATAATACGGTTGTTCATGAAAGGAAATGAAGAGTGATAATAGTTCCTTCATTGTAGCTGACAGCAGAAGTTCTTAATTTTTCTAAAATCACTGCCCTTTCAAATGAAAATGCTTTAATTCTCTCTCCTAGTACTTTTGAAGTTCAACATCTGAACTTTAAAAATGACCCTATTTCTCCTACCATTCACTACTACACAGTACATATAAATGCTGGATAACAATTATCCAATGAGTTATATGAGATTTCTGCTGTTATTCTTGCCTCATACTCAGATATCTGACTGATCTTGTTATCAAGGACAGAAGTGGGGTGGCAATGGTGGTTTTGGGGTAAGCATAGCTGCCTTTCCAGAACAGAAGGGGTCAGGCAAAGAGAGAGGGGAAGATCAAGGTCTTCTATATTTTCTCTTGAAAATATGCTATAAAAGTCAATTGGATAAGGAAATAATCTTACAATAAGTTTTGGAAATGATGTGAATATTTCAATTCCTATGACTCATCAGCTTCCAACACCATCACTACAACCAGCTCTCTCCCAGAGGTAATTATGTGATGGTTGTATCTTACACCTAAGCTGTTTAAAATGTTTTACAGTAAAGTACTTGGCTATAAACTCTGACCTCAGTTCATTAAGAGTTTACAAAGACCTAGGGCACTTAATAATGATACTGGCCTCCAAATGCATTTCGTTTGTAATAAACTTTCTTTGTACCATTTTTTAGATTCTATATATTTGAATAAAAGTAAACCTGTAGCAAAGTGAAAGATCAGGAAGAAGTATTAAAGAAGTAAAGAGTAAGCAAGATTCCTTTTCAGAACTGGAAGAGAATGTATGTTTAGCGATGTTCACAGATTAGTCTGCTTCTTTTTCAACTACACGTTATAATAGCTGTCAATATGTTGGGCAGTTAAGTAGCAGAAAAAAAACATTTATTGTAGAATCACAAAGTATCAAATGGTGATATCATATATCACCACTCAACAGAATGTAAAATTAGCAAGTATCAGCCTTGCAACTTGATTGGTCATATAACTGACAAAGTTTCCTGTAGGAAATTCTCAAAAATGTCATCAAAATTCAAAATTCCCTGTATTTAGAAGATTCAAAAAATGCTACTAGAAAACTTCTAGAACTAATAAATGAATTCAGCAAAGTAGCAGGATGTAAAATTAACACACATAAATCAAACACATTCCTATACATCAGTGATGAATCCACTGAAAGAGAAATTAGGAAAACTACCACATTCACAATAATCTCAAAAAAAATTATTTGGGAATCAATCTAACAAAAGAGGTGAAAGATCTCTAAAATGAAAACTACAGAACACTAAAGAAAAAAATTGAAAATGACCTTAGAAGATGGAAAGACCTCCCATGCTCTTGGATAGGCAAAATTAACATTGTCAAAATGGCCAAAGTAGCAAAAGCACTATACAGATTTAATGCAATTCCTATTAAAATCCTGATGACATTCTTCATAGAATTAGAAAAAGCACACATGAAACTCATTTGGAAAAATGAGACCCAGAATAGCCAATATGATCCTTAGCAATAAAAGTGAAACAGGAGGCATCACAATACCAGACTTTAAAATTATACTACAGAGTCATAGTAACAAAAATGGCATGGTATTATCACCAAAACAGATACATAGACCAATGATACAGAATGGAAGACACAGAAACAAATCCACAAAAATACAGTTGTCTCATACTAGACAAAGGAGCCAAAAACATTCATTGGAGAAAAGATAGCCTCTTCAACAAATGGTGCTGGGAAAACTGTAAATCCCTATGTAGCAAAATGAAATTAAACCCCTAAGTATTTTATTTTTTTCAATGCTATTGTGAATGGGGTAGTTTTCCTAATTTCTCTTTCTGAAGATTCATCACTTATGTATAAAAATGCATTGGATTTATGAGCATTGATCTTATAACCCGCTACTTTACTGAATTCACTTATGAGTTCTAAAAGTTTTCTGGTGGAATTTCCAGGTTCCTCTAAATATATAATCATGTCATCAGTGAACAGGGATAGTTTGAGTTCTTCTTTTCCTATTTGTATCCCTTTAATTTCTTTGGTTTGTCTAATTGCTCTGGCTAGAGTCGCAAGGACGATGTTGAATAGAAGTAGTGAAAGAGGGCATCCCTTCCTTGTTCCAGTTTTTAGGGGGAATGCTTTCAGTTTTTCACCATTTAGAATGATATTAGCCATGGGCTTAGCATAGATGGTCTTTACAATGTTAAGGAATGTTCCCACTACCCCAATTTTTTCTAGTGTTTTGAGCATGAAGGGATGCTGTATTTTATCGAATGCTTTTTCTGCATCTATTGAAATAATCATGTGATTCTTAACTTTAAGTCTGTTGATATGGTGAATGACATTTACTGATTTCCAGATGTTGAACCAACCTTGCATCCCTGGGATCAAACCCACTTGATCATGGTGCACTATCTTTTTAATATATTTTTGTATGCAATTTGCTAAAATTTTTTTGAGAAATTTTGCGTCGATGTTCATTAAGGATATTGGTCTGAAATTTTCTTTCCTCGATGTGTCTCTGTCTGGTTTAGGTATCAGGGTGATATTGGCTTCATAGAATGAGTTTTTTCATGGAATACTTTGAGGAGTATTGGAATGAGCTCTTCTTTAAAGGTTTTGTAGAACTCGGCTGAGAACCCATCTGGTCCTGGACTTTTACTTGTTGGTAGGCTTTTGATGACCTCTTCTATTTTATTGCTTGAAATTGATTTATTTAAGTTGTGTATGTCCTCCTGGTTCAGTTTAGGTAATTCATATGTCTCTAGAAACTTGTTGATGTCTTTGAGGTTTTCTGTTTTGTTGGAGTATAGATTTTCAAAATAGCTTCTAATTATGTTTTGTATTTCAGTCGTATCTGTTGTGATATTTCCTTGTTCATTCCGAATTTTAGTAATTTGAGTTTTCTCCCTCTTTCTCTTTCTTAGTGTGGCTAAGGATTTATCAATTTTGTTTATTTTTTCAAAGAACCAACTATTTATTTTGTTAATTTATTTTGTAATTTTTCCAATTGTTTCTTTTGTTTTAATTTCGTTGATTTCGGCTCTGATTTTAACTATTTCCTGTCTTCTACTACTTTTGGTGTTGGTCTGTTCTTCTTTTTCTAGGACTTTGAGCTATAGTGTTAAGTCGTTTATTTGTTGATTTCTACTTCTTTTGTTGAATGCGCCCCATGAAATAAATCTTCCTCTAAGTACTGCTTTCATAGTGTCCCAGAGATTTTGATATAATGTGTCTTTGTTCTTGTTTACTTCTAAGAATGTTTTTACTTCCCTCCAGATGTCTTCTGTTATCCATTCATCATATAATAGTGTATTATTTAATCTCCAGGTATTGGAGAAGTTTCTGTTTTTATTCTGTCATTTATTTCTAATTTCAATCCATTATGATCTGATAGAGTACAAGGTAGTATCTCTATCTTCTTGTATTTGCTAACAGTAGCTTTGTGGCATAAAATATGGTCTATTTTAGAGAAGGATCCATGTGCTGCTGAGAAGAAAGTGTATTCGTTCTTTGTTGGATGGTATATTCTATATATGTTGGTTAAGTCTAAATTGTTGATTGTGTTATTGTGATCTATGGTTTCTTTATTCAATTTTTGTTTGGATGATCTATCCAGTGGTGAGAGAGGTGTGTTAAAATCGCCTAGTATTATTTGTTGTGGTCTATTTGATTTCCGGAATTGAGAAGGATTTGTTTGACGTACATGGATGAGCCAATGTTCGGGGAATAGATATTTATGATTGTTATGTCTTGCTGATTTATGCTTCCCTTAAGCAGTATGTATTGTCCTTCTTTATCCCTTCTGACTAGTTTTGGCTTGAAGTCCACATTATCTGAGATGAGGATGGATACTCCAGCTTTTTTGCTGTGTCCGTGTGCATGGTATGTTTTTTCCCATCCTTTCAAATTTAGTCTATGGGTATCTCTTTCTATGAGATGAGTCTCTTGCAGGTAGCATATTGTTGGATTTTTCTTTTTAATCCAATCTGCCAGTCTATGTCTTTTGATTGATGAGTTCAAGCCATTAACATTCAAGGTTAATATTATGATATGATTTGTATTCCCAGTCATTTGACTCATTTTTGTTTTTTGACATGATTTGGTTTCTCCTTTATTTGGCTATTCCTTTAGGCTAGCGCCTCCTGTTGCTGATTTGCATCGTTGTTTTTCATCTCTTCCTCATGGAATATTTTGCTGAGAATGTTCTGTAGTGCCGGCTTTCTTTTTGTAAATTCCTTTAGCTTTTGTTTATCATGGAAGGATCTTATTTCGTCATCAAATCTGAAAGTAAGTTTTGCTGGGTGTAAGATTCTTGGTTGGTATCCATTTTCTTTCAGGGCTTGGTAAATATTGTTCCAGGCCCTTCTAGCTTTTAGGGTCTGGATTGAAAAATCTGCTGATATTCTTATTGGTTTCCCCCTGAATGTAATTTGATTCTTTTCTCTCGCAGCCTTTAAAATTCTGTCTTTATTTTTTACATTAGGTATTTTCATAATAATGTGCCTTGGTGTGGGTCTGTTATAATTTTGTATATTTGGAGTCCTATAAGCCTCTTGTACTTGGTTTTCCATTTCATTCTTCAGATTTGGGAAATTTTCTGATATTATTTCTTCAAATAGATTGTTCATTCCTTTGGTTTGTTTCTCTAAGCCTTCCTCAATCCCAATAATTCTTAAATTTGGTCTTTTCATGATATCCCATAATTCTTGGAGATTCTGTTCATGATTTCTTACCATCTTCTCTGTTTGTTCAACTTTGTTTTCAAGATTAAATATTTTGTCTTCAATGTCTGACATTCTGTCTTCCAGGTGTTCTATCCTATTGGTTAGGCTTTCTATGGAGTTTTTAACTTGGTTTATTGTTTCCTTCATTTCAAGGATTTCTGTTTGTTTGTTTGTTTGTTTGTTTTTTCAGTATTTCTAACTCTTTATTGAAATGATCTCTTGCTTCCCGTATTTGCTCTTTTAACTGTTGGGAATCAATCTCACAAAAGAGGTGAAAGACTTCTACAATGAGAACTACAGAACACTAAAGAAAGAAATTAAAGAAAACCTTAGAAGATGGAAAGATCTCCCATGTTCTTGGATAGGCAGACTTAATATTGTCAAAATGGCCATACTACCTAAAGTGCTATACAGATTCAATGCAATTCCAATTAAAATCCCAATGATGTGCCTTACAGAAATAGAGCAAGCAATTATGAAATTCATCTGGAAGAATAAGAAACCCAGAATAGCTAAAGCAATCCTCAGCAGAAAGAGCAAAGCAAGGGGTATCGCAATACCAGATCTTCAACTCTATTACAAAGCAATAGTAACAAAAACGGCCTGGTACTTGTACCAAAATAGACAGGTAGAGGACACGGACACAAACCCAAATAAATACAATTTTCTCATACTAGACAAAGGTGCCAAAAATATGCAATGCAGAAAAGATAGCCTCTTCAACAAATGGTGCTGGGAAAACTGGAAAATCATATGCAACAGAATGAAATTAAACCCCTATCTCTCACCCTGCACAAAACTCAACTCAAAATGGACCAAGGACCTCGGAATCAGACCAGAGACCCTGCATCTCATAGAAGAAAAAGTAGGTCCAAACCTTCAACTTGTTGGCTTAGGATCAGACTTCCTTAACAGGACTCCCATAGCACAAGAAATAAAAGCAAGAATCAACAACTGGGATAGATTCAAACTAAAAAGCTTTCTCTCAGCAAAGGAAACTATCAGCAATGCGAAGAGAGAGCCTACAGAGTGGGAGAATATCTTTGCCACTCATACTTCAGATAGAGTGCTAATTTCCAGAATCTATAAAGAACTCAAAAAACTCTACACCAAGAATACAAATAATCCAATCAACAAATGGGTTAAGGAAATGAACAGACACTTCACAGAAGAAGATGTACAAGTAATCAACAGATATATGAAAAAAGGTTCACCATCTTTAGTATTAAGAGAAATGCAAATCAAAACTACCCTAAGATTTCATCTCACCCCAATTAGAATGGTGATTATCAAGAACACAAGCAACAACAGGTGTTGGCGAGGATGTGGGGAAAAAGGTACACTTATACATTGCTGGTGGGGCTGCAAATTAGTGCAGCCACTCTGGAAAGCAGTATGGAGATTCCTCAGAAAGCTTGGAATGGAACCACCATTTGACCCAGCTATCCCACTCCTTGGCCTATACCCAAAGGACTTAAAATCAGCATACTACAGAGATACAGCCACATCAATGTTCATAGCTGCTCAATCCACCATAGCCAGATTGTGGAACCAACCTAGATGCCCTTCAGTTGATGAATGGATAAAGAAACTGTGGCATATATATACAATGGAATATTACTCCACCATGAAGAATGATAAAATTATGGCATTTGCAGGCAAATGGACGAAATTGGAGAATATCATGCTAAGAGAGAAAAGCCAATCTCAAAAAACTAAAGGACAAATGATCTCGCTGATAAGCGGATGAGGACATATAATGGGGGTTGGGAGGTGTTAGCGTTAGGGTTAGGGTTAGGTTTAGGGTTAGGAATAAGGAGGGTGGTAAGAATGGAGGAAGGAAGGACTGTACAGAGGGAAAAGAGGGGTGGGAGGGGTAGGGGGGAAGGGAAAAAATAACAGAATGAATCAAACATCATTGCCCTATGTAAATTTATGAATACACAAATGTTATGCCTTGACTCCATGTACAAATAGAGAAACAACATGTATCCCATTTGTTTACAATAATAAAAAAATAAATTAAAAAAAAAAAGAAATTAAACCTCTATCTCTCATCCTGCACAAAAATCAACTGAAAATGCTTCAAGGGCTTAGACACTAGAATAGAGACCCTGCACCTACTAGAAGAAAAATTAGGCCCAAATCTTTACCATGTCAGCTTAGGAACTGGCTTCCTTAACAAGCCTCCTGAAGTGCAAGAAGTAAAATCAAGAATCAATAAATGGGATAGAATCAAACTAAAAAGCTTTTTCACAGCAAAGGAAACAATCAATAACACTAAGAGAAGCCTACAGAATGGGGGAAAATCTTTACCACATGTACCTCAGATAGAGCATTAATCTCCAGGATATATAAAGAGTTCAAAAAACTTAACACAAAAAAACAAAATAAATAACCCAATCAATAAATGGCTAAGGAAATGAACAGACACCTCACAGAAAAAGAAATACAATTGATCAACGAATACATGAAAAAATGTTCAACATCTCTAGCATTTAAAGAAATGCAAATCAAAATTACCCTGAGATTCCATCTCACTCCAGTAGGAATAGCAATTATCAAGAATACAGGCAACAATAAATGTTGACGAGGATGTTGGGGAAAAGGGTACACTCATACATTGCTCATGGGTGGACCTGAAAATTGGTGCAACCACTATGGAAAGCAGTATGGAGATCCCTCAGAGAACTCTGAATGGAACCACCATTTGGCCCAGTTATCCTATTCCCAGGTTTATTCCCAAAGGACTTAAAATCAGCATCCTATAGTGATGCAACCACATCAATGTTTATAGCAGCTAAATTAACTAAATTAGCTAGATTGTAGAACCAACTGGTGCACTCCAACAGATTAATGGATAAAGAAATTGTGGTATATACACACAATGGCATATTACTCAGCATTAAAGAAGAATGAAATTATGACATTTGCTGATAAATGGATGAAACTGGAGAATATTATGCCACATGAAATAAGCCAATCCCAAAGAACCAAAGGCAGAATGTTCTCTCTGATATGCAGATGCTAATTAACAAGGGTGGGGGAGAATAGAGGTACTTTGGATTAGACAGAGAGGAGTGAAGGGAGGGGAGCAGGTAAGCGGGTAGGAATGATAGTAGAATGAATCAGACATTTTAACCCTACCTACATTGTGTACAACCAGAAGAATGAGAAGTTATACTCCATTTATGTATGATATGTCAAAATGCATTCTACTGCCATGTATAACTAATTAGAACAAATTAATTTTTTTTTTCAAAATCCTGAATTTCAATGTCCACTTCTTTTTTTCTGACCTTCCTACTGCAAGTTGCATACATAGAATCAGTTATCCAAGAGAAAAACTAGTGAGATAAATAAATAACTAAATTGTAAATCCTAAATTGTAAAATAAAGCTCTGTTAGTCTCAAAGATTTACCATTCCCAAGTGTCCCTGACTCTGCCCCCAAGAATGGCTCCAGCCTAAACATGATGACCATCTGTAATGGGGACAAATAGTTCAATTTTTTTCAAGAATGAGATTTACCATTTTTTTCTACCCTTCTCCCAAACTCTTCCTGTCTCATATCTATCAGTGACCCAATAATCATATGGTTTTACATGTTTAGGATATTATACTTACAGGTTATATGGAAGCCTAGTTTTGGTCCTATAATAGAAGTGATTTGCAAATTTCCATTTATAACCTAACAGCAAAGCAGTAATAATAATTATTATAATAGATACTTATTTGTGCTAGGTTCTGTTCATTCATTCACGTATTTAACCTTCTCAGTTCCAACGTAGCTTAGGTTACTTCCTACAGCTCCTTTAAGCATTTTCACACAGAAAGCTGTCCTAGTTTCAAGCATAGACAGAAGCTCACAATGCAGGAAAAGTGAAAAGTCCTGATGGAGCCTCTACCCATTTTAGACAGGTCAAGGAATGTTTGTTACAACTATGAATGTAAAATTTTCTCCTTGCACTCAATTTGAGAATGACAGCAAAAAGTCTTATTAAAAATCACATATTATTCTATCACTCAAAGATAAACATAGAAAATGTTTTGATTTCTCAGTGTCCTTTCAGTGTTGGCTCTTCACTGATTTTTTTAAACCAAATTTATATCATATAGCAGTGATTTTGAATCTTTTTTCACTGGAAATTATACTGTATTTACCCATGTCATTAAATATAATTTTAAAAATATTTTCAAATGCACCTTATGTACCACAATTTATTTAACAATTCACTGCCCAATTCACTGGCAGAGTATTCAGAACATTTAATTATATGTAACTTCTGTAATAAACAAACATAATTAATTTTGCCCACATCTCTATTTCCTTAGGAAAGTTTTCTAGAAATTAGATGGCTAGATCAAAAAATATGGAAACTTCCTTTCTATAGGGAGCCTGTCATCATTCACAATTTCAACACAGGAGAATTTACAACCTCTAGGTCTAAATCGTAGTATTATATTTACCACTTGCCAAATAGTTGAAAACAATATTTTTGGCGTGTTTAACATTTTTATGTAATAGTATGCAATATGGCATTCTTCTACAACTCATCTTTAATTTTTTTATTTAACACAATATTTTGAGACTTAACTCCATTAAATGTTGTTCTGATTCCTTTTCTTTTGCTTTTCACATATCATCTCTTGTATGAACATTTCACACTTTATTATTTAGCCACTGGTAGGTATTCATGTTTATCGAAGTATGAAAAAACTTTGTTGCAAATACGTTGTATACATTTTCTTGGGCAACATGAGCCAAGTCTTCAATCTTTCTGGATAATGCTATACACTGTGTTCTGCAGTTGCTGTGCCAGCTTACCCTAAGAGTTGGAATCCTCATTGCTCTACAACCTCACCAATATTTGTTACTGTTAAATTTTGTTCATTTATTTATCCAACTAAATGGATATAAAAGTCACATTCCAGTGATTTTAATTTTGATTTCCTGAATACTTTTGAGTTTGCACATTTGTTTATTCATTAAATGGCCACTTCTATTACTTCTCTAATTTGTTCAGAACCTTAGTTATTTTTCTAGTTTTTTCTCATTGTTTATTTACATTAATTCTTTGTATACTCCATATTAGGCCTTCACAGTTAAATACCTGCAAATAAAAGCATAGTCTGCAGAATGTCATATTAATTAACATATTCCTGGTTAAATGCTTCATGTTTTTTTAATCCAAATTTCATTTTTTTGCCAATGTCCACGAAACAAAAATTTAGATTTATTACACCAGAACTCAATGCATAAGTTTGTACAAAACTATATATAGCAAAATCCTCGTGATACTTTCTGAATACATTCCATAGAATGTCAGAATCATGTGTTCATATTTTGAAATTTATGCTGAGTGTCAATACAAGAGAAATAGATTTCATACATTGCTGGTACAAACAGGCCATGACAGCATCAGTGTGAACTACTCACTTAAACACATCTCTACAGTGCCTTTCACATTTAACTTTTCTTTTTGCTTATTGTTAGAGTCCCCAAAGAGCTGAGAAAGTACTGACAACAAATGTGGAGAAGAAAGCAAAGCAAGTGAGAGAAATGACTACATACAAAGCAAGGTTTCTTTTGCTATCAGGAATTGAACTCAGGGGCACATAACCACTGAACCACATCCCCAGACCTTTTTATTATTTTTTTTTATTTTGAGACAGGATCTCACTAAGTTGCTTAGGGCCTGGCTAAGTTGCTGAGGCTGGCTTTGAACTTGCTGTTCTCCTGCCTCAGCCTCCCAAGCCACTAGGAGTACAGGCATGCATGACTGTGCCCAGTTAAAAGCAAGTGTTTTTAACAACCATATTAATTGTTTTCCAAATAAGGTCATATTCACAAATTCCAGAAATTTGATATAGATACCTGTGGGCAATTTCTAGCATAGAACATTGGCTCAAGGTCACACAGCAGGACACAGTACAGGCAAGTTGAAACAAAGGACTTACAGACAGATGTACTATCTTCTAACAGATTATGTGAACTGTCATCTCTATTTCTTCTCAAACTTTAGCCTCCCTTGGCCTGCCCTACCTCAGTGGGAGTTAAATATTCTGCAACCTCACATCCAAGCCCTTTCCAAGAAGAATGTGCAAAGGCTGAGCTGACCATTAACATGCACTTTTTTTTTTTTCCCAATACCCAGCTAGCTTCCTGAGACTAGTTCACCAAATTAACATTATAAGGAATATTTTATCTTTTGCATTTAATTTTGTTTCTCAAAAGTCCCCATCAATCTCTAGTATGAAAGGAGAAAATGCTAAATATTGATGGAATTCAGAGCATGACACCCCAAAATATGCCACCTGACATATTGACTATTCTGATTTAAAAATATGTTTCTAACAGTGAATTCAAGAGACACCCTCTGACTTCCCTTCTTTTTCTTAAAGACTGTAAATGAAATTCTTACAAAAAGATGTCCTTCAATACTAGAAGGAAAGTAGCATTCTTAGAATCAAGAAGTTGAGTTGTACAAACAATTCTTGTTTTTCTAACCCTTATCTCCCTACTCACGTCTCTATCCAATTAACTAGCCCAATCCCCTTTGCCTTGACACCTCTTCCCAATTTACTGAATTTTGTCCTATTAAATATATAGGTGTTCAACTTAGATGTATCTTCACATCTTCATTTCTTTAAGAAGACTCTAAAACTTACTGTCAAATAAATTTGTGTGATTTTTCTCCTGTTGATTCATCTGTCTAATGTCAATTTAATTCTCAGGCCCTGCCAAAAAAACCCATACAGTAAAACTTTGTCTTCCCTACATTATCATCTTCTTTTTTTTCCTGGACTTTCTATCTGTTGTTACTTCAAAATTAAAATGGAAAACCAGGTGCTGTGGCATAGGCCTGTAATCCCAGTGACTCCAGAGGTTGAGGAATGAGGATTGCAAGCTTGAAGCCAGTCTGGGCAACTTAGTTAGACCCTTTCTCAAATAATAAAATAGGACTGGGGATGTAGTTCAGCAGTAAAGCATATCAGAGTTCAATCCCAGGTACCAAAAAAAAAAAAAAAAAAAAAAAAAATTGGAAAAAGAAAGAAAGAAGCATGTGACATCTTCTATAAGGTGAGTCAAAATCAAATTGCTTTTGGTCAAGGGACTGCTTGACCTAGAGTCTATGCAGAAAATAGTGATGTTTCCATTTGCCTTCCATGTGGGTCTATAAGGACTTGCAGGCTCCATGCTGCACATAAAAATCCCTTCACAACAGGAATCAACATTCCCATTTACACACAGATTGCTTGGGATTCAACAACTTCTCTTCATAGTCTACCAAGGGTTAATATTATACCATTTTGTATAAAATGTAGAAACTTTATAATCATATGGACCTATTTACAAACTACCTTCCCAGTCAGGTTGTTATTTGAATCATATCTACATGCATGACACAATCCACAAGATGATGCTATAATTTTTACTTAAACAATAAGAATTCTTTTAAAAAGTAAGAAAAAAGTGTTTGTAAATTACTTTTCTGTTTATGATTTCCAATGTTCTTCATTCTTATATCACATCTCAATTTCCTACTATTTTATTTCATCCTGAAGAACATCCATTAGCATTTCTCAAAGTATAGGTTGATCTGCTATCAATTAATTTGTTCAGGAATTTTTTAATCTGAAAGTAACTTTATTTGGACTTCATTATTTTTTATTTATTTATTTATTTTTTAAATTTTTGTACCTGGGATTGAACCCAGAGGCTCTTAACCACTGAACCACATCTCCAGCACATTTTATTTTTTTATTTTGAGACAGGGTCTTACTAAATTGTTGAGGCTCTCTTTGAATTTGTGATCCTCCCGCCTGAGCCTCCAAAACTGATGGAATTACAGGTATATGCTACCACACCCAGCTTTGACTTTATTCTTGAAGAATAGGTTTACTGTTCATGCAATTCTGGATTGATGTTTTTTCCTTCGTTTCAGCACATTTTAGATTTGTTTTCTATCATCTTCTAGAATTCAGAGTTTCTCAAGGTAGGTAGCAATATTTAGAAATATAGTTCCTCTGCATAAACTGTTTTTTTTGACTGCTTTCAAGCTTGTGTCTCAGATTTTCAGCAGTTTGATTATGAAGTGTCTCAGTATCTTGAATATGTAAATTCACCTCTTTCACCAAATTTGGGGAAAGTTTGGAGCACTATTTGTTTTTTTTCTTTTCTTTCTCCACTGTCCCCAACACCACTCAGAGCCTTACATACAATCTAGCTAGACAAATGCTCTACCCGTGAGCTATAATTCCTATACTATTGAAATAATTTTTAATCCACATTCCCCATTGCCTTTTTTTTTCTGAGTCAACAACTACTGTATGTTAAAACTATTATCCCATAGAATTCTGAGACTGTGGCCGTTTCTCTTAAAAGAAGAAATTTTAAATGACTTTTTAAAAAATTTCTGTTCTTCACAAAGCAACTGTGTACCAATCTATTTTCAAATTCACGGACTGCTTGTAAGTCTGCCCCATGTAAGCATGTTCCAAGGGTCAGCCAGAAATTTGGGCAGAACTTATTCTAAGAATTCAAACCTTCTCCTTTCTAGGACTTGCTGTCACCACAGTTATGATGTCCGCAACTCTGTCCTTTGGTTCTTCAGGCCAAAAGACTGTTTGATTCCTACTGTAGTTTTAGCTACCCTGTGTGTTGCCAATTACAGCTTCACCTCAAAATAAAAGCTTTAAGAATGAAAACTTTAATCCATGCCAATCCTCTCTTCCCAGGTGCTTATTCCTCTCCACAGTCTGTCATTGCTCAATCTCTAGCTCCTTAAAGAAGCTGGCTTTTTCTTTTCTTTCCCTTTTTTTTTTTTTTTTTGTAATTATAATTATCTGTGAGAATGTACTTGGCTAAATGCAAAGCAAAATTCCTGTCCCTTGTATTTTAACTTTGTTATGGTGTCTGCATTAGTCATAATGGGTTTAGAAATGCTACACTATCAATGGTACAGAATAGAGGACATGGACACAAACCCAAATAAATACAATTTTCTCATACTAGACAAAGGTTCCAAAAATATGCAATGCAGAAAAGATAGCCTCTTCAACAAATGGTGCTGGGAAAACTGGAAAATCATATGCAACAGAATGAAATTAAACCCCTATCTCTCACCCTGCACAAAACTCAACTCAAAATGGACCAAGGACCTCGGAATCAGACCAGAGACCCTGCATCTCATAGAAGAAAAAGTAGGTCCAAACCTTCAACTTGTTGGCTTAGGATCAGACTTCCTTAACAGGACTCCCATAGCACAAGAAATAAAAGCAAGAATCAACAACTGGGATAGATTCAAACTAAAAAGCTTTCTCTCAGCAAAGGAAACTATCAGCAATGCGAAGAGAGAGCCTACAGAGTGGGAGAATATCTTTGCCACTCATACTTCAGATAGAGTGCTAATTTCCAGAATCTATAAAGAACTCAAAAAACTCTACACCAAGAATACAAATAATCCAATCAACAAATGGGTTAAGGAAATGAACAGACACTTCACAGAAGATCTACAAGCAATCAACAGATATATGAAAAAATGTTCACCATCTTTAATATTAAGAGAAATGCAAATCAAAACTACCCTAAGATTTCATCTCACCCCAATTAGAATGGCGATTATCAAGAACACAAACAACAATAGGTGTTGGCGAGGATGTGGGGAAAAAGGTACACTCATGCATTGCTGGTGAGGCTGCAAATTAGTGCAGCCACTCTGGAAAGCAGTATGGAGATTCCTCAGAAAGCTTGGAATGGAACCACCATTTGACCCAGCTATCCCACTCCTTGGCCTATACCCAAAGGACTTAAAATCAGCATACTACAGAGATACAGCCACATCAATGTTCATAGCTGCTCAATTCACCATAGCCAGATTGTGGAACCAACCTAGATGCCCTTCAGTTGATGAATGGATAAAGAAACTGTGGCATATATATACAATGGAATATTACTCCACCATGAAGAATGATAAAATTATGGCATTTGCAGGCAAATGGATGAAATTGGAGAATATCATGCTAAGTGAGATAAGCCAATCTCAAAAAACTAAAGGATGAATGATCTCGATGATAAGCGGATGAGGACATATAATGGGGGGTGGGAGGGGTTAGCTTTAGGGTTAGGGTTAGGTTTAGAGTTAGGGATAAGGAGGGTGGTAAGAATGGAGGAAAGAAGGACTGTATAGAAGGTAAAGAGGGGTGGGAGGGGTGGGGGGAAAGGGAAAAAAATAATGAATCAAACAACATTGCCCTATGTAAATTTATGATTACACAAATGGTATGCCTTGACTCCATGTACAAATAGAGAAACAACATGTATCCCATTTGTATACAATTAAAAAAAAAAAGAAATGCTACACTAATAAATAGCCCCTCAAACCTGTTTTAAAAAACACAAAGGTTTATTTCCTGACTCACAGACACATGTCCATTTCTTGGATTAACAAGGGTTTATGTCCTTCTCAGAAGGACACAAGCTGACGACTTTCCTTATTCTACTGATCATGCTGGCAGAAGGAAAAAGAGAACATGATGAATTATGTACTTACTTTTAATGCTTTTGACCAGTTTTGACATATGTCACACTCGTTTCTGTTTGTTTTTTTCTTTCTTTTTTTTTTTTTCAAACAAGTCTTATGAACTTCTTTAAATTCAGGGAGGGGGTAGAGGAGAAGCACACTCAATCCACATGCCCAGATGTAGGGAAATTAAAATATTTATAATAACTAGAACCATTGCCATAGTGGCTGACCCTTGAATTTTTAAAGTTTTATAAAATCTAACCCACCAATCTTTTTCATTAGACCTTCCTTATTCCTAGGCTATAAAATTCCTCTTATATTTTCTTCTCATATATTTAAAATTTTGCTAAAAAGCGATGTATCTTTCTAGCGTAACTGGATAATATGGTTTTGATATGAGATGTCCCCCAAAAAGCTCATATGTGAGACAATGTAAGAAAGTTTAGAGGTGAAATGTTTGGGTTGCGAGAGTATTATCCTAATCAACATACTAATCCACTGACAGGGATTAACTGTTGGCAGGTAGGCTATGGCTGGAAGAGGTCATTGGGGTCATGCCTTTGGGGTTTATATTTTGTCTATGGTGGCAATGAGGATTCTTTCTCTCTCTGCTTCTTGGTGCCATGTTCCTAGCTGCTTTCCTCTGCCACAAACTTCCACCTGATGTTCTGCCTCACATCAGACCCCAAGGAATGGAGCTGACCCTCTATGGATTGAGACATGTGAAATGATAAGCCCCTAGATAAACTTATCCTCCTTAAAATTCTTCTTTTCAGGTCTTTGGCTCACAGTAGTGAAAAAACTGACTAAAACACTGGAGCTAATTTTGTTTGTCATAATATATTTTTTCAGGATTACTGGCCAATTCTCCCATTCATTGAAGGCACATTTCCCCTAAATACAAATATAAACATATATAATATATATAATATAATAACTATGCTAATTTAGTATTCAACCCTTATCAATAAGTACAAGTACATCTGCTTTTTTTAACTCTTATTCTAAACAATGATGCATATACCTGGTAAGTAGCAATACTATAACTGTTTTAAGCTTTTTAGTAATCAAGTTACTCTATTTTGGTTCTTCCTTTAAAATAAATCTTGTCCATCCATTTTTTTTTTAACAATTCTAAAATATTCTCTTTCACCTTGAAAATCTATAAGATGCTTATAAGTTCCCTGTGAAAATCCTATTGGGATCTTGATAGTATGATATAAAATTAAAAATATGTGTCTTCCCCCTAAGTAACATGGTTCTCCTCTTTTATATAGGTTTTGTTTCAGGCAATTTGTAGAGTTTAACTTTTTGTATATATTTCATATGCAGTCTGTTTTAGTTTACTTGTAAGTCCTATGGGCTTGTGATTCTTACAAATGTACAAAAATCTATTGATATCTTTATTGGAACCTAATGAACTCTGTCAGTTTTAATGATTTTTTTTAGTTGAGTTTCTCAGATATTTCAGATAATTATATTTTAAAGAGCCTATTGATTTATCTCCTCTTTCTAATAGTTTTACCTCACATTTAATTCTATTACCTAATTCCATTGGCTTAAATCGTGTTGTATAATGGCTAGCACAGTGTTGAATAATTACAGTAGCAGCA
This sequence comes from Sciurus carolinensis, assembly GCF_902686445.1. NCBI lineage: Eukaryota > Metazoa > Chordata > Mammalia > Rodentia > Sciuridae > Sciurus > Sciurus carolinensis. The sequence goes on from NC_062229.1 coordinate 59,357,911, forward strand.
AACACAGTCATTTCATTTGTGGTAGTGAGGGAAGTATTTCCACGATTAACAAAAAATAAAATGGATTGTTATAGGTTTCCAACAGATATCTTGTTTCATGATATGTAAGTTCCCCCTATTCCTAGCTTATTGAATATATACTATTTATTGTTACTGTTGTAGCAACAAACATAAAAGGGTAGTCTATATGAATTAATCAGTATTTTTATTTTATACAGATTGATTTTGCTTCTCTTTTAATAATGAAAGCTCCTACAGTATTAAATGTCTGCTAAACACAGCTTTGACATATAAAATAAAGACAGACTACTCATTTACCTAACAGTTTGTTATACTGATTGCTTTCCTATTTGATTCTAAAATTCTTTAGGAAAAGTTTTTGGGGTTTGTTGATACTGCTGCTTCAAAGTTTTGAGCTTTTCATTTAAAACTTTGGAGTTAATTTCTAGTTTATTTCATTGTAGGAAGAGCATTCAGCCTGTTAACACGTTGTATTTCATAATTTAATATCGTTTCTTGGAAACATAGTACACGACCATTTTTTCTAAATGTTTCATATCTAGATAAAAAGAAAGTATTATTTCTACAGAACAAATTTTAGTAAATATTTATTGAATCAATTTTATTACATTATTAAAACACCCGTGCATTCTGTGTTTATTTGACCCAAGAATGACCAATGAAAGTGTATTAAGGTCTCACACAATTCTACTTCCATCAACTTTTCCTTATAATAGCTTCTGTTTCATGTATTTTGAGGTTATTACCATGTCAATAAAAATCCCCTATCTTCATTGTGAAATCTATATTTTAAAAACTATCAACTTTTTGATCACTTTTAATATTTACTATTTTCATAACCTCTGATTCTATTCATATCCAAATATGTCAAAGTCACTTTTTGCTTTATTTTGCTTTTATGTGATAATTCTTGTCCTTTTAAAAAAACCTTAATGAGTCATTTTGTTTCACTTTGTGTAACTTCTCAATAACCTATAGTTAATTTTTCATTTTAGCTGAAATGGAGAATGGTTTAAATGGACTATATTAATAAGATATTTTATTAAATACCTTATAGTATCACCACACACACACACTTTCATACTTGCTCTTCTCACTGTTTAAGGTAAAAAGAGAATGCCCTTCCTATTTTATGTATAAGGAAATCAAACCAACATAGTTAAATACATTTCCCAAGGTCATGGATGCAACATGTGGCAATGCTAAGATACAATCAAAGAATGTTAATTCTAAAAAAATGACTTTTTTGCAAATACATGATATGCCCTTGCTGAACATCAATATTTATATGAACCAAGTATGACCAAATTATCTGTTTTTCTCTTCTAGGAGGGGAAATTATGCTATTTATTTGTAGTGGCATAAATGATGTTTGGTTGTACCTCTGTGATCTTATTTCATGCTTTATCTAGTTTATACTTCACTGTTTTCCTTTGCTTCATACACCTGTTGGTTTAGACATGACTGCACATTCTTTTACCTCCCCATTGATTTGGAAGTTATCCATCCTGCTTTTATTTCTACTAGAGATACCTGGTATAACAAAGAATATTACTGCTTATTGAATGAATGAATGAATAAATTTTAAAGATTTCAAATACTTAGAATCACTGAGTCCTTTCCTAAAAAAATGAGGATGTGTTATAGCTTTATTTCTGTGCCATGTAAATATGACCTTAGGTTTTGTTATTACATAGCATTACACATAAAAAAAACTAAATGCTTAATTAACACTTATTAAACCATTATTCCATTATATGTATGTATTTTTCCTTTAAAAGTATAGTTTTACATTTGTATTCAGTGTTTTATTTAAAGTTACAGTTATTTAAATCTCATTTTGTTAACTGGTGTCATTATTAATGGTAAAATCTATTAATATCAATTACATCTCTGATATGGAATTCTTTTTCTTCGGGGGTAGGGTACCAGGGATTGAACTCAGGGCCAATCGCCCACTAAGCCACATCCCCAACCCTATTATGTATTTTATTTAGAGATAGGGTCTCACTGAGCTGCTTAGTGCCTTGCCATTGCTGAGGCTGACTTTGAACTCAGGATCTTCCTGTCTCAGCCTCCCAAACTGCTGGGATTATAGGTGTGCGCCACTATTCCTGGTGGAATTCTTTTTTCTTAATACGATATTTTGTTTTTATCTTATTGTATTTCATTTCATTTTTCCATATTTCATTGGTGCTTTATAGCTACACATAATGGTGGGATTTGTTATTACATATTCCTATAGGTACATAATATAAAAATATAACTTGACCAATATCATTCCCCAGTATTTACCCTATCCTTCCCCTTCTCCCTTCCACTGACCCCTTTCCTTTACTACACTGATCTCCCTTTGATTTTCATGAGATCCCCACTCCACTTCCTTTTCCTTTTTCCCATATAACCACAAAATTTTGGAAATGTATTACAACAGCAAAAAAAAAAAAAAATACCCAAAAAACTAATATGTGACTATGTCTTTGGCCAACCACTGTTTACATTCTGTGCATGGATGCAGAAAAGTCTTTACCAATAGTGATGCCTAAAAAAATATACTGGGCATGGAGCTTACTCACTTTGATTAGCATGTGCATACTTTGAAGCAGGGTAATCATAGCAGCCAAATGATTAAAGGTCTTCCCTCCTTTTAGCCAGAGCACAAAGGAAACATCAGTTGAAATTGTTCATTCTGATGGCATCAAACTTCTCCTGTAGTAGAATTCTCTACAGTGAAATCAAGAGTAGGTTGCTTTTTTAAGAACTAATTTTTAGTGGCAGTGACTTTCTTTGTATATACCTTCTTGAATTTGAATGATTTTATTGAAAATTGGAGCAGTTATAATAGAGGCCACTACCCAGACATCAATTTAATTTCATGAATTCTTCAATTCTTTGTGGGGTAACGTGCAGATCCTCCTGATTCACTCCTTCATAAGTGAATGCAAACCTAAATGATAACTTTTTACAGTGAGCATATTTTCCAAAGTGTAAAAGTTTTTTTTTTCCATTAATAAGAACCATGGCCTATTTTAATTTTGTATAGCATAATTTTCCTTGGGGAAGGAGAAAACGATACCAGTTTTCAATGTTTCTCTCTTTAAGGATGGGAGGCTAGTAGGAGAGAGATTTGCATAATTTCTGACATAACCAAGTAGGTATTTCTCTACTCACTGGTCTCTGAAAATCAGTGTAAACTGTATTTACACAAGACTTAACTCAAGAGGCTAAAGTCATGAGTAAATATTGAGAGAAAACTGACAAAGACATAATAAGTCTAAGGAATAGACTACCTTCTCTGAAAGAAAAACGGTATTACAAAGTTAATACAATAGGTCTTTCTGCCTCACCAGTGCTGAAGGCCATGTGGCAGCCAGTATTCTTCACATGACCTTGTCCCTCAACATTTTACAAAGGGCCAAAGCACAAAACGGTTTAATGACTAGCATAAACTCGTGCATCCATAAGTACCTGATCTTATTATATCAAGATTGTCACCGGTCCTGATAGAAGAATCGTGTTTTCATACTACACAAAATTATTCCAGAGACATAGTTGTTTCACTAGAGTATCACTGAATAGAGAAAAGAGTCCTCTACTATTGTCTGCAGCAGAACCCAACACTTCCACCATTGCATTCATCAAACTGGATATGAACTTTTGCTCTCCAACAAGATTAAGTCAAAATGTAGATTGACTAGGAGGAAACCACTAGACCCATGTCAAACAAGTATAATTACTTGATGAGATTAATTAGTAGAACTGCAAATAAAATTGAGGAAATTAAGCAAGATTATTTGAGAAGATTCAGTAAGTGAATCTGAGAGTTATTAAGGACATGGGCAAGGAATACAGATGCTAAATTTTACAAATGCCTCTTTGGCATGATCTTGCTTGGTAGAGCTATGCTCCAGTTCCTCAGAATATATGTTTTCTTGGCACTGTTAGCAATGTGAAATAGGAATGAAGGAAAAATAAACTCATCATAGTTTTTTAAAAAAACAATCTATAAAAATGGTTAAGATAAATGATTAAAATAAGTACTGGCCTTGTACCTCACAGAAACATTATGTAACTTCTTTATGCATCATTTCCTGCATTTGTAAGCTGAGGATAATACAGTTACCTTCTTGGCTGCATCAGCTATAACAATTTATATAAAGCTATTCTAGCAAAGTATTTAACTTTTATTTGCAAGAGTTCACTATAACTGCTGCTGATGCTAGGAAGACATTGCAAAGCATTATGGGTAAGAATGGGGACTCTGGAACAACAGTATCCAGGCTCTGCTACTGACAAGCTGTATGATATTGTGCAACTTATTTAACTTCTGTGTGCCTCACTTCCTTTATGTATAAAATTGGAGTAATATTAATGACCATTATGAGGGCTGTTTTGAGAATTAAATGATTTAATATTTGTTGAGTGTTCAGAATAGTACCCTGTGCATAATTTTTGATAAATGAATTATTTAGCCCTATATAAATGGTTTTAAGACTGTAATGATGTAAAACCAAGGGTTCTATAATAGCACTTCTGGAGGTTTATATGGAGTGGTGGAGATAAGGAGCACATGGGCCCAGGCCCATTCTCTAGTCAAACTGAGTAATGATAACTGGATTACATATTGAATTTTTCTTTCAATACAGGATCCTCTTCTACAAGAGAAGAGAATTGAACCTTAGCTCTATACATAACATGTGCCCTCACCAAAATATTTCAGTCCAGTTCTACAAAACACTGAGTATTTTTATATACAATATCTAGCAGCTTAAGTCAAATCATTTTTAAAAGATTGATCTAGATAGAAAGTTCTTTGTACCTTAAACAGTGAATTTCAGTAAATTCAAATTTTAAAGACAACTTCCCAAGCTTCTTCAGAGTAAACAAAAATCTCAGTAATGATAATTTAACATGTAAAACCATGAATATTCACCACAGTCAAATAAATAATAAATCACCCCTGGGTTCCAGTGCATGCCATGCAAAATTGTCTATCTCCTACAACATCTGGAAATCTGGTTTTAAATTGCATTTTATTCTTTTTGTTCTTGTGATGGTGGTGCTGTAAAGCAACCTGGAAAATGTGCCATCCTCAGCATTCAGGAGGTAAAGGAAAGATGAGGAGAGCAAAATACATTGCTATTAACAAAAGGAAGGAGAGTCCACGGATCAGAGGGCTGGGCTCTGGAAGACATTTTTTAAATGTCACCAGATAAAATTTATGACATAAAAGGGAATGTTCCTTAGTCATTCTGAGGATTGTTATCTACATGAATAATAAATCAAAAGGCTCTTTATCCATTTACTGCTGAACATTATGACCTTAGGTTGGAGATGTGATTTACTCCACTGACATCAGTGCAACAGAAACCCAGTGAAAATATCACTGGATTGGCCTCAAGTTCTAGAAAATCATTTAGCCTTGTGGAGAACAAACATGTGGAGAGGAAAGTATTCAAAAATGCAAATACCTATGGCATCATTAGCATGAGTGAACTCATCACAGAGATTTCTTTTAAATGATTACCCTTCAGGCTTCCCTCTCTAGGAAACTCAAGCATATGCAAAGTTAACAGTGTTACCTATCTCACAATTTGATGGAGAAACATCACTATCATTGCTCTCAGTTTTGATTGAATCATGAATATTTTACCTTTAAAGATGCATGCATTGCAATTCTATCTGTATAAAATTCAAAATACATAGAAATTGTGATTCCAAGTACTTAAGCTGATTGTCAACAAAGAAATGAAGGGAAACAATTATTTCAAAAAAGAAAGTAGTGTTTCCCTCTAATGTGGTAAGAGACAATTCAAACCAGGGAGGTTTTCAGGGGACTGCTGGGGGTGCTGAAAGTCTTGCCTTGCCCTAGGAAGATGAATAATTTGTAAATAATTATTTATTAAACTGTGCTTACATGTCTTATACACTTTTCCTTTATACATTATGTTTTACAACTGTATTTAAATAGGATGTTCCATTCTGAGGTGAGTCTATAAAGTATTACCTGGGACAGAGTGCCACTAAAGTAATGTATTCATTGTTTCTCTGAAATTCAAAAACTGGGCATCCTGAATCTTCCCTGGCAAACTTAATGCAATGAGAATAGCTCAATCAGATTATGAACACTTAAAAACACACACACAAACAAATGAGACACAAATACAAGGCATTTTTAAAAGTCTTAGTTGTTCCTGTTTTATATTCTATTAACATACTAAATCTGTATTTCATGGCTTATGAGCCCCTCAAACCCTTTTACCCCTCTGATTCTTGCACCCAGAGACTATAAACATAAATATGTTATATAGATACAAATGGTAATTTGCTAATAGGGAAGCAAAGAAGTTGACCTTTACAAACACAGCCATACCTAAGAAAGGAGGACTTCAAGTCAAAAATAAATCTGAAAAAAAATTTAATTTGTTTATTTTTCTTAAAGCAATGATTTGTCTTCTATAATGTGCATTTGTTTGCACAGGAAAGAAAATGACAATTGAGTGGGTAAAATGGATACTGTATTGCTCCCTTATATACATGAAGAATTACACATCTGTCTAACAATACTAACCACTCTGAAAGATAATTATGGATCAATGCTTTAAAAAATATCCTGAATTGCCTGCAGAAATGGCAAGGAGAATTCAATTAAATTATTTGTAAAAGCCAGAGTCTTTTTTTCCCATCCATCTGCTACTTGAAATGGGATGACCTTTCAAATAGTGCTTGCCGTTCTCAATGCAAACTCTAAATAAAGAAGTGGAGTGGGGCTTTTTTTTTTTTTTTCTCTCCATCAGGTTCAGCATAGATAGAGCATTTGTACTGACATTCTACACCACTCAAAAGAATGCAGATTTGGCTTCTAGGACATAAAAGAGGCAGTTTAGGAATATCAATCAGGCCTCTGTCCCATGCCTTCAGTCATGACATTTGCCTTCTATCAGAAAGGTGTGCTGCTTCTGAGATAAGTGTCTGGGAACAAGGTACATGAAGCCATTTACTCCCAGGAGGAAAATTGCAAACCTCATCCTCAAACAAGCGGGATAAAGTAAACATGTTAGTGCAGAGTCCTTTGCTAAACTACCTATGGCAGGAAAGCTAATCCAAAAAGGTCAGATATTTAAGTAACAATAGACTCCAAACAAACTTGGCAACAGGCCTCTCAGGCCCAAATTATGAACTAACATATTGTGTTTTAAGATCATTATTAGTAATAAGCAAAGTTTTCTTTACTGAGTCTGAGTTTTTTCACATTATTTTATTATTTCCCCTACCCTTCTTAATTTTTGAAACATTTCCAATTTTGTCTTTTGTATTTTTTTAATGAAATCATGATGTGTTTAAAAGATTCGATGTATTTTTCTTGATAAAGTTCATTATGCACATTTTGAAAAGTTTAGAAATACAAAATAAAAAAAGATAATCTATCACCATACCACCCAAAGAAAGCTACTGCTAAACAGTATGGTAAGTATACTATCATTCAATCATTCTTCTTAATGCATAAATATATCACAGTTATATCATGCTATATAATAATTAGAACCTACCTTGTACATGAATCAACTATTTCATGAATGTCTTTCTATGCCATAAATGAAAATCAGAATCATTATGTGTAAATTTCCATAACAATGAAATGTGTGAGTTTCTGCAGTTATAATGTAATAAAACTTGAACTGGATTTTTTTAAAGGCTTACCTCTTTAAAAATATGGAGCTATATACCTTTTTTTCACTACTATAGACAAAGGTGAAATGAGCATTGATATACACAGCAATTATTTCCTTAGTATTACTTTCCAGAAGTAGCTTAGTTAAACATTATTGGAACTTTTCAGTTAATATCATCAAACTACCCACAGGAAAGTTTACCAAGCAATATATGCAGATTTTCCTACACTCCTACACTCTGTATAATACTGAGAAGTACTGAGTTTTTGAACTCTGGCCAGTCTGAGAGAAATCTCATTATTGCTCTAATTATGATTGCTTTGATAACTAATGAGGCTGAAATTTTTATCAGTGTTTAATATCTCTTCCTTTGTGAATTACCATTCAAAAATCATGAATGGTAATTCATTAAGTATTTTTAATTTGGGCCTTTTCTGTATGAGTGAAAGTATTATCTTAGAATATAACACAATGAGGACTTAATATAAATACACATATAATTTTTAAATGCTACAGAAAATAACTATTTTAATTTAAGAATATATGTAACATTAAATAAAATGATGCATGTTATGTGGTATATATACATATATATATACTAATCAATTTTCTCCCTCAACCCTATTTCCTTTTCCATTTTTCCATGGTAACAAACAAAATCAAAACAACAAATACAGATAATTATTTATTTACCTTTCCACATTTTTCTCTAGTTTCATATAGCGTACACAAAGATTACATTGTACATAGTCATTCTTTTCTTTTTAATTTAAATGTACTCTTAACATCCCAATGACTAATTATTATTATTTTATACACTATAATCTAATAATATAGCATTAATATAGTATATTATCAGATGTATATATTATCTAATATATTATGGACATGCTGGAATTCATGTACAGATATATTTAATTATTTTTATTCATTCATAATATTCCATAGTACAGTTATGGTATTCAACAATCTTTCCTTTTGATGAGCTTTTTGCTGATGTGTTTTTGTCTTGATTGTTTTTATAACTACAAATAATGCAGCAAACATCTTTGAATACATATTTTCATATAACATACTAATGCTTCCCAAAAGTAATGACACAGTAAGAGAGCAGGTATTTCATTGATTTTGATATATATTTCCAAATTTATCAAAATATGCAAATTCTCCATTTTTTACATCATCACCAAACATGCACATGATCAATAATTTTAAATTGCAACATGTATTTGAGTGGAAAAGAGTAATTTTTTGTGATTTGAATTTGTATTTCCATGACTACTAGTGAAATTGAGCAGATTTTCATGTCTATTGGCCACTTAATTATTCCATTCAGAATACTGCCAATTAATATCTATAGACTTTTTCTCCAATATGATGTATAACTCATTTGATCAGTGTATAGGAGTTTTTATTTTTTCTAATATTTATGTTGTTCAGTCTTGTATGTTCACATCTTCAACTCATCTGAATGTTTTATGGTGAGAAATAGGTGTCTAATATTTACTTACTTACTGATGAAAGCTAATTTTTACATTTACTTTATAAACATATTTTGCCAGTGAATATAAAAATCCATTTCCTAAATATTTAGTTCATAATTATATTTTTGAATCTATTTCTAACTCTTTTTCCTATGCTACTGGTCAAATTTTCTTATGACAAACAACATACAATTTTAATAACAATGACTTTACATTAAATTTTAATACCTAGAAGAAAAATAATAACTTGTTACCATTCTGATGAATTATACTAGCATATATTATTTAAGGAGGGAATGACATTTTATATTATTAGAAAATTTTAGGGACTATGGTATGAATATTTTGACAGATAATGTTTTACCTTATGATAAAACATTTTTGCTATAACAGCCTTTCACTCCCCTTATAAAATTTATTACAAAAGGATTTTTATATTTTTTGTTTATATAAGTGAATGCTTTTCCATTTCTATAAAATATACTCACTTATATAAACAAAATATATAAAAATTATTATTGAAGCCATAAAAGAAAACTTTGATTTTTTTTCTTAATATTTACCTTATAGATGTTTAACCTTAATATTTCTTCATAATAATCTATAAGAGAATCTGAAGTTTTTTAGGAATACAATCTTATCATATGAAATAAAAAATAACTTTTATTTTTTTTTCTATTTATATTGCTTAGTTTTTTTGGATTAATTATATCATGCAGAACACCAAACACAGTGCTAAGGTAACAGGCCTGACAGAAAATATCCCTCTGTAGTTTTTCCTGGTTTAATATGAATGGATTTTATATTTCACTGTATAATGTAATAATTGGTGGTAGATATTTGTAAATATTCTTTATTGTCCTTAATTTGCTTTCTTCTATGGCTATTTTTAAATAAATGTTAATGAATTGTCAAATTATTGACATGTATACTGGGCTAAACAGTATCTCCTCCAAACCTGGAATCTCAAGTGACTTTATTTTGAAATCAAATCTTTGCAGATATAGTTAAATTACAGTAATTAGTAACCAGAGGTCATACTAGACAAGAGTGGGCTATAATTCAAGGACTGTTGTCTTCATAAGAAGAAAAAACCTGAAATCCAGACACCCAGGGAGAATGTGATGATGGGGGCAGAAAATATGTGTCCACATGCCAAGAAGTGTCATAGAAAACTGTCAAGTGTAAGAAGGTAGAGATAGTCCAGGCAGGATTACCCTGAGTGCCTTCAGACACAGCCCAGTTCTGCTGGCACCTTCATTTTGAACCTCTAGCTTCCAGAACTGATAGAGAATACATTATTTCCTGGGTTAACTAGTTTGGTAATTTGTTTTGACAGTCCTAGGAAACTAAGACAACAAAAATTGATATAATCATATCACTTTGGTGATTTGATTTTTCTCACATGATTAATGGTATAAATTTCTAACTATGAAGAAGTTTGTAATTTTTTAAATTACCTCTCTTTCATACCTTATATTTTAATAAGCAGACAGACCTAGGTTACTGGTCTATAATATACTTAAATATATGATATAATTATACTACAGTATATTAATATACTTCTATAAACAAACATGAAATGGGTATAAAATATCTTTTTAGATCTGTTTATATGAGGTTATGAAATAAGCTCATTCCAGATTTGTGCAATTAAGGCTTATTTCCTCTTTCTTTGAAGTCTTGAATTGCCTGATAACCAGTTTGGATTTAATTTAGCTGTAAAACCATCTAGGCCTGGTGCCTTTTCAGTGGTACACCTTTAATAATCTTCCACTTGCTTTCTAGTGATATATCTTTAATGATCTTCCACTTGCTTCTATAGATATTGATATTGTTTTAACTTTATTAATAGAATATTGATTTTATATGCATATATAAACATAGATAAATTTATCATCCTAAAGAATAAAATTTTCTTCTAGATTTTAAAGTGAATGGCTACAAAACAAAAGTCTATTTATTTACCAGCATTGATAGACAGAATACCCCATGAAGTTTTGAGGGCATGTATATCCTTCCTTCTACACTACCACATGAAGACTGAATCAAAAGACAACAATCCTCAAGGAATATAAAGATCCATTCTCCACTCAAAGGTATGAAAGTTGCTCTTATCCATGGTTAGAAGCTCTAAAGAAACATGGGGAAGTTTTTATCTAAATCATCACTACTATATTACAATAAACCTAGATGGTTAGTCTTTAAGTCATTTGATACTCCTCGGGAATCTTGGCAAAACTATACAGAAACATTCTTGACATTTTCATTGAACTACATACAATAAAGCTCTCATTTTTTGAGACACTTGACAAAATAAAAAAAAAAGAATTATTCTCACACCTGCACACATTTTAATATATCTTCAACTTTTCTAAGAAACAATTTTCTCTACAACTCTCGCAGACTTCATACTCATATGCTTTATTCATAGCAGATGGAGGAAATTAGAGTAACATATTTGCTCTAAAATCATTAGTGCTGCATCAGCACTTCCAATCTAAATGGTATTTCAAGGGGTTATTGTTACATGGAGCAAGAGTTTGCTCCAGGCAGAAAGAGACATAAAACAAATTTTAAAATGAAACTTTTTGCAATTAGAATTTATATCATAATTTCTTCAACAACATTCCATTTGGATTTTAATCACAAATCAAAGGAAGAAAAGAGTGGCATAACTCAGTCACTGGACATACTTTGCCCTCTGTTCAGGCTTCTGAAAAATCATTATAGCTTCTTCTAAAAAACAATTGTCTTTAAACTTAAAATCAACTCTTTGGTTGCTTGAAACACTTCGAATATAGTCTTACTTCTTAGATATTCGCCTGCTCTCATAAAATTCCTAAAACTGTACTATCTACTTGGAAAGCTTCAGATGACTGCCATTCTGCCCAAAAGCTTTAACAGTCTTGTCTTAAGAATGAACCAATCCACAAGAGATTCTTTACAGTACTATATCAAGTGCACTATGGATTTAGAAAACAATCTAAGATAGTTCACGTTTGTAGCCATAAGAGCAACTGGAAAGAATGATACAAGACGGCAGCAATCATACTTTAAATTTCTATACTGCATTACAATGTTCAAACTACTTTCATGACACTTTTCTTATTTTATCCTCATAAAAAATCTATAATGGATGCAGGATAAAAGAGGAAGGAGACATAAACAGAACTTCAGAGATGAAAGTAATATTAAAGATATCAATAACCTTCTTTACAGATAAGAAAATAGAGACCAAAGAGAACCAAAGACCTTCACCTTGTATTAGAGTGAAGCAAGCAAGACTAGTAAATGATGGCTGGTCACAAGAATTTTGAAATGGAGTCACGAAAACAAAACAAGAAAGAGAAAGATGAAGGGAATGAAGGATACTAACTTTGATTTAATGTACTTTAAAAAAAGCAAATCTTTTGAATTACAGTTTGAAATTCAATGTTGGGCTCTAAGGACCACTTGGTTATGGCGATTTTATGTCATTATCAGATCCCTTAGAGAAAAGTACAATTTTGAAACTTGGAGCTTCCAGGAAGTATGTGGAAGCCTTTGAATTACACACTCACGTAAGTGTACACAGTCTAACATATGTAGACAAAACTATATTTTATTATATAACTACTAAACAGAGATTATACATCCTGTAGCTCAACTGAGAAGCTCCCTGAGTGATTCCTATCCACAAACCCTCAATCTGTCTTCCACTTGCACACCAGAAAATCCCAGTAGATGATCTTAATACTGCAATTTACAACATGGGTTGAAAATAATCTTTCCTTTACAGGAGAATATATTAGGGCTGTATATTTTCTGTTACAGCATCTAAAAAGTATATCTCAAAAAATACATAGGCCATTTTCCTACTACCTTTTATTCAGTAAACAATAGCTATTTTTCACAACTCAGTCCAGAATGTTCTTTAAAATCTACATTTGGTATATCACAATTCTAATAAGATGTGGTACTCTAGAAAGATACAGAAGTAAAAACATTAAAAGTGAAATTCTTATGAAGAGGAGAAATTCACAGTGATGGAAGGTCACATCAGGGTTAGAGGACAAATCTCTGTCTCAGAATGAACACTTAATTTATTGTCAGAATGCACAATAATAACCTCGACATTTTAAAGCTGCATTGTGTCACCTTTAAACGCCTGGGCATAGAGAATGTAAAACACAGTGTCTGACACATCATGGAAAGTTTTATGATTCTCCTCAAAAAGGAAGAACAAATATCTCTATTTCTGTTCTGGATTGGCACAATATATACTTGCATCCCATTTACTCTGATTCATTTACATTTTGCTGAATTCTGTTTTTGTCCATTTTCATCATTCAAGAGATAAAAAAAAAATTCAACAATAACAAAAAGCCCTCAAAAGATGCTTTCAGATGAAATTGCAAAGAAAATAAGCACATGAATTAGTGAAGCAACATTCCAGTTATACAATTGTGGCAGTTACATCTCTTCTCATCTTGTCCAAGAATTAATTGTACTGCTGAAATTAGACATCCAGCCTGCTCCATGCAGACAGGAGCCCAAGCTGGAAGCAAGCTCTTTGAATAACACTTCCTTCTTATTCTTTTCACATGGATACATTTTTGACATTTCCCTCAATATTCCACCCAGTTGCAGTGTGACTATGACAAAAGATTTCTGTAGGCATGACTGGCACATCTGTAGTGAGTGGCAGGGAATGGAGATAGGCAACAAGTCCCTTTAGTTGCTCCAAAAGCCCACAGGCATTCTGCAAATCTTTTGCATACATGCTCTAAGGAAAAGATGTGAAAAATGGAAACCATGATGACAATTTTAATCACTTGACAGGCAATTCTATGATCTACTATAACTTTATAATGGCAAGGCCTCTGACACACGTGACTGGCAAGCATACATTCTCCTCTGTCTCTCAGTCTCTTGAAATATTTTTTGGAGGCCTGAGACAGAGACAGGGATGACCTCAGTACAGTATTTATATGATCTATCTAAGACAAATTATAAATGCTGAAATCTGACTAGATGGGGTTTTCTTGCTTAATTTTATTTTCCGAATTTCAATCATCTGCCCCCTCTTGAGTCCTAGAATTTATTCCTGAGAGATGTCAGCTGTCATAAACAGCCCATTTGTAGTCAGGGCAGCAAAAAGTTCTGCCTACAAGGTAGTGATCAGAGTCAAATCTCATTTGCCAATTACTATTCTTTGTCTTCCTTGTCGAACATCTCCTTCATGTAAGAATTACCCATCGTTTTTTTATGTCATCATCTTGGAAACCACTATTTAAACTAATCCTAAGAGTTGGCAAGGATTCTGGGAAAGAAGCAATCCCAATGATGCTAATGGGAATGTAAACCAGAACAATTCTTTTGGAAAACAATCTGTTATTATAAAACATAATATTTTACCTAGTTGGGGGACATTGTCCTGTATTTTTTTTTCCTACTCTAATTGGCTTGGGTTCTTGTTCCAACTTACAAAGGTAGAAAAACTTATTAAATCTAGAGGTGAGTGTTTATTCTTCCTTGTCCTTTTTTCCTTCCTTAAAAGTTATCAAGGCCTACTTGAATTATAGTGCATTTTTCCTTTTTTATTTGTGCTTTTTAGATATACATGATAATAAATATCTTTATATTAATATATAAATATTTAATATTTATACAAACATGGAGCATATCTTATTCTAATTGGGATTCCTGTCTTGTAGTTGTACATGATGTGCAGATTCACTGTGGTGTATTCATATACGTACATAGGAATGTTGTGTCAGATTCATTCCATTGTCTTTCCTATTTCTATTCTTTCTCCCTTTTCTTCATTCCTCTTTGTCTAATCCAGTGGATTTCTATTCTTCCCCACCCCAACTTTATTGTGTGTTAGCATACACATATCAGAGAGAACATTTGGTCTTACGTTTTTTGGGATTGACTTTTTTCATTTAGCATTATAGTCTCCAGATCCATTCATTTACCACCTAGTCATTTTTATGGCTGAGTAATATTCCATTGTGCATATGTACCACATTTTATTTATCCATTCTCTGTTGAAAGGCACCTAGGTTGGTTCCATAGCTTCACTATTGTGAATTGAGCTTCTATAAACATTGATGTGACTGCATCACTGTAGTATGCTGACTTTAACTCCTTTGGATATATAACGATGACTGGTATATAGCTGGGTCAAATGGTTGTTCTATTCCTAGTTTTCTAAGGAATTTTCATACACTTTCCACAGTGGTTGCACCAATTTGCAGTCCCACCAGCATGTATGACTGTACCCTTTCCCCCAGATGCTTGCCAACATTTCTACTTGTAATTTTTTATAACTTTATTTATTTTATGTGGTATTGAGGATCAAACCCAGTGCCTTGCACATGCTAGGTGAGCATTCTACCACTGAGCCACAACCCCAGCCCCTACTTGTACTTTTGATAATTGCTATTCTGACTGAAGTGAGTGGAATCTCAGTATAGTTTTAATTTGCATTTCTCTAATTGCTAGAGATGGTAAACAGTTTTTCATGTTTGTTGACCAATCATATTTCTTCTTCTGTTTAGTTCCTTTGCACATTTATTGATTACGTATTTAGGTTTTTTTGGTGTTAAGTTCTTTGAGTTCTTAATGCTCTATCTGAGGTGCAGGCCACAAGATTTTCTCCCATTCTATAAACTCTGTTCACACACTTGATTTTTTCCTTTTGTGAAGTAGCTTTTTAGTTCAGTACCATCCCACTTATTGATTTTTGATTTTACTTCTTGTGTTTTAGGAGTCTTTTTAAAGAATTCAGTTCTTAGGCTGACACGATGGAGTGTTGGACCTACATTTTCTTCTGGCAGATGTAGGGTTTCTGATCTAATGTCTAGGTCTTTAATCCACTTTGATTTTTGTGCAAGGTAAGAGACAGGTTAAATTTCATTCTGCAACATATGAATTTCCAGTTTTCCCAGCACCATTTGTTGAAGAGAGTACTAACTTTTCTCCAATACATGTTTATGACACCTTTATCTAGTATGAGATAACTGTTTATGTGGGTTTCTCTGTGTCTTCTATTCTGTTCCATCAGTCTTTATGTCTGTTTTGGTACCAATACCATGCTGTTTTTGTTGCTATAGTTCTGTAATATAATTTAAAGTCTGGTATTGTGATGCCTTCTGTTTCACTTTTCTCACTAAGGATTGCTTTGGCTATTCTTGGCCTTATTTTTCCAAATGAATTTCATGATTGTTTTCTATTTCTCTGAAAAATATCATTGTAATTTTAAAAGGAATTGTATTAAATCTGTATAATATATTTGGTAGTATGGCCATTTTGACAATATTAATTCTGCCCATCCAAGAACATGGAAGAGTGTTTCATTTTCTAAGTTCTTCAATTTCTTTCTTTAATGTTCTGTTTTTATTGTAGAGGTCATTCACCTCTTTTGTAAGAGTGATTCCCAAGGTCATTTTTTTTGAGGCAATTACAAATGGTATAGCTTTCCTAATTAGTCTTTCAGTCAATTTATCATTGGCATATAGAATGCAATTGATTTATGGGTGTTAATTTTATATCCTGCTACTTTGCTGAATCTGTTTATGAGTTCTAGTAGTTTTCTGGTGAAGTTCTTTGGGTTTTCTAAATATAGAATCATGTCATCAGCAAATAGGGATAGTTTGAGCTCTTCTTATTTTCCTACTCAGATCCCTTTAATTTCTTTCTTTTGCCTAATCACTCTAGCTATAATTTCAAGAACTATGAGCAGAAGTGGTAAAAGAAGGCATTCCTGTCTTATTCCAGTTTTTAGAGTGAATGCTTTCAGTTTTCTTCCATTTAGAATGATGTTGGCCTTGAGTTTTACATATACAGTTTTCACAATATTGAAGTGCTCCTACTACACCTAATTTTTCTAGTGTTTTAAACATGGATGGATGCTGTTTTTTGTAAAATGCTTTTTCTGCATCTATAGAGATAATTATGTGATTCTTGTCTTTGAGTCTATTGATGTGACGAATTACACTTATTAATTTTTGTATGTTGAACCATCCATGCATCCCTGGGATGTAACCCACTTGGACATGGTGCACTATCTTTTTAATGATTTTGTATGTGATTTGGCAGTATTTTATTATGAATTTTTACATTTATGTTCATCAGGGATATTGGGTTGAAGTTTCTTTCCTTGATGTGTCATTGCCTAATTTTGGTATCAGGGTTATACCAGAATGAGTTTGGAAGGGTTCCCTCCTTCTCTAGTTCTTGGAATAATTTGAGGAGTATGGGGTTAGTTCTTCCTTGAAGGTCTGGTAGAACTCAGCTGAGAATCCAACTGGTCCTGAGCTTTTCTTTGTTGGCAGGTTTTGACGACATCTTCAATTTCATTGCTTGAAATGGTTGTTTAAATTTTCTATGTCCTCCAGGTTCAATTTGGTCAGGTCTCTAGGAATTCGTCAATGTCTTCAAGATTTTCTATTTTATTGGAGTATAAATTTTCAAAATAGTTTCTCATTATTATCTATAGTGTCCATGGTGATATTTCCTTTTTATTATGGATTTTAGTAATTTTTTGGAGTAATTTTAGAATTTTTTCCCCTCTTTTTCTTGGTTAGGTTAGCTAAGGATTTCATCAATTTTATTTATTTTCCAAAGAACCAACTTTTTGTTTTGTTAAATTTTTAGATTTTTGTTTATTTCAATTTCATTGATTTTTGACTTGGAAATTAACTATTTTCTGTCTTCTACCACTTTTGGTATTCATTTGTTCTTCTTTTTCTAGGGCTTTGAGATGTAATGTTAGATTATTTGGTGACTTTCTATTCTTTTCTTTTATTGTTGTCTATTTTTGTTTTTTGTTTTTTGTTTTTTGATTAAAGGTCCCTTGCTGGTCCTGCTTCCATGAATGGTCAAAACCAGGAGAAAAGGGAGGTTAACCAGCCGGCACTGGGAGGGATCATCTCCACAATATTCCATTTCTACACAGAACTAAACAGACAAGCACAGAGTCACTATTGTGGTTAGAAGTTGGTAGCAATGAGATGGGGGAGGAACAGGTGGGGTACAGGGATGTCATTAAAAAAATACAGGCCTTCCCCCAAAATTAGGTGCCTGGGGGAAGACTTGGTCTGTTTTGACCCAAGAGGAATCAGAAGATCAAAAGCAGTTTGGGGAGGCCAGAACTGTCAGGGATGGAGGGAGGAGGAAGGTCTGGGGGTAGAGGAGCTGTTTGGCAAATGGGGTAAAGGGAATGCCATCTCCCTGCTGGGATCCCTCCAGCCCCTCTGGTCTGGCAAGAAGGGAGCAGCCTACAATCCCCTAGGGCAGGTCTGGGGCTGCCAGATGCTCCAGGCAGGGGGCTGCAGGGGGCTCACAAAGACTTGCCCTCCAGAGAGATGAAGGCACTGCTCCCCAGTTTTTCAGCCAGGATACAGCAGTCCTTGACCTCCTTTTAGCAGTTTCCTTGTAATTCAGGCTTGATCCCTGTCAGTTTCTTCTGGATGGAGTCCTTGGAACTAGCATAGATCATTTTGCTCTTAAGGGCTGCAGACTCAGGGGCCCAGAAAATAAACACCAGGTCCTCCTTCTTGCTCTCCTTGGTCTCGCAGGTTGCATCACAGAGAACATAGCAGCAGACCTTGTCTGGCAGTATCTTGACGAGGTGGCGTAGAGGTCATCCACAGTCTGGCCCACATCACCTACAGGATGTCCTTGTCCTCCAGGATGATGTTCTTCTTGTCCTCACTTAGGCAGAAGAGCACTGCCTTCTTGCACTTCTTCACTTCCTCTGGTGTAGAAGACTTGCACACCTTCATATTATTAAACAACTTGATGACGCCACTAGAGACAGCCACACCAGAAGCCCTGTTTCCAGAAGCAAAAGGAAGAGAGCAAGAAGAGCCAGCAAAGACAAGACCTGCCACAGCTGTTGCCGGTATCCGAATTAACCACTTTCTATCCTTTTAATGAACTTTCCTCCTAGAACTGCCTTCATAGAGTCCCAGAGATTTGGTTGTTGTGTTGCTCTTCTCAATTATCTCTTTTTATTTCTCCTGCTATTCATTGATCATTCAATAGCATATTATTTAGTCTACAGTTGCTTCTATTTTTTATTTCATTATTGATTTCTAATTTCATTCTATTGTGATCTGATAGAATGCAAGATATTATGTCTATTTTTTTTTTGTATTTACCTAGGGTTTCTTTGTGGTCTAAGATATAGTCTACTTTAGAAAATGATCTGTGTGCTACTGAGAAGAAAGTATATTCAGTTATTGATGGATGAAATATTCTACATATGTCTGTTAAATCTAATTTATTATATTTTTTAGTTCTCTAGCTTCTTGGTTTAGTTTTTACTTGGAAGAGCTATGCTGTGATGAGAGAGACACATTAAGGTGACCCAGTATTACTGTGTTGTGGTCTACTTGATTCCTGAAATTGAGAAGAATTTGTTTGATATATATAGATGCTCCATTGTTTGGGGCATAAATACTTAAAATTGTTATTTCTTGTTGTATAATTCTGTTAAGCAGAATGAAATGAACTTTTTGTCCCTTCTGATTATCTTTGGCTTGAAGTTCAGTTTATCTGATATGATGATAGAAACCCTGCTTGTTTATGAGTTTCATGGGAATGATATGCTTTTTCCCATCCTTTTATCTTCGGTCCCTGGATATCTTCGCCTATGAGGTAAGCTTCTTGGAGAAAGCATATTGTTGAAACTTGTTTTTTAATACAATCTGTCATCTATGTCTTTTGATTGATGAGTTTAGACTATTTATATTCAATGTTATTTTTGAGATATGATTTTTATTCCCTGTCATTTTAGTTTATTTCTGATTTTTATTTTGAATTATTTTCTCCATTGATTCACTGTCCTTTTAGTGTAGTTCCTCCCTTTGCTGTTTTTCACTTTTATTTTTCACATCTTCATGAAATAACTTGGGTATGTTTTGTAGGGCAGGCTATCTAGTTGTTAATTCTTTTAATTTTTGTTTATCATAGAAGGTATTTATTTCATAATCAAAGTTGAAGCTTAATTTTTCTGAGGCTATGATTCTTGATTGGCATTTAGTTTCTTTCAGAATTTGGTATATATTATTCCTCTTAGTTTTTACAGTCTGGGTTGAAATCCAGACTGGTTTATCTCTAAGTGTGACTGGTTGTTTTTCTCCAGCATCCTTTAAAATTCTATCCTTATTCTGTATGTTAGGCATTTTCATAATAATGTGCCTTCGTGTGGGTTCGTTGTAGTTTTGTATATTTGGAGTCCTATAAGCCTCCTGTATTTGATTTTTCATTTCATTCTTTAGGTTTGGGAAATTTTTGATATAATTTATTGAAAAGATTACGCATGTGTTCTTTTGGCTTGTATTTATGAGCCTTCATCTATCCTGATAAATCTTAAATTTGGTCTTTTCAGATCATCCCATATTTCTTTTTTTTTTTTTTTTTTTTTTTTTTTTTTTTTTTTTTTTTGCGGTGCTGGGGATCGAACCCAGGGCCTTGTGCTTGCAAGGAAAGCACTCTACACACTGAACTATTTCCCCAGCCCCTCCATATTTCTTGAAAGTTCTCCTCGTGGTCTCCTGAAACCTTTTCTCCATTGTCAACTTTATTTTCAAGATTTTTATTTTGTCTTCATTGCCTGAAACATCTTCCAAGTAGTCTAGCCCATTAGTGTTGCTTTCCATTGAAATTTTAATTTGGCATATTGATTCCTTCATTTCAAGAATTTCCCTTTGATTTTTTTCAGAATCTCTTTGTTAAAGTGATCTTTCACTTCCTCTATTTTCTCTCTGATTTTATTCCTTTCATCATCTTTTATCTTGCAGATCAGCTTAACTATGACCTTTCTAAATTCCTTCTGTGGTATCAGTGGATTCTGATATTAAGGTTTTTTTTGTTTGTTTGTTTGTTTGGGATGGTTTATTTCTTGCTTTTTCATGTTGTTGGTGTGTCTCCCCATCTAACAGTATGGATCTGAGGCAGTAGCATTTCTACCCTGTGAACTTAGAGTGTCCCTAAAGGTTTCCAGTACCTCAGAGTTAGAGGGACATAAATAACAATGAAAACAAATGCAAACAATATTTAGCATTACAACAAATAGTTCCTGCTATGACATTTACAATATTAATTGTCACAATAAACATAAATCATGTGATCAGCTATTGCCCATGGTAAAAACATTAAGTTTGCAATTTCAAAAGTTGAACAGGATTATGAGATGTACAATGTGGTGATTATGGGGGAAGAAGAGAGAAAATAGAAATAAAAAATTATAGGAAGAGTGAAAGAACAATAGAGTTTGGATGTTAGGAGAAGAAAATAGATAGAGATTCAGGAGAAACAGCTAAGTGAGAGAGAAAAATTACATATATATATACACACACACACACACACACACACACACACATACACACACACACATACACCTAGGGCATCCTAGATCTCAAAAGACTGTCTTGAAAAATAACTGCCTTTCGAAAATGCTATAAATGAGGGGGAAAAAAGGAACAAATGTGTATATGTATACACGTCCATGGACCATTCCACTCATAAATAAACAGAAAAAAAAAAGTTCTTGATGAAAAGTTAAGGAATTTTTTCCATTGCAGAGGCCAAAAACAGTCAATAGGGATATGTGTTTGTTTTCTATTCCCTAATGTCTGTTTCTTCTTGAGGTATGTAGTATGTACAGGAGTATTGGCCACAGACTACTAAATCCTTCATCTTTTTGAATTGCCAGATGTAGCTCAGAAATTCTCAGCTTCCCTTTTTGGCACTGTTAGAGTGAGCTGGAATGTGATGTCTGCTCCATCCTCAGGGTGGGGGTTGCTTTAGTGTTCTGTGAGAGCAGATCTCATAGGCAGAGTTCCTGAAGGAAGCATTTAGGTCTAGGCAGGCTCCACCTTCTTCACTGAATGGCGATTACTCTGAAGATTATAAATCAGCACACCGCCAGGGCCCAGCAGCTACTGGTCCACACTGGGAGACTACACCCCAAGAATCTCCCCTGGGGTCCACTCAGTTAGTGGAGGAGCCAATCCTTCACCTCCTCTGTCTCCCATGGTGCCCACCTTTCCTGGACTCTTGGGTTCAGTCTCCAAACGCAATCACTCCTGCCATTGCCCTTTCAAATTCCCAGCCAGGCAAGGCCCTCCCAGCCAGTCCTGTGATCCACAGAGCTGAAGAGGTAGAGGCTACTTGGGTGGGTTTCCATGACACATATTCCTCTGTGTAAAACCCTCTCTGTGTCTGATTTTCTCCTGGACCCTTAGGCACCCTATATGATACGTGGCATGAGTTTTCAGATCTGTTTTTTGGATCCTACTTGGGTACACCAGGACTAGGTACCCACAGTCATTGCCCCCACTGCACAGCTGCAAAATGGCTCCTTTCTCTGTTCTCCATGGGCTGTTGGGAGAAACATACCTTCTTTCCCACATGAGAGTATTGTGCAACACACCTTCCAGGTCAGTCCAGCAGTTTCTTTGATCTCTGTTCTTTCCATACCAAGATATGCCATAGGCCTCCTAATAATGCGATTTCCCTTTAGTCTACTATCCCTTCACTTTGCCTGTGAAGGAACTACTCCAGCAGGCATCAGCAGCAGGATCGGGGATTTCTTCCTTATTCTATTTATAGCCAACCTACTGAGTCTCCGATCTTCATTAAATATACAGCATTAATTACGAGTAAATAACCTCCTTTCTTTTTCCACCGACCTTACTGAGAAGCTGCCTGCCTTCTTCTTGGTTTCATGCCACAAAGCAGCCTGGAAAGCAACCTCCTCTATTCTGCTTTCTTGAGTTCAGTCCCATATTTTTAATAGCCTTCAAAAACTAAAATTTTTAATGTCTGCATGGCATTTTGTTATGTAAATATATACTGTAATTTTCAATTGTTTCTACATTTGTCAACTTTTTAGTTGTTTTTCAATTGTAGGTATCATAAATGATACTTTGAAGAACATCTTCAGATCCAAGATGGCGGACTAGAGGGAGGCTGCGTTCCTTGTCGCTCCATAACTCTGGTTTCAAGCAGAGGATATCTGTTTCTTGGTGAGGCAGTTTTTGCTGCTTATCGATTCCCTGCTGTTTACCCCATTTGTCTGCTGGGATAACCTGCAGTCTGCCAGCATATCGACGCCTTTTTTGAGTGCAGATTGCTCACTGTCAGGCATCTATCATCCGCCATTTGCCTATCTCTCACCTGTCCATCACCTGCCTTACACCTATCCATCACCCAATGCACGAGGTTCACCTCCTCATCGTCCGACAACAGTCAGCAAACTGATCGCCGACAGCCAGTGGAGCTCCAGCTGCCTGCTGTTGCCTGTAGGTTCACTGTTACAGTACCTGCAGGTTTGATTACACGTGGCTGCTGCCATTTTGAGACAATAGCCAGGCTCCGTAGGACCCCTGGCTGGACTGACTGAACCCCATCTCCAGGATCCCCCAGCGCAACTGATCACTTCCTGCCTCTGGGGCCCTCACATCAACTGTTCTCTGCTGCCAGGACCTCCAGACCAACTGCCTGCACCCTATCACCAGGACCCCAGATCAACTGATTGCAACCAGCCTCCAGGATCCCACAACCACACCAAACACACCCGACATCCAGGACCCCTGCCTGACCAACCGCATCCCACCTCCAGGACCTCCAGCTGACCACGTCCATGCCCTGAGCTGCAGCTCCCCATTTGCCAACACATTTGGAAGCCAGAGCGGCCATCATGGATAATCCTGGAAGCTGTAGCTCCGATCTTTAGGTGGGGCAAATCCCATCCTGAAATGCCTGCTGGAGACTTGAAGCTCATTATCAGGTACCTCTCATGCATCAGGCTACTGAAGACTGGGAGGTTTCATTACTATATGTCTGTTATACTGTAGATTTTCTTTTTTCTCCTTATTGAAAAAATTTAAGTTTTTATTTCTTTACTTTTCTTGCTTTCTTTTCCTTTTGTTTACCTGTTCCATCCGTCTCTTTCTCCCTTTTTTGCATGCTAACATCCAATTTCTTTTAATTACACTCTCACCCTTTCTATTATCTAGAACTTCTGTATATTCATTTCTTATCCCATTAACAGCCACATTTTACATCCCTCTGCATCCTCTTTGTCCTCCATTAGAAACTGCACACCTTACTGCAAATCTGTTTGTTTTACTGAAGATAATATTTGAACTCATTCTGTTTATTATGACAATTTTGTTAATGTCCTCATAGGGGCTATTTGGTCTAGGATTGCATAGTGTCTGAATTGGGCACTGCTAATATTGATCTCCCCTTAAAGAAAGGGTTTTGGAAACCTATAGGGCCACTATAAGCCTATAGGGGGAAATCTGCAATACTCCAGATCTGTACTGCTAGAGGGGAAGATACAGGAACAACATGAAAAAACAAGGGAAGAAAATGATCCAAACAAATCTAGATTCTATATTAATAGAATCCAATGACAGTATGTTAGAAGAAATGTCAGGAAAGGACTTCAGATTATACATGATTAGATGATTCGCAAAGCAAAGGATGAGATAAGAGAGCAAATGCAGGCAATGATTGATAATACCAATAAGCTGAAAGAGCAACTGCAGTTAGCAAAAGATCATTTCAACAAAGAAATAGAGAGTCTCAAAAAAAACCAAATGGAAATCCTTGAAATGAAGGAAACAATAAGCCAAATAAAAAACTCAATGGAAAGCATCACCAAAAGACTAGACCACTTGGAGGACAGAGCCTCAGACAATGAAGACAAAATATTTAATCTTGAAAATGAAGTTGCCCAAACAGAGAAAATGATAAGAAATCATGAACACAATCTCCAAGAACTATGGGACGTCATGAAAAGACCAAATTTAAGAATTATTGGGATTGAGGAAAGCACAGAGATGCAAACCAAAGGAGTGAACAATCTATTAAATGAAATAATATCAGAAAATTTCCCAAACCTGAAGAATGAAATGGAAAATCAAATACAAGAGGCTTACAGAACACCAAATGCACAGACTCACAACAGGTCCACAGCAAGGCACATTATAATGAAAATGCCTAACATTCAAAATAAAGATAGGATTTTGAAGGCCGTGAGAGAAAAGCATCAGATTACATATAGGGGGAAACCAATATGGATAGCAGCCGACTTTTCAACCCAGATTCTAAAAGCTAGAAGGGCCTGGAACAACATATTTCAAGCTCTGAAAGAACATGGTTGCCAACCAAGAATCCTATACCCAGCAAAACTAATCTTCAGATTTGAAGATGAAATAAAATCCTTCCATGATAAACAAAAGTTAAAAGAATTTACAAATAGAAAGCCTGTGCTACAGAATGTTCTCAACAAAGTATTCCATGAGGAGGAAATGAAAACAACAATGGAGATCAGCAAAGGGAGGAACTACATTAGAGAAAAACCACTCAAAGGAGAAACCAAACCAACTTAAAAACCAAAAATAAGCCAAATGACTGGGAATACAAATTATATCTCAATAATAACCCTGAACGCTAATGGCCTAAACTCATCAATCAAAAGACATAGTCTGGCAGAATGGATTAAAAAGAAAGACCCAACAATATCCTGCCTGCAAGAGACTCATCTCATAGAAAAAGTCATCCACAAACTTAAGGTGAAAGTATGGGAAAAAAACCTACTATGCACATGGACTCAGTAAAAAAGCGGGGGTTTCCATCCGTATATCAGATAAAGTGGACTTCAAGCCAAAGTTAGTCAGAAGGGATAAAGAAGGACATTTGATACTGCTTAAGGGAACCATAAATCAGGAAGACATAACGATAGTAAATATTTATGCCCTAAACAATGGTGCATCCCTGTACATCAAACAAATCCTTCTCAATTTCAGGAATCACATAGACCACAACACAATAATTCTGGATGACTTTAATGCACCACTGTCACCACTAGATAGATCTTCCAAACAAAAACTAACCAAAGAAACCATAGAACTCAATAACACAATCAATAACCTAGACTTAATAGACATATATAGAATATTCCATCCATCAATGAGTGAATTCACTTTCTTCTCAGCAGCACATGGAACCTTCTCAAAAATAGACCATATATTATGCCACAAAGCAGCCCTTAGGAAATGCAAAAAGACAGAGATTCTGCCTTGTGTTCTATCAGATCGTAATGGACTGAGAGTAGAAATCAATGACAAAATAAAAAACAGAAATTACTCCAATACCTGGAGACTAAATAATATACTATTGAATGAAACATGGATGACAGAAAACATCAGGGAGGAGATAAAAAAATTCTTAGAGGTCAATGAGAATGACGATACAACACATCAAAATCTCTGGGACACTATAAAAGTGGTACTAAGAGGAAAATTCATTGCATGGAGCACATTCCAGAAAAGAATGAAAAGTCAACAACTAAATGAACCTAACATTACAGCTGAAAGCCCTAGAAAAAGAAGAACAGAATAACAGCAAAGTAGTAGAAGACAGGAAATAATTAAAATCAGAGCTGAAATCAATGAAATTGAAACAAAAGAAACAATTCAAAAAATTGACAAAACAAAAAGATGGTTCTTTGAGAAAGTAAACAAAATAGACAAACACTTAGCCACACTAACAAAGAGAAGGAGAGAGAAAACTCAAATTACTAAAATTCATGATGAAAAAGGA
Organism: Sciurus carolinensis; assembly: GCF_902686445.1. Taxonomy (NCBI): domain Eukaryota; kingdom Metazoa; phylum Chordata; class Mammalia; order Rodentia; family Sciuridae; genus Sciurus; species Sciurus carolinensis. The sequence continues at coordinate 59,384,705 of NC_062229.1, forward strand.
AATATCATGACAGACACCACTGAGATACAGAACATAATGAGAACATAACTTTGAAAATCTGTATTCCAACAAAATAGAAACTACCAAAGACATTGACAAATTTCTAGAGACATATGCTCCTCTCAAACAACCAGGAGGGTATACACAATTTAAACAGATCAATATCAAGCAATGAAATAGAAGAAGCCATTAAAAACCTACCATCCGGGGCCAAGATGGCAGACTAGAGGGCGGCTGCATTTCACGTTGCTCCAGGACGCAAGATTCAAAAGAGGAGATAGTGAGAGACTTGGGACCAACTCAAAGCCACCTCTCCTGTTGGGGAGGTGTCCCGGATGGGGCGGTAGCCCCAGAACCCAGGGAATTTGTGAAGTGGAGTTGCTCGGCGAGACGCCCCTCCCCCCACTGGAGCGGTAAACACGGACAACTGGGATCATCGTAGAGGAGGTGGCTCAGCACAGCGCTTGGACTCGAGCAACCACTGGGGCTCCGGGCAGCTGCCTGAGGAGGAGCTGCGTGGTGAGCTGTTTAGACCCAGAACAACCGCTTCTGAACACCAGGGGGTTGCCCGGAAGAAGAGGAGAAGCCCGGTGGGTCGCTTGGTCTAGGAGTGACTGCATCAGAGCCACAGGCGGTTGCCAGAGGAGGAGCTGCGTGGTGAGCTGTTTGAACTCAGAGCGAGCGCTCCTGAACACCGGGGGACTGCCCGGAGGAAGAGGAGGAGCGCGGCGGGTTGCTTGACCTAGGAGTGACTGCATCAGAGCCACAGGCAGTTGCCAGAGGAGGAGCTGCGTGGCGAGCTGTTTGAACTCAGAACAACTGCTCCAGAACACTGGTGGCCTGCCTGGAGGAGGAGAGCGGTGGGACGCTTGGTCTAGGAGTGACTGCATCAGAGCCACAGGCAGTTGCCAGAGGAAGAGCTGCATGGCAAGCTGTTTGAACTCAGAACAACTGCTCCAGAACACTGGTGGCCTGACTGGAGGAGGAGAGTGGTGGGACACTTGGTCTAGGAGTGACTGCATCAGAGCCACAGGTGGTTGCCAGAGGAGGAGGCGAGTGGTGAGTTGATTGGACTAAAAGCGACCGCTCCTGAACACCGGTGGCCTGCCTGGAGGAGGAGTGTGGTGAGTCACTTGGTCTCGGAGCCACCGCTCCTGAACACCCGGGGGGCTACCCGGAGGAGGAGGAGGAGGAACAGGGCGGGTCACTCGTGGAGTGACTGCCTAGCGCTACAGGTGGTTGGCGGGAGGAGGAGACCCGAAGTGAGTTGCTTGGACTCCTAGTGACTGCGTCGGAAACCGGGCGGCTGTCCGGAGGAGGAGGTGTGTGGCGGGTCTCTGGGTCTCGGAGCTATTGTACGGGGCTCCAGGTGGTGGCTCAGAGGAGGGGCTGCATAGCCAGGCGATTGGTGCAGAGCAGGGTCCCAGGAGCTAGGTGGCTTCTTGCTGGAAGAGCCGCACAGAGACACGCCTAGGGGCGGAGCGAAGTTTCCAGGGCGGCGGGCAGATTCTCTGGGAGAGGCAGCCTAAGGAGACTCGCCTGCGAAGGGTGAGGCTCCCAGACCCAGGACGTAGGTCCGGGCCCCTGGGATAGTTGCAGAGGAAGACAGCCCAGCCCAGGTGGTAGTTGTAGATTGAGGGGAACCTCTAGGAGGGCAACTGACCAGCGAGACGTCCCCACCGAGTGAGTCTTCCCGGCCGGGAGAGGTTTTCCCACAGGGACGGTAAAACCAGAGACACAGGCACAAACAGGCCTTGCCTCAGCCCGCAGTCTAGTTCGCCATTGGATGACCATTGGTCAACAAGTGGAGGCACCTCTGCCCACTAGCAGGGAATATACGCCACCTGAGGGTCACCACCCCTAGAGAGGCAGCTTCTTCGTGGAGCTCTGCATTATCAACCTCCTCCAAGACTTCAGGCTACTGAAGGATAAGAGGGGATATACTAGCAATCTTCAGGGACATTATAAGTTGATAGAGGAAATCTGCAATATCTTAATGACCCACTGATCCCTGAACAATATGAGAAAACAAGGGAAGAAAATGCCCCAAACAAATCTAGATGTTACATCAATAAAATCCAATGACATCATGGCAGAAGAAATGACAGAAAGGGAGTTCAGAATGTACATAATTAAAATGATTAGGGAAGCAAACGATGAGATGAAAGAGCAAATGCAGGCATTGAACGATCGCACCAATCGACAGTTAACAGAGCAAATTCAGGAAGCAAAAGATCATTTCAATAAAGAATTAGAGATATTGAAAAAAAAAACAAACAGAAATCCTTGAAATGAAGGAAACAATAAACCAAATTAAGAACTCCATAGAAAGCATAACCAATAGGATAGAACACCTGGAAGACAAAACCTCAGATATTGAAGACAAAATATTTAACCTCGAAAACAAAGTTGAACAAACAGAGAAGATGGTGAGAAATCATGAACAGAATCTCCAAGAACTATGGGATATCATGAAAAGGCCAAATTTGAGAATTATTGGGATTGAGGAAGGCTTAGAGAAACAAACCAAAGGAATGAACAATCTATTTGAAGAAATAATATCAGAAAATTTCCCAAATCTGAAGAATGAAATGGAAAATCAAGTCCAAGAGGCTTATAGGACTCCAAATACACAAAATTACAACAGACCCACACCAAGGCACATTATAATGAAAATACCTAACATACAAAATAAAGACAGAATTTTAAAGGCTGTGAGAGAAAAGAACCAAATTACATTCAGGGGGAAGCCAATACGGATATCAGCAGATTTTTCAATCCAGACCCTAAAAGCTAGAAGGGCCTGGACAACATTTTTCAAGCTCTGAAAGAAAATAGATGCCAACCAAGAATCTTATACCCAGCAAAACTTACCTTCAAATTTGACGATGAAATGAAATCATTCCATGATAAACAAAAGCTAAAAGAATTTACAAAAAGAAAGCCAGCATTACAGAACATTCTCAGCAAAATATTTCATGAGGAAGAGATAAAAAACAAAGAAGCAAATCAGCAAAGGGAGGAATTATCCTAAAGGAACTGTCAAATAAAGGAGGAACCAAGATGTGTCAAAAATTTTAAATATGAACCAAATGACTGGGAATACAAATCATATCTCAATAATAACCCTGAATGTTAATGGCCTGAATTCATCAATCAAAAGACATAGACTGGCAGATTGGATTAAAAAGAAAGATCCAACAATATGTTGCCTGCAAGAGACTCACCTCATAGAAAGAGATACCCATAGACTAAAGGTGAAAGGATGGGGAAAAACATACCATGCACATGGACTCAGCAAAAAAGCTGGAGTATCTATCCTCATTTCAGATAATGTGGACTTCAAGCCAATGTTAGTCAGTAGGGATAAAGAAGGACATTTCATACTGCTTAAGGGAAGTATAAATCAGCAAGATATAACAATCATAAACATCTATGCCCCAAACAGTGGCTCATCCATGTATGTTAAACAAATCCTTCTCAATTTTAGAAACCAAATAGACCATAACACAATAATACTAAGTGATTTTAACATGCCTCTTTCACCACTGGACAGATCTTCCAAACAAAAATTGAACAAAGAAACCATAGATCTCAATAACACAATTAATAATTTAGACTTAACAGACATTTATAGAATATACCATCCAACCAAGAGCGAACACACTTTCTTCTCAGCAGCACATGGATCCTTCTCTAAAATAGACCATATATTATGCCACAAAGCTAATGTCAGCAAATACAAGAAGATAGAGACACTACCTTGTATTCTACCAGATCATAATGGATTGAAGTTACAAATTAATGAAAGAGTAAAAAACAGAAACTACTCCAACAATTGGAGATTAAATAATATGCTACTATATGATGAATGGATAACAGAAGATATTAGGAAGGAAATTAAAAAATTCTTAGAGGTAAACGAGAACAAAGAAACATCATATCAAAATCTCTGGGACACTCTGAAAGCAGTACTTAGAGGAAGATTTATTTCATGGGGTGCATTCAAAAAAAGAAGTAAAACTCAAAAAATAAATGACCTAACACTACAGCTCAAAGCCCTAGAAAAAGAAGAACAGACCAACACCAAAAGTAGTAGAAGACAGGAAATAGTTAAACTGAGAGCTGAAATCAACGAAATTGAAACGAAAGAAACAATACAAAAAATTGACAAAATAAATAGTTGGTTCTTCAAAAAAATAAACAAAATTGATAAACCTTTAGCCACACTAACAAAGAGAAGACGAGAGAAAACCCAAATCACTAAAATTCGGAATGAACAAGGAAATATCACAACAGACACGACTGAAATACAAAACATAATTAGGAGCTATTTTGAAAATCTATACTCCAACAAAATAGAAAATTTCGAAGACATCAACAGGTTTCTAGAGACATATGAATTACCTAAACCGAACGAGGAGGACATACACAATTTAAATAGACCAATTTCAAGTAATGAAATAGAAGAAGTCATCAAAAGCCTTCCAACAAAGAAAAGTCCAGGACCAGATGGGTTCTCAGCTGAGTTCTACAAAACTTTTAAAGAAGAGCTCATTCCAATACTTCTCAAAGTATTCCAGAAAATAGAAGAGGAGGGAACTCTCCCAAACCCATTCTATGAAGCCAATATTACCCTGATTCCTAAACCAGACAGAGACACATCAAGGAAAGAAATTTCAGACCAATATCCTTAATGAACATCGATGCAAAAATTCTAAACAAAATTTTAGCAAATCGCATACAAAAACATATTAAAAATATAGTGCACCATGATCAAGTGGGTTTCATCCCAGGGATGCAAGGTTGGTTCAATATCAGGAAATCAATAAATGTAATTCACCATATCGATAGACTTAATGTCAAGAATCACATGATTATTTCGATAGATGCAGAAAAAGCATTTGATAAAATACAGCACCCCTTCATGCTCAAAACACCAGAAAAAATAGGGATAGTGGGAACATTCCTTAACATTGTAAAGGCCATCTACGCTAAACCCATGGCTAATATCATTCTAAATGGTGAAAAACTGAAAGCATTCCCTCTAAAAACTGGAACAAGGCAGGGATGCCCTCTTTCACCACTTCTATTCAATATTGTCCTTGAAACTCTAGCCAGAGCAATTTGACAGACCAAAGAAATTAAAGGGATACGAATAGGAAAAGAAGAACTCAAACTATCCCTATTTGCTGATGATATGATGGTATACTTAGAGGAACCAGGAAATTCCACCAGAAAACTTTTAGAACTCATAAGTGAATTCAGTAAAGTAGTGGGATATAAGATCAATGCACATAAAGCTAAGGCATTTTTATACATAAGCGATGAATCTGCAGAAAGGCAAATTAGGAAAACTACCCCATTCACAATAGCTTCGAAAAAAATAAAGTATTTGGGAATCAATTTCACAAAAGAGGTGAAAGACCTCTACAGTGAGAACTACAGAACACTAAAGAAAGAAATTCAAGAAAACTTTAGAAGATGGAAAGATATCCCATGTTCTTGGATAGAAAGAATTAATATTGTCAAAATGGCCATACTACCAAAAGTGCTATACAGATTCAATGCAATTCCAATTAAAATCCCAATGATGTACCTTACAGAAATAGAGCAAGCAATTATGAAATTCATCTGGAAGAATAAAAAACCCAGAATAGCTAAAGCAATCCTTGGCAGAAAGAGTGAAGCAGGGGTATCGCAATACCAGATCTTCAACTCTACTACAAAGCAATAGTAACAAAAACGGCATGGTATTGGTACCAAAATAGAAAGGTGGATCAATGGTACAGAATAGAGGACACGGACACAAACCCAAATAAATACAATTTTCTCATACTAGACAAAGGGGCCAAAAATATGCAATGGAGAAAAGATAGCCTCTTCAACAAATGGTGCTGGGAGAATTGGAAATCCATATGCAACAGAATGAAACTAAACCCATATCTCTCACCATGCACGAAACTAAACTCAAAATGGATTAAGGATCTCGGAATCAGATCAGAGACCTTGCATCTTATAGAAGAAAAATTAGGACCAGAGCTTCAACATGTCGGCTTAGGACCAGACTTCCTTAACAGGACTCCATAGCACAAGAAATAAAAGCAAGAATTAATAACTGGGATAGATTCAAACTAAAAAGTTTTCTCTCAGCAAAGGAAACTATCAGCAATGTGAAGAAAGAGCCTACAGAGTGGGAGAAAATCTTTGCCAATCATACTTCAGATAGAGCGCTAATCTCCAGAATCTATAAAGAACTCAAAAAAATCTACACCAAGAATGTAAATAATCCAATTGACAAATGGGCTAAAGAAATGAATAGACACTTCACAGAAGAAGATATACAAGCAATCAACAAACATATGGAAAAATGTTCAACATCTCTAGTAATAAGAGAAATGCAAATCAAAACCACCCTAAGATTCCATCTCACCCCAATTAGAATGATGATTATCAAGAATATAAGCAACAACAGGTGCTGGCGAGGATGTGGGGAGAAAGGTACACTCATACATTGCTGTTGGGGCTGCAAATTAGTGCAGCCACTCTGGAAAGCAGTGTGGAGATTCCTTAAAAAACTTGGAATGGACTCACCATTTGACCCAGCTATCCCACTCCTTGGCCTATACCCAAAGGACTTAAAATCAGCATACTACAGAGATACAGCCACATCAATGTTCATAGCTGCCCAGTTCACAATAGCCAGATTGTGGAACCAACCTAGATGTCCTTCAATTGATGAATGGATAAAGAAACTGTGGTATATATATACAATGGAATATTACTCAGCCATAAAGAATGATAAAATTATGGCATTTGCAGGCAAATTGATGAAACTGGAGAATATCATGCTAAGTGAGATAAGCCAATCTCAAAAAACCAAAGGAAGAATGATATCGCTAACAAGTGGATGATGACACACAATGGGGGGTGGGAAGGGTTAGTGTTGGGATTGGAGTTGGGTTTAGGGAGGGGGGCAGGAATGGGGGAAGGAAGGACTGTATAGATGGAGGGGAGGGGTGGGAGGGGAGGGGAGGAAGGGAAAAAATGGCAGAATGAATCAAACAACATTACCCTGTGTAAATTTATGATTACACAAATGGTATGCCTTTACCCCATGTACAGACAGAGAAACAACATGTATCCCATTTGTTTACAATAAAAAAAAACAAAACAAAACAAAACAAAAAACCTACCATCCAAGAAAAGCCCAGGACCAGACGGATTCTCAGCCGAGTTCTACAAGACCTTCAAAGAAGATCTCATTCCAATACTTCTCAAAGTATTCCAGGAAATAGAAAAGGAGGGTACCCTACCAAACTCATTCTATGAAGCTAATATCACCCTCATACCCAAACCAGGAAAAGACACATCAAGGAAAGAAAAGTTTAGATCAATATCCTTGATGAATATAGATGCAAAGATCCTTGACAAAATATTGGCAAACCATATCCAAAAACATATTAAGAAAATCGTGCACCACGATCAAATGGGGTTCATCCCTGGAATGCAAGGATGGTTTAACATCTGTAAATCAATAAACATAATCCATCATGTCAATAGACTTAAGGATAAGAAACATATGGTTATTTCAATTGATGCAGAAAAAGCGTTCAACAAAATACAAGACCCCTTCAAGCTCAAAACACTAGAAAAAATAGGAATAGTAGGAACATACCTGAACATCGTAATGGCTATTTATACTAAGCCCATGGCCAACATCATTCTTTTGGAGAAAATCTGAAACCATTCCCTTTAAAAATGGGAACAAGACAGGGACGTCCTCTTTCACCACTTCTATTTAACATTGTCCTCGAAACTCTAGCCAGAGCAATTAGGCAGACTAAAGAAATTAAAGGGATACGAATAGGAAAAGAGGAACTTAAGCTGTCCCTATTTGCTGATGACATGATTCTATATTTAGAGGATCCAAAAACTCCTCCAGAAAATTTTTAGACCTCATCAATGAATTCAGCAAAATATCAGGATATAAAATCAACACACATAAATCTAAAGCATTTTTATATGCAAGTGACGAAGCAGCTGAAAGGGAAATGAAGAAAACAACTCCATTTGTAATAGCCTCAGAAAAAATAAAATACTTGAAAATCAATCTAACCAAAGAGGTAAAAGATCTTTAGAGTGAAAACTTCAAAACATTGAAGAAAGAAATTGAGGAAGACCTTAGCAGATGGAAAGATTTCCCATGTTCTTGGATGGGCAGAATTAATATTGTCAAAATGGCCATACTACCAAAAGTGCTATACAGATTCAATGCAATTCCAATTAAAATCCCAATGATGTACCTTACAGAAATAGAGCAAGCAATCATGAAATTCATCTGGAAGAATAAAAAACCCAGAATAGCTAAAGCAATTCTTAGCAGGAAGAATGAAACAGGGGGTATCGCAATATCAGAACTTCAACTATACTACAAAGCAATAGTAACAAAAACGGCATGGTATTGGTACCAAAATAGACAGGTAGATCAATGGTACAGAATAGAGGACACGGACACAAACCCAAATAAATACAATTTTCTCATACTAGACAAAGTTGCCAAAAGTATGCAATAGAGAAAAGATAGCCTCTTCAACAAATGGTGCTGGGAAAACTGGAAATCCATATGCAACAGAGTGAAACTAAACCCCTATCTCTCACCTGCACAAAATTCATCTCAAAATGGATCAAGGACCTTGGAATCAGAACAGAGACCCTGCATCTTATAGAAGAAAAAGTAGGTCCAAATCTTCACCTTGTTTGCTTAGGATCAGACTTCCTTAACAGGACTCCCATAGCACAAGAAATAAAAGCAAGAATTAATAACTGGGATAGATTCAAACTAAATAGCTTTCTCTCAGCAGAGGAAACTCTCAGCAATGCGAAGAGAGAGCCTACAGAGTGGGAGAATATCTTTGCCACTCATACTTCAGATAGAGCACTAATTTCCAGAATATATAAAGAACTCAAAAAACTCTACACGAAGAATACAAATAACCCAATCAACAAATGGGCTAGGATATGAACAGATGCTTCACAGAAGAAGATCTACAAGCAATCAACAAACATATGAGAAAATGTTCACCATCTTTAGTAATAAGAGAAATGCAAATCAAAACTACACTATGATTCCATCACACCCCAATTAGAATGGCGATTATCAAGAATACAAGCAACAATAGGTGTTGGAGAGGATGTGGGGAAAAAGGTACACTCATACATTGCTGTTGGGGCTGCAAATTAGTGCAGCCACTCTGGAAAGCAGTATGGAGATTCCTCAGAAAGCTTGGAATGGAACCACCATTTGACCCAGCTATCCCACTCCTTGGCCTATACCCAAAGGACTTAAAATCAGCATACTACAGAGATACAGCCACATCAATGTTCATAGCTGCTCAATTCACCATAGCCAGTTTGTGGAACCAACCTAGATGTCCTTCAATTGATGAATGGATAAAGAAACTGTGGTATATATATACAATGGAATATTACTCAGCTATAAAGAATAATAAAATTATCGCATTTGCAGGCAAATGGATGAAATTGGAGAATATCATGCTAAGTGAGATAAGCCAGTCTCAAAAAACCAAAGGATGAATGATCTTGCTGATAAGCGGATGATGACACATAATGGGGGGTAGGAGGGAGGCAAGAATGGAGGAAGGAGGGAGAGTATAGAGGGAAAAGAGGGGTGGAAGGGGTGGGGGGGAGGAAAAAAATAACAGAATGAATAACATCTTCATAAATACATTTTAAATTCACATTTCTTAGGAAAGATTTCTAGAAGTGGAAACATAGAGGTTAGCAAAGCTTACTTTCAAGTATAATGTTATCCTAGGAATTAAGAATTGCTATCAGCAAGCCAATTTCTAAACTAGAATCCTGGTTAACCATAATTAACTAGGAGAAATACATGTGGTAACAAAACCGACCCTGCTCATTTCCACTAATAACATCAAATCTTGTAGCATATATGATCAAGTCACTATTGACACAGAAAGAAGAAATCAGTCCTACCAAAAAGACATTTATTTCAAGGAAAGGCAACAGCCTGCTGTGTTGTCTTCTGCCCCAGAGCAAAAGTTGCCTCACCATGTCCACTTGTATATAAGATCCAGGAACATATTCTTATCATCATTGGTTTGCATAGATTTGCCTGTCTATTGAGAATTGATAAGCAATCCAAGTTCATAAATCTGGAAAGTCATAATGCAGTAATATCATGTTCTGGAGTTTTTAAACCTTTTACCTTTGGTAGCTTTGAGGACAGAAATTTCTATCTTTTTTACAAATCTTTTTTTATTTTAACATCTGCTTTACCTCTTTTTTTTTTCCCCAACAAGTTGACAACATTTATTTCTTGTTCATTTCTTTCTACGTGAAGTTCCATTTTATTTACACCTACATATGTAAGACAGTGAATAACATACAACCAATCACCCTGCAGGGTTGAAACATAAAAAAGACAAGTTGGTTCTAGGAAATGCTTTTGTATTGCACCTAGTATCTGTTTTATGTTGAGATTAGCCTTCATCAGTTTTCTTTGTTGTTGTTGTTATTTTTGATAGAACTGGGGGTCCCTAGGGAAGCACTCTACAACTGAATCCCAAAACTTTGTCTTGATTCTGTTGTAAAGGAAAATATGATTGTCACTTAAATTAAAATTCCAAACCTTAGGAGCCAATGAACAGTTATTGTATACCACTTTTTATGATAATACTCATTGGCAAGGAAACCGTATTTCCTAAAGCTTATTCCACGGGGGAAAGCATTTTCATGATCAAAAGAATTTAGGGAAGAGTGAGAGTTTAGCAAAGTTCAAGGTGAATTTTTAATGTGTTAGAATGAACCGTGATTCTCCATTATGGGCTGTATCTAGTAACATTCTAATTATATTTACAAATAATTCTTTTTTTTATGTTGTCTTTTCTTTCTGGCTGCTCCACTGAGTTTCTATACAGCATCACAAGAGAGAACATTCTAGGGAGCATGCTCCAGGAAATATTCCGCTAGATCAGCAGCTCTTTAACACTTGAGTGTCAGGACACTTTTACACGCTTAAGAACTGCTGAAAGCCCCCAAGAGTTTTTGGCTTTGTGGGTTATATCTTTGGATACTAACCATATTAGAAATTAAACAGAAAATTTTAAAAACACTATTAATTTATTAAAATAAGTATAATAGGGATTAGCTCCATATCTCCATGGTAGAGCATGTATATATATATACAAGGTCATAGCTTCAATCCCTAACATACACACATAAATAAATAAATAAATAGTAAACTTGTTACATGTACACATACATAATACATTTTCCAAAACAAAGAACTAGTGAGAAGAACCTTGTCTCACACTTTGAAATCACTTTAATATTTACCTCAAATAGGTAAATTCTCCTGTCTCTTCATTACATGGTAATGTACAATTATGGTTGAAGTATACTAAGAAAATCCAGGAGAGGTATTTTTTTGCCTTTTCAAATAACTGGATATTTTCTCTCACACTGTGTGAAAACTTGACAAATGATAGTTTCTTTAATTGTTAGCTGCTATGTAAAATCTGAAACCATTATCAATGAAATCTTTGTACTCTGTTATATAAAATCCATGGGCTATGTGGCACTTCGAATGGATCCTTTCTCTATGCAAAATTTTGTAACAGTATACACTCTTTGGGTTGAAAATATTGGCTTACCACATTATGTTGATCTTTCAAAATGTTGACACATTTCATTATACGATATAAAATGATTTACTTTTGTTAATACCATCATTGATCTCATAAAGAAAGTCTTTAAGAATCAGGAAGCTGTCAAACTCATGGTGGTAGACACAAGTTTTCCAAATTTTTAATTTTGCTTGAAAATCTCAACTTCATTGTTGGCAAATCCTGTAGTCCAATGGTTTACTTAAAGAGACAGGCTCACTTCATACATTGGAAAATATCTGTCAGATATCTCAGTCTGAGTAACCACATTGTATCTGCCAATAGTTCCTATGAATAAAAAAAAAAAATGCTGATCTTTATGAACAGTGGTTATTTCAGATCACAACCCAACCTCACAAGGGTCTTCCTTGAGATAGCCATGATACTTCAGTACACAGCAGCCGTTTTTTATGTTTGTTTAAAATTCAGTACATAGTCCTATAGAAATAAAGTTTGTACTCAACTATCAAAATTCAATCAATTTTACTAAACTTTACTGTTTATCATGGATATTTTTCAATAATATTGGCTTTTATTTTTGATTTTTTTTTAACAATAAATACATGGTGCTAAAGAATAAATGCTCAATAGTCCAGTTTGGTATCACTTTGTTGATTCATGCTTTGGTACTAGTGTTTTTTAAATTTTTTTAAATTGTAGATGGACATGATACCTTTATTTTATTTTATTTTTGCTTATGTGGTACTGAGGCTCAAGTCCAGTACATCATACATGCTAGGGAAGTGCTCTACCACTGAGTCACAACCACAGCCCAGTGCTAGTATTTCTATCTGCCATTACAGCAAATGCTACCATAGTGAAAAAGACCAATAATAACTTAGTATTACAGCAATATAATTTTTACCTTGCAGACTTCCTGAACAGGTCTCAGGGATTCCCAGGGGTCTATGAGCCACCTTTTGGGAATTGTAGCTTTAGACTCCAAGTCAATTTTGACAAAAATATTAGAGACAGAAAGTAAAGTTCTAATCACCACTTGGTAGTTCATTCTCTGAGCATGTTAATTTACAAGTCAGGTCCATTTTCCTGCAATATTCACCATTTTGTCTTTATAATTTAGTTACTGAGTCCCTTCTGGGTATGTGTGCAGGATCAATGCCTCTTCCAGAGAGTCATGGCCATAGAAAATCCATTTGACCTGCTCACAGGCAAAGATGTTGCTTCTCTTTATGGCTACATTCCTAACTACAGGATGAAAAATGTTATGACTTACCTACAACAAAGGTATGCAAGAAGATCTTTGGAAACAGCATGATCTGTTCACAGCTTGGGGGTTTCGTACCCTAAGTGGCCATATGGGCTCTCTCTGACAGCGAAGGGTATCACCAACCCAATTCTAATCCCCTGAGTCTTTATCCAAACAAGTAGCCAAGAGCTCCATTTAATTCACCAGCCATAGAATCTATCTATTTTAAATCATATTTCTAGAGTAATGATTCTCAAAATATAATTCTTAAAGCATTTATATCAAAATCATGTGGAATGCTTATTTAAAATGCATGTCCCTAACAAGGTGGCAGACTAGGGCATTCTAGCACTCATCCTTGCACAGAAACAGTAAGTTGAACAGTTATCTACATGCTAAAACTCCTTGGGAGAAAAGTATTAACAATTTCAAGAAGACTGGAGTTATAGTATCTTTTCTGATGACAAAGGTATGAAAGTAGATATCAATAAGAGAAATAAAATTGGAAAATGTACAAATGTCGAAATAAAATAACAAACTTCTGAATACAAAATCAAACGTCATGAGATAAATGAAATGTAAACACAACATACAAAAATGTATGGAATACAGCAAAAGCGGTTCTAAGAGAAAATGTTATGGCCATAAATACCTACTTTTAGAAAGAAGAAAGATCTCAAATAAGCACCAAAGGTTATACCACAAGGAACTAGAGAAACAAGAACAAATTAATTCCAAAGTCAGCAGAAGAATGGAAATAATACAAATCAGAGCAAAAATGAATGTAAAAGAAACTAGAAAAATGATAGAAAAGATCAATAAAATGACTAGTTGGGTTTAAACAAAACTGACAAACCTTTAGCCAGTTTAGGGAAAAAAATAAGAATCAACTAAAATTAGAAATGAAAAAGGAGATAATACAACTGATACCAAATAATTACAAAGGATATTAAGAGACTACTAAGGACAATTACATGCCAACAAATTTGATAACCTAAAAGAAATGAATAAATTCCTAGAAAGCACAACCTCCCAATACTGATTCATGAAGAAATGGAAAATTTGAACAGATCAATAATGAATAAGGACCTTGAATCAGTAAAAACAAAATGAAAAGTTCCCAAGAAAGAAAATTTCAGGACTTTACTATTGAAGTCTACCAAACATTTAAAGAAAAATAAACACCAATCATTTTCTAAATCTTCCAAGAATATTAAAGAGGGGGTAATACTTCCAAACTCATTTTACAAGGTCGCATTACCCTGATACCAAAGCTAGTCAAAGACACAAGAAAACTACAGTTCATGTCTGATAAGCATAGATGCAAAACAATCCACAACAAAATACTATCAAACTGAATTCAAAATACTAGCATATTAAAGGAATCACACACCTGCACACCTTGATCAAGTGGAATTTTTCCTGGAATGAAAGAATGGTTGAACTTATGCTACATAATTAATGTGATATACCACACTAACATAATGAAGAGTAAAAATCATATCATCTCCATAGATGCAGAAAAAAACATATGATAAACTTTGACAGCCTTTAATGACTAAAAACATTCTCAATAAATCAGGAATGTTATCTCAACATAATTATGACCAAGTATGACAAGCCCATGAATAAAATCACACACAATGATGAAAAGCCAAAAGTTTTTCCTGAGATCAGGAACAAGACAAGGATGGCCACTCTCACCACTTCTATTCAATATAGTCCTGGAAGTTCTAGCCTGTACAATTAGGAAAGAAAAAGAAAAGGGATTCAAATTAAAAGTTAAAGAGTAAAATTTTCTTTGTTTGCAGATAGCACAATTTGGTATATATAAAAACCTAAAAATACCACGAAAAAAACTCGGAAAAGTTCCAAGATACAAAATGATTACACAAAAATCAGTAGCATTTCCACTCATTAACTATGACCTATCTGAATAAGAAATGGAGAAAACAATCTCATTTAAATAGTATAAGAAGTATTTAGAAATAAATTTAATCAGAGGTGAAATATCTACTAAATGAAAATTATTAAACCTTGATGAAAGAAACTGAACAAGATACAAACCAATGGAAATAAATTTCATGTTAATGATCTCAATACTCAGAGCGATTTACAGATTCAATCCCTATCAAAATACCAAGGACATTTTTTCACAGAAATAGAAAAAACAGATCAAGAATTCATATGGCACCATATAATCCCAAAATACTGAATGCATCTTGAGCAAAAAGAAAATGATGCTAGAGGCATCATCTTACAGGTTGAATATCCCTAAATTGAAAATCCAAAATCCAAATTTTGAGGACTGACATGATATTCAAAAAGTTCAAATTTTGTAGTATTTCAGATTTTCAGATTAGGACTATCTGAACAGTATACTCTAGGTAAGTATTTCAAAATCTAAAAAACTCCAGAATCTGAAATACTTCTATTCCCAAGCATAAGGATAAGGATAAGGAGAAAAGAATGCCTTTTATTTCTTATATACTTCTGGTGGGAATGTGAATTAGCATAGTCATTATGGAAAATAGAATGGAAATTCTCAAAAACTTAAAAATAAATCTACCAGGTGATCCAGCAAGCCCACTTCTGGATATGTATCCAAAGAATATGAAATAAGAATCTTTTTTTTCTTATTGGTACATTATAATTATCCATAATAGTAGGATTCATTGTGATATATTTGTACATGCACATAACATAATTTGGACAATGAAATTGAGTATCTTGAAGAGATACTTGCATTCTCATGCTCATTGTAGCATATTCATGATAGCCAAGATACAGAATAAATTTGAGTGTCCTTTAACAATCCATTGGCTGATGAATGGATAAAGAAAACATGGCATATATATGATGGCAAACTTTTCAGTTTTTGAAAGGAAGGAAATCTTGTCATTTGTGACGTGCATCAACATTATGCTAAGTTAAATAAATCAAGACAGGAAAGGCAATTATTACATGATCTCACTTATGTGGGGATTCTGAAAAAATTGAACTCATAGAAGCAGAGACAAGAAGTAGCTTCTAGGGAATGTGAGGGAACAGAGAACAGGTGGATGTTGTCAGAGGGTACAAGATTTCAGTCAAATGAATAAGTTTTTGAGATCTATTGTACAGTATTACTAAAGGTTTTAACTAATTATCAATTTTTATATTATGATTTTATTACTAACATCATAATATAAAAATTGATAATTAGTTAAAACATATCCTAATCAAAAAATAATGATAAGTATGTGAGGTGATAGATATGTTAACTTGATTTAATAATTTTGGAATGTATGCATATATCAAAACATCACTTTGAATACTATAAATACTGTAAATACAATTTTTATTTGTCAACTATAAGATAGCTGAGGAAAATACATATTTCTACAATCCAGATTAAGCCCACTAAAGCAGAATATTTGAGGATGAGGCAGGGTACCTGAAGGGCAAAGAGATTGTATACTACACACCTTGCTCAAAGGTATAAAGTCACCCAAGGTAATAGCTACGTTTCTAACAATTTATATGAATCTTGGGTATAGTAGGATCTTAAAGAGTGTCCTAGTACAGCTGCTTTTAAACTATGTGTGTCAGAATTACCTGTCTAGAATTGAATACATAGATTTCTGAGTGCCAGACTAGACCTAATTAGAATCTCTAGGTAGAAGCCTAAGCATCTGTATTTTCAAGAAGCTTCATGGTTGATTCCACTTGCCTATAAAAGATGAGAGTCATTTTCCTAGATGACAAATGCTACAGTTGATTAAAAGAGATCAACTCTACAAAAGCTGAACATAATAGACAAACTGCTTAGGAAATTCAGGCACTGTGTAGGCACAGTCTATTCAATAGCTATACATTCATCTTTTACAATAGACCAATAACTGTTATATAAAAAAATGTAACTCTCTACCCCTCTCTGTTAGTATACTTGTTTTCAGTCTGTCAGTATAGTATTGGATCTCAACCTTGTATATTATTCCACCAACATCCTGAAATTTATGTAGCCAGAATTTTCTGGTTTTATATGAATGCGAACTATATATTGTCTTTCTGATTTTTTTTCATCTTATGCAAAATCCTTCAAAAGAAAAGACAAACTTAAGTGCACTTTCAAATTACCAAACGGACTCAAATTTTTAAAAACCAAAAGTTCCATGTTACACACTTAACATTAAAAAAAAATGACTCAATGTAAATGTATGTCTGGTAATGATCCTATTCCTGGGAATTTTTTTTTTATACAAAACAGAGTGGGAAGGAAGATTCTATGACTGCCACAATAGAATTAAACATGTGGAAACAAAGAAACAAACATACAGCTCAACCCTTCCAAATGACAGGGAAACACACAAATAAAATTAGTGATTTTCCTTCTAACAAACCTGTGAGAACAGATGTATATTTTTAATAGTTTAGGGTCACCAGACTTATGGAAAGGCAAAGTAAAAACTAGGTTCTCCTGATGCAGATGCCACAATGTCAAATCTGCCAGTCACTCATGAAAAGAACACAGCCCCAGGCAACTGATATTAATGTACTCAAAGACTATAGTTATCTGTGAGTACAGACTAGCATTTCATAAAGTCCATCAGACAGAACAGCTTTTAATGGAATGTTTGGAGTTGGGAGGGAGAAAAATGTTGGGGGTCATTTTAAGGTCAAGTTACATTACAAAACCATGAAGTTTTACAGAACTAAATAAATTATTTTACAGTGGGACTTCTCAAAGCCCTTCTGTACTGGTGTGCATTACATGTTCCAAGAAGAAAAATGTCTCCCTGGGACACATTCAAGGAAATATTGATACAAATATTTCTAGTAGTTAAGGCCAATGGTCAGGTGTACACCTGAACAGTGAAAGAAATTTCTAGATCTCACAGAAATGGTGAAGGCATGCCCAAAAGTCAGGCACACTGTATCAGGTCCCTTAGCCTCTCTCCATCAGCCTTTCAGCTCTGAAAGAAAGATAATGCTTATTAGTAAAGTGCCTTGGGATGGTTGGGCAGGAAACACTAAATAAGAACCAATTATTGCCCTCATTACAGGGTGGATGATCTAATAAACCATCACAATTACTTACAAAGTTTGGAGGCTTCCTTTTTCTTTTACTGCACTCCAATTTGACCTAGAAGATCTGTACTAACAAAAACAAACAAAATTCTTAGAGGAAATACATCTATAAACCATAATTTAAACTTTCTGAATGAACCCTCTCTACATACACATTTTTAATGACTGCCAGTTGCCTATAATTAAAACTCAAATTTCTCAGAATAGTATGTAATCTTCCCAGGTTTAGCTTTCAGGAATTGTGGAACTTATGATTAAGACTGTGAGTTTTGAGGACAAACAGACATGGTTTGCTCAGGCTCCAGTACACTATATCTTTAAAAGATTATTTCACTTCTCTCCAAGTCCATGTCTCTGAAAATAGTTCATAGACCATCAGCATTGCACCATTTGGGACATATTAGAAATTCAGAACTGCAGACTCCATTGCAACCTACTAAATCAGAATCTGCATTTCAATAAGATTCTCAAGTGATCCCTACATGCATTAAAGTTTGAAAAGTACTACACAAATTCTCATTAGTTCATCTGGAAAGGAGTGTAATAATACTAAATATTAGCAGTAAAATTGAAGATAAAGTCATCTTCTTTCCCCCCCACCCTTACCCTTTGAATCCATTTCCAAGTCATCTGGCCCAGGAACGTCCTTTTCTGCCATAGTCCAAGCCATTCTCCATCCTTGCCAGACCTATGGCAGAGACTATGCATGCAACTCATTACAATGAAGCCCCTCTTGCTTTCCTCTTTCTGTTTTCCTTACTACAACCAGAAAGATCTTCTAAGAAATGCAAATGTGATCAGAGCATCCACTTGATCTCAAAATAAAGGCCAACAGCCTTTAGCAGACTACAACTTCTGCCGAGGTGGACCCTGTTCACCAGTGTCTTATCTTGCATTATGTCCCCCCTGGTTTCTTCAGCTTCAGAGTATGGGTTTTCTTTCCCTTCCTTGAACTAACTATACTCCTTCTCAGTATAATACATTTGCAAAAGTTACCCTCCTTGCCTACAGTACCTTTTCCCCTCTTGTTCTAATTGACTCTTTGATGTCAGTTCAAATGGCATCAATCCTCAAAGTACTCCCCAAAAACCAACACACTGCTTGGCCATTGCCTATACCCCATAAATATTTGATGAATACATGAATTATGAACTAATGATGTTCATCCAGATAGTTATCAAACATACAAATACCTACAAAGCATTTTACACAGTGCTTGGCAAAAGAAAGAGCTCAGGACTGTACCAGTTATTATATATTTTCAACATGAGTCCTGCTTAAAACTGGACTGCTCGCAATGTTCAACATGAACCAACATTGTAAACCACCAGGGAAAACTTAAACCTCTTAAGGGTCAAGCTCTATCTAAGACCAATTAAGTCAGAATCTCTGGGGGTGGAACCCTGCAACCCATGTGTTCTGCAGGAGATTACAATGTGCAATGTGCAATGTGCAATTGAAGTGCAAACAAATGCTTTACTCTTTTTCTCACTGTGGTCTCCCAATCTTCTGGAAGAAAGCATGCTGAGTGCAAGACAAGTCTTCATTATTCAAGGGACATGTCCACAGCTTCACTTCTTCCATGGAAAGGGACAATATAAATGTGTAGAAAGAAGTCCAGCAATTCTTTTCCCCTGGGCCTCTTGACAGCAGCCAGATGGTAGATACTCTTCCCCTATCACCCAAACCAGAGTGAAACCCTTCTGGGGAAACCAAGTTGCCTGAACTACTACTGGAATGAAGTAGAGCAACACGTAAAGATGACTCCAGTCCTTAGGGTTAAGTGTTGATTTAACAAAACTCATCAGGATTCCATTATAAACCTGTCATAATAATTTTGCTGAAGCAACTGCTTTATGGGAGCAATTAATTTCAACTGCTAAAAAAAGGTTAGACCTCCTGAGTGCTTATCCAGGCAACAAGAAATAGGTGAGTTGGGAGCCACTTGCCCTTACCTCCTGTTTCCTTCACTACAAAAGTATTTGGAACATCCAGAGATTAAACTATACTTTAACAGTCCTCTTCTTCCTAATGACCAACCTTCGGCTCATGTAAGCACATGTTTATGTACAGATATATTGCACTGTACTCCTCACAAATTTAAAACTCTTCAAATGTGAATCCAAAGAACCTTTATCTCTTTTCAAGGCTTAAGACACACATACACACAGAGAGGAAGAACCAAAATGCCTTGGTTTGAAAGATTAGAATGTGAGCACCATTTACAATTAAAACGCACCATATGAAGCCAATTCCAGGCCAACAAAAAGGCCTCAGAATTGTTATAAAAGGTACAGGACTGCTCTCCGGAAAGAGTATTTCAGTGGACTGAATTCCCCCTCCTCCTATTTCTCCATGCTGGTAAATTGCAAAAATAAAAAAGCATGATTCATGAATATAAATTTTTCTGGGCTGTTAAAATCCTACACTGGCATAATTCTCCCCAAACTTCAGCCAAATGAGAATACAAAGATAATGACAATTTTACAATAAGTGATTCCAGGATGCAGTATTTTCAAGATCCTCAAATGAAAGGCACTATAAAAAAGAGTATTATTATTATTATTATTATTTCAAGCAACCAGAGAAACCACAATCAATGATTAGCCATAACAATTAAACTAACAATAATACATCTGGAATAAGCTCCATGATAATATGTACTTCATGCTTAATAGTTCAAATTAATTCAATCTGATGGCATTAGACATACCAGTTAGGAATTGGAGAGAACCAAAATTCACATTAGCTTCCACTTTGAAAGATAATATGAAAAGAGAAGGAAGGATATGAGGCTATAAACAGCAGTGGTAAATAGGAGAGGCTCAGAGTTGACTTGGTCAGGAATGATTCTCAACTATTAGAAATTCAACAGTGCAAACATGAAGGCTAGTATTTCTATCCTCCTTTATTCCTTCAGAGTGAGTAAATCAACAACTCATTTGAGGCAACAGACCTAAAATCCTAAAATCAGGAACAAAATACTCAAAGAAGTGGGTGTATTCTTTCCTTTGCCCATAGCATCCTTTAAGTTCTATGTGGATACAGAATAGAAGAACTTACCATCTTAAGTCATAGACTTCGAGAAGTAAGAAAGAGGAGTGGGGCATGGGGCAGCATAAATGTCAGGGTAGTTACTACCTGTGACTTTACATGTCTTACTCCACCTTAAAGCTTTACAAAATAATTGTCTTATGCTTTACATTCCCTATAACTATTCTTTTTTTATTTTTAATTTTTAATTTATTTTTTCATTTAATTTTTATTAAAATATTTTCTATTTTTACAGACACATTTTGATTCATTGTACACAAATGGGGTACTGCTTTTCATTTCTATTGTTGTACACAATGTATATTCACATATTACCCTATAAATATTCTTTAAAGCACTCCTGACCCTTTGCACTAGTGATATTTGGCATTGGTAATTCCTTGTTATCAAGTTTGTCCCATGCATTGTAAGATGTTGAGTAGCCTCTATCCTTTAGGTGTAGTAACACACAGCACCACCGCCTTACCATGACACCAAAAGTATCTCCACAGCCAAATGTCCTTCTAGAAAGTAAAATGCTGTCCCTGGGAACTGCTGTTTTAATTCACCTGTTTCTGAGGATCAAGAGGAAATTTGAGGGTGCAGACCCAAAATAGACTATTCTTCCTCATGAGACATGAGAACATATTGAGCTGCCAGTTGGGTGCAAGGCAGCAGTGCTCTCAAGGTATTATGGTTTTGATATTATTTGGCCCCCAAAAGCTCCTATGTCAGTGCAGGAATGTTCAGAGGTAAAATGATTGGACTGAGAGAGCTGTAACCTAATCAGTCCATACTAGTTAGGGTATGGCTGGAGGAGGTGGGTTAAGGGCATGCCCTGAAAGGGTTCTTCCTTCTTTGCAGCCCTATCCCTTTTCTTTACTTCTTGGCTGCCATGAGAGGAGTTCTTTGGCTACATCCTTCCTCCTTGATGTCCTGCCTCACCTTGGGCCCACAGCAATGGAGTGGGCCAACCATGAACTGAACCTCTGAAACTGTAAGTCCAAATAAACTTTTCCTTCTCCAACTTGTTCTAAGTTGGTCAGGCATTTTGATCACAGCAACAAAAAGCTGACTAACATAGCAGGGCACATTGACTCCTCTTACTAACACCTTTTACACATACATACAAATTTGTGACTTGGCATCCTTCCATTCATTGTGCAGGAAAGGGTAAACATGGCAGATTTAAAAATGGTCTATATTAGAAGATGTGTATATAAGGTTGGTATCTGGGAATCTGAGTTCATAAATAATTCCCTACACTAATAAAAAAATTTTCCCAAGTGCAAGAGTGGCCACTGTGCCCAAACTCTACAAATACTATGTTTTATGCTGAATGCCTCCTTTCCTCTGGGAGCATGGAAGTCTGGTAAGTGCTAGGCAGATCAGCCCCCAGGAGAAACCTTAAGCACTAAGTCTGTCATGAACTTCCCTGGTAGAAAACACTTCACACTTGTCACAGCTCTTGCTTGAGGAATTGACACACCCTGTGTGACTCCATAGGGAAAGGACTCTTGGAAACTTATTCCAGGTCCTCTCCAGACTGTACCCATGAACATTTCCCTCTGCTGATTTCACTCTGCATCCTCTTACTATGGTAAACCATAAGCAGGGGATGACAACTTCTAGTTCTAGTCCTTCAGAGAACTACAAAACCTTGGGTGGTCTTGGGGACCACCCACACAGTCATTCATTCAACAAATATTTTATTGTGCGCCTCTATTTCTAGATACAAGTTTAAGATCTCAGGCCTCACAGAACTTTTATGGTAGCAGTCAGGGAAGTATTCATTCTAGCATATTTCAAGTCTTTTCTGCAGAAAATAAACCCTGTGGCATTCTTTTGTTTGTTTTTACAGCAATTGGTTAGATGTAATTGACATATAATATGATTAACTCATTCAAAGTGTATAATTCAAGATTTTTAGTGTACTCACAAAGTCACACAATGATCGCACACATTTCATCACTCCATAAAGAAACCCCATCATCATTAGTCATCCCTATCCATTTTTCCCAATCTCCCAGCCCTAGTCAACCACTAAACTGCTTTCCATCTCCATGGATTTACCTGTTCTATGATATTTCATATAAATGGAATCCTACAATATGTGGTCTTCTGTTACTGACTTCTTTCACTTAGCATAATATTTTCAGGGTTGATTCATGGTTTAATATGTATCACTTATTTTTTATTGCTGAATAATATTCCATCATATAGATATACCATATTTATTGATTCATTCATTAATAGATGGACATTTGTATTATTCCAATCTTTTGGTTACTATATATAGCACTGCATTGAAACCTTATAAATTTTTGTGTGCACATATACTATCATTTCCCTTTTATCAATATCTAAGGAGAGAATTTATTGAGTCATATTCATGCTCAACTTTTTAAGAAATTTCCAAACTTTTTCAAAGCAGCTGTACCATTTACTTCACAAGAGAGTGAGAGTTCTAATTTTTCCACATTCTTGCCAACTATTATTACTATCTGTCTTTTTTATTTGTAGTCATCTTGGTATGAAGTAGTATAGTGTGGTTTTGATTTGCACTTTTCCTAATGATGCTGAGCATCTTCCCATGCCAATTTGCATAACTTCACTGGATGAATTCTATTCAGATCATTTGCTCCCTCTTAACTGGGCTGTCTATTATTGCGTTATAAGAATGCTTTACAATTTCTGGATACAAGTGCCTTATTAGATACACAATTTGAAAAAAATTCCCCCATTTCATGGGTTATTTTTTTAATTCTCTCAATGGTGTCCTTTGAAGCATAAAAGTTTAAATTTTTATGATGTTCAGCTTACCTATTTTTTCCATGAACTGCTGTGCTCTGGCATTATAACTAAGAAAACATTGCCTAACATAAGGTGATAAAGATTTATGTCTATATGTTCACCTAAGAGTTTTATAGTTCTAACTTTTCCATTTAGGTCTTTGATCTATATTAATTTTTTATAAATAATGTAAGGT
Source organism: Sciurus carolinensis (assembly GCF_902686445.1). Taxonomy (NCBI): domain Eukaryota; kingdom Metazoa; phylum Chordata; class Mammalia; order Rodentia; family Sciuridae; genus Sciurus; species Sciurus carolinensis. The sequence goes on from NC_062229.1 coordinate 59,408,712, forward strand.
AGGGGTATAACTTCATTCTTTTGCATATGGATATCCAGTGGTCCTATGGTATCTTTTGAATCACCTCCAGAGACAGCTTCAAGTAATTTTTGGCTAGTCAAGTAAACAGGAACCAGAACAAAAAATCTACACATATGGCCAACAGCATGAGGGTCTTTTATTTAGCTTTTGCAGTTGATCTTCTTTTCTACTTTAGGAATATTCTTATTATTCTGCTATAACAGAAAGCTGTGCCACTGTTACCATCATTAGTATTACCTGCTACTACTAATGGTAGCCAACAACTACTTAATACTTCACATATGCCAGGCACTCTGCTTGTATTTAACATGTATTCATTTATAAGCACAACACATGCTTTGATTTATTTAATATCCCCATCAATAACACGGATAGGTAGAACCAGTATTTTACACTTTGCAGATGATAATATTGAGGCTAACTGATATAACTTTCTTTATATCACAGAGTTAACAGGAAAAAGGATAACAAATTAAATGAAGGAATGGCATTGGAAAGTACAGGCCAAGTAATACTGGATAATAACTTCTAACAGGGCTGCAATTGTAGCTTGGTGGTAAAGTGCTTGCCTAGCACATGTGAGGCACTGGGTTCAATCCTCAGCACCACATAAAAATAAATAAAATAAAGGTTTAAGAAAATACAATGACATTATAAAAAAATAATAATTTCTAACAAATAGTAGCAAAACACATATGTAAAGTATACAGAAATTGACAAACCAACACCTAACACCTTTAGATGACATTTCCAGTTCTGGTCAAGACCCTGACAACAAAAGATTGGTTTCCCTTCTAACTCAACAAATGTCTAGAAATCTTATCACTCAAATATCACTTAAGATTGATCTGATGGCTGAATAGGTTTTATCGACACTCCAAAAATTGCATTAGTGACTAGGTGATTGATGGAGTAAGCAATTAGAACCAGATTAGAAATCCAGATATGAAGTCAATTACTTCCAATCTGAGAATTAGGAATTCATTAAAAAATAATGGTGGATAGCATCAGTTTTCAAAACTACACTTTCTCTGTTTGTTTATAGAACAAAATTCAGATTAAAATGGTTTCAAAAACACTAAGACTGTAGAACAACTTATCTTGGGAATGTCCCTAGTAAGGCAAGTATGGTCAATTTTCAGTGGATATAGAAAAAGAAGCCTTGACTTTACCAAGTTGAAATAACTATGGTAGAAAGGTCAGGGTCCCCAGTTCAAGTTTAATTCTCTTTCTGTGTACTGGCTGAGTCATGAATAATAAATATAACAGCTGACATTCACTGTGTCTTATATTATATAACTCTCTAAGCACCTGAAATATGACAACTAATTTATTTAATCCAAGGTACACAGGTAAGTACTATCATTATTCACATTTTACATAAGAGGAAAAGAAGGTACTCGGATGTTAATTGACGAGTTACAGGATGAAGTCAGACCCTGAATTAAGAGTGCATCTTAATCATGTCTCTATCTGATTTCTGAAGAGAAGCAACTAGGGGTTAAGCATAGGTAGCCCCACTCCAAGCTGAGTCTTTTCACACTGGATAAAGCTGTCTTCAATATACTTATAATAACTTTATATATCAAACAACATTTTGAAGTTTATTTCCTCCCAACACAGAAACATCACTGAATCTCCCCTGGGACTTTCAACACTGTCTGTTGCAGAACTGGTGCAGGCTTAGCAAGTATTGCTTTATCATTCTTAAATAAAAACCATTACAGAGAATGCAGGAAACGATTTCCCTTTCAGTCTCCCCACTTCTAGCCATACTGAGAAAGATGAATTCTTAAAGTGCTGAAGGAAAGCGCATGGTGTAATAAAAACTCAGCATCAGAAATGTTCCAAGTCCCTCTACTCTCTCCCTATATTTAGGAACTAAAATTTAATATAAGACTCAGCCCTCTAGAGAATCCAGTGTATCAAAATGTTAATACACTTTTATATATTTTAACTGAGATAAACAAGAAAGAGCTAGAGAAGCCAGAACAGCTATGGCAAAGACATAATTATGATAAGACTAAACCAGCCAACAGCAATAGAGGCAGATAGTGACTGGGCTTGATGGTGTTGTATAGTTTGTATGGTCAGAAAACTGTATCTATATAAATTATGAATGAGGCAGAAGCCCAGTTACAGGAAAGCAAAGATAACTTTACTTATGTGACTCCAGAAAATAAAGCTCATCCAAAGAGCAACTGTGTTATTTTATAAACTGAAACCTGGATCAAATCATTTGATTAACGAAGCCATCATAAAAAAAGATTCACACTATGTCCATGAGGAAATAGACATGAAAACTTCAATTTTGTTCTTCATAACAGAGTTGAAACCTTTAAAATTCTGCATATAACTTAATAGGTTTCCTTCCAGCTCTAAATTCATGGTCATGCTATCAACCACGCCACATTTCTCAGTCCTGATCACAAGTACACCTTGGGATACATATACGTTGCTATTGCTGAATTACATTATTTCTCAAATTTGACTTTATCTTTACTCTGGTAACCCCGTCAAAGGAACATTATCACCTCGTTTTTAGCAAATCCACACTGACTCCTTACTTTATATGATCATTAACCTTTCTGTTAAAAATTCTTTTGGCCCTCTGTACTCACCCTTTTAGACAGGTTGAAAATAAATTCTTCAGTTTACCACTTCAGCCTGTGCTTCAAGTCTTTGCAGATAATGAGATAAAAGCTATGGTTTCTATTCCAGTCAGACTGGAATTTTCTATAATCCTTTATACTCTTCTTGCTAGATTCCATCTAGTAGTTTTTACTGTCCCAGAAGGGATACAAACTCAAATGCCTATCACACTGGGAGGTAATAAAACTAACTGAATAAAGCAGCCCAGATATAAGAAAATACACACCAGTATAAGGGACTGCATAGTAAGCACACTCTTCCTCATTCAACCTCAACCTTCTTTTTTTTTTTTTTTTTTAAGAAATTTCTCAAAACATTTTTTTTTCCTTCCCAAATTTCACTGGAGACACAGGTAAAAAAGAAACGGTCTCAACAATGCAAGTGTGTTGCTAGATGGCAAATGTCCTTTGACCTTACGATCAGGAAGCTTCATGGAGAGACAGAGACTGTGGCAAACTGCTGGAAGATGGTGGCCATTGTCACTCACTCCCACGGTGTTGTAAGATCATATGGTTTTTATAGAAAAGATAACCCTGCATATCATGTAAAATCTCCAGATTTTCTAGTATTTTCTACTTTTCGTGTGAGATCTCTTTTCACAATATATTTCTACGTCCTAGACATCTGGGTTTTTTTTGTTTTGTTTTTTAATGTGTGTGTTTTTTGTTCTTTGTGGGGTTTTTTGATTTTTTTTTTTTTTCTTGCCAGTGAGTAGACAGATGGAGACCTCTGGGTAATGCCATCCCTCAACTGGTAGCATTTAATCTTTTCACCACTACAACCTACCCCAACTACCCATCCTTCCCACCAACCCTTGCCTTTAAGACACTGCTTTAGAAAATACTTCCTCCAATTTTCCCTAGATGACTTTCATTTCTCATAAACTGTTTTATTCCTTTAGCATTTGTATGTACACTGTATGTTCCATTTGTGAGCACTTCATCTCCTTCTCTTAATTGTATCTACACTATAAAAATCTCTAAAGTTGAGGGCCTCTTACTACTCTCTTACTTTAATGACTATCAGATTTACCTTACCCATTACTTTTTAATCATTCAAGAAAGATTTATTACATGATGAGGCTGCTTTTGTTTGGCCTCATAAAATATATTGGAATACACAAATAGGAAATGACTTCACTGGGATTTCTAATTTAAATAAATATATAAATGGCTATAGTTATAACCAAGGAGCTGTTTCATTTCCCAACGGACCAAAATAATTTGGAACAACTCAGATGCAAAATGACCAGCATCAAGAATTAGGATGAAAATCCAAATGCCTTTAACTACAACCCACCTTATTAGCATTTATTAAAACAAATGATTCCTCAATACCAGAGAAAGAGTAGATCAGTTGATTAATTGTTCACTTATAAGAATCTCTTTTCAGCGACTTTGTGCCTGTTAAGTCAAATATAGACAATCATAAAGCAGCAAACAGTAAGGCAAGGCCTCAGGGAAAGACTGAGTAGTTCTGACTATCCCAGCATGCACTATTTGTTATGTGAGTACTAGCATTTTGATCACCTTTGGGAACACTGCCCCCAACTCTCAGTCTAGAAGGTACAGATGGATCCCTACCTCCAAGAATAGTACAGTGACTAATCACAGTATTTCATCAGATGAATGATTCAGGGAGCCAATCACTGATTCAAGTCAGCCCAATACTACTCAATGCTAAGATCTGAGAACTACTGAAGAAACTCTTGAGAAAGAGAGGTTAAAAAAATAATACTGCTGGCTTAGTGAGATGGCAAGATATAAATTTTGAGCTTTTGGTGGCCATTCTAACCACAACAAAGATAGACCTGGCCCAAGAATGATGCCAACCGGATGGAAAAACTACAGGAAGAGATAAAGAGATTTCTGATGTTATCTTTGATCATCTGGGTCCAGTCATTACTGAAGTAAATAGCTCTTAACTTTTTAGGCATAGAGCTGAGTTTCTGTCACTTGCTAATAAAAGACTAAAGAGTATATGCAAAGAGCTTATTTATTAAGTCATGAAGCTCTAAGTTTTTGCATCTCTGAGTTAGAAAACTTAAAATCTGGTACTGATGGGCTATTACCTCATGAAGTGACCCTAGCAAGTCCTCTCTGTTCATTTGTTTCCTCATTTATAAAATAAGGGTTAAAAATGGTAGCCCACATGAAAAGATTTTTACATTATGGGCCAATAGGGAAATAAAAATAAACACTACAGTGAGATACTACTTCCTATATATTAGGAAGGCTATAATCAAAAAGATAAATATTAACAAGTATTTCCAAGGAGGTAGAGAAATTTGAAACCTCTTACACGGCTGGTGGGGTTATAAAATGATAGTTTGGAAAACAATCTGGAGTTCCTCTAAGGGGTTAAGCAAAGTTACTACATAATGCAGCCATTCTCCAGTATATACTCCATAGGAAATAATATCTAAGTACATGCAAAATGAACAAAAAACAAAACAAAAAAGAAAAAAAGAAATGTTCATAGCAGCACTATATTTAATGGCCAAAAAGTAGAAAAAAATACTACATTTTCACCTGCTGATGAATGGATAAGAATATGGTATGTTATGGTTTAGGAGTGAGGTATACCCCAAAAGCTCATGTGTGAGACAATGCAAGAAGGTTTAGAGGAGAAATGACTGGGTTATGAGAGTCTTAACCCAATAAGTGAATTAATCCCCCTTGATGGTAACTGGAGGCTGGAAGAGGTGGGTCACTGGGGGCAGGCCTTTGGGGTATATATTTGGTGTCTGGCAAGTGGAGTGTCTTTCTGCTTTCTGATCATCATGTGAACTGCTTCCCTATGCCACACTCTTTGGCCATGATATTCTGTCTCACCATGAGCCCCAAGGAATGGACCCAAGACCAAGACCTCTGAAACTGTGAGCCCTAAATAAATTTTTCCTCCTCTAATTGTTCTTGTCAGGTCTTTTAGTCACAGCATTGAAAAAGTTGACTAAAATAATTGTATATATATATATATATATATATATATATATATATATACAATATATATAATTGTATATATATATACACAATGGAATATTTCTCAACCTTTGAATGAAGTGCTGAGACATATGTCGTATAACAGGGATGTGCCTTGAAAATATTATGCTAAGTGAAAGAAGCCACACACAAAGGGAAGTCATATCGAATGATGCCATTTACAGAATACCCAGATACCTACAGACAGAAAGTAGAATGGCAGTGACCAGGAGCTAGGAGGGAAGGATGCAGAGCAACTGCTAATGTGTACAGGTTTCTTCTTGGTGTGATGACATTTTAGTATTAGGAAGTGGTAATAATGTACGACTTTGTGAAGATACAAAAGTCATGGAACTGTACACTTGAACAGGGTCATCCTTACAGCATGCAAATTCTATCTCAATAAAAAATATTTTAGTGGGAAAAAAAGTAGCCTATTCTATTCTCACAGATGGCCATTAGAAGTCATACATGATGATGGTATTACAAAAGGTAACCTTTTTGGAAAAGTCCAAGAAGTCAGATTCATACAAATGCAAAAGTCTGTTGTTTTAAAGCCTTAGCAAGCTTTAAGAGAATGGGAAAACAAAATTATGAAATAAGTTTTCTGAGGTCTCTTGGCTTCCTTTGTATGAAGAAATGGTCAACCAATATACAGCAGGCACACTCAAAAGCTATTTGGAGACCTCTTGAGGTTAACAGCATGCAACATATGGCCACTGCCCCAGACAGGCCAGGAGTATTATTTATGCCACCCTCTCACAGCTGTATCAGTCTCCCATTAAACATTCAGAGCCTCCTTGTTAATAAACTACATTATGAGCCGGATGCATTGTCTGGGAGAAACTGCATTGTCCAAAACACTGCCCCATTATTACAGAAAATGCAGAATATAATTAGTATTCCTCTTTGCATAATCCACAGCTTCCAAAAGTGTTGCCACATTATAAAGCCTTAATTAATAAACAAGAGTTGGGCCATGACCGGGTACACTTATCTGAATTTCATATTGTGAAGAAAGGCCACTGTTGAAATTCCATTTACAAATATCTAAATTCTGGCTGGCCAACATGAAGACAATCTAAACAGAAAGCCTGAGAATTCTATGTTGCTAATATCATTGTGTTGGTACACCAACAATAGCAAACGATTAACTGCTGGGACATAAACCATCCTGAGAAATGCTCATAGCAGAATGTTGATAACATTGTATTTCAGCTGTACTATATGGTGCAATTCTTCTATTTGTTCATATGCATTTCCCATTTAATAGATGGAGGAGCCAGGGTGGCTTTTCCTATCTCTGTGAAGTCTTAAATGTGACAAAAGGGAAAAAAAAAAAGTGAGCTGGCAAAAAAATAAAAAAGATCAGTGTAAGGTAGGGCTGGCTGGGAGCAGGGTTACATCACGATGGAGTATAAGTACACAGTTCCTTTCTGCAATTCCAGCTGGTTTTTATAGATTTTCTCCTAACCTAACCCCAAAGGAAAGTCATTTATACAAGCCATGAGCATTGAACTAATATTTGGGACTATAATATTGAGCAGCCCAGTTTATGAGACTCAGCTAAAGAACCATTTGCATTAAACTGTGCTCACCTGATTAAAATCCATCAACTCTATCATCCCGAGGATTCTCGAACACCTGTTACAATCAGCTAGCGGGACCCTGCAGAATGAGGTGGGCAGCAAGAAACCAAACTGGGAGAGAAAAGGAAGAAGGAAAAAATAGAGTGTGTTGAAAGCAGATTGCATTAAAGATGGCCCATGTTCAAATCTGAACAGAATCCTAAGCCTACTGTAAACACAGAGCTGTGTGAACATGATAATTCTTTCAACAAAGTCCACAATATGGCTTATAAGGCCCTGAGAAAACTAGGATGCTGAAGATAGTGTCACAGTTCAGTGAAGAGTAACTGGCCTGGCCATCGACTGTAGCATGCACAGGAAGCCCAGGAAATGGGCTGGCCTCTCTCAGGGAGCTCAGGGCTGGGGACTTCAGTGCCTGGACAAGCTGTTTCAGTTCGCTGCTATTTCCATCAGCTCCAGGCAACGAGCACAGCCTCAGAGTCCTGTCAGTGTCAGCAGGACCTGCTGCAGCGTGACCGCAAAGGTGGTGTTGAATCAGTAATAGACGGTTAAGAGGCCATCTTGATGTATTTGAAAAAGTGCTCTCCCTGGGACATTGGTTCAAATCTGAGATCTGTTCCATCCAGCTGTGTGATCTTAGACAAGCAGTCCTGCTCAGCTTTCAGTCAGAGAGTGGCAGCAGATGATAAACACATGGTGACTGAATGAAGGAGGGAATAAAACCTCCAAGGCAGGAATTCCCACCCTCAGTACCATGGAAAGTTGAGATGGGATAACTGTGAGGGCTGTCCTGTGCACTGTAGGATATTTCCAGAATCCCTGGCCTCTACCCTAGATAAAAATGGCACACTACCCCTAGACCCTCAGTTACGACAACCAAAACATTCTTCAGACATTACAAATGTCTCAGGGGATGGCAGGGAGGCTAAATTACTTGCCACTGAGAATCTTGGATACATTTTCCCAAAGTTAGATTCTAGAAGCTATATTGATAGAGTATACAACTATACAGTGATCCTAATTATTAGGTTAATTTACAAAGCTACCTTCAATATCACTATAATTTTATATTGACAAATATTTTAGTGAACACCTATTATCTTCCAAGTAGAAAGATAAATGGAAAGACACTGTCCCTGCCCCTGAGGTACTCAGAGTCTGAGTACAAACCAACTATTTCACAGCCCTACAACACAAAAAGGAGGGGGGGGTGTTTAGACAACCATCTTTCCAGTACATAGCAGAATATTTTCCTGTTACAGAATATGGGAACTATAAAGGCAGGAAAGAGTCAGAATATACTTAAAAGATGACTACATGTCAAAGTTGCTAACATCTGAGTGAGTTCTGGGCATTTTTATTCATTTTAGATGTTTTCTCCAATTGTTATTGCTGGGTGGGGGGAATCTCAAAGTGAAAAGAGGACCTGGCAAAGTGGTTTATACTAGAACACAAGCCAAATAGAAAGCTCTGGAATGGGGCTCCCTGGTTTTAAGTCTAGATTCTGCCACTTGCTTGTTGCGTGACCCTTGCCAATCCCTCCAATCATTTAGTCCTTTCCCATGATAAGGAGCCAATCATCGCACCCCCATCACAGATTTGCTAAGATAGCTGCAAGAGATAATCATGTAAACTGCTTATCACAATGCCTGCCACAAAGCATAAATTATGAAAACAATAGTTATAATCACTGATATTGCTGTCTTGTTTTTATTATGGCCTGAATGTATATTTTTTTAATTGTGGCAAAACATATAACATAAAATTGACCATTTTAACCATTTTAAGCATGAAGTTCCGTGCCATTAGGGACACTAACATTGTCCATGACCACCGGTCACCATCCATCTCCAGAATTTCTTTTACCTCCCACACTGAAACTCCCCACCACCCAACTGCTCTTTTAAACCAGTCCTTGTCCAGCAAAATACCTTCTGAGGAAAGGACAAGCCTTTGTAAATGGAACTCAAACATTTAGTACCCTGGAAACTGAATGGAAATAGTGCTTAAGATGGTCATTCTGGGTTAGGCTGGTGAGTTTAGTATCCATCAACCATCTCCCAGCAGTAAGAGTCTAAGTGATTCGCTGCCCTGTCCCCTTCAGGCAAATGGCTCCTGGCTATGGAACCTGTCCACATTTATCATCATGCAAGCACACGCTATACTTCCCTAAGTTAAAGACTAATGCATCTTCTCAATATTATTCCAGAAAGAAGTCCTGGGACATTATATTTTGGTAGCTTGAATTGAAGGGAAAAGACAACTTGCTTTCCTAAACTATCAAAGACACTTTTCAACAGAAAGTGAACAAATATCCTTGGTCAAGAATTGACGTGCTTTTGCAGGAGCATTCTGGGGCCGGGGGGGAGACCTTCTGATTTATAGTCAGCACCTCAAAATAGCTCAGGAGTTACTAATTTCACCTCAAGCCTTCGCTGTAGCACCTACTGTGTTGTGCCAAGTTATTTCTCATCCACTGTCAGAAACGACAGTGGATCTGACCCCATTGCAATGAATTTAAGGAGTCTGTAGACAGGAACCCTGTCTGAGCTGTCAGCACTTTGCCTGATCATCTTCCAGCAAGTGGTCAGGCAGAAGCACGCAGCTAAGCATGCCCCGAAGCAGACTGTCAAGGAAACTGACCACAGCGAGAGGCAATCTGAGTGCCCAGGCTAAAACTGGTTCTGCTGTATTGCCAGTGGGACACCCCAAGACAGTCCTCTCTTGCATTCAGCTGATATGAGGCATGGTACATCTGTCACCATCTGTCTAGGCATATTAACCTTGCAACATTCCCCAGGCGCTTCCACTTGCAGCCCTGTGACTTTTGCCTGTGGTCACTCTGCCTGGAATACCCTTTCCTTTCCCCCTTCTTATCCATTCTGTAGGACAAGCAAAATACTACCTCCTTTGAAAAGCCCTTTCTGTTGCCCTCAAGGCAGAGTAGAGATAGCTATGTTGAAACAAACAAAAAGAGACACTGAAATCTCCAAACTGAATCTGAACTTTGATTTGCTTCAAAGGACGGCTGTAATGTTTTCCAAGTCTTGACTATACATTACAGTGACCAGAAGACTTAAAGAATAAATTCCCAGACCCCCCTCCAGTTGAGATAGCAGGTCAGGAGTTGGTGACCCCAGAAGCTTCACTTACTGTTTAGAAGTTTCCTAGGATAATGTGACGCACAAGTGGACTTAGCCAGGCACTGTTTTTGATGAGCTTGGTAACTTCAGTCAAGTTACTTGGCCTCTCTGTGCCTATTTTCTCTTTTGTAAAACTGGGAGAAAGAAGGACTGTTTTCAAAAGGTCTTGGGAAGGACCAAATGAGGGAATAAATGCAAAATCCTTAAATGATGTCTCAGTTAGTGGAGCTATTATGATGATTCCAAAGAATTTCTTTTAAAAAGCTGCTCTCTATTTGGCAAAACCAATGGTCTAGCTTGTAAAACCTTCCATCAGAGAACAATTTAGTGAAAGAGCAAATGGGTTTCAAACCAGGATGATAGCTTAGAAAAATCAAAAGGGACACTGAGAAGTAGCCCCCATAGAAAGCAGGGTATGAGCATGTAATTCAGTTTTTCTGAAGGCCTATATTCTTTATTCCCATTGTCCCTTTCTGATTAAAAGGATCCCCCAGTAGCTGAAAGCATTAACATATGTAAGTTCATCAAATGGTGGCTATTGTAGAGAGCTACCCCACTTTGTAAAATTACTTAGGCTTTTATGTCCCTCATAGAATAATGCTTTTAACACTTCAATACCTGTAATAAAGTATTTGCACCAAAAGGAAAAAAAAAAATGTGTTCAGGAACAGCAGGCTGTAACACAGTGCTCTGCTTTTAGGAGCCCTGGGTTTAATTGTACCCTAAGCTGACAATGAGTCACCACTTTTGCCTTTAGTTAAAGGAAACCAAACAAAGATTCTGTGAACCTCAGTTCAAAGTGCCCCGACTCCTAGCAGAATGCTCAAATATGAACTGGTTTGTACCATGTAAGTTACCAATCCACAGGATACCATGACAAATCCCAATTTATCAAAGTCTCTTGCAGAAGGAAAACTAGGAAATGCTTTCAAATGCTGTACAGAAGTAAAAGAAGGATGCCTACCTGCCTTATCCATCCAGTCAAATGTCTACCCCCCAGGATACTCAACTTGAGAGAAGACAATATGCTAGACTTGGTGTCTCCTTTTTGGAGGGGCTAATTCTTGGAGGACTCAGCCTGCTCTGTTTTGCCAGAGTTGGCAGAGAAGAGTACAAGGCACTGCAGCAGTGGGATTACAAACACTAGCTGTGGAGACAGGGACACCTAGATCAGAATCCACTCATCAGTTGGGCAACAGTCTTGGGAATCCTGTTTAGACCATGGGTTTCTTTCTCTGTTAGCAAAACAGGAATAATAGAAAATGCACAGCTTCTAAGATCATGGTGCTGATCAACTTAAAGATAAAGATACGGGCTTAATAAAAACTAGCTGATAGTGAAAAACAATACTGAAGCCAGATCTCATGCCTAACTCCCTATTTAACCTGCCTCATCTTCCACAAGATTCAGGTGAAGTGTTTTCTTTCATTGCCTCAAGTTTGATCAGCAAGAGGCTGAAGCCAGAATTGGGGACAGGCGGTTAGTGTAGAAATAGGGGATTGGGTCAAATCGAGGAAATGGAGACCATGAAAGTCATCTGCCTCTGGAAGTTGGAGACTGCCCCTGGGAGAAAGGAATGTCAAGGATCTCTGGAGCCCATTGATTACCAAATTTACCTGTGCTTGTCAGGGACTACAGGCAAGGTAGTGCTAATTAATGCTCCCTGGACCCTTGCCTGACTGAATCACTTTGGCCCTCCCCCTGCCCATCTCACCTGCAAAACAGGGCCTAGTCACATAGGCAGGAAGGAGAGATAGGGGGTGGGGGGGAGAACTGGAGAACAAAAGAGACCTAAACCTGTAAAAGATGTAGGGTGTGCTCACTTCTTGGGACTCTAGAACATCAGCCATGGCCCCCTTCTCCCTCCCAGGAGATTATTACTGCCTTTAAATAAAACCTGCTTAATATGTTTGCTTTGGTGTGCTTCTCTAGTGTTCAAACTTCAACATTAGAAGAAGCAGAACTCCTCACTGGTAAACGGCAGGATCAAGGCTACCCTCTCCAGCCTGTTTGTAGAGTAGAATATCAGAAACTGCGCAGGAGAAAACTAATCAGTGATGAGAATAGCCCAAGGAAACAATGATCTTTGTTATTGAGATCTGCAGAACTGAAAAGCATCCTGTACCTAGTCAATTAGGATCAGACGTGTGTCCTTTGGCCACAAACTTACACCTGTTAGAAAGTGCCCATCAGTCTGATCATCCATTTCTTACATAATCTGCTTCTAACCCAGCCCTCTGGCAGGATGGAAAATCCCTGCTAGCTTTCGATCAGCTAGTTTATTGTAACAAAGTTCTTTCTCTGCCACTACCTTGCCTCTTGACTGATTGATTGGCTGCTGTCATACAGTGAGCAGAGCAAGCCTTTTGTGTGGTTACAATACTATTGTGATTGTTGTATTTTATTATTGATAGTAATATCCAGGGAGTATCAGCATAGTATGAGTCTCCACCAGTCGAGAGATACTGAGCTACTATGTCCCAAACCTGGTGCTAGGTTCTAAGAATACAAACAGTATACACACAATCGGCACCTTCACGAAGCTTATGGTCTAGCTCAGAAGAACAAAATGTGTGTTTAAACTGTACTTTGTTTAGAAACAACACAAAATGGGGCACAGCAGTCTAGATTTTTAGTTTCTCTCTGAAAACATCAGAAATTCTGGGAGGAAGAGACAAGTCCCTTTACATGCCAAACCTGCTAAGTCCCAAAGCACAGCACCTGTCTTCTGCCTGAGCATGGCTCATGGGGTTCTCTAATTAAGAAAGAACTCCCTCTGGCTGATGAGGGGGTCCAGGGAAATTGGGAGGGCAGGGAAGCTGAGGACATGGGTCCCTAAGACCAGGACTGATGCAGGCAGGAGAAAGGAGGCTTGGCACTCGCCTCTTCTACAGGGTTTATTTGTCTCTCAGCTCAGCTCGCTTTTGTTTGGCTGGACACAGAAAACCCTGGAGGGGAATTCCGATTCCAACATGCTCTTTGCACAGCTAATTATTTGGGTCTCCCAGAAGGTTGGCAGGAACAATGACTTTCCCAGCAGTGGCAGTTGGACCAGCTTAGTTCCCCTTTTTCGCCCTGGGGTCAGAACCCAAGGAAGGGGAGCTATTTGTTTTGGCCTTAAACTAAATTTGCCCAGAGACACAGACAGATGTTCTGACCAGAGACCAGGAAGGCTACTATTTCAATGCCTCGTAAAGTTCCCTTCCCTTGGCTTCTCTAGCAGGCTACAAACCAAAAACATGCATTTTTCCTGTTCAAACTGTTTACTTCTCTCTTTGCAAATAGGGAGCAATGTTCAGGAAAAAGAAATTACTCTATGCCCAAGAATTGCAGCCTTCTTCCCCAATGAGGCATTTCAGGTTTCCTAGGCAGATAGAGACAAGTAGGGGGACTAAGTGGGATGGATCAGTGAAAACTCATTTGTACACGACTTACTAATAAGTGTTTACAATTTCATTCTAATAGGGGATCCATGACAAGTTCCTAAAAAAAAAAAAAAGGGAAAAAGAGAGCAAACTTGACACACCACAGTTGTGAACCCAATAACAGAGTGGAGTGATCTTTTGGCAGCAGTCCTAGAGAGATTGTTCCCACATCACATTCACCCTTAAACCATCACCATCAACAGGGTCCCCCACTCTAAACAGGTACTCATGAAGCTCTGTCTGACCCATTACAGAATGAGAATAGTTGGCTGCTATGGGATGCTTTTAGTCTTCTTGCATCGGAACATTTTTTTTTCTTGGAAGTTCTAACAGAGATTTGTCTGGATTTCTTATTACCTAGATAAATCCCTCCATGAAAAGGAAAGACCCATTTTCTAATCAAACTAATGCTAAATTTTATTATTTCACCTGATCATGCCATACATAGTTACTGAGCACTTCCTAGGCACCAGGTACTATGGTATTGCTATAGATAGCAGGTGAGTCAAAACAAAGGCCTCATCCTCAAAAAATCCAGAGAGGAGACAGCTATTAATCAAAAGATCTGGTCAATATAAAACAGGCCCTCTGAAAGGTGAATAAAGAGAGTACCAGGAGGAGCTATAACAAAGAGATAGTCTAGCTAGGGGTAGAGAATGGGAATGGAGGGGCAGAGAATGTGTCTTAGAAGAATCAGCACTTGAGCTGAGATTGAAAGCCAGGGGACACATCCTAGGTTGTGAGTACCAGATGTGGAAAGGTCCTGTGGAGAAACTGAGCAGTGAAACTGAGCAATGAGCACTGACTGAGTAGGGACTGAATAAAGGCCCTTGTGATTGGAGTGGAGTATGCAAGGAATGGAGAGATGAAGAATTGGTAGATCTTATGGACATTTCAAGGATTCTGAGCAACAGAAAGCCACTAAAGATTATTGTTAAGCAGGTATAATGACAGTAGTTCATATGATCAGATTTATGGTTTGAAAAAGTAGACTGGGGTTGTCAGGATGATAGGGGATGCAGAGCAGATCCAAGTAGGTCAGGAGGTATAGCCTATTTTGCTTTCAGATGTCTAGGAGGGGATGTTAGTTTGGAGAGTATGGTGCTAGAGGTGGTGGAGTGAAGTTGACATATTCTGACGGTGTCTACTGCTGAAACAACCCAATGAATTAGAATCCTCTCAATGGCCCAAGACTAGCACTACATGTAGTTTCTATTTCTGTGAAGTCAAGACATTTAGAAAGACCAAACCAAAAAAAGACCTGAAGATATCTACTCCCTCATCCCCAGTAGCAAGGCACCACCATGTACTCTGAGTGTCATAACTCTGTATTTGAACTTACAAATTCTGAATAAGACTCCACAGGAAATCCATTAAGTAGGCAGGGAAGAAAATGCTCACCACTGAGCATTGACAAGAAAGATGATAACAAGCAGGTTTTCAGTTGAAGTCGGTGATTGTTGAATTTCTACTCCAGTGTCATTAGCACTGCTCATGATTTTTTAAAAAAACATTTTGGTTAATCAAAACTGTGGGTCAATCAACTGTTCCACAACGACAGCTCCCGTGGTCATAAATCTTTGTTCTCGCCTGAAGCTGATGTGGTCTCAGTCCACGGGAGAGTAAGCAGCAAAAGACAAATGTTTCTCTTCATTTCCCCCCAAAGGGAGTTAAGCAATGAGTAATAAAAGGATATAAATTATTCACAGTGCTTTCCAGAAGTTTATGATTCAAGGTTTAGAGAAGGAATGGAAGAGGGTGGGATGGGAGTCAGAACTCCGAAGGAACAAGTTTCTTTTGCAAATGACAGAGTGTTTCTCAGCTACACCCAACTCACCACATGGGGTTTCAGGACTGGCAGCAGCCCCTGGTTCTGCCAGCCAACACACTCCTTGCGTGGGCTTGGGCCATCATGATTAACCCGTGGCTGCCTGAGAAAAGCTCATTTGCTCCTGGTCACTCAGGACTTTTGTGAAAATGCAGAGGGGAAAAGAGTCAAAGAGGAGAGAATAGACAAAGGGCAAAGGAAATGTGAAAAAGAAAAGAAAGAAGAGGGACAAGTGGTGCCAGAAGGTGAGCAGAGAAAACATTTTTTGTTCTGGTTTTACTTTTATGGCATAAAAAAGAGATATCAATGGAAAGATATGGAAGTGGGTAGGAGCAGAAGATTTTTTTTTTAATTATTAACAAATATGGCCTGGATTAGAGATATGGCCCTCCTTCATAGTTTCTAATGAAGACAAGTAAAGCAGTCCAGCTATTTTAGTAGTTTATTCTCTTGCCAAAATGAGCTTCCCTGGCTGTAACACACCAAGACTAAACCACGGGCATCCACTATTTATAAAGACTAGAAACACATTTATGAGCCATTTACACTATTCCTGGAACATCTATTAACAGCAGAAAGAATTGGAAACCCCTTTGTGATCCAGCAGTGGCTTACCTTCCTAGTTTTATTTCTTGCTAATTGTCCTTCTAAACTAAGATCACAGTCGTTTCCTTTTTGCAATTCACAAAAGCCCAGGCTCTGCTTCCACTCTGAGCACATGATCTGTTGCTCTCTGCCCCAAATGCCTTCCTCCCTTAACCTGCAGCACTGCCTCTTACTGCCTGCGACTGTCTAATCCCCACCTGACTTCAGATCTCAGTTGAGATGTTCCTTCCTCAGGGTACCATTCTCAATCCCATCTGATGTCCCTCCCTGGGCTTTCAACAGTAGTCCACCTAGTATTTGATGAAAATTTGATAATGTGCAAGCTTTTCAATGACAGGGTCTAAATCTTTATCATTCTTATATTATCAGCCTCCATCATACTATGAAGTGCAAAACATCTAATACATATTTACCGAGTGAATAGAGAAATACAATTCTTGATGCCCAACTCAAAAAAGAAAAGAAAAGCTTTCAGTGTAAGTTTGTAAAAAATAGAACATTTTGAAATTAATGCAGCAAAGGGAAATATAAAGTAAATGCCTACTGTGTGAAAAAATAGGTAGAGCAAGGCAAAGATTGCCTTTGATTATCAATAGGTTGATAGCAGCAACTACAATTTAATGAGTATCTATAATACATATTATGCTAGTTGCTTTGTAAAAATCTTGTAATGTGCCAATATCATTTCCATTAATAAATGAGGAGCCCAAGGTTCAGAGGGGTTAAGTGATTTTTCAAGGTCACATAACTGATAACCAGTGAAGTTAGAATTTGAAATGTGATTCTGAGATTTCAAAACACTGGGAATGAGAAGGTGAGTCTCCCAGGAAGAGTGAAAATGTGTTCAAATGTGTAAAGGCAATCCAGGGCAATGGATGTTCTACAGATGAAAAGAAGAAGAACCAAAAAAAAAAAAAAAAAAAAAACAACAGTCAATGGAATATAATGCTACAGACATGATTGCTGTGATTAGATTGTTGGGTCTTGGGTGCCAAGCCGAGGCACTTCTTCTTTCTATGGGAACCAAGGACCCATTAGAGGCTTTGGAATAGAGGAAACATGATGACAGATGAGAATTTGACTTACTAGGCAGTGGGACCTAGGTTGGACTTGGGGGATAAGAAGGAAACTTGCAGATGACATAGCAATTGGGAAAGAAAAATTTCTTCCTCTACTCTCTTGTCACATCCAGCATAGCCCAGTTGTTCCAGGACAGTGGGTTAGGTTGCAGAGAGGACAAATAAAGTGCCTAGAAGTGGCCTGCAAGACATGTGGTTCATTGGGGAAAGCTTGTAAGAGAGCAGTGATGGCTCCAAGAATTATTCACAGGTGACAGACTGAAGAGATAGCACCTCCTTCTCTCACAATGCTTGGCTAAACAGGGTGCCCTTGTCCTCACAGTGTAGTCAGTGGTGGCCCACTGGAAGAGTGATGCATATTCCTTCCACAGTGCCCTCTGTTCCACTTGAGTCACCAATGAGAGGGGGGTTCTAGAGGGGTTGGGCCACAGAAGCAGTGACAACATCAGCAATGGCTTGCTTAGTCTGCTTGCATGACCAGCATCCCAGGAGCAACTGTCCTGGTTTATGTGCTAGAAAGTAACTTCCTGCAGTGAGCTACTTCCCCTGTTCCCAGTGTGCATAAAAGAGCACCTGTGTCCTTCAAGAAAATATGTATATGGACTTTCCAGCTCAGGCTTGCTCTCATTGTTTCCTTCACTGGCTAGTTTTGGGAGAAAACAAAGTGGGCGTTCAGGAACATGGTGTTTTAATGTCCCCTTTTCTTTAAGGATGATACACCTCTTATATTCAAGATTTGGGGCTTGCAAATTAAATTGACAAAAGACAAATTAAGCAGAGAAAAAAGTTTATTCATACGCATCTGGGTCTTTACAAAACGAGTAGCTTGATAAATGGTTAAATTTAGAGGCTTATATGCCTGATTTAGTAGGAGAAAGGATGGGGGAGTAAGTGCCTTTATAAGTGGAGCAATTTGTTTCTTTAAGGAAAGACAAATGAGAGATTTAAAAAGTTTATAAGATGGAAGATAAAAAGGTTTGCAAGAATGTTCACTAATGTAGGTACAAGGGGTCTTTCCATCTTCTTCACTGCCATTAAGTTACCCCAGGGAAGGGATTTATGGTAGGTTTAGTTTTTGTCATTGTTGTTGTTTTATTTTTGTTTTTGTTGTCAGTGCTAGGGCCTGAACCCAAGGCCTTGCACATGCCAGGCAAGAGCTCTACCACTGAGCTTATATCCCCAGTCCTTTTATTTTTATTTTTCATTTTGACAGGGTTTCGCTAAGTTGCTGAGGCAGGTTTTGATTTGGAATACTCCTACCTCAGTCTCCCATTAAGCTGGGATTATAAATGGCAGATTTAATCTTAGTCTCCTTCCTGGGAGTAAATGCCACGTTGCAGAAGGAATTTATGAACCCTCCCTTTCTAAAAGTTTCTGGTTTTGGTCAAATAAGAAAAGCTTGGAGAAGGCTTCTTTTGTACCTGTAGAATCCTAAGTGTCAAACACTTAGAAGATAAATAATCTTCATGCCAACTCAGGTTCTGAGCAGGTTCCCACTTTGTCAACTAGGAGCCTGGTACCACTCTACCTCTAAAGGTACTGATTTTGGGGAATGGAGTGGAAAGGATGGATGGAAGTCATCATGTGACAGAAAACACCAATAGCCCTTGACAGCTGAGTTATCGTGGTTCTGAAAGCATATTATGTTAGTTTCCCATATGTAACAAAATACTTGAGATAACAAAGGTTTATTTTGGCCCACAGTTTTGGAATTGTTAGTCCACGGTCAATTGGTGGGTTTACTGTTGGGCCTGTGGTGAGGAAGCATATCATGGTGGGAATGCAGTAGAAGAAGCCTGTTCACCTTGAGGCCAGGAATGAAAGAGAGAGGGAGGAAGAGACCAAGGCTACACAATCCCTTTCAGGGGCACAGACCCATGATCTGAAGACTTCCCACTAAGCCCTACTTCCTGAAGGTTCCAACACTGCCCCCCAGTGATGCCACACTGACAATTAAGCCTTTAATACATGGGCCTCTGGGAGATATTTAAGATCAAACTATAGTGAGTATTATGCCAAAATGACAGAGACTATTGAGAACACTAACAGGAGGAGGGGGAACCACCTAGAAGGTACTGATTTGAGGAGAAAAACTTTATAATGCCAAATAAGAGAATGCAGGGAAAATCTCTAGGAGACAGTTGAAAATATGGAACCAGAGAACTAGACAGTGATCAGTGCAAGAAATTCAACCTGGGACTCACTTCCCTACAGGTGATAGCTGAAGGGAAGTGGACCTCTCTTCAAGGGGCTAAAAGGAAGAGAAACAACAAGCATGGTAGGGATGCAGCAAATCATAGTTAATGCTCCCATTTAGATGACAGGCAAATGAAGACTAATGAGTGAAAGAAACTAAAGAATTAGGATCTATTGCCCACTGTGAGCCTGGTACTATGTCAGGAACCTTTCAGATGTTATTCTGTGAGGTAGACACTGTCTCTATTTCATAGAAACTGGGGCTGGGAAGTAATGTATCTTATCTAAGACCTTATAAGCAGTAGATAAGAGAGGCAGGAGCAAAGTCATGCTTGTCTGGACAGGACTATGGCATGGAGGCCAATTGAGGGACAGTTCTCTGGTATGGACAGAATAAATTCAGTCAAGGGCAAAGAGGATTGTGAAGAGGACACTGCATTGGGGGATTCACTTCTCAGAGGTATTTGTAAAGACCTAAATATTATGGGCTGCTTTGATATCTGGGGAGAATCAGAAGAGCCTCCAATTGCCTATCCATAAGAGCCCATCCCCAGTGTGTGCCTATGGATAGACACTTGGTCAAACAATCTTTCTGATCATGGGGACCAGGCACAGTCCCTGCTTATCACTGGCTAGTGGATTTCAGTTTCCTGTCTGTGATTTTATTCTAATAAGTTCATTACATCATCCTTCAGAGACAAGGGTCACCCCATACTCTTGATACTAAAAAGTCTTATAAGCAGTAGGTGACACAGTCCCTAATTGTTCACTTTGTTCCCAAGAGCAATTCCCATGTGGCCTTGTGTGGCATGCAATCAATGTCATTCTTCCAGGCTGCAAGTGTATATGACTGATAAACTCCTATCAATCTCTTCTGTCTAGTGTTGGACATCACATTTTCAGCCATCCCTAGGACACCAGTATAGGAATCCTTCTCCCTAGCCAAGTGGACAGAGTTGTGATTGAAATAATAAAAGACACTAAAGTGTTCACTGTGAATGTTATATGGGTGAAAATCTTCACTTTAATAACTACTGGCTTTATTACAACTGAAAGAATCTGAGAAACAGTTGGCTACTCTTCTCTAATTTTACATAGGAAGAAACTGAGGAACAGAGGTTAAAGGGTGAGGCAGTAGTAGACTCTTCTTTCACTTTAATGCCATATTCTTTTCCAGTATTTTCCTGACAAGCTCCTGTCCAGAGTCTGTATAAGAATCGTGTACATCCAGAATTTATAGGACGCCACTACAAGCAATAAGGCAAAAAGCTTAACAGAAAAGGGAGCAACCAGCCAGGCATGCCTGTAATCCCAGCAGCTTGGGAGACTAAGACAGAAAGATGGTGAGTTGAAAGCCAGTCTCAACAACTTAGCAAGGACCTAAGCAACTTACAAAGACCCTATCTCTAAATAAACTATAAAAAAGGGATAGAAATGAGTAGCCCTCCAAAGGGAAAGACAGAAGCTTTCTTAAAAAGTTTAATGTTAGATTTTCTAACGATTTCATTTTTAGAATGTATCTCAAGGAAACAACTTATCAATAATCCATAAGGGTGTGTGTGTGTGTGTGTGTGTGGTTAAGTGCCCTGGGTTCAATCCCTGGTACAAAAAAAAAAAGGAGCAATGAATATGAACAGGTAATTCCCCCAGAAAGAAATCAAAAGGTCAATAGTGAGAAAATGTTTAACCTCATTATTAATCAAAACGATTCAAATAAAAATTCTGAAAAAATCATTTCTTGGTATCTTTCAGGTTAAAAGAGATGTGAAAGATTTATGCTACTCAGTATTGATGAAACTGTAAGAAACTTAAGACTCATATGCAGATGGGATGGATAGAAATCAGTAGCCCTCCAAAGGGAAGAATAGAAACTTTCTTAAAATGTTTAATCTTAGATTTTCTAACAATTTCATTTTTAGAATGCATTTCAAGGAAACAACTTACCAATAATCCATAAGGGTGTGTGTGTGTGTGTGTGTGTGTGTATGTCTGTGTGTGATTTTATATATATAGATAGATAGATAGAGATATTTGTTCTGTTGTTCTTTATAAAACACAAAACTAGAAATAATGAAATATCCACCAATAAAAAATAGGTTTAATCAACTGTTGTATATCTATGAAATGAAATGCTATGTGGTTTTTTAAATGATGATGATACTAGTTTTAAAAATTGGGTTATAAAACTGCATGTAGAATATTACAACTATAATCTAAACTTTATGTCTATAAAATTTTATATCTTTTCTTCTTTTTTTTCTTTTACGGAACTAAGGATTGAATCTGGGGCACTCTACCACTGAGCTACACTCTGAGCCCTTTTGATTTTTTTTTTTTTTTATTTTGAGATAAAGTTTTGCTTAGTTGCTTATGGCCTCACTAAGTTGCAGAGGCTGGCCTCCAACTTGATATCTTCCTGCATCAGCCTATGGAATTGCTGAGATTATAGGTATTCAACACCCCACCTGACAAAATTATGCATTTTTTATACATAAATGCATAGGGAGATATTCATAAGTAAATCTGAAAAACTTAATTTCAACATGTTCAAATTTCAGGTATCATTCTGTGCTTTACTCCAAAGGCACGTGTGATAATCAGGGAGAGAAGAAAAAAAAAAAACTATTTTCATTTTGTGGGGGAAAACAGAGACAGCAATGAATGTGTTGTCTCAAAAGGAAAAGTATACTTTGGAAAGCAATCATACAAATTACACAATATGCTTTCATTCTGCACTATGTTTTTTTTCTTCCCAATAAGTAAATATGCAGTCCTGGAAAAAAGAGAATTAATCATCCACTCCATTTTCCACTGAAAGCACAGAAAATAGGCTTCTGTGCCCACAGCAGAGTCTTGGGTGAAAACCAGGAGACTGAGGTCAGAAGATGCTGCCAGTCTCTCTGATGGAAGAGGAAGTGATGGGGTGAAAAGTGATACTTCCGTTCTAAACTCTTGAAAATCACTAATTTTTGCTTTTATTGAAACCCACAGCTCAGGATGAACTGTACTTTTAGAACTTTCACCTCCTGACAACAAATGCCACTGTTTTAAATTCCATCCGGTCTTCTTTGTTGTTCACATGCTTTGTGTAAGGCGCATGTACCCTATGAAATATGCTTTTCAAAATTTAACTAAGAAATCCAGTACTGATTTATCTCCCAATTCCATCACCCAGAAGAGGGCAAAAGGTGACAAAACACAGCTCAAAGAGAGTTTAATCCTCAAAAACAAACCCTTAATTTAGTTATTGTGGAAAGAATACAAACTCCCCACTATATCACTGTAGAAATTGCAAAATAGAGAACTCTAAATGTCTGGTTCCGCATGTGTCATGCTCCCAGTCATAATTCTTTTGACAGCTCTAAGAGAAGTGATCTGCATTGACCTCCTAGGTCTTTGAGAATGCAGAACTTAATCCATCTGGAAGTAGTTGTGTTGTTGACCCCAGGGTTCTTCATATTAAAACAAACTCAGGAACAAACTCTGGGATGGTTGTTGATTACATGAAGGTGAATTACAGGCATTCACACAATGGGGCACTGTCCTTTAAAGCATTTTTATGAAGCAGATCCAAAGACTGGCAAACCATTTCCTCAGCACAGAGGAAATCTAGACTAAAAGGGAAAATAAGAAGTTTATGAACTATTTTAAAAAATAAAGCCATGGAGTTAGGGAGTTAAGGATTCAGTTCCGAGTCATTAATTCTCTTATTCCCCAACTCAGAGCTGGCTGAAGACACACAGGCCTCTGGCAGGTGACAGCAACACTTGTGTCCAGAACAATCAGATAGAAGGAAAGAAATGGCTGGCAGGGTGAGAGTCAGACCCACACATTTGGATGTTAATTTGTACAGGGATTTGGAATTCAATAATCTCACATCCCCCAGGTAAGGGAATGATCAGCTTCCCGATTTCATTTGGGAGTTCTACTACATTAAGTGATATTCCGTCAGGCCAGACATGCCATTCTTCTATTGAAGAAAATTAATTTCTTGATTCTTCCAGCTAATAGAATCCCAACTCGGTGCTTCAGGTTTTCTCAGGGCACCACAAGCTGAAATCTAGTCTGAAGAACCTCTGTGGGGGAATTCACAGGATGTAGATGGAAAGATGGAAGAAAGGCAAAGGGAAGAGGGTGGGAAGGGACAATGAGGTGTGAACCTCCCCCTGAAGAACCACAAATATAATGGACAAAGGGATTCTATATTCTAAACTCCTGACTGAGTGGGGCTGTTTTATGATTTCCATAGGAAATTTATTTTTGAGCAGGTAAGGTCTCTGGATGGGATAAATAAAAGATTACAAGAAAAAGAAACACCAGTGATTTCTGGTTGTTTAAAAGGCAACTCAACAAGACTTTACCAGCAAAAGGAAAAGGTCAGGATCAATAAAAGGGCCTTTCCTTTAGAAGGAGATCTGTTTTCAATTTAACACAAATAAATCCTTATCGTAGGCCTTCTGAAGACCAAGAAAACACCAAACTATACAAGGGATCTGGTCTCTCCAGGGAAGCAAAACTTCTCCATTTAACTTTCCCCAACAATCTGGAACCACAGCCAACACCCATTCTGCACCCTTCTTCAGCCTCTGCCTACCCGATAATTGAAGCCTAGCTAACTTTGAAAATAAAATCTTTCAATACACAGTTGCTACTACTTATAGATGCAATTTTATCCTGAAAGTGGCTTTTTGGAGACATCATCTCAAGTGTGATATTCACAGGTGAAGATCCTATGAATAAGCAAAGGCTGGTTTGGAAAATACTGCAGGACAATGAGTATCTTTGGTGACTAAAGGGAGCTTTGGGGACAAAAGACCTGCCCTTGATGATATCTTGGTCAAATTCACCATCTTACTCTTTTTTTTATGTTCAGTTACCTTTGTAAAGCACCAGCTCCACTATTATAGAGAGAAACACTTACTACCTGTAGGAGATGCACAGTATTTTTTTGTCAGTCTTTTATTTGACAAGTCTGAATTTCTGCTATAGTGGCATAGTTGTTTCCAACACTTACAGCTTCTACACATAACAGTGTACAATTTTAACTGAAAAATGCCCTAAGTGTAACAGTCCCCCACTACTGGAATCTTGGTTGCCCCCAATTCCTAGCTCATACCAGCTCTTAATTCTCCCTCTTCTCCTTCCTCTCCAGAAAGCACATCAGATTGCTAGGTTACAAGGAAGTAAGAAAGAGTCTTAACCTTAAATCTATATTCCTTTTTAAGAAAGAAGCAAATCATCCACCTTCTTAACCAATTTAAATATTATTAAAGAAAAACCTGGTGGAATTCAGTATCAAAAGGTTTTCTCCTGCCTGAATGACCTCCTCTCAGCACTTCTTCAACTACATAAATCCAACCAATATCTCAAGGTTCATCTAGTCTACACTGAAAATCCTTCAATCTCCTCTCTCTGGATTCTACCAGGGCTCTCAAACTCAAGTGTTTTCTATGAGCCAAGAAGGTTATTTGCATGATGCAGCCAATTCCCAGGTGAAATACGCAATTGCTGCATGAGAGGTGGGGGATGAGGCCAGGGCAGAGAGCATGTGCCCCCAAGAGGTGGTGGCATCCAGTCAGTCCCATCCCATTGCTGCCCTGAGGCAATGCAAGCCTGTTGCTGCCAGATCTTCCGGTGACTTAAGAGAAGCCAAATCTCTGCATTGGATGAAAAATATCTCCATTTTAAATGTTGGCTCAATTAAGATGAGTAAGAACCAAATTTCTGCATTCTGCATTGAACCCTTGGAGCCACAAATGTGCAATTTCTGGTCCCTACTGAGCATGTGAAGTTTAATAACAAAGGACATACTTGTAAAAGGTGTGAGGTCTCACATCACCAATTAGATCAGTATGTCTCAGGAGGACATAAATAAACTTATAGGCTAAAGGTAACTTAAAAATAAAGCACAGCTTTAATTGGTCATTTTCAATTTTAGTCTATTTCAAATTTTAAATAATACATAAGGAGGTCCTGCGATGTTTATATGTAGGAAAGGGGGACATTGGATAAATAAGTCAAGAAACTCTGAGTCAGATTCTAAAGCCCCATAGGACAGGGACTCGATCTTTACTTTATTCAGTCCCTATTAAGAATGCTAAGTATAGAGGTTCAAATGGAACTGATTTAAATCTTTGAAGAAATTAGGTTCCTTCCAGATTAAACATATCCCACCAATAAATTTCCAAACTGTCAGCAAAGTATTCTATTCTTTGGTCAGATCTCAGTAAAAGCCACCTGCTCCTAAATGTTTCTATTTAGTAATCTTAATAATCTAAACTCATCTAAACAAGTAAAGAAAGTTCCTGGCATAGAGAATGCATTCCACACATATTAGTCAAAGTTAACTGAAAAGAAATAAAGAAAAGATAAAACTCAAACTTGTTTCTCTACAGAGTGAAGACAGCCTCCTGTGGCTTGGGCTCCTTTTATGAGAAGCACACCCATGCCTTTTTGTCATACAAACTTATTTGGTTTTCCTTGTTTAATGGGGTGAGTACTGTACAAAGTTTCAGGGCCTTTTCTTCCCCACTCAAATTGTCCCTCGGAGGCTCAGAGTACTAACAAAGTGCTTCCTTGCACGAAAGTACTATCTGCGTTTGTCTGGCAAATACGATGCCAGCTGAAAATCCTGATGGGTCTATAATTTGTCATGGACATGTTCAAGCTCCAGGCTACTTCCACCAGAGACTGAATTCAACTTCATAACAGGAAGCATGGACAGGAAAGCCTTCTAGCAAGATTCCCAATAACCAGAATATGGACATGAGAACCAAAAACTAATAAAACATGGGCTGGGGAGAGGATATTGAGAAAGCAGCAGCCTTGGGAGGAAAGGAGGAGGATTTGAGTGTGTTTCTGTACTGAGGAGAAAGTGATACATACAGAGAAAAGAACAGTGTTACTGGACACCAGCTCTTGGAATTAGGCAACATTATCCTTGTTTTTACAGAGGAGAAAACTATAGGTCAGAAAGGTTGAGTAGCTTTTCCACAGTCACCCAGCCAGTTAGTGGCTTAACTGGAGTTTGGTCAAGTCTTTTTGGCTCTAAATCTCAAGCCTAGTTTCTACACACAGCCACCTTCCAATAAGTCACCTGCAAAGTCGGCTGCATGCAATTAGCTGTGCTGTGAAACTATGGACTACGGACAGGGTATTTACTCATTTCTTAGCTTAATTTTGGTTAAATTATAAACATAGAGGGCTAACCACAAAAAAAAAATCTGCCAGAGATATAGAATATCAGCCCTGCTATTAATATTATGTTTCATTCAAATATATATTAGGCACTTATTAATAGATTTGAGATTCCTCAGATACTAGAGAGATAAACATTTAACCATATTAAAGATGACCTTAAACATACAATTTTTTAAAATTATTGCTGAAGAGGGAAGATGATTTTGTCGAAAAGGATATTTGTGCCCTCAGTCATCAAATATTTATTGAGAAATTACCTGGGTGTGAAATGGTTCTGGACTCTGAGGTTAATAGAGGATCATGCCTGGAAGAAACTTAGTTTGCTTACAGTCAGAGTAAAAAAGCCAAAGAGGGAGATGGGGAGGAGTGAACAATGCTATCAAATGATCACACCCTGATTCAGAATAAATGGAAGACTGCCTTTACACAAAGAGGACAGGGGGGGCCTTCTCCAGGCCTTCTTGATGTGGTGGTATTTAGATTTCAAAAGTCAGGAGAAGCACTTGGGCACATGAAGTTTTTAGGATGGGTATTCAGCTCAGAGGGGGACAATTCTGCAAAAGGCCAGTGAGAACAGGAGCTTTGCCATTCTGAGAGGTGACAGGCACTGGGAGTGGGCACAGTGAGCCAGAGCAGGGTGTGTAGTATAAGCTGCTCAGAGGCAGAAGTGAGTCAGCCAGATCACCACGGGTCTTGAACACCCAAGAGAGGGTTTGCATTTTATCCCAGGTGCAATGGAAAGCTGTTGGGTAATTTGGTGTTGAATAGGGAAACAACAAGAACGGATTAATGGTTTTATGTTGGCTGCAGTGTGAAGGAGGGACGAGAAACAGTCTAGTATAGGTGGGGAGACAGCACTAGCTGGATCCTGCTATTCACAGTACAGATGGACCCTCCACCCTTTTAGGTCCTGGTGTCTGCTTCACAGACTGACTTATATGGATTATAGCCCAGGGCTCACCTGGCTCTGGTTCACACATGGGAAACCCTAGCCAGAGACCAGAAGAAAAGGGGACAGAGGGGAGTAGGGATATTTCATTCCTCAGCTCTCTGCCCTGGACTCTTGGGATTTAGCACCCGCAGGGTGAAGCCCTCAACCCAAGGCTACTTACTGGTCCTGTCAAGTGGCCTCTGCCTCAGCTTTTCCTCAGAGTTCAAAGAACTTCCTTTCCTCTCCTTTCCCTATCTTTTCTCCTTTCCCCTTCCTTCCCCTTCAGGCCTTCTCTAACATCAGAGAAGACTGCTTTTAGCCTCGGGGTAGTATACTCTACTTTGTGGTTTGAAAATGATACCTTTATTAAACTCTAGTCAAATTACTCAATTTGTATATGCCACCTGTCTCCTGCGGGCCCCTTACTGATATAGGAGAGATCAAGATTTAATATTGAAAAGTTCAGTTAGTCTGATGCTTAGTTAATATTCTGTTTTGCAGATGCTTCCTATTTATGATGTGAGGGTCAAAAACCCAAAAAGGTTAGCAAGAAATCATACATTCCTTTATCTTTCAGGAGAACCAACACCATAAATTGAACAAAGAGAGAAAATGCTGAAATTGTGGGTATGAGGATTCAGAAAACAAATTAAGAATTCATAGTCACCTCTGTGTGATCAACTACTAAGATCTGTTGCTTAGATATTTAGATTTCTATTTCTCAATCTTTCATTTATTCAATCAATATTCACTCAGTGCCTACTATTTGTAATAGAAAATAAACAAGTCAACAGTATCTCAGATGCTTATCAATACTGATAAGGGGGATAGAAAATGGGAGGTTAGAAGCAGAATTGAAGATTTATAAATGAGAGAAAAGACATTTTCTTAGGAAGTGGTGTTTGAGCAGAGACCTACAAGAAGAGACAAAGCAAGCAATGATGACATCCGGGAAGCATTTTCTGGGAGGAGAAATTACAAGACACTGAGGCAAGAGTCATTTGGCACTTTTGAGTAACAATAAAAGACCAATGCAGGTGGAGCAGGAGAGGGGTGGTAGAACCTTTAGGAAGTAAAGCCTAGTGAGAGGTCATTGGAGGTACACTCTCAAAAGGAATTGTGGATGCTGATCTTCTCCCACATACACTTTTCCTGGCCATGAGGTGAGCAGCTTTGCTGTACTGTATGCTTCCCACCATGATGTGCTGCCTCACCACAGGCCCCAAAATCATAGCACCACCAATCACAGATTAAAACCTCTGTTGCTGTGAGCCAAAATAAACTTTTTCTCTTTATAACTTGATTATCTCAGGTATTTTGTTACAATAACAGAAAGTTGACCAATACAGTGTTTCAAATAAAGTGGCAAGGTAAGAAACACAGAAAATACTTAGGAATAGGCTAGAACAGAGGTGTTGGTGGCTTGGACAAGAATGGTAGCATTTATATATGATATCCAAGGAAAGAAGAATAGGCATGGGAAATATACTCTAAGTCTGAATTGAGATGGAGATTTGGGATATATCAGTACACATCCATGAGAATGAAAGAGATCATCTGGGGAGTAAGGAGAGGGAGAGAAAACAAGTTCTTAGGATAGCGCCCTTAGTCACTACAGGTTGGCAGGTGAGTAAAGGAAAGTGAAAAGGAGAGGCCAGTGTGATAAAAGGGAATGCAAGGGACTGTGGTGTCCCCGAAGTCAACTGAAACGAAATATGCCCCAAAGAAGGTGATAGAGTCAATGAAAATAGAACTCAGTAGGACAATGGATTTGGCAAGGAAGAGAACATTGGTGACACAGATAAGAGCATTCTGAGAAGCACTGAGGATCAAAGTCTGATGGAGAGAATGTGTATAGACATTCTCTTCTGAGGTTCCCTGTCATAAATGGGAACAGAGAAAGTGTGGCAGTTGGGAGGAAGTAAGCAAGTTCTTTCTCTCTTTAACTCACTCTATTTCTTCCATCCTTTCTTTCCATCTCTTAGGTTTAGTGATATTACAGCACCTTTGTTTGCTGCCAGGCATTACCTAGTAGGGAGAGGATCCCATCTGATACAGGAACCCATGTCTTTTAGTAAGCAAGAGGGACTGGGGCCAGGGCCCCATGAGGGCTATAGGTGGTTGAGGAACAAGGAACACAGTCAAGCCTGAGGTAGGCTTGGGAGAATGTTTGGGAGGTTCCTCCTGCCTGAGAATTTCTCAGTAAAGTACAAAGCAAAGGTCACCTACATAGTGTGAGAAGTAGGGAGGAGTTCTTGGAGGTGTGAGGAGAGACAGAGAGTGAGAAATCATCACGGAGGGAAAGTGGGGGTAAGTAGTGATATATATAGTAGGATTGTTGGGCAGTAAGTGTGTGGGGCCTAATACTGCCTTCGATAAAGTGTGATAGTTGGAAGGAATTAATAGCAAGAAATGTGCAAATATATTCACATAAGAGAAATGCAGAAAACTACTATAGTGACATGGTCACATCCATAGCAACTCAATTCACAATAGCTAAGCTATGGAATCAACCTAGGTGCCCTTCAATCAATGAAGAAAATGTGATACACATAGACAATGGAATATTACTCAGCCATAAAGAAGAATGAAATTATGGCTTTTGCTGGTAAATGGATGAAACTGGAGGTTATAATGCTAAGTGAAATAAGTCAATCCCCAAAAAACCAAAGGCCAAATGTTCTCTCTGATATGCAGATGCTGACTCACAATAGGCAGCGGGGAGGATAAGGGGAGGCTCACTGGATTGGATGGAGGGAATGGGAGAAAGAGTGGGGCATAGGAACAGAAAAGACAGTGGAATGGATGGGACATCACTTTCCTATGTTTATATGTGAACACACGACCTGTGAAACTCCACACCATGTACAACCACAAGAATGGGAAGTTACACTCCATGTATGTATGATATGTCAAAATACACTCTACTGTCATGTATAACTAAAAAGAACAAAGAAAAAAGAAAAATGCAGAAACATGGAACCTGAAGTTATGAGAAGGAGAAACCCACATGCTACTTCAAGAGGCATGTTACTCCAGCTACCACAGAAAAATGTTCCTTCAGACCTGGGTGGGAAGAATGTGCATGGCATTCACTGTGTTTGAAAGCAAAGTGCCTGAAGCAATGTCCCCAACAGACAGGAGCAATACAACCAACACAGCAACATTCAAATATATGGAAATAATCTTTATTTTAGATTCTTTCTCATTTAGCCTTTTGGGCTCTGAGAATGTGAAAAATAAATTTGTAAACCTACTTTTAAAAGCTTTCTTGTAAATTATTCCTGGTACATAAAAGGCCAACTCCTGTATACAACTGGGGGTGGGAGGGACTAATGACCCCTTACATTAAAATTTAAAATGTCCTTCATGAAAATCCACCTTCCCTCTATTCTTTTGTAATGCAATGACCAGTGAGAATTAGAATTGCAAAAATGCCAAATACATGGAAATTATGCAACAAAGTGGTTTCACAGTGATATTGAGAAAGGAATATGGAATGAATACAAGAAAACAGAGACAGAATCTGGTGCTGTGGATGTGTGAGTGAATGTGTATATGAACATGCATGGCTAAGAGAGACAGACAGATAAGAAAATTATTTTCTCTCTTTGCCTTGTTCTTCCTGAGCAAAATTTAAATTATAGACACTACTCCGGTTACATTTCAATAGCACATGATCTTATTTTATTCCCAAATGATTTTATACTAAATGGTTTTTGAAATGTTTACTTGTAAATATATAGGAGACCTTTTCAATGATTTTTTAAAATCAAGCAATTATCAGCATAGATTTTCCAATACTCTGCATATTATTTTCTTCCAATATTCTTTTGCTTCTAGGCACTACACAACTCCAGTGCTATGATGTCTCTCTCTGGACTTTAGTTAAACACTTGAAATTTGACAGTGATGGTGAAGTAGACTGCTTTATGCCTTATGGCTGGAACACATTAAATAATGCAAACAAGTTTTGAAAAATCATTTCACACATATGTCAGCGTCACAAACATTTGCTAATACCAGCATTTGCTAATACCAGTCTCCTCACTTCTCACCATTATTTTCCTTTTTGCCACTCCCCTCTTCACAAATGAAGAAAGAGGAGTTTCTCTACTTGGGCTATGGAGGCAGAAAAGAAAATGCAATGTCCAGCAAATTTCTCCTTAATTTCTACAGGTTCCCATAAAATCAAAAGTAATTTAATATTGATCCTGGAGTCATATATCCAAAGAGAACTCAGTGATTGTTACAAAGACAAGTTCAAACCCTCCATGTGTGTAAGGTGAGCAATTTGGTGTGATATGAAGTATCAATGATATAGCTTCAAAACATTACTTGACAACTCAATTATCCTCCCTTCTTGTTCTGATTTTTTATTTTTCATTTTTTGGAGCAGTCTAGGAAAAAAAAAAAGTCTCCCAGACTCCCTTGCATCTGGGAGCAAACAAAAAAATACTAACTGATTAATAAGGTCAGAAAGAAATTGCTAAGTGGGGCTTCCAAGAAAGTATGTGATCAGGAAAGACTCAGACAATATAAAGGGTTTGTTAACATTTGCCTTTTGCCCATTGTCCTTCCCTCTTTCTCCTTCGTGGGATTTGCCTTGGATGCCCAAGGACGGAGCAGTCCATTTGTAACCATGAGAACTAAGCCCCACAGCAAAGCATAACTGAGCAAAAGGATGGAAGAAGCTGGGTCCTAGAGCATTCTGAACTTGTTAAAACACTTTGGGTAAATCAACCCATTGTTCTAGTGAGTTGTGACAGTTAATTGTATGAGTCAACTTAGTTAAATCATGGTATCTAGGTAGTTGGTTGAACGCGTCTAAATATTGGCATGGGAATTTTTTTTAAATAAAATTAACCATACCGTTAGTTGGATTTTCATTTCTATGACCAAAATAACTTCAAAGAACACAGAGGAGGAAAAGTTTATTTTAGCTCATGGTTTCAGTGGCTTAGTCCACAGTGGACAGACTTGATTGCTCTGGGCTCAAGAACATCACGGTGGAAGGGTGTGATAAAGGAGTGCCACTTCATTCATGGCAGCTAGGAAGCAAAGAGAGGAGGGAGAAGAGGCTTCAGGGGAGATGAACCCTTCCATGGTACATCCCAGTGACAATTCCTCCAGTCAAGCTGCACCTGACTAGTTAGTCCTTTGAAACTAGGATGGACTGATTAGGTCACAGCTTTCATAATTTGATCATTTAACCTCTGAATATTCTTGCATTAACAGGAACTTTTGGGAGGCACTTCAGAGCAAACCATAATAATCATTAAATCAGGAGACAAGGTAAAGTAAATTACCCTCCACAATGTTCGTAGGCCTCATTCAATCGGTCAAGGACCTTAATAGAAAGACTGGCTTCCCCCCAAGGAAAAGGGAATTTTTCCAGCAGACTGCAACATCAACTCTTCCCTGGGTCTTCAGTCTGTTGGCCTACCCTGCAGATTTTAGACTTGATAGCGTCTACAATCACATAAGTCAATTCCTTAAATTCTCCCCTGTCACCTGGTTCAGTTCTTCCTGAGAACCCTGACTACCATGCTACTCTGTCCATTGCAACTGAATGCAATCCTCTCTGGCAAATCTGAGATCTACCACTTCATGGGCTACTTCTGTATATTCCTTTGTTTCCCTTAGCCCCCAGATCTACAAAATGGGAAGATAGGTAGTACCAACTACAAAGGCCTCTCTAGAAAGAGCTGCATGAGACAGCATGTGTAGAAAATCTGGAATAGAACCATCCTTTGACCCAGTTATCTCACTCCTCAGTTTATACCCAAAGGACTTAAAATCAGCATATTACAGTGATGCAGCCACATCAATGTTTATAGCAGCTCAATTCACAATAGCTAAGCTATGGAATAAACCTAGGTGTTCTTCAACAGATGAATGGATAAAGAAAATGTGTCATATATTCAAACAGAATATTACTCAGCCATAAAGAAGAATGAAATTATGGCCTTTGCCAGTAAATGGATGGAACTGGAGAATAAGTGAAATAAACCAGTCCCAAAAAACCAAAGGCCAAATGTTCTCTCTTATGCTAACTCACAACAAGGGAGGGTGAGGAGGGGAAGAATAGAAGTCCCTTGGATTAGACAAAGAGGAATGAAGGGAAGGGAGGGGAAGGGGAATAGGAAGGACAGTAAAATTAATCAAACATAAGTTTCCTATCCTTATATTTGAAAACATGACCAGGGTAACTCAGCATTATGTACAACCACAAGAATAGGATCTTAATTAGAATAAATTATACTCCATGTACATATAATATGCCAAAATACACTTTACTGTCATATGTATCTAAAAAGAACAAATAGGGGTGGGGGGGAAGGGAAAAAAAATAAACATCATTGCCCTTTGTAAACGTATGATTACACAAATGGTATGCCTTGACTCTATGTACAAATAGAGAAACATGTATCCCATTTGTATACAATTAAATAAAAAAATAAATAAAATTTAAAAAAATAATAAAAAAAATAAAATAAAATAAAAAGAACAAATAATTTTTTTTTTAAATTTTCAAAAGAAAAAAAAGTGCTGGGTAGATGAGAAAGTCCAACAGTCATGGCAGAGTTACCATGTCGATTCATAAAATTTCTTTAACCTTAATTCTTCTTTGTTCAGGGTTACACTCACTTAAAATAATAATTTTCTGGATGGGGGTATAGTTCAGTGTTCGAGCACTTGCCTGACATGCATGAGACCCTGGGTTCAATCCCCAGCACCTCAATATAAAATATAATAAAAAATTAATTTTCTTTAAATATAACCATAAACAATCATTATTAAGCATTTGGAAGTGCAGACGAGCATAAGAAAACACTCAACCTCCCAGAACCCACAACTACCATTTTCTACGAATAACTACCCTTCTGAATTGTGTACCAGGCAGCATATGAAGCAATTGGAAGCATTGCTTGTACCCTGGGAAGATAGATGCTATTTTTTTTTTTGATAGGTACTATTTTGTAGATGGCAAAATGAAGGCTTATACTGGTATACACAGCTAGGAAGTGCCAAAACCAGGAATCAAACCCAGATATGAACAGTCCATGTGTTTAACCACCAACATGCCAGGTGGACTGGGTTCTTTAATAATTATTTGCTAGTGCAGCTGGCATGTGATCAGTAACCCGTATGTGAGTGAAACAGTATAGGTACATTGCTCAGTTTATAACAAATAACAATTCTTGTATTATTTGGATGCTAGCTGTCATGTCCAAGATAGCATTTTAATTTGAAATGAAGCCTGTTCCATATAAGCTGCTCCTGCTAACACTGCCTTTTACTTCAGATGAAGATATCCCTTCTGGTAGGGGCCCTGAAGTTTATCTGTACGAAGTCAGGTTTATGATCTCAAACTGCCCATCCACCCATGATCTCATTTTCTTTCCCTGTAACCCTTGAATTAAGAAGGGCAGGTACTATTAACTCCATTTTACAGGTGAAAGAACTGAGCTCTGGAGAGGTTAAGTAAGTTGCCCAAGGTCACACAGCAAATTAGTGGTACAAGGGGGGATTGGAAAGCCTATCTCCTGACGTCCAGTCCAATGCACTTTCCATTATGCTATGCTCCCTCACCTGTCATTCCCACCACTCCTAAGAGACATGGAATTGATGAGGCATGCTATCAATTCCTTAGAGTGAACCTGTACTATATGGGTAGGAAAATGCACACACACACACACACACACACACACACACACACACGAGTACACTGTAATTGCATCTGCCAAAATGATTTTATAACAGTCCAGTCAAGGATGCAGAAAACTCCCAGGATGACCTTCAGACAGAGCCCAGAGGGTCAATTTCATCATGAAACAGGATTCCCTCAGCTGTGGGTGAATGGGTGGGTGGGCAGGTGGACAGACTGCATTGTGATGGAACAGTGGGTTTCTGGGGAAAAGCTCTTTTAATTTTCATCACTATTAAGCAGTAACAATGCAATTTGGGGTGGAAAAGGGGAATGTCCAAGAAAGAACATAGAGAAAAGTTTCACCTCTACCTTTCTGTAACTGTCTATTTCTAAATTTCAGGCTATTAAACCCAATTCTTTGGAAACAACAAATGCATGTTTTGACTCATTCTATTTGACATTGATAAAAAGGAAAGAGCAAGGGGGGATTGATGAAAATAATAATAAGAAGCCAGTATGAGAAGATGATCATAGGCTTAACTTGAAACCAAATAAAGTACAAAGAGAAGAAACATGCCACACTGCCAATTTAGCAAGAAGGCCAGGATTTGGGGATGGAAGCATTCACATTTCATAAACTAGGCAAGCTGACAGACACTTGCCTCAATGGCATTGGTCTCTGAAAAGCAGAAGTTAACTTCTCTCAGTGGTTAGATGAGTAGATACCGTAAGGCAAAAAGAGGAGCTGTGGGAGTTGAAGCTCAAAGACAAAAGACTGGCACTGGGGATAGAAGTTCCCAGGAAACTGAAGCCAGAAGGCTTCTAAACATGTTGTCGGAGCCAGCAGCAGTGACCTCTCATCAAGCAAGGGGCAGCACTAAAAGCTATACCGCCTAGAATGATGGTACCTTGAAAATCATGAGGAAACCTCAAGCATTTTTTTTCCCCCTGCTACATTAGCACAAGGAAGTTTAGGGAGTATGAGCACCAGGATACTGGCCACCGTCTCAAAAGGGAATTTGCCACAGAACCTTAGATGTTCAAAACTCAGACCAAGTGTTCTTTCTAATAAAAATGAATACTAGTGTTTAAAATAGAAAGACAAATTTCATCCAAATTCCTTCAGTGTCTGCAATCTTTGCTGGAGAGTGAGAACAGCGGGAAAGAAATTAATCCAAAATGTTTTCACTAAAAATTCCTGGGGATCCATGTGGTCTAGTCATGATACCATGTCACAATGAGATACACAATCTACAATTCAGGCAGCACTTCACATTCTTAGATGCATGAAACAATGTAAAAGTGAGGGGTTCATTCATGAAAAGAAAACACTGTGGGATCATCCCTTCTCTCTGCTGCCTTTCTGAACAGTCTTCATGTGGTGGGCAGGCTCACAAGTACTCTCCCTCCTGGCCTTTCCCCCAGGGCTCTTACGCCCAGTCTGGGAAGCCTGTCTTGCTTACTCTTTCCATCTTTCAACTCGGTATTATATACATCAACACAGTCTCTCAATCTCTTTAGTGTTCTTCCTGCGGTTTTGAGAGGACCTGGAAATTTACCCAGGAGGCACAAATTCTTCATGAATAGAAGCTAGGGAAATAGGAAAGATCGTGAAGATTTTATCCATGACCTATTAATTGATCTTTGTCCCTTGTATTTCTATTGTCTCAAAGAAACTGGAAGGTAGCATTTTAACACAGGATGCTTTTCGAATGGTAGACCAGGAAGGTAAGGCCAAGTATGAGTCCAGAAATAATGGTCTCCCCACAAAATTGGAAAAATGATAGGAACTAAGGTTGAAGAGAGATACTTTGCCCATTCATCATTTTGATCAAGTCCACAAATGCTACTATATGCAAGGTACTGAGCTAGGTAGTAGAAACACAAAGATAAAGAAGACGGGATCCTTGTCCTTAAAAAGCTCACAGTTTAATGTTGTGTTCCCCAAACTGTACCCCTTAGAACACAAGTATCCTTTATAAGAAGTATCCATAGCCCAGATAATTCCAGGAACATGGCATGTTGGATGTCCTTTCAGATATTTTTCATGCTGATCCTAACAGATGAACTTTTTTTCCTCCTCTACCCGCCATGGCACTAGGGATCAAACCAAGAGTCTTGTGAGCATGCCAGGCAAGTCCTCTACCACTGAGCTGAATCTCCAGCCTCCAATGTTTTCTTTTAGCATTTTCCAAATTTAACTTATCCCTGTCCCATTTGCCTTGCAAACCACACTTCTTGACCTGAGCTTAAAAATGTAAACATAGAGTTAACTTTTGCTTAAATAAATAACAGGCATTTTTAAGATAAAACAAGAATATTGGAAGAGTTTCATATAAGGTAAATAGTATTTTAAATGTGAAAGTAAGTGAATATTTTCTCTATTTGGAGAATGTATTTGCTCACTACAATTTATAAGAACAGAGAGGATGATAAAGATACCACAATGATGATCCAGTACTGAGGGTTTCTATCAACCAGTCTGAAGTCTGTACCCTTGGTGTCTTATTTAATCCTTGCATAAATTCTATAAGGTAGGAGTTTACTATAGTTTGGGTCTTAAATGTTCCCCAAAGGTTCATGTTCTAACATCTTGCTCACCAGCCTGTTGTGCTTTGGGGAGATGGTGGAATCCTTAGGATATGGGGCTTAAAGTAGGAGATCTTTAGATCACTGGGGGTGCCTGTCCCCTTCCTGACTTTCTCTGTGCTTCCTGGCTACTATGAGGTAAACAGCTTCCTCCACTACATGCTCCTGCTGATATACTGCCTGGTGATAGGCCCACAGGGACAAGTGACCATGGACAGAAACTTTTGAAACCAGAAGACAAAATAAGTATTTCCTTCATATAAGTTTATCTCAGACATTTGTCACAGTAGCAAACTGACTCAGATTGATAATACTTGTATTATATCCTTCATGTACCTCAGTGGGAAAAATTAATCTGTCAATGACCATGTGCTTAGTGAGACTCTAAGCCAGACCGTTTTACTGAAAGCCCTGTGTCCTCCAAATCTAGTAGTATATCCCAGAGAAACTATTATGCATATAGAGAACAGACACAAAAAAGTCTATCAACATATAAACAGATTAATAAAATTTGCTATTTTCACATGATGGATGATCACATGGTGACTGAAGTGTCTATCGTCGAGTTCAAATAAAAAAAAGGCCTATGAGAAGCTCCAGACTAGAATCACAGCAAGTCCAAGCCATCTTGTTAAGTCACTATTCCTTCAAGTTGTCTAATAAGAGAATGCTTGATGATGTAACACCAGGGGACCGTGTGACCTAAGCTACAGAAACCGGAATTGGGTGTTGTTTTATCCGCTCTGTCCTAAATCGTGTGCACCTAACCTAACAGCAGCTCTTTGTAATCAAACAGAAGTAGATGGGCTGGGATTGTACCACTGTGCCTCCTCTTGTTCTCCCTTCCCTAACCAAATCCTAAGACCTCTTGGTAATTCTCTGTGATCAGTTGACTGAATAGGAAAACACTAAGTCAGCTTTACAGATAATGTTGCACGAGGAACTAGCAATAGCCCGAAGTGGACCTTGGAGATTATAACCCCCTATAAGGGCACAATTAGCATGTACTTTGTATGGTCAATTCTGCCTGAAAAGAGAGGTAATCTGAGGTATTGTTCCTTATTATGTACTCAAAAAGGTCAGACATTTAGAGGAAAGAAAGAAAGAAAAGTTGAAAGGGAGGGAAACAAATATATCCTAGGTTTCTTAAACTTCACCCGGAGAGTGAAAAAATCTATGTCCCATGTGAATATAGACCAGAAGGTCCCCACTGTGGAGAAGGTTCTTAGTAATTAGGGAGGCAAGATGATCTGCCTCTTTTCCTGCCAACTCACATTTGAATCTGTTTTAATCAGAATTGCATCACTGTGACCAATATACCTCATCAGAATAACTTAGAGGAGAAGTTTATTTTTGGCTCATGGTTTCAGAGGTTCAGTCCATGGTTGACTGACTCCATAGCTCTGGGCCCAAGCTGAGGCAGGACATCATGGCAGAAGTGCATGGCAGAGGAAAGCTGTTCATGACAGAGAAAGAGAAAGAGTGGGAGGGAGGGAGAGAGAGAGAGAGAGAGAGAGAGAGAGAGAACTTTGCTTGCCAGGTATAAAATATAAACCCCAAAGACATGCCCCAGTGACCTACTTCCTCTAGCCACGCCCTGCATGTCTATAGCTACCATCCATTCAGTTATAATCCACTCAGATTATTAATCATCAAATGGATTAATCCAGGATTATTTTACAACTATCACAATCTAATCTTTTCACCTCTGACATTCCTGCATTATCTCACACATGAGCTTCTGGGGGATATATCATATCCAAACCATAACAGAATCCATGCACTCAGAAGAGTTGTTTAGAAGCAATGAAGGTCAAGGACAGAGGTTTGCACGGGCTGGACCAACAGGGATTTCATTTCACCAGTTCTGGCATGAAGCTTAAATAAGCAATTCTGGTGGAGACTTTAATTATTTGATGAATATTATGGGATTCCCCTAGTTTCTTAGATGGCTTGTAGTAAGGTAAGGCACGTGACTGGTCAATGGGCTATGATCAGAATAAAACTGGTAGCACCTGGGAAGTACTCCCTAGCTCTGAGTACACATTCCCCTTGACCTGCAAACCAAGTGACAAGGTCAGAGAATGTTAGATTGCTCCTACTACCTAGAAGAAAATGCTCTGGACAATTGTCAGAACTGCCTAGGAATTTGTGTTAGTGAGAAATAAATCCTGGTTAAGGTTTCAGGATTAATTTATTTGTTCTGTATCCTACCCTAATCTGTTCTGATTAACATATTGTCCCTGAATCAAAGATACAGAAAAATACCCTAATTGAACTATCCAGCCACCGGGGGCAGGGGTATATTGTTGTATGGATCCCATCTATCACAAAGGGAATGAAAATAAGTACTTATTGAAAAGGTTACTTATATTCCACATGGATTTCCTTCCTGTTTGCCATGCTTCTGCTACCAACCTTGGATGTTTTATTCACCTTAATGGTCTGCCATCAAAGTTGCACTGCGTTCTCACCAGGCCAGTTCCACAGCATGGTTTTGGGCACTGTTCTCAGAAGTTTAGCCTCAAGCCTACTTCTCTAGGACTACCAATGATTCCTGGAAATGCCTCCTTCCCTTAAAAAATTCCTTTTCTATTTAAACTAGCCAGAGCCCATTCTGTTGTTTGCAATTAACACCCCTGGCCACATTTTCCTTCTCCATTTCCAATATAGAGGTAAATAATTATTTTGGTCAGTCACACCCTAATAGTTCTCATAGTTCCCTCTCAGAAAATTCTAATCTAGTAATATATATATATATATAATTATATATATATATATATTTTTTTAATTTTGTGGAATCTCCAAAGCACTCCTGTACCTCCAAGTCATAAGGAGTAAATGAGACTGAATCCTAGTTCCAGAATCCCACCTGCATTTCTTTTCCAACTCAATCTTGTATCTTAGCCCAAGACTGGCCTATTTGCTGGATGAAATACACTTTTCTGTCAGTAAACATGGCAACATCTTTGGCTAAGTCAAAAGCTAAGCTCTTTGTCTTTTAAGTTGGAGGCACATCCCCGGACACACTGTGCTTTGAATGTTACATTTATCTATCTGTCCCATTCTTTAACAGTCATTTTGCCTGCTTTTTTGAGTTACACTTTGCATAGCAAAACAGTCTTTTTAGCAAATTCCTCCAAAGTGTTAAGAAATCTGTCAGTGTCATTTCAAAACAGAACTGGAGTGGTCTGAATATTGAAGCAGGCAAGAATACTAGGAATTGATCCATTTTCCAGGTAGGTCAAGGACTCCCTAACTCTGGCAAATTGCAGAGTCCTCCAAGGCATGCATCCCTACAGAAGAATCTTGGTGCCCTAACAGGCTTCCAGGTTAAGAGCACAGGGTAAGCTAGGCCACTAAAGAAGGCTGTTTAAAAAGTGCTAGAGGAATATATTTAAATAATCATCTTATGGGAGGGAAAAGGCACATTTCTTGATGCAGTAATTAAAAAAAAGATTTAGATCCAGTGTGCAAATTCCCATTGAATCCTACTTAGCTCCCTTATCTATGTCAAAGCAAACTTAGTTTCACATCAGTGGTGCTTCTCATTTATCTTAGTGCTAAGGATTTATTTCTTATGCAAAACTGTTCATTTTTGCCAGTCTGGAATTTTTAAAAAATCACATTCTCTTCTTTCACGAATTTCAATAAGCCAAGGTGTCATCAAACTGAAAATCTGCAGACACAATTTTGGCTCCCTTCTGCAGGAAACTCAAAGGAATGCCCAATCCAGGCAATGGCAGATTAGCACTCACTCTGCTGACAGATTCCTAAGTATTGGAAAAAGAAAAACATAGGTGGCATATAATGATTTGCAGATTTCTGCTCTAACATAAAGTTGAGCCAATAAGAATCTAGACTGTCCCAAGGCTCTCTGTAGCTTAGAAGATGCATCCTTCTGGGAAAGCAGGTAAAGAAAAAGAAAATCAAGTTGTCTATAGACTTGCAAAGAAAAGTAGTGAGGAAAACATAGGAGTTAAACTTTATTCAAATATTTTAGGCAAAAAGAAAAGATCACATATGATCTTCACTGTCATGGTCAAAATCAAAGGCATGTCAAAACAGTCAAAACCCAACAATCAAACCAAGGCCAACACTAAGAATATCTGTTTATTAGTGTATTCTCTAGCTCTGTGTCCAATTAAGACCCAACAACTCCCTAGACTTCATCCTTTGATCATATGGGTGTCTAATACCTGTCAATGCAATTTTCTTGATTACTAATGAAACACTCCTTGTTCATTCCATTAGTCTTTATAATCACTATATTAAATCATTCTCCGTGGTGTTTTCCCCCAGCAACCATTTGTGAGCCATTACAGAATCTCTGTTTTCCTTGGATCTTAGCTCTTAGATGCCAGTTGCCAGTTGGTTCTTTTTTTTTGTCATAAATTCAACCATCCCAGCATTTTAAAACAACCAGGCAACTTCTTTAACTTGAACTTTCTATCAAGTTGTCTAATTAAGATACAAGAATATCACTCTTCATGTTTACAAGATAATCATCTGATTCCTTTTTGTTAAACTGTTTGCCCTTTGGCTTCATGGTTGATTCACTTGGGAACTAGATTATAGCTTCCTAGACTAAAGCTGCAGTGGCAGTGTAATTGTTGTGACTTCTTACATGTTTAATTAATGCCAACAATGCCAGTTCAATTTCTAGCTTAATACCATCTCCTTTCATAAGTTGCTCTATTATTTTGTCTTCAATAACTTCCTGGGTTAGTATTTTTCCAAGTGTTCTAAAATTCATTCCTTCTATAGAATTAAACATTACTACTTGATGTGGTTGCTTATTTTAAG
The DNA here is from genome assembly GCF_902686445.1 of Sciurus carolinensis. Taxonomy (NCBI): domain Eukaryota; kingdom Metazoa; phylum Chordata; class Mammalia; order Rodentia; family Sciuridae; genus Sciurus; species Sciurus carolinensis. The sequence continues at coordinate 59,451,412 of NC_062229.1, forward strand.
AGTTTAACACTTAAAAGTTTTAATGTTTAGGGTTACGTGGTTGGTGAGCAAGTTTAAGGAAGATGTGAAAATAATAAAATTATCTTCATGATGGCTTCATAATAGACAGAACAAAATGCATTTTATGAAGCTCTTTTCACACATCATATTTCATTTGATCCTAAAGAATGCTCAGAAAGCTGAGCAGAGCAGATATTATTCTACCCATTTTTACAGATCAGTGATTTCCAAACTCTATCAATGTGAACCAAACCCAAGACACTGCTTCAACCAATGCAGACCATTTCATAATGCTTCATTTTTTTAACACATATAAGTAATATCATCATCTGACATGAGCAAGATGTATATGGCTCATAAATAAAGTGTAAAAACCTCTTTTAGAGGGGAAAGAACCAAAGCATGGTACAGATGTGAATTTGTCAAATGCAACAGACAAAAATAAAAAAAGCAGGGATAACAACTCAGGTTTCCTGCTCCAAAGACTAACATTTGCTTCCAGTGCAGTTATATTCCTCAGGAGGAAGAAAGCCAAGAAAACAGGAAATGCATACCCAAGCTCACACTCATCAGTTTAACACTGTAAAAAATATTTGTGTCACTGATTGCCAAATTCTGGGCCCCAGATAAACTAGATTTCACTTGCTGGACTCCTTAAGTCATACTTGTACCAGTGAGCTCACCATATGCCAACAACAGTGCTATACTAGGACCCAGAGGCTCACAGAAGAAAGAAGACCACTTCCAAACCCATCAAGAAGCACACTAGTGGGACATCCATGAAGGATTGAAGAGATAGATAAAATCACTGAAAATGTCAAACTAATGGCACATTAAAAAAGACATGTAAGCCTCCTGTACCCTCTGGCTTCCACTGTGTCCTCTCAATGGGAAGCCCTGATAAGGAATTAGGTGGTTCCAGAATTGGGACTACCCTGCAAGGGTCTAAGAATGTCCATCTCCTGGAAATAACTGATATTATCTGGTGCCTGTATTATCCAGATCTTTCTTATTTCAGGTTCTTGTAAATGTTTCTTCCCTATTCCCAGTTTTTTGTCACTGTGAACAACCACCTGAGAAAATCAACTTAGAGAAGGGAAGATTTATGTTGGCTTGCAGTTTCAGAGGTTTCAGTCTCTGATCAGCTGGCTCCATTGCTTTGGGCCTAAGGCAGAACCTCATTGTAGTAGGGCATGGAGGAGAACTGCTCACTTCATGGTGGCCAGGAAGCAGGATGGGAGAGAGCCTAGGACAAGATTTATTTCCCAAGGGCATGCCCCCAAGGACCTACTCCATTCAACCAGGCTATATCTCTTCAATGCCTGAGCATTTGGGGCACATTCCAGATTCAAACCATAGGGTGGCAGAACAGAATAGAAACTTTAGCAATTTAAGAGATAACTGGCTGTGGTTTCACAGGTTGGACCACAGCAGCTCTACTTTATTGGCATTTAACCATAGAGGCTCACAGCAGCTCTGGCAGGTAGCTGTAACAAGATGACCACAGTAGCAGAAACAGAAAATAAAATAAATGGGACAGGAGAACCACCCCCTAGCCCCACCACCTTTATGCAGTAAAAGTCCCCAAGTTGTATGAGCTGAAAGTCCCTAGGCTGTTGACCATCTTGTACCTACATAAAGAATGTAAGATGCACCCTCCAATAAAATTGAACCAACTCCCTTACCTCCCTTGCTTACGTATGAAAGTAAAAGCCCTGCTGTGCCCAGGGCTTAGACTTTGAGAATTATTCCTCTGGGCCATGGCCACTAATAAAGTGTTGTTCCAGATCTCAGCGTCCTGGCCCTCATTTCCCACGACAATAGTATCTTCTCACCTTTTCAGTTCTAGAGAAGTGCTATGGACTAAATGATTGTGTCCCCTGCAAATCCCCAATGTTATGGTATTAGGAGGAGGACCCGTTGAGGTATAACTAGGACATGAGGGTGGAGGTATAACTAGGACATGAGGGTGAAACTCTCAAGAATGGAAATAGTGCTCTTATAGAGGGCTACTGACACCAGAATTCCCTCTTTCCACAATGCAAGGATACAGCTTAAAAGCACCCTCTATCAACCAGAAAGCAGGCCTCAGCAGACACCAAATCTGGACTTCCCAGTCTCCAGAACAGTGAGAAAGAAATTTTTGTTGCTTACAAGCACTCAAGTTTATGGTATTTTGTTATAGTAGCCTGAATGGCCTAAGATGGAGGTAAGAGCCCCTATTAGTCACAGGTAGTTACACAGTCCCTGGTACTTCTGCTAGGATGACAGAGAGCTAAACAGAAGCCAGAGGTGTAATCAGAATGGATTTTTTCACACAGATATGATTGCTGAAGCTGGAATTCAGGATGAACGTTCTGAAGATCAAATCCATAAGAAATAAGAGCAGCAGGTTGATGAGTAAACTTTAGGGAGTACCCAGAATGAGGAAAGGTAGGAAGGCAAGTTGAAAAAGAAAACAGAGAAATAATAGTTGGAATTCTAAGAAGAAGAAGCAGGGACTGTGGATAGAAAGATTTTAAGGAGTAGGTCAGAGAATGATGACTAAGAATTAATTGTCCCCGGATGTGCTGACTGGGATCTTTGGTGATGATGGAGATAGGAGTGGCTGTTGTAGAATCTGCAGGCTAGAAAAAGTCCATGAGCCCATTTGCCCCACCACAGGGACAGAGTATACCATTAAACCCCCATGGAGGGCAGGGCCTCCTCAATTTATTCTGCCAGCTTTCACTGTTCTCCTGATGTGAGCCAGGAACTGGTAGAAGATTTGTTCACTGCTGCAGCTTGGTTCTCTGCTGTGTCTGAAAGCTGACCTTGGTGTCCTCTGAGTTTTATCCCAGAGAAAAGCACAGCAATTGAGCAATTCCCCAGGCATAGGGGACAGAATTTGAGGATGACATAAAAACAGGATTCCTTCCCCACCTCGGGCCTCCGGGGTTGTGTTGCTGCATCTTGTAGTTGCAAAAGGAGTATGCTAGGCAGTAGGTGACTTCGGTTCTGTGTAAAGCAATAAGTATTTGCTAAAAATTAACCATATGCTTGGTAAGAAGACAGGTGCTATGTGAGACAGAGAACTAAATGAAATGGTCCCTTCTCTCCCTCCAGGAGCAAAGAGCTTTATGCGAGAAATAAACTAGCACACATGCAACAATCAGAAAAAACAAAAGAACACAATACACTTTTCATGATTACTGACAAAGTGTGGGATTATCTATGGGAAAAGAGATAGAAGAAGAATTCAATGTCTGAACCGTTGCTGTTGTTCATTTGTATGTTTTCTACTTATCTATACTGAGTATGAACTGGTATTGAAATCAGAAAAAATGAAGCGAACATTTTAATAGCTTTTTGGGGATGGGGGAAGAGAGCTTGATAGTCAAAATCAAGACAGCCCTGAGCTAAAGTTCCAGGCATGCCCCTTCCTAATAACTTGAACTTAAACAAGTTTCCTAGCCACTCACTGCCTAAATTTTCTCATTTCCAAAATCTTGTAGACAGAGTGGGGAAGAAGTGGGTGTTTTCTGGTAAGAAACCAAGAAACAAGACTATAACCATAAGTGATTTGTGGGAATAAAAATATCTTTAAATTTGATCATCTCAATTTAGTTGGTATCTTAAGCTAAAATATCTAATGCTACTAAGTTACTCATAAAGATTTCAGAAAGAAGTACGATAAGCTTAAGAAGAGAGATGGTTCAAACTCTAACTCTGTTATTTAACAGTAATTAATCTTGATTAAGTTACTTCACCTTCCTGAATACCAGTTACTTCATCTATAAAGTGGAGATAAGAACAAAGCCTACTTTATAGAGAACTTGTGAAGATACATATACAATGCCATCAAGTTACCTGCCAGAATAAGTGTCTAATTAATGACTATATATAATTATGATCATCATCTTAAAAGGCTGCTGTTGTTTCAGACAAACCTGAGAGAGGATAGACATGAAGAGGTACGTGACTTTTTCTCTATTTTTAATCATACACATCTCAGGTATATAACATGGTATTTTGACACACATATTGAAATGATTACTGCAGTCAAGTCAATTAACATATGTATCATCTCACACAGGTACTTTTTTTTTGTTTCAGAACACCTAAAATCTATTCTTTTAAAAAATTTCCAGTATAAAATATCACATTATTAATGGTAGTCCTTATGTTGAATATTGGATATCTAGACTTATTCACCTACATAACTTCAACATTGTACTCTTTGACCTACATTTCCCTATTTCCTCCACCTTAGCACCCTTTTTCGCCCCAGTAACTGCCATTATACTCTTTCTAGGTATTGGATATTTTTTTCGGCTTCTACATATGAGTGAGATTTTTCAGTAGTTTTCTTTCTGGGTCTGGCTTATTTCACTTAGCGTAGTGTGCTCCAGGTTCATCCATCTTGCTATAAATGGCAGAATATCCATCTTTTTATAAGACTGAAAAATATTCTACTATCCATATATATCACAATTTCTTTATTCATTTTCTGTCAACAGACATGTAAGCTGTTTTCATATCTTGGTTATTATGAATAATGCTTCAAGGAACATGGAGATGCAGATATCTTTATGTGGTGCTGATTTCATTTCCTATGGGTATATACCCAGAAGTTGGATTGTTGGCTCATGTAGCAGTTCCACTTTTAATTATCTGAGGAACCACCATACTGTTTTTCATAATACCTGGACCATTTACATTCCCAAGAAGAGTGTATAAGTGTTCTCTCTTCTCCACATGCTCAAGAATACTTATCTTTCAACTTTTGAAGACAGTCATTCTGTTGTATTATTTCACAGGCATTTTCCTTTGCATTTCCCTGATGATTAGTGATGTTGATAATGTTTTCATGTACCAGTCAGCTGTTTTTATGTCTTCTTTGGTGACATGTCTATGCAGCACTTTTGCCCAATTTAGCCAGTTTATCTGTTTTCTTACTATTGAGTTGTGTAAGTTCTTATGAATTTTAAATATTAACCATTTATCAAACATACAGTTCACAAATATTGTCTCTCAATATGCAGGTTGCCTTTTTGTTTTGTTGATTGTTTTCCTTTTTGTTTGTTTGTGTAGAACTATTTGTTTAATTTGGGGGTTTTGCCTGAACTAAAAAAAATCATCACTACAGTCAATGTCAAGAACTTTACATGCCTTGCTAAGTGAAATAAGCCAAGCCCCAAAAAACCAAAGGCCAAATGTTTTATCTGGTAAGTGGATGATGATACATAATGAGGGGGGCACTGGTGGGGGGTTGGTAAGAGAAGAATGTATGGTGTGGAGGAAAATGGGGCAGGAGGAGTAGGGGAAGGAAAGATAGTAGACTGAGACAGACATTATTACCCTATGTACATGTGTGATTATATGAATGGTGTGACTCTACATTGTGTACAACCATAGAAATGAAAAGTTGTACCCCCTTTATGCACAATGAATCAAAATGCATTCTGTAAAAATAAAATAATAATAATAATAATAATAATAAAAGTTTTGTGAGCCTTTATTTATCTTTGTACCACCAGAGCCTTGTACAGGACTATCACAAAGGAGGGATTCAGTAAGTAATTGTGAATGAAGAATGAATAACTAGGTTGATCTTCCTGTTTCATCAAGGGCTAACTAAATTTACCTAGACAAAAAAATAAAATAAAATAAACAAAGAAAGAAAGAAAAAAATTTACATGTTTAAATTCAATCTAGTGAGTTTAAAAATGAATTCGTATCAGCAAATTGTCTGACTTTATTCTATAAGGGGTAGGAAAAGTCAGAGGTATTTTTACAGATTAAAAATACTACCAGGTTATTCATCTTCCATCTCATTTGTCACACTGGGAAGAATCAGAGGGTTTCTTTTATTTCTCAGAATACTGGCAATCACCCTTAAATAAGAAGCCAATTTAAAAGAAGGCAGCAAGGAGGAAGCGAAGGAAGAAGGGAGCAAACAAGACAAAAGGAGAAGAAATACAGAAGATGGAGAAAAGGTCTCTTCATCCTAAAGACCTATTTTATTTGTAAAATACTATTTTGCCAACATCTTCCAACTAGCATTCCCAACCAAAGAACAGAGAGCAGGAACTTCCAATTAATGATCCCTGTGGGTAAAATGTTGTCACAGGTATGAAGAGAAATGCTTGCTTAAACTAGAAAATATTTATTTTTTACAAATGTCATCAACTCAATCTTAAAGAGAAGAGTAAATATCAGAAAATATAAATTAGTATAAAATCTATTCCCAGCTTAGGCAGATACATATTCCTCCATCCTTCAGAACACTGTTCCAATGTTACTTCCTCAGAGAATCTCTTCTTGACTCCTCTGCCCTGGGCTGGGTACTCTGTCCCATGTTCTCATAGCATCTAGTAACCTTCTACTAGAAGCTACTACTGTTGTAATAAGGCAACTATTTGGATAATATTCATATCCGTGTCCTCTGCAGCACTGCAAGCAAGTTCTCTGAGGGCAACGTCCTTGTCTGACTGTTTACTCTGGAATCACCAAACTTCACACAAGGACTTGCACGAATAGATAAGTGTACACACACACACACACAGAGTTGATCTCCATTATTCTGTATTTGGGAATTTGCAAATTCAATAATTTGAAATCTATTTGTAACCTCAGAACTTTCAGCATTTCTGCAGTCATTTGCAGATAGTGGTAGAGTGGTGAAAAAGTTGTCACCCAACACACAGGCTCCCAACACAGTTACAGGACAAAGGCGAAGGAACCCAGGCCTTCTTTTTCAACTCTTACCCTGTAACAAAGTGTCCTTTATTGTCACATTTTTTATATTTTTGAGGGTTTTTTGATGATTCAACTGTTTAAAATGACCTCCGAGCATACTATTCAAGAGCTGTAGAGTGTTCCTAAGTGCAGGAGGGCTATAATATGCAGATTTATTTAGGCTTGATTTATCGGCCAGAGGTTCAGTGTTAATGAGTTAACTATGTTTTGTTTTTTAAAGGCATCTTTAAACAAAAACAAACATGAAACAAGGTTAAGTACTGATCAGTTAACAATATATAACAAATGTTCATGAGAAACTAAACCTAAATTTTTTTTTTTTAGAATTAATGGTTCAGTATTTACTAATTCAGTGTTTATGACTTTACAGAACTCCTTAAAAATGAGAATCAACTGTGCATGTATTGTGATTTTATTTAATAAGTTTGTGCACCAGTGACGTAGCTCAGTGGTAGAGCATTTGCCTAGCTATTATGTGTGAGCCCTGGGTTTGATTCCCAGCACCACAAAAAAACAAAACAAAACAAAATTAAATTAAATATAAAAGAATTGACTTCAATGAGGATCAATAAATAAAAGTCTTTTTAAAAAGTGTATGTGTGTGTGGGGGGGTGTGTATGTGTGTATCTTTAGTAGTTCTTAACCATTTGTCAGTAATAAACCTTGTGCTAACATTTTTATGGAAAGGCTGGTATATATTCAGTGCTTCAATGGTAGATCACCTGCCTAGCATGAATAAGGACCTGGGTTCAATCTCTAGCACTGAAAAAATAAAAAAGTTTATAAAGATATGGGTAGCTTAAGGGAGTTATGTATGTACATAGGGCCTTTGGTGTGCAGTTCCAGGATTAGGGTAAAAGGTATTCACATCCGTGGTACAGTCTAAGTGAACATTCTCACCCCATAGAGTGGTCATTGTGATAACACTTTATACAAATACACACACATACACATTTGTATTTGATTCTAAGCATTTATGGTCTCCTGTCATGTACCTCAGATTAAAAACCTGATAGTGATATCAGCATCAGGGCAGGAATAGAAACACAAATACATATATATGTTATATGTATGTGTATATATGTGGCACATTCAATTTTACTTCAAATGTTTTACGTGGGTTAAAATTTAAATTACTTGCATTATACCCACTACTAATGGCAAGGACTGGAAGGTTCTAAAATATGTATTCCTAGATGAAAGATAACTTGTTATGAACACTGGCTAAAGAGATTTCCTAAGATGAGCTTAACACAGGCAGGAAACTAAAATGTTGAACCACTATATATGTTGCAAAAGAACACTGATGTAACCTGTCCCTGATTTCCTAAGAGTCTTCTGTATTCTCAGGTCTGTATGACAGGCAGTAATATAATTTAAGTTTCTGTGACATCTAAGCTCTTTGGAGATAGTTATAATGCTAACTTTGTGTACCTCAAATAGCAGATCATATTTCTTAGTAAAGCTTCTAATTGGATGTGTTGATTAAAAATGGAAATTGAAAGAAAGACACTATGAGGGCAAAAATTCTTGCCTGTAAATGGTCCTGTGGACATTGTGATAGTAATTAAAACAATTATGCTGTTAATAATTCAGTACTGGATAAAAAACTATACAATTGTGAGTGATTTAACAGACCAGAAATGGCATATGTTGTACCTCAGATGAATATGAGGTCACCAAGAATCCACTTACAGTATTCCCAGAAGTATAGAGTCAAAAAGGTCACTTGAGGTAAAAGATCCTTTGGATTAGTCTTTTTAAATCAATGCATGAATTAAAGACAATTTACATATAAATAGGCTAATACTCTGGCTTTGAAATTAAATGGGTTTTTTAAAAGATTTAAGTAACTGCAGAAAAGGTCAGTTAGGCAGTAAGTATACATAATGTGATTTTTGAAAACTGCTTGTCTTGTTGGTTTATTAATATTTTGTATTCATTGTCAGTGTTGTTCTAAAATTGCATGCATAATTAGCAATGCACCAAAACCTAAGGCAGTCTCCTAAAGGAAGGAAGACATATTTCACATGTTGGTGAAGGAAAGACAAGTCCAGCATCTGGACATAAAAAACACTCAAAATTAACCTTTGTCCATGTATTAAATTCAAGTATATCACATTAAATTCAAGTATATCACAACATGTTCCAAATAGACATGGCGTGGCTCTAATGAAATTTATCTTGACATTTAGCCTCACTGATAAATTTACAGCTTTTCCAAAACACAAGAGTTGCAAGTGATCTGCTATAATCTGAATAGGATCTTATTGTAATCCACAATTCCTGTTCTCTTTTAGGGAGTATAAAGGTTTTTCCAAATGTGAAGCAGGGACAGAGTGGAATTTCTGTAGTATCAAACATGATCTCAGTCCCTACCACTTTCATGCACACTAGTATACCTTAAAAAATGTTGGACCACAGGATAAATACAGAGAGTATGGGCATATTTTAGGGTAGTTAGACTGCTCTGTATGATATTATAACAGTAGATACATGACTTTATGCCCAAACACATAGAGCTATTCAACACAAACAGTGAATACTAATGCAAACTACGAACTTCAATTAACAGCAACGTATAAATACTGGCTCAACAACTGTAACAAATGTACCACACCAATGCAAGATGCTAATCCTAGAGGAAACTGTGGGCATGGAGAGAGAGGATATGTGGGAACTCTGTTTTTCTGCCCAAATTTTCTGTAAACTTAAATTGCTCTAGAAAATAAAGTCTGTTTCAAAATGGCAGATCAAATGTAATGATACACTCAAACACACTAACTTTAGGCAAATTGTTTACAAACTATACTCAGAAGAGCCCTATTGGTCCTAGTTGATGATTTGCTGATCACTTAGTTTGGGGTTATCTGGGGAAATGGAGAATGGAGAACAGAAGAGGGAGCAATGGACAGGAGGTTGGTAGCTCAAGCTAGATTCTTGTCCCCTTTCATATGTTGTGCATATCATTTCCTTACACTGGGACCCATTAAAGAAAGTGCTCTTCAGCTAAAGAAAACAAAAGCATGAAACCTTTAACCCCACCAAAATAATACTTGCCTATAATGCAATATCCTAATTCCCTGAGCTACAGAATCAACAAATAATCATTTAACATTTACTAGAGTCTATGACTGAACTAAGCAAATGCTAAATGACCACCCAGGAAGAAATTCAACTACAAGTATTTATTGAGCATCAAAGATGCATTCAGTACTCTGCTAGAATACATGACATGCTTTGAAGGTGCAAGTGAAATACAAACCACAGTTCCAGGCCTTGAGAAGCTTTTAATATTCCAGGACAGAGATAATTAATACATCAAAATATGAAAACAACATAATATGCCTAAGACACGCAATGCCTGACTTGATGAGCAAAAAATAAATTTCAGATACTTAGCCCAATATCAACACGTTGTCAACTCTAAATAATGTGACAAAAACATTCCAATCCCCAGTGAAGTTTCACCTCCCCCAATTTTTATCTCCCTTTAAATGGCAAAATGAGTGTGAATGAAGTCTGAGAATCAGTGATGGACAGGGGTCCTTATTAAAGACATGTAGAAAGGAACCAAAGCAGAAAGTAAGCAATGGTCACTATTTTGTCATCTTCCATTGTATATATGCCTCCTCTCTAAACTGATGTCTCCTCATCAGTAGCCACCTAAGGACTTAATTACTGAGATCTTGCTATTGGTCTGCAGATGCCAGACAAAGACAGGACAAACCAGATTAGATGACCTCTCTCAGGGACCTTTGGAAAATGCTCTGAAAGCAGAAGGATAGCTTTTTGCTGAAGACTCCTCATCTTACTTATGAAGAAATAAAGACTTTACACACTGTTTTCCACTCTCATACCCAGCACCAACTAAAGAGCAGGCACTCAGCTGTTTATGCCAGGAGCAGGGTGTTTTCTATTTTAAGTCTATATGTGTGTTGTGCTATAAATTACCATGTTTGTGGGTGTGAGAATAAATATCCATGTATATAAGTGTGTACACACACACACACACACACACACATTCTCACACACAGTTACAGAGAATGTTACACACACATACATTCTCACACACATACAGAGTAGGTTACAGTTAAATCATGCTGTCAAGAGTCACTCAAACACAGAGAAACTTTTGGCTTTAAATTCAGGCAAGCACATATTTAGGATAAAGACAGGAGTATTATTAATACTTCAAATATTTCAAAAAATATGCCTGAGGAGCAAACATTTACAACATAGCCTTGCTGCTTCACATTGGTGACCTGAAGGCCTATTGCAAATGAGTGACAGGGAGATCAAACATGATTAAATATGTAAAGAAACTATAACCAAGTGATATGCTGTATTTGACAATGAACTCTGGACTCAGAGGCACCACTGCAATCTGTGAGCAAAGTGCTTTTTGGTAATTCACTTGCCCACAGAGGCCCACTACTGAGGACTCATAATACAGGTCCCTCTTAATGCTGGCAGAATTCTTGATGACCATTAGAATTCCATCTTGAGACTTCTTCCGTAAAACAATTTCTTTTCCTTTTTTTTTTTCCACTGAAAACTGATGGTTTGTGTTTTACCAAGATGAGCCCCAGAAGTTGTCAGGAACTTGCATAATACATTAGCTATGATTAGCGGAATAATGGTCTCCAAGTATGTACAGGGAAATGAGTGGCTGTGCTGCAATTGGTGGGCTGGTAGCCTTTTACTAAAACTAGAAAAGTGGAGGCTGAAGTCAGCCTTAAAAAAAATGTAGATTCTAGTGACAATAAGATGCAGGATGCCCAATGGAAGGATGCTGGTTTTCATTTTCCTGCTATTTCAGTATCATGTGATCTTACTGTGTGTCATTTCTTTTATATACATATATATGTCTAAATGTGGTGGAGCATCCCTGTAATACCAGCAACCCATGAGGCTGAGGCAGAGGATTGCAAGTTCAAGGTCAGCTTGGACAACTTAACAAGATGCAGTCAAGAATAAAAATTAAAAAGGGTTGGGGATACAGCTCAGCAGCAGATTATTTCCCACTTCCATCTCCAGCATGGAGAATTTTGTCTGTTTTTAGGGGTTGGGGGTATAGGTCAGTGGCAGAGCACTTGCCTAACATGTACAAGATCCCAGCATGGCAAAAGTAATAATTTGATTCAAATACCCATCAATTCAAAGTACAGTACAAATGTCTTACATCTCAGCATAAGATACTGAGAAGACAATTAATGAATAAGTGATTTATATTAAGGAAGGGCCCCCAAGAGAGACTTCTGAGGAAGTGGCAAGATGCAGAATAGGGAAAGACAGCAAGTCAAGCAAGGGTGTGGTTTGGAGTAAAATTCTCTGAAGGAAGTTTTCCCAGCAGAGGCAAGGGAACAGAATATTTTCCCTTCCTCCCCAGCGGATCACTGGCTAAGAGCTGCCCTTGGTGTCCATAAACTCCCCAGATCTTTCGGCTCCCAGTGAACTGAGTAAAGCCTGCAGTTCCTGCAGTGGTCCTGCCAGGATGGTTACAGATGCAGCCACTGGAATCTGCTGAGGCAGGGCTCACAGAAAGGGTGAAAGGCACTGTGCCTGGACAGTGCACTGGCAACTTCTGCTCAGAGAGTAACAAATGGCTCACATCTCCCCATCATGATAACTCCTGTCGATTTTTTAGAATAAACAGGAGGAAAAAAATAAAATAAACAGGAGGGGAGAATAATATTAGAGAATTTAGAGAATTTGAATAGTAGAGAAAGATAGGTAATAAAAGGCTCTCTTCTCATTCCCACTTTCACTAGCCCCCCTCACTTAGCTGCCTACTCCTTCTTTCCAAAGGTGACCCTTGTATACAGCTTTCTATAAATCTTCTAAGAAAAATGCATACCCACACTATGTATTTTTTAAAATATTATTTTCAAAAATAAGTAGATTGGAGTAGAGTTATACAAACTGTTCTTGCTTTTTTTCCCACTTAAAAATATTCTTGGATTCTAGATATCTTAGTTTTCTAGACATATATAATCAGATGGGAGGGAGAGAGATGTTAAAATAAGCAAATGTTTATTTCTATTTATTTATTGGTAATAAGGATTGAACTCCGTGCTTAACCACGAAGCCACATCCTCAGCCTTTTTATTTTTTATTTTGAGATGGGATCTTGCTAAGTTACTCAGGGTCTTGCTAAATTGCTGTGGTTGCCTTCAAACTTTCTATCCTCCTGCCTCAGCCTCCTGAGTCACTAACTAGGATTACAGGCATGTGCCTCTGCGCCTGGCAGAACCCCATATTTTAGAGTGGCCTCCATATCAGAAACATATCCCCATTGAAAGTGATTGAAAAACACATTGAGGCTTCTAGGGTTCATGATTTGGTGTCTTCCTCTTTAGTAGACAAACAGTAACTACTCCTACTCTGGTGCCAAATGAAGTACATGCCTGGGAAATGCTTCTCTACCTCTCTTGCCTGATAGGTCACTGAAGAAAAGTAGGTGGGTCTGAATGCCAGGAAGAGTTGTGGATAGTATGACTGCAAAACTACAGGCAATGGAGATGCACACTGCTTTGTGGTGTGGACAGGATTTAAGCAATGGAAAGGCTTAAAAACAAGGAAGAGAAATTAATTTGTTAAATCCTTCTCAGATAGCATGAGTGCAACAGACCCTTGCAAAAAGAAATCTCAGTTCCCAAGTATTCATTCTGCATATATATATGTATATATATATATACATATATATATCTGTGTGTGTGTGTGTGTATGTATATATACACATACCACATGTATATATAATCAGAATCTGCTAGTTTCATTTCACAGTTTCAGAGTTCTCACAAATTTGTGCAGCATCTGTTGCACATAGGGGCTTAGACTCATTTTGCAATTAAACAATTCATGCTGTCCTTAAATTTTACTCTATACAGGTTGTGACTTTGCATGAATAAAATCTGGTATCAATTCTTTACACTGGCAATTAAATGGATTGAACAGAAAACTGATTTTTTTTTGGTACCAGGGATTCAACTTAAGGGTACTTAATCACTGAGCCACATCCCCAGCCTGTTTTTGTTGTTGTTGTTGTTGTTGTTGTTGTGTTTTCACAGGGTCTTGTGCTTAGGGCCTTGTTAAGTTGCTGAGTCTGACTTTGAACTTGCAATCCTCCTGCCTCAACCTCCTGAACTGCTGGGATTACAGACATGAGGCACCACACCAGGCAAAATTGGAAACTTATTTTTATAGAAATGTTTAAGAAGATTTAATGAAAATGTCAAAAAATAAGCTGCATTTGTAACATTTGATTTAAAATTTTTAATATTGTTAACATTCTGCATTTTGCTTATTTATTCTAATTTTTATTTTTCTTATTTTTTCTTTTTGTTCTTTCTTTGCCTAATAATTCTAAAAGATAATTTTAAATATTGTTCAAGAAATATAACTTTATTGAAAATGTTTACAACTGTTAACTTTTCTAATGTTTATAATTAAATTACAAGTTTGACGAAAATGTATTCAATTGCTTACAATTTGAACACAAACACAGTTTAGTTTTTAATTCTTTAGGTAGGATTCAGCAAATTTTTTCTATAAAGGGCTAGATAATAAACAATTTGAGCCACTACAACCTCTGCCATTGTGTCAAAAAAGGAAACAAACTGTAAGTGAATGGGAATACTGGGTCTTAGTTGGTAGATCCCTATATGAGATTATAACTTTCAATAGACACAAACTATGCTTTTTTAAAAAAGATGTTTAATTATAGCACCATAACAATTTCACTGAAATGAAGATAAGGAAAAAAAACTTATTTTGAATAAATATGTAATAATTTAAAAATTATTTTTATCTTTAAAAATATGCATCAAATATCATCAGTCAAGTAATAAAACATTTACAAAAATAATCAAATACAGCTATCTTTGGTATTTAGCCAATTTTCAATCATTTAAAACCATAGCTTTACCTAGACTCTTGAATATTGCCCTTAAAAAGTTTTATCACCATGGTAGCAGGATAAAAACAGTTTATTAGCTGAATTTATAACTTGTAAATATTTAGACAGAAGTATGTGATGTGCCTCCATTTGTACTTTTGTCTTTGGCCCTACAACCTCAAGCACAGGCCTGGATACAACAGTGATCAAGAAACTAAGATCCCACTGTCTTGGATTATAGCCTTGTAAGTTCCACCTCATGTCCATGGACTGTATTCTAGACCAGATGATCATTATTTCTTACACAGACTGTAGCAATAGCTTTTTTGTTGCTCTCCCTGCATCTATTCTTATCCTCCCAATCCATTTTTTACACAACAGAGTAATATTTTGAAACAAAAATATTATCTCTATTCTAAAAGCTCTTCAATAATTTTCTATTACATTCAGTGTAAAATCCCAAGTCTTTTCCATAGCATAGGATGTCCCCTAAAATCCTACACCCACTTAACTTCCAACTTAGTTTATCTTCTGCAGACCCTTCCCAGCACAGCACTATCTGACCACACTAGACTTTTTTGTGCCACTATTATATTGAGATTTTTCTTGTCTCAGGACCTTTTCATATGCCATTCCTTCTTGCTCCAAAATTTGCAGTGCTCACTTCTTTCCATTCTTAAAGGGCATCCTCTCAGAGAAGACTTCTCTATCCACCCAATCGAACATATGCGATCCTTGTTATTTTCTGTCATTGCACCCTGTTTATTTCCTTTACAGCCTCAGGAAAATACCATATTTATATGTATTTATCTCTTTACTAGGATTATTTGCTGTAATGCAAGCTGTTGACAGCTGAGATAATTCCTATTTTGTTTGTCACTTCCAGTGCCCACCATAATGCTTGGACCTCATAGGTGTTCAAAACAGTTGTTGAACAAAAGAATAAAAGTACAATTCTGTATCTATCCAGCCATTCTGGCATGAAGCATTTATTTCCTCAGGAGCAGCAATATCAGGGTCCCCTGAACCAGTGGTATTTGAGCTGGCTCAGAGCCTTTATTCGCACTGTCTTTCAAGCTGAATTTCCTTCCCCCACTCCTCCCTGCCTTCTCAAATTCCTTACTCTTTCAGAAATTCAAGTACACTTCACCAAGTCTTTGATATCCCCTTATAATAGGTCTCTCTCAATTTCTACATTTATCCTCCGAATCATTTGCTTTAGCATAATATTATGGTACCTATTTCTTTCTAAATCTAACTTTCCTCCAAAGGACACTTGTAGAAACCATGTGTGCCTAATCCAGCCTGTAGCACAGAGTAGAACCCTAAGATATATTGATATCATTCATTGTCTTGGACCAGGTTCCCCTACAGTTTCCACATCATACTGTACAAAGCTGAGCACAGCAAAGACTTACAAGCAGTTTATTTATTTTGGGAAAGAACCCCAGACATAGGATTGAGGGACTATAAGGAAAGGGGAAAAAAAAAAAGGGTGTCTTAACTTAGGTTCCCTACAAGGAGACTCTGAGATGGGCATTTTGTCAAATAATTGAAGACCTATCCTCAGGAGATAGCAGTGAGGAAACAAGGGAGCAGGATGGCCAGAGAAGAAGCCAAGCAGATGTGACTTCAGCTGGAGTCCAGCCTTGGTATAAGCACACAAGGAGCTCTGAAACATAAATGGCCTACAAAGTTGCCCCCTTGTCAATTTTAGTTGCTCCCTATGGATGAAGTTTTGCAAGTCTGTGATCTCAGTTATTTAGAAGGCTGAGGCAAGAGGATCACATGTTCAAAGCCAGTCTGGGCAACTTAGCGAGACCCTGTCTCAAAATAAAAAATAAAAGTTTGGGAATGTAGCTCAGTGGTAGAGTGCTTGCCTATCATGCACAAGACCCTGGATTCAATTCACAGCACTGTAGGAAATAAAAAGATGGTGGGGGTAGGTGGGGTCATTTGTGTACTGCTTATAGATTGCCCTTGGCCAAGAGTAGGGGAACCTTTTAGGTATTTCTGGGGAAAGTGGCATGCCTCAAAGGAGAGTTGATTCTTCAGAGTTGGAATTCAGCTGTGAGACCTAAGTAGCTGGGGCCTGGGTGTGTGTGAACCCACTGTAAATAATCTTGTTGAGAGACTCAGAGTTCAAGTGCAAGGCCCGTTTGGACAATTAGTAAGACCATATTTCAAAATTAAAAAGGGCTAGGGAAATAGTTCAATGGGGTCAATTCCTAGCACTGCAAAAAAAAAAAAAAAAATTGAACAGGCATGGAAGAGCATCTATTTGAACAAGAGAGGGAAAAGCATTACTTTCCATTCCCCATTAGCAAAGGGTTATTCTGGGGTTATTAATTCTCTTGCATTTCCAGCCTGGTGGTCTCTTCCCACTACTCAGGGTATCAAAGAAGCCCTGGCATAAAAAATTGGGACACTCAGTGCAGCTCAGGCAAGAAGCTTTAAGATGGCTTCTACAATAATGTCCAGAGTAAAGGCAAGAATGGAAGATGTGAGATGGGCCACAAGACGCCCATCTTGTGCATCCAATACATTAATCAGCTTCCTTAGATTCTTGGAGACTATAGCTAATCTGTTCTATTCCCATGGAGAAGCCCTACCAGGAACTTTCAGGGAGCCCCTCTTACATAGAACTATGCATAATATGATCCATTTCAGTTAGGCAGGACATGTGGCCTTACAGACCCACATTACACATACAGAAGGATAAACTAACTTACCAATCTCATGGCATTATTGGGCTTTCTGCATTTTCTCTAGGATCACTGGCACTAGTATTATCTCATTCTCTGGTGATGATTATGAGTACAATATTTTATTGAATATTCAGCCATCTATCACAAGAGTGTGACACTACTAGCTTCCTTATACTGGTGATGATCATGATGTGCACATATCAAAAAATGATCTCTGGGCCTTTTCTAACAGCACATTGAAGCGATTCTTTCCTCCAACAAATTAAATAAAAATGCTAAGTCCCCACACTGAAACGAATCCACAAAACAGCACATTTCCTCCAATTCACAGTCATTAAGAAGTATTGTTTGTAAGGGGTTATAAACATATAATATTCAACCTCCCTGTTTAACAGAGTCCAGCAAGGACTCAAATGCACAGTTCATTATTGTCATTATGAAAGAATTTCTGCCAACAAGTTACAGTCAGGTTACTATCATTCAATCATGTAGCTAATAGGAATAATTTCATGGTAATTGGGGTATTCTAGACAAGAGAAGAACGCAAATGGCTGCAGAATCATTAATGATTTGTGCTGACTTTCATGGTAAAAATGACAATGTATTAGTTTACCAGATGCTGGATCAAGCCATGGGCCATTAACAGGAGGGTGTTCTCGGAATATTTTCAGAACAAATACCAGCTGGTTTATTTTCAGCTTGCAGACATAATCACATGCATCCCAAATCAGATCCACCACAATGCTGTCAGATACATCATAAATTAAAGGCTCCGTGGGCTTATTATTGGCTCTCATTCATAAAAGCAACACATTCTCCTGGCCAGACCCAAAATATTAAATGAACACTTAAAGAAACTGTGAAATATATTGCATTGAAAAAATAAAATCCCTCTTAAAACTACTTATAGTACTCAAGAATTCAGAGTGTCCTCCATCCTCAATTTTGCCTCCACATTTGTTAAATATGTCAGGCTTTCAGCCTGTCTCTTAGGAATGCAGTGTCAGTTTATTAGTAAACTTAATATGCTGCTTTCAGAAGAAGAGAGGGGCCTGCAGCAAATAAACAGGTTAAAACACAAAAACAAAACAACAATAACAACAACAACAAAAAGAACCCCTCACTCCAGGAAATTTAATGTACATGATGTTAGTAACCAGGACAACTCATATTTCTCAGCAATCTACTGCAAAGATACATTGTATGAGAAAAAGCTTCCGTCTTTCCTGAATGTTCAGAACAAATATGAAGCTTATTTAAATTCCTTTTCTGTCTTACCTATGCAAAAGGCTCTTCTCCCCAATACCTCGCAGTCTTATTTGGAGACAAAGGGATGTTTGCAAAACAAAATTGAAATAAATAAATAAACAGCAGTGTTCCTGTTTTCAACAGTTGATTGCATCACAGTTGCCATTTCTCATGATCAGATTATCCACCTGGAAAGTGCTAGGAAAAAACTCTTCCAATTAGCACCTCTTGGGCAAAGTGCTGAGTTTCAAGAATCAAAACAGTGATGGGTGGGATTGCTCTTTCTTATTTATTTATTTATTATTTTTTAGTTGTAGATGGACACAATACCTTTATTTTATTTATTTATTTTTATGTGGTGCTAAGGGTCAAACACAGTGCTTCACATTTGCTAGGCAAGTGCTCCACCACTGAGCCACAACCCTAGCCCAAAGGATTGTTCTTTGTTAATCAGAAAAAGCCCCTTGTTAAAGTGACTAGGGCCCTGGTTTGTGTACCGTGTTCTATTACCAGGAGTTTGTGTGACATGACTCCCTGTAATTATGGTATATATGTACAGTAATTGTTAATTAGCACATTTGTAGCCAGCCACCACCAAAAACAGGATGGCATTCTTACATCATGATTAGGGGTTTTGTGAGCATTTTGGGGTGGGGGATACTTTCTCACTGAAGACTCTTCCGCCCCATTCACGTTCATTCAGCTCTTTCTGGGGCAAGTTAAAAGCTGCAGTGATAATCCCTTAAGTATGACTTGGAAGAGTATAAAAGGTGCAGTGTATAAGCAATTGGATGAGGAAGCCTTTTATGTCAAAGTCACTGAATGGGTGGCCGAGGGCGGCATGAGTGGGAAAAGAGGGGCAGATTTTCCTTTTTAAGGTGGAGCAAAGTGGGGATGCCATGGAAAGTTCAATTCCCTTTAATCATCCTGATTGCTGTACTGTCCTTGCCCCTGCCCCTTGTTTCACCTTGTTTCTCAGTGTCCAATAGCTCCTTGCTGCCATTTTGCTCTCAAAGGGGGAGGGAGGAGCAAGGCGATTTTTGGTAGGAACGCAGTTTCTCACTGAATGCCAACTCAGCCAGCTGGCACCGAACAGGCCAAGCCTTCTTCAGAAGGGGTTAGCAAAACCCAAATTAGCATGCTCCATTTTAAAAACTTGCTTTTATTTAAAGACTAATTCATGACAAACAGTGGCTCCCGCACTGAGGTCTGGCGCCCCGGGGGCTGGCATCCAACCAAACACATGCAACTAATTGCCACCCTCAGATGACACGCAACTAACAAGCTCCATTTTGAGGCAGTAGATTCAGTAAGAATGTAACCCCGGAAGGCAGCGGAGGCAGAAAAGCTCCTTTCATAACCCTGTCCTAGGCTAACCATGGAAGCAAGAGCGCCTGAAAAACACTTTTGTTTCCCTGCACCAACAATTTATCTCCACGGAGGACTGCGAACATGGCCAACCTACAGGAAGGCGGTCAAGGGCACTCAAGCTCCTTCACGGTTGTTGGAGGCAGGGACCTGCCTTTCTCTTTGCTTCAAGGAAATTCACAAAATTGTCTGCTATGAAACTCTGCATCTTGCCCCATTTACAAATCTATCAACCTCCAGTACTTCCCCTGGCACTTTGATCAGATGCTCAGGTCTCCCTTACGGAAGTATGGGCTCTGGAGCCAGGATGCCTGCATTCAAATCCCGCCTCCACTATTTATTAGTAACTGGCAAGTAATTTAATTTAACCCATCTGGACCTGGGTTTCCTCATCCATAAAGTGAAGATAATATGAGCACCTGCCTTGTAGGGTTATTATGAGTAAAGATGAGTCAATGTAATTATGCACATAGGACAATACCTGGCATATCTTTTCTTCTTTACAGAGCAGTCCTTTGAATCCGAAAAAGCTCAATATTAAAAGGAAGATTTCCCTTTGTATATTCTGCATTTCAGTCAAAGTTCACATCTCCCTATAGATTTCCCAGGGATTCAACCTCTAAACCCTTGTTCACCATACCTTCCTCTCTTCAACCATCCTTCCCTCATTGCTTAACCCCATATTACCAAATCCCAATTCATCTGCCAGAGCCCTCCCTCGACGTCAGCTCCTCCATGGAGTCTTCCCTGCCTTCTTAGTTGCAATGAGTCACTTCACTCTTTGCATGTCTTCAGCATTTTCACAAACAACTGACAATGTTTTATATGTCCATTATATTTCCACTTCTAGAGTGATTGATCCTTCTGAGCATAATCCATGTGTAAGTGGTAACTAGGTATCAAATGAATATTCACTGAATAAATACATGGTTGAGTGAAAAAATTTACTATGATTATGCTGGGTATTACTTAACAAGATGGACAAAAGAATAATTTCTCAAGGACTTTCTTAGTGGCTTAGTGGTCCAAATTAGGACTTCCATTAAATTTATCATTGATTTAGGGTCACAAATCAAACCCAGCAGGGCAATTTGTCAATAACTGTCTTAGCTTGAGTTGCCATAACAAAATACCATGGATTGTATGACTTGAATAAGAAATTTATTTCCCACAGTTCTGGAGGCTAAAAGTCCAAGATCATGGTGTTGGCAGGATTGGCTTTTCCTGAAGCCAGTCCCACTGGCTTGCACGTCTTCTTGCTCACTGTGTCCTCACCTAACTTTTCATCTGTATGTGTGCATCCCTGGTTTCTCTTCCTCTTCCTGTAAGGTCACCCATCATATTGTACTAGAGACTCTGGCTTATAACCTCATTTGACCTCAGTTACCTCCATAAAGACTCTATCTCCAAATATAGTGACATTGGAAGCTAGGCTTCAACCTATGAACTTGGAGGACAAAGTTCAGTCCACAAACAATAACATACACAAAGGAAAATGGTTAATACTCAAAGTGTGAATATTCTGGAAGTTATTTAGGCTCTTGTAAGGAGCGGGGAAGGCATGCATAAACCTTGATTCCTGGAGGTAAGAATTCATATTCAGATCTTCATTATGTTGACAAAAATACAAACATGGAAGAAGATCTGGCACTCAAATTGATAACTATTTTATTTAGATGAAAAGTCAAGTTTTCTTCAGAATGTATGGGATTCAAGTGAGGGGCTCAGACACTTCCCTCTTAACCCATTACGTTCTAAATTTTCAATTCCACAAAAAGGATATACAAATGTTATTTCAACATAACTCTAAGTTGTATATTTTTTGCTCAATTTAAGTGTGTATAGGTGTTCCACATCTGGGACGATGGGACAAAATGGTTTAAAGACAAGCGAACATCAGTAGCCCTGGCAGCAGCCCCAATACTAGCTCCACTGAAACCACCACCTCTTCCAAGACAAATGGAAATTTCTAGCCAAACCTCTGTGTACTTTCTAGGATGGGGCTCACTTTAATCCTAAGATACAATTTATCTGAATTTTATCTTTTTGAAGATAGACCTGTAGCTTTATGTAGCCAAGATCTCCTGCCAGCATTCCTTTCTTAGGCACTTTATAATTCTAATTGCTATTATCAGCAGGCACTATTTGTACCAGATAGTTTGACTTTCTCACATTGTTTTAAATCACTAATTCCCCATTAGGTAGATCCTCACATCAATCCAGTAAGCTAATGGCTCCCATGCTATTTGTTCATATCCCTCTCTTAAGACTCTTAAAACTTCTTACCTGGTAGAAGGATGATTTACAATTATATATCTCTCTTGCCAGATTTTTTTTTTAACTACTTAAAGCTCAGATTGTGTTGAATGCATTGTTTCGTTCCAACCAGTGTGTATCACAAGGCGGCATACAGAGCAGAGTGAGAGCAAAAGTTGCTGGAGCTCACACTTTTCTAGCAACGTAACCACAGTGCTAAGCATCGAAAGCAACACAATCACAAAGGAATCTGGTGCATGAGGGGTGAGGCCATCACCTTACAGCTGATCTTTTATCTTTTTTTAAGAGGAAGAAGAGTGAGCATTAACATTAAGTTTAATTTCAACTGTACCTTTTGAAGATTGCTTATGCATATATTTCTCAGTAAGAATGGGTCCCTGGAAAACTAAATATCCTCTAATTTTGAGGTAAGGAATTTAGAGATACTTACATGACCTCCCTAGGCTTTCGGCATATTTCCTTTAGGAGGCTCAACCCCATATTATATCACATTCCACTAATGATGTCACCCTCATCTTTAATCCACAGCTTCTAGCCAGCCGACCCAGAAACATTCCACACCTCCACCATGACTTACCAATTTACCTGAAATAATAAAGAGGAAAATGAGAGGCTATTAGCTCCACTTCCATTCTCCAGTCAATCATCATTCTCAATTATTAATCAGTTGAAGTATTGCCAAGAAGTTTTCAGGCCTCCCTCCAAAAAGTATAAAGTAGTCATTTTCATTTTCAAGTGAACAATTAACAATTTTATTCATCTAGAAGTTGTAGAATTTATAGACAAGTTGATGCCAGTGACTTTATTTTTTTTTTCCATGGATGCTGAGATATCTGTATAAACTTGAATATAATCTTTCTCCCATCACTCATTTATTAATGACTTTGAGTTATAGGATCCTAAACTTAAAAGAGATGTATTAAAATGTTTCCTGAGCAGTTCAGCATTTATAATATTGTTCCTAAGAGCATGACACTCCTGACTGATGACTGCTGGCAAGAACAGAGTGATAACTGTCACCACCCTTTATTTCTCCATGATGGATATGGTGAAGAACAGTCATGGCTCCTGTTTGCATGGTTGAAAGACAGTCAAAAAGTAAACGGACAAATAGAAGAAACAAAGGAAGATTTTTCAAAACAAAAAGGCTAAGGTAAAGGAAGATAATATACCTTAATTAAGATGTTAGTGAAGACATCGGTAGCAAGAATCAAAATCCACGGATCAGGAAATCCTGACGCTGGGGATCTCATTTGCAATCAAATCTGAAGTGTGAATATGGCATGGAGAATTGAAAAAAGATATATATAGCTCTGGTCATCCACTGACCTCAGAGACTAAATTTCCAGTGGCACCACTTCTGTCTTTCATTCCAGTTATGTGTTGTTTCACTACTATTATTGAAATTGCAAAGGGGTAATTTTCTGAGCAAGAGGTGCAGTATGCAATTTACCTTGTCACTCTCATTTGATGCTCATTACTAGTCCCAACTTTTATGTAAGCGATGGGCTTTAAAAGGTAGTGTGGTATGTGACTAAAAATACTAATTTTTTCTTTTATCTTTTTTTAAGAGGAAGAAGAGTGAGCATTAACATTAAGTTTAATTTCAACTGTACCTTTTGAAGATTGCTTATGCATATATTTCTCAGTAAGAATGGGTCCCTGGAAAACTAAATATCCTCTAATTTTGAGGTAAGGAATTTAGAGACACTTACATGACCTCCCTAGGCTTTCGGCATATTTCCTTTAGGAGGCTCAACCCCATATTATATCACATTCCACTAATCTGAAATCTTTGAAAATATTTTTATACTTTTGCACTTGAAATTATGTTCTTACATATAATTTGGTTAATTTAATTTTAAAATTAGCTAAATTTTCTCAGTAATCATCATACATTCTCAGAAATTCTTAAGAAGTGAGGAAAGCTAACTCATAAAGTATTTCTAAAAGTAGGCTTCTTAATAATTATTAAATTTAGTAATTAATAGCAATAGCAGAATGTTCTATTTTGTTGCCATTTCATAATTTCAAATTGTCTGACTCTACAATTTCTCCATACACTGAAACAAAAATAGTTGTTTTTCCTCTTTCAGTTCTAAGTATTTTTATAGGTCCTTCAACAATGCATTGATTATAATCATTATGTCCTGGCAGCTAAAGGTTCAGTAGGCTATAAAATGTGTGCATTCCTCCCATTGAGGCAGCACATGCCTGTAATCCTGGCAGCTCAGGAGACTGAGGTAGATAGATGGCAAGTTCAAAGCTAGCCTCATCAACTTACCAAGGACCTAAGCAACTCAGAGAGACCCTATCTCAAAAAATAAAAAAGGGGCTGGGGAGATAGCCGGTAGAGTGCTTGCCTCCCAAGCACAAGGCCCTGAGTTCGGTCCCCAGTACCGCAAAAAAAAAAAAAATAATAATAATAAAAAAATAAAATTAAATTAAAAAAAATAAAAAAGACCTGGGGATGTGGCTCAGTGGTTAAGCACCCCTGGGTTCAGACCCTGGTATAAAAACAAAACAAAACACACACACACACACACACACATATATATATTTATATTTATATTTATATATATTGTACATTCCTGGGTCTTATGTAGCACTAAATAATAGGACCTTAGCCCCCCAAATAAAGTTGATTAACCAAGCATGATTACACTTAGATCCAAGTAAAAGTACAAAAAATCCTTACTGTTAAAAAAAAAAAAAGCCTGCCCTGAATTTATTGTAATTCATACACTCACTTCTGAAGTTCCCTTGAACTCCTATTATAAAGAATATCTTTCTTCTTTAGTAAAATTCTCAAACCATAGTGCGTGAGAATCGCCTAGAGCTCTTGTTAAAAAGAGATTCCTGGGCCCTGCCCTCAAAGAATTTTATTTAATAGATCTGAGAGGAGCCCAGAATGCAGGGTTTTAGTCTGCTGAAACCCTAAAGGTGTACAACTCTTAGGAAACATTAGTCGATGTGAGTAGGCCAATGAGAACAGCTGGGGAGATGAATTCAAGTTGAGATACTGGACAACTGGAGTCAATTCAGGCCAATTTCTTTCAACCCTGGATCACCTTAGAATAACTTCCAGAGCTTTTAAAATATCTACAAAGATTCTGATCTGGTCCATCTGGGGTGGGGCGTAGGCACTGGTTTTTTTTTTTTTTTTTAAAGCTGCCATAAAAACAAATTGAGAAACACCAGTAGCCTAAGGGCATAGGCTGTCAGAAAGGATTAACCCACCCAGTGAGGCAATTGATAAGGCCTGAGCCTCCTACAAAATCCAAACACTGAAGCAGAGATTTAGCAAGACTAAAACCCATTGGGATCTCTTGATTCCAACTTTGTTTCAGCTCCAACCCATCCAAATTGGCCTTATAGTTATAGCACAAAAAATTGAGCCCTTCCCCATGGTTTTCTATCTGCTGGCGGAATGATTTAGTAGCTCTATTATAAAAGCAACTCCATTATAATTACAGTGTTTGAATTATAAACAAAACAAGAAAAATGCAGAAGGAATAGTCCTTTAATCAAAACTGTAAAACAGAACAATTTCTGGCTGCAGTTAAAAGCAAACTCTGAAATATTAAGAGTAAGCTCTCCAGCCCTTTGATTCTTGCCTCTTTCCCATAAGAGCGACACTACACATTTTTTCAATTAAAGTTTGACAACCTGAAGAAACCCACAGTGCATGATTTAATGAGCATATACTGTATGCATGGTAATAGACAGGGTGACAGTTTGCTCATTTCAAACTGACATGAGAGCACTACACATTAGTAGAAAGGTTTTTTGGGTCTCTTTTCATTAACAAAGCTTTCCAATTGAGGAACATTCTAACTGTATTGGCAAAACTGTCACTGAAGGTCCCTGGGTGACCTTAATTCTCTGGTCCAAGTTCTCAAGTCTTGACGAAGAAATTCATTTTAAAAACAAAGCACCAACACAAATATCTGTAGATATTTAAAGGTTCTATGATGCTGTCGGGGTTATATGGAGCCTTCTGGATCATGACTGTATAGGTTATTTCACAGTGAATGAATTCTACTTCAGGATGTGTTGAATCTTCACACATAAACTTTGATAAACTAGAATCATTCTTAGAAATGATGCCCAAATCATTATTACCCTATTAATATTTAGAAAGAGTTTAGTGTACTGGAAAAATGCATGGGCTTTTGTGATGGAGACAAGGATTCAAATTCTGACTAAAACATTTCTACGTGGCCTTAGTCAAATTACATCACTTCTCTGTGGCTCAGTTTCTAGATGTATGAAACATGGAAAATAACATCTACTATGTATGGAGGAGATCCTCCACATCCTTCCTAGTTACTGTCAACGTAGAAGTACTTAAATTTCAGAGTATAAAGGGGTTTTTGTTTGTTTGTTTGTTTTGTTTTTTGGTAATGGAGATTGAACCCTGGGTGTGTTACCACTTGTCTACATCCCCAGTTTTTTTATTTCTGTTTTTAAACAGAGTCTTACTAAATTGCTGAGGTCTTACTAAGTTGCCCAGGTTAGACTTGAACTTGTCATCTCCCTTCCTTGCCTCTAAAGTCACTGGGGTTACAGGTGTGCACCCTGTGCCAGGCCAGAGTGTGGAGTTTTAAGAAAGTTAACTACAGTCTGATTCTCCTGAGATTTCTACCACAATCCTGTACTGGGGTTACAGAAGATGCAAAAGAATAATCCCACATCTATACAAAAATATTATTTGATTTAAACCTATCAAGTATCTGAATGGTAGCTATTACTACCCTCACTTTATGATATCTCAGAAACAGGAAGAAATCACTGAGGTCAGATGAGAAATTTCTAACCGGCTTAAACTTACCTGATAACAAGAATATAAAACTTCCTGCATTTCTTTCTTTGCTCTGCTTGTCAGAAAACTCAGTGGATTTTCATGCCTAATATGTAACTCTTAATTAGCAGTAGTGGCTAGCAGATTCATTTTCTGATTTTCTACATATGTTTTAGCAACCTTATTTAAAGTTGGTTATAAGTTATCACAAATGAAGGAGAGATTTCCTAGCTAGTTAGTAAAGGAATCATGACAAAGACATGTGTCACCTGATTCCAGGCCAGGTCTCTCACATATAATAAAATGGAAATGATCCTAAAAGTCTATTTTTTTTTTTTTTTTTTTTTTTTTTTTTGGTACTGGGGATTGAACTCAGGGGCACTCAACCACTGAGTCACATCCCCAGGCCCTTTTTTTGTATTTTATTTAGAGACAAGGACTCACTGAGTTGCTTAGTGCCTCACTTTTACTGGGGCTGCCTTCGAACTCGCAATCCTCCTGGCCTAGCCTCCCAAGTCACTGGGATTACAGGCATGCACCTGGCCAAAATCTCTTAAGCAAGTACAACGAAGCTATAGTGCATTGCCTGGGTCCTATGTCAAGGAGAAGTGCAAATATATTAGTCTTCTATTTAAAAGGAGAAGATATGGAAGCTTCAATGTCCTTATTTCTAAAATAGGGATAATAAAAATATCTTAAGATTATGAAGATTCAGAGAAAATATTTATAATATCAACCACTGTAGTATTTGATTAGTCCCATTTTAAAAGTCTGAAATTTTGACTGTTTAAGAAACAAATGTAGTTCCATTAGAAGTAAAACTAAAATGCATAGACCTTCAACATCACTCAGAAATCATTTCTCTCCAAACTTCACCTACTGTTGAAAATTCTATACCGGGGTGGGCACATATCACACTGGTTGCCCGTCTCTCATGACATAAGGTACACAGATATCTAGGAAAGCTGTCAATAATTTCTAAATTCTTACTATAAACATGTGCACTGGAAATTCAAAACCCCACCAGAATATATACATATAAAGTTTTCTGGTTTAATAGCTTATAGCTTAATGTCCCCTGAGAACTAGGCCAAAATCATGTGCCTGTCTCTATTTGAAATAGCAAATTCCCCACATTCACAGTGGTCTAGAATTGACCATATCTAGAATCTAGGAAGAGGTACCATTAAAATGTTCATTTGTCCCCAAGGGAGTAGGTGAAAGGGTACTATAGATCCTCAAATGCATACCCCAATAAAAATAAGACAGTGTGCTTCCTCAGAGGAAATGATGCAATGCAGTTTTGGCAACAGACAGACTCAGATTTGAAGACTGGTTCTGCTATCCACCAGTATATGAGTTTGGGCTATGCACTGAATCTGAGTTCACAGATTCTTCCACTGACAAATGGGAAAAATACTGAGAGTTTATATTACTACTGTAAGCAGGTATGACATCCAAAATATTTAATGACTAAAGGTATTGACATCAGCCAGAATAGACTAAATAGCTGTTCTGGCATATACTAACTACATCTGAACTCTGTAGAATTAAATTATGAAGGGATTCAGCTTGATCCTGGATCATGGGAGGTGCTTAAATATATGCAATGCCTTACATGAAGCAAACACATATAGTGAAACACTGTAATGAAGAACATGTAAGCAGTTAGTTACAATGAATTTTCTAAACTCTCACTATTTTTTTTCTATATGTGTTGAAATTCCATTCCATGATTTTACTAACTGGTTGTCAAGTTAAAGTGATGAGCCACTTGTGTCTCTTGACTAATGGTTGAGATGGTCCTCAAAAAATTATAGACTCAGAAAAACATAGAGATCACACTTGGAATTTTATGAGGCGTATACTCACTCTTTTATAGTTCTTAGTTCTTCCTAATTTAACGAGTATTTTATTATTATGAAATGTTCTTCTTTATCTCTGGTAATACTTTTTGTCTTAAAGTTTGATTTGTCTGATATTAATATAGACATTCTAGACATACTGTGCTGTTTTAGTAGTATACCTTTTTCCACCAAAAAGATACCTATATCTTTATATTTAAAGGTATAGCTTTATTTTTAGCAGAATACAGTTTTTCTTGACTCAAATATATTCTGATATCTCTGCCTTTTAATTTGAGTGTTTAGTCCATTAACAGTTTATATAATTACTGATATGGTTGCATTTAGAGCTAGGGATTAATATACACCTTCTTTACATATCAAAATCTTAATTTCATACCACCTCATATAAAATTCAAAAATCTTGCAACTATGTAAATCCATCCAACATCCCCTATTATGCTATAATTGCCATGTGCACTGTATCTACAAACATTACTCAGAAACATTGTAACAGTGTTCCACTTTGTGCTTTGAATATAGCCCTATCTGCTCTGCCACTGGTATTTATTTTTAAAATGAACATGTTTCTTTCTCTTCATCTCTCTCTCCTCCTCCCTAATCTCAGGGAAACAAGATTACCTTTCTTCCTCAGTCTAGGCAGTTACCTGTTCTTGAGCACACACCCACCACTGGAAGGAAGTAATGCAGACTTTAGGGATGGCACCAGAAGATCTCAGAAATTAATATCTCCCAAATTAATAACTGAATTTAATTTCAGAGTGAGAACATATGGAATGCAGCCTTTGAATCACTTCTTTAAAAAAGCCCCTGTTTCCCCTGATAGGCAGAATCACAGACTCTGGGACAGGAGTCCTCTGTGATTCTCCTTTGCTAGCAAAGCAGGAAAATTTCTTTTTCCTTTTTCTCACAACCATGTACTCATTATTGAACTGGCACTGGGGACAAGGACCAAACTTTCAGTAACATCACAGAGCAATATTATAATTTTTGCTTCGAGAGGTCCTGTGCATTTTAAAGATGCTAAGGTGAGCTGAGTGTGATGGTCAAGCCTATAATCCCAGAGACTCAGGGAGGTTGAGGCAGGAAAATTGCAACTTCAAGGACAGTCACAGGAATTTAGCAAGACACTGTCTCAAATTTAAAAATAAAAGGGGGGCTGGGGATGTAGCTCAGTGGTAAAGTGCCTCTGGGTTCAATCCCCACTACCAAAATAAATAGACTTTAAGATGAAAAAATAGTCCTCTGTATTTATAATTTCCAATATTTTTCATTGCTTCTTGAAGATTTAAATTCTATCTGATGACACCTCACTTCACCTGAACAACTTCCTTTAGTATTTCCTGTGGTGCAGGTCTGCTGACAATAAAGTCTGTCTGTTTAGCATCTGAAAATGTCTAATTTATCTTCATTCTCAAAGGATATTTTTACTATGCATAGAAATTTGGGTTAACAGTTGTTTGCTTCCCCCACTCTGCACTTTAAAATATCATTTCACTTTTTCCAGCCTCTGTAACTTCTGATGAGAAGTCGAGAGTTCAGTTAAAGCATCATTCCCCCAGAGGTATCGTGTCATTTTTCTCTGGCTACCATCAAGATTTTCTCATTATTGTTGGTGCTCAGCATTTTGAATATGAAGTAACAAGGCACAGTTGTCTTGAAATTTGTCCCATTTGGGGGATTTGCTAAGTTTTTTGATCTGCATTTCTGTAATTCACCAAATTTGAAGATTTTGGTCATTATTTTTTCAAATATATTTTTTGTATCATTCTCTTTCTCTTCTCCTTCTGGGACTCCAATTTCTTTTCTTTTTTTTAGTTGTTGGTGAGCCTTTATTTTATTTATTTATTTACTTATTTATTTATTTATTTATATGTGGTGTGGAAGATCAAACCCAGGACCTCACACATGCTAGGCAAGCACTCTACCACTGAGTTACAACCCCATCCTCTCCAATTTCATTTATACAAGACATTTTAAATTTTGTCACACAGGTTCCTGAGGCTCTATGTATTTATTTTTTTCTGTTAAGTTATGTAATTTTTTTTTCCTGTGCTTCAGAATGAACATTTCTATGAATAATTTGTTGCTGAAATCTTGGTCCTTGTCCCAGATGCCACTCCAATAATGAGGACACAGTTTTGAGCAAAAGGAAAAAGAAGGTTTATTCCTCTGCTAGCAAAGGAGAAACAGGGGACTCCTGTCCAAAAAACTGTGATTCTGTCCATCAGCAGGAACAGGGAGCTTTTACAGAGGTGATTCAGAGAGAATAAAATTAGGGAAAAGAAGATCAGGGAGGAGAAGGTTAGGGAAAAGAAGATCAGGGAGGTCAGGGAAAAGATTGAGAAAAAGGAAAAAGCCATGTAATTTTCAAAGGGACAAGAGATACAGTCAAAGCATCAAGTGAATCCCTGTTACACTATCTTCAGGTTTGCTGACATTTTCCTTGGTTAACTACAACTGCTTTAAGCCAACTTGGTGAATTTTATTTCAAATATTGTATTTTTCAATTTTAAATTCTCTTTTTTTTTCATTTGCTATTTACTACCATGTTACTCATTATGAGTATGTTTTTGTCCTCTTCATGAAGCAAGGTTATAACCACCACTTTAAAATCTTTGTTCACTAACTCCAATATCCTGATCATCTTGCAATCTGGGTCTCATACTAGCCTTTACAAAATGGGTCATTTTCTTGTTTCTTCGTATTCGTGTTATTTGGGATTGTATCAGTGAATATATAAATATAAATGTAAATATAAATATGTTATTGTGAGGGAATTCTAAATTTTTACTTCTCAGAAGAATGTTGATTTACTGATTTTTAGCAGGCAATTAATTTAGTTATACACATACTGAAAACCATCTTGGATGGCAGCTCAAATCTCAGCTTAGTTTTTTACATTTTTAACTGTGCTAACTTATATCTGCTCTTGAATACATGGTTCAGGTATCAGTCAAACATTTGATCAAGACAGATCAAGGAGATTCCCTTCTCTCTCTCTCTCCTTCCCCAGATTCTAAACTCATTTTCCAGTGGCTGTGGTTGTACTTTGTTGTTTGGGTCTTCAAACTTCAAAGACTGAATTGTACACAGGTTTTCTATTGAAGGTTAGCCATCCCAGGTGACATTAACTTCAGCCTAAAAGTTGTAAAATGGGAAACTTCCTTCTGAGTTTTGAATTTCAACTCCCCCAAGGAGTTTCTCTGCTTATTTTTACTCTCTAGTGCCTCCAGGTATTTGTTGGGAGGTCTACATTATAGTTGATGTCTGTGAGAAAGTTAAATCCAGTAGAGTTTACTTATCCATAAAAGTGGAAACAAATAAAATCATCAAGGAAATATTCCTTTTGCATTTCCTACCTCCTCTCCATCTACTATCTCATCTAGTGATATTTGGCTTTAGTTTAAGAAGAAACAGAAGTCAGATTCAGGGGTTCCTTGATCATCTTGCCAAGTACATAGTAAATTTGGAATGAAAGCACTCCACAAAGTTAAATGATAAAATAGTAATCAGACCTGGCTCTTAGATTGACAGAATTTAACCTCAAAGCATTGATGTTTGCACAAAATCATGACTACCAAAGATTATCTACATAGTACTCTGACAAATTATTTTACCATACTTTTAAGATTTCAGATAGCAAAAGGTAACATACCAAGAGAAATAAAATACTGAAAATCCTTCCATAACAACACAGAGTTGGTAAGTGTACATTTCCTTCTAATAATAATCATTCTGGCTTCCATTTCTTGAGAGCTTCTGCATGCAAGGCACCTTCTTAACCACTTTACATAAATTATCACTTAATCCTGCAGAGATATTCCATGAAGTCTTTCCTATAAGTAGCCTCATTTTATGGAAGAAGAAACCAGAGTTCAGGGAGACTAAGGGAGTTGACTGAGATCTCTCAGCGAACAGCAGAAATCTTAAAAGAAACAGCAAAATGGGGGTAGTTGAAATCATTAGGCACATGCCCTTTATTAGTAGTAGAAAAAAGAGAAGTCTTTCTATGCATGGAGGAATAAGTAAGGTTTATAAAACTTGAAAATAATCTACAATTCTTTTTTCTAGTAATTACTGATGTTCAAACCCTACTCTTTCAGATATACATTTTGTATTGACAGCTTTCACATTAAAAAGTACCTTGTTTCAGGGTTTAAAACACTAACCAGAATAATAATAACACAAAGATCAAATAATAGCATTCAAGGACCCATAGTTAGGATGTTCCATTTCAGTTCATAGCATTTCCTACTTTTAAACCTTCTCTCTTTTCCAGGGAAACTCTCTAGATAGGCACGTGGTTTACTAAAGAGAAGCCAGGCATATTAGGATGTGAAAATGCCTGCCTCATCTCAACACAACATGTACTTGGTCAGTGGTCAGTACTTCTAGAAGATACAGCAATGTGCCACAATCTTACAAATTCTAGGAGCTCAACTTCATAAACTTTGCATAAACCCATGGGTTTCAAATGATCATTGGATGAGAGAGAAAGGAAGGCAGAGTAAAGGATCGGTAGGCACACAGTTTATATGAGACTGGGTCTTAACTGGAAGCAAGAAAGGAACACAAGCATCATTGTATTCTGGCACATGAGGCTAATATATATGCATGTCATATAACAGATGTATCAGGTAAAATTGCTTGCCAAGACCCAGGAGTGGGAGACATTGTTGAAGGAGGAAAGATGAGAAGGATTGATGGAAAAGGACATGAGAGTGGGACTAAATGAGCAGAGCCCAGTGAACCCATGCTTAGTACTGCAGGGGAAGAAAGATGTGACACCCATCATAAGGGGCACAGTCAACACTCCTCTAACAAAAGAACAAAAGACAGGTTAATAAAAGTGAAACAACCTATCTAATAAACGTTGTATGTCACAAAGGAGCCTTAAGAAATGAAAGCCCAGAGACAGGGAAACATGCTTATGCTGAGATTTGATGAAAATGGACAGCTGTAAAGAAGTGAAATTGAACAAAAAGGGAATGACCTATCAGAGATAGATAAAGAGAAGAAACCCAGCGAGGCCTGTGGCTTTGGATTTTTCTAGGCCTTTCTGTGCCACACTCATTTTTCCCATGTACAGAAAAGGACCCCTTCTGGGGTGAGGGCCTCATGACCCACTATCAAACAAGGTAGGTCAGAGAATTTCTTTATGGACAGCTCTTAGATTTATAGCTGATTTTAAGGGAGAGAGGTTCTAGTTTCTAAGGCCTGCCTGGAGAGAGAGGGGAGTAGGATAAAGTCAGAAAAAGATATTGCTTCCGAGGCCCTGCCAACATCCTTCAGCTCAAAATTCTCAGGATGGAGTATTGAGTATTGTGTATTGTTTTCTGACCCTCAATAGTGCATTTCTTCTCCTTGATGCTATTTTAAAAAATACATGATCAACTTTTCCAATGCCATAATTCAAAGATGTATAAAGGCAAGTGATTACTTTATTTGATCTTTGAATCTTTTGGTAAGATCTAGCCTTCCTTGTCCCACAGGATACTACCTCTTACCAAGAATGATACCAAGACATTTTAGGAGACATGGCTCATGACAGAGGCTTCCTCCTGGGGCTACTTATTTCATTTCAATTGCACCATCATTCTCAAAGTCACCGCAAGGCATAACAACTTGACACTGTAACTGTTTAACCTTACTTTTTAAACATAAAAATTATTAAATATGTGTAACTGTCTGGTGGGGTGAGAATGTTATAATGGCACGTCAATCAGGTAACAGTTAAGCTACACTTCATAGAAAGCAAAGGCAAAGCTTTCTTTCAGAAAGTGAAGTCATCACTCTTTTATTTAACTGACATAATATTTATATTCCAACTTTAAAATGGCAGCTACAAATAGAAGTCGAGACAGGGTAAATTCTCCAAGGGAATCTAGCCCTGAATTTTACCATTTTAAAAGTTCTATTTTATATGTACATATGAATGTTATACTATTATAAGTTTGCCCGTAGCAGTTCAATTATGTCATACCCTTTGAAAAAAATTTAAAATGAAGCAAACATTACCTTTTGGACTACTGCTACTTCCTTGGAGTCCTCAGTGGCTAGATGCACAGATTTTTTTTTTTTTTGTAGAGGGGTTGAGGTCAGCAGGTTGTCCTAGGATACCTATACTACAAACAAGAAATTTAGATGATATTTCGGCAGTGAACTCCCCAGATCCTAGGTATAGCTTTATCAGAAACATGCACCACAAATACTGAGTTCGTATGACAGCACAGATATTGTTTAAAAGGCAGCATAAAGGCACATGTGATTTCTATAAACATCATCATTACTCTGCAGAGGACAGATGTGGCTCAGAGGAGCTTCAGTGATTCATACAAGACCACGTGATGGTGTCTTGACTCTCCATCTTCTGATGCCTAGTCCGGGGCTGGCCTGTCCGTATCATTTGGCTCTCCTCAGGAACTGGGCACACTGGCACTGGGGCTTTCCATTGTGCAAAAAGATAAGGCCAACTTAGGAGTTTTGGTAGGAAGGTACTTCTTTGTTTTATGATATTCTGTGCCAAATCATCTGTCTCAACAATCATTTATGGGTCAGTTTATGATCTTTCCTATGAAATTCTGGTAGCCAGTAGAATCTGAAGGCATCTGACAAAGGAAGGAACACAGGTTTTTGGTCCAGCTGGTATAAGTTTAGATCCTAATACTGTATTATCTCTGTGACTTACATGGCTGCTCAACCTCGTTGAGACACACTTTCTGCCTCTGACAAATGGATATAATATGTAAGGGGTACATTTTTTAAAAAATATAATTTTT
The DNA here is from genome assembly GCF_902686445.1 of Sciurus carolinensis. Classification (NCBI taxonomy): domain Eukaryota; kingdom Metazoa; phylum Chordata; class Mammalia; order Rodentia; family Sciuridae; genus Sciurus; species Sciurus carolinensis. Next base: position 59,487,105 of record NC_062229.1, read on the forward strand.
TTCTAAATGAGGACAAAATATACACATAGTTCCAAGAATGTTAGGCAAAGAAAAACCTCCTTTCCCCATCTTACCTGTAAGGAATAACCCCAACGTGGAGGAATGACAAAGGAACCAAAGAGATCCCACAACCCATAAATCACTCAATGACAATATACTCATCCCTGAACTGGTAAGTTTCTGTCTGCTCTGATATCTACCTCAGCTTTTCCCTCAGATGCCCTTCTTTGAAATAAAAAATATTATAATAACAAACACCAATTTGTTCTCTAGGATTTTGTATAAGGGTTAATTTACCTAATTATTTTTAGTCCATACCATGTTCATTGGTATGCTCAATGCCATAATTTAACAGAGTGAATTAATTAGTTTGACAAATGTTTGTTGAGATCCTACTGAGAGGTCAGGCACTAATACATTACAGCAACAAACAGCCCCACATCCTGACTCCATGCTGTCTATATTGGGGTGAGGAAAGACAGACAAACAGAATAAATAGGTAAAAATATGGTTGGTTAAATAGTGCTAAGTACTCTGGAGAAACAGAGTAGGAAAGAATGTTGTGTTGTTGAATGGGTATGTTATGGGTTGAATTATTTTTCCATGTGCTTCAGGAAAAAGACATGTTGGATTCCAAACCCCGGTACCTTAAAATGTGACTTTCTTTGAAAATAAAGTTGTTGAAGATATAACAAGTGAAGATGAAGTGTATCAGTCAGTTTTTCATCACTGTGACCAAAAATACCTGAACAATTTGGAAGAAGAAAATTTTATTTTTGTCTCAGGGTTCCAAAGTTTTCAGTCAATGGTCAGTGGCTCCATTACTATGGGCCTAAGGTGAAGCAGAATATCATGGTAGAAGGAAGTGGCAGAGGAAAGCTGCCAGCTCACGGCAGCTGGGAGGCAGAGAAGGAGGGGGCTGGAGGGAAGAAAGGGGACAAAGACAACATGTAGTCCCCAGTGATTTACTTCCTCCAACCATGCCCCACCTACCTTCAGTTACCACCACTTCCCAATAGTCCAAATTTTTAATCCATCAAATGGATTAATCCACTGACCAGGTTAGATCACCTCTAGACATGGTTGCACTGGAAACCAAAACATAACACTCTGGGGAATACCACAGATCCAAACCATAACATGAGATCATTCTAGAGTAGGATGGGCCTCTAATCCAATATCACTGATGTGCTTATGAGACGATGGCCAAGTAAAGACAGAGACACACAAGGAAATGCCAGGTGATGACAGAGATGAGGCTTTATGTAGCTACAAGACAAGGAATGTCAAGAATTACTATCAAACCACCAGAAGCTAAGGAGAGGCAAGGAGAGGTTTCCCTGTAGATTTTGGAGAGAGCATGTTCCTACCCACACTTTAATTTCAAACCTGTAGACTCTAGAGCTACAAGACAAAAAATTTCTATTGTTCTAAGCTACTCAGTCTGTGGTACTTTGGACAATAACCCTAGGAAACAAACACAGTGAGTTTAGAGCAACTGCTGCACTTTTAAGCAAGGAGATTAGAGATCTCTCTGGGAGGTAACATCTCAGGGAAAAATCTAAAAGATGGCTTTGGATGAAAATTAATTCCAGAGAAAGGGAACAGAAAGTACATGAGAACACTGATGTGTTAGAAGAACAGCAAAGAGACCAGAGCAAGGGGAGAGTAGTGGGAGATGAGAAGGAGCAGTGAAAGTGTTAGTGACACAAGGTTGGGATGTGCTGGACCTCCTGGGTCACGATAAGGACTTAGGTTTTTATTTGCAACAAAGTGCAAAGCCATTAAATGCTTTTGATGAGAGGTAAATAAAGAGTTGACTTGCATTTTAATAAGGTCTCTCTAGATCTTTGGTGAGAATGAACTGAAGAACAAGGTCACTTAGGAGGCTCCTGCAGTAACCCTGGAGAATAAAGGTACTCCAATGTAGCATAGTGGACAGTGAAATGTGGTCAGTTCCATGAGGCATATTTTCAAAAGAGATCCAGAAGGATTTGCAACAGACTGGAGGTATAGATGGGCCTGACTTCTTGATAATAAATAGAATTAAATCTAGAGACAGAGCAATTTGTACTAATAATTTGAAGAAATGAACTTCTTAAATTCCAGACCTACCAAAGATACTGGCAACATATTTAACAGGGAATGGGTACCAGACCATACAAGAGACTCCTAAAATCAAGAAAAAGCAAAGGATAAATACAACAAATAGAATTAAAGATGATTCAAAGAATAAATCACAAAGATCAAGAACATAAGGAAAGAAGTCCATTCTTTTTTTTAATAGCATCATGATTTTACTTATATACACATTGTAAACTAATTACCACAATCAAGCTAATTAACGTAATTTCATATAGTTAGTTCATGTTTTTTTAAATTTATTTTTATTGTAAACAAATGGGATACATCTTGTTTCTCTGTACATGAAGTAGAGGCATACTATTTGTGTAATCATACATTTACATAGGGTAATGGTGTTTGATTCATTCTGTTAATTTTTCCTTCCCCCCACCCCTCCCACCCCTCTTTTCCCTCTATACAGTCCCTCCTTCCTCCATTCTTGCCCCCCTCCTACTCCCCATTATGTGTCATCTGCTTATCAGTGAGATCATTTGTCCTTTGGTTTTTTGAGATTGGTTTATCTTACTTAGCATGATATTCTCCAATTTCATCCATTTGCCTGCAAATGCCATAATTTTATTATTCTTTATAGCTGAGTAATATTCCATTGTGTGTATATATATATCACAGTTTCTTTATCCATTCATCAATTGAAGGGCATCTAAGTTGGTTCCACAATCTGACTATTGTGAATTGAGCAGCTATGAACATTGATGCGGCTGTATCTCTGTAATATGCTGATTTTAAGTCCTTTGGGTATAGGCCAAGGAGTGGGATAGTTGGATCAATGGTGGTTCCATTCCAAGTTTTCTAAGGAATCTCCACACTGCTTTCCAGAGTGGCCGCACTAATTTGCAGCCCCACCAGCAATGTATGAGTGTACTTTTTTCCCCACATCCTCTCCAACACCTGTTGTTGCTTGCATTCTTGATAATCGCCTTTCTAATTGGGGTGAGATGGAATCTTAGGGTAGTTTTGATTTGCATTTCTCTTATTACTAGAGATGTTGAACATTTTTTCCTGTATCTGTTGATTGCTTGTAGATCTTCTGTGAAGTGTCTGTTCATTTCCTTAGCCCATTTGTTGATTGGGTTATTTGTATTCTTGGTGTAGATTTTTTTGAAATCTTTAAAAGAAAAAATGTGTTGGAAAATACAAATGAAAATAACGGATTCCATTTTTATTCCATATGAACATGGAAGAGACCAAAAAAACTCAGTGTTGTCCAAAATGTAGGGGAAAATAGCATAACATTCTAGTTTGCTTCTGGCAGAACTATGATTTGCTTTATTTTTCTAGTGACCAACTTGAGTGTACTTGCTGAAAGTGATACTACAAACATCCCCTGGCATGGTGATCCATCCTAAAGGTCATATTGAGCTCAAAAAACACAAGCACAAGGAGAAATACACTAAAAATATTATTATTTGTTTTTAGAATAACAAAACTTGGAATGACCCACCAGAAAGGGGAATGAGTAAGAAGAATATGCTGTATTTGTAGGATTGAATACTAGGCAGCTGTTTAAAGGACTCAACTGGTTTTGTACGCTTTGATATGGATATTTCATAAATAATAACGTGATAAAAAGGGAAAATTTAAACAAACATAATTACATGTATTCATTAAGTATACACATGTATGTGGGTAAAAGTATAAATAAAAAGCTGGTCAAATAGAGCCCATATTTATGTTAGGGAATTATGTTAGGGCAAATAGTGTAGGCAGCAGAGGGTATAGAGAGGGTGAAGGAAAGAACAGTTAAAAAGGAACTTAGTTTCATCAATACTTTATTTTTTACTTTTTCTATTTTTCTTTTTATTGGTGCACTATAATCATATACAACAGTGGGATTTGTTGTTACATATTTGTACTGCACACAATATAACAGCACAATTTGGTTAATTTCATTGCACCGCCCCTCTCTCTTACCTCTAATAATTTCTCTTTAAAGGAAGCAACCCTGGAAGCAAATCTGACCAAACAAAAAGATACTCAGTTTGGAATACTGAAAATAAAGATATTTGTTGTAATACTCTTTGTGTTTATATTTCTAAATGTTTTTGGAATCAAAGAAAAGAGAGGAGGGAGAGATAAAAGAAAGAAAGGAAGCAAGGGTGTTCATCACCAGTTCTGGAATGCACTTAAGCTGGTCATAGGTGGTTGGTTTCTTAAGGATGAAACTCAAAACTATGTTTTTTGTTCATTTTGCAGTGCTGGGGATTGAACCAAGGTCCTTGCACATGCTAGGCAAGTGCTCTGCCACTGAGCTACACACCCCAGATTCTTTTTATTTTATTTTGAGACAGAGACTCCCTAAATTACAAAGGTTGGCCTCAAACCTGCATCCCCCTGCCTTGGCCTCTGAGTAGTTGGGGTTACAGGTGTGTACCCCCATGCCCAACTCTATAGTTTTTAATGTTCTTGTTGTTTTGCTTTTTTTGTGGTTGTTGTCTGTGCAGTGCTGGGGCTCAAACTCAGGGTTTCATGCGTGTGAGGCATGCTATGCCACTGAGTTATACCCCAGCCTCACAACTCTATTTTAGTAATTAGTGAGACCAATGGTGATTTCTTCCAGGCTCTCAGCTTGGAGGACTGAATTTAAGTTCATCCAGTAGAGGGAACCATTTGTCATTTGGAATGACAGGAACTCTGCCAGGGGATACCAGAATATCACCAGGTAGCTATAGTCTTCAGCACATCCATCCCCCATACCCCTAGTAATACCAACACCTCAGGGAAGGAGGAATACACATTTACAACAAAGTAAATGAAAGTGTGCCATGGACATCTTTTCAACCTTTCTAAAAGCTCATTGCAATTTTCTAGAATCAAGGGAACAATATGCTTGATTAGTTCTTCAGCAGATTTAGCAATTTTGCTTTTTCCTATTTCTCTCCTTGCAGCAAGTTAGCCATTAACCTTACATGTTCTAGGGCTTGAGATTGGGTTTTCCTCCTACAAAAAGGAATCTATGCTTTCAAAAAGAGTTAGCTTTAGGATAATTCATTTTTGCCACTAATAATCAAAAGATTCTCTTTGAGCCAAGGAGGTCATTCTTTAAAAGTGTTAGAATTGCAAAGAATGTTCCTTGTTTTCCTGGAGGGAGACTCAATGGAGGAATAAAGCTTTCAGGAAAGTTCAGTAATCATGAAGTGAAAACCATGACCTGCAGTCTTCCTTTTAAGTCAATATTGTTTAAAAAATGTCTTTCATGTACTCTTATCTGAGAGGTCCTAAAGCTTTGAAGAGCAGTTAGGCAAATCCTTAAAGACAGATACAGGGATCCCAAAATCCTACGCACATGAAACTAGGAAGCAGAAGGCACCGATGAGATGCTCAATTTGCCTCTACTGCCTGGACCCTATCACAGCCCTAATATTTAAGTACCACTGTTTTATATGTCTCATCCTCCAGATGGGATATGGTTTGGTTTGTAACAAAAAAACAAACAAGGTATAAAGGGAATTTTATGAATAAGTTACCAATGTAAATGTGCTATTTTGTGCCTTTGAATTTGGGTGATGATAAACATGATTCCACACATGGAAATTAGACTTTTTAGAGCTACTACCACACTGAATCATTTAATTTGTCTGCCTAAGTAATCACCATAATGTGGCTGCTGTGCACTGCAATAAACACTGGATTTTCAAATGAACAAATGAAGTATGTGATAAGTCCTTACACATAGAACTGCAGCAAAGGGCATTCTGCTGGAGGACTGTACACCGAAAGAAGATGGGCAAAGAGAACATTCCAACCCCATTAACATGAAAAGGATTCAAAGGCCTCTGGTTCTACAATTTTTGTTTCTGGATAAAAAACATGGTGGACACCTCATAATGAAATGATGAGGGACTTCAGCTGTTTTCAGTTGTCACAGGGTAACTTGTCACATTATTTGGGACCCATGAGAACAGTATCATTTCATAGCTCCAGATCATAATCCCAAAAACACTTCAGCAAAATAGCATAGGGACATAATATTATACTTTGGTTAAGAACATGGATTTGAATCCTGGGTTCCATCAAACCAAATGGGTGTAAGACTCTATCCAAGTCATTAATCTTCTCCAATCTCATTTTTCTCCTAGGTAAAATGGGGTTAATAACTTTGCCTTCTAACAAAGTTATTAGGGGATTCAGTGAGATAATTTAAAAGAGCCTGGCACATGGTTCAAATGCAATAGAGTGGTTATTATCACCCTTTATCATCATCATCATTATCATCATTATTCTGCTTAATAGTATCTTCATTTTCATCCATTATCATCATTTTTATTCAAAGTTAATTGAAAGCACTACTCACCACATTGTTTAGTAATTAATTACTTTCATTCATGGAATGAAGCATTTATTGAGTTACATAATAGGAAGCATCAGGTACTATGGTAGAAGCAAGGATACTAAGTTGACCAAAAAAAAAAAACCTTTTGAAACCTATTCAAGGAGACAGGGGAGAGTCCAAGACTCCTGCTGGGAATGCTCCTCCTTTCAAGCTGAAGGAGCAGATCAGTCTAAGACTTACTAAAACAAAAGAACCGAATTAAATCTAAGACATGGAGAGTAAGGAGGAGCTAAGCAAAGGGTGGGAAGATGGCTTTCTAGGGAAAGAGAACACAACATTCAAAGGCATGAAGTACATAGCTCCTCTTTATTTTTACTGAAAGTCAGTGCAAAACCATCCAATGAACAGTTCAATTTATAGAACTAGATCTCAAGCACCAAACATAAGCATACAGTAAGCTGAGCTCTGGGGATCAGTCTTTACCACTGGTCTCATCTGTGCCCTCACCCTTACCTCCCAACATCTGTTCCACTGTTTGAAAAACACACTACAGTCAATACACACATTTTAACCAATTAATCCCACCTTTGGTTTTGATCACCAAAAGATTCCATCTACTAAAAACAAAAACAAACAAACAAACAAACAAAAAAACCCTGAAATGCTTTCTCCAGTAAGATATGGATGTTACACAACATAAATAATGGCACTTTATGCATTAGCAGCCAAGATATCTTTACCAAATTTAGTAAGTATCTTTACCAACTTAAACTACTAATGATGTCATGCTTCTATTTCATGTTTGTTACATTATCTGTACACTAACTTTAATTTACTCAACAATCTCAAATTCTTCGTAAAGTTGGTAGAAGAGGTAAAGGAAGGGAAAGGAAAAGAGCAACTCCAGGGCAAGTTTCTTGAGATCTGGAAATGATCCAATGTGATATTTGCAGTTTTCATGGTACCTGAAATGGTTCTGGATGGAAACCATTTAATAACTTCTCACTGATGGATGAATGAAGAATACAAAACTTTCCTGTCTCAACTTGAAGTTCAGTACCAGGGGTGGTGGTATGACACTTGGTAAAAAACTGGATTACATAAACTCAAAATGTGACTCTAGGAGACCAGAATACACCAAGGAAAATATGCATAAGGATTATTTCAAGCTGATTATTTTGAGAGACTGCAAGTCACAGAAAAAGTTCTGAAGACAAAACAGAAGTAATCAATCCATTTTTAAGAAAAATCTACATCCATAAAGGAAATTTCCATTTGTGAGGTGGTTTCCCTCTCTGTGACAGGAAGAAAGGATGGCTAACTCACTAAAGACTATTGTCAGTGGAGAAGCCTGGGACTTAAATCTGCTTAACAAACCTTACTCTTGCTTACCATGCTTTTCTCCGGCATATTCCCATAATGGGCCTTCCTGAACACCCTTCTTTCTTCAGTTCAGTTGATGATGGTATTTGAGCCTTAACTCAAAGCTACTTTTTGAGATATATTCATATCTCTGGGTATCTCCCATGCTTACATGAGATATACACATTATCAAATTTCTATTTGTTTTTCTCTTTGTCTTTATTGGCAGAGGTCCATTCCAGCTATGGACCATGAAGATAGAAAATAAATTATTTTTCCTCCTTTACAGTTACTTCTCTCTAATCTCCAGGCTTCAAGGGAGAACTCAAAAATTAACTGATTTTTTAGCAGGTTTTCACTGTGATGTAGCCCAATACCCAGACAAAGGACCATGGAAACCAAAAGATGAGAGTGGAAAGTGAACTTTGTAAGATATTGACATAGGATAAAAAGAATAAAAAACAGGCAAAAAGGAGACACAAAAGAAGAAAAGGGGGAAAGATTTCAATTCATAAGTTCTACATATTCTCCAGTCCTGTCACTCCCTAAGCCAGTCTCTCTTCAAGTCTGTTACTCTCATATTCCTGGGAAATCAGTAAATCCACCTGAACACTGTTAATTAACCCCCCCTCCCCAATAAATAGATGAATCAAAGAGAGATACAATGCCTTAATGAACCTGTAATTAAAGGGGTTCTTCAGTGCTATCTATTGATCAGATAATGAAGAGCACATCAGCCTGAGGATCGACAGATTGATCAAGACCACTAGAGCGTGTCCTGAGATGATCAGACAGATATCATTTCTACATATCTTTCCATATTCATCCCTCATCAAGATTCCTTTAAAAGAAGAGCAGAAAGCTCCCAAATGCAACTCTCACTTTCGAAATGGTCCACATTCTCCTCCCTTGAATGTGTATTCCTTGCTTTACCCCCAAAGGCATCCCTCTCAGGATTGTCCTCATTCTCTCTTGAATTTGTATCTGCTTTCCTAAATAAACCTCTGTCTATGCCTTTAACTGGCATGTGCTGAAACTCTTTTTCATCAAGTATGCCAACGCTCACAGTGCTCCTAAGTCCTCTTTGGGAATTCTTCAGACCCTTTTCAGGAAACATCTCTTTTCTCTGGTCACAATATCATGAGAAATTTCTGGGAATGAGTTCTTTATAATAGACTATTTTTCTTCCTTGAGTGCTAATACAAACAAGAGTAATGTCATAGTTTTAACTGATGTCTAAGAAACAGAGGAAAATGTTAAGCTTTTCTGTAACAGAAAACATATTTACAATTCCATTCCTTAATGTTCTCTCAGTTATTCTGAAAGAAAAAGACTGAAAGAAAAAAAAAATGCTAGTCCTTTTGTTCCCTCCAAACGTAAAAAACAAAGCTACAAAATAATCTATCTGGTTAACTATCAGAAAGAGGGGAAATCAATTTAGAAGACACCTATTTATCAATATTAGAGCACTGTAGAGTTCTGTCTTTTCATAGCCAAATCAATCCAATTAAAAAAACAACAACAACAATAAATGTTGCATTTAAAGAGGTATTAAACCATCTCATCCTTGAGTTTCACTCAATGTATTAGTGAGACTTTCTGAATTAATTTCTGGTCACATACTGTGGGTTGACGTGACACAACAGCAGTAAATAGTGTACAGCTTTCTGTAAGTAGCTTTCATCATGCCTTAATTCTCTGACGGGTAGAAAATCTTTAAGACTAAATCATTTCTGCATTCTCCTAAGAAACTCTTCGGTGCTAACAAGTACATCACTTCCCCAACTAGTTGATAAACTGAAAAGAAAATATTATTAAGTGATGGTACTTAAGGAAACAGTTAAAAGGAGAATCTCAGAAAATAAGATTGTGATGATGTTATATATAACAAGGAAATTCTCAAACAGCATTGTGAGGGAAGGAAGGGGTCACAGCTGAATAACATATGTTTTTAAAAGGTAAGTTATTCTATAAAGCAATTACCAAAATATGAGAGTTGCTTGTGGTTCTCAACCTTACACTCTGACAGAGAACTTATAATGCAAGACTAAAAGAGCCAATTACTTCAGTACCAAGTTACATAGCTACATCCTAAATTCTGGACTTGGCAGTTCAAAAAAAAAACTCTTGGGAAATTTTCTTCTAAAATCCTCACTAACAACTCTAACTTTATAAATGTATACTCTAAAAAGATGACTGAAAACTAACCAATTAGATGGCAAAGCAGAGAGGGCACTGGCTAAAAAGATTCACCACAGTTCTACCTGTGCCTATACCAGCAACTACCTCTGAGATAGAGTTCATATTTATAATGAAAATTGCAATCATAAAAGGTTAAAAATTACATAGCATTTAGTATGCCAAGGACTTTTCATACAGCATGAAATTTAATTCTTACAATATCCTATGAAGGAGAAACTGTCATGATGCCATAACAATGAAAAGCAGTTGAATAGTGTGTCACTGTGATAAAATATCTGAGATAACCAACTTAAAAGGAGGAAAGGTTTATTTTGGCTCCTGGTTTCTGAGATTTCAGTCTATGGTCTCTTGGCCCTGCTGCTTTGGGATTGTGATAGCACAGTACATTATGTGGGAATCTATGGCAGAGGAGGCCTTATGGTGGCTGGAAAGTCAGACGAGATGAAGGAAGGCACCAGGGTTCCCATATTCCCTACAAGGGCATACCACTAATGACTTAGCTTCCTCCAATAGGCCCACTTCTTAAAAAAATGTATTGGTTCTTTTTAGTTATACATGACTGTAGAATCCATTATGATATAATTATACAGGCATGGAATACATCTTACTCTAGTTAGGACCATATTCTTGTGGATGTATATGATGGTGGAATTCACTGTGCTGTTTTCACATTTGTATGCAGGGAAATTATGTCAGATTCATTAGTGTCTTTCCTTTTCCAACCCCTGGCTCTACCACCTCCCAATAGCATCATAGGTTGGGGACAAATTCTTTAACACATGGATCTTTGGATGACATTCAGAATCAAACTATAGTGAATAGATTGTCGAAGCCCACCCAGTTGCCTTGAGTGGTGGGATCAAAATTCAAACACAATTATTTTCCAACCCCAGAGCCCATTCCTTAACCAACCATTCTGAAGACAAGTTTGACAACCGCCTAAGATGTTCTAAAAAGCTGCTTTCAGCAACAAGATACTAAGATTTATGAGATATGATGGTTTAATAGGGAAATCTCAGGTTTTGAATTAACTATAGCCCAAGCAAACAACTTTTTCTCTAAGCCTCAGATAACACTATAGATGCTCTTTGACTAAAATGTGGTTACTTCTCAATAAACAGATTGTTAGCTGAAAACATCATAAGTCAAAAATGCATTTGTACACCTCACTTACTAAACATCCTAGCTTAGCAACACAGTCCACTGCAGAGTATCAGCTTCCCCTTGTGATCACATGACTGACTAGCAGCTTCAACTCACTGCCATGGCTCAGTGTTGCTACTGAGGATCACACCCACACATCATTAGCCTGGAAAAAGATCAACATTCAAAGTATTGTTTTATAAATATATATATTGTTTTTATACCATCATCAAGGCAAAAGTTGAATCATCTTTTTCTTTTCTTTCTTTCTTTATTTTTGGGCAGGGTATGGGGGATTGAATCCAAGGGTGCTTTACCATAGAGCCGTGCCCCCACCCTTTTTACTTATTTATTCTTTTAAATTTTGAGACAAGGTCTTGCTAAGTTGCAGAGGGCTTTAGTAAATCACTGGCACTAGCCTCAAACTTGAAATCTTCCAGCCTCAGCCTTCCAAACTGCTGGGATTACAGATGTGTACCACCACATCCAGTAAAGTCAAATCATCTTAAATCAGGTACCCTCTGTCTTTACTTCAAAGGCTATCCTAAGCATGAGAGACAATACAACAGCACTAGCCTGCAGTAATAATAATAACAGGTAACATTTGTAAAATGTTATCTGTGTGTGGACACTAAGTATTTTTCCTACATTAAAACATGCAATTTTCAGAATGACCTTAAGTGTACTATTGTTTATATTCTTGTTTTACAGGTGATGAAAGAGTGGCAAAGAGAATGAAATTGTTTTGACCTAAATGTAGTTACTAAGTTGCAGCTCTGGGATGCCCATCAAGACAGAATGACTTACTCAACAAAGCATAATATTTTATCAACTCCTACTGATATACAAAAGACCTCTTTGCTATGCCCCAAAGTCTATATTAGCCTTGCCCAGAGTCTGAGGATGAAACAGTTCATAAGTACATCCAGAGGGCCTGCCTACTTTTGTCATTCAGCTACAACAAGAACTATCTAGAAAGAGAGAGACCATGTATATCATTAAATGTGATTAGGACCATTTTTCTACTTCTTGGATCATCACTCCCTTTGAATTGAAATCATATTATCTTAACTTTATTAATAAAAGCACTGAAGCTATATATATAAGTTATTTTTCTTATTTTTAATCTGGGAGAAATTGTCTCCTTTTCATTTTAAACATTATTTTAATGATATACCTTACTTAACCCAAAAGACCAAAAATAATATCTCAAAATGTAATAAAAATTAAGATATATTAAATCTTGTACACTAAGGACTCAAAATTCAGAGTGTACTTTACATTTACTGCTCATCTCAAGTCAGATTATCCACACTTGAATGCTCAGGATCTACATTAGTGGTATCAAACATTAGTGGTATCAGCCCTGGTGTGAGTGGTTTCAGTGAGTTCTGGTTGCTGTTATTTCCAGGTCTCTTTTTACTTGGGCTGCTCAGAAGTGTCTTCCAATTTCCTGTCTCAAAGGTACAAGCCTGGAAAGAGTAGGATCCCCAAGTTGTGGTCCTTGACTCCCGCCCACTGTTTTCATCATTACACCCCTGTCCTCAGTTCTGTCTAGTGACTCTGTCATACCCTGTGGCTCGCTCTTCTAGTCCTCCTCCAGAGGAAGACGGAGGGAGGCAGGTGGAAGGTGCAGTTACCAGGCCATGCAGGATAGGCAAGGATGTTAGTCTTTCAACATTGACTTAATATTCTTTTACTCCTGCTTCCACAGATTTACAGTTCTACTGAATCCTGATCCTGTCTGGAATCTCACTTTAGATTTCACCTTGCAGATTTGTTTTATCTTGTTTTACTTCTAAATCGATCTTCTAGGCATTTAAGGCAATTTCTACAAGTACAGTTGCTCATTGGTTAATAATGGACATGTTCAGATCACTGTATTGTTAGGCAATATTGTTATCATGCCAACATCATAGAGTGAACTTACACAAAGTCATATGGTTAAGGCATCACTAGGCAATATAATCTTATGGGACCACAGTCATGAATGCCATCCATCACTGATCAAAAATTCATTTATTCAGCGAATGACTAGATATTCTGTTATTTTCTCCCCTGCTATTGTTCTCCCTTCCTTATCTTTTTTTAAATAAAGGTTTTTATTTTGACATCATTATAGATTCACAGGCAAATTATAGAAAAAATACAGAAAGATTCCATATAACCTTTAGCCAATTTTACTCCACAGTGATAATATCTTGCACAACTATTATATAGGATATTGACATTGATACAGACAAAATGCAGAATATTTCCATCATCACAAGGATCATGTTACTGCTCTTTTTAAAAATATTTTTAGATGTTGATATATTTTTATTGTCATTCATTTATTTAAATGTGGTGCAGAGAATTCAACCCAGGACTTCACACATGCAGGGCAAGCACTCTACCACTGAGCCACAATCCCAGCCCCCAACTTAAAACTCTTTTATAGCCAAATCCACTACCCTTCCAGCCCATCCTTCCTTATTACTTGCCAACAAGTGATCTGTTTACATTATTTTGTCTTTTCAAGAATGTTATTCAAATGGAATCATATAATATGTAGGCTCTTGGTTTTGGCCTTTTCCACCCCCACAAAATAATTCCCTAAAGACTTGGGTAAGAGTGGGTTTCATCCCAGGGATGCAAGGTTGGTTCAACATCAGGAAATCAATAAATGTCATTCACCATATCAACAGACTTAAAGTCAAGAATCACATGATTATTTCAATAGATGCAGAAAAAGCATTTGATAAAATACAGCACCCCTTCATGCTCAAAACACTAGAAAAAATAGGGATAGTGGGAACATTCCTTAACATTGTAAAGGCCATCTATGCTAAACCCATGGCTAATATCATTCTAAATGGTGAAAAACTGAAAGCATTCCCTCTAAAAACTGGAACAAGGCAGGGATGCCCTCTTTCACCATTTCTATTCAATATCGTCCTTGAAACTCTAGCCAGAGCAATTAGACAGACCAAAGAAATTAAAGGGATACGAATAGGAAAAGAAGAACTCAAACTATCCCTATTTGCTGATGATATGATGGTATACTTAGAGGAACCAGGAAATTCCACCAGAAAACTTTTAGCTCTCATAAGTGAATTCAGTAAAGTAGCGGGATATAAGATCAATGCACATAAATCTAAGGCATTTTTATACATAAGCGATGAATCTTCAGAAAGAGAAATTAGGAAAACTACCCCATTCACAATAGCTTCGAAAAAAATAAAGTATTTGGGAATCAATCTCACAAAAGAGGTGAAAGACCTCTACAATGAGAACTACAGAACACTAAAGAAAGAAATTCAAGAAAACCTTAGAAGATGGAAAGATCTCCCATGTTCTTGGATAGGAAGAATTAATATTGTCAAAATGGCCATACTACCAAAAGTGCTATACAGATTCAATGCAATTCCAATTAAAATCCCAATGATGTACCTTGCAGAAATAGAGCAAGCAATTATGAAATTCATCTGGAAGAATAAAAAACCCAGAATAGCTAAAGCAATCCTTGGCAGAAAGAGTGAAGCAGGGGGTATCGCAATACCAGATCTTCAACTCTACTACAAAGCAATAGTAACAAAAACGGCATGGTATTGGTACCAAAATAGAAAGGTGGATCAATGGTACAGAATAGAGGACACGGACACAAACCCAAATAAATACAATTTTCTCATACTAGACAAAGGGGCCAAAAATATGCAATGGAGAAAAGATAGCCTCTTCAACAAATGGTGCTGGGAGAATTGGAAATCCATATGCAACAGAATGAAACTAAACCCATATCTCTCACCATGCACGAAACTAAACTCAAAATGGATTAAGGATCTCGGAATCAGACCAGAGACCTTGCATCTTATAGAAGAAAAAGTAGGTCCAGAGCTTCAACATGTCGGCTTAGGACCAGACTTCCTCAACAGGACTCCCATAGCACAAGAAATAAAAGCAAGAATTAATAACTGGGATAGATTCAAACTAAAAAGCTTTCTCTCAGCAAAGGAAACTATCAGCAATGCAAAGAAAGAGCCTACAGAGTGGGAGAAAATCTTTGCCAATCATACTTCAGATAGAGCGCTAATCTCCAGAATCTATAAAGAACTCAAAAACTCTACACCAAGAATGTAAATAATCCAACTGACAAATGGGCTAAGGAAATGAATAGACACTTCACAGAAGAAGATATACAAGCAATCAACAAACATATGGAAAAATGTTCAACATCTCTAGTAATAAGAGAAATGCAAATCAAAACCACCCTAAGATTCCATCTCACCCCAATTAGAATGGCAATTATCAAGAATACAAGCAACAACAGGTGTTGGTGAGGATGTGGGGAGAAAGGTACACTCTTACATTGCTGGTGGGGTTGCAAATTAGTGCAGCCACTCTGGAAAGCAGTGTGGAGATTCCTTAGAAAACTTGGAATGGAAACACCATTTGACCTAGCTATCCCACTCCTTGGCCTATACCCAAAGGACTTAAAATCAGCATATTACAGAGATACAGCCACATCAATGTTCATAGCTGCTCAGTTCACAATAGCCAGATTGTGGAACCAACCTAGATGTCCTTCAATTGATGAATGGATAAAGAAAACGTGGTATATTATATATACAATGGAATATTACTCAGCCATAAAGAATGATAAAATTATGGCATTTGCAGGCAAATGGAGGAAACTGGAGAATATCATGCTAAGTGAGATAAGCCAATCTCAAAAAAACAAAGGAAGAATGATATCGCTAACAAGTGGATGATGACACATAATGGGGGGTGGGAAGGGTTAGTGTTGGGGTTGGAGTTGGGTTTAGGGAGGGGAGCAGGAATGGAGGAAGGAAGGACTGTATAGATGGAGGGGAAGGGTGGGAGGGGAGGGGGGGAAGGGAAAAAATGGCAGAATGAATCAAACAACATTACCCTATGTAAATTTATGATTACACAAATGGTATGCCTTTACGCCATGTACAGACAGAGAAAAAACATGTATCCCATTTGTTTACAATAAAAAAATAAATAAAAATAAAATAAAAAATAAAAAGTTGCAAGCCAAAAAAAAAAAAAAAAAGAAAAAAGACTTGGGTAAATAGTTTCATGTATCCATGTTCTTTGTTGACTAATACTTCATACTACAGGTGTATCACTATTTGTTTAATCATTCATCCAATGGAGGACATCTGTGTTGTTTCCAGTTTGGAGCTATTACAGTAAAGTTGCTATGAACACTGGGGTACAGACTTTTGTGTCAATGTAAGTTTTCACTTCTTTGGGATAAATGTCAAGGAGTACGTGTTTGATTTTGTAAGAAACTGTGAAACTATTTTCCACAGTGACTATGACATTTTATATTCTTACCAGCAATATGAGTATCTAGTTTCTCTGCATCCTCATCATCCTCATCAACATTTGGCATTATCTATTTTTATTTTAGCCATTCTCTAATAAATGAGTAAGAATATCTCATTGGTATTTTAATTTTTATTTCCCTGATGGCTAATAATGTTCAGCATCTCTTATATTTATTTATTTATTTATTTATTTATTTATTACGGTGCTGAGGATTGAACTCAGGGCCTTGTGCACGTGAGGCAAGCACTTTACCAACTGAGCTACATCCCCAGTCTCTCAGTATCTCTTCCAGTGCTTCTTTGCTACCTGTACAACCTATTTGGAGAGATGTTTCTTGGTGACTTCTACCTATTTTTAATTGAACTGTTTGGTTTTTGATTGTTGAGACTGAGAGTTCTTTATATATTCTAAATACCAATCCTTTTTAAGTATGTGATTTACAAATATTTCTCCTACTCCATAACACTAGTTTTTTATCACTTAATGAACAGTGAGCAAAAGCAAAAGTTTAATTCTGATGCAGTTCAATATATTCTTTTATTTCCTTTTTGTGGATTATGTTTGGTGTTCAAGGCTAATCACCTTTGCCTAGTCATAGATCCCAAAGATTCTCTCTTCTGTTTTCTTGTAAAAGTTTTACTTTTTACATTTAAATCCATGATACATTTTGAATTAATTTTTACAAGGTGTGAGACATAGTTTAAGAAGTCTTTTTTGTCCGTTGGTCTAGGATCATCTTTGAAAAAGATTCTTTTTCTTCTATTGAGAAAAATTGCTTATTTATAAAAAATCAATTTGGTATATGCATTTGGGTCTATTTTGGGGAGCTCTTTATTCTGTTATAGTGATCTATGTATCTATTACTCCATGATAGTCATACTGTAGCTATGTAATAGGATTTGATATTGGGTAGACTGATTTTTCTCACTTTATTCTACTTTTTCAATATTGCTTTAGTTACTCCAGTTCCTGTTTCCACATAAAATTTTAGAAAAACCTCACCTATAAATGAAAAAAAAGCATACTGGAATTTTAATAGGAATTGCATTAACTCTGCATATTGATTTGAAGATAAATGTTATCTTTACTATGCAGAGATTTCCAAACCATGAACACAATATATTTCTCCATTTCTTTATATTTTCTTTTATTTCTTTCATCAGCATTATGCAGTTTTTGTCATATAAGTTTGATAAGTGTTTTATTAAATTTATATCTGATTATTTCACTTTTTTGGGGGGTGGAGCAGTACTAGGATTGAACCCAGGAGTACTTTGCCACTGAGCCACATCCCCAACCCTTTTTTAGTTTTTATTTTGAGACAGGTTCTTACTAAGTTG
This sequence comes from Sciurus carolinensis, assembly GCF_902686445.1. Taxonomy (NCBI): domain Eukaryota; kingdom Metazoa; phylum Chordata; class Mammalia; order Rodentia; family Sciuridae; genus Sciurus; species Sciurus carolinensis. The sequence continues at coordinate 59,504,907 of NC_062229.1, forward strand.
CTTAGGGCCTTGCTATATTGCTAAGTCTGGCTTTGAACTCTTCCTGCTTCAGCCTCCTGAGCTGCTGGGATTATCAATGTGTACCACCATGCCTGATGGTATTTCACATTTTTGAGGTATTACATATAACATATTTTAATTTCAGTGCCCATATAATCATTACTAATATACAGAAATACAATATTTTTAATGCTTATCTTATATTCTTCAATCTTATTGTCAATGGCAAACAGTGTTAGTTCTCTTTATTTCTTTCTAACTCTATGCCTTTTGTTTCCTTTCTTGCCTAATTTACATTTGCTAGAATTTATTGCATGTATTGAATGGGAGCAGCTAGATGAACTTCTTTGCCTTTTTTTTTTGGCAGTGCTGGGGATTGAACCCAGGGCCTTGTGCTTGCAAGGTGAGCACTCTACCAACTGAGCCATATCTCCAGCCCTGCCTTATTTCTTGATGCTTTGTAGGAAATATTCAGTCTTTTCATCCTTAAATACATTAGCTCTGGTTTTTTATAGATCTTTTCATCAAGCTGAAGAAATTCCCATCTATTCTTATTTTCTATTACTGATATTGGTAATTTGTGCCTTCTCATTTTCATTGTCAGTCTTGCTAGAGATTTATTAGGTTTATTAACTTCTAAAAAGAACCAGCTATTCCTTTTTAAAAAATTTAAGTTTGCATGATGTATCTTTTGTCATCTTTTTGCTTTCAATCTGCTTAATTGTTACATGTGATGTAAACCTGTTATATAGTTGGGATACATTTTGTTTTTGAACAACTCCACTAATCTCTGCATTTTAAATTGTATATTTGTACAATTTAACTTTAACATAATTATTGATATTTGAAGACCTTTCCTGAAATTTTTATATTTTGTTTTTTGTTTATTTTTTGTTTGTTCTCTTTGGGTTTTTTTGGTTTTCTATCTTCCATACTTTTTGGAAGCTATTTTAAACATTTTTGGGGTTATAGTCTCATTTATCTAAAGTGTTTTTGAGTGTATCACTTGGTATAGTTTCAGCAGGTACATTAGGTATCATACTGCATATTCATAACTCATACCAATTTCAGGTGTCATCATTTTATCAGTTTGAATGAAGTATAAAAATTTTACCTTTCTTTACATCCCTTTACCCTCCTTCATTTATAAAACAATCATCTTAAATTCTTTCTCTGCATCCACATCAGAGTGTTATAATTTCTGTCTCAACCTTTAAACATAATTTAGAAATCTTGAGAGGATCAATATTTTTGTTCGCTGCCTCTTATTTCTTGCTAATATTCCAGGATTCCATTTTTAATCAGTTTTTTTTTTCCATTTAGATGGGTATCTTTAGTCATTCTTTTAAGGTAGGGCTGCTGACACATTTTCTTTGTTTTCTTTCATCCAAGCAGTTCTTAACTCCCCTCTTCATTCCTGAAGGTTATTTTCACTGGTTATAGGATTCTGGGTTGACTGTTAATTGTATTTTCATTCTGTATTTGAAAACTTTAAGCTCCAAAGTATCAATAGAAATTCAAAGCTCATAGAGAGTTAATAAAATGTACAATGGACCAGATCTTATTGAATTGAAATGGCACCAAGCTACAAGAAACTCTTGATTTTGGCAGGAGGAACAGATATGTAAAAATAATTACAATAACTTGTGATAAGTACAATAATGTGCTTATTTTGAACAATGCCCATAGTGCTGACTAGAGAGAATAAGCAGCACTACTTGGGAAAATCAGTGGAAGTTTCTCAGAGAAGATGTGTGAAATGGATTATTTTAGTCAACTTGCTATGACTAAGAGACATGACAAGAACAATTTTAGAGGAGGAAAAGTTTATTTGGAGGCTCACAGTTTCAGAGGTCTGAGTTGATAGATAACAGCGTCCATTTCTCAGGGCTCAAATTAAGCAGAGCATCATGGCAGAAAAGTGTGGCAGAGGGAAGCGAGAGGAAAGCAAGAGAAAGGAAAGAGATCAGGAAAGAGAGAGAGACCCCACTTACCAGATACAAAATATATATCCCAGGGGCTGGGGTTATAGCTCAGTGGTAGAGTGCTTGCCTAGCACATATGAGGCCCTGGGTTTGATCTTCAGCACCACATTAAAAAAATAAAGGTGTCTTTTTATATGTATATTTCCCAAAGGCATGCCCCCAGTGACCACCTTCTCCAGCCACACTCTACCTTCAGTTACTACTCATTTAATCCCTGTAAGGGGATTAATTAGCATATTGGGCCAAGGCTTTCATAACCCAATCATTTCACATGTAAGTCTTCCTGCTTTGTCTCACCTATGAGCTTTTAGGGGACACCTAGTATGTAAGCCATAACACAAATTCTGAAGGTTGGGTAGTAAAAGGAGTTCCCAAGTGTAGGGGGAAACAAGCACAAAAGCTGGGAGAAAATCGGAGAAGATGAGACATTTGGGAAATGATAAAAACTAATACTTATTTGAAGTTCAGAACATCTATAAAAGCAAGTGGAAAAAAATGACAAAGACAGATAAGAAAAGAATATTGGGGGCCCTCATTCTCAGACTTTATTCTGTGTACCAGCAGGAGCTGTCGAATAGGCAAAACTGGTGAAAATGGTATTTAAAGCAATGATGGCTATTTTAACACCCTTTTTAAAGTAGCTTTTCTCAGAGTTATTAACATTATCTTTAGTCTAATATGTACCAAAATTTAGTTTATGGACTGATAGGATGTGTTAAAGGCCAATAAAAATAGGAGACTCAGCTGAGTCTCTGCTTTCTAAGCTTCATTGTAAACACCCTCCATCCTGTCTGCCGAATGATTTCAGCGTCTCTGTAATCAATGAATGAAGCAGCATGCAATGAGATCATGGCTAGATGGCAGCACATTAAGTGAAGCGTTTCAGCTTTCCTGCAGCTTTGAAGTCCCTGGCTTTTGTCATTTTTTGTCAAAACATTAATATTTCTTAATATTTTGGATTCTTTACTAAATGAAAAATCTTCAATAGCAGTGGCTCAGAAGAAAATATCAGATTTACCCAGGTTCTCATATTCACACTTTGCTCCAAAAATACTCCATTCCCAGAGACCTCCAGAGTTCAATGCCTTCCATAGGCCCATGTTTAGTATGCTGACCCTTTACCCGGCCACATACTCTCCCCTCCTCCTAGGAGTATTCAGAGTCTGTTCTAGGATGGAAATGGAACTCTTTTCTGCCTTTGCATAGGTGAGTATCACTTTTGAGAATTGGTATCATACTTTTGGTGAAATATTATGTCAGAAAAGGAAAGAAAAACACAGCATAATGAAAGGTCTTTCTATGATAACATAAGGGCTTACTTAGCTACTTTCTTATTTCCTTTTCAGTCTAACTATTAAAAAGAAAGGAGTGCCACCTTCATGCTGCCTCTCAGAAATAATCAATTGTCCTTGCCTTAGAATAAAGAAGGCAAGATCCACGTGAGGACTGGATCTAATTTAGACCTGGGGGTGAGGTTTCTTCAGGTTTGAAATGGCAAATTTTAAAAACAGACCAAAGAAGCATGAAAGTTCCACTTCAAAAATGAAGATGTGAGCTAAAATATTAACAGACAGGGAGTAAGAAGCCAAAAATTGTCACCCTGGTTAGGCTAGGACACACTTTAGATTAGGAGGAATTTTATTTGCATTCCTTTACCATTAAAGATAATTTCTCTTTTAATTCCCAGTTATCTTCTGTTACATTTATTGTTTTCTTTTTTTCTCTCTATATTTGCTGTTCTAAAGTAAGTTAACTTCATGAGTATAAATTAGAATCTTCATGAGTGCCAACACCATACTCTTTCAATGAACTCAATTTGAATGAATCAGGTGGAAGATTATTTCCACAAAGTTCCCAGGTTTTCTTGTGCAAGTGTCCTTTCCAAAAATACCTATCAGCCTTGTCAAGTAAGTACTAAAATTCCTTCCTACCTGTTAGCTTGTTAATTAAATTTCAAAGGCCGGTATGTAAAAGAGGACAATAGCTCAAACCAATCTGGAAATTACCTTTTCTGGATAGGTAAAGTGCGGTCAGATTTATTTAGAATTGATCGTACACTCCCTCCACTCTTTAGGTGTTTTGTTCCCCCACACATACTTCGTGATTTCTTTTTTCTGTGCTGCCTTCAGGTTGTTCTCAGATAATTATGCAACAAATTATATCTGAATTACTTTCAAGTAAATAGGGAGACCAGCATTTTCTGAAGAAAAGCAGAGAGAGCCTATCAGAAATATTCTGAACTTTTGCCCACATCAGGGTATGACTTAAACAACAGCACCATTTCATATATTCATAGTACAATGTGATGTAAAATAGATGTGTGTTAAGTGTCTAAAATTAATCAAATACAATTTCATGAGTTAGTGTCATTATATAGCACTCACCATACTTGACAACAGAAAAAAAGAAGAAAAATCTATGTCCTTAATCACAATAATCCATTTCTGATTTTTACTTTAGACTATCCATATTTATTTTACCCTCTTGCATTTGGGGCACAATTTTATCTAAAGAACCCAAAATCTAATTCTTTACTAGTGTGTACCACATGGAACTTCACATTCTCTTAAATGGTAGGACAGATTTTTGAACACTTAATATCCTTTTGTAGGTTGTCTTGTTTAGAAGAAATGAAAGCTAAGAGTGTGGCACTAAAGGACAAGCTGTCAATCTATTAAACAAATTCCTGTTGAAAACCAACTGCACGCATTGTGTATTAACGTAATTTATTAGGACAATTAGAACGCATCCTTGTTGTCTTTTAATTAGATCATTCCTTGTTCTGGTAATTACACTAGACAAGGGAGAATAATAGTTTCAGGATTCTAAAATCATCTGTAGACTATGTGGAAGGAGAATGATCAATAATGCTAATCTACTGGAACACTTAAATTCTCAGAAAGAGATCCTTTATAATGAGCATTCCTTTGTATAATCAGCATTATTTCTCAAAGTCTATGCTTATCTTTCCCAAAGTTGAAAACTAAAGATATTGGACAAATAACAGATATTTATTCCACTGTCAGAAACCCAGTCCAGCTGGGCCACCTCTGGCCTCCAGTGGCTCAGACATTGCTTCACTCCCTTGCAAAATGCCAACAAGTGACCGCAAATGAAAGATTTAAGATTCCATGCAGAGCAGCACGTCCAGCTGTCTGAATGCCTAACAGAAGAACACAGGGCTTTTAAGCTCTAGTCCTACACAAGAAATCATAAACTTCCTCAATTTAAAAATACAGTCAAATGGGTGAAATTTTCCCATATAAGAGGAAACTACTAAATAGATTTTTTTAAAAGAACAACTGTTACATTTCCATACATGAAGACATTTTTTTGCAGACATTAATAGACAGACTGTTTATAGAAAAGATATCTGACTTTCACTGGCTGACGACTTTAGATGTGAGCTGGACTTGTTTCTCTGGTGTCACTCTTAGAGATCACAGGGAATTCAATTGCCCCAAGGACTCTTCTATGCCCTATACAATTGTCACCAAGCATGGTACACATCCTGGAAAGCAGCTTTGAAAACTTCTAGGATTCCAAATCTTGACAACATCATAAGCAGGCATATTCTGTCCTTGAGGACAACCCTACAGTTGAGTGGAATGATGCTGGTATACACAGAGTTGGCACCAGTGAATCTGGAGTTCTCGGTAATGATGGGCAATACAAATATCCCACCAATAGCCCAGATTACAGGAATCTCATTCTGCCTCAGTCAATGAAAGTCCTAATGAGACCATGTCTAGACAGTATTGATCTCCCACCAGGAAAAAAAAAAAATCAGAGTGTGACTTCTTTTCTAGCTTAGTCCAAATGACATCCAAATCATGATCTTTCATTCACACATTGCTAATGCTTTTCATAACCAGACATTTTATCAACGAGGCAGCCAAGGACCCAAAAGCTTCTTTTCAAGATATATGTGCTGTTTTTTAAAAATATCCTAAAACCTTTGATATTCAAATAACAGACAAGAAAGTTACTTAAACCTATTAAAGAACCTAGAGACATTAAATTAGTTTTTAATGTATCTTTTTTACCCCCTTGCTAGGCAAAGGAAATAGACCTTTAAAAAAATGAAAGTCCTCATAACTCGAAAAGGTAATAAGTGAAGTTAACATGGGCCAAATATCTCAAGGAGAAATCATTAGCTTAAGTCATCCAAAAGATTTTCCAGGAGCAGAGGAGCACCCCTGTCCATCCCAGTTGGGAAGACATGGTTCTCCATATATTATAGTTTAGATACGTAATACCCCCCCACAAAGACTCATGTGTTAAAGACTTGGTCCCCAGCTGGTGGTACTATTGGAGGTTTAGGGGTTTAGAGGAAGGGGTAAGCCTTTGAAGCCCCACTTCCCCCATCTCCTTCCCAGTTTTCATAAGTACAGCTGTGTTCCACACCACACTCTCCACCATGATATTTGGCATCTCCTCAGGCCTAAAACCATGGGGTCAGGAGACCGTAGACAGAAATTTCTGAAACAATGAGCCAAAATAAATCTTTCCTCCTTTAAGTTATTAATCTAAGGTGTTTTTGTCACAGTGATGTAAAGCTAACACCATTCAAGTACCTCTTCAAATTTTCAGGGGTGCTGCCAAAAACTTAGGGGTTTCCCACTATTCTAACTTCCAGACTGGTCAGATGTACCAGGCACAATACTATCCTTGAGGAACCAAAGATTTGCATTTCAGCGCCCTGTGGTGAGGCAGTTCAAAGCTAGACTGAGTATTACATGTGCCCTAGAAAGGCAGGAAGGGAGAGAATACGGTTTATTAACTCCACTGGGTATGGAGTGGAAAAGTTTCCCAGGCAAGGTGGTGGAGAGCTAGGACTGGGAATCACAAGTTAAAGGGGAACAACAGAGAATTCTCTCTCACTCTGGGGCTGAAATGGAGTCATGACTGCAGCATCCAGGTTGTTCCAAAGAATGAAAAACTTCACAAGGCAAGTCTTTCACTCAATCAAGGAAAATGACACAAGGGCCTTATTATGATGCAACGATGTCAAGGTACAAATCTAACCTGTGGAAGAATGCTAAGGAAAAACACAGCCAGAGAGAGACTGCCACCACTATCACTAGTTCCATATAAATGTCACCTAGAGGCAAAGTTTTTATTTCTATGGATGCTAATCAAAGAGTACTGCATGTCTTGGGAATACTTTGCCCTCTCAAGTAACCAGAAGAAAGTTCTTGGGTCTACAAGTTCTTGTGCTGGATTTTGAATCTTTTTGGCATTTTTCTCCCCAAACTAAAATTTAAAAGACCAACAGCAGGGACACTTGGATAACTAGAAACCTTATCTACTGATAGCAAAGTCTGCTTCCCCAAATGTACTGTGTATAATTTCTCGCAAGCATAGTAAAAACCCTGTACTTGTCTGAAATAAAATGAAGGTAAGCCAATCATGAAATTCCTTCTCTTGGTATTAATGAATGTTACCAGCACACCAAGGTAAGCAAGAGAGAATGACACAGCTTTCACCTTTTTCTTCTCATTCAATAAAGGTAACAAAAGCAGGTTCTGGGCAAAGTACATGATTTTGGCATATTTCCAGGAGACAATATTAATTTGGAGTACCTGCATCCTTCCACACTGGGGTTAAGGTGAGTATGAACATATTTATTCCTAGTTATCAACCTAGACAGTGGTGAAAATTAGAGCTTGGATAAAAGACATGCAACCTACTTCAAAGTAAGGCAAAGAGAGTTATGATGTAGGATAATTTTGTTGGAGAAACTTAACTCTCTCTAGGTACAGATTCTAGCAAATACCTTATAAATTACAAAAATATGCATTATATATTGTGTATGGTAGAATCTTATTCAACAATTCTGATTTGTTCAATGTTAATTAGCCAAACTGAACAGATTTTCTCTGTTGATTGGTTAATAGACTTAAATATCAATGAACTTAGCAGAAGTATACGTAGTAAGTTCTAGAAATAAGAAATAAATCAAAAAGAAATGATGTACCCCATTTGTGTACAATGAATCAAAATGCAGTCTGTAAAAAATAAATAAATTTTTTAAAAAGAAAGAAATCACACATATTAACACAGAGGAAGGGAGGCATTTTGTGCCATCTTGGAGAATAGATTTAAGTATTTCATAAAAATTATTGACTCTGGCAGGAAAAACCATACACATAAACCCAGAGCATTCTTGCTCCTGACTCCACAATTACAGGAGCCCAAGGATGAAACCTGTTTCTTAAAACTTCCCCGGAATGTAATTCAACACATTGTCTATTTTTTAAAAAATGTTTTCTGCCTTTTAATGTCAAGTGATAATTTTTTCCAATGACTAACTAAATATGCCTCTCTGTGACATAAATCAGTTCTTCTTTAGTACCCCAGTGAAGACCCAGAGGCTATTATTCTCCATCCCCTCTTATAACAATCACAATTCAGCTCTTTTCTTTTCTAATATGATTAGTCATATCTATGATTATCTTCCAAACTTAGTTGAAATTTCCCTGAATCATTTTAAAATCAATACAAGGCCTAAAAAATGTTCTACCAGATTTAATGCAAAGGAAATAAGTGTTTTTTCATTTCTCTTGATTTATTTCTGAATTCAGCTTGGTCTTCATTATTGCTTCATAGCTGCCTTATCATTCAAGTTCCTCTGTGACCTCCTGGTCATTCCCACCCCACCCCGTGCCCCCGCAGTGAGGGCGTGTATTTGTTCACTACGTTGCAATTTTGTGATCTGCTGGAGTTTTCTGCTATAGTACTCTATATTTGTCCCATATTAAAAAGTTACATTCTTTTAGTATTCTACCATTCTTATTTGTTAAATCACTGTGGATATGAAGTAGTTCTCATAGGAATGAATAATTCTTTATTCCCAACTTAGTATACTCATTATATCTAATGTTTTTAAGGGGAATAAAGAAAAAGTTTAAAATAGGTTAGTGTTCCAAGCCTGCCCTTTTCCCATAAAATATTTTGCACAACTTTAAGATAAATATCACATTTTAAAAACTATTACGTGAATGACCAGAGAAATTGAACTGGAAAATTGGAAGGAAAATAAGAGGGGAAAGTAGTCTATGACTGCAGACTAAAGACAAAGAGTATAGCTATTTGAGAGTCAAGTACTGAAAGGAATAGAGAAAGAGAGTACCTGGCTCCTGAACATGCAGAGAGACAAGATTGAAGGAAAGGAGGAGAAAGAAGAGAATATTAAGAGGAGTTGCCATGTGTAAAGCATATGATAATTCTCCAAAGTCTTGGAGCAACATGAGTAAAACTGAGAATTATTTTTTCAATTATTTCATTTGCAATAATATCTAAAGACAGAAAGAATCACACGGGGCCCCAAGATTTATTTAGGTTACAGGAATCTTCTCTAAAGGTGATGTATATTTCAATTTCAGTTTCCTTTAAATGTCATGAGTACACACTACACCAGAAATGAACTTGATCATCCTATAAATTTTCAAGGGCTCTGTCTGCTTTAAATTAAATGCCACCCATTAATTCACAGGTCAATGTCAAGGCCAACCTCACAGACTACTTGAGTAATTAAAAAAATTTATATGAAAACATGAAAAAGGAAGTGTCTGTCAATGTCAAATACATAAAAGACACTCTGGGAGACAATGATTGCCATACTGTAATGCATTTTTAAACTACTGGAATATATCTAAAATGAAGTTCTAAGAAAAAAAATAAAAGAAAAACATTATAAGGTGTATGGTAAGCTTTTTGCATAAGATTATTCAGAAAGTCATAAGCATTTTGGGCTTTGTTGTTTTACTACACAAATCACCCAGCAAAAATTGGAAATAACCTCAGTTGGAATATGGGGGATCTACATGTCTTAATTCGGTTGAGTTATATTATTAAAAATCAATATGGCATAACATAGCATATATTATTCTATTTTTTTTACACTTGCCACCTTCTTTAATACTTGACCACTGGAGGAGCCAGGTGTCCAACACCAGTTGGGAAAGGGGGCACGCTGTCACCTTATTCCAGGGAACAGTCATTTTCCTACAAGTGATCTTGGCGAAAGATGCATGCATTATTCTTAAATACATGCAAGAAACTGAAGCTATATCAAAAAAGTATCACCCTCTATCCAATATACTATATATTTATAAATTAGACTTACTAATAAACATGTACCACATAGTAAGGGCATGTGTGAAACAATGAGAAAGAATGGAGGAATCTACATACATATATAGTGAATGAAAACTGCAAAGCATTCCTGAGGATCTAAACAGCCTATACAAAAATAAAGTCATATCTTAAGGGAGGGAATTTGAATTCTAAAGTCAGAGCCTAAGGCAAACATAACATGTAGTCAAACTTACCAGTGAAGATCACTTAAATCACCTGTAGGGTGCAAGTAATAGTGCTTTGTGTATTCAAGCTGACAGTAAATATTTGAGAACAAACAACTGAGCTAGGCTAAAGGAAGGAAGTAATGAAAAGTCCACAAACAGATGTCTGGGTATTGAAACCACCTTGTCTTTAAGGAGCTACCATTCTCCGTCACTGAGTCTTTACCAGGTAGGTGAGGAAGTATAGTTATAACCCCTCCAACAGGGCTTTTGCCAGTTTTAACATTAACATTTCATAATTTTAATATGTTTATTAAAAGAGGTACTTGTCATTGCTTTTTTTAACATTCACATATGTAATTAGAGTTTACAAATGTACAAAACTTTGGATAACAAACACTTTAAACTTATTTTTCAAACATTCAATTAACCCATTCCCTCCAAACTGTTTGATTACAAAGATGCACGATGTATTATTACCTGTGACAAAAGGTGAGACAAGTCAGGAGAAACAAATACAAGACTTGAGAACATAAGAACATCTAATTCTGTCAATATCAAAAGACAAACTATTTTTTGTAATAGAAAAGGAAACAAAACAAATCCATGTAATTAAATACTAGTTAGATGAAAGAACATTATAGGGTATATAATATTTATTTTCTCTACATAAGTTTGCATATATTTAATGTAAATTGTCATGTTTAAATTTCAAGTAAAGAACATCATACATGTAATTCTTGATGAATCTAAATGTAATGGAATGAAGATTTAAACAGCCCAAAGATCATATCATTTTATTTGGTCATTGTTTTAATGCTTTAGTGTTTTCCTCTTTAATGCATTGGATGAAGCAAATTTTAGAGGTTTTCCACAACCAAAGCATATATAGTGTAGCTGAAAAAACTAAATAGTACACTCTTCAGTATATCAGAAGTAGTGATTGTGATTAAACAAAAATTACTGTAACTCATGGATGATGAACTTACAAAATAATATTTTAGATGTTTTATGATGTTTGCACTGTAATAAAATCAACCTGGATAATATGAGTAAAATGTGCTCAACTATGAATAAATCAAATTTCCAGTTAACACTGGATTGTTTTGGAGTTCTTTTGTCCTCATATTTCATATCAGGAACATATGTTCCCAATTCACCAGGTGTAGTTTTGAACGTGTATAATCCTGGTCCATTCACTCCTTGCTCCCTTTTTTAACATATTCACCTTGAGATGAAGCAGGAATATGGTATTGCACATTTACTAAAAATGTATCCATTGATAGTAGACTAGTTATAGTAAATTAATAAAGGGAGAGGACATTTTCATTTAGAAAACAAGCACTAAATTATAATTTTACAGTCATAACACAAGCTCAAGTTCTTCCTAGGCACAGTGGAACAACCTGGGTCCACTCATTTGTCTGGGGATCATAAGCCTCCACTGTGTTATGTCTCACCATCATATCCCCCAAGAGCATACAATTTATCGCCAAGTAAACAGACCCCCACTGCATCTCTGCTGATGCTCATAGATGCTACAGCAGTCCACATATCTGTTTTGGGATCATATCTCTCCACATAGTTGGAGAGTCCGGAAGTCAAGTTGGGTGCAGGAACATTGTGGTCTCCAATAGCATACAACAGTACATTCCAGGTTGTTACTCCTATGCCACTTCTCCTTTTTGACATTTGTGCACACAGTGTCTCTTTATTAGTATGAAGATCAAAGCATTCTACTGATTTGAGACAAGAACTTCCATCACAACCACCAACTGCATAAAGTTTGCCACTTAGTACTGCCACACCTACTGTGCTCCTGGGGATGGACATGGTGGCAACAAAGTTCCACTGACAAGCCTGAGGGGCCCATCCTTCCACTGTGTTCAGAGAGCTACAGCCATCGTGCCTGCCTATTGCACACATGGACCTTTGAACACAGTTACACCAAGGTCATTCCTATATGTGGACATTGGAGGCATCACACTCCAAGTTTTTATTTTGGGGTCATAGCACTCTACAGTATTCAAAGTCTTCAGTCCATCTTTCCCTCCAACCACATACGGTTTATCATCTAACACTGCAACACCAAACTGTAGTCTCCTCCCATTCATATATTTGCCACAGGAGTTCACATATTTGTACACAGATCATATTTTTCAATGTTTGTGGCTCCTTTTGTTGAATCCATTCCTCCAACTGCAAATAAGGTACCAACAGTTGACTTTCTGGGTTTTGTCCGAGGACTTTGTAACATGGGTCATCTCTCTGGTAATAAATGATATTTCATTGCTTCCATAATGAGTTTCTGACATTCTATATCATCCCAAAAAAGTGCATTATTTTCCATGTCTGCCAGGAACTGTGGTGCAAGAAGAGGCAGCTTAATATAAGCCAAAAGTTTACTGAGATCTTTCCATCCGTGTTCCAAATCATGACGGACCCAAGTAAGAAGTGCATTTAATATTGTCTCCTCGTTTGGAATGTTCATGTCATCACTGACCAAGAACTTTGCAATTTCACTGACTGGCAGTAATATGAATTCCTGGTTTCTGTTTACTTCCATGAAATGTTCCATAGTGTAATTGTGAGCCACTTTATGCAAATCTGTACAACCCTGGGCATCAGCAAAAGAACAGATTCCAAGGCAGTTGGACAGATGAAACTGTTTCATTAAAAACTTAAAGTATGCTTCCAAAACCTGTGAAAGCTGAAGAAGGTAAGCTGTAGATAACAGGCATTCAATATTATTTTGTTTTACTTCAAGGTGACCTGTATATGCATACTGAATCAAGGACCACAATTTGGTTCTACACCTTCCATATTTATTTCTTCTTGTCTTGCTTCTCTGACATCATTAGTAAACAAGGTAGCAAAATAATGAGACATAGGAGAGCTCCAATCTTCCTCTGTTGCTATTTTTCTGGGCATCCCCTCTTCCAGGTATCATATACCACGTCCCCATAGTTCATCCCTTCAGCCATCTGCTGAGGTGAAGCTATGGATATTTTTCAACACATCAGGCTCCGGAGGCAACCAGGGGCCACTGTGGAGTGGGGTGGCCAGGCCAGAGGAGGAGGGCAGGTGGGGGGTGGGAGCTGATGAGCCAAGGAGAGGGATGCTTGGCGCCTCACACCCCCCAGCCCCTTCCTGGCAGCCTCACCCCCTGTCATTGTTAAGATTAAATAGAGCAACATATGGAAGCATCATCTACAGTGGCTCAGAGCAGATAATCAATAAATACACTAGATTTTAATCTGAATATGACTTAACTAGACCCATAAACATACATTTTTTTGAAATATTATATAGAAAAAACAAGAAAATGTGGGCCTCTTCTTTCAAAGTCTGCATTGCCAGTTAGGGCACCTCTAAAAAGTTGTCACTGGCATATTTTAGGCATGGAGGAGATCTCATCCTGGTGCCAATTCTAAGAGGGCATAAGGTGAATTTACTGCACAGAGAAGCACTCCTTTATACTTGGGTCACATCTCAGCAGATTGGCTGCCTGATTGTGGATGCTCTTTCTAAAGACACAACACAGCACAGTGGATTTAGACCACAAGGCTATCAAACAAAGAATGTCCATTTCTTTTCCAAAAAAGCATTCTACCAATTCCACCAGGAAAGTACATGAGCCCATATAACCCATTCTAATCCTAAAAAATAAATTCACCAGTCTCTTACCATCACTTACAATGGATACCTCAAAAATCTAAAATCAAATTCTTTCTTCTCCCTTTTCCTTTCCTCCCTCCCTTCCTTCTTCTTTTCTTCCTTGAAATTTCCACTTATGGTCAATGCACAGCAAAACGGAAAGTCAGATGGACTTTCCTATTAGTCGACATTTCTGTGATATACTCATTTATTTGGTCTTCTTATGAACTCCCTCCAGGTTGCTTCTTGATGGGAATAAGGTATGACAAATGAAATAGAGAACTCGAGGCACAATTTCACCCTTGACATATGAAGACAGAATATTTTTCTCCTGGATTTATGGTGTAATGCAACTCAGACACTTTCTTTTCCCAGGTTTTGCACTTACTCCTTACTGCTGCATACCATCATGGCCACCATCATAAATTTGTAGAATGCTTATGGCTGTAGCCTCTAGGTAGTACCCAAATGATCTGATACAGATAGCGTTGTCTTCAGTTCCCCTTTGGCATTAGTGTAGTTTCCATTTCTGCTCTTATTGAAATATGATTCCAATTACTTTTCATAAGATGTTTTATCTTCCTTTTCTTTCCCTTAAGTTGAATCTCTTTCAGTTTTTCCTTTCATTTCCATGCCCTTCTGGGCTTGAAGCACAGTTAGTTCCTCTACATTTACAGAGGTTTACATCTCCAAATTTAGAAACTCTCAAGAAATTTACTATAAAACTGTATTTTCTAAGATAATTTTTAGCAATGTTAACTAAAAGGAAATCTTTAGGTTCTTGGAATGCCAGGGCCTCAGGTCTCAGCTATAACTTTTATTACATCTCACAACGATGACTAGAATTATAGTACCTTCTAGAACAAGTCAAACCCTTAAAGATGGCCACCCTTCCACCCCCCAGATTCCAACTCAGGCTGTTTAGGAGACCAGTGGTCCAGGTTTTGGAGTTACATAGACATGGGTTCAAGTTCAGCCACTGGCACTTAATTGAGGCGCAACTTTGAGTAAGTCATTTAACCCTTCTGAGTTCCAATTTTCTTGTCTGAAAAAATACCAATATCTACCTAATGAGAACGTTGTGAGGATAAAATGAGATATTCTTGATAAAACATGCACAATGGTTGGTATATCATAAGCACTTGTTCAGAGTAAAATAAATGATATTTTAATGTATGACAGGTTTTTCTTCAAAGAAGCTCACAAAACTGTCTTTAAGAGCAGAATATAAAATAATTATTTAGTGGACCCTATTCTCAAATAAAGTCCATCTCAGTATTTTCACACTTGAGAAATTATTATATTTTAAAGCTGAAATTAAAAATTGAGAACAAACATAAAGAGTTAGGATTCAGAACCAAAACATAGATAACCAGTTATAAATTTGGACATTTATCATTAAGAATCTCTATTCTCCAAAAATACATACCTTTTAAAATACATTTAATGCATTTACCCATGGAGACTGAATATTTTTATCATTGGTTGCAAACCTGTCTCCTGAAAGGGAAAACTATGTAATTATACTGCAGACTTCACAAGTTAACCTTTTATATGTGGAAGAACAAAAGTAGACAATAAGAGATTTAGAAGAGACAGAGGAGAAGAGAAAGAGGGAGAGAGAAACAATAAGAATGTAAGCAAAGAGGTCCAGTGAGGATTATTATTTGGCTTTTGGCCCTTCCATGTAGCAACATAGATAGTATAATCATACCATTTATGATTGCTGTCAATTCTCTCCATAGAAACAGACTGAACAATGGGACACCTCCTACTTCTCAACACAAAGAGAGAAAAATTGTCATTTCCTTACAGGACATTTTCCAAAAGGGGAAAAATATAGAGATAGGGATATAGTTATAAAAACATTTTTTTCCATATATAATGTGTTATTTTATATATATATAAAATGTATATATATAAAATGTATATATATATATATACATAAATAAAATGTATATATATATACATTTTCCTTACTATGATTCCAAAAATAAAGTTAAATATCAAAGTGGAATGATGGAATTATTTGGGTCAATACAACAGATTAAGTCAGGATTTTACTCTGAGAGATAAGTAAATTCTTTTAGGGTACAAGAATGAAAAATTCATTGATCCATCCTGATCTGTAAAAAGAGCACTCTGATCTACTTTTGTATCAATCAAACTTGCTTTTAAATGCTATTTCTGCTATTTACTTGGGCAAGTTTCTTATCTATTATGTGCTTGGCTTTCTCATTCTTAAAATGGACAAAAAATATCTGTAAGGAGGAGAATATTAGGCTTGTCATTCTCTCCCTATATTCCATCTCTCTTCAAGGAACAACTCTTGATTAGATTGACCAATTGAAGCTTGATAAAACTTATTTACAAGGTAGCAGAGTCATTGTAAAACAAGGCTTCCTTCCCCTATTTCTAATTCTTTTCTAAGTTGGGGAAAGTCTGCTCTCAGCGCAGGCAACCATTTCCTTCTCTCTCTTGCCTTCTTTTCACCTTTAGGCAACACCTCTGTGAGCCAAGATGATATCCAGGGTCCCCACTCCTCACTCCACACCTCGTTCTTCCCCATCCCCTCCACTGTCCTCCACTCAGAATTCTGAACATGCTGTTTGTTTGAGGAGAACCATTTAGGAAGTAACAGGAAGTCCCATTTAAGACCTCTACCAGGTTGCCATACGTTTATCATTGTTCTCCTCTGGAAGGTACTGAGCACTGGTGCAACAAATAACAAAGTGAGTAGTCCTTAGTGAGTGGTCCTTTCCACTAGAGGGACTCCACACTAACTTTGCCCTCTGTCTGAAATGCTTGCATCTTTAAATCATGACCCTTTGGATCACTCAGCTCTCAGCTGGAATGTTCTCTTTACAGGGAGGCCTTCCCTGACCACCCATCTAAAGCAGCCCCTCACCAGCACCAAGTTGCTCCATTATATCCATTTTTACTCTG
Organism: Sciurus carolinensis; assembly: GCF_902686445.1. Classification (NCBI taxonomy): domain Eukaryota; kingdom Metazoa; phylum Chordata; class Mammalia; order Rodentia; family Sciuridae; genus Sciurus; species Sciurus carolinensis. Next base: position 59,521,801 of record NC_062229.1, read on the forward strand.
TTAATGAAGCTCATCACATATGTGTTTGTTGTTGATTCCTACCTACTTCCCAAATAGACACACACATCAAACACCATCAGGACAAAACAGGTGTCTAGTTTGTCACTTGTTTATCCAGAGTCAAAGGCCTGTCACAGAGTAGGTGCTTGCCTGCCACCTCCTATGCCCTACCAGATTCGACGGAATCCCTTAAAAAGCTCTCCTCAGCTCACCAGGGCACCAGTTAGTAAAATGAAGATTTCTAAATTCTAATCAAGGCATCTCATCTTATAAATTTCTTTTCTCTAAAATTAATTTATATAACCTACTCATCAGTAGGGCAAAAATAATTTACCTTATTTATATTTTTAAATAAACTAAATATAAGAAGCACAGTCTGTGAATGCCTCATATACCTAAAAGAGAGACAGCAGATGCCTTTTATACTTACAAGAATGGTTCTAAAAAAATTGTTTATACTCACTCCTCTGTCACCATAAACACAATAGAAAGCTCATATTTACAATCCTGACCATACCTGCAAGGGGATTCAGGTTATTCTTTGAAAAGATGGAATCTAAAGCCATAATCTTCTTTTATTTGGGGTGGGGGATGGTACCAGGAATTGAACTCAAGGACACTGGACCACTGAGTCACGACCCTGGCCCTATTTTGTATTTTATTTAGAGACAGGGTCTCACTGAGTTGCTTAGCACCTTGCTGTTGATGAGGCTGGCTTTGAACACATGATCCTCCTGCCTCAGACTCCAGAGATACTGGGATCATAGGCCTGTGCCACCACGCCTGGCTAAAGCCATAATCTTCTTGAAAACATAGCCAGTTAACATTTTCTCTCCCCATCCCACTTCCAGTACTGAGAATCCAATCCAGGACCAAATATATGCTAGCAAACACTGCCCTCTGTACCAAAGAGCAATGTCCTCAGCCCAAAGATTTCCTCTTAAGAAAGTCACAATCCCAGGCCAAAGATAGCTTACTGTCACATTAAATTGGGGATAAATTCTAAGTTGGAGCTTAGAGAGTTCCTTGGAAATCTCTTCAATTTCTCACAAATCAAACATGGTACATCCATGAGATCCAAACAAAGGTTTTCTCCACACATTAGCACAGGCAGCCATTTCTTCAATTGAGGATCAAATGAAGTTTCTGGTGTAAGTTTACTAGTTCTATATTTTTGAATGCAGAACAGATTAGGTCAATCACACTAACAGGTTCAGGAGGACAAGGACAAGACTGCCTCCCATCTCCCATATCCCATTTACTAAGAAGCCTACATCCATCAAGGGAATATCAAACAATTGCTGATATTATTTAAGTTGGAATGCCTTACTTTTCCTTTTTTGTTTTCAATTCTATGTGGTTATGTTGGCAAAAGTTGAATGCACACAGGTGCAACCCCATCCTATTCCTATGGAGATTGTCAAGTTAAAAAATAAAAGATGCCAGTCCTACAGAACTATGTCATTCTGTGTGGAACCCATTTTGCACTGACAAAGAATGAAGACAGATTATCACACTTAGAGAAGATCCCTAAAGAAAACTCCTTATAAGTTGAACAATAATAAAACAAGCAAACCCAAATCTTTCTATGCTGTAGTTAATTGTATAATATCTTACATATATCTGTTTTGGAAGTAGGCTTGATACAATTTCACCAAAACAATGTAAAACCCACATTTCCATAAGTGTTGTGATGGTTAATTTTATGTATTAACTTTACTAGGCCATGGGATGCCCAGATACATTATTCTGAGTATTTCTGCAAAAGTGTTTTAGATGAGTTTAACATTTAAGTCAATTGACTGAGTAAAGCAGGTTGTTCTTCCTAATGGTGTGGAGAAGGTGTTCATTCCATTAGCTGAAGGCCTGATTAGAATGAAAAGAACCACCCTCCTGTGGGGAAGAGGGAATTCCTCCCACTTGCCAGTCCTGAGCCTGGACATTGGTTTTGTCCTACTTTGATACTCTAAATGAAATATTGGCTCTTCCTGAGTCTTGCACCTATTGATCTTTGGACTAGAACTACATAGAGTATTGGCTCCCCTGGGTCTCCAACTTGTTCATCACAGATCTTGGAACCTGACAATCTCCATAACTGTATGAGCCAATTCCTTATATTTTTTAAATGTATGCATGGTGTGTGTGTGCGTGTGTGTGTGTGTGTGTGTGTGTGTGTGTGTGTTTACATACATCCTATTACCTCTGTTTCTCTGGAGAACCCTAATACAAGTGCTAAACCTAAACCCAAAGATTAATAACTTTCATCAATCTGGCAACTAACTACCTGTCTCTTTATGAACAACGTGACATTTTTTTCATGAGCCATCATGTCACCCCATCACTCACTCTAGAGCTCTCCTTATGTGTTTAATAGATCATATTTAATATATTATATTAAAAGGTAACACATCAGACAGAGAAGGATGCAGTGAGACTAAACTTATGAATAGTTAGTAATGTCAAAGAGAAGGCAATCTGGAGTAGGAAGAAATACTGTATTCTATTTTTTTAATAAAAAGTTTAAACAAAATTCAAAAGCAAGTTGCCAACTTGTACACATAAAGAAAACATAACCATTTACTTTAGGGATATAGTAAACATATACCTTTTACTTCATTTATGTAATGGGATGTTTAAAAGCAAGTGCTTTATTCCAACTAGGACATGTGTGTCTCTGCCATGTAATGGCCAGCTTTTCCTTCCCACACAGTTTTCCAGAGCACGCTCCTTTCCAGATTTGAGAATTTCACTCACATGTGATGCTGTCTCTTGAAGTTGTCTAAAGGTACAAGTACCAATTTATACAATGTTACTAGCTTTTTTTTTCTTAAATAAAAGTCCATCCTTGTACTTAAACAGGTAAAGTACAGACTTATTGAAGGTGAAGGTGAAAGTAGAATTCTTATAGGGTAGATAGGAGTGGGCCAAGTAAGAGAAAGAGGCTCAAAGCTCAGGTATGTATTTTGATGTCCATGATGTACCAATCTTGAATTTTTTTCCTTATAAATTATATTCTTTATTTTTTATTCATTTTATTTTTTTGTTCTACCTAGTTGTACATGACAGTAGAATGCATTTATACATTTTGATAGATCATACATAAATAGAGTGTAATCTCTTATTTTTCTGATTATACAAATTGTAGGATCACTTCAGTCATGCAGTCATACATGTACATGAGGTAATAATGTCTGTTTCACTCTACTATTATTCCTTCCCCAAACCACTTCCCCTTCCTTCATTCCCCTCTACCTAATATAAAGTAATTCTATTCTTCCCTTTTCTCCCCTCCCCTTATTGTGAATTAGCATCCACATATCAGAGAAAACATTCAGCCTTTGGTTTTTTGGGTTTGGCTTATTCTACTTAGTATGATATTCTCTAATTCCATCCACTTACCAGCAAATGTCATAATTTCATTCTTCTTTAAACCTGAGTAATATTCCAACATCACATTTTCTTTATCCATTCATCTGTTGAAGGGCATCTAGGTTGGTTCCATAGTTTAGCTATTGTGAATTGAGCTGCTATAAATATTGGTGTGGCTGTGTCACTGTAGTATACACCTTTGGGTATAAACTGAGGAGTGGGATAACTGGGTTGAATTGCTTTTTAATGTTATTTTCAAAGAGCCTGTTTAGAAAAATATGCAACACTTGTAAATATGAATCATAGTCCCTGGAATAATGGCCATCTCTGTGTTCAAGTTTTTTGTTCCTTTCTTACTGATCCCAGAAGATGACCCTAATAAGCACCCAAAACAAATAACAGTGGCTTTCCTTGAGAGGACCCAAATACAAAGCAAGGTCATCTTCTAAGAGATAATAAATTCTGGGAGAAAACAAACCTCACCTTTATATTTGAGCATATGAAGTGTGTGCAATTATGCCTTTAAAGTGAAGTGTCAGCTTACTTAATGATGGTGTTGATACCTTCTTCATTTTATCTTTTACAAGTTATCCACTAGTTAGTAAACTTAACTTTCTGAAAAACAAATTGTTTTTGCACTGTGATCACCAACTATAGTGAAAGGCTTATTTTGGCATTAACATTCAGCTATGATATATTTATCTGTTCCACACACAAAAAAGTATTCAATTGTTTCCCCAAATGTATTAAATTTTTGTTCCCTTTGGTGTCCCTAATAACAAAGCAAAGATATACAAAGATGTCTTTATGTACAATTTAATTTGAATCCTAATTACCTTACTGTGAAAATCAAAAACACCAAAGTAAACATAATATTCAAATATATATGTATATAAAAAACACCCTGGTTGAAGGAAGTACAAATGCTCAGATTCATCAATGGGACCAGAATGTAAATGTCTTGTGCTATGATTCCTCCAAATCATCTGGTCACCAGAGTAGCCATATTCCCACAAAGCGTAAGATACCACTCAGAGTGACCAAGCTCAAAATGTTCAAACACCAGGATCCTTCATGATTACATCAGACCAATCATAATTTTCACTTCCCCTCTTTCCCTAACTTTTCTCAAAGAAAACTTTCTGGATTTTTCCTTGGCAGTTAGATACACTGATCTGCATCTTCACTATCTAGGTTTGGAAGGTGTATCAACTGGGGTTTTTTTTTGTTGTTGTTGTTGTTTTTTTATCATTCACAACCTGATCAAAAGTCAACACTGATTTAAACAAAAACAGCATTATTTTTGTTTTTTGTTCATTTGTTTGTTCTTCATGTAACAGGATATCTAAAGGTAAGTAGTCTATCACTAAGCTGGTATCTCCCAGGCTCCTTCTGTCTTGTAGCTCTGCTATCCTTGGGTGAGGCACTCCCTTTCATTGTCATAGATGGCTGCTGCACCTCCAGGCATACTACCCTCACTCTAGCAAGAAGATTAGGGAGAGCAAAGAAAGGATGACTGCTGAGTCAGTACCTTCCTAAAAGTTTTCCAGAAAGTTCCATCCAGTGACCTCCACATATATCTCCCTGGTCCAGAAATAGACCATATACTCTCTACTAACTGTAAGCAAGTGTGGGTAAATGAGCTGGATCATTGACGCCCCACACAAAAACAGCTTTCTGTTAGGAAAAGAGGGAGGAAAATGGATCTTAGGATGGAAACAACCAATGCTTAAGATACGAAAACATATGGGATGATGAGGAAAGGCTAAATGTCTCTTTATATTCTTCATATCTGGGGGAGGGGTACTAAGAGAATTAGTAAAGATTGCTTCTGTGGTGAGGAACCAGGGAGTCAGTTATCTCATTTGTTTCTATTTCCTTATCTCTGAAATTTACTTCTATAGTCTTCTTCTTGTACCTCAATATAGAAGCTTCATGATTAGGATTTCACATTTCAAATATAACAAAAAAATTCTCTCTCTTTGATAACAGAACCCAAATTTTGATAGGCAGCAAAATGTTCAGTCTTAGATTATGTACAATGATTGTTCTAAGTAAATCACAGTAATGTTGTTTGCTTTTGCTACTGGTGTGTGTGTGTGTGTGTGTGTGTGTGTGTGTGTGTGTGTTTTACTGGTAATAAACTTAGCATCTTCCCCATTCTAAGTAAGAGCTCTACCACTGATACCATGGTACTATGCTCCCAGGCCCTCATGAGATAATGAATGGAAATATATTGAAGCTTCCATGAAAGACTTTTACCTTTGATAAAACACCAGAGTTGCATGAGAAGGAAGCCTTTTTTCCCACCTATATCATCTTTACTCTTTTGGATAGTGTCTTATAAAAATGTTCTGCTTGGATCTGTGGCAGCCATCTTTTGACCATGAGGCAACATCAGGAGATGAAAGATCATGAAGATGAAAGAGACAGGGTCCTCCATGATATCACTGAGCTAACAACTAAATCCAAGATCCTCTACCTTCTGTCTTCTTATAAGTAAATTAATATCCTTATAGTTTAAGCCAATTTTACTTGAGTTTTCTATTACTGCAGATGAAGGAAACTTATATTCCACTCTAACTCCAACCTCCATTTGTTATGGGGCAAGAATACATTCAAGAGTAACTACAAAACTACATCCATTGTTGTGGACCTGTGGTGCCCCCTTAGAGTTCTTTTTCCTCAAAGAAGAATATGTGTTTCTCTCTCTCCAGCCCTAAAAAACTCTTCATTTATGACTGAAAGAATAAATGACCAGAATGAAGATAAACTCAAACCCAAAGACATAAAAACAAGCAAAGAACCATCTAAACATCCATGTTAGGTAGTGTGAGGGTATATGTATCAGCTTTGTTTGGATGAGAAAACTTAAGCTGTAATAATGACAGTATTTCAATTAATATATGTGACAAGGAGAGAAAGGAGTCCATCCTAAACACTTAATTTGGGAGAAGCTACAGATGCCAGCAGAGGAACACTATAATAGAAACATTTCAAGGTCATCAATTGAAGTGGTAATGCATTCAAGGCAGATGAACTTGCTTCCCGGTAGACAGAGGTGGGATAAGGAATTGATAGCTGATAAAATTGACACCTTCAAAATTACAAAAGGCACAGATACAGAAAACCAGGGCTGATTCACCCAATCACAGAATAGCAGTTCCCAGTTTTCCTCAATGGAACTCATTCTCCATTCTACAGTCAAATTAATCTTTATAAAAATACAAACATTTGAAGTCCATCCTCTGCCTAAAGATCTTTAATGGTTTGCCACTGCATCTATGATAAAATCCCTAAACCTTATTATGATCCACAAGGCCATCATGATCGCTCCGCCTACCTCACTTAACTGCATCTCCCACCATACTCTGCCCTCACTCTCCCACCTGCCACCAACTTTCCATGCACAGATCCCAACATACTCTCTCAGACCTCAAGATCAATCAAAATCCTGCATATCCTCTTCATTCATCTAGTGAATACTCAAAACCAACTTTTGGAAGTATTCTTAACTTTTATGTGGAGGTCATCCCTAGCCACACTCCTCTCCAAAACCAGGTTACCATTCTACTAGGAATACTGCCCATGGCATTCTCTTTCATTTTTTTTTTTTTTTATTGTAAACAAATGGGATACATGTTGTTTCTCTGTCTGTACATGGCGTAAAGGCATACCATTTGTGTAATCATAAATTTACATAGGGTAATGTTGTTTGATTCATTCTGCCATTTTTTCCCTTCCCCCCTCCCCTCCCACCCCTCCCCTCCATCTATACAGTCCTTCCTTCCTCCATTCCTGCCCCCCTCCCTAAACCCAACTCCAACCCCAACACTAACCCTTCCCACCCCCCATTATGTGTCATCATCCACTTATTAGCGATATAATTCTTCCTTTGGTTTTTTGAGATTGGCTTATCTCACTCAGCATGATATTCTCCAGTTTCATCCATTTGCCTGCAAATGCCATAATTTTATCATTCTTTATGGCTGAGTAATATTCCATTGTATATATATACCACTGTTTCTTTATCCATTCATCAATTGAAGGACATCTAGGTTGGTTCCACAATCTGGTTATTGTGAACTGAGCAGCTATGAACATTGATGTGGCTGTATCTCTGTAATATGCTGATTTTAAGTCCTTTGGGTATAGGCCAAGGAGTGGGATAGCTGGGTCAAATGGTGATTCCATTCCAAGTTTTCTAAGGAGTCTCCATACTGCTTTCCAGAGTGGCTGCACTAATTTGCAGCCCCACCAGCAATGTAAGAGTGTACCTTTCTCCCCACATCCTCGCCAACACCTGTTGTTGCTTGTATTCTTGATAATCGCCATTCTAATTGGGGTGAGATGGAATCTTAGGGTGGTTTTGATTTGCATTTCTCTTATTACTAGAGATGTTGAACATTTTTCCATATGTTTGTTGATTGCTTATAGATCTTCTTCTGTGAAGTGTCTATTCATTTCCTTAGTCCATTTGTTGATTGGATTATTTGCATTCTTGGTGTAGAGTTTTTTGAGTTCTTTATAGATTCTGGAGATTAGCGCTCTATCTGAAGTATGATTGGCAAAGATTTTCTCCCACTCTGTAGGCTCTTTCTTCGCATTGCTGATAGTTTCCTTTGCTGAGAGCTTTTTAGTTTGAATCTATCCCAGTTATTAATTCTTCTTTTATTTCTTGTGCTATGGGAGTCCTGTTGAGGAAGTCTGGTCCTAAGCCGACATGTTGAAGCTCTGGACCTACTTTTTCTTCTATAAGATGCAAGGTCTCTGGTCTGATTCCGAGATCCTTAATCCATTTTGAGTTTACTTTCGTGCATGGTGAGAGATATGGGTTTAGTTTCATTCTGTTGCATATGGATTTCCAATTCTCCCAGCACCATTTGTTGAAGAGGCTATCTTTTCTCCATTGCATATTTTTGGCCCCTTTGTCTAGTATGAGAAAATTGTGTTTATTTGGGTTTGTGTCCGTGTCCTCTATTCTGTACCATTGATCCACCTTTCTATTTTGGTACCAATACCATGCCGTTTTTGTTACTATTGCTTTGTAGTAGAGTTGAAGATCTGGTATTGTGATACCCCCTGCTTCACTCTTTCTGCCAAGGATTGCTTTAGCTATTCTGGGTTTTTTATTCTTCCAGATGAATTTCATAATTTCTTGCTCTATTTCTGTAAGGTACATCATTGGGATTTTAATTGGAATTGCATTGAATCTGTATAGCACTTTTGGTAGTATGGCCATTTTGACAATATTAATTCTCCTATCCAAGAACATGGGAGATCTTTCCATCTTCTAAGGTTTTCTCGAATTTCTTTCTTTAGTGTTCTGTAGTTCTCATTGTAGAGGTCTTTCACCTCTTTTGTGAGATTGATTCCCAAATACTTTATTTTTTTCGAAGCTATTGTGAATGGGGTAGTTTTCCTAATTTCTCTTTCTGAAGATTCATCGCTTATGTATAAAAATGCCTTAGATTTATGTGCATTGATCTTATATCCCGCTACTTTACTGAATTCACTTATGAGATCTAAAAGTTTTCTGGTGGAATTTCCTGGTTCCTCTAAGTATACCATCATATCATCAGCAAATAGGGATAGTTTGAGTTCTTCTTTTCCTATTCGTATCCCTTTAATTTCTTTGGTCTGTCTAAGTGCTCTGGCTAGAGTTTCAAGGACGATATTGAATAGAAGTGGTGAAAGAGGGCATCCCTGCCTTGTTCCAGTTTTTAGAGGGAATGCTTTCAGTTTTTCACCATTTAGAATGATATTAGCCATGGGTTTAGCATAGATGGCCTTTACAATGTTAAGGAATGTTCCCACTATCCCTATTTTTTCTGGTGTTTTGAGCATGAAGGGGTGCTGTATTTTATCAAATGCTTTCTCTGCATCTATCGAAATAATCATGTGATTCTTGACTTTAAGTCTATTGATATGGTGAATGACATTTATTGATTTCCTGATGTTGAGCCAACCTTGCATCCCTGGGATGAAACCCACTTGATCATGGTGCACTATCTTTTTAATATGTTTTTGTATGCGATTTGCTAAAATTTTGTTTAGAATTTTTGCGTCGATGTTCATTAAGGATATTGGTCTGAAATTTTCTTTCCTAGATGTGTCTCTGTCTGGTTTAGGAATCAGGGTAATATTGGCTTCATAGAATGAGTTTGGGAGAGTTCCCTCCTCTTCTATTTTCTGGAATACTTTGAGAAGTATTGGAATGAGCTCTTCTTTAAAAGTTTTGTAGAACTCGGCTGAGAACCCATCTGGTCCTGGACTTTTCTTTGTTGGTAGGCTTTTGATGACTTCTTCTATTTCATTACTTGAAATTGGTCTGTTTAAATTGTGTATGTCCTCCTCGTTCAGTTTAGGCAATTCATAGGTCTCTAGAAACCTGTTGATGTCTTCAAAATTTTCTATTTTGTTGGAGTATAGATTTTCAAAATAGCTTCTAATTATGTTTTGTATTTCAGTCGTGTCTGTTGTGATATTTCCTTGTTCATTCCAAATTTTAGTGATTTGGGTTTTCTCTCGTCTTCTCTTTGTTAGTGTGGCTAAAGGTTTATCAATTTTGTTTATTTTTTTGAAGAACCAACTATTTATTTTGTCAATTTTTTGTATTGTTTCTTTCGTTTCAATTTCATTGATTTCAGCTCTCAGTTTAACTATTTCCTGTCTTCTACTACTTTTGCTGTTGGTCTGTTGTTCTTTTTCTAGGGCTTTGAGCTGTAGTGTTAGGTCATTTATTTTTTGAGTTTTACTTCTTTTATTAAATGCGCTCCATGAAATAAATCTTCCTCTAAGTATTGCTTTCATAGTGTCCCAGAGATTTTGATATGATGTTTCTTTGTTCTCGGTTACCTCTAAGAATTTTTTAATTTCCTTCCTAATATCTTCTGTTATCCATTCATCATATAGTAGCATATTGTTTAATCTCCAGGTGTTGGAGTAGTTTCTGTTTTTTACTCTTTCATTAATTTGTACCTTCAATCCATTATGATCTCATAGAATACAAGGTAGTGTCTCTATCTTCTTGTATTTGCTGACATTAGCTTTGTGGCATAATATATGGTCTATTTTAGAGAAGGATCCATGTGCTGCAGAGAAGAAAGTGTATTCGCTCTTGGTTGGATGGTATATTCTATCAATGTCTGTTAAGTCTAAATTATTGATTGTGTTATTGAGATCTATGGTTTCTTTGTTCAATTTTTGTTTGGAAGATCTGTCCAGTGGTGAAAGAGGCGTGTTAAAATCACCTAGTATTATTGTGTTATGGTCTATTTGGTTTCTAAAATTGAGAAGGATTTGTTTAACATACATGGATGAGCCACTGTTTGGGGCATAGATATTTATGATTGTTATATCTTGCTGATTTATCCTTCCCTTAAGCAGTATGAAATGTCCTTCTTTATCGCTTCTGACTAACATTGGCTTGAAGTCCACATTATCTGAAATGAGGATGGATACTCCAGCTTTTTTGCTGAGTCCATGTGCATGGTATGTTTTTCCCCATCCTTTCACCTTTAGTCTATGGGTATCTCTTTCTATGAGGTGAGTCTCTTGCAGGCAACATATTGTTGAATCTTTCTTTTTAATCCAATCTGCCAGTCTATGTCTTTTGATTGATGAATTCAGGCCATTAACATTCAGGGTTATTATTGAGATATGATTTGTATTCCCAGTCATTTGGTTCATATTTAAAATTTTTGACACATCTTGGTTCCTCCTTTATTTGACAGTTCCTTTAGGATAATTCCTCCCTTTGCTGATTTGCTTCTTTGTTTTTTATCTCTTCCTCATGAAATATTTTGCTGAGAATGTTCTGTAATGCTGGCTTTCTTTTTGTAAATTCTTTTAGCTTTTGTTTATCATGGAATGATTTCATTTCATCGTCAAATTTGAAGGTAAGTTTTGCTGGGTATAAGATTCTTGGTTGGCATCCATTTTCTTTCAGAGCTTGAAAAATGTTGTTCCAGGCCCTTCTAGCTTTTAGGGTCTGGATTGAAAAATCTGCTGATATCCGTATTGGCTTCCCCCTGAATGTAATTTGGTTCTTTTCTCTCACAGCCTTTAAAATTCTGTCTTTATTTTGTATGTTAGGTATTTTCATTATGACGTGCCTTGGTGTGGGTCTGTTGTAATTTTGTGTATTTGGATTCCTATAAGCCTCTTGGACTTGATTTTCCATTTCATTCTTCAGATTTGGGAAATTTTCTGATATTATTTCTTCAAATAGATTGTTCATTCCTTTGGTTTGTTTCTCTAAGCCTTCCTCAATCCCAATAATTCTCAAATTTGGCCTTTTCATGATATCCCATAGTTCTTGGAGATTCTGTTCATGATTTCTCACCATCTTCTCTGTTTGTTCAACTTTGTTTTCGAGGTTAAATATTTTGTCTTCAATATCTGAAGTTCTGTCTTCCAGCTGTTCTATCCTATTGGTTATGCTTTCTATGGAGTTCTTAATTTGGTTTATTGTTTCCTTCATTTCAAGGATTTCTGTTTGGTTTTTTTTCAATATCTCTAACTCTTTATTGAAATGCTCTTTTGCTTCCTGAATTTGCGCTGTTTACTGTCAATTGGTGCGATCGTTCAATGCCTGCATTTGCTCTTTCATCTCATCGTTTGCTTCCCTAATCATTTTAATTATGTACATTCTGAACTCCCTTTCTGTCATTTCTTCTGCCATGCTGTCGTTGGATTTTATTGATGTAACATCTAGATTTGTTTGGGGCATTTTCTTCCCTTGTTTTCTCATATTGTTCAGGAATCAGTGGGTCATTAAGATATTGCAGATTTCCTCTATCAACTTATAATGTCCCTGAAGATTGCTAGTATATCCCCTCTTATCCTTCAGTAGCCTAAAGTCTTGGAGGAGGTTGATAATGCAGAGCTCCACGAAGAAGCTGCCTCTCTAGGGGTGGTGACCCTCAGGTGGCGTATATTCCCTGCTAGTGGGCAGAGGTGCCTCCACTTGTTGACCAATGGTCATCCAATGGGGAACTAGACTGCGGGCTGAGGCAAGGCCTGTTTGTGCCTATGTCTCTGGTTTTACCATCCCTGTGGGAAAACCTCCCCCGGCCGTGAAGACTCACTCGGTGGGGACATCTCGCTGGTCAGTTGCCCTCCTAGAGGTTCCCCTCAATCTACAACTACCACCTGGGCTGGGCTTTCTTCCTCTGCAACGATCCCAGGGGCCCGGACCTACGTCCTGGGCCTGGGAGCCTCACCCTTCGCAGGCGAGTCTCCTTAGGCTGCCTCTCCCAGAGAATCTGCCCACCGCCCTGGAAACTTCGCTCCGCCCCTAGGCGTGTCTCTGTGTGGCTCTTCCAGCAAGAAGCCACCTAGCTCCTGGGACCCTGCTCTGCACCAATCGCCTGACTATGCAGCCCCTCCTCTGAGCCACCACCTGGAGCCCCGTACAATAGCTCCGAGACCCAGAGACCCGCCACACACCTCCTCCTCCGGACAGCTGCCCGGTTTCCGACGCAGTCACTAGGAGTCCAAATAACTCACTTCGGGTCTCCTCCTCCCGCCAACCACCCGTAGCCCTAGGCAGTCACTCCAAGTCCAAGTGACCCGCCCTGTTCCTCCTCCTCCTCCTCCGGGTAGCCCCCCAGGTTTTCAGGAGCGGTGACTCCGAGACCAAGTGACTCACCACGCTCCTCCTCCAGGCAGGCCACCGGTGTTCAGGAGCGGTCGCTTTTAGTCCAATCAACTCACCACTTGCCTCCTCCTCTGGCAACCACCTGTGGCTCTGATGCAGTCACTCCTAGACCAAGCGTCCCACCGCTCTCCTCCTCCAGGCAGGCCACCAGTGTTCTGGAGCAGTTGTTCTGAGTTCAAACAGCTCGCCACGCAGCTCCTCCTCTGGCAACTGCCTGTGGCTCTGATGCAGTCACTCCTAGGTCAAGCAACCCGCCGCGCTCCTCCTCTTCCTCCGGGCAGTCCCCCGGTGTTCAGGAGCGCTCGCTCTGAGTTCAAACAGCTCACCACGCAGCTCCTCCTCTGGCAACCACCTGTGGCTCTGATGCAGTCACTCCTAGACCAAGCGTCCCACCGCTCTCCTCCTCCAGGCAGGCCACCAGTGTTCTGGAGCAGTTGTTCTGAGTTCAAACAGCTCGCCACGCAGCTCCTCCTCTGGCAACTGCCTGTGGCTCTGATGCAGTCACTCCTAGACCAAGCGACCCGCCGGGCTTCTCCTCTTCCTCCGGGCAACCCCCTGGTGTTCAGAAGCGGTCGTTCTGGGTCTAAACAGCTCGCCACACAGCTTCTCCTCAGGCAGCTGCCCGGAGCCCCAGTGGTTGCTTCGAGTCCAAGTGCTGTGCTGAGCCGCCTCCTCTACGATGATCCCAGTTGTCCGTGTTTACCGCTCCAGCGGGGGGAGGGGCGTCTCGCCGAGCAACTCTACTTCACAAATTCCCTGCGTTCCGGGGCTACCGCCCCATCCGGGACGCCTCCCCAACAGGAGAGACTCACCTGGCGGCTTTGAGGTGGTCCCAAGTCTCTCACTATCTCCTCTTTTGAATCTTGCGTCCTGGAGCAACGTGAAATGCAGCCGCCCTCTAGTCCGCCATCTTGGCCCGCCTCTCTCTTTCCTTTTTATACTCCTCATCATACTAGCAATTAATTGGCTCATGACTATCTTCTCTAAGTTATAAGTTTCATGAAGGCAAGGACCATGACCGTCTCTTTTTTAAATTTATTTTTATTGTAAACAAATGGGATACACCTTGTTTCTGTTTATACGTGGAGTAACAGTATACCATTTGCATAATCATACATTTACATAGGGTAATGTGTTTTGTTTCATTCTGTTATTTTTTCCTCCCCCTCCACCCCTCCCACCCCTCTTTTCCCTCTATACAGTCCCTCCTTCCTCCATTCCTTGCCCCCCTCCCACCCCCCCATTATGTGTCATCATCCGCTTATCAGCGAGATCATTTGTCCTTTGGTATTTTTAAGATTGGCTTATCTCACTTAGCATGATATTCTCCAATTTCATCCATTTGCCTGCAAATGCCGTAATTTTATTATTCTTTTTTTTTTTTTTTTTTTTTATTTTTTTTTACGTTTACATAGGGTAATGATGTTTATTATATTTTTCCCCTCCCCCCCACCCCTCCCACCCCTCCCACCCCAATTTTATTATTCTTTATAGCTGAGTAATATTCCATTGTATATATATACCACAGTTTCTTTATCCATTCATCAATTGAAGGACATCTAGGTTGGTTCCACAGTCTGGCTATTGTGAATTGAGCAGCTATGAACATTGATGTGGCTGTATTTCTGTAGTATGCTGATTTTAAGTCCTTTGGGTATAGGCCAAGGAGTGGGATAGATGGGTCAAATGATGGTTCCATTCCAAGTTTTCTAAGGAATCTCCACACTGCTTTCCAGAGTGGCTGCACTAATTTGCAGCCCCACCAGCAATGTATGAGTGTACCTTTTCCCCCACATCCTCGCCAACACCTATTGTTGCTTGTATTCTTGATAATCGCCATTCTAATTGGGGTGAGATGGAATCTTAGTGTAGTTTTGATTTGCACTTCTCTTATTACTAAAGATGGTGAACATTTTTTCATATGTTTGTTGATTGCTTGTAGATCTTCTTCTGTGAAGCGTCTGTTCATATCCTTAGCCCATTTGTTGATTGGGTTATTTGTATTCCTCATGTAGAGTTTTTTGAGTTCTTTATAGATTCTGGAAATTAGCGTTCTATCTGTAGTATGAGTGGCAAAGATTTTCTCCCACTCTGTAGGCTCTCTCTCTGCATTGGTGATAGTTTCCTTTGCTGAGAGAAAGCTATTTAGTTTGAATCTATCCCAGTTATTGATTTTTGCTTTTATTTCTTGTGCTATGGGGGTCCTGTTAAGGAAGTCTGATCCTAAGTCAACAAGTTGAAGATTTGGACCTACTTTTTCTTCTATAAGATGCAGGGTCTCTGGTCTGATTCTGAGGTTCATGGTCCATTTTGAGTTGATTTTTGTGCAGGGTGAGAGATAGGGGTTTAGTTTCATTCTGTTACATATGGATTTCCAGTTTTCCCAGCACCATTTGTTAAAGAGGCTATCTTTCTCCATTGCATGTTTTTGGCACCTTTGTCTAGTATGAGAAAATTGTATTTATTTGGGTTTGTGTCCGTGTCCTCTATTCTGTACCACTGATCTACCTGCCTATTTTGGTACCAATACCATGCCGTTTTTGTTACTATTGCTTTGTAGTATAGTTGAAGTTCCGGTATTGCAATACCCCCTGTTTCAGTCTTCCTGCTAAGGATTGCTTTAGCTATTCTCCATGCCTGTCTCTTTTACCCACTTACTGGCATATAATAAGCTTCAATGTACATATAGTGAATGACTAGCTGTAATTTACCATTGCACTGACACAATCTTGGGGTGAGAAACTTATCATAACTCAAGGGCACATATGGAAAGATTTAAGAAAAAATAAGAAAAATCCTTAAGGGTGATTTTAATGACTGGATATAACTTTTCTCAGAGACTTCAAGGGAAAATCAGTGTCCTTCCTAATATGTCCCACAATGCTATACAACTGAGTTTAGGGCACAAGTTAAGAAGTTAAGACAACTTAAGACAACCCTGTAGTTGTATCCCAGTTTTTCTACTTATCAGTTTCATGATTTGATATTACTCCCTAATTCCTCTAAACTCAAGTTTCCTCATCTATGCAATGAGAATAATGACAAAACCACTCCAGTATTGGTTTATAAGGATTAAACGAGTTCTTTCATGGGTGATTGCCACAAAGTTAGCACATACTGAATGTTCACAAAGATTCTTCATTGTTCTGCCATCATCATCAGAGACAATATGAATTCAGCTCCATTACTATATAGAGTGTGAGAGCTTACCAAATGTTAGTGTTGTTATGAGTGGTGCTGCTATTATTATTTGTGGCAAAAAGGATAAGCACTCATGTTAATACACTCCTCCTTAAAATATGATAGGTTCATGTTTCTCTTGGTCACTACTATGGCCCAGTGCCTTGCACAGTCCTTGAACTCTGCTGTGTATAGAATGAATACTTTCTGAATGAATATTTGAATCAAAGAGCATAATAATTCTGATACTTTCAGAAGCAAGTAAAAAGAGAAAGAGTTCGGCAAGAGACAGGAAAGGAGACAAGATTGGTTTTTCTTTAAAAAAAATTTTTTTAAGCAATAAGATTAGAATTTCCATTTTAATGGTACAAAATAGAGAACTCATGAGAATTGGTCAAAGCAAAGGCAAATAATGAAGATAGCAGTATTCAGAACATCACATCTATGGTCAGCTTTCAGACCCTGAAAAGTAGATTAGAACATTCCAGGAAACAGCTGCAGTTCCATTCTAAAAGAATATTCTGAACACTATCCACATTTCATGCTTTGTCTACCAATCTACCAGTATAGCCTTATGAGGTAAACACTTCTGTTCTCTCATCCACTTTGCTCCATGACAATAAAATTCAAAGGGTCTCCATCTCTAAAAGGAAGTTTTAGTTTTATTATGACTCTTACACATGACACAAGACCTGCCACCAATATGAGATGAATGAGAATCAATTATTAAATAAGATGGAAATAAGCCATTCATTTCACGAAAAGTCCACTTTCCTGAAACTCTGTGGCCTCGAAGCCATTTAGACTTTGCTGTCATGATTCCTAGCATTGCTCATTGCCTTGACCAGCAGTCCCTCTGGAGTACTGAAGACTTCTTTGAAATACACATAATCACAGATTGCACTGCCTAAGTGCAACAGGATGATTTAAAAGTACCATGATAGCCTTCACCCATGATATTCATCTCTTCCTGTCTATTCACTTGTGATCCAGATGAAAACTTGAAATGCAATCTGCATATAGATATTCCCTAAAAAAGATTCCAGCAGCTGTTTAGGGGAGATTGTTTTAGCAGTTTTAGAAATCTGGACAGTTTTGCATTTGTGGAATTTATGGACATAGTTTCTATTCCACAGAAATAAAGCTGTACTAAGGGAAGTATTCAATCCCTGTCCCAACTAGAGTATGGAGTATTGGTTAAGCATATGTACTATGGGATGAGACAGACCCAGGTCCATCTCTAGGTAACCCCATTAACCTCTGCATGAACTTGGACAAAGCAGCTGCAGCAGATAAATTTTGAATCTTTTTGAATCTCAGCTACATCACATAAATTATATTATGCTTACCTAGCATGGAAGAGCTTAATAAATGTTAGATATTAATGCCCATGTTGTTGTTGATTTTTTTTTTCTGGCAGAGATGATCAGCCTTGACCCAGGCACACACACTGGACTACATTTGTAGTCTCCAATATAGTAGGTGGGTTCAAAGAACTGAGTTCTGATTATTTGGAATGTGGTAAATGTGATGTGCACCACTTCTTGGGTAGGTCCACAAAAATCTTACATATTCTATCCTTCACTATTTCCTTCTCCTTTCACAATAACCCTGAAGGCAATTTGCTGAATAATCTACTGCTACAAGATGGCAGGAATGTGGATCCTACCCAAGAACCTTCCAGAAGAGCCACTCTTCCAAAACATTTGCAATGGGTTCTAAATGAATAAGAAATATTTTTTTTCTGTTAAGTACTAAGATTTGATGTTGCTCATTATAGCAATTAGTGTCCCTCAGAGTTTCTCAATCTGCACACTATTGATGTTTTAGACTATGAAATACTCTGTTAGTGAGGGCAGTCCTGTATGTGATAGTGTTTCGTAGCATCCATTGTCTGTATTCGCTAAATGCCTGTCTACTTCTCCTGTAGACATGACAACTCGAAATGTCTCCAGACTTTGCCAAACATCACAAGAGGGGTTCTCAACCCTGGTTGAGAACTGGTCCACCCTGACTAAAACATCACCATCTACAGCATCATTACTGGGTCTAGTCTATGATTTGTTTGAAGTCACAGGAAAAGAACAAAATCCAAAGTTCCAAATGTAGGTTCAGCATATTTTTTTAAGGAGAATAACGTTAAATTGTGCCAAAATTTAAAGAAAGGTAAAGGGTAAAGTGGTAAACACAAAATTGTAAGTGATGGACTAACCAAGCCCAGACCAAAACAAATACAAATATTTAAAATAAAAGGCAGACTTGATCTTTTTGGTTAACTAGAACAAAATTTTCTTTAAAAAAACTTAATCTAAATATCTGGGCCAGGAATTTGAATGAATTTAACAAATATTGTAGAGTACCTACTATGGCCTAAACATAAACTGGTAAATAAAACAAATAAATTCCTGGCATCAGAGATGAAAACTAAATTAAAATATGGTGAATTTTTTGAACAACTTAAATAGTCATTAACCAACCATTGTTATTGGCAGAATTCTAAAGGTGTCCCTGTATGCTTTTCTTCCCATGGTGTCCAATCACACACTAATATTGGTGTTGCTGTAAAGAGACAATATGAAGATGTAACTATGGTTACCACTCAGTTGATTTAAACATAAGAAGATTATCCTGAATTATCTGGGTGTCTCCACTGTAGTCACATGAAACCTTCAAAATATAAAAGGAAGGTGGAAGAGTGAGAGGGAGATGGCATAAGAGGATGCAAGAATGACACAAGAGAGGGGAGGTCAGATTGCCAGCTCAGAAAGAGTAGATGTGCCATTGATATTTCTGAAATATAGAAAGACCATGTGTGAGGACCAGAAAGAGGGTCTGAGGGAGCTAAGGGTGGTCCCCATCTAACAGACAGCAAGGAAATGGGAACTTCAGTCCTGTGACTACAAGACCTGACTTCTTCAAAACCTGATGAGTTTAGAACTTGAGTCCTTCCCTAGAGCCTCCAGTGAGAAGCACAGCCCTGCTGACAATTTGATTTCAGTCAATTGAGACCTGCATTCTGCTTCTGACCTACAGAAGTGTAAGATAATAAATGTGTGTTGCTTTAAGTCTAAATTCACAGTAATTCACTAGAGTAGCAAAACAAAACTAAAAACCCATCATGTAATAAATATTGCAGGAGAGAATGGGTTAAAGAAAATAGACATTAAAATATGCTTTATCCTTCATCAATCTCAGATGGCTAAGTATTTGATAGGTGCTTATTGTGGAATAAATAAATTCATTCATATTCTCATTCATCCATTTAAAAATATATATTGAATGCTTCCTATTTGGTGGTCCCTGGGCAAGGTGTTGAGGATACAAAGGTGAAAAGATATTGTGCTTTACTTTTAATTGTTCATAATGGAAGTGAAGGACAGAAGTACATACATTCAACAATAATGCAGAGAGCAGAATAAGGGCCTTAACATCACTTTTATATAAGTATGAATAAAAGTATGAGCAGATGGCAAGGGAACAAAGAATAACAATTATAGCTAATACATATTGAACACGTATCTCACTTGTCATCAAAAAAGGCCCACAATTCTGATCCTTTCCATCTTTCACATGAGGAACCTGAATTATAGGCAGGTAAGAATCAGTCAAAACTCATCATCAGTAAGTTGGGACTTTAACCCAGGTAGTCCAACTCCAGAGTCCAGGTGTTGATATACTTTACTATGTTGTTTCTGATCATAGAAGAGAAGGGAGGCTTCACAGAAAGGCTGAGATTTGGGATGAGTATCTCTGTCAAGGACAGGAGAAGGAGTCTGTGGAAGAAATAGCTTCAATAAATCTAGAGATTAAAAAAAAAAAAAAAGATGCACGGTAGGGCATATTCTGAACTAGATTTCAGAATCGGGATGAAGGAGGACTGATGGCAGAAAAGCTGAAGTGCACATTGTCCTGACTTAACTTGTTTTTGTTCATGGTTTCAAAGGTTTTCTCTCCATAGTCAGCTGCCTCCATTGTTCTGAGTCTGAGATAAGGTAGAACATCATGGTGGAAGACAGTGGTGGAGGAAAGCTTCTCAGCCCATAGCAGCCAGGGAGCAGAGACAGAGAGAGAGAGAGAGAGAGAGAGAGAGAGAGAGAGAGAGAGAGAGAGAGAGAGAGAGAGAGAAATATAGAAAGAAATCTCCTTGCAGTGTACCTCCACCCCTGGAAAATACTTCTTCTGACCATGCCCTATTTTCAATAGTCTCCACCATTTTCCACTAGTTCCATTCAGCTATCAGATTAATCCATGGTTAAGGCCAGAGCTCTCATGATCCAATCACTCACCCAAACCCTCAGCCATGAACATTGCTGCACTGGGGACCAATTGTTCAACAATAAGCCTTTGAGGATGTTTCAGATCCAAGCCATAACAGACCTCTTAGGAATTTGGATTTCATTCTGAAGCTCTCAAAAGAATCAATTCAAGAACATGATAAGGCAAATAACTTTCAACAATTTACATATAATTTTTAATTTTGTTTTACAGTGAATTAGTGGATATAGTTAGGCAACAAATATGCTGGCCTCAAGTGTAATGAGGTTTATTAATATAACTTGGGCATCTGAAAATACAGAAAAAAACCCTAAAAGATTCTGTTGACTCCAAGAAAGTTGGATAAAAGGCAGACCATGCAAGAATCCAGTTTTATCTTCTATCTACAAAGTTCTTCATATTTATGTCCACAGAGACACTGCTTGGCTTCTGAATCATTTTAGTTCCCAATAAAATAGGTAGTGAATCTGTATGTTGACTTAGAGAAAACTTCTCAGTTACAACAAACCAACTGTTAAAATCAGTATCCCTCAGAGTAAATAAGTTTCATAAAAGAGAAGGCATGCACTGACCACAAAAACTCAAAAATCCTTCCATTTTTGACGATGTAGAAAGAGTTGACAAACGCATTTGGCATTTTAATCTATGCTGCTTAATACAGTAGCCACAAATCACATGTGGATATTTAAATAAATTCAAATTGAATGAAAGTCTGCTCCTTAGTCCCACTAGCCATGTTTCAAGTGCTCAATAAGCAATGTAGTGGTCAGCATACAATCCCATCATTGCAGACATTTCTATTGAAGCAATGGTACTTCAATAAAATTGGTGATTTACTAGATATGCCTGGTAGAAATCAGTTTATTTTAAACTAATCTAATTGAATTCACATATTGGTGAGATATTATGGGATTCTGAATTTTTGTTGTAATTATTTGTATATGTTACATCCCCTTCAGTATCAAGAGATTCTATAAATCTCTATGAAACTCTTGATAGAGACAGGAGGTAGCACTTAGGTACCAGGTCTGACTCAGGCTCTATAGTAGACATTTCACACCATGATTTATCACTTAAACCTCATGATTCCCTGCCAGACAGCAGGGTTATTCCCATTTTGCAAAGGAAAGAGGAGGAGGAAGAGGAGGAGAAGAAGAAGAAAGAGAAGGAGAAGGAGGAGGAGAAGGAAGAGGAGGAGTTCATTGTCATTGGAGTGGGGGCGGGCAACATCTAAAGGCAATTATTTTTTCTCAGGTTGTTCTATTGCCACCAGAAGTTGTGAAAATATGCTGAACAGCTAAGTTTTCCATGGTGGAGGTTTACTTATAGAGAGATTGGAGTGCTTTATCACATAACTGTAGATTTTTGAAATTGTCAAAATCATCTGGTTGTGGCAATCCCTAAGAAGTGTCCCCCATTTGTGTACAACGAATCAAAATGCAGTCTGTAAAAAAATGTTAAAAAATAAATAAATTTAAAAAAAAAAAAGTAAGTGGCTCAGGGAAGTCCTCAGCAAGGGACAAAGAGGACACCTGGAAGCAGTTGGGTCAGATAAGCATGGCTTCAGTCCTCCAAGGATCCACACTCCTGCCACAAACACACAAAGAGTTGCTTTTTTATAACAACACCTCTTCAATCTCTGGAGGGAATGTTCTTGATATCTATCTATAATCCGAGCTTCCTTCCACAAAAAGTGTGGAGGGCCTGATATTTGGCCTCCAAAGATTTTTGCCTACTGGGATTCACATTCATATAGTCATTTTCAATATGGAACAAGCTCACCAGTGTGATCAATAGGACATTGAGGGAATGTGTGACATCTGAGGTTAGGGAAACAGAGAAATCCTAAGTATTCACATTTTGAGAATAAAAACTGTCCCCAGTCTCTGTGGAACCAAGAAAGCTAAGACTGAAGTTCTCTGGCTAACATGGCCTACCTGAATCTACACATGCATATCACCTGCCTTTTGTTTCTATAAATTGAAACTGCTTCTGTAGGCCCACAGAAATGCAATCTAGCTGCTTCTCCTCAGTTTCATCAAACCATGTAAAATTCATTTTTCCATTTTCCATCATTTGTCTATGTCTTACACAGGCATGACAAGCCAAGATCCAGGCAGGCTCCCTGGCTTGGTCACAGGGAACACTAGGTCATAATGTTAGAGTGCAGAGGCCTGCTGTGAAACCTAGGAAGCCTCAGAGGCCACTTCTTCAAACCCTGATTCTTGCAACTATGTCAGAAATATTTCAGAGTTCAGGTAGCAGGCATGAGTTTATTACAGGGTAAGAAATGGGAAAAGGGGACACTCTTAAGGGAAAGAGTGGCTCCTTTAAGAGAGAAGGACGGTGTACCCCTCCTGCCCTCCAGGTTTATTGAAGGTCCCAGGGAAGTTTCCAGAGAGTCCTGCCCAGATCTACCTCTTGACTTCTGACTGAGAGCAGGATGGCATCAGACTTTAAAGTCCCCATCGCTCATGACATCTCTGGTGGCTTTAGCCCATGCTGACAGATTCTAATTGGAACCTGTTCTTACAGGTTTTATGGTTAGGGAGAACTTATCTCTCTGAATTCTGGGATCTGGTCTGTGTAAAGATCACAAAAGTCCCCACTTCAGGGTAACTTGTGTTCTCCTTATCCGCATTTTGAGCCTGCATTTCTCCTGCAGATAACAATTAGTTTGCTGAGGAATATAACATATCTTGTTGACTTAAACCAGGACTGGCTGCAGGTAAAATGCTATTTAAAAAAGAAAGCATGTGGGGGTCAGCACAGTAAGGCCCAGTTTATAAAATTATTCCTTTAACCTCATCATGTCTGTCTATTTTCTTTCATTAAGTCATGAGTCATTAAAGTTTTTACTCAGTTCTCTTATTTGAGGGGTTCCCTCTGGGGAAAGATAGTCACCACATCATGACGATACTCAGGCAGCCCACCATGGAGGCTCACATGGGGAGGAACTGAGACACTTCACCGATCTCCAACAACCTGTCAAGCATAGGGGTGAGACATCTTGGAAGTGGACCCTCTGTGCCCAATAAAGTCATCAGATGACTGTTGACCTGACCTAGAACCAGAATGGCCCAGCTGAGCCTGTCCCAAATTCCTAACTTGCAGAAATGACAGAAGATAATATTTATTACAGTTCTAAAGAGTAGAGTTTTGACATATTTGTTCTGTAGCAACAGATAACACCAAAGGGTTTCTCCAGTTTTTACCAGTGGCAACTCTACAGATGAAATATCTCACATTCTGTATTAACATCTAGCTCTATCTCATAATTATCAGAAGCTAATTCCATCTTATCTTAGAATCCAGGTGGAGACCTTATTCATACACTTGTTACACACTGCTGCATTTTCCCTTTTCATGCTGATGATGGTACTTTCTCTTCAGAATGCTTCTTCTTCTTTTTCTTCTTCTTTTTTACCTCCTAGCTGAGCAGAAGTCAGAAAATTTAAAACATTCTCTCACAAAATGTGCACAGCCCTTTGCAGCCTGAGCCCACAATAACCTTTTCAATGACCAAAGATTGTGAGAACTCTTGGTTAATTTGTTAGAACATCCTTTCCATAAGATAGACACTATGTATTGTGGAATAAATGAAAAAAAATTAGCAAATATGCTTATCCACATCCAGTCCTTCAAACAGAGATTTCACTGATTAAATCAATTTATTCCATATTTCCTGAGCACACAAAGCACTATGGGTTAGGAAAAAACAGTTTTATCTTGTCCATTTTCAAGGTACTGATAATCAAATATAGGTGACATCATAAAGATGCAAATATTTAGTCACATTCACATATATGCACGAGTGGTACATTTCCATGTCAAAGACAGTGAAGGCTAAGTGCCAAGTGAATAGGAGACATGAGTGTTAACAAATCTTCAATAGGACAGGTTACAGCTGTAAGCTGAACTGATCAGGGCAGGCTTTATGGAGGAACAAAATCTTAAGAAATTGTGGGTACAGTAGATATTATTATAGATATTACCAGTTGGGCCAGCTGTGCTTTGGTCCTGGGCATAGAGACTTCTATATATCTCAGCCTCTTAAGTTTGGGCAAGACCATGTAACTAGCTCTATCTACCCAATGAACCATAAGAAAGAGTAATATTTCATTTTAGTCTTAAGTCAGGAAAAATGTCTATGTTTAATTCTTTAGTCTCTCCCTTCTAAAAAGGTTACATTTCTGGCTGGTGCAACTACAGGCAGTTGGTGGCTCCATCAGCTTGGGTCTCTAAATGGATATAACAAGCAAAGCCCCTGATAACCTGCACTGGACATGTACCATGGACAAAAAATAAAACTTCCTTTGTGTTATGCCACTGGGGTTTGGAGATTAATTTGTTACTGCAGCATAACTTAGCCTCTCCTTACTAAAATAGAAAGATTACATAAAGTGGAGAAATGCAGAGAACAGTAACATAAATTGTGTCTTACATAAACTTTCTCAATGATAAATCTATGTGCATACTAGGACATAGATTGTTGTGGCATATCTTAATAGAATTGAAAGTTTTTAAAATAAAAACATAAAGAGGGTTGGAAAGGCAGCAGGAGAATGAGCTATTGCCTGTGGGTGATCATTACAGATCTCACAATAACAGGATTATTGATGCCTTGGCCAGAAGCATTCCTTTCTCTTTGCTTTCTTTTTCTTTGAGATTACAAGCCATATATTTCCATTTGGAAAACAGTATTTCATAACCTCTAAACCTAACATGAATCCTGTGAAACCCTAGCCCACAGTTGAATGGCCAGAAATAAAGACTTGGAATTCCTTCAAAGCTATCCCATTTTACACAGCAACGCTTTCTCTTTCTACCAAGAAAGTGTTCCTGCTTGATGGATTCCCCTCTCTCGCTGTATATTACACTTAACTGCTCTGTGCCTGTCACTCCCTATTCTCTTCCTAGTTGTTTGTGCCTTATTAAATTCAACACTTTGAAACAACCAATAAGAAGCAGAGTGCCTCAAGCAGCCCTTTCTCTTACAATCAGAGCTCCCTTTTTTCTAGGGATAAGTGACATTTTCCAATCAATTCATGGGTGGGGTTGTTCACTGACAATTTACCTTCTTGGTAACATGTGGTTTCTGAATGAGTAGAAAATGATCTTCAATGAGGATATGGTGATAAATTTTAGCCAGATGTTTTTCATATTAATTCCACTGTTATCTCCTTGAATCAAATTTCTCTGAAACTGATTTGCAAAAAGAATTCAAGTTTAGATACAACAAAATAGTTGTTCTTGCTCTCAAAGCAAAGCTCCAAGCTAACAATCTCAGGATATGCATTAAAATATCAAGTAAAAACCCACAGGACTATCTAAACTTCAAATATCTTTGAGTATCTATGTGTTTTGGGGACAGGATGAGGCCACAGGAAATGGAATCAGGGAGCTTCTTATAAAGTTATTTTAATTATCTACCTTTTAGAGTGTCTCAGTTTTTGACCTCGAAGCACTGTATTATTGTCCATTTTCTATCATTCTAAAGTGCTTTTGTAAGTTAACCAAGTCCCGGGGAACCAAACCTCAGATTGGCCCCTATGAGGAATATTTCTGGCAACAAATAGGAAGGATTTGGAAAGTTTACTAGAGATTTCAACATACTCTTAACACATTATATTTGAAGATAATATCTATTTCCCTTAACTCTTCTAACCCTCTGTGGAATAGCAATCCTGATTTTTGAGGAATGTTGTTCATGTGTTATTAGCTTGCAGTAGAGAATATATTCATTTCTTCAGTTGTAAGTAACAGAAACTACATCATGCTGGGTAAAAAATGAAAAGGGGATTAATGGAAGGACACAAGAGTGTCTGTAGGACTCAAAGGTAGAGAAGCAGTCAGTTAGTTCCTCCAGTGCCAGGAACAGGAATGTAAGAGTCCAGGGATTATAGTCTCCTTTCTCTGCTTCTCAATCCTTATAGAGAAATATGCCTTCCCTCAGATCTCAGGTTTACCTGTCATAAATCAGACACATACAGAGAATAACTGCCTTTCTCTTAATTCCAAATTCCTGGAAATGAGACCTTAGAGAAGACCAGATTGGAACAGATGTTCAAACAGTTGCCAAGGAGCCATGTGGTAACCAAATATGGCTGCTAAACCACAAAGGACCATTCTTACACAGAGAGAAGAGATCCCTGAAAAGAAGAGATGGTTTCTGAACCCCAGAGCCACCATTGAAGTGCCAATATAGACAACAGGAAGCCATAGCCTAAAAAAAGGCCACCATTTCTACAAGTCATCCCATTTGTTCTTTCCTTTCACAGGAATTGATAGGACTTTAAATGCGAATATCTAATACCAGCAAAGGGAAATGGGTCTTTCTAGATACCTTTTCCTCAGTTCCCAAGGGTCCTTCACTCCTTGCTTAACCATTCTGTATAGACTCTGGCAAAAGAACAAATGATACAACTTTGATTTGATAAATTTTTTCTTATAAAAATTTATAGTAAATTTCATGGGCAACTGTAAATAATCTACCACAGTATACACAATCTGTTCACTTACCCTAGTTTCCATTTCTTTCTGTGATTTGATATTTTAATTCTTCGTGCTCCTCTATTCTGTCACCTGTTGTTTTTAGTACATGTGAGCATGCTCACAGAACTGAGAAATGAAAACAAATACTGCCTGGTTACATAAATAATGCATCTATGTAGAGATATTTAATCACTTGAAACGAGACAATTCAGCACTACTTGACTTTCTGCCGTGCTTTAGTTGGGATCTTGAATGTCCCCAAAGACTGATATGATGAAGGTTTGGTCGTAGCCTGTGGTGTGATGGGAAGGTGGTGGAACCTTCAGGAAGTAGAGCCTAGTTTATGTGATCATCTCTGTGATCACATAATCACAGATTTAGGTGATTGAGAGTGTGTCCCTGAAGAAGGCCAGCCTCTTCTCTTCCTCCCATTGGCTTTCTGGCTGCTATGAGGTTAGTAGCCTCCTCTGCTACACACTTCCCACCATGGGGTACTCCTCTTGCCACAAGTTCATAAGCAAATAGGCCTATTGACTATTGACTAAAACATCTAGAACTGTAAACCAAAATAAATGTTTCCTCTTTTTAACCTGATTACTTCAGGTATTTGGTTACAGTGACAGAATATCTGACTGGCAAAGACTGGTAGGAAATATTAACATATTTAAAGGGAGAAAAAGTGGTCAGTGAAGGAAAATTAGATAAAGAAGAGCTACAAAGACAAATGCTGACATTAGCCATTTAAGCACCATCTAAAAAAAAGAACTCTTTAGGTAAAGGCCTTCAGGTTTCTAACATGCCCCAATGTGGAGAGAGATCAAGAAGTTGTAGACAGCAAGGGCCTTGGAATTTCACTTCCACCAGCAAAGCCATCCTCCTTATGAGACCTGGGCATCACGCTATCTATAGCCTGATAGTCATGTCAAATATCATGTTGTAAAACATAGCATGTTACTCAATTTCTTTTGCTTTCTTCTCATACAACTTTCAGGCAACTTTCTCAGGCCTTCTCAGAGCATGGATTGACACTGGATATTCTGATCCAATATTCTGTACAGCACATCAGAAGCTCTTGGTAAAATCACAAAACCCCATTCTCCACTAGCACTCAGCCTCACATCCTTGGGTAATGTGATTCCATCTGAAAGAGAAGATTCTTTCATGGGCCAAACCATGCACTATAGTCCCCAGGAGAACTACTTGGAAACAGGCACAGCCTACTTTCATGGTGATACCCTGGCTTTCTGGAGTATTTTTTTATTAATTGCTATATCTGTCAATTTACTCTTAAATACTAGCATTAATCACATGATTTTTAAGAAGAAAAAGAGTCCTATGTAAATCTACTTCCATTTGTGCTTCTTGCCTTCCTGTCCTTATCTTATGTCTGCATATGCTTCCATATCTCCAATCTTACAAACCTGTCATTTTGTAGCTTCTTTTTTCTCATTATATCAGAACCATTATAGTAAGTTATATTCAAACCACTTTTCCATATTTTAACATTGCCTTCACAATGGAAATATAGACCCCGCTATAATGGCACTGTAATGAATATTCTGTTCTGCTTCTATTACATGACTACTCTAGGAAAGGTGCCCTAGAATTCCTGTGTTAGAGGGTTTTCTCCTGCTTAGGTTTTTGTACTGTCCAACTCAGCAAAGGGAATTCACCAACCCATAATGCCACCAGAAATCTAACAGTTTAATAGTCTTACCTCAACTTTTTCAGCACTAAATATTATCATTTTCTAAAATGGTGAATTTCTGAAATGTACAATGATACTTCCAAAGTTCTATCCTGTATTTAAAGGGCTCTATATAAATTAGAAGGTTTCTAAGAATGGTGACATATTGATCCTATAAATCAGAATGTTAAATATGTTCTTAAATTTGTTAAAAGGAGTACACTGAGGCAAATACAAATGGAATTCAGTTGATTCCAGAAACCCCTGGTATAAGCAGGCAAACACATTTTGCAAAACTAGACTGCTGTGTGTCCCTAAGGGTGACACACCATGAAAGGGGGTTTAATTTTCCATAACTGCCTTCTTTGTTTTGTTTGCTGTATGAATTCCCTGCTATAAGGAAATGCTTTCAGTTTTTTCTATATCTCAGGAGCACTTGTTGTGTGTGTGTCAGGGGGAGAAAACATTTGTAAGCAGTAAACAGCTTCATGCATATTAAAAACTTGTAGCAGGAAGCTAATTTTCCAACATGAATTGTCCAGCTCAGGGGCCTATAATCCCATAATTCAGTGCATAGCCACTTCAATTTGGCACCAAGAAATACATATTTTCTGCAAGACACTTTGGGGAAAGGGCAATCAGATATTTTAAATCAGTTGGTTATCTTTCCTCCCTTGGCTGTCTCCCTTTCTTTCTTTTCAATTTTTCTACCCAGAAGAATTCTCAAGGAGCAAAAATATATTCCTCTCTGCATTTTTTATAAGTTGGTCAGTTAAGCTTCCAGGTTTCTGAGGTTTTCGAACACAGTAAATTATGCCTTAAAAATAATCCCACGTTATCCTCAAAAATCATTTTCCTCAGTCACTCGCCCATAGCACCAATTTTCCTTTTGAAAACCTAACAAAGCCTAATGATCATTTTTGGAGACAAAACCTCACTCAGAATGATTCAGAGAATACAAATTTAATAATCACCCTGAGAACCCAAGTAATATATCCCAGGAAATAATAATAAAATTTATGAAGGTCTTAAAATTGCTTAACTTCTTTTAGCAATCTCTGAATTATATGGTAGTAACATAACCAAGGACTGACAACAACTCACAAAAGTCCAGAAGAGTTTTGCCTTTGAATTTGTAGGCAAAGATGCTTAAACAGTTCCTCCTTCAAAAAATAAGGATTATTTATTATTGACTTTGCTGTGCATCGGACACTCCTGCAACATGCCTATAACTCTTGTCTTCTTAGGTTTGAGTTTCAAGGTTTTGAAATGCATAGAAAATCATATAGAGCAGCATGCCAATCAACTTGGCTTTTTTTGTTTGGCTTTGGTTTGAGGGGAGGGCATGAGGGAGGTAGGCAGGGAAAGAAAGAGACCACATACCCTGACAGCTTCATAAAGAAACCTGCAAAGCAGAACCAAAGTGGATGAATCCAACAGCAGAAGGATACAATTTTTCTCTCCAGATGATTTTACTAGGAGGAAGAAAGATTTGAAACCATTCAATGCTTTTTCTGATAACCACCTATGGCTCACTCCAAAGAGACGCATGTAAAGTTGGGCAAGTTATTTTCTGTCCTGTCAGGAAAATATTTAGTAACAGCCTTGTAAAAGTAAGTACTCACAGCTGCCCCAGGGAGCTGTGGATTTGCTTTGTAGTGTTGTTTCTTTCAACAAGTTCTTTTGTTGCTCTGTGTTCTCCCACAAAAGGCCCA
Organism: Sciurus carolinensis; assembly: GCF_902686445.1. Classification (NCBI taxonomy): domain Eukaryota; kingdom Metazoa; phylum Chordata; class Mammalia; order Rodentia; family Sciuridae; genus Sciurus; species Sciurus carolinensis. The sequence goes on from NC_062229.1 coordinate 59,552,186, forward strand.
GTCTTGTTCTAAGATAGGTTTATCATTCTCTCCACATGAAGACTGAATTACATAAACCATCCAAACTGCCTCTATCTGATTGTGCTGGTATATGCAGGGTCCTAATAGTGATGAACAGAACAGAAATGGTGAAATTCATATTGACTCAGGCGAATGGGGGAGCTTAATTGGCTAGTAGCTGTAAAGTCCTTGGAAGGAAAAAGCATTGCTCAAAATACTAAGTAGTAATTTTATAATTTGCTAATGGAAAGAAATATTACCTGGCTAATTTGTACCTACCATTTAAGAAAGCACTGTTCAATGGCAAAGCCCTTTACAAAATTTAGATTAACTTTTACGATGCATAGGAAATTCAACTGAAAGCTAATAGCAGGGATTGCTGCTATGGCATTTAAAAATGTGGCAGGTGAAATTTTTTACCTCCAAGCAAGTGGTAGCAGTTAAGAGCCAACTATCACTATTTATTTAAATGACATGCATTGAACATTGTCTCCAATCCCCAATTACCCCTCCCCGCATCAAAAACTCACATTTTTTTAAGTTATGAAATTATTGAACTTCATTGAGCACATCCACATTTCCTTGCTCTGTAACCTATAGCGTGTTATTGAACTTCTCTGAGTCATTTCCTCAGCTATAGACAAGACTCAAGACAATTCCTACCTTGTGGAGTTGTTGTGAGAATTAATAAAGAATTAAATAAAATACAGATTGGTATTTATTAAACTCTAAATTAATGCTTGCTGCCAGCAGCAATAGCAACACCATCTTGCAATAATGCCCCCACTCCTCCAAGAGAACACTTTTGAAAAGGCCAGCCATCCCTGGTCTCAAGATTGTTGTGATCTGAAGATTGTTTTAGAACAGTGTGCAGCATCTGTATTCCCCAACATATGTGTGGATCCTGGATCTCATGTCCTAGAATTTCACTCACCTCTTGGGTCACCCTCCTAAAATGTGTTTGACCTACCTACCATCTTACTCCCACATCCCAAACTGACCACTTGTTTGAATATCCACCCATCAACATGCTGTTGAAATGCCATATTAAAACCACCAGACTCTACCCAAAGGGAGACCTCATCCTCAACCCTCCTCTGTCCTGTAGCATAGTGCTAACCAGTTCATTGTGCAACCAGCATCAAGGGGTCATGGATTAAGTGGATCTCTGACATTTTCATATACCATGAAATTTATCAAATCTAGATAGAGGCCCATAAGTATATGAAGGTAAAACTTGAAGGCAGTTCAATTGATAAAAAAAATGGTAAAACTAACATTTTTCAGTTCTTAGTGTATGGTAGGCATTGTCTTCAGCACTTTTCATATGTTTTTTGCATATGATCTTCATGAAGACCCTTTGTAGTAGATGTGAACATTATCTCTATTTTACAGGTAAGGAAACTGAGACTTGGGATGTTGAGCAATTTACTCAAAGTTACAGTCAGTAAGCAACACATACGGTATTAAGAAGAAAGACTCCACTCTAAATATGTATAAAACAGCTTCCAGGTGTCCATCTCTAGTTAAAGAAGAGTCATTTCTGTTATGTATTTATATATTACCCAGGGCTCAGCTTAATCAGTCATCTCTGAAGTGACCATATTGTCATAAATTGCTGACTCCATAACTTGACATGAGAAAATACCTCAGATTACTAGTAAATCTAACTTCAGCCCACCTGAGATGACATCACTGTAGGAATTTCTTAACCTGGGAACAGGTAAGAATTAAATACAGTCCATAAAACCCATGATATTCATATTTTTGTGGTCAAGTTTGGCACTGGAACAATTTCTCTGAGTATTCTGTGTCAAGTATTTGTAATGTTTAAGGGAACTTATCATATTTAAGAATCTGACAAATTACCTTGCAATTCCAGTTTTAGATGTGTAATTAATTATTGACTTCAGATTTTAGGTAGAAAAGCATTAGAAAATTTGACTGTAAGAGTACTGGGAATGTTGAAGATAAATGGATTTACAGTGTATGGGGAAAATCCAGTATATTTGATTCAAAATATGATTCTGAAGCTTGGAAAGGCTTTTCCTGCTAAGGTTGTAAGCTTGCTCCGACAACCATTTAAATGTTTACAAAGAAAGTAAAAATGTTAGTTTTGTAAATGTATTTTAAAATATTGATGGACTAATTTAACTCAGTGAATACAAATATGTCAGTGATGTTTATTTTTATATAATATTCATAAATTCATAAATTGCAGATTATTTGTGTAAACCTAAATGTTTTAAAAACTAAAGTTTAAAACCATGTTAATAAATTAAACATTCACTAAAATCCCAAATTATAGTAAATCAACTCTTCTGCACACAAAAGTGGTTTTTTAGTCACTTGCTTAAAAAATCACAATGACAGACCCACAAACAAGTATAAGCCTTCTAAAATATAAATTGGCTCATTCATGCCTTGCCTGAAACTCTCCTTTTGTCACCCATCACACTTAGGAGACTTCAGTCTCTTAACCAAGGTCTATGAGATCCTGCAAAATTGATCCCTGCTTACTTCTCTGATCTCCATTATCACCTCCCACTCCACTAGATTCAGTCACCATTGGCTTGGATTTTGTCTCCCTAATACATGACAAGTTTATTACTGCAGCATGGCCTTTACATTTGCTACTACTTCTAGCTGGAATCCCCTTCCCAAAGTCTTTTGCATGGTGGGCTCCTGCTTCACATTTAATTCTCAGCTCACATATTACCTCTCCTAAAGACCTCTCCTAATTGCCCCTTCTTCCAACAATACCCAAAATATTAATATGTTTTATAGTCTTAGAAGTATCCTTAGTTATTATGTTCATTTATTAGTTCATTTATTAGTTCATTATTACTTATTTTTGCTTTCCTCCAAATAAAATCAAACCTCAATAAGAACAATATCTTGTCTTTGCTAAAGCATCACTTGACACATAAAGGGTGCTCAATAAATATCTATTGCATGAATGAATGATTTTAAATAAATAAAACCCATCTTTGCCATAATACAAAGTTATTTTTAAAACATATCCCTATGTAACATTGAGTATGTTAGACCCAATTATCTGGGGTTTATTTGACAAATTTGATTATCTTATTTTGGGGTTAATATCCATGAATTGCTGAAAATAGGCCAAATGCCTAGCAGAGCATACAAGCAAATATGATCCCTCCCAGGACACTTGCCATCCAAATTATAAGCATTCAAATATCTTGGCAAGATGCCTATGCTAATTAGAAAGTAATCCAATATTCATGAGAAGAACTTGAAAAGCCATTATTTTTGCCTGAAATCTTCTTGGCTGTTCCATAATTAATATGTCAGTATCATCAGAAGGCTAAGAGATCAAGAATGGTAAAAACATTGTTTCATGTAACAACACTCATAGGGACAATGGTATTTAGCAAAATACCACAGTGATTTCTGATAAAAGAAAGTAACCTAGAATCTGAGCCTAACAAATTCTAGAAACCTAACGAACGCAGGAGAAGATGACATCAAGAGATATTATAGGGGTATTATAGGTGGGGTATTATAGGGGGCCTAGAAATGCAAAATAAATTCCAAGTACTCCTGGCCATGACAAAATGATCAGGGTCCTACCTCCAACCTAGGTCTTCCTGGTTAGATCAGGAAGAAATGGGTCTTGAATGCCTGCAAATTCATTCCTCCATTTGATGAACATCCTCATCCCTGTTACCTATTTAGCTCACTACAAAAGTAGATGCTGTCTAGATTGCAATCAGTCATTTGTAGAAGTGTCTTCTCAGAGTTCCAGCTTACAACATACCTTGGTTTGTCTTTCAGAATAAAAAAGAAATAACCAGATCTATAATCTTACAGAAACTTTTGTTTGACTACATTTGCAAACATTATCGATTATAGTTTTTTTTAATATCATGGACAAACTGATTCATAAGTAAAGATTTTCTTACAGTCAGTAAAGAGCTGGTCTCTCTGATAAAATGGTCCTTCCTCCCAATTTTTAGCTAATGGATGTTATATAACTTAGCTTTTTTTTTTTCCTTAGTCACCTGACAAACTCAGTGCTCAGAGCAGGACAAGCTTTAATCCAAGCAGTCCTCCCTCACCCCTTTTTTTGTCCCTTGACTTCCATGTACAGTTTCATTCCAATTTTTATGTTTTATGCATGTCTTTTTTATGAGTTAAAGTTTGCTTTGAAATTATGTGTGATAAAAACTAAAAAATTTAGTGAAATTTTAAAACTTGCTTTCACCAAAAGAGGTATATTCTGGGTTCTGATCAGAATATAGTAAATGTCAAGAAATCAGTCAAAGGTGAGGTAGCACCAAGAATTTGGGCCGGGAAGAACAAAGACTATTGGAAAAACAAGGAGTTTTAATCTGCCTATTAAGGACTCTTTTTCTTGAAAACATAGAAGGAAATTTTCCTTATAAAGGCTGACTAATAAACATGGGTTTCTATTTGGAAAATAACTAAATGTCTGAGATAACAGGAATTTTAGAGATTGATAGTCCAATCTCCTTGATTCAGATGCAGGGTTTAGTGTGGCTCAGAGATTACACCACTTTCCAAAGAAACAGGAAATTGCAAGTACTGCCTGGAATCTGGGTCTCCTGCTTCCCAGATTATGAGCTTTCTAGAATTCCAGAAACATGAACACTGGAGGGAAGGTTGTAGTCTAGCTTTTAACTCCTGAGGACATATGGCTGTGCTCTACAGAGTGTAGGAAAATTTGGATTGAACGTTCACAGTTAAAACATGCTAATGCATCTTCCATCTCCCAACTCCATTCAGTGTCTGAGTTTACTCTTTGCCCTTTTCTAGTAAACTACATTTCCTGAATGTTTCAAATGGAAGCAGGGAGGTAACGACAACATAGGAAAGCTGCTTCACACACTATACAGGAAAACAAAGACGATAATCAAATCCCAATCCTCCTCAATTCCTTCTGAGGTTATGTCAGCCTCTCCAAGTGTAATTCTTAGGAAGCCTGACAGCTTTCACTTTGGAGCTTTCTGGAAAAAATTGGCTATCCTGAGGTAAGGAAGCTCAGAAAAAACTACCAAATGATAAAGCACTTGTGGGGAGGTCTGAGAGGATATGGACAGCACCAGCCCATCAGATATGAGAACGAATCTTTCTTCCATCTTCCAAGCCAGCACAACCAAAAGCTGGATACAATCTAGTGAAACCCAGTCTATACCAAATGGAGCAGAACAACTCCCCAGCTCAGCCATGCCCCAATTCCTGACCCACAGAAGCTAAGAAATTACAAGCCATCATTGGTCTAAGGCACAAAGTTTTGGGGGTAGTTACACAATAATCAAAAACTGAAACAATAATGAAAACCAATAATCTGAAAATATGTTCTGTTAGCCTGCATCTTAACTCACTATTAAAATAATTAAACATTTTCCAAACAGTTTTTCTTATATAACTAGACCATATGGAATACCTACAAGCAGTTTTTCCAAATGAATTCATCTACAAACATAAAACATAAAAAGAACTGTTCTACCTTTCCTAGAGACTCTGCCTAGTACAGACTGCCCTCAAAGTGATGATTAAGTTAGTTTGGGTGCAATATGAGACTATATAACATGGAGTTAGTTATGTCTTCTGCTATGCCCCCTCAGGCAATTTGGAACCTCCCAGGGTTAAAGAAGCCTTGCCAAAATTCAGAATCGATAGAACCATTTAAATGATGACATCCCCAGTGGGTAAAGATATTTGACTCCACACATCAATGGTATGAGCTACTGTCATGGGCATTCATCAATAGGTTGAAGATCTCATTAAACCTTTTTAATTTCTGCTTAGTTGTATTAGGATTTAATTGATGCCAAAGATACTGCCTGCCACTAAACAATGATGTTGTGGCAGTCAGTAGAGAATGTCTTACACACAAGCCTGACGACCTTCCCAGATAAGCCAGGGCAGTTCTGCTGGCTGCATTTCCTGGCTTGGCAAGCTATTGCTACTTGATGATAGATCTTTGTTGTTCTGCCTGTCCATCATCTATGCCCCCATCTTCTTATTTACCAGCAACACCACTTTGTGAAAAACTGCTCCCCCAAATCTTAGTTCATGATGTTCATATAGGATTGATTCCACCCACTGTTTCAGGGATGGGCACTTACCCCCTGGTTGATCGCCCTGGGCAAGTAACCCAAGACAGTGCCAATGAGATCAAAACTATGACCTTTCACCAGGACGACTGGAAATATGAAACTATTATTACCAAATTATTATTATAATATTATTATTATTTCCCAATATATTATATATTATATATAATGTAATATAATATATATATGATTATTTCCCAATAATAATATTACTATTATTTCCCAATTGGACTGGTATACTTGTAGGATAATGTGGGTATATATTACTGAAAGTCTTTTTGCCATTAGGGGGAGATACTACCCAAGAAGACACATGGATAGGTCATCTGATCTTCTGGATTCAGCAATTCTAGAAGTCATATGTGCCTATAGTTTTTCAGTATATAAGCCAATAAAATACCTTTTTCATTTAGACCATTTTGAGTGGTATTTTCTATTTCTTGCAATCATGCTCAGAAACTGCAAAAAGATGGGCTACAACACAGACTATGGTTTGATGGAATGCCATTTATTTTCTGAGACAGTGCAATTTATTACAATTTACTACACTCCCTTTCTGAGCCTTGGATCAAAAAGCGTCCATGTCCATGCATTAAAACCACAACAGTTCAACAAAAATATCATACTTGATCTTCATAAAATTAAATGAGCAAATAAGGAAACTGAGACATGAATGGGCCATTTGGCCTAAAAGTCAGTCATCAAGATAAAAACCCACAAAATTAAAATCGAAACTCTTCACAAAATGCAAAGCTTCTATAGCTTGAATCAACAGATCTTAAAGATTATATGGATCTATGGCCCTTACACGTCAGTCCATCAACTGAGATCTATTCCATAGTAGAGCCAAATCAAGAAATGAGAAAAATAGACATTCTGATGGATTTTAATAAAGTTATTTCACTTCAGATTTCTCTTGGTGTTAACAGGCCCTCTTCCATGACATGATAGTAATTGTAGATGTATATCTTTTTTTTTTTTTTTTTTTTTTTTTGGTGAAATGTTTAACAGTGAAGCCCATAGCCTCCCTGAGAGCTGCCCCAGAGACTCCCAATACTTCCAGCTTTAACACTTGCTTCTCTTCTTTACTTACCCCCCAGCCCCTGTCCCTTTCTCATGCTACCTCTGTCTCCCCACCCTTGGAGCTTTCTCTTTAGGTAGTTCTCTTATTTGGGGCAATGTATATTAGAGTATCCTCTGTCTGGCTTCCCCAAGTCTACAACTCCTCCGATTACTCTGCTCAGGATTTCCATAGGCCAGAAAAAAGATAGCTTCTCATGAGTTACCTTTGTTCCTGAGAAGAAGGAAAAGGGGCAAATTGTATAAGTAGTTATAAATAAACATTTGCCGATCTTAAACAAATTTATGAATATCAGTACTGACCTTCCTTAAGCATCAAAGCATTGGAAAACCCTTAAGCCCCCACAATAGAGGGATGGTTAAATTCTGTTATCCAGGAGAATATCATAGTCATTAAAATTATAATTATGAAGACTTTGTAATAATATGGGAAAATATAAAATAAAGTTAGACAAAAAGATATTAATTATGAAAATAAAACTATGTTAAAATATTCATGCATGGATTAACCATAACATTACACTATCCACACAAATTTAACTGCATAGTCATAAGTAATATCTATTTTACCTTGACAGAAATTTTTTGTTATTCCAATTTTCTGCAATGGGTACCTATTAGTTTGGGTGGGATTCAATACGTGTTATCCTAAATTTTACCATGTTGGCATAATGAATATTAAGCTGAAGAATTTAAAGAAATAGGAAAGATTGTATGCCCTTCTCCCTAAAGCAGGTTATAAAGCTGTCATGTGAGAGATGCCCTCTCTGTACCCAGAGGAAAGAAGCATCCTTGTCTCCAAAGATGGAAGGATGCAGAGAGGAATCTAAAGAAGCAGGCTATGGTTTGGATATGGTTTGAGTATGTCCCCCAATAGTTCATGTTCCAGAAGCTTGGTTCTTAGTGATACTGAGAGGTGGTAGAAACTTTAAGAGGTGGGGCATAGTGGAAGATGGTTAGGTTATTGAGGACTTGTCTCAGAAGAGATTAGTATATTCCTCTAGGGACCCTAGTTAGATAGTGGAAAGCAAGTTTATTATAAAAATAGTAAGTCAGGATATCTCTATGGTATCCTGTTTTGCCAAAAGATTTTTCTCTTCTACATGGTTTCCCATGAGGTCCTCATCAGAAGCTAAACTGATGGGACTCATTGATCTTGGACTTTTGGCCTCTAAAACTGTGAACTAAATTTTCTATATAAAGTACTTGGGTTTGGGTATTTTGTTACAGAAAAACAGACTAAGACAATGAGTTTTCCCCAGTTCATTACTCTTACTCATTCCTTTTTGTCATATTACATACTTACATGACTTTCTGCTCTTTATCAAACCAAATAAAAATGCTAAAACTTAACCATTCTTTCAAGCCTTCATTTCCTTCTGAAGGTTCCTGTGTCACATGAAACTTACGTTAAAAATTTTATTTGATTATCTTTTTTAAACCTTTTGTTACAGAGCTCTAGCAGAAAACTTAAGATAGGTAGAGAAAAGGTTTTTCCTTCTCTATTTCCTCCATTTATTAAGAAGCCAGTATTTACTGATTACTCAGTCTATGGAGGCAAAGAAAACCATACTGTTTCTCATAGTTTTCTTTGTGAGATGAGATTTGCTAAAGATTTAAGCAAAGTTAGCATCATATATTTCCTGCAAGTCATAGTAATTTGGGCTAACCCAGGCAGCCACCTTTCTCAAAGCCAACTTTAATGTCTAATGTCCACCACTACACCTCAACTAGCTCTGGGGCTGATCATTCCTGCCTGGTCCAAGGCCATGCCTATCTGGTGAACCATTGGGGAGATATTTTTCAACCAAATTGTAGTCAAGAATCCCATCCACAAACACTAAACTATCAAAAACCAAGAGAGTGAAATCAAGAAACCACATAGGGGTTAGCACTAGCAATCAAAGCCAGGTAGAAATCCCAGCAGGATAATACACAATTTTATATTTCCCTACTGAGGCTCATTCTAGAATAATGGAAAAGCTTCACTGTTGTCAGAACATCAGGAATGAATTCCCTGAATGCAATGTTTCCCTGAAATCAACACTTAGGTTCTGACAACTTCCCAATTCATTCTCACCGAAATACATTGAATATACAGTACTCTTTTGAAAGGGTTGTTTTCGGTTGATTTGGCTTATCTGGAATCTGAAACTCAAGATGACAAAGGATGGCACAGTGTTGTCTTGTGAAGATACAATGGAATAATAATATACATTAGTTGTAAAAAGACTTAATATCAGATGGATGTTATCAGGTGTTCCCTCCTCTGCCAAAACTGTATGTATGGATTATTCCAGGAGTGACCCATCCTTTCCAAAACAAGTAGGCTCAGATTTGCCTCAGGGACACAAATAATAATGGTATCTGCAGGAGAAAAGGAACATGTAAATTCCGTTATCTATTGAGCCCCAGCAATTTCACAGCAATAAGTACAAAACCCTTAGTCAACCACTTTGTTTTTTCAGTACCACTATTTCCTAATGATCATTCCTTATCAATTCATAGCAATTTGCCTCATTCTATTTTTTAGCATGCCACTATATCAATGCACCATGTATTATTAAAACAATCTCCTATATACACATTTATTAGGTTTCCAATATTTTATAACTATAAATAATGACACATCTCTCATTGTGAGCAAAACTGAACATATTTGTATATAATTAACGATTATTTTTTATATCGATTTTTGTGAACTCTCTAGGTCTTTTGCCACCTTTCCATTGGATTTTGGCCTCTTTTTCTCTTACCAATTTGTAGTAACTGTATATATTGGGGACATTATGTTACCTTACTAGTAACATTGCTTGCAAATATATTCTCCAAGTTTGTCACTTGGGATTTGACTTCTGCTTTTTCTATGCAAAAGGAGATTTAAAAGCTTTAATCTTACACAATCTAATTTTATTTCATTTGAATTTTTGAAATGTAGAAAATCTTTTCTTGTGTTCAAATTATAAAGGTACTCTCTTTACTAGTTAGTTTTAAGTGTCCCTCACTATGCTATTCATGGGGGTGTATGGAAATGAAATCCTATTTGACTACTGACCTCTGGGTAATTTTAAATATGCAAAAACCCTTATTTCTACAGTCTTTCATCTTCTAACTACACACATCTCAGGTTCCCTAATCCTAGGGTTCTTCAGCAGGCCAGCCTTACTAGAAAGTAGGGCAAATCCATTTTGTAATCACATATTTTAGTAAAGTTATGATCACCTATGTTATACTTTATTATGTCTCATTGATAAGTATATTTCCTTACTATTTTTATTATCAAGTAATTCATGTTTATTCAGAAAAATTAAAACTATTGTTAAGCAAAAAATAAACATTTTCAAACTGCTAGCATTTTAGGACATATTATTATATTACTATATAAACACATACCTATATTTTAAAAAAAAAACTCTCTTCTTATACCTATATAAAAGCCCTCTCTTCTCTACTATCTGTTTTATAATCTGTTTCCATTTCCACTTAATGTAAACATCTTTCCATGTTACTGAGTTGTCTGCAACAGCATTTTAGAAGACTACATGGTATTCTGCTGTATGGAGATATAAAATATTTAACAAAGAATTGTGCTCTTAGGATATCTTTAATATCATAAACAACTCTGAGAAAACGACTCAGATACACACCTTTGTGAATTTGTCCAAATATTATTTTAAGATAATTATCTAGATATGGAAGTGGTGGATCATTTATTATATAGTACAAGATTTTCAGTTTTTTTATATACATAGCCAAATTGCCACTAGCAGTGTATAAAAATAACTATTTCCTTCATCCACCCACATTAGCTTTAGCATTCTTTATAATCCTGTTTATCTCTTGATTTAACACTAAACAATAATATAAAGTTCTGCAAAGGCACCACACAAGCAATGTAGAACAAAACACCACTGATGTGTGCCTAAAAACTGTAAACCTACTCCCAGGCTCTAAAAAAATTTACTGAAATGTCCTAAGACAATCAAAAATGAACTTTTTTATTTGTTTGTTTCCCTTTGGTTTTGTTTTGTTTTACTATTCTTGTGTGGCTTAGTCTTTAGGATATTAAGACCTGGCACAGATTCTCACAGTCCTTCCCATTTTATAGGAGTTTGAGTTTGGTTCTGGTGTGCATTGGAAGGTTCCATTACAGGATGCTTAGACCTGAGGAATCTGTGGAAAGAAACTTAATGTGAAAGTTTCTCTCATTGGGCCTGTACTAATTAAAAATCCACGAACAATTCTCCCTTGTCATTTACTGGGATAAATACATTTGCCTTAGAAATTTTTACTTCAGCTACTAGTCTAATGGTCCACACTTCTAAATTACACTTTTAATTAAAAAACAATGACATGAACCTTCCTTTTTTTTTTTTTTTTTTAAATCAGAAGCATCTGTGCTTTCTGAAGAGCATGTGATTGCTACAAATAAATATGCCTCCTTGCACACCCAGTCTTATAGTTTAGGGTTCCAAAAGCTCAGGAAATCATGCCATTCCTTAAAACAGTACGTGATTAGAAATACTTGCTTTAAAATTTGATGTTTAGCGTGTGAAGCTTTTTAACAAGTGTTTATTAAACTGCATAATTTCAAAGCCTGGAGTGGTCTATTGCAATGTTTTCCTGGGAGTTGATCACATTTGCATATCCTTTTACACTTCCTGTGAAATTAATATTGCCTTTTGTACCTTGAACTTAGCTAATATAACTTGCCATTTTTACTTTTCATTGCTATGAGTAATATAGAGTGAACCCCCAAAGGAACCTCTGCAATGCCAACATAAGCTTGGTTCTATCACTGTTATATTTTTTTCATGTGAATACATTAAATCAAGATTAATAAACCTTTGTAGAACCCACTGATCCTGCAAAAAGGCAGGATTTACAATGGTAAGGGAAGTCCAGCAAATAAAGGAAGACTGCTCCTAAAAATGGACCTGAGCCAGGGTTCAGAGAGCCCTTGTTACATACCAAAGTGTGCCAGAGACCATTCTTACACAGGAAACATTCCGACACTGCTCAGCATACATGCAAGAGAGGTTTAACTGCCAGGATCCCAAACTCAGCTGGCATCAATCAGGCTGCTTTCTCTCAGTGATATATCTCTGTGAGATGTCAAGAACTGACCCAGATTCTGGGATTTTTTAAATTCCAGCTTATCTTATGGGGGAGGAATGGGACAATAAAGAAACAGCATGGCAGCGGGTGAAGAAGAGAGGAACATTAGGAGTAGCTAAGAAACTCCCACAAGCAAATCAAGCACAGAAAAGGGAAATCTCTCTGAACACTTCTTACCTCACTGGGCACAAGAAACCTAAGAGAAGCATTCCCCACTCCTCAGTCCCAGCAGCTCCTTTGCCAAAGTGACAATCTGATTAAAGCCCAGGAAAATCTAATCGGCAATCCAAAGAGGAGTTTCAAGATCCCGGAGAACTGGTAGAGATACCCCATGCCAGGTCAGAAAGTGCTCACTATGAAGACTCGTCTGCTCTCATTTATCCTACTACTCCAAGTTCATCTCCAACCTGGTCAAGATGCAGAGTAATGGGGGTTTAGGGCCAGGAATAGAGTGAGGTAAGTGAACTGCAAAATTTAGTAGAACTAAAACCCTTCAGTAATCAAGATAACACCTCAGCCACTACCGAGTGCCCCTCACACTCTGCCGCTGTGTGGACCCACCGTGCTACACTGTACAGGCTGTTCCCAATCCACCAAGGGCAGCCACTGCCATAGCCCCATCCTCGTGTAGCCTCCACCTTAGGACACCAGACAGGGCCTTGGGTTACCTCCACTGCTGCCATCACCATTTTTATTTGGGGTAACTTCCATCTTGGGACACCAACCAAGACAGAAAAGCCCAACATCAAGGTACCTACAGGTTTATTGCCACCAGCCCCACCAACTTGGGACATGGCTGCTTCCCTCTAGGGACAAAAGCCAGGGCCTGGCAGACCATCGCCAAGGTTCCTGCAAGTTTGGTTACATCTGAGGTCACCCTACTATCTGAGGCAGGAGAGAGCTTTTCATGGGGTCAGTAGGTTGGAAGAGGGTGTGAGGGCATCTTGATACTGGCTTGCCAGGCCAACCAGCCAGATACCCACCAGGTTCCCAGGGCTAATTCAGGTGGCACTCGCTGGGACCAAACACCAGCCCAGTCCCGACTCCCTCCCCAATCCAGCATCTGCTGATCACCTCGTCCCAACATTTTGGCAATCAGCAGGACCGTCTGGCTCCCCAAATCCCAATCTCCCAACCACCCCTTAACCACCAACCTAGCACAGTGCTTGCAGCTACATGGCCAGCCTGCAGCTCTCAACAAGCAGATCTGAACTACCCAGAACAGCTCACAAAAAAAGGCCCACAGGTCCTGGTGTTCAGTCCTCAGGACCTCAGGAGAGAGATGTTCCTGATAGGGAAGTTGAAAGGGCAGGGGCAGGAGAGATACGGTTTAGAGATTAAATTAGAGACCAGGAATTGTGGGGTCTACAGTCATTGTAAGGGGATAAGACCAGGCTCCTACATCACAGAGTGGACACCAAAGGAGATTCCTGGGGTGCAGTCTTCCAATGGGGACCGGCAATCACTATACCACACCTCCAGGAGTTCTGCCTCCAAGACTAACTCTCTTACCCTAGTATCCTACACCATCCTGAGGGTGGAGATACCAGCAAACTCCAGACAACCTCACCTATTGGATGAGAGGGGAAGCAGAAAAGATATTGAACCCCAACAAAGGCAACTGTTCAATTTTCCTTTGATTTTTTTTCTTCATTCTTTTCCCAATCTCACAACTCCAACATTTTTTAAACACAGTACTTTTCATGATCAGGCTACTGAGAACGGAGATGTCAGAATAGTATATTACGGTTTTATTGTATGTTCTTTTATTTTTATATGTTTTTCTTTTTCTTTTAATTTTTAAATTTTTAATTTTTTTACTCTCTCTATATATTTTCCTCTCATCTATCTGTTTCCTCGAAGTCTCTTTCTCTCATTTCTCATGCTACAATTTATTTGATTCCTCCTCCATTCTTCTTATGATCTAATACCTCTTTACTCTCACCTCCTACCTCATAAACATCACTTCCTACATCCCCCCCATTCTCTGTTTGTCCACCATTAGAAACTGTAAACCCTTTTGCAAACCTACTATTTATATTGTATATTGTAGATAATAATCAAACACATCATTTGTGTTTATTGTGACAAAACTGTAATTGTCTGCATAGGAGCTATTTGATTTAAGGCTGTATATTAATTGCATTGGGAGCTGTTAATATTGATCTCCCCCTTAAAGATGAAGTATTGGAAACCTGCAGGGACACTGTGCCTATAGGGTAGAAACTGTAATACCTGGAATCCGCACTGTTAGAGGGGAAGACAGCACCCCAGACAAACCAAGATGCTACATTGGTAGAATCCATTGACAGCACAGTAGAAGAAATGTCAGAGGAGTTCACATGTACATAATTAAAATGATCTTCAAAGTAAAAGATGTTAAAAGAGCAAATATAGGTAATAAAAGATCAATTCAGTAAAGAGAGCAAATACAGGTAGCAAAAGATTAAGAGATAGAGATTCTAAATTAAGAAATCAAACAGAAATCCTTGAAATGAAGGAAACAATAAATCAAACTAAAAATTCAATAGAAAACATCACCAATAGACTAAATCACTTGGAAGACAGAACCTCAGACAATGAAGACAAAATATTTAATCTTGAAAATAAAGTTGACCACACAGAGAAGATGGTAAGAAATCACGAGCAGAACTTCCAAGAATTATGGAGATACATAAAAAGACCAAATTTAAGATTTATTGGAATAGAGGAAGGCACAGAGATACAAACCAAAGGAATGCACATTCTTTTCAATGAAATAATATCAGAAAATTTCCCAGAATGAATTGGAAAATCAAATTCAAGAGGCTTACAGGACACCAAATGCACAAAATTACAACATATCCACACCAAGACACATTATAATGAATATGCATAGCATACAGAATAAGGATAGTATTTGAAAGGCCACAAGAGAAAAGTCTCAGATTACATTTAGGGGAAACCAATTTGAATCTCTGCAGATTTCTCAACCCAGATGCTCAAAGTTAGGAGGTCCTGGAACAACATGTAGAAAACTCTAAAAAAAATTGAAGCCAACCAAGAATCTTATAAACTTATAAACTTCAGATCTGATGATGAAATAAAAAAACTTCCATGATAAACAAAAGTTAAAAGAATTTACAACTAGAAAGCCTGCACTACAGAATGTTATCAGCAAAATCTTCCATGAGGAGGAAATTAAAAACAACAATGAAAATCAGCAAAGGGAGGGACTACGCTAAAGGAAAAGTTAATTCAAGTTAAAAAACAAAAATAAACCAAAATAACCAGTAATACAAACCATATTTCAACAATAACCCTGAGAGTTAATGGCCTAAACTCATCAATCAAAAGACATAGGTTGGTTCCACAATCTAGCTATTGTGAACTAAGCTGCTATAAACATTGATGTGGCTGTGTTACTGTAGTTTGCTGATTTTAGGTCCTTTGGGTATAAACCAAGGAGTGGGATAACCTGGTCAAAAGGTGGGTCCATTCCAAGTTTTCTTAGGATTCTCCATACTGCTTTCCACAGTGACTGCACCAATTTGCAACTCCACCAGCAATGTAAAAGTGTGCCTTTTCCCCCACATCCACGCCAACATCTATTATTGTTTGTGTTCTTGATAAACAGTTCTAATTGGAGTAAGGTGAAATCTTAGAGTTGTTTTAATTTGCATTTCTCTAATTACTAGAGATGTTGAACACTTTTTCATATATTTATTAATTGCCTGTGTGTCTTCTTCTATAAAGTGTCTGTCCAGGTCCTTGGCCCATTTATTGGTTGGGTTCTTTGTATTTTTGTTGTAAAGTTTTGTAAGTTCTTTATAAATTTAGAGATAAGTGCTCCAACCTAGATGCCCTTCAACAGATGAATGGATAAAGAAACTCTGGTATATATACACAATGGAATACTATTCAGCCATAAAGAAGAATAATATGGCATTTGCAAATAAATGGAAGGAACTGGAGAATATCATGCTAAGTGAAATAAGCCACGCCCAAAAAAATAAAGGCCGAATGTTTTCCCTGATAAGTGGAAGATGATATATAATGGGGGTAGGGGTGGGGAATGAGAGAATAATGGGGGAACTTTAGAATATGTAGAAGAAAATGAAAGGGAGGGGGTATGAAAAATGGTGGAATGAGACAGACATCATTGCCCTATGTACATGTATGATTACATGAATGGTATGAATCTGCATTGTGTACAACCATAGAAACAAAATTAAAAAAAAAAAAAAAGACATACAGTTGGAGATTGGATTCTAAAAAAAGACCCAACAATATGCTGCCTTCAAGAAACTCAACTCATGGGAAAAGACATTCACAGACTGAAGGTGAAAGGATGGGGAAAAACATATCATGCACACAGACTATATAAACAAGAAGGGTTTCTATCCTCATATCAAATAAAGTGGACTTCAAACCAAAGTTAATCAGAAGGGACAAAGAAGGACATTTCATACTGCTTAAGGGAATCATACATCAACAAGACATAACAATTGTAAATATTCATGCCCCAAACAATGGAACATCTATGTACATCAAACAAACCCTTCTCAATTTCAAGAATCAAACAGACCACAGCACAATAATATTGGGTGACTTTAACATATCACTTTCACCATTGGACAGATCTTTCAAACAAAGACTAAATAAGGAAACTATTGAACTCAATAATTCAATGAATAATTTAGACTTAAAAGACATATATAGAATATTCCATCCATTAAAGAGTCAATATACTTTTTTCTCAGCAGTATATGGATTCTTCTCTAAAATAGACCATATGTTATGACAAAAAACAACTCTTAGCAAATACAAAAAAAATAGAGATAGTACCCTACATTCTAGTAGATCATAATGGAATGAAATTAGAAATTAATGATAATAAAAAATAGAAGTTACTCCAATACCTGGAGACTAAATAATACACTACTGAATGATGAATGGATAGCAGAAGACATCAGGGAGGAGATTAAAAAATTCTTAGAGATAAATGAGAATACCAATACAATATATCAAAATCTCTGGAACACTATGACAGCAGAACTAAGAGGAAAACTTATTGCATGGAGCACATTCAATAAAGAAAAAAAAATCAACAATTAAATGAACTAACATTATAGTTCAAAGCCCTAGAAAAAGAAGAAAAATCAACACCAAAAGTAGAAGAAGACAGGAAATAATTAAAATCAGGGCTGAAATCAATGAAATTGAAATAGGAAACAATTGAAAAATTTGACAAAACGAAAAGTTGGTTCTAAGAAAAATAAATAAAATTGATAAACCCATAGTCACCCTAACATAAAGAAGGAGAGAGAAAATTCAAAATACTAAAATTGGCAATGAAAAAGGAAATATCATGTTGAACACTACTGAAATACAGAAGAAAATTAGAAACTGTTTTGAAATTTTGTACTTGAATAAAATAGAAAATCTTGAAGACATCAACAGATTTCTAGAGACATATGATCTACCCAAACTGAACAGGAGGACATATACAATTTAAACAAAACAATTTCAAGCAATGAAATAAAAGATGCCATCAAAAGCCTACCAATCAAAAAAGACCAGGATCAGACAGATTTTCAGCTGAACTCTATAAGACCTTCAAAGAAGAATTAATACCAATACTCCTCAAATTATCTCATGAAATGGAAAAGGAGGAAACCCTTCCAAACTCATTCTCTAAAGCCAGTATCACCCTGGTACCAAAACCAGACAAAGACATATCAAGAAAGCAAATTTCAGACCAATATCCCTGGATGAACATAGATACAAAAATTCTGAACAAAATTCTGGCAATTTGCATACAAAAAATATTAAAAAGAGAGTACACCAATGTCAAGTGGGGTTCATTCCAGGGATGCAAGTTTGGTTCAACATCAAGAAATCAATAAATGAAATTTATCACATCAATATACTTAAAAATAAGAATCATATGATCATCTCAATAGATGCAGAAAAGACATTTGACAAAATACAGCACTCATTCCTGTTCAAAACACTAGAAAAACTAGGAATAGTAGGAACATACCTCAACATTGTAAAAGCTATCTATGCTAAGCCCAAGGCCAACATCATTCTAAATGGAGAAAAGTTGAAAGCATTCCCTCTAAAAACTGGCACAAGACAGGGATGCCATCTTTCAACACTTTTATTCAACATAGTTCTTGATACTCTAGTCAGAGCAATTAGAGGAAGAATTAAAAAGTAATATATTAAAACTATATATCCATTTCCCTTTATATCTATTTACCCACCTATAAATCTCAATTATAGCAATTAACCCTGAATATATATGCCTTCAATCATAGGAAAAAACATGGACACAAAGTTACTCACTGTACCATTTGTATTAGTTAGTTTTTCATCGCTGTGACGAAAGTACTTCCTAAAGGAACACTTAGAGAAGGAAAAGTTTATTTTGACTCATGGTTTAAGAGGTTTGATCCATGATCAGCTGAGTTCATTGCTCTGGGCCCAAGGTGAGGGAAGATGTCATGGTGGATGGGCATGGTGAAGGAACAATGCTGATCCATTCATGACATCCAGGAAGCAAAGAGAAGGGGGAAGGGGTCACAGGGAAGATGAAGCCTTCCAGAGCACACTCCCAGTGACTCACCTCCTTCAGCCATGCCCCACTAGCCCACAGTTACCACCAATTTAGTTTATTCAAAATTTATACATTAGGTTATAGCTTTCACAATCTAACAATTTCACCTCTGAATATTCCTGCATTAACAGAGGTGCTTGTGGGAGGATACCTCATACACAAACCATAACTACATTAAAGTACTGAGTAGAATTTAAATGCCATTTATAGGTAGAACCTTGGTATCTTTATACAAAGTAGTACTATTCAATTGTAGTAAGGAATGAGGAGGATTTTTATACAATATGGAATAATTGCCAGAATAAAAAAGATGAAAATGAACGTACATAGCATGCTACCTTTTACATAAGAATGAAAAGTAAGCTTATGGATATATGTATGTATTTGCTCCTTTAAAAAAAACACATAAAGGATAAAACCAGAAAACTAATGAAAATGCTTCCTATAGAGGGTGGGTAAAAATGAGGTAAGAGTGTAGGGATGGACTGGAACTTCCTGGAACAACTTCTTACCTAGTTGTGACCTTGGAACCATATAAAGTTTTAAATATTCTACATAGAAATTGAAATATAATTAAAAATAAAACAAATTTACATAAAAAGTAAGAAAATAAACATAATAATATATCATATTGATAGAATTGATCAAAGAGTAAAAATGTGAATTCAAATAACTTCTGAATATAGTACTCTTGAATGTATAACCTTAAAGGAATATTAGAACAAAGAGAAATTCAAATAAATTTTGAACTTAGTAGATTGGTCACTGAGACTGGTATTGCTATAGTAATTCTGAAACTGTTTTCTGTGTACTGTACAGAGCAAGTTAATCAATACGTGGAGCACTCACTGTGGAATAAAGGAGACACAAATGTGGAATTGGAGATGATGAGAAAGAATCCTGTAATGTTGGATCCCAGTTTTTGAGTTTGTAGATGATTACTTACAAGTCCCTCTAGTTCTGTCATCTCCCAGAGTCAATGATACCCCAGTAGCAATGAGCCCATCTACTGGATAAATTTTTGTTCCTGAATTTCATTCTCCACTAAAGGAGGCTAAGGCTGGACTGATTATCAGGGATAGGGAGAATATAAGATATGATGGAAATACTTTGATTTGCTCATGGACATACTCAGAGTGATGGAGGCATATCAAAAGGATATAAGAACTAGCATATAGGGGATGACTTAAGAACATTTTGAGCTTCACAAAATAAGGAGAGGTTTGTACAATTTTATCATTTTGAGAAGCTTCATTGAGCTATACACTTATGATTTGTGCATTCTATAGATTTACCATATTTGAATACAAATTTCATAGTGACCTAAAAAAGAAAAAAAACTATAATACAAGAAACAAAGGAAACATACATTTTACTTTAACTGAAAAGACAATCATAGCCTCTGAATAAATTGTCCAGAGTATAATAATAATTATCTAAGCCTACTGTGGCAATGAAGAGAAGTTCTTTTGTAACCAAAGAATGCCAAACAAGAAATGTGCAAAGGTGATACAAATAGAAAAACACCAGTAGGAAGGATCATGAAGGGGTGAAAAACCAGTAAGTGAAAGGTTCTTAGGACACAGAATATTCACCCCATCTGAAAGTTCACCCCACAGATTGCTTACAAATTTGAAAGTAAGAAACAACACATAAAAATGGAGCAATCTGGAGAAAATTCACTTAATAGAGTGATCAAATAGCATCCCCAACTACGGCATAAACAAATTACATAACTCTGATGTCATGCAATATGAAGCAGGCAACATCGCTTATTTTGGCTGGAAATGTTTAAACTGAATGTAGTTATATAATGTATAGGGAATGACTTAATGTTCTTAAGTCATTCCCTATATGAATTAACCTTCATGTTAATTCTATGTGTTTGATATTAATAAAATCTCCATTTTATAGAAAACTGAAACCTATAGAGGTAAAATAACTTGACTAAAGCAAGTAAGTGAGGTAACTTGGATTTGAACCTAAGAAATTTCGATTCAGAGTTCATTATAGTCATGATTCTATTTGGCCTTTCAAGTAAATAATATATCTAATTAGGAGAGCAAGCATATTAACCACATCATCCTAATGATTATATGCATTTGACATATCTTATGTACCCAGTGCAGAACTCTGGAGCCTTCAGTTGATTCTTATTAGTTCTATTTCCTGTGCTGGGATATAAGATCACTAATAACTAGAGGCTAAAGAACAGACGGGATGGAGTGGTTGGAGATGGTGTCATTAGTTTTATTAAAAGCATCTAAAAAGAGTATGTTCAGTAATGGGTATTATTTTTAAAATAGAGAATATAAGGAAAGTCTAAAGATCAATATTTATATCTTAAATAAATCAAAGAAAAAGGAACAAAAGCACACATGCTTTGAGGTTTAGACTATGTAGAAAATGCCATTATAAAGTGGTCCATTTCCTCAGCTGGTAGCCCCCAAAGACCCCTGACACAGTAGAAATTATATCATTAGTCAACTAATCAGTTTTCTTTCACAATGGCACAATGGGGCACCCTCTTTAACTCAATAGAGTAACCAGCTCACCAATAGTATCTAAAAAAGAAGAAAGTCACAGAATGGAAAAATAGACTCAAAAAAACTATGGCGAAGAGACTAAAACAGACAAGGTCAGTTGTACTAAAATGAAAGGGAGAAATGGAAAGAGAAATGTCAGGAATCAAAGGTTAAAAGAGAAAAGATCAGGATTGAAAAAAAAAATATATATATATATCATGAAATAAAAGGGACAAGTGAGCAGGCAGAAAACATGACCAGAGGTTGAAGCTCCAAAGCTCAAGGTAACAAAGAGAAGCTGTAATAGCAGAACCATTCACTCAGTCACTCATTTCACTCATTCACTTGACCCCTAAAATGTGCAAGGCACTTTGCAGAGCTTTGAGGGACATAAAAATGAGTAAGATGGAATCCCTACCCTCAAAGAACCCAGCTGCTCAAAATATTCTCATTTTTGCATCCATCTGTCTTCTAAATGTAATTTTAGTTATTGCTTATACCTTAGCTGATATTCTCATACTCAACATGTACTTTCAGAAATTACAGCAGTTATATCATCTATAAGAGAATGTACTTTGAACAAGTACATTCATTATGAAATGAAGACATGTTTACATTTCTTATATGCTGATAGTATAGAAGGAAGTATTGTTAAGTAGTGCTCTGTATGTATAGATATTTTCATATCTACTTATAGCACACTTCATATCATATAATTTTCTTTTTATCATCCCATTCCAGAGAAGAGGCAAAAGACAAGGAAATCTAAAGGAAGTGAAAAGACAGTTAAGGAATATAGGAACAAGATTTTCATATCCTTTGCATTTTCCCACAGGACTTCCTTGACCAAAAGTAGTAGTAACCAATAGAATGAGTATCTGTCACATAGTACCTGGAGTGAAAGATACAGTGAGGGCTCCTGACCAGATATTATTGCCTAGTACTTTAATTTAAAAGATACCTCATGAAATGTGAATTGGGAAAACCAGAAATTAATCTCCCACACAGTCTCTATTCTTACTGAGATCAACTTATGCACTGAAAAAAAGTTGAAGATTCAACTTTGAATGAACATCTTCATTTGCCCAAATTAGAAAACCCCACACAGCCCAGAAAAAAGAGGTGGTGAAAAGCATGGTAGCTAACATCCATTATTGTGAATGCTCAATGCCTGATTCCACTGGGACATCACCCCTCAATTTCTGGTGATTCTTGTGGGATCTCAATTTGGCCCCATCCATCTCTCTCACCAGAGATAGGAATGTGACTCAAACTAACCAATCTGAGTCTTTTGGAGGATTACATAAATCAGTCAAAAGGGAGAGGACTGTCTGAGTTCTTGGGCACTTAAATTCACTTGAGCCTGGAGCTGCTTCAGGACCATTTTTTCCCACCACAAAGACTGAGGTTGAATGAAAAATGAAGACCACGTGGAGAAGAAAGGGCTATGATACAAGAAGAAAGCAGGGGTGAATTTATTCTTGAAGCTATTACCACTTAAGCTTATAGGTCTTTTTCTTTTCTTTTTTTTTATTATTGTATACAAATGGGATACATGTTGTTTCTCTATTTGTACATGGAGTCAAGGCATACCATTTGTGTAATCATAAATTTACATAGGGCAATGATGTTTCATTCATTATTTTTTTCCCTTCCCCCCCACCCCTCCCACCCCTCTTTTCCCTCTACACAGTCCTTCCTTCCTCCATTCTTACCACCCTCCTTATCCCTAACCCTAAACCTAACCCTAACCCTAACACTAACCCCTCCCACCCCCCATTATATGTCCTCATCCGCTTATCAGCGAGATCATTCGTCCTTTAGTTTTTTGAGATTGGCTTATCTCACTTAGCATGATATTCTCCAATTTCATCCATTTGCCTGCAAATGCCATAATTTTATCATTCTTCATTGCAGAATAATATTCCATTGTATATATATGCCACAGTTTCTTTATCCATTCATCAATTGAAGGGCATCTAGGTTGGTTCCACAATCTGGCTATGGTGAATTGAGAAGCTATGAACATTGATGTGACTGTATCTCTGTAGTATGCTGATTTTAAGTCCTTTGGGTATAGGCCAAAAAAAGTGCTCTTGTGATCTATTTTTTAAAAAAAGAAATACAGAAAAGAAAAAGAAAAATGAAAGAAAAAAAGAAAAAGGCTCTCCAAACAGAATAAGATTCAAACCAAACAAAACCTAGAACCACCCCTGGGAGAAAGTTTTGTACATACAATGAAGCACCATACCATCCACATCCATGACAGAAGTCCCATTGGGCCAGCCAATCTTCACCCTTTTCTTTTTTCTTGAGATAATCTGAATTTGGTTACCCACTTGCAATTGAAAGAAACTGGAGATTTTAAATAAATCAATAAAATCATGGGTTTTAACTTCCCATGATTGTGAACCAATGCTATTTTCAACTTTCAGAATATTTATCATAAACTATTATTTTGTTTTTGTCCATATTTTAGGATGTTGTTTAAAGTAAATTTCAGCATCAGAATTGTAACCAGATTTAAGGCACCAAACCATGGGACAGCATTTACACATATTTCAAGGATATTTTTCTTTTAATTGGCTATAAATGATGTAAGAAATAAGTTGACACTACAGAAAGTCTCCACAATAACCTTTTATATGTTTTCCATTTACTAAACATGTATTTTTTTATTTTACCATTCCATAGGGTTCTTATTCTTTACTGAAAGTTACATTTAAATTCTGCTGTCTGCCAGTCTACAGGCTTATCAAGGAACTGAGTCTTTATACTATTGTGTCACTCAGTTTTTATTGCTGTGACAAAATACCTGAGAAAATCAACTGTAAGGATGAAAGATTTATTTTGGTTCATAGTATCAGAGGTTTCAGACCAAGGTTGGTTGATTCAATTGCCTTAGACCTGAGGCAAAGCAGAATAGCATGGCAGTGGCATCAGAAGCAGAGGAGGCTGCTTACCAAATGGCAGCCAGGAAGCAAAGAGAAAGAGAGAGGCAGAGGGAGAGAGAAGGGGGTGGAGGAAGGTTCAGGAACAAAATATAACCTTCAAAGGTACATCCCTAGTGACCTACCTACTCCAATTAGGTCCCACCTCCTAAAGTTTCCACCACTTTCCAAAAGCACCACAGGTTAGGGACCATACCTTTAACGTATGGCCTTCAGAGGACATTTTAGATCCAAACTGTAACTATACTTTGTGTTAAATCCCCATCAATAGCTCTTTGACACAGTCTCCTCTGGAAAAATTACATTACCTATCTGAAATTCTTGGAAATCTATAAGAAATACATCTTTGGAAATATTTCATTTTAAGCAAGACTCTGCTTTCTTGGAATTTCTCCTTGAGGAAGATAATTTAGAGTGACAAAAAATTAGTAGAGTAGATTCTATGCTTTTCTGATTGGAAATATGCAAAACAAGAGAGAACCAGAAACTTTTTCCATGTGGTTTCACACATTTTTATACATGTATGACCCCAAAACACAAGGAAAATCAAACTTGGTTTTTTTACTAAAGATTTTTCATAAGACTACTAGTGAATAAAAATCACAGGAGGCTGTTGTTTTAAGGACTCAGTTCCTACTTCAGGCCCCTGTAGACCATATTACAAATCAAAATGGAGTCACCCATGCTAAAGTTCCATATAACCAAACCAAAACTAAATTGTTATCTGACCTTCCAAAAATGAGGAGAGAGAAATATCAGCCAAATTTCCCCAACAGGCAAGTTTCAACCTACATGATAATATAAAACTCCCTCCATTCTAATCCTAAAAAAAAAAGTAAACTAAAGTAACTTGATTTTAACCAATCATTTATTTCTCTACTGTTCTGTTCTCATGTTGCCATCTTACAAGGAAAGTAACTTTGAAATGACCTTTCTGCTCTTTTGCCTTTGTTTCTGCTTTCTTCAGCCCTTCTCTGTCTATAAAACCACTTCTTCTCATTGGAACACTTATTTTTATGGAATGAAATGTTGCCAGATTCTAGAATCATAAATTAAGCCAATTAAGAGATTTACATATGCTATAATTTTATTTTTAACACTTCTTACAACTTTACATTTGTTAGAAAAACTTAGATATTTACCCCCCAAATAAACAATATTTCATTTCCAAAAGACCAGGAAATCAATCAAAGTGAACCATTTGTCTTGTAAATGATTCTTCAGAATGATGAAGGAATTCACTGTTTTACCAGAAAGTGACTAGTTCTTGTTTTGAAGAACAGCAGGCAGTGGGAAGAAAAATGGATTCTGTGGTTTGGGAAAGTAGCTCTTAGTTCTGAGCAATGATTCAAATCCTAATCAAGCCCTGTCACCACCCTCATTCACTTTGCCTCCTCAGCTAAAGAAGACAATAAAATACATTCAAAAAGTATAGAGCCAAATGATCCTGCCTTGAAGAACCAGCTCTATAGTCTGATATAAAAATACTTTTGTGTGTTTTCCATTTACCAAATATGTATTTTTATTTCTCCATTCCATAGAGTACTTATATGCACACCACTGCCATCACCACAATAATCATGTGATTTCCGATAATAGTCATGTTCACAGTAAGGGAATCAGAGAGTTAAATTGAGCCTCCTGGCCAGAAGTCCTAAAGCCTTCATTTAAATCCAGGTGGTTCATCGGGTGGGTCCCATGGAGGGCATTGGCTTTGGCCCCACAGAACACTACATTTTCCAGCACTGCACCATGGGCTTCTTTAACCTTCAAGAGAACACAGTAGAGCCATTCAAAGCCAACAAGCAAAGAGATGGCCTGGAAGTCTAATTTCAAACTAGGTCTCATATCAAGGATCTTTTCATGGATTTTAAAAGAAGTATTTTAAGCTGCTCTGATGAAAACCTCCAGCAGTGACTTCTGTTTGATGGATGCCATAGAGGGTGAAACGATGAGTCTAAACCAAAGGGAGAGGGACCACATGTTGTTGTTGCATGAAGTAATACACAGTAAAAACAGGAGACTAAGGAAGTTCCACAGAATAATCTATATTTATTTTGGTAAGGACTTTTCTCAGGTTAGCACTTTAAATATCACTCTAAAATGCTGATAAATATTGGGCTGGGGTTGTGGCTCAGTGGTAGAGTGTTTACCTAGCATGTATGAGGCACTGAGTTCGATTCTCAGCACCACATAAAATAAATAAAAAATAAAGACTTGGGGTGTAAAACCAAAGAATGGGATAATTGGGTCAAAAGGTGGGTCCATTTCAAGTTTTTTAAGGACTATCCATACTGCTTTCCAGAGTGGCTGCACCAATTTGCAACTCCACCAGCAATGTATGAATGTACCTTTTTCTCCACATTCTTGCCACACCTACTGTTGCTTGTGTTCTCGATAAATGCCATTATAATTGGAGTGAGATGAAATCTTAGGATGGTTTTGATTTGCACTTCTCTAGTTACTAGAGATGTTGAACACTTTTTCATATATTTATTGATCACTTGTATATCTTCTTCTGTTAAGTGTCTGCCCAGTTCCTTAGCCCATTTATTGATCCGGTTCTTTGTATTTTTGGTGTAAAGTTTTTTAAGTTCTTTATAAATTTTGGAGATTAGTGCTCTATCTGAAGTGAGTGTGGAAAAGATTTTCTCCCAGTCTCTAGGTTCTTTTTTCACATTATTGATTGCTTCCTTTACTTTTATTTAAGGACATGTATAAAGTAGTTTTTTTCTCTCTGCTGATAAGACTGTATTATTGATATTTAGGTGTAAAATAGTCAGTATTTAAACTTTTTAGATAATATCAATCTCGTAGCAATTTCACAATACTACTCAAGGATTATTTTCTGTCAAAAGTCAGACTGGAACTAAACATACATAAAAGTAAAATGTACATTTAAGTGCAATAACTTTAATATGTTGATAAATAATGAACATGCAGAGTATCTTCAAAAAATAAAGGCACTGTGTCCATCTACAATTAAAATACATATTTTTTTAAAATGCTGACAAAAATTATGTGAATGTTGCTATAAAATATTAAATTTCCCAATTAATGGCTTTCAAAGGTGTGTCTACCTCTACCTTAAATACATACACACAGTCAAGAACTTCTGTCAGGAACTCCCCAAATCAAGTATGCTACATGGAATACACTGCAACTATACTACTACTTTTACTTCTAGAATAAGAGTAAACAAACACAAAAAGAACATAATGTAAGCTGCAGAATTATAACCTGAAGACCTAAAGCTCATATGTCCTAGATTTCTGGTTGGGTGGTGCTGGTGAAGGAAACATGGTGGAGGAGTTATCGGCCTGGACTGTGAAATCAGACCAGACATGGAATTGAATTCTGGCTTACTCACTGGGTAACCTAGGCTAATAACTGAACATCCTGAGCCTAAATTTCTTCATCTGTAAAATGGTGACACTCACATCATAGATTATTATACAAATGACATGAAGAAACATACATAAAGATGAAGAGCAGCAGAGTATCCTGCCCTGAAAAATGCCACTTAGGCATAAGTATTTTGAACCAAGGGTAATTGAAAATAAGGAGATAAAAGAAAATCAATCCGCCCTCCCTCTATTTGCATAAAACAAAGATATAAATCTATAAAAGCACCCTCCCAACCACCAAGAAAAACAAAAGTTCATCTTTGGAGAAAGTTCCAAAACCTTACCAGTCCAGAAATAGCAGAGAAATCTATGTAACAGACTTCACTAACTAGCCCTTATCTTCTATTATTTCCCCCATATATTTATCTTCCCACAATTTGCCACCCTAGAAACTCTTGTCACTTCTCTAAAAATGTATTTCTCTTTTGTTAAGAGCTATATAAGGCTAAGTTCTAATCGCCCCTTGGAAGTTACTCATGGCTGGGTACTCCCACATGTGCACACAATGCACATGTTAATAAACTATTGTTTTTCTGTAGTTAATCTGTCATTCATCGGTGTAATTTACAGGGTCTCAGCTGAAAAGCCTAAGAAGGTAGAGTGGAAAAGATCTACCTTGGAACAAAGCACTCAGTATGTGGAAGTGGTTGCTATTATTATTACCATTGTTAATGATTGTCACAGAGCATCCATCTTGGTTAAACACACACTAGGCATAGGGTCAAAAAGTTAGTTTGAGGAAAGTTAGACCAAAGAAAAAACAATTTGCCCAGCCAAGTACATTGGGCAAAACACACATTCGTTTTATTCTACGTTATTGGAATTGAAATGTCTACTGTATAGATGAGACAACCAGTACAAGATTTGGAATTTCAACAAAAATATTAGTATAACCTGCTTGACTATAATAAGCAATTTGTTAATCTTCAGATAGACAGTCTTGCCTGCCTTAACCCTTGCTATTCAAAATGTGACCCACAGAACAGAACATCAACATCACTTGGGGACTTCTGAGAAATTCAGAAGTCTTAGGTCCCACTCAAGACTTGGTAAATACCAGAATCTTAATAAGATTTCAGGTGATTTGTATATATATTAGTTTGAAGAGTGCTGCTGTAAATGTCAAATTTTAATGTAGTGCTTATTCCATTTTGGGTGTGTTTCTGATATTTGCTGCCTAATAAATCATTCCAAAACTAATGACTTAAGAAAACAACCACTCATCCTCTCTAATTCTTCATTCTGGGCAGGGTTCAGTGAGGTAGCTCATCTTTGCCCCACGTGGTGTTAAGTGAGGTGGTTCACCTGGCTTGACTACAAGATAAGTGCTGGCTTCCCTTCACTCATGGGCTCTGGTGTGGGTTGGCTGCACCTCTTTCTATGTCTTTGTCCTCCAGGATCTCTATCCATATGGCCTCTCTCCTGCAGTGCGGTCAGACTTCTTTACATGATGGCACTAGGCTCTAGAACAATGAAGTCGGAACTCTCCAACTATCTTAAGTTCTAGTCCCAGAACTGGCACTCTGTATTTCCGCCATTTTCTATTCACCAAAGCAAGTGAAAAAGCCAACCAAAATTCAAGGGGAGGAAAAAGGATTTTCTTTGTTCATGGGGGAAGAGGTATGCACAGCAGGAATGAAAGATTTGTCAGCAACTGCCTTCACTGACCAGCTTCTGTATGGTGCCTGCTACTTTTTCACTCCCTTCTCCCTGTTCTCTTCAGTGGTAAGACAACCACTTCATTGCAATTACATAACTACATGCAAGCCCCCATTAGAAGCATAAGGAATTTTAAAGCACACTCTCTCCCCTCAGAGAGCTTGTTATAATACAATTGGTGACCATACCTTGAAATTTTTGTAACAATAAAATACTGAAATAATAAATTATTTAAGTAGTAGTGCAAGATAATAATATAAATTATGTCCTAAGGCTACAAGGCATTCAATTAACTAATTGTGTGTACAATAACCACTCCCTGAGACCACAGAAGAGAACAACAGAAGGCCCATGGAACAGGAGAGAAAAAAAAAAAAAGAATAAGATGGATTTCAAAAAAGAAGGCTCAATGAAATATACACAAAGTAAATGACAGAATCAAGGAAGCTGGGGAATGGGGGTCATAGGGACACAAGGGTATGAATGAATATCTCTGCATGTTTCTCAGTGATGATTATAAATTCAAAGTTCCTGAAAGAATTTCCTGCCTCATAACGTCCACCTTTACTTCTCCCTTTAGATATGTTCATAAGCCATTTGTGGAATCCCCACCAGCAATATAACCTTGTATTAATAATGAAGGATTTTTACTAACCTTATAAATTTTACTATACCTTGTGGGGGAGAAGGGGAACAAACACACGGAAATGCAGGCATTGTCAAATGGCAACTTGTAAACTTCACTATTCATTGTATAGGAACTAGCACTTCTGGTATTGTTAAGCAGCAACTTGTAAATTTCACTCTCCCTCAGAAAATAAAAATGGAATGAAAGGTGCTACTTAGAAGAAATGTATAAATTTCAATCTCCGCTGCAGGAAAATAAGCTCTGATTACACTACATAGTTCATACACCTCAATGTGCCAAACAGTTGTTTTATTACACATTCATGTATAATGAGTTGGTTTTCCAGCAACAGAGAATGAAATTTACAAGTTGTTATTTAACTTTTTTAGGAATGTATTTTTCTTCTGACTACTTTTTTCTCCCTCTAGCCCCCAAACCAGAAAAATAATATGAGCTGTGAGGTTTAGGAACACGCAGTCCCTTCTACAACAATGATTAACACAGTTTTAAGCACTGTTCTCAGGGCTGTGTGGCACCACACATAATCGTAGATAATGACACAGATTTTGGTCATACATTTCAAACAATTTCTCTTTACCTTGTTGGGGAATGAAGAAGGCTTTAAAAAGTTGCTAATAAGCACCATTGCTGGCCTTTAATTTCTAGTTGTTATTGAAAACAATCAGGTCTGTGAATCAGAAGCTCCCCAGCATTTTCATGAATGTACCTCTTGGAAATTCAAAGTCAGAGAGTTTGAATGATTTTTCCACTTAATCATATAAGCTTCTCAAGAAGTATCCTGGTCAGGAAGGATAGGAACGTTGGACGAAAAAGGTAGAACTATACTCTATAGAGTCATGACAAGAAATAAAGAAAGGAGTCACCACTCCAATACAAATAATGTTAGTACAATGATATCCTTAAAAAAATGCACTCTAATTAAAATTATAAAATCCCATACTAGGGTCCAGAATAGTGATGCACACCTGTAATCACAGAAACTAGAGAGGCTGAGAATGGTATGTTTGAGGCCAGACTCCACGATTTAGTGACCCTGTCTCAATCTTGGGATGTAGCTCAGTGGCAGAGCACCCCTAGGTTCAATCCCCAGTATTAAAAAAAAAAAAAAAAAAAAAGGAAGAAAGAAAAACTATACATGAAAACATTTTCAAAACAAAACTCAGATGCAATACAGCCCAGGAATGAATTAAGGACATTCTTATGTTCAGGCATTAAAAAGATAAAAATTTTATTATCTCTAACATTTTCATAATTTTTAATTTTTGAATAGATACTACATATACAAAGTAAAACACTGAAATAACACTACAATACTGAAAACACTGAAAAATAGATCCTCCCACCCATGCTGTTAATGTAATAATTTACAGTCTTTAACATATGATTAAATAAACATATAGACATACATTTTCAATTTGTATGGCCACAAAAATAAGCAAATTGCAATTTTTCACTTAACAGTATCATAGAAATTGTTTTATACAGACACATTCTTTGTGATGGCTTAATTTATAGTAAAAAAAAATACAAAGTAAAGATAGTCCATAATTTTTTTACCAAATACACTACTGCTTACACATTTAAGTTCTTTCAAAACATTTATTGTTAAATGTAATGCCAGGATGAACATTTTTGTACACAGATTTTTATGCACCTGCCTGGCTACTTTTCTAAGATAAATTAGTACAAATTCACCTTCTAGTTCAAAGGGTATGTGTGCATTTAATTGATAGTTATGGCCAAATAGCTTTCTAAAGACAACATACCAGTTCATACTTCCATTCATGGTACCAATATATCCTGCACTGAAAGAATTCCAAAACAACCTCTAGTTCATCACCATTTTTCTGCCACTGATCCCTACCCTCTTAAATGGGGCAGGGGTAAAAATCATCCAGTTTTGTTTATAACCATAGGCAGGTTATAATTATTATTGCCCCCAATTCAAAGCTATTTCATTGCTCACTGCACACTGTCCTCACCATGCTGTCATGTTAACTGGTCAGATAGATCTTTAATTTGCACATCTCCTCAGAATACAGATTATCTGCATTCTGCAGACATCTGCAAAAAGCCATTCGTAAGCGCATATTTCATGGCTGAATATTTTTACATAACATCAGCTGGAGCCCATCGTTCCAGCATTCTCGCCAAGTGTCACAACCTGCTCTATTATATCAATAAGCAGCTTCAATTAGTCATTTTCTCCCCATGGTGACGACAGCTATAATAGCACACAGTGGTCTGATGAAGTTTGTAATACAAAGTGGAGATGTGGATATTAAAAGGAGTGCAGTACAGAATTAGAACAGCACACACAAAAAAATTCCACCTCCCAAATAGTCATTTGGAGGAATTACATTTCTGAAATAGTACTCGAGAATGAATACAAAAATTCAATTACTTTTGAAAAAGATGACAAATAAATTTACCATGGGAACACAATTTTGCCTCAGATAGAACCCTGGTTTTTATTGACTAATTAGTCATTAAGTGTCATCTCAAAAATAACTAACAATAAAAGAACATTTGGTAAATAGAAACAAAATATAAGCCTTACATAGAATTGTAAGATGAAAATAAATGCCCACAAAGAATGCTACTTTGAATGCATTGTACAGCGGTCAATAACTTAGATGGCATGACAGTTGGCTCTACCCTCAAAATGTATCCCTAATCCTACCACTTCTCACTTCGTCCACTTAGATCCCTGGGCTCCAGGCCAGACTCACCTCCCAGGCGCAGAGCCAGTACCTCCAGAGAGCCTGCCTCTCTTCTTGTTCCCTTCAGTACCTTCTATACACGACAGATTAAATGATCTTTAAAAAATTTAAATCAGATCGCATCAATTCCCTCCTTCTAGCCCTCCAGTGGTTTCCCTCAAAATTAAAACCTAAAATTTTACCATGACTTGTAAGGTCCTACATAGTGTCCAACATAGGGTTCAACCCTGTCAGCTCCCCAATGACATATCCCATTTGTTTCCCTCTCCTCCCCACATTTGCCTCCACCCAACCCAGTCACAACTCAGGCCTTCAGGTCTTCCCAGTGCTTCTAGCTAAAATGTTTGTCCCCCTGATATTCGTGTGTCCTTCCTTCACTTCATTCAGGTCTGTCTTTAAAGTTTCCCTCATCACAGAGGAATTCCTGGATCACTCAATCTAAAACATTTGGGTTATCTTTTAGATTGGCACTATGTTATGAAGTAATATATGTATCAATTTTTAATATTCCCTTTTAAAATGTAATTTCCATAAGATAAGAAGAAGCAAAGATACAAACTGTGGATCCTAACCAGATACAAAACCATACTATTCCTGTAAACTATGCCCATACTTAAAAAAATAGCATCTCACTTATTTGACTAAATTCATTAAACTCGGCAAATGTTTAATTAAACTCTTATTAGATATGGGGTTCCAGAATCATAGGTCCCAGTGTGTATACCTTGTACAGTTTACATAGTTTGTGAGATAAGCCTCAAATATGAATTACTGAAATAACAAATGAAAACATTAAGGATCAGAGGCTGCCATGAGCAGGGCAGATGTAAGTATCAGGGAATAGAGGAATAGAGACATGTGTAGGCTGAATTTCAAAAAGAAGGATCGAGCAGATCTGGGAAAGGAAATCAGGAGAAGGAAGGCAGTCTAGGTGAGGGCACAACAGGGGCAAAGATGGATTATACTAGTGTTGCCCAACATCTGGGCAGGAAACCCCGGTGCTGTATGCTCCACTGACAGGACAAACCAAGAAATAATAGTTATATCTCTTTCCATTCTCTTTTAGTCTTTCTAAATCATCCAATGAGACAGTAGAAATTCAGCACTGCTATTTTAAAACACTTTTGTAACACTTGATAATCTGAACTGCAGCATTGTTTTTTTCTGTATTTCTCTCTAAAGGACCAGATGGCTGGGACACTATCTGCCAGACACAGAGCAGAATCCACTTCTAAAGTCAGCAAAGAGGACGCCATTGAGACCAGTGCCAAATTAAGCTCTTGTCAAGATGCAAGAGGCCTCACATCATGGTAAGGATTTTGGAAAATATCCTGTAGGGCTGTGGTTTTTCAACTTGTTTCAAAGCCAGATTCTTTGGAAATATGCCATTTGTGTGTGAGAACGGCATGCCTTTTATTTTCATGTTAGTATGAAATATGGCAATCTTCAATTTCATTCTTTGAACTTAAAGACAGGGTAGAAAGAAGTAAATACAACTTTGTACCATATATGAAGTACAAAAGCACAACCACAACGACAGTTTTAAGCTTTTTTTTTTTTAAGTGTTTCTGTCAGTTATAATCTGAAAAAGATACAGAAACACTCAAATGGGATCATCTGCAGAACTATTTACAAAGGTGTGGGAAAACCAAAAGTTAATCAGTGCCTGGGGACAAGGGAGGTGCCCACAGAGCACCTTCCCAGCCCAGGGCAAAATAGAACGAGGGTATGGAGGGATAAAGGAAAACACCCAGCACATACACAAAAAGGCTGTTTTCAACTATTTTGAACACTTGCTACATAGTAATCTATCATTAGCTACGTATTCATTATAGAGAATAAAAGTGCATTTAACCTAAATCTCAGCTTCTGCTCACTAGCTGTATGAGCTTATTAAGGTCACTGTACTTACTTTTGTCAATAAAATGATGGAAATAGTATCAGTATCCACTATAAGGTTGGTGTGAGAAGCAAATGTATTAATGCACGTCAAACACTTAGCATAGTATTCAATTATAATAAATGTGTGTGTTTTGGTAGAAAGGGAGGGTCATGTTAGTATTGAAGTATTCAAGATAAATTTATGGGAGAAAAACAAAGTTGTAGGTTCAAACTGTAGTGAGTTAATAAAATGACTTGGCAAAAAGTAAAAAAAAAGTCCACATTATTCCATGTTATTGATAAAATATTTCAAACGCACACAAAGAAAGAAATCTATTAGGTTGGTAGAAATGGGTGGGGTTGAGAGTGGTGGAGATTTGCAGTGGCAGAAGGGTGAGCAGTAAAGACTTCCATAAGAAGGTCATGTTTCAAATGAGAACAAGGTGAACCATAAGAATAATAAGCTAAGGAAAGGTGGAAAGCAGTGTAAGTAGAGGGAACCCAAAATGCCAAGGCTATGGGGAAAAGGAAACATCACAGGTTCAATCAACTGTATGATCAGTAAGTGGAAGAGTAAAGGCGGCTTGGGGAGCATTGTGGCTAGGGATGGAGAACTTTTAGCCACACTTTAAAAATTTGAATTACATTCCTTTCCAGGGCAAAGAAAAGCCCTGGAAGGGTTTTAAGCAGGGAAAAGGCATGATTAGATTATCATAATTAGAAACTCATTGCTAAGGGGGAGGGGCCATTATAAACTCTTGATTCAGGAGTCAGGAAATGAACAACAAAAAACCAGTTTCAAACCTCATTTTTACTATTTTGTTGTTTACAAAAGTTACACACAATTTGTCCTTAACTGTATAAGTGTGTGTTCATTCATCAAGATATTTATTGAACACCTAATATACAAATGGAAATATGTTTAGATAGGAACAGGAGGAGAAAACTCACAGTGTAAAAAGTGCTAAGACTTGAAAGGCAAAGGACACTTCTGAGAGGTGAGTAAAATTCCAAAGGGGGAAGAAGCAGAGTCTGTTGATAAAACATGTTTATATGGCTGGACATACAATGCACAGGTAGTTTTTGAACTGCTCCTTCAACAGGAATTGCCTGAGCACCTCCTATGTGCAGGTATTGTGTAGGTACTGGTGATATAATGGTGAATGAGAAAAGGCTTAAAATTACAACAACAACTTTTCTCATTATTTATATAATGGAAGGTCAACTATTAAGAGTGTAAGCAGAACAGTGCCTTAACTTAAGGAGACTTGTAGACACAATCAAGTATTTTTAATTAAAAACTTCTCTGTGGAGAATAGACAGTCTTCAAAAGCTTGTGTAAACTGTGAATGAACTATATGCAAATATATTAGTGGCATTATAGCTTTCAAAATGACATAATAACTTTTAAAAAGTAAAATAGCTCTGAATGTCAAATGCACCTCTTCCCCATAAAAAAACTCATGACCATCATGAATTGGCCAGTTGATCCCAAACCTATACACAAGCTAAATACCCATTCTTTACACTTAGTAGGGGAAATGCTTCAAACACAAGCAGACCTTCCCTTTGTTTTCTGAGAATCCTAGAGCTGACAGACCCAGAAAGACAGCCTAAGTCCACTCAGAAGCTAAGAATGTGTGTTCCCAGCCCAACAAGAAGTTTTCCACTTCAGTCCCTGATCATGCCAAGACATCACAGTGCAATAATGGTAATTTAATAATGCAGCTGGCCGGCCTCTGCCCACAGTAGAAAGCACAGGAAAATAAATGAGGCTTGCAAGCCAAAGAGGAAAACTTCTCTAGGCAGCGCCTGCAGCAGGGAGATACCTGGAAATGAAATAGTAGCTAGTGTCTCCATTCATTATGCAGGAGGCAAACCTTAAAAGGGAGTCTGGAAAGGTGAAGCTCTTAAAATGGAAATAAATAAATAAGTGATATGGTGGGATCTCTGAAAATGACTTGGAAGGACTGAACGTAGATTTTTCCAGGGGGATGTAGGAAAGTTTCATCAGATATCAAGGGAGGTAATTATTCCTGACTTGTGTGGGCACATTTGCTGGATAAATTGGCCTCCTCAACTCCATCTTTCCACCTGGGCACCAGATACAGAAACTAGGTTTAAACTCCACAGTGTTCTCTCTGGCTTTTATCATAATAGAAATAAAAATGTGCCCCAAGTACTTGGCAAATCAGTCTAGTGTTAGATGGGGACCCATTATATTTGACCTTCATGTTGACGGTTCTTCTGCCTAACAGAAAATCCTCAGAAACAGATAAAAATATATAATGTTGAGGAGGAACCCACTTCTAAGAGGAAGATAATGTTTTGGTAATATAAAAATTGTATAAGTGGAAGTTAGTGATTTCTTTATTTTTTAAAATTTCAATTGTTCTCTCCTCAAATTTTTAAAATTTACCTATAAATGATGGAAGTTGTTTACTCAATCATGATATTAACATGTTAAGCCATCAGCCATGTCCCTTCCTTCCCTGACTTTCCTCTCCAATTATCAGGACAACTCCAACATTTCTCCATCTTAGCTTCTTTATAGAAAAATTCTGACAGGTAACTGCCATCCACTATCACTTCTGAAACTGTAGAGAAATGTCAGAGGAGGAACAGTTAATTAAAATTGTGGAATCCACTTTGCATTCTCTCACAGTCAATAAAGTACAATTAAAGATAGCTCTCAGCACATGATGCAAATAATATAAGTCACTTTCTTAAATAACATTTGGTTGTTAAAGATCAAAAATCATTAATGTTAACTGAGTATTTAGTAAATATCTTGCTTCATTGGCCATAAAACTCCTTTAGCTCAACTAGGATGGTGGATTGAATATTGAGATCCATTAAGAAGCTGTTTTCTAGCAATAAGCCAAGGAACATGTCTACAGTCTGCAAGTAATTTACAGAAATAAAAACTGTGCCTGAATATCCCACACAGGCTTCCCTGAGTTGTCATCTTTTATAAAATTTCCTCACACTCCCAAGTTACTCCAAAAACATTTTAAAAAGAAATGGTATAGAACAGCAGTTAAGAGTGCAGACTCTAGAGTTAAATGGTGTGTTTCAACACTGCCTCTGCTACTTATTAAACATGGAACTGTAATCACTTGACTTCATCTTTGGAGCCTCTGTTTCTTTATTTGTAAAATGAAGAAAATACCACACTTTATAGAGCTGCTGAAAGGATTAAATGAGATAATTTACATAAGACATGTAAGATAGTGAATAGAACCTTATAAAGGCTAATAAATGTCAGCTGTTTCTCTTATTCAATACCTTAATGATCAATAATTTTATTCCCTAAAAGGGTCTGGCAATTTAAGAATATTCATATACTTGATATACTGTTGCTTCCCCTTATCAATGGGAGCTACACTGCAAGACCCAACAGTGGATCTGAAAACCAAGAAAGCTACTAAATGATTAACAGGAGAGTAGTACACCCAGCAAGATACACTGGACAAAGGGATAATTCACGTTCCAAGTAGGACAGAGATGTCATCATGCTACCAAGAATGTATGGTACACAATTTTAAACTTAGGAATTGTTTGTTTCTGGAATTTTCAGTTTAATAATTTTGGGCCACAGTTGACTATGGGTAACTGAAACCTCAGAAAGTCAAACTGCAGATAAGTGGGGATAAGTATATCCACTGATTTACAATACTGTAGTATTCATTTTTCCACATAAGACTAATGAAATGACATTTCAGAATCCCTTAGTCCTGAACACTGCTACTCTTTTTTAGTTCAGATCTGCAAAGAAAAATGAAGGGGTCAAATCATCTCAAAATATGCCAGCCTCTACCCCACCTTGCTTTATGAACAAACTCAACATGAGTCCAGCTGCACCTCTCAGGTAACTTCTGAAAGTTCCTGATTTATAGAAATATTTATTTTGGGTCTTGGGGTTTATTTTTTCAGGTTTATCTCTCGGACAGCTTGCTAAAGCTGACAGTCCAGCAATTTCATTAAACTCTGTTCAATTTCAGCATTTTCAAAAAAGCATATAGAAACCACACTGGCAGTGGCTATTAAAATTTCCCAGTAGATGCCAAAAATAATAAAAGGACACTTAAATGACCATTTTGAGCAGAGCCAACAGCATGTGGCCTAATTATCCAACTATGTGAAAAATTCTATGGATTTTTACCAGAGTACAAGTTTGATATGCACAATTCAGAACATAAATGGCCACCTCACCATGGTATGTAGAGCTTTCCAAGTCCAAATATTAGGCTCAGGTTTACTGGCCTTCTAATTAACTTAGAAGAAATGATAAATGGGTTAGAAGTTGATATGGTCCACTGGAAAGACACTGATGAATGAAGTAAAGAAAACATCATTGTGTAAAGTACTTTCCCTTATTTATTTCCATTCCAACCTCTTGAGTTTGGCATCATTGTGCACATTTTACAGGTTAGGAAACCAACACTCAGAAAGGTAAGTGCCTTACACCAGTGAGTAAGTATCAGAGGGAATGTTTTGGTTTCCTTCACTCACCTCTTTACATCCATTCTCCACTCTTCTCTGCCGTGCTAGAGATCTCTTCTTTAAGGAACTTTACATATTTATTTACTTGTTTTTCTTTTTGAAACGGGGTCTTGCTATGCTGCCCAGGCTTGTCTTGAACTCCTGGGCCCGAGTAATCCTCCCATCTCAGTCTACCAAATGCAGGAACTATGCATGCAACATCACACTGATTCCTATAGAACTTATAGACTGAGCACCCATGTTCTTTGGCTTCTGTTGGGCTCAGACTCTGCTGGCCAGCATCAAGACATCAGAAGATCCTCCCATCCCATTTCATGTCTGTGGGTTTTCATAAGTGCCAATGTTCCTCTACTTATGACTACAGTTCCTATCAAAGGCCCTTCTTCCTAGTTCCTCACTAGAACTATCATTGGGTTCAAGTAACTCTGCTCTCTTCTTTTGTCCCTTCGGACTTTCCATAGGTGCCTCACCATCATTTTTGGTTCCTATAACTCTACACCCATCTCCATCACTATTTCATCCATTAACCTCTCCTGTGAGCCCTCAGTTTGAGTGTGTCATCCATTCTCTTTTTTTTTCCACTTTTTAAAAATTTTTGATTCATTGTACATAAATGGGGTACAACTATCATTTCTCTGGTTGTACACGAAGTAGAGTTGCACCATTTGTGTAATCATACATGTACATAGGGTAATGATGTTTGTCTCATTCTATTCTCTTCCCCCCACCCCTCATTTCTCTCTACAAAGTCCATTCTTCTTCCATTCTTCCCTTACCTCCTCCCCCACCCCAGTATGTATCATCATCCACTTAACAGAGAAATCGTTCCGCCTTTGGTTTTTTGGGATCGGTTTATTTCACTTAGCATGATATTCTCCAACTCCATCCATTTACCTGAAAATGCCATAATTTTATTCTTCTGTATGACTGAATAGTATTCCATTGTGTAAATATACCAAAGGTTCTTTATCCATTCATCTATCGAAGGGCATCTAGGTTGGTGAATTGAGCTGCTATAAACATTGATGTAGTTGTATCACTGTAAGCTGATTTTAAGCCCTGATTTTAAGTTTTGAGTATAAGCCAAGAAGTGGGATAGATGAGTCAAATGGTGATTCCATTTCAAGTTTTCTAAGGAATCTCCATACTGCTTTCCAGAGTGGCTGCACCAATTTGCAACCCCACAGTAATGTATGAGTGTACCTATTTTCTACTGGAAAAAAGAGAATGGTCCTCACGGTTGATATTTTCTTCTCTTAGCTTCCCCTGCTAACTAACATCTACCCATAGTGAGATACTCTACCATTCCCACATAGCCAATCTCAACACAAACATGTCTGTTAATAGACTGTTTTCCAGAAACAAATTTTTAGAGCATAATTGAGGATGAGCCTAAATATATTATTACCTGTGTGTTGGTAGATAGTTTGAAACAGTAGTTACTCCTCATTGAAGGTTTTGCTTTCCACAGTTTGTCACCTGCAGTCAACCACCATTCAAAAATATTAAAGAGGAAATCCTAGATATCAATTGTTTCATCCACTGAAATTGTGTGTTGTTCTGAGTAGCATGATGAAATCTCACATCACCCTGCTCCATCCCACCTGAGACATGAAGCATCCTTTTGTCTAATGAATCCATGTTATGAATGCTACCTACCCATTATTCACTTAGTAGCTGTCTTATTGGGATCAAGTATCAAGAGTATTGCAGTGCTATGTTCAAGTAACTCTTATGAAGTAGATCAATGCTATTTCACGATGCCTATGTCATCACCTCACTTCAGCTCAGTATGGGGACATTGTATCACCTCA
Source organism: Sciurus carolinensis (assembly GCF_902686445.1). Lineage (NCBI taxonomy): Eukaryota > Metazoa > Chordata > Mammalia > Rodentia > Sciuridae > Sciurus > Sciurus carolinensis. The sequence goes on from NC_062229.1 coordinate 59,593,210, forward strand.
AAAAAGGGCAAGAATGGTACAATAAATATTTTGAGAGGGAGAAACCATATTCACAGAACTTTATTATGGTACATTTTGTTATAATTGTTCTGTTTTATTATTAGTTATTAATCTCTTACCATGCCTAATTTATAAATTAAACTTTATCATATACGGTATATATAGAATTTGTTATCTGTGGTTTTAAACGTCCACTAGTGGGTCTTGGAACAGATCCCCTACTGATAAGGGGGAACAACAGTTGTGAAAAATGATAATAAGCTAATTGTTCAACAATAAGGTATCAGATTAACTAATTAAGGTACATAAATATAATGAAATATTACAAATGATTAAAAATAATACCATATATATTCCATGACATAAATATACTCACAATATAATACTAAGTGAAAAAGAGAACACTAAGTTCTATGTAGAATAAACCAATTTTTCTTTAAAAAAGAGAAAGGTTTAAAAGTCTCTTTCCAAAAGAAATAAGATACAAGCACATATGTAATTCTAAAGTGTCTTAAAAAAAAGTCTAAAAAAGTTAAAATGCAGCCACATCCAATGTTTACAGCAGCTCAATTCACAATAGCTAGATTGTGGAACCAACCTAGATATCCTTCAGTAGATGAATGGATAAAGAAACTGTGATATATATACACAATGAAATATTATTCAGCCATAAAGAAGAATAGTATTATGGCATTTGCAAATAAATGGATGGAGTTGGAGAATATCATGCTAAGTGAAATAAGCCAATCCCAAAAAACCAAAGGCCGAATGTTTTCCCTGATAAGTGGAGAATGATATATAAGGGGGTTGGGGAGCGGGGAGTAAGAGAAGAATGTAGGAACTTTAGATTATGTAGAAGGAAATGAGAGGGAGGGGGGTATGGAAAATGGTGCAATGAGACAGACATCATTACCCTATGTATATGTATGATTATATGAATGGTGTGAATCTACATCGTGCACAGCCATAGAAATGAAATGATGTACCTACCCCATTAGTGTACAATGAATCAAAATGCAGTCTGTAAAAAAATTTAAAAATTAAAAAATAATTTAAAAAAGAATAAATCTGTATAAAAATTCAAAAAAAGTTAAAGCATAGGTGGAATTCATTTAATGATATATTTATAACCCAACATATGCAAAATAATATTTCAACATGTAAATAACATAAATTCATAATGACATGTTAAATTCTTCTTTTCCAGACCAAGTCTTAGAAATATTCAGTTCACACTTACAGCATATGTCATTCATTCTTGCTACATTTTAAAATGCTCAAGAGCCACCAGTGGTGGTTGTTACTGGAGGCTCAGAGCTACCAGGTAAGCCTTAGAAGCAGGTGTGCACAGTAAGATTTTGGGATACTTATTTTTTCTCCTTTTTCATAATCACCATTTGTAATTTTACTATATACACATAACTACTTCTGCAATGAGAAAAACAGAACTATTTATAAATATTGTTAACAGCGCCCCTCCCCCCAATATCTGGAATCATTTCTGGCTGATCTCCTTTGTAATTCACAGACTACATGCTTCCTAGAAGTGGAAAAGTGCCATCCTTTCTTCCCCTCCCTCTCCATTTCCTTTGGATAGCTACCTCGCTTCAGCCCTTGGGCATATGAGAAGTGATCAAGTATTGCTGTTCTTCAGGCTGACTGCTAAAGTTCTTGCTCTCCAGTGGTGCAACCAGGAGTCTATCAGGATTCACAGCACTGTTTTAGCAGCTCTGATGGGCTTGTGGAAGGGTATGGAATGGAGCCAGAAACTGCTTAATTTGAGGTTAATTAAATAGTGATAACAAGCCTTAATCTCCAACTTGTCATCAGATTGTAAACACTGATTGCAGCTGCAGCAATCTGCAATAAACCTATCAAGAGAAATCTTGACCAGAATGAAATGAGAATGTTGGTTTCACAGATGAAGCTGTGAGGTGAGGTCACAGATATCCAGGCCCTTGTACTAAGGGAGACCCAAAAGGAGAGAAATTGAAGGGACAATGTGTCAGACCTGATTCCTGTCCAGTCCTACCAAAAGAAGGAAAAAATGTGTTGAATCCCATGCAGCTGGAGGCTGAAAGAAAGACCGTAGTGATGTAAAATCAGCAAACTGAAAACTTGGAAAACCTGCAGTAGCACTACCTCTGTTAGCCACTGAGGGGGTTTATATGGGAAAACATATGTGAACCACTACATGTTCTGAGGCCTCTGGACACATAGTTGTAGCACCAGAAGTAAGCCGCAGCAGGAGATCACTAGAGGGAAGGCAAGGATAATGACTACAGGGTATTAGGTGTTAAGCACTTCACGTATAGTCTATCTGCTAGTTTTCCTAAGTATTTTATACAGTGGGTATAATTTTCTGTATTTTAAAGAATACAATGCCAAATCTTAAAGAAGCACCCTCCCTTTTCTACTGACATGTAAAATGTGGGTAGACTCCAGCCTAACTCCCTAATGCAAGCTCTAAGCTGCTAGCTACTCTGCCTTGGGCTGTGAGGCAATATTGAATGCATTAGTTAGGTTTCCATCACTGTGACCAAAACACCTAACAAGAACAACTCAGAGGAGACAAAGTTTATTTTGAGCTCATGGTTTTGGAGATTCAGTCCATGGTCAATTGACTCTATCACTCTGAACCTGAGGTGAGGTGGAACATCATGATGGAAGGCCACGGAGGAGGAAAGCTGCTAAACTCATGGTGGTAGAAAGCAAAGACAGAAAGAGAGAGAAAGGAGCACCAGGGACATAATATAAATCCAAAAAGCACACCCCCAGTGTCCTACTCCCTCTAGTCACACCCCACCTGCCTAGAGTTATCACCCAGTTAGTCCATTCAAATTCTTAATCCATCAAATGGATTAACGCACTGATTAGGTTACAAACTATCACAATTTGATCATTCCATTTCCTGCAATAACCCAAGCACATCTGGATGACACCTCATTACAAAATTATAACACTAAGAAGGTGGTTAAAGTGGAAGAAAGTCAAGTTCATGGGGTGGGCAGTTAAAAAAAAAATCTCCAAAGGGGAAGTTGCCAAATGAGGGCATATGGATGCTTAATAGAAAGGTATGGATGTGCATTTTGCTAACACTTTTATCCTAAGTGCACCTCTGAAAGTCCCACTTGCAGTCCCACTTACATGGAGAACCCTTTCTCATTCTTCTAGATATAGAACAGGACCATTTTCACATTTTCTGCGAAGCTCTTCCAAAACCTCCTAGTGAGACAGGCATCTTACATGCTGCGTATGAAAGTGAAAGGCACTAGAAGGGGGCTGGCCCTGATGAAGGGCTGGTCACCGGGTCAAATGAAAAGACTTAAAAGAAATAAGTATCTTAACTGGATATGAAAAAAATTGGAGCAGGGAAAGAACCATGACAGTTGTTGTCAAATAGTTAATAAACTAACATGTAAGATTTTAATCATGTATTTTTCCCTAAAGCCTTTAGAAACAAGTCAAATTGTTCATTCATTCATTCATTCATTTCCTTGTACTATGATAATGCTAGAGAATTAACAATGAGCACAAGTTTACCAGGGTATGGTCTAACAGGAATAATGCAGTATAATTTTTAAAAATCACATGAATAAGTGGAAAACTGCTATAAGTACTCAAAATAATAGATAAATGAGATATTATGATTTTACTTAAGACTCAGGATTGGAATCAATAAAGAGAAAAACCAGGGGAATAATTTACAGTATATTGTTTGGAAGAAGTTTCAAGCAACCCACCCAGTCCAGAAATGATCCTCCATGTGAGCATGCTCTCCTCCAGGCATCGAATGTGGCCTAGCTGAGACAGGGAACAAGGGTACATCCCCTGGTAACTTCTCAAGTCTCCTCTTACTCTGAGAAACTGACTCCATACTCTAAACAAAATATTTTCTTGGGTGGTAGTTAAAATTGACTAGATAGAATTTCCAGGAGAATCAGGAAATCTGTGCAGAGAAGAATCGATTTCTGTATCTATACAAGAGTCAAGCATAACTGAGTCTCCTAAACTTCTCAGAAATAGCCTATCTTCTCTTCACATTCTGATACCTATTTTACTCACTGTTCTGTAAGTTTCATGAGGACAGAGGCAGATGGTCGCACACATCACTGAATCATCAGTGCATGGCACACAAAATGTATTAAATACTGGTTAAACGAGTAAATGAATGTGGTACTTAAAGTGCATAGGCTCACTTATAAAAAAAAAAAAACTTCTGCTCTTGTGGGCCTTATAATTGAACTTTCTTGAATAATTAATGAACATGAAAGTCAGTCAATCACTTGCCTCCTGATTAATAGTCAGGGTCCCTTGTCTAAGAAGTCACTTAGTTCTATTAAAAATTAATAATTTTCCACTGAATAAATATACACTGTACATAGTACATCAAGGGTTCCACTTTTAATAAGCAATTAAGTAATGCAGAAAGACCAAGAGTCTATTAACTAAAAGAGAACTCCATAAACTTTCCCTCCAAGTCATCATTCATGTACTACCCATTTCTCTCCTTATTTTTAAAATTATTAGCTAAAGAAAAAGTAGTTCTGAAAACAGAATAAATGACATATACAGGCTGCCATATTTTGTTTAACATACACAGGCACAATGTGGTTTTGCTAAAGATTAGAGGGCTGCTATTCCTACATTAAGGCAAATCAATATGAAACCGAGACACTACATGTAAAATGGTAAGGGTCTATTCATTGGAAAATCATGAACCATGCCATAAAACTTAGCCAGGTCAGAGCTAAATTAAATTATTGATCTACATTCATTTTCGCTTTTCTGTGTGACTATCTCCTAATTTTTATAACATATATTATTGCCTATAGAGAAAATGAATCACTTTGTTCTAGGCCCAGGTTGTTCACTGAACAACAATTTTCTAAAATTAATTGTCTTCTTGGTAGCATTCAAATTTATGAACTGTGCTCCCCTCACATGAACACCTAAACATTCAACATAAAATATACAAACTTTCATAGCATGAACTCCAAGGGAAAGAGAGTAATTTTCATTTTGTCTCAATACACAGAAAAAATGAAATGCTATTTCTTTTAACCTCATTCCACAAACTTTATGGTTCATGATACACTACATTGATGAGAACAAAATGTATTCCATTGACTTTTTAAAATAACTTAACTGCATTGCTAAGCAAAGTGATGTAATCAACACTGAAGTATTTTCAATCTTTAGACCTAAAGCTTCCTCAAGATGCCTAAACTCAAATTCTATAAGTAGTTGTACCAATTACATTGGAGATTTCTTTAAATATGAAGAACTCTCATCCACAACCATCCCCCAAAGTAACAAAGAAATGTGTTGTAAATTTTTCTCTCACCTACTGAAAAGGGGAAATGTGCAAATATTTTATGGGAAACAAATTCCACAGTCTTGTGTTAATCCATGAAAACGGGAAATTACATAGGAGTTTTTGGTGGGAGTGATCTTTGGTTTGTGGCTGTATTTAACCAATAACGTTTGCCTACTGAGAAAATGTTTCCTTTTTAACAAAGTAGTGTCAGAAACAGAGGCCTCTTTATTTTCTTTAATAGAGATACGCTCATTCTGACTTGTGCTCCAAATAAAGTAGAAATTATCCCTAATGTGTAGTTTGAACATTTGTATCAAAACATAGTGAAATGCTGTTTCAGACACTGATGAGCAAAACAGGTGAGCTGACAAAATGTCTGCCTCTCTCAGGTGGTGAAGTGGTCTGCTGTTTCACACTGACTGACAATGGAGCAGCAGCCAGCATTAGGGGCACATCCCACAATCTCACACAAATGCCAACCCCTGTCGCTGGGATGAGGGGATTCCAACATCACAGCATGCCTGAGGGACTGACTTTCTCCACAGGTCTGCTCCAAAGCACAGCACCCTTTGCACTAGAAATCAATGTCATCCAATGAAAACTCCAGGAGAAACTTAAATACCAGAAGCAAAAAAGGTCCCTTGTGTCTCTCCCGACTGTGTTTCTGCCTGGTGACAAGAGGCAATGAGAAAAACAGAGCAAGCAAGGGCTGAAGGGAGAAATCTCAAAAAAAGGCAGAACTCTAAAGTTGGAAAGGGGCAAAGTTTCAAACAGAAAGAGACTCAATTTTCCTCTTAGAAAGAAATGTAAAATGCTATCTGAAAAAGGGCACCAGGCTCACTCCCCAGAGGCCCAGCTGAAGGTCACTGATACTTTACACAATTTCTTCATCAAGTTTTGGCCCCTGTTACAGTTTGAATATGAGGGACACCCCCTCAACACTCCTGTGTTGACTCAGTAATGTTCAGAGATGAAATGATTAGATATGAGAGCTTTAACAGAATTAGTGTTTTTATGCATTTTATGGTTTCATAATTAGAATGAACCAACTGGGTGATAACTGTAGGCAGGTGGGGCATGGCTAGAGGATACAGTCACTGGGGGCATGCCTTTGGGGTTAATATTTTGTCCCTGGTGCCTTGCTTACTCCCTCTGCTTCCTGTCACCATAAGATGAGCAATTTTCCTTCTGCCATGCCTTCTACCATGATGTTTCACCTCACATTGGGCCTGAAGCAGTGTAATGAGCCAACTATGGACTAAAGCTCTGAAACTATGAGCCCCAAATAAACTTTTTTCCTTGTAAGTTGTTCCTGTCAGGAATTTTGATCACAGAAACAAAAAGTTGACTAACACAGAAACAAAAAGTTGACTAACACAGAAACTGGTACCAAGAAATGGGATTGTTGCTGTGACTAATCTGATCACAGTGTTCAGAAGCCTTTGGAACTAGTTTGTGGGAAGATTTTTGGGAAAATTTGGAAATGCTGGCTAAAGGAATGTTAGAATATTTTAAGCAGAGCTTAATGGGCACTTCTAGTGGGACCTCAGAAGACCAAAATGCCAGGAGGAATGCAGAAGATACAGACTGTGCACATAAGGTTTCAGAGAGAAACTCTCTCATTTGTGGGAACTGGACAAGAGGCCATTGTGTTACGTTTTGGTGAAGAACTTGACTATATTTTGCCTATGTTCTGAGACTTTATATGAAGCTAAATTTAAAAGTGATGGACTATTTAATCTGGCAGAGGAAATTGTAAAGAACCGTAGTATTCAGGCAGTGGCATGGACATGGCTAGAAACTTTTAGCCAGGTTTACCATGATAATTAGGAGAGAATTAATAGAGAAGAACAAATGTTAAAACCTGCAGTTTGGCCAGAAAAGCGCATGTAAAACTGAGGTCAAGAAAGCTATGGTTTGCTAAAGAAATTATCATCACTGAAAAGAAGCTAAATACTTTGCACAGAGACAATAGGAAAGATGTCTTGAGGGCATCTCAGAAAAACAGCAAGTAGGTATCCATAGCAGGCTCAAGAGTGTAAAAGAAAACTCCTTTGAGAAGAGAGTATGGGGGCACAGGGCTCACACAGGGGTGCCTAGGAAATCATTTCCCCCGGATTCAGTTCACCATGCTCAACCACCCAGGCACTCAGGCTAATGCATCCACAGTCCAAGGGGACTCTGCTACTGCTTGAGCTAGTGGTAAATTTTGGTGTCATCTAAATGGTACTGGTTCGCAGGAATTCAGAATTCTGGAGTTAAGGGGTCACTGAGGCTTCCACCAAATTTCAGTGTAGGCCTGGAAGGCCAGGAAGAGAATAGCAGGGTTGGAATCCCTATAGGCAGTCCCTGAGAGGGTAATACATGAAGCTAAGAATGAAATGAAGCTTCAGAAGAGATCCTCAGGATGAAAAGATGCCAGTAACATAGAATATCTGCTGAGGAAAGCTGTTGGTTGTAGATAGAGCCAGCCCAAGAAAGAGGCCATAGGGGCAAAGCTGCTCAAGCCTTTGAACCTCATGCCTCTCTGCCGTGTGCCCTGGATGCCAGACATGGAGTTACAGGACCTAATGTTTGTCCAGTGAGGTTTCAGTCACAGTTTGATCCATTCCTCCTTTCTATGCCCATATTCCTTCATGTTAGAATGGGGATGACTACTCTGCCTGTACATATTGGATATATCTAACTTGCTTTTGATTTTTGCAGGGGCTCAGAGTCAACAGATTACCTCAAATCTCAGATGAGAATTTGGACATGAACTTTTGGGCAATGTAGAAACTGTTAAGACTATAGGGACTTCTAAAGATGGAGTAAATACATCTTGCATTGTGACATAAACATAAGCTTTTAGGCACCAGGGGCAGAATGTTACAGTTGGATATAAGGTGTCACCCAAAACTCCTGCATTAATGCAGGAATGTTCAGAGGTGAAATGATTAGATTGTTAGTTGTGACTTATCAGTAACTTAATTCATTTGATACGAATTAATAACTTGAATGAACTAACTAGATGGTAATTGTAGGTAGGTGGGGCATGGATGGAGGAAATAGGTCACTAGGCATGGATTTTGTGGTTTATATTTTGTTCCTGTGTCTCTTGCTCTTTCTGCTTCCTGGCTGTCATGAGTTGAGCAGTTCCTCTGCTACGCCCTTCTGCCATGATGTTCTGCTTTGCCCAGAGCAATGGAGTCACACAACCACAGACTGAACTTCTGAAACTATAGGTCCAAAATAAAATTTTACTCCTCTAACTTCTTCTTGTCAGGCATTTGAGTCATAGCAATGAAAAACCAATTAACATAGTCCCATTGGCTTTGATGTTTTCAGCACATAGTATATACTTCATTTCTCAGGAGTTGGACTTCATTAAGCAAGTTTACAAGACCAACATATAAAATCAGAACATCAAAGTAGCAGTCTATAATTTGCGATATAATTGTTGCACACATGTCACAATGACCAGTATGTTCATTCCCTTCCTGTAGATGTCCTCCATGCAAAGCCAAATCCTAATCAGGCAGCAATTTGCAATGAATCTGAATGAGAGTTCATTTGATGAATTGAATGTTAAATGGCACCAAGAGAGATGGAGTCACCGATGGGAGAGAAGACGCAATGTGTATTGGCTGCAGCTCCCTGCATCTATTGCCATAATAGGAATGGCCCTGCCAAGAGAACAATAAAGCTCCAAGTTCCTCATAGGAGGCCCTGTCTCCTCCAAAAAGAACTACATGAGCACTCCTTCCGAACTTCTATCATTGATTAACCACAATGTGGATGTAACAAAGTGTTTCTTTTGTTCCATAACACCTGCATCATTTTTCTCATTGCAAATTAAAATATGCTCATTGTAACAAATGAACAATGAAACAGTAGAATTAAAATTTTTCTATCTCACCCAGAAAATAATGGGTGAATAATCTTTCAGTTTTTTTCTATGTATCCATCTTAGGAGGACCATACAAATTTCCATTTGGTAAACAAATAGATTGCTTAACAGTAGTTCCACATGAATTGACTTGATATACATATACACAGTATGTTAAAGTAGGATCACACTTAAAGTGCTTGCTGATTTTCTTTCATTTATCAAGGGATCATAAATAGCCTTACTTGTCATTAAGTAATATCATGACAGACATTCTTGCATATAACTCTGCCAAAACCTCTAATTACTTCCTTAAGGAATTCACCTGAATCTAGAACTGTTAGGTCAAAGGGGATATATACACCCATTCATCCATATATTGTCTAAGGTTACTTTCACCCAACAATAGGAAAAGTTGAGTATTGTGCCTATACAATCAAAAGCCTACAATTCTTATTTTCTGGCCCTTTTCAGAAAGTTTACCAAATCTTGGTCTAGAGTCTATAAGTAACTGAAAGGGACTGCAATAGTATACAGACTTCCCATTGTGTAAAATTCACAAGGACTTTAAGCAGACCTCTTCTATTTAACATAGTTTTTCCCCTTTAGTGTTTTTTTTAATTGGTTCAAGGTTCTATGTGATATAACTTCACTATTGAAGAATAGTATTAAAGAATACTATTAGAGAAATGTAGCTTCACTGTAACTACAAAAATTATTATAACCTAAGATATAAATGAGATCAAAAAAATAGATTATAAAAATTCCTTTATTCAGCAATAATGCATAATAACCTATAATAAACATAAATATGATTTCTTAATCATTTAATGCAAAAATTGATTATTAAATAAAAAGACTGAAAGATTTCATCTTATGTCTTTGATTCAAAATAGCTAAGAATATCAGACTAGATTCCCTCTTTACTCATAAGTACAATTCAGAAATTTGGCTAAGGAAATAACATATTGTACTTTTACTGAAAAAGAATCATACAGACCATGTTTGAATTATTATAAATTCCTCATTAATTAGATTTTAATCTACATGACTGTAATATATGCTAGAAAACCACCCAAACACAAACTCTATGAGATGGTTTTACCACCATTACGTTGAGAGCCATTTAAAAGATTTTCTAGGGATAAAGATTGGGTGATTTATCATGGTTTTATGCTCCTTTAATCTGCTCCATCTTCCCATTGTAAAATAAATATTGGTTTTAAAATAAATGGTTCTGCCCAGGTTTTGATGAGAAAAATTGCTCTGTAAATCACAAGCTCACGTGTGCCAAACACTAAGTCCAATGTTAACTAGCCCATTCTGAAGAAAAATAAGTCAAATTCATGGAACAAAACCTAAGGAAGATAATTACTTAAATATATTATCAATGATGCAATCTAACTCATATCTCAAGTAACTCATATCTCAAGTATGAGATATGAGTTTCCCCACTCCGTGTTTTTTTAATTCTCAAAATAACCACAAGTTTATATCAAACTTGGTTCTTCAACTAGATTTTTTTAAATGTGCTAAATACCTTAGTTTTTTATGATATTCTTTCCTACTCCAGTACGCAAGTTACAAAGCTAAAAACAAATACAAGCCTAATTTGATGGTTATACAACATCTTCACAAACACCTTTTTCATAGAGTGATGGCCAAATCAATTTAATAGTTACTTAGAATATTTCACAGAGCTCTGAGAAATGGATAATGTGTATGTTTTCCTATAGGAAGTACAGTGGTTAAAATGCCCAGAGTTTATGAATGATTTAAGGCACTGTTTCACAAACTATCTATGATGTAAAAATAGTTGACTGTATTTTCCATTTTCAACACATTGTGGCTAATGATTCACTTGTAAAATATAATAAAAAATGTACCTATATGTTGTGGCAATGCCAAACTGCTATAAAAGTCTCTAAAGCAGCACTGAGCAATAAAAAATATAATGAGGACCATGTGTATAATTTTAAACTTTCTAGTAACTTTATTAAAATATAAACAGAAACAAGAGCTAATTTTATAATACTTCATCTAACCTAATATATCCACAATTTATCATTTCAACATGTCATTAATATACAAATATTAAGGTATTTAATAATCTTATTTTATTTTTTATTTTGTACTAAGTCACTGAAATCCTGCAAGTAATTTATACTTGCAGCATGTCTATTCAGATTGGCCACATTTCAACTATACAATAGCCACACATAGCTAGTAGTTACTATGTTCAACACTGCATTCCTTAAATCCCTACTCCCAGTATTTGCACCTCCTACTTCCTGGGCTGATCTGTGGACCACACTTTGAGTAGTATTGTCCAACCACTGTGCACTTCAGAATGCCATCTCTAAGTTTTTCTTCTGTATTTTCTGCCCAGTATATCATAATTGAGGCTCCATTCCAGATAAGATCAATACTTAAATAAAGAAATTAGCAAACTTGGGATGGGGTGGTGGCTCAGTGGTAGAGCACTTGCCTGGCATGTGTGACACCCTGGTTTCAATCCTCAGCACCACGTATAAATAAAAAAATAAATAGGTAGATAAACAAATAAAATAAAGGCCATTGATGACTAAAAAATATATTAAAAAAAAAGAAAAGAAATTAACAAACTCATGATTGTGGTTACCTTGTCTACTTTCTTTCAGGAAGGGACTCATCACCATGGGACGGATGCAGAGGTTTCTTCAGCTCTTCCTTCTCTAGAACCTATCCCTTTTCTTTCTTCCTTCCTTCCAACCTACTTTCCTTCCTTCTTTCCTCCCTTCCTTCCTTTGTTTCTTTCTTTTCCCCTTTTTTTAAAAATTGCAATACTGGTGATGTAATTCAGGGGAGTTTTACCACAGAGCTATATCCTGAGCTCTTTTTTATTTTTATTTCAAGACAGGGTCTCACTAAGTTTCCCAGACTGGCCTTGAACTTGGGATCCTCCTGTCTCAGCCTCCTGAGTGGCTGGGATTACAGGTGTGCAACAGCATGATCAGTAATGATCAGTAATTGCTATTCTGAATGAAGTCAGTTTTTTTCTTCCCATCCATGTTTTTATGCTTTCTCTACAGATTATGTTCTTAGGCATTTATATAAGCTATTACCAAGGGGAAGATATTTGCACTTCACAGAGACATGTGAATTTAATTTAATGTATTTGGCTCGTAGAAACCCTTGCCATATTTCACTGCAGTCACTGAAGCTGTATTGCACACATTTCCACCTTTCCACCTGTGATCATCTATTGGTCCTTCATATCACACTGCTTTCACATATAGTATTCCTTTTGTCTATCTGTGAACCCTGTATCATGTCCTCACCAAGATAATGCCTACACATTTAGATCACAACCTAAATGTCATTTCCTTAAGTAACATTTGCTAATCTGTCCTTTGCCCTATTCATGTTAGCTTCCCTATTAAACACTATCATTTTACCTATATGTCACTTGTAATAGTTTATTTTTACACAATTGTAAATGCCTATTTTTGTAATGATTTGTTTAAGGTCTATCTCATTCATGAAAATCTGTTAGCACCAGTACAACACCCAGTACACAGCAGGTAACAATAAATATTTATTGAGTGAATGAATGAATTTCCATTCTAGAAAGCTAGATTTCACCTAGTCATCATATTTCTAAATCTCTAGTTGTGACAAAAGCTCAGAATATATGTAATTTTTTAGAAGGTATGTTTTCATGAGTATTGTCATAAAGAAGTTATTCCTAGTGTATTCTTTTGAACTTTTATTCTCTAGTAGATCTATATTTAGGTGCCCCCCTTTTCTTTTCTATTTGTGTCCTTTCTCTTTCCTCCCTTTCCCTCCCCCTCACCTCCAAAGTTTATCAAGTTTGCCAAATATTAACATGCTTTTGTGAGTCTTTTGAAGAATCATCTTTTGCTTGGTTGATCTTCTCCATGATTCTTTTGCATTCCCTTTCATTTGATTTTGTAATATTTCATAATATTCCTTTCCTCAACTGTATTTGGATTAACTTAGTTATTCTATTCATACATTTTTGGTTCAATGCTTAACTCACTAAGAACAAATCTTCCTTCATTTTTAATACATGCATTTATGAATCTATAAATTTCCCACTATGCACATTTTTACAGTACTGGGGGTTCTGTAATTTTTGTTGTTTAATTCCAATTAATGTTCCAAAGTATCTAAATGACAACCTGATAATTGAGGTTTGCTTTCCCATAGCAGTGCCTAAGTTTACCTTTTTTTCCCCATCAACCCTGCTCTGTTCTCAGTGTCACTAGCACCAAACAATCTCATAAAGTGACAGCTTTTAACTTTCAATATGTCAGCAAGCACATCTGGTTGTTAGGTTGGCATGTCCTAATGCTAAAATTGTCCCTTGTCTGCTATTGAGTTCTTTGGTGGAGATAATTTGCAATTGAAGATCGTCATGGAATACAGCTTTAATTTATTAAGTTATTTAATTAATGAAGACTTTGATATGACATCATAAAAACTCATAGTGTGGCAGAGTAATGGTCTATTTTAATCGTTATGGGCTAATGAGAAAAGAACAAAGGCAGAATTAGTATGTAAACGATGTGTTTACATCAAATGAAAGCCAAATGATATTACAGAATACTGTACTAAGGAATGTTTTCCACTCTTTCAAATAGAGAAAAGTGGTGAGAGAATTGATTCACCCATGTCATCAGGAGAGGCACACTAAATTGAAAAACCTTTGCCACAGTAGTTAGTATAATCTATTATTCTATTATTATTTTATCAAAAACATGTTACATATTTAACCAATAAATATTAAATGTGAAACACTGTTTGAGAAACTGAGGATAAAGAAATAAACAACCAAGGCAAAACTCCTACCCTTGTGGAAGTTATACTGGGATAATAATCAGATTAACATCAATCTATAATATGATGCAAGTCCTGTCCTGTGAAGATAAACAAAGCAGAGCAAGGAGACAGAGCATGAAAGGGAAGAGGACCACTTTGGTGGTCAAGGAAGGAAAGACAGACTCTCTCGGGAAATGACATTTCAGTAGAAACCTGAGTATAACAGAAGGTAAAAACACATCTAGTGGGGAAGATTGGCAGAAGTAATGGCAAATACAAAGATGCTGAGGTAGGAATGAGTTTGACACTTCTGAAGAGCAAAAGAGCAGTGCATGTTGGTGGGATTGTAAATTAGCACAACCACTATGGAAATCAGTATGGAAGTTCCTCAAAAGACTCGGAATAGAACCACCATATGACCCAGTTATACCACTCCTCATTGTCTATCATAAAGAATTAAAGACAGCATCATATAGTGATACATGCATGCCCATGTTTATAGCAGCACAAAGCACAACTCACAATAGCCAAATTATGGAATATTGTAATATGTACACTGGAGCTTTATTCAGTCATAAAGGAGAATGAAATTATGTCACTTGCAGGAAAATGGATGAAACTGAGAACATTATATTAAGCTAAATAAATCAAACTCAGTAAAGAATCATGTGTTCTTTCATTTGTGGAAGCTAGAGAGAAAAAAAGGAAAAGAAAGATAGTGAAATATCTCATGGAAATCAAAGGCAAACCAGTATAGTAGAAGGAAAGAACCAGGGAGAGGGATAAGGGAAGGGAAGGGGAAAATACTGGGGAACAACATTGACCAAAGTATATTGTTGTATCATGTGCATGTATGCATATGTAAAAACAAATTCTACTATTATGTACAATTTTAAGGCACCAATAAAAAAAAAAGGTACAGAGCTTTTCAGAAAACTGAAAGAAAAAATGGAAGGGAAAGAAGGAGGAAGGGAGTGAGGAGGGAAGGAAGCAATGTGAATAGACCATAGGGAAAGAATGGTATGTGGTATGCAATGAGGGGGATAAAAAATGCCAAATCCTGAAGGGCCTTGAGGACATGGCAAAGAGACTGGATTTACCCCTGAGAATGATGGGGAAATACTCTAGGGCTTTATACAGTTTGTGTAAGTACTAGAAAGGGAGATAGGAATGATGGATACCAATTCAGACAGGCTTGTCAATTTACTAGAGGAGTAGATGTAGTTTCCTCTGACTGAGACAGAGTCAGCTAAGTGGGAGAACTGAGGGTAGGGGATAGAGGGTTAAGGTAAAAGAGAAGGTTTACAACAGTTGATTCAGAGAGTGGAACTATTAGGTAAACATGTAGGACTGCCACATAGAGCTGTGTATCCATCTGATACTGTGAACATAAACTTAAAGTAAGGCACTCAGCAGACTTTTGTATTTTTCTCCATCCAATCACATTCAAGCCCAAAGTAGGCAGAGAGCCAAGAGAGAGTCAGAGTTTTTCTAGATGAGGTTAACAGATATGAGCAAGATTTGAATGTACATGTGGTAGAGAGATGAATCATAGTCTCTGCGATGGGTGAGGAGGAAAGTGGGCATGAGGGAGCTGAGGAATAGCATATGAAAGCAATAGGTCAACAGATTGGAAACCCCAAAGGATCACAGAACTCCAGTTGGAGTAGAGATACTAACATCATGTGAGGTAGCATCCCTGGAAAGTCAGGGGATAGGGATCACAGAGAGCGGAGGTTTCAAAAATATTTTGATGGTCAGAACAGTGTTTCTTGAAAGATCACTATTGGCATTTAGGGGTGAAATAATTCTTCGTTGTGCATTATAGTCTCACATACTGAATGACACTGAATATCCTTGGCTTCTGTTCTCTAAATGCTAGCAGTATTCCTAACATTTGTAAATACTCCCTACTGCCTTGAGGTATTAACACAAGGCAAAAGTTTGCAGGGGAGAAATTCAAGGAACTGAGAGGCCAGTTATGGCTCTTTTGTATGATGATTTTTTTAACAAAAATGATGCAGAATAGTGATGAATGTAAAGTCTGTGAGATAGGAGGCAAAACTTCCAAAGAAAACAGAGGAGTAGGCCATATCATAGCTTGATGGCATGTCCTTCAAAAGTGTTTCTATGGATTAAAAGGTACTTAGAAGTGACAATTAGGATGAAGGAGATTACCAAACTCACTAGACACTGAGGAAAAATAGCCTTTGCATGACAGAGTTACCAGGAAGTCTCCCTACTATGTGTAGCCAAGAATATCAAGCAAGGGTTGAGGATATGGCTCAGTGGTAGAACACTTGTCTAGCATTACACTGAGCCCTTGGTTTGATGTCCAGCACCATTAAAAGAAAGAAAGAAAGAAAGAAAGAAAGAAAGAAAGAAAGAAAGAAAGAAAGAAAGGAAGGAAGGAAGGAAGGAAGGAAGGGAGGGGCACACAGAGAGAGAGAGAGACAGAGAGAGGGAAAGAAAAAGGAGAGAGAAAGAGACTATCAAGTAGTGCAATCCAAAATAACTTGTTATCATGGAAATGTAATCTATGTTCTCCAGTTAAGAGACCCAATATCCCAATATCCCCTACTGAGCCTCTAACATGAGTGCAGTATGTCAGCAGAACTAAACCTTTTGCTTTATTTAATTTTTCATTAATTTAAATGTAAATAGTTACATGTGGATAGTTGTTACCATACTGAAAGATAAGAAGAGTGAAAGGTGAAAGAAGAGCAGGTGTGGGTCTAGATAAATTTCTTGGACTGTAGCAGAAAGATGACAAAAGACACACTCAATAGCATCTACATTTTCAATGAACAGTTTTCAAAAAATTCATATTAATTTATTTCACCCTCCTCCCAGGCCAAATTCTGTACTACACTGTTATGGAAGACACTTGAAAAAATAAAAACCCTTCAAAACCTGAAATATCATCACCAAGAATTATTCCTTCTTGTAGAAGCATCTGGTATCAATAGACTTTGACTATTGCCTATTGTTTTGAGACCTGTGTCCCTTTCTCCGAAGATGGACATTCTATCTCTAACAAAAGAAGAAAAAATGTAACTTCTAAAAAATCCCTATTAGAAGATTTTATTGTTCAGAAATCATATTTCTTGCATTTTGTGTACAAAAGAATATAAAGAAAGTTGTTCGTTGATACCCAAAATGAGGAAAAAGCATTCTAACTGGTTACAAACTGCATGCCTATAATTTCTGACTTAACAAGGTAATAAAACAATGTGGTCAGAGTCTGCTCCTCCATACAAACCCAACCACACGCAGAGACATCCAGAATGGTCTCGTGGTCATGCATTCGAAAACTTGGATGCAAAATACAAGCAATGCTGTCCACTTTTGCACTTACCAAACAAATGATCAATGGTAGTCAGGAGCCCAAGAACACTCACCCAATTGAAGAATCCCAACTTCAGGCAGGGGACAAGCACAGTGTAGGTATTATCTGGATATTGCTTGACACTGCCTTTGATTAGGAATAAAGAAACAGTGATTTAGTTTCTCTCAGTGCCTCCAATTTTCATTTTATTGTAATCAAAATACTCTCTAGCCTAGATAGGGGACAGAGTCCCTGGTTTAGTATACCATAAATATATATTTAAGAAACAGGATCTATGGGGCTAATCAGCACAGCACTATAACTGTTTGGAGTCAATCTTTAGGAGATAAAGTTCAATTTCTCTTTATCCTTGAGGCAGAATCTTTATTTTGGATGTCCTCACTTGGATCAGGTGCTGAGTGTCTATCCTAGCCTCCACATCCCTAAAGGGTTCTTCTATATTAACCCTGGTTCTAAATTCCAGGGGTTTGCAAAAGTTAAGTAGAAGGCTTAGGAACTGAAGAGCCTATAGAGGTCTACAACCTTGGAATCCACTTTGAGTCCAGGATACAGATTTATGTTTCCACTGTAATGAATTCCATGGTTTCTAGTACTTAAGCCAGGATTGAATGAAGGCTATTCTTGCTTTCCTCTTCAGTTTGCCCCAGTGGAACTTGAATCAACATGAAAACCAAAATGGATGCTGGATGCTCTACCTTCAATACTAGTTAACTCTTCTGGTCTGTCCTAGTTAACTCTTCTGGTCTGTGGCGGCTGCCATGGAACAGGGAGACTCAAAGGAGAGTAGGTGAATGGATTGCTTAAGTCCATCTCAGCTACTTGGGAAAGACAAGAAACGAAGAGTAGCAGAAAGAAATTGAATTGATTCCAACCACCTCTCTCTGTCCACATGCCCCCTCTGGTGGATGAACTAATTAGTAATGCAATAGCTAAAATTTTTTTTAATAACTAAAATTTTAAATGAAAAGACAATCCACAAAAAGACAATCAGTTCCTGTAGAATCTAGTGTCAAATGTAGTGATTTAAGAAATATGAGCTGCAACTGAAAAATCACTTTCAGATGAAGCAGTGGGATGAATGATTTACCAAAAGGTCAACACTGCTCTTTTATCTTCACCACCCATCGGTTTCCATCACCCTCAATTTATCCAGCACATAACAGAAAGTGGGTCATAAAATATTCACGTAAAAATTAACTTTATTTTGCAATATTATAAAAAGAAACATTCAGTTGGATATCATCAAAGCAGGGTATGGACTAGCTTCTCAATTAGGATTTCTTGCATACATTAGAAAAAATGTTGACATTTAAAACCCTGTTATAAGAGTTAATGTACTCAGCAAGTTCCAGAACTCTCTGCCTTAACCTTGGCCTTGAGGATCCACTGTTAGTTCTCAAGCAAAGGAAGGTGTAGTTAACCCCCGCCCCAAATACCACACAAGTGGTGGCAAGAGGTAAGAAGGACTTCAGACTTTCCCAAACTTTTTACTCTCCTGGGAGTCAAACTTCTCAGAGGTCTCTACTTTTAATGGTGTGGATGCTGGCTTTCAACACTTGACACTCAGATGAGCTGTGGAACAAAATACCTTCCCACTCCCATCTAACAACTTTTGCACAAAAGGAAACACAATGCCAAGTGAAATGATAATTTTAGGTAGAAGGAATTCTGAAAATTATCATATCTGCAAACTTTGAGAACCCTGTAACCAAACCAGCAAAAAACATTATTCTGTTTTAACTGATGAATGAAATTGATTCCATCAGAAAATGGGTCACTTCCCTATCCTTCCTCTGAATTTACCAATTGCATGTCTGATTTTGCCAAAGCAGTAAGATATTTTGCATCTTGAAGATATAATCCAAGATTTTTTAGCTATTAAAAAATTCTACTCAGACTATATAAGGGGTACCTAAATATCTGTTAATGTATTTGTGCCATTGTTTTTCACAGATTTTTTTGAAGCAGAATCAAAATGAAAGGAAAAAGCCAAAAGAGCTCAGAAAAAATATATATCTACACATATTCATCACCACATTACTTATTTTAATAAAATGTGGAAATTCTCAATGTCAAACACAAGATATTATTTAAATTAATTATGGTATAGTCAAAGTGGAATATAATATAGATTGAAAAATGTATGTAGAATATTTAATAATGTAAAAAAGGATTTTGGGTATATTAACAAGGAAAAATACATTACAAAACAGTAGGCATAGTAGGTTTCAATGGCTATATTTTGATAATGAGAACAAAGGTTTGACAAACATTGATTGACTAACCCATCTTTCATTCACAACCCTTTCTCTCTAGCACTCCTTGTATTTGGGGATGGTTCTATAAAATGAAATATAAACAAAAATAATCTGCTAGGGAAAACTCTTTTTTCCTGATTAAAATGATTCTTCTTTTCTTTACCATCTACCATTCCAATACAAACATGATGCATGAAGGAGTACCAACTTCACTGTGACATGAAAAAAAATAGCATGCTAAGAACAGGAGAAAAGGAAAATCACCATATCCAGACTCCCTCTAAAGACTTGGAGACTGTCACCACTGGTTGGATTTTCTGTAATTAGCAGACAAATGTATTCCTGATACTCAGGAGGTTCTATTTTTATCTTTTTGCTTATCTATAGATTTTTACATTTTTACCTAAACATGTGTTGCTTTTGTTATGAGAAAAAATGCTGGATACAAGAAAAAGAAACTTTACTATCCTTCAAGAGAAATCTGGAGGCTAAGTTAGAGACTCAGTTCATCCAAGAAAGATAATGGGCAAA